>NW_026643260.1:5000-1487799 GCF_028829775.1 Penicillium samsonianum | reverse complement strand
TTTACCGGGCAAATTGGAAACAACTATTCCTTCTCCGACAAAGAAACGTGGATCAACAATTGCAGAGCTGCTTGGAGGACGCAAAATCCATCCGGGATTTGCTGCTTTTAGCAATGCATTGAAGCCTTTTGGTGTGCCTCAGTTTTTGTGGCTGATTGAACTTCATCTGAAAAAATGTTTTGTCCAGATAGCAATCGAGTTGCTCACTCTGCCAATTATTATCATTAGCATTCTTTAATTTGGAGAATGACAATCAAAGTTCAATGTTCAACTCAACGCCAGTTTAGCTCCCCACGATGGTACTACGGTGGTATCACGGTAATCTGGGCCTACGTATTCCTTGCTATGGATGTTCCTTCCCATGTTGTAGTTTCCTACATTAATAACACATTTTTATGAAGAAAAACCTATCTTATCTGATCTTGTATTGTTCAAATGGTCCTATGTTAGTTCTAGGATAGTGGATCGTGTGGATTGTCCTACTAAACATCCATTCAGTCGTGAATACCTGAATGTCTAATGCGGTTCTTTCCACCAATGTCGGCCCACTGCTTCGAAATAGAGTTAGCATCCTCGTCTGGGGTATCAGGGTTGACAGCCACCGGAGCGGGGAAAACCTCCGTGCTCGTTAGTTCCGGTGAGTCTTCGGGAGTAGGGGATGCTACAGGGAAGGGTGGGGTAATCATGCCATAGGAGCTGTCAGAACTCCATGACTGTGGGCTCTCTGTCTGCGGGAGATACTCTTTGTAGGGTTTAGAGCTTTCTGGGTGGAAGAGCTTATGAACGGCACCGGAGAGCTTCTCAATTTCAGCGAGAGTAGGGGACTGATATTCCGGTTCCTTGGGCTTGGGGACAGCCTTGTTGTTGGGGGCAGTTGAAGTGCTATTTTGCCTGGAGATGACTTTGCTCTTGGTTAGTGCTTGAACAGGACCAGGGACAGGACCCTCACGTTGCGATACTCGACCATCGTGATAGTGGCGGATCGAACGACGCTCACCGCCAACCGAGCGTTCAGTGGTAAAACCGTTGTTGGGTGTTCCACTAGAAGCCCTTCCGGGTCGGATAGATTGCTCGCATTCAGCCATGTTGCCGGTGGATAAGACCTATATATCTAAAGCAAAATGGATAGTTTGGAACCCTCCGATGCACTGGACAAATGGAATATTCCTGGAAAGGAACGGAAACTGGGGACCTTATATAGTTTGGCTTTGGTGTCTTTGAATGGGTTATGAACAAAGTCCTTGTCCATCGTTTGTTGTATTGCCTTTCGTTCAAGTCTTTGAACTGGATTTCTCACTTTATGACCTTGGGATATGAATATAATAACAAAAAGCGTTGGATTTCTTTGACTCCCAACATGACAAGTAAAAGGCAAGACAATGAAAGACTTTGTTGCTAATCAAGTCAAAGAAAGCATAGTTACCTTCTTTCTCACTGCTTGAACGTCCATCTATATCCACCACTGCGACCTAATCAAAAACTGGAAAAATATTTGCTCCTCTAGGGGTTAGCTTTCAGATCCGGGGCTACTGCTAAGGGACTAAAATATGTCTTCCACTCGAACCGTATTCCTCCGTCAAGGCCTTCCTACGACCGATGAGTATGGCTTGTTCCGAGGCACGCTTTGGTTTACAGTGAGATTTTCGAACACGGACCGCCACTGTTCTGACAACGAGTTGATGAATCTTACAATTCAACGTCTCCGAATCGGAGAATTCACAGTCGATTCCGGGCCCATACACCAGGGGAGGGGATCTTGCATATCATTTCCAGTTTCAATTTATGGCGCTAGCCGTAATGAGTGTCTTGCCATCGTTGTGAGGCTTGCAGAATGCTATAGGGAGGACATCATGTCTGGGGACATTTCTATTGACCGGGACTTTCTTTTCAGAAGTAGAGCTTTCATCGGATAAAGGCATTCCTGGCAACAAAGCATCCGATTACGTAGAATTTTGGGATTGGAAAGCTCCCATAGCCACCCAATCAAACCCACGTATCACAGTATATGCTCACCACAGGAGGCCTATGCTTCCGAAATCAGGGCAGGACTCACGTAAACGGCATGGGTGAAGCGAACGACTGGGAAAGGGACGAACTCCATCGTAGAAGGTGCGCAATGGATACTGAAAAGGTCTGTGAAAGATAATGGATTCGGCTGGGATAGCGCGCGCTATGAAATGAAATGTCAGGTTCTCAGCGTAGCAGCAAGAAGTGACGTCTCAACCTTGGAAATATCCATGGATGCTATAAAATGAGTGAGTGCATGATGGTGGTGAGTCTTCTGATTGGTTGTGTCCGTTGTGCTTGTTTGCTCTGTTTACATCTTTCGTTCTACCTATGCGGTGAACGATGGCAGGAGAACGGATACTCAGGTGATCTGCGGAACCCTGAGAACCCTGGTCTTCACAACTTTGGAAGGTCCCTCCATAGAGCTTTGTAACCTGAACTGAGTTGTGTCGGACTTCAAGCAAACTCCTCTATTCTTATCTGATAATATAGCTTTATGTGTTCCTTTTATAAGCCATTTTGGCCCTCCTTGAAAGCCGAGAATACCATAAATAACATCTCTGGGTGAGGCTAGATATATAGTCTGCAGAACAACCGTCTAATCAACTAAAATTTTATCTGCGCATTAGATATTCTACTTGAAGTCTAAACTTATCTAAGAGTTTACCTAGGAATAGTATACTTTGATGAAATAGAAATATGACATATGAAACTATATTTTCGGCTATAAAGTTGAGGACAGTCAAGGAAGGTATGTATGTCTGGTTAGAAAGAAACAGTATTAGAAACGAGTTTGACTCAACAGCAAAGATCATCCCTCACATATGCAAATGATCGGGGTGGCTTGCAATCTACTAAGGCCCAAGAAGCCTCGCAGTATCTCTGAGGGAAACATGAAACTCTTTGATCTGATCTGCAGGCGTCTCAATAATGTATCGCCAAAGGGTCCAGATATCCTGACAATCCGAGACATTGTCCAGGTCCTCCTGCTCAATCTCAAACTCTCTCGGTTCTTCGTCAAATCGGGACCCAAAGAATTGGACCAACGCAAGACCAACCGGAGCAGGGGGGATCTCAGAAGAAAACTGAGTATATCCGAATGTCTTCACTTGTACCTGAATCTTGTTCCACTGGGGTCGCCATTTCCCAAATGTCACTGTCCATTCCGGATCGATGCCTGCTTCTGCTAGTGTAGCGCACATGGTCCAGAGAAAATGAGAGGCGCTAATCCAGCCATCAGACTTACCCGACGCGCCTGGAAACTTACCTTCTTCACGGCGGACCCTGAAGTGAAATAAGGGGTGGACTTCCTTTTTTAGTCCTAGTGCAATCGACAACGGCACAAAGTCAAATGCATTGGAAGTGCGCTCTGATTCAGAGTCCTCGTCATCTGCATCCCAGGCTTCGTCAGTGTGCAGTGGGATGTCCAACTCCTGGTGCTTTGATGTGTGCAACATGATTGAAACTTGTAATCGCTTGAATGAATTTGATGTAGGAATTGAAACACACTAGTAGAGTCTTGGTCTGTAGTCATGTGCAGGGTGGGAATATGATTTATATAGTTCAAGCCCCGGTGCCACTATTATGTCTGATTTCAAAGATACCCTTTGTTCTCTTTTGACCTTTGTTCATTATTCAAAGATGGCCTCGAGAGACTAAAATACAATGTAATTCACAAAGTGGGGATTTCTTCTTTGTTCATTGGCAGTAAGTCACTTGTCTTCACAATGGAATCAAAGGGTCACAGAAAACCTTAGAAAACAAAGAAGCATCCTCTTCTCAAGCCTTGATCGCCAGTGTCAATGGTGGAAATTTGTGAGTTTAGCATCCATGAACGTTTTCGCTGCCAGTGACGGCATCGCGACAAAAGGCTTGAACACAACTCACCCCCTTCTGACTAAATAACCTCCCCGCCTTCATCAGCTTGCTTTCCCAATTTTCCACTGAGACGGTCCTGCTCCTTCCGTCGATTCTCCAGATAAAACCGGCCTCCTTCATACATGCTGAGATACAGGCCCAATGCAATTGCCGTCCAACCAGCCCGTATCAGTCCACCCTTGAAAAAGCCACGGATTCCCTCATGACGTAGGATATCACGACCGACAGAAATGAGAGATTTGTCAGGTTTGGTCTTTATTCGCGCCTCCGAAGATAC
The DNA here is from genome assembly GCF_028829775.1 of Penicillium samsonianum. Taxonomy (NCBI): domain Eukaryota; kingdom Fungi; phylum Ascomycota; class Eurotiomycetes; order Eurotiales; family Aspergillaceae; genus Penicillium; species Penicillium samsonianum. Next base: position 1,483,637 of record NW_026643260.1, on the reverse strand, counting down.
CGTTCCACTGTCACGAGTACCAGCCTGGATACTTTGATTTTGGGAACTACCTCCAACATCACTTGCCGAAAGCATCATGCGGGTCTTGATTACATCAATTGGAGTAGTCACCGTCGCCGCGATCGTCCCCGAAAATGCCGCAGCTATGCCCGTCAAGCCGGCCCGTTCGACTAGTTGTTCTGACTGTTCCGATGGGGGTCGGCCGGTGTTGCTGCGAGCCGCTTTCCGTTGTCTCCGTCGGTCAATGAGGTGTGATCGCGCGTACTCAAAGAGCGGAAATTGCAAAGCTGTCGTTGGGAGGTTTCGACCAACCAGTGCCGTATACCCACTCCATAGGCGCCAAGGATGACGTCGAAATCGCAAGAGTACTTGTCGCATGGCGGATTTGTTTGTTTGGGAACATTGAATCATCTGCGCATTTTGTTTTAACACCTCTGCTGGTGTGAGCATGAAGCATGATACCATCTCCCCGGTTGAAGAGGCAATTCCATGCATAATGGGAGTAGGGAGGGAATGTGTGAAGGGCAAGCGAAGACTGTTCAGAGAACCATCGGGGAAGGTTCTCTTACCATTTTTCATGCCTGTGGGAGCTTCTTTTGAGGAATTGTACATAATGCTCTTCACAGCTTCGTAAGTGGTAAAGAATGCACCAGCTAGATCGACGTACATAGGATCGTCAGCTGTGATGTTCCACGTTCCCAGTTTATCAATAAGAGTCATCACATACAAGCAGGAATTGTCGAGAAAACCACACTCCAGACGCCTTGGTATAATCCACGGAAAAGTACATTGCGCTCTACTGCTCCTGTGCGTGCGTTCTTGAAGACCTTCTCATAGTCTGGGGATTGAATACGGGTCTTGAGTGTGTCGAAGGGGTAGACAATAAAATCGACTACAACTGCGGCAAATGCACCTGCCTATCAAGATATTCGAGTTAGCGATTGAAATCTGAAATATGTATCTTGTGTCAAATGTAGGAAAGCGTCCAGTTGGACTGGAGATGGGTTGATCGGGTGCAACTCACAACCCAAATATCTGAATGAGTGTTGTACATGGAGAAAATACAAAACGAAATACCTCGGATTTCAGAGACGTCGTAAAAATTTAAATATCGAAAGATGAGAAAGTCATTGAACAATCCCACCAGAGGATTGACTTGCTGATCGATAGCGATATGATAGGCGATGACGTCATGTTCCTCTAGCAGAAGATGATGGGACTTGCATGTGAAACAGCCCTGGAGGTCGTACCATACTACCCCAGTTAGCTTCAATGTTCATATTAACCTGGACACATTTATAAATCTCAAAGGTTTTGACTCAAGGACTTTCATATTTCTATTTCTAACCCCTAATCATTAAAAACCTTGAGGTTACCATCATATCGCAACACAGGGATAATATACACGGCATCCACAGTTTCCTCTATAGCCAGCCCTTGGGTCCACCCCAGTTACCCTTGATCATGTAGTTAAAGTATACCCAAGGGAAGAAGTCCTTCTTGAGGTACCAGAAGGAACGACGCGGCTCAGCCTGGTCAATACCAAACCAGTCTCCAAAGGTCTCCTTAGGCACTCCGCCGTACTTGAACTCAGCGAGAAGGACCTTGCCATACTCGGTCAAGAGCGGGCACGAGGTGTATCCATCGTAAGAAGCATCCAGTTCCTTGCCCTCCATGCTTTGCAAAAGGTTGCGAACGAGAACCGGTGCCTCGGAAGTGACCGCTGCAGCGGTCTTGGATGTGGGCAAACTGGAAGCATCACCAGCAGACCAAACGTTAGGGAATTTCTTGTGGCGGGTGCTGTTGTCGTCCACATCGACGAATCCGGCCTCGTTGGCCAGAGGGCTGTTCTTGACGAAACCATGAGCACCCATCTTGGGGGAGACGTGCAACAGGTCGAATTGTCTGGTGACCTCTCCATCGGGAGAGGAGAAAATGGCAGCCTTGCCATCAATGGCAAGGAGATCGTGCTGGAACAATCCCTCAACACCGCGATCCTTGCGCATCTGCTCGAGGACGGCGCTGTACTTGGGCACACCGAACATCACTGGTAGACCGGTCGCAAAGCTGATCTTGACGGGTGAGTCAGAGGTATTGGTAGGGTTGTAGAGGCCAGCTCGTTTCCAGTGGTCCAATGCAAGCCACATGATCTTCTGTGGCGCGCCCGCACACTTCACCACACCAGCTGGCTGAGTGAAAATGGCATTGCCTTCGCGGAAGTTTTCAATGGTGCGGAAAGCCTTGTCGCATGTGTCGTAGCTATAGATCGTTGAAACGGTTGAGTTCCGGTCTGCAAGAGCCTCAGGGAGACCCTTGATAGCACCATAGTTAATGCTAATACCGGGCACCACGACCAGATGCTCGTAGTTGATCTTGTCGCCATTTTCGAGGGTGAGCGCATTTTCAGCGGGGGCAAAGGCGCCAACACCCTCGTTATAAAACTTGAACTTGGGATCAACCAAGCTGTTCAATGGCTTGCGCAGCTCCTCTTTGTCCTTGAGGCCACCGCCGACCAGCGTCCAGCCAGGTTGGTAGTTGTGCCACGCGGCTGGATCAATCACAGCAATGTCATCTTGTGCAAATTTGCCAGAGTGCAGGAGCTGGTGGCTGATGGACAGACCAGCAGTACCACCGCCGACCACTACAATCTTGTGGTTTCGTCCAGAGCTCACAGGAGACGCGGTTGCGAGACTCCTCCATTGAGCGACGGAGCGCTTGGCAGCAACTACTGTGCGACGCTGAAACATCTTCAAATCTAAGGCAAAATGTGACAAAAGAGCCCTGAAGTACCCTAAAATAGCTCCAGTGCTGATCTTACGATGTCGTGATTTCGGATTAACTCGTTCCGATATCGGGGATCGGCCTTTCTTCGCCGAATACCTTCGGGGTCCTCTCAGGTAAAAGGAGTAAAAGTACGGAGGACATACTTCATACAATATTTGTACTTCAGGCTTATCCCATAATTTCGCTCAATCTAGTTCTCGGGGCTGCAACAGTGAATAAAACAATATATAAGAGGTGCAGCAATCAGTCAACTAGGCTATCAGGAAAAGTGGCTAATAATGTCAAAACCACGGGCTCAATCACCTGATCGGGTTCCATAACTCAGTTGGTTAGAGTGTGATGCTAATAACGTCAAAGTCGAGGGTTCGACCCCCTCTGGAACCACTGTCCTTATTTTTTTAATAGTGGACCTATATCCTATAATAATGCCATTCTAGACAGTAGGTAAAATTAAGGGAGAACTTTTTTTAATAGGAAAAAAAAAGACAGGAAATAAAACCGAAAAGCCTAGTTCATTTACGGCTGATCGTGGTTGTGCAAGTGGACTCGGTTTTGATGTGACCTTGATTCACCTCAGCATATGAGGTTAACGCGTTAGCAACAGTATTTAAACCAATGTACTTCGCTAACAACATCATATGTTCCTCGAATTTGACAGTTTGTGGCAAGAAAATCCGAACATATCCATTGGATGGTGTCGTAATGATTCCCGAGGTCTTCTCAATCGGCGACCTCCATGCCTCCGAGTCGCCGACCTAGGCCTTTCAAGTATGACTACTGCGACAGCTCTTACATCCCTCACCAATTTTTGTTCCTCAAATCCAGCATATCATGATTAGCTTTCGGCAGCAATCATCAAGCATCGGCTGGCAATGGTCGTCAGATCTTCTCAGATTGTCTACAAGGCCCGCTCGAACCGACTTTAGGCAATTGCGTCATATCCAACAAGCGACTCGAATGGCTGTATCTTGTACCCCAAAATCTTTAAGAAATGGCGCTTCAATTAAGGGGACAGTGCGTCAATCACAAAAAGGACAACCGGTTCATACCTGGAACCAAACCTGCTCGCCACGTTCATGTTCCATCCCTACCAACCATCTAAACTCACGTCGAGTCACATACAGCACTGCATCCACTATATCTACTGAGCCTGTGATTCACGATATCTTCGAACCCACGTCTGGAACGTGGCAGTATCTTGTTGCCGATCCGTCGACATCAACAGCTGTCATCATCGACCCAGTCTTGAACTATGATCCCGCCACTCAAGCTGTGACCACTCAGGCAGCCGACTCCTTGCTCTCTTTTATCAAGGGGAAGGGCTATAAGATCGACAAGATTCTTGAAACGCACGCTCATGCAGATCATTTGAGTGCAGCATGTTATCTTCAAAAACATCTTGCCCAGGATCAAGATCATAAGCCGCCCATCTGCATCGGCAAGCGCATTGAACAAGTGCAAAAATTGTTCGCCGAAAGATATGGTGTCCCACCAAAGGAATACCAAGGCATTTTTAACAGGCTTTTTGATGATGACGAAACCTTTACTATCGGAAACCTGAAAGGAAAGGCTATTCATCTACCTGGGCACACCCCGGATCATCTTGGGTACATGATTGGCGGTAATTATCCACCAGCAAAAATGACCTTGTTGCACAGGTACTCACAAGACTGTTCCAGATAATCTATTCTGCGGTGATTCTCTCTTCCATGTGGATATCGGCACTGCACGCTGTGACTTCCCCGGTGGCGATGCCAACGACCTCTTTCGATCAGGCCGCAAGCTTCTGAGCCTCCCTGACCACTTCAAGATCTGGACAGGTCATGATTATCCACCAGAGGGACGCAGTGACCCCGTTGCTTGGGTGAGCGTCCAGGACCACAAGAAACTGAATAAACATCTGAAAGACGGTATCAGCGAAGAAGATTTTGTGACTTTGCGAAAGGAACGTGATGCAGGATTGGCGGCACCCAAGCTGCTCCACCAGTCTTTGCAGATCAACATTCGAGCAGGACGGCTTCCTTCGCCAACGAAGTTTGGGCATCGGTTGCTTCACCTTCCGTTGAAGTTCACAGGGGAAGCATGGTAACCGAGATATACGGAGTATATATCCATCGACTCACGGCTAACCAGGCATGAAAAGATGTACAATCACCAGGCCGCAATCCCTTTTCTTGTTTAACTACATGTACTTCTGCATATGTATATTATCTACTGAAGCGAGATCAAATTAACTAGCATCTTGTCATCCCTTTAACTTTCGATAGCCTTGCTCATATATATCGAGCCTCCGTTGTTGTATGTTGTGCAGAGTATGATCCCCGATGAGAATGCACTTCTCAATGCAAATGTTCTTCATAGTTACAAAAGCCGATATCTCTTTGCTTTGTCTGGTCACTTCTTGTCGTCCTCTGCGGACTACAATGGCCCTTGTGTTCGGATCCATCCGTGAACTAAGAAGACAAATATATAAACAAAGGCTATTTTATACTTCTATTGTTCTCATATTCCAAGCTGTGATTCATCGAGTATTCGAAGTCGACTACTCGAACTGCATAAATAGCCTCGATCCCACCTCGATATCTTCTCACCAAGCAACAGTGTCTCCAACACAATCTTCACAGATCCCACAGAACAGTACTAACCTACCATTACTCCCATCACCCCTATCACACGTTCACCATGACTATCCCTGCTCGCGACAGTATGTACGGCAGAGAGCGGAAGGACTACCTTGACCTTTTACAGTCGCAGGTCATGAAGCTCCGAGCTGACCCCAGTCTTCGCCTTCACGTGGTTGAGCGGCTTAGAGATCTTCATCGGATGACACCTGGCTGCCTCGAGGGTTCCCAGGTTGTCAGCGACACTCTCTTCCATCAGATCTGCTGCACTCTTCAGCCTCTTTACCGCATCGCGATCGCCACTCTGATCGGAGACAGTGATCCCGCCAGTGTATATCGAGTCGCCGATATGCTCGAGGGTGCAGTTCCTTGGGAGGTTCGTGATCCCTTCAACACTCCAGCTACATAGTAGTGATGATGCATGCACATGCATTCATGTATATCCGATTTCATAGATCAATCTAACCTTAGGCCTTTTTCTTAGATCAGTTTGTTCCACCCGTAGATTATCCTATTGAAAAAAAAGCGTACATGAGAATTTGACCTGTTCAATGTGTTTGTTATAATCTAAACAAAATAAAGATTCCCTTCTATGATCGAATACAAGTCGATTCAACGCAGGACTCAATGCCCAGAGACTCAGCTCCGCTCATAGAAGAAAAAAGAAACAGGAAGTCATATTAACATCCAAAATAGAGAACATTTTCCCTCCCTACGCCGTAAAAAGGTCATGCAATACCAGAAGCGTCGTGTCTCCCCTTCGCAATCATCAACGTTTAGTTCGAGGTCTCGTTGGGCAGCAGGTTGCCCTTGATGGCAAACATCTTGCCCGTGCTGGACGAGACGAAGCTGTCGACCTGGCGCGCGTACTGGTCCACCTGGCGAGTGTTGAGCATGCTCTCCAGACGGCTGGGCTCGGCGGGGAGCTTGAACAGACGCTGCCACTCATCCTCGGGGAGGAGGGGCTGGTTGAGAGTGGCACGGCTGGCGTTCTCTTGTGCGCGCTTCGCCTTCCAGGCGTTGATCTTCTGCTGCTCGCGGCCGAGCACACGCTGGTAGTATTGGTAGTTGTTCACCTCGGTGTTGTGGGTCTCGATGCTGTCCAGAAGGAGATCGCAGTTCTTCTCCAGGAAGGGATCGATGCTGAGGGACAGGTTGTCGAGGTTGGGGGTGAGGGTGGAGGTTTTGGTGAAGGGGCTGGACTCGAGGGCAGCCAGGGAAGAGGGGAGCTCAGTGGAGGCAGTGGAAGTCGGGCACTGCAGCTGGTGGATGAATGAAGTGATCAGGTGGGAGTTGTGGAGCTTGACGGGCAGTTCCTCGAAGATGTCGGGGTGGCGCATGTTGGACTTTTGGAGACTGCAATTCTTGTCAGTATTCATGTGGCTCATATAATTTTCGAATTGTCCATGCACATACTCCTCAGAAGTGAACTTGTTCTCCTTGAACGCAGTCATGAACTTGGAGGACAGACGGAAGGCACGGAGGCTGAGGCTGCCCTGGGCACTGCGGCTGACATCGTGAACGAGGGCGACTGTGCGCTCGTTCAACTGGCTCTGGTAGTAAAACTGGTTCTCGATCACGTTCATGTTGACGAAGTTGCCCATGTTGGCGCTGGTGTACCATCCGACGCTGTTGGCATCAGTGTTGACCTCGCGCAGCATGCGGATCATCTCTGCGGAGTAGGCAGCGTTTGCCTTGGCACGAGGAGCGGCAGCGGCCGGGTTGGGAGTGGCGTTGTCAAAGTGCGACTCGGCGGGGACTTCGACGACGGGGAATGGGAAAGTGTTCGTGATTTCGAGGGTGCCATCGACATCCATACCGACGATCGCCCCGGTCGCAGTGGAGGGGAAGGTCTGGGAGCAGTGCTTGATGATTTTCATCACCACCTGAAACGTCCGACGTCAGTATTTCTGGTTGGCGAGGACTGGGGGAGATTTTCGTCGGGGAGACCATACCAAGGCCTCGACCTGAACGGCCGCGAGGGGAGCTGGGATTCTGCAAGTGGTTAGCATCATGTTCTCACGGATCAAAATAGATCATCACTTACTCGGCCATTGTGAAAGATTGCAACAGTTGGGCGGTTGTTAAGGTCGAGACGGTGGACTTGGAGGGTTTGTGTGAAAGGGACCATTCATTCCTGATCGGGCTTAGTGTGTTACCAATACACAACGAAATATGTTACACTCTCTGATCACGCAGATGGAGGGGCAATACATATATATTACATTTCCATCCATTCATCGGGGAATTCTCATTCAACGAGAGAGTCTTCATGCTATATTTTGGTCCAAAACAATATAGGAGACCGGAAGAAAAACGAAAAAAATGACCAGATGACATCGAGACACCTGAAGAGGCAAAGCCAAAATGTACCTACGATGTGTCAGTCCAATGGTACCAGCTTCTGCACGATGCTCCTCCCAACCTGCCCGTAATCTATCGACATGTCCCACTTCCCCATAAATCAAGCAACTCCGCAAGGCATAATGTCGGCTCACTCAAATACACAGACTGTAGCCTATGGCTCAGTTTCTAATCTACAAAACATCGCCGTCACAACCTTAGCTCCACGCAAAGATGGCTACTGGGTGATGTACGCGAGTCCCTAGGACAATCCAACCCGAAAGCAATAACTAACGTCTGATGTACTTATCTAGCTACATCCACGGTGGTGCCTGGCGGGATCCAACGGTTACATCGGCATCCTTCAATGCCACGGAATCCATACTTCGCGAGAAAGGCCTACCTATTGCCGGATTCGCCTCGATTTCGTACCGTCTCAGCGCACACCCAAATCACCCACAAGACCCAACAAATACCGACCCGAAGGACTTCCAAGATGCGAAACACCCTGACCACATCGCCGATGTGGAGGCAGCGCTCGTGTTCCTCCAGAATACATACGGGTTCGGTACGCGATACATCCTGGTTGGACACAGTTGCGGCGCAACGCTGGCCTTCCAATCCGTGATGGGTGCGCTCTCAGGTCATCGTGAACAGGGGCTCGCTACATTGACAGCGCAACCCACTGCCATTGTCGGTGTGGCGGGTATCTACGATCTGCGACGGCTACGGGATACGCATGTTGATATCTCGGCTTACCAGGACTTTATCGAGGGAGCTTTCGGGGCAGATGAGATGCTCTGGGATGGAGTATCGCCGGCCCAGGTGGCTGGCCCTCGAGGAGTGGAAGGCGGATGGAAGTCTGGAACGTTGGCTGTCCTGGCGTATTCCAAGGACGATGGGTTGGTGGACGGGTCTCAGGTAGAGGTCATGAAGGAGGCTTTGAGGAACTGGGAGAAGACGGAGGCACAGGTACCTGTGCAAGAGGTTTCACACCGTGATAGACGGCTCCGCATCTTGTCGATCAGCGGTGCTCATGATGAGGCATGGGAGAATGGCGAGCAACTGGCTCGCGCGGTAACGTTTGCATTCGAACAATTGCAGGAAATGGGGCTGGCCCCGTAGTTCTGATGCCGAGGAGGACATACTTGTCGAGCATTCTAAGTGGCAACTACAAATAGTACCCGTGAATAATATACGCGTTCGTGTTTAGTAGTGAGTTTATACTCTCTTATTCTCCCGGCCATACAAACCTAGCAACCACCTCCCGTGCAAGAAATTAGATAAAAGTTATGTGGTTTCAATTGAGTCCTGATTTTCCCTAGGAATGGACTAGACTGGTAATTCAAGTACAAACGAAGTCGTAGAAAAAAAAACCATCGCAAATGACCATGCGATCCAGGTAACGCCGTGGTTCATGAAAACATCTGAAGAAAAGCACAAGCATACCACGTATCCCTCGTTGCGCCGAAATGTTGCCCATGAAAGATTGGCAATGGAATCCATATTTGTCAAAATTTTACTTGGCGACGTTCATGCGAGCGGAAGCTGCGTCACCGAGGAGCTTGTCGTTTGTGGCTGGCTCCGCGCGACCTTCGGCATAATCTTCATCATACTCGAACGCATCGTCGTCGCTTTCGCTATCCTCGATGAACCTGTGGTTGATATCAACCTCGGCAAGACGCCACTTGAGATCCTCACGCTGGTTATCCTGGAAACGAGCAAGTGCAGCTGCGGCGTGCACCTTGAAACCGTAGATCCGGGGTTCGTAACGACGACTGCTCTTCTCGGGATTCAGGGCCGGATAGACCTGGAAAAGGATAGAGTGGAATGAGGTACCGAAGTATGCACCATCGATGGACGAGTGACGTGATGACTTGGGGTTGTAGATGTCCTCACACTTGGGGCAGTACAGCTTGACGGTGCTGATATTCGGAAGATCAGACTCGCCGAGAGGAAGCAGCGCATGTCCATCACACATCACACGGGGGCATTTTCCAAAGTCACTCTTCTTGTATTTTTCAAGCTACAGGGAGGTTAGCACGTTTGTTCAAGGGAAAATGTTCACACAAGTTCAGGATGTCAACATACCATTTTGGCAAGACCACGAGTCGTAACAATGTACCGGGCATGAACCAAGCCATAGAGGTGACGGGCAGACTTCTCGATTTGCTCACGCAGATCGTCGTCTGCATCAAGATCGAAAACGTCGGTCACAAGATCAAGAGCGTACTGGTAGTACGAAACCTCGGTATTCAAGCCGGTGAGGTTAAAACGATCGGTCAAGTAGTCCTCGTCAATCTCGCAGAAGTATTCATTACCACGGGATGAAACAAACTGGAAATACATGATTGCGATTAGCACGATCATGAGCAAGAGTGAACGACTGTATCGACCAGAACTGGAGAGAAGGGTAGATTCGGAGGAACGTGAGGATGTCCAGGACCCTCCACGCCCAGGGCCGCGGCGTGGAGGTTGCGAGGAATGGCCATTGGGTGGTTGTGCTCGTCCCCCGGGGTTGGGACCCGGACCAGGAGGCCCATTGGGGCCATTTCGATCCAAATGGTCCATAGCAGAGGGATCCATCTCGAGCTGAACATGAATTGAGAGCAGACCGACGAAAAAGTAGATGCAAGTAAAGCCGCAGGAGATATACATAAAACAAGAATGCATATCGCCATTGCGCCCGACGTCAGACGCGAGTTGGAATGATGCGAATGCCGCCCCGAACATGAAGATTGTCATGAAGAGGACAGCGAAGCGATATGTTCCGGAATCCATGATGAGATAGAAAATCCAGTCGAGTAGAGATAGAAGCAGAAGACGATAAAGGCGCCAGAGGATACTTGAGAGGAGAGAACAAGCAGGTTGTGTATTTATGTCGGGCACCGCGTGGATCGCCGGGCCAACAGTCACAAGGTTGTGGTTGTCGCCAAACGCCGAGACAAGATCGTCGCGGCAACACGATTGACCCGAAGTTTGACATTCATTCGGGTCGCGCACGCCAGCCAGCCTGCCTCTCGCAGTCCTCCATTTGCGGTCCTCCATTTTCAGTCCTCCATTCGATCGGCCCAACCCAACCCACGGTGGCCCTGTCGCCCGCCATAACGCCTCACTCATCTCACGGGAAATCAAGTCATGACAACAGAAATTCACTTACCCAGTCTCGCCAGTAGCTGGTATAATCACTATCGGTTTCGCTGTTGAAGTCCTCCATGATGAGGGATGCGCACTATCGTTCTGTCGCTGGTATGAAAGCCACCAGGTGGGGTGATCAAGCCCGTGGCGCTGAAGCACCCAAATCTGCACAGCTGGTGAATGCAGGTGGATTTATGTTCACTGATAATCTTAAGAGCGACAAGAGGCTCTGTCAAGGGATTGGCGCAGGTTATGAAGTTGTGGAAGTGGGTAGTGGGCAAGGTATGTATCCCGCAATTCGTTATCGATGCTTCGCCTACCGGGCGGTCAGCCTAGATGATCTTCAGACCGCCTTTGGCAATTGATTTACCCGTGCACGTGCCCAACGTGGTACAGCCAGCAATGCCAGTGGTACAGCAAGACCCGTGGACTAACTGAAAAGAATCTGAGAAGACCATTAAAAAGACCACCAAAAAGACATTTAAAAAGACATCCAAAAGACTACCATGAAATACTACTAAAAAATTACTTGACAAGGCCGCATAAGCAGCCGATACTTCAAAAAAGGCAACAAATGTCTGCGCTCAGCAAAAAATATACTCCACCATTATCGCATTAACTTTCCACCTAAGTCAAGAACATAGGTCTCATTCCCGATAGCCAAATTTGTAAAGCTCGAATATGAGCAATCTGCCGTAATATTTGATGATGATGGGCTTAGAAATTCTTCCTCTCTATGGATGACCCGTCGACAGCTTCTCCAGGTCTGAACTAGGTTGCTTCCGAGTCCTCTGTGGCCGTCTCCATGTATGCTCTTCGACTAGGATTTCAGGAAGTGGGAGGCCTTCATCATCATCATCTAGGACCTCGGGATTGCTCTCTTAGGGCAGTTTTCGAGGCGCTTGCTTTCCTCGGGCCTTCGCCTATAGACAAGCGTGGTGATCTTCCAGCTTATCATCAATGTTACTCCGCGATTAAATATCGGGCATATCGCACTGCCGTGAGCCCTAATCTTCTTCTTCTGCTTCTGCTTCTTCTCGGATCGAGCTTATCAAGTGTAAGGAGAGGCTTTCTTTTCTTGATCAAGAAGAGCAGGTTCCCTAGCAGAAATTTACCCCTTATATATCTCTAGATGGCTTGTTCAACCTCGAACTTCAATGAGACTAAATATAGCATTGAGCATTTAATTGCATCGGCCTTAAGTTACCCTCACGGCAATAGTGGCAAGTATTACGAGCACAGTTGGAGGCGCTCAACACCAGCACTGCTAGCTGGGATCGAGAGAGCATCTAGGACTATGAAGCAGTATAAACAACCTTGGGGGAAATACTGCGAAGTGTGGAACATAATTGCGACCCGAACCTTATCCCTCGGGTACTACCGAGTAATCAAGGTCCGAAACCACAACTAAGATCCAGCATCATGGACGTCAAGATGCATGGTGCAATGTGAGTTGATTGAAGGGTCGTGAAAGCTAAACCAATACTATGTTAAAGAAGCAATTTTGCGACGTTTACATTACCAGCTCGGGGAAGCCGGGATGTTGAACCCCCCAAAAGAAGCTAGCGCCAGCACATGGCCTCCATTTCATCGAATGTATAAAAACTGTATTTGGGAGGTTTGCTAGATCATGAATGAATTGACCAACTAGGTGTTTATATCCAGACTCTAGAAAACAAAGAATATCCAAGCGATGAATGGATGCTTGTACGTTGTTGGATTGTGGAAAATATATATGTACTCGATTTGTTGACCAACAACGAATATCGGGAGTAACCTTAAGATAATCCAAGATTTTACATATTATTTACTACAAATTCTGCTCTTAATTCCCTTGAAAACCTAAACTACATGTAGTCATGATTGTGGATGTGGATGGCGAATAGCAGTGCCATTATGTTGATTATCATTTAATCCAGGATATAAAGCTCCTCTACCGATCAAAGACCTTCCCAGGATTCCTATAATAACTGGCCAAACCAGCAACCACCGCAACAACTACTGTGAACCCTTTCCCGTTACCCTTTTCTCTTAGGGAGGAGCTGTCGAGTGAATTTTTTGCTCCTCGGTTGGAATTGGTGTTGAATCGAAGCTGTGCTGGACCACGGCAGACTGTCGCAATGCGTGGGCGAAGAGGAAACTCCGCAATGTTTTTCAAGCAGCGCATTTTCTCTAGCCCTCTATGTGACCCTTTGAGAAATGAAGGAATATTTCGAGCTGAGTGCACCAGGGGCACTTTTATGAGCTCCTAATTAAGCTTGAAAGCAGCTTGGGAAAAATGTGGACCTCTGCTCAAGTGGCGCGATTCGGCCCGGGGAAAGTGTCGGCGAAGCTAAAAGCGATCCGTAGACCCTCTACGGGACTAGGTTTTGATTCATAGCGGAAATAGGAAGGTTTGGAGTATTGGGAAGATTTCGCGGCCGAGTATAGTATTGTATGCGGAACTGATTGGTCTAGATGGCTATTTCACCCACGAGAAAGTTTCCCGAGTGAACTACCTCAGCTATATTACATTCAATAGGCTATATATCATGACTCTTAGGTTAACATGAGATGGTCCCCCGTCCGTTCCACAACGCTGCGCCAGCCAGAATGCATTTGTCGATTTGTTGTTGGTCCCTGCCTCCAAACTTCGTGTACAACTTGTATACCTGTCCTCACGGCTTCAATTCCATATACTTCCACTCGCTCGTACCACAGTCGAAAGCGATCTTGGTGTCTAGGCTCAAACGCCTCAGTGGCACCCATGAATGCTGGCCAGAAAAGCGGAGCAGCAAGTATTTTGGTCTCCGCTTTGAGCTGTTCAATGGCTTCGATGCTATCCAGAACCGCCTGGACATATTGGCGGAGATACCGATGGCTCATCAGTCTCACACTCTGCGAGAAATAGATAATGAGAGCATGAAGGAATGCCCGAGTCTGGTGGTAGATGATGGTGGCACTAATGCCATTCGTGGACTCTTCGTAACGATGAAGACGCTCATCGAGTGGCCAGTCCATGATCTTTTGTTCAAGATGATCGCAGATTTGGTTTAGACTATCTGGGATAGATGTGCCTTCCGTGTTCATTCGATGGTGCTTCACCTCGTCGATGAGCTCGATGGTTTCCTTCAAGAGAATCAGAAGACTCTGCGGTATACCGTATATGCATTCGTATGCCGACATCTCTAACAAGGTGCGCTCGCCTGTCATCATATCTGCTCCCATGGGAAGCATAGACGAGGGCGTTTCATCATCTTCAATAAAGAGGTGCTGTTTGGGAAACACGGGCTGCGGACCGAACGTTCTTTGTGAGCCCAGTGATGGCGAAAATCTGGACATTCCGCTTCTTGATCTTTTCACGGCGGTACTTTCATAGATCACGCGCAGGTAAAGATATATCCGATGGAGCGATTGGGCCTTGCGAGAGAAAGTGGCCTTCCGAGTATTCATATGGCTTATAAGCCTTTCGGCGCCGTCCAAATGAACACTGCAAGTACTTGTATCTCCAGACATAACCTGCAAAGTCAGATTAGCACAACCGTGTCAAGATGCAACCGCAAAGGGGTATGTTACATTGATTGTAATCATAGAAAGCATAGTGGCAAGAAACTCCTTATACTTTGGTCTCTTGTCGGCATAGAGATCGGTTTCAACCGCATATTTGAGAAGTCCAATGGCATCACAACGATATCGCGAAGCGATTGTGCCCCATTTATTAGCTTCTTCTTCTCGGTGATGAGATCTATGATCGTTGGATAGACAAAATGCGCTTATAGAAAGCAATGAATTCTTTAATGCGTCACGGATCCGCGTTGTGCTACATCCAAAGCTCATTTCACCTGCAGATTGCAGGACACGGGGTAAGTGGATTGTCTTCCAGGGGCTTTTGGCATTGTCAATTACACAGAATAGGTTGACTACTCGGTGGCTGTAGTGTCTCATAAGGAGTCGCTCCTGGGACGGAACGACCAGGCTCTCGAGTGTATTTGTCAGAGGTGGAGACATATGCTGTGTCTTGTTCGATGTGTTGCTCTCGGCCCCCTGCGGGAGAATCAGCCCCTCTGACTCGAGAGGTTGTGATTGTATATCATGGCCTGTATAGGCTGGAGAGTTCGAAACAGTGCCTGGCGCCACTGGGGCCAAGTCTTGCTGTTGAGTAAAATCCAAGACCAACGGTTGCCCATGAAGATTACAAAGGCTCCATGCTGCCCCTGCTTCAGAATTATCATTCCATGGATCTGACTCTATGGAAACTGACTCCGGATTGAAGATTAGATCGTACCCATTCTCGGGCTGGCAAACTTCAGTTGTGCAAGGAGCTGTAACATTCAGTTCATCAACAGTAGACGAGGTACTTTGTTGAACCCGAAAGACACCAAAATTCTGTATGTTGGCACTGACATCCTCACTGCGTGGGTTGACAACGGATTCCAGGGAATCGAGATAGTGTAGAATACCATCCACCTGGTCCCAGTCTAAGGCATATTCCAGAGGCTCTAAGATAGGCGTCAGTACAATATACACCAAAAGGAATGGCAATAAGCCACAAGGTACAATCTGATGCCCGTGCAACTCACCTGGAGGCATAAGACGTCGTAGAGATTGGCTCATGGAACCCGCCGTTGGGTCCACCGAGCGAAGGCCTCGCTTGCCTGTGGCCGGTGCGAGCCACTGCAAGCGGGCAGAGTATCCCTCACAGCTAAGTCCCTTTTCATAACATTGACTACAGCACGGCTTGGCCTCATCGCACTTGATCTTGCGTGTCCGGCAAGTCCAACATCCTGTAAACGTTTTCGTGCGCTTCCTAGATCGAACTGGGGCGGACATGGGATCGAGGCCTCCACCCACCTGCGCATTCGACAATTAGCTGCGGGTTGAATATACAGGTCGGTGAAACTAGTCAGGAATAATGACACTGGATATGGATCATCGGTTCCAGGAGAATGGGGACAATTCCAATTGTTAGCATGGAGATGTGATGAGGGGAAGTTGACACCGTGGGGATGTGGTTTGCTACGCGATAACTGCCTGTAAATGTGCCCCGCCGTTATCGAACAGATAGCTATCCATGGATGACTATCCCGATCTACAACATACAAACCGAGACCGGGGAAGTGGGCGCGGGGCATTTTTCGAGGGAAAGTCACCGCGTCGGGGATGCCTTCCTAAACCTGGGACCCACTTTGAGCCCTGCGACCAATCACAGCCATTCAGAAGTATGTCTACTTGGGTTTCCACTTTCAGACATGCTGATCATGACATGCAGGTAATTCCGAATTCACAAAGACTTTGGTATATATTGCTTCGGTACACTAACCTCCTTCATTCTCAGTCCAAAAAAATACCGGGAATCGAATCAACCTTTGGCCGACGAGCATTTCAAGAACTAAGAAAACACAAAATTCAGCAATCCTTCAATATGACCACAAATACCACTACTCACTCCCTCGAGGGACAAGGTGACTCCATTCATGCCACGGCAGAGGTTCCAAGTCAAGCCACTGGTGCCCAAGCAGCGCTTGCAACCGGCGGATACGAGTTCCCCGGCATTCCCAAGATTGAAGACCTCCACAAGAAGCGACAATGGCAGCTTGAGCACATGGCTGGTGCATTCCGGGTCTTTGCACGAAAGGGCTACACGGAGGGTACTAGCGGTCACATCAGTGTGCGCGATCCGATCGATCCATCAACATTCTGGATTAACCCGTAAGATTTGAAGTCATCCGACTCATGCGTATCCAGAAAATTGACACGGCTGACATTCTTCAGCATGGGAAAGCACTTCGGCATGCTCAAGGCCAGTGATATGGTGCATATCAACGAGGAGGGTCAGGTTATCGGCGGCAACAAGACTGCCATCAATGCGGCTGGCTTCATGATCCACAGCGCCATCCACAAGGCACGACCTGATATCCATGCTGCCTGCCATACGCACTCTCCAGCTGGAAAGGCCTGGTCCACATTCGGTCAGCCTCTCAACATTATTAACCAAGATACTTGTAACTTCTGGGGCACACAGGCCGTCTACAAAGCATTTGGCGGTGTTGTTCTGGGTGCGGATGAGAGCGAGCGCATTGCCGAGGCCCTGGGAGATACAGGCCGGGTTATGGTGCTTCAAAACCACGGTCTCTTGACTACTGGTGGTACTGTTGACGAGGCGGCTTACCTGTTCACATTAATGGAGCGCTCCTGCGAGGTTCAGATCATGGTCGAGAGCACTGGTATCACTCAGAACATCATTGGAGACAAGGAAGCTGAATTCACTGCCAAGGTGAACGCTGATCCAGTAAGTTAGCATCTAAGACATGGCATTATTTGAGATGAATGGTGTTTTAACACTCAATGCAGGAGACTCTCTATACCGAATTCCAACCAGACTTTGAATATGAGATCTGGAAGTCTAAGGGCGAATTATGCAAGGGGAAATAGATCTGAGGCCTACCTTTTCTTTTGCTCAGGGATTATTCAGGTACGATTCTCAAAAAATCCAAACCACTGTTAATTTATGTTATCATTCGCTTTTTGATCGGGAGAAGAAGACATACATTTCCCGTTTCTATACAATGTCTATTAGGCTCCTATCTTCACGTATAAATTGTGACAACATTGTCCTTGCAAATACTGCGAATATATTTTTCGAACAATACACACGAGTTTATGTATTCTTTTGTATTATTCTGTATATTTTGTATATTCCAAGTCTACTGCGAAGAGAATTATAGCGCGTAACAGCTATAACTAAGACTATATGTAGTGACAGGCGATTTAGACTTATCTTCGGCGACTCTCAGTTTCAAGGTTGTAAATCAGAGTTTCAGCATCATGAGGGGGTTGGCCAATCAGAGTGTCTCGATTTCCCTTACTATTCTGGGCAACAGACTAGGTAGGCCATAGCGAAAACGTCCACTATCGGTGTGTCGCCGACATCGCCAAAGATTGAGATAATTGGAGACCTCCTTGGTCAATTCACTTTCCTTCCGCCAAGGCGTTACAAAAACAATCATATATTAGCTCCCTAGCACTAGAAGCTATCCACCTTAGCTTTAACATTTGTATATTATCGCCCAGTCCCTTTCAGACCTCCAATTAGTACCTTCTAATATCCTTTTTGCACCCATTATCCCGAGCTACAATGGCAAACCGGGGAAAAACTCACAATGAGGAGGTCTACTGCATCAAAGACCTCGAGCGACTGGGCTCAAGCAAGATGCAAAAGGCTTATCGTGGTATGTTGGCGACCTACCAAGATATCGGAATTTTGCACTCTGTTAAATCAATCATTGGAATGCTTAATGGTATAGCAGCTGACAAAAACAATTAGAATATTACAACGAGGGGGCTATGGACCTGATCACGTATGTATATGTTCTATCTATCTCTAGCTTTCCTCTCAGGTAGCTGATCATTAATAACAGGCTGCGAGAAAACGAATCAGCGTACGATCGATACATGATCCGTCCCCGCGTACTCCGCAATATTTCCAAACTGGACACCAGCACCTCCATCGTCGGATGCAAGGTGAAATTTCCGTTTGGATTCTCTCCAACTGCCATGCAAACACTGGCACACCCCGACGGAGAGGAGGGAACATCCAAGGCCTGCGCCAAAATTAATACTCTGATGGGTCTATCAAACTACTCTACAAAGGATCTTGAAAAGGTGATCGCACACGGCAAGGGAAACCCTTACGTGATGCAGATGAGTCTTCTCAAGAACAAAAAGGCTATGATCCAGATGATCAAACGGGCGGAAGGTGAGTTTTTTATTTGGGATAAAGCGGAATTATTGTGTCTAGTTGCTAACGTGAATCTCAGCCGCCGGGTTCAAGGCACTATTTGTCACCCTTGACGTACCTTACCTGGGTCGTCGACTCAATGAGTACCGTAACAAGTTCGCGGTGCCTGAAGGCATGGAATACCCAAACCTCTTTCCGGGCGTTGATGTGACCAATCTTGAGGACGGGGATGAGTCAATGGCCTATGACGACTCTATTGAGTGGCCTGATATTAGGCCCTTCTTCCGTCAATATACAAAAATGCAGATCTGGGGTAAAGGAAGTATGTACCATTTCCTTCGAAATACTGGTCAAGAAATCTCAGTTCATTAACATTGCCCATGACCAGTCTACAACGCCGGAGATGCTCTGCTCGCCATAAAGTACGGCTTCGACGGGATTGTAATCTCGAACCACGGCGGTCGCCAGCTTGATAGTGTCCCCTCCACCCTCGATGTTCTCCGCGAGATTGTCCCTGTCGCAAAGGGCAAGATTCCCATCGCTGTCGACGGTGGTATCCGACGTGGTACAGACATTTTTAAGGCTCTAGCTCTCGGCGCCGACTTTTGCCTGGCTGGCCGACCGGCCATTTGGGGTTTAGCTGTGAGTCCCAATTTGAGATTGACTTGTGGAATAAGTGTATTGACTTCTATAGTACAACGGCCAAGAGGGTGTGGAGCTTGCTCTCAACCTGCTTTACGATGAGTTCAAGACATGCATGGCATTAGCAGGGTACGACATCCAACTGAACCTAACGGATCAATTGCTCTTAGGTATTATCAGATAGCTAATATTTGCTTTCCAGTTGCAAAAGCGTGTCTGAAATTCAAAAGGAGTTGGTGTCGCTGCTCCAACCTGATGGTCGTTTGTTGAAGTTGTAAAGAGGGAGGGAACATAGCGTGGTATATCATAGCGAGAAGTGACATAGAACCAGACAATTTTATCAAGAATATGCAGTTACACATGAAACTCCATACTTGCTCAAGAAAACATGTACTAGAGATTGAATGATACTGCATGTTGTCTAACAGCGGCATGATTTTGTTTGTTGTCGGATGCAAGCCTGAGTTGATGAACAATGAAAGACAAACTATCTGATTACTTCATACTGTGAGTACCAAACCAATTTAAAGGGGGAAGTAACTATTTTGTAGATACTAAAGATCCATCTAAAGATCTAGAAAAAAAACCATGACCAAGTTCATCGCATTAATTCATATTCGTTTGAAACAACCTTGGAACTATTTATTGATACGGGTTATCAACAGGGAACTTGGGCTCCCACAAGCCCTTACTCTCTTTAACCTGAAGCTGCAAGCCCTTTAGTATACCGTAGACAGTACGAAGAGTAGGCATAGGAACGCCCTTAGCCTCACCCTCGCGCAAAGGCTCACCAACAATATTCTCAACTTCAAACAGATTCCCATTCTCAATATCCTGACACATAGACGGCTTGAAAGCAGTATCGACAGGATCACCCCGAATAACACTCTCAATAAGTTCTTCCGGGAAATCCGTGACACCGTCCGCACGAGCAGCAGCCAGAATCTCCTTCATGATAGGACGAATAAGGTCATCAATGACGTGTGCGCTCATTCGCATGCGGGGTGTATCCATACGCAAGATTGTCGAAACCGGATTGTAAGAGCCGTTGTAAAGCAGCTTTCGCCAGCGACAGCGGCGGACATCCGCATCGTAGATCAGATCGAGCTTGCCGTGCGAGTTGTATATGTCTATGTAGCGCTTGGCTGCATCCTCGGCGACCTCGGCTGAGACTCCCGGGCTGGAGAAGGGACCAATCTTCTGCTCGTCTGGGTCATCGTGCAGGATATCGCAGTGTGAGCGTGTAGTGGCGCCGACTAAGGAGACGCTGCTGATGATTGGGTTTGTGGGGAAGCGGGGGATGATGGGCTTCTCGATGTTGATTCCGTTCTGGGAGAGAACGATGGCGGTTTTACCGGGCGTTACGGCAGGCGAGATAATGTCGGCCACTGTTGGGGATACGTCGGGGATGTTCTTTGTCGTTACCAGGATGAAATCAAATGGTGGGAGGTTCTCCTTTACGACATCCGGGACGGCCTTGCAGACTTTAACGATAGGTTAAAATCTTGATACATTGACATGTGGTGCGATAAGCGGAATAACTCACTATTGGTAGGTCGGAATCTGATTCCATTGCCATATTGCACGGAATCGATGTTGACGCCGTTCTCCTTCACGGCTTCGTAGTTGGATCTCATGACAGCCGTGACCTCGGCTCTGCCACCCTGCTGGAGCGCATAGGCTGACATAGTACCGACACCGCCGGTGCCGACGATGAGAACTCTTGCCTTTTGCTCGGACATTTTTGTTCTGCGGGTAGAACGATATTGTTGAGGAGCGATAAAGAATGAGCGCGTTGGAGCCAAGCAAGCAGGTCGTTTGAATGGTTTAAAACAACGGACAAAGCTCATTGAGATATGTGATATGACAACATACAAAGATAAGAGCTCTAGATTCACAAGTCAAGACTACGCAACCTTATTAGTACTGAATAGGAAGATCATCGCGAATGGGAAAATGATGGATCCCCCACTAAACTGCAGGGTGATCCACTTTTTCTAGAATAGGCATCTCACGGCGGAGACTGTGATGTCGATCCGTAGGATTAATGATAGTATTAACTAAATGTTGTCAAGTTGGAGCGAGTTATCTTTGAATAATGTAGAGACAACTATCCTTAGGGCAATTCAGCCCATAAGGAAGAATCGTAGTGGTTTTAACCCGCACCGTTACAGTAAAGAGAAAAATAACAGTCATAATTTGGTGATATAAAAAGCCTTCATCTAGATAGCTTAAGTGTAGTATACCTTATGGCAAACAATGCCTCTATAGACGTGAAACAACACCGAAATTCAGTGTCTTGACAACCTCAGCGGCAGCCCGCTCTCCGCTACGAATAGCACCTTCCATATAACCCTTCCACTCCCCAGCAGTCTCTGTGCCTGCGAAGTGCAAGCTCCCAGAACTTTCGCGCAACGCATCTGGGCCCAGACTATCGAGGACACCTGGAGTCAGCGCTGTGCACGGACAGCCCCAGCCAGCCCACTCATCATTCATCCATTCGTACGCTGTCAATTGAATGAATTCTTTATCAAGATTTGCAACTCCAAAAAGATTTCCAAGTTGTTGCAGTAAGCTCTGTTCCCGCTCCTTTTGGGACAGCGCAGACCAAGCTCGGCCAGGATCGCCTGTCATGAAGCAAGTGAGGACATACTTCTGATCTTCGGGGCTGCAGCTGTCTCGTACAACACTAGCAGGGCCGATGAAAGACTGAGCAAGACCACAGAAGCCAGCTGTAATCCAAAATGGAGACCGGAACTCCATCATGGCCTTCGTGTAGTATCCGTAGGTTGTGGACTCAATCCATGCTTGCTTCGCCGGAGGGAGTTTGGGGTGAAACGAGATAGTCTTCATGGCTGGCGTAGGTACAGTAATAATGACCTTGCGGGCGCCGTAAACAACACCTCCCGCTCGAACCTTCGCTGACTTGTCGGCGTTTTGGATAACTGAGTGAACGGGACTAGAGAGACGAACAGTGCCCTCCGGCAGAGATGATGCCAATCCGAAGGAGAAATGCTGAGTACCCTGTCGGATGCGGAGATATTGGCCGCCATCCTTGCGATCGGATCGCATCTGCAACAAACCACCTCCAGACTTGCAATAGTTCAGGAAGTAAAGAGCTGAGATATCATTGGGATCTTGACCAAGCATTGCCCGAGTCCAGACCATTCCTGTGGCAATAGCAACCGCACTCGCCCCACGGGACCGCAAGTAGGCCTCAAATGTGATCGAATCCAAGTTAGTGTCTTGGGGCCTCCAAGTGTCGAGGGCTTGGCATTCAGCCTCGCACATATCGCGGATTTCCGCTAGGTGGGCTTGGGTATCTTTATCAAACTGGAAAATAGAACACTGTTAGCTCCTGTTATCCCTATGTTGTCTGTTTGGGGTAGATGACTTACACTGGGCAGATCTCCATAGACAAATGGAGTGCAGTTGCCATTAAAGTCCTGCAGAACTACATTGCCCTGGGTGTTCTGCTCAATGACCTCCGCACCGTAGCGCTTCGCCAGAGCATGGACCTTGCTCTGGTTAGTGTCATTGATCCAGCCGGCACCCAAGTCAATTACACCGCCACCATTCAGCGGTGAGCTCCAAGTCTTACCGCCAACACGATCACGCGCTTCAAGGACGACACAAGACAATCCCGCACGCAAAACATCATGTGCAGCGGAAAGACCGGCAAGGCCGGCGCCGATGATGACAACGTCTCTATTCTCGTTGGTTGAGGGAAGTACCGGCGGAATGGAGGGTTCTGGGAGGGCGATGACAGCGTCGATCTCAAAGAGCCATGACGGGACAGCAAGCTTTGGGACGGGGACCAGGGTGATGGCCGGTCGGTGACCAGCGAGGAACCGTTGGATGTGCCGGGTATGTTTGCGATTGGCTGCATCATAGTCCACGATGAAGAGTTGCAGTTTGACGATGTTCTCGATTGAGGACCCAGCGGCGATGATAAGCTTGCGCAGGTTCAGGAGAGCCAGGTGGATCTGTGACTCGTAGTCGGCTGGCACGATGCCATCCTTTGTGCTTCCGGGCTGTCCAGCGACATGTATGATCTTGCCAGCGGGTGCGACTGCTGCTGGTGCATAGTACGCACTGGTGGTGTTGAACAGGTCGACGGTCTCTACGGTCTTCGGCATATCGGTAAATGTATATTTGGGGGTAGTAATAGCCGGGGAAGAAACGCGACCACACGGAATTGCCGGGTTATATATGGCAGAGATACCGAAAGGGGTGATAGGCTGAGATGCACAATTGCTGATATGCAACCTCTATGGCCATCACCGCTCGTTCTCAACCCCACACCCATGCATCTTATCGTCCGGGTAATCAGGCCCCAAAGGGAAGGAGATCCCGGAAGAAAAGGACTGTAATGATCTCACCGCATCTCCCTACATAGCCAATTAAGGGACAATCTGGGTTGTCGGCTCTCCAGGGCTGTTCTCTGTGGCCTTCCCCATCGTGCGCCCCGCCAGCGCTGTCACCTACCCTACCGAGACGGCAATCTGTGGACTTCGGAATGAACACCGAACTTGGATAATTCCACAGTCAACATTGCAGAGTGCATAAATGATATCGTTAAAGAGTCATGAGGCCCTCTATCCTGGTTATTTATGATATTCTGCACGTTCAGGTGACTCCAATCCAACAATGGCTACAAACATCCGATTGAAGGACCCATCCTTGCTGGTCGGTCAAAACTACATTGACGGGAAATGGGTCGAGGCGGTGTCTGGAAAGCGATTCATTGTCACAGGTGAGTGGCCAGCTACCATTGACGTCCGTCCTGCTATGATTCATTACTTACCACGCTGTACTGCCACCAGACCCTGCGAGCGGCAAACTCATCGGATCTTGTCCAGAGTCAGACACTAGAGATGCACAAGGAGCAATAGAATCGGCAGCAGCGGCACTTCCTGCCTGGCGCTCTCGATCTGGTCGAAACCGCAGTCGCCTTTTGCGTCGATGGTACAACTTGGTCATGGAGAACAAGGAGGATTTGGCTACATTGATCACCTGGGAAAATGGCAAGGCTAAACCAGATGCTGCCGGCGAGGTTCTCTTTGCAGCCAGCTTCCTTGAGTGGTTCTCAGAAGAGGCCGCGCGGATCTATGGCGATGTTATTCCACACACTCAGCCCAATTTCCGAGTTTCTGTTCTGAAAGAACCCATTGGTGTCTGCGGTCTTATCACGCCGTGAGTCCACTTTACATTTGAATCCTCGTTGCGATAATTCTTTAGCTAATAAGTCACCGCTCAAAGCTGGAACTTCCCCGCTGCTATGATTACGAGAAAACTTGGCCCTGCCTTGGCGGCTGGCTGTACAGTTGTCGTCAAGACCGCAGGCGAAACTCCCTTTACAGCCAACGCCTTGCTCAAGCTCGGCGAGCGGGCAGGAATACCTGCAGGTGTTATCAATAGCATTGCTGCGTTGGAAAACACGCCTGAGATTGGCCAGGCCTTGTGCTCCTCGAACACTGTGCGCAAAATCTCCTTTACTGGATCCACTCGGGTCGGAAAGCTGCTCATGCAACAATCGAGCAACTCCTTGAAGAAGCTTAGCCTGGAGCTTGGTGGTAACGCTCCGTTCATTGTCTTTGAAGATGCTGATCTCGGTCTGGCAGTGGATGCGGCGATCAGTAGCAAGTTTAAGTCCTCTGGACAGACATGCGTGTGCTCCAATCGGATATTTGTCCAACAGAGCATTTATCCGGAATTCATCAAAAGACTTAAAAGCGCAGTGAGCCAATTCCAAGTTGGTAATGGCTTTGACGCAAAGACCACGCATGGCCCTTTGGTTACCCCCGCGGCAGTGGAGAGAGTTGCCCGTCTTGTGGATGATGCTGTGAAGCGCGGTGCAAAGGTGGAAATTGGGGGGAAGAGAAGGTCTGACCTGGGTATGTGATACACTAGATACTTCCCACATGCATGAAAACTGACGAGACGTTTTTGTTTAGGTCAGAACTTCTTCGAGCCTACTATCCTCACCAATGCGAGCCCCGATATGTCTGTGGTCAATGAAGAAATATTCGGCCCGGTGGCCCCCATTTTCTCCTTCAAGACGGAAGATGAAGTTGTCGCTACCTCCAACGCGTGTGATGTTGGATTAGCTTCGTATATCTTTACCCAGGATGTCACACGCGCAAACCGAGTTTCGGAACTCTTGCAATTTGGCATGGTGGCCGTCAACACAGGTGTCATTTCTGATGCTGCTAGTCCGTGAGTCTTCCCCTTGCATATTCCCCTGCAATTCTTCTGCTTTGTTGGAGTTTAACCTTCCGATATATTCTGACAATGAAATAGGTTCGGCGGAATTAAGCACTCAGGAATTGGCCGTGAAGGAAGCAAATACGGGATTGATGACTATCTCCAGACAAAGACTGTGGTCACTGGAAACATCAACGTGGTCCATAAATCTTCTCTGTAGACTCTATCTATCTACTTCGGCGGAGATATCTTTCGGATACTAAAACCAAATGACTATTGAACATCATCTCTTCAACGATCGAGGCAACTATGGATCTTGATAAAGATTGCTGACAATAATGCCTCAGAAGAGCCAGGTTCACAAGAACATCTATAAAATGAAATGGGCATAGAATGATGCGGAAAATAAGTCGTCTGTGCCTAGCTATCTAAGGTAGATTACCACTAGAGGGAACCATGAAGTCCTAGTACTGTTTTCATCCATAGCCGTGGTGTTATCCATTCCGACCTTGCTCTGCCTCAATTTTCCAATAACGAGAACTTTGATCTACGACTCGGCGATTTCAACTCTTCGCAGTGCCCTAGTGGCAGAGCCTGACGGGACAGTGAGGATCACCGATCTTAGAGATTATTGCCTAGAATGGAAGCAGGTGGGAACATTCCCGCACAAGATACGTCCTAGAAAATCACTGCAATAGTAGACAAAAGCAATGGTTTGCGGCCAAATATCTCTGTCTTATTCTCCCTTCAGCTCCTTGATCCAGTCTCTCGCACCCACCACTGTGCCACGTTTTGCGAACAGATCATCCGTCACCACCCTATGTGTTTCCTCTTTGAAGTCCACACATAAATCCCTCAGCACGACAATCTCGAAATCCTTGTCCACAGCCTCACAAAGCGTACTTAGGACCACACCGCTTGTAATTATACCGGCCATGACTAATTTCTCTACTCCCAAACTCCTAAGTACAATATCGAGATCGCTCCCTGAAAACGCGCTCACTCTCTTCTTCTCTACCACAATGTCGGTTGGGAGAGGTGCGATTGATGGATGGATGGCAGTAGCTGGTGCACCAGTCACAAAGGAATTCGACTTCGCCAGTACCCCGAAGATAGGGTTGCGAGGGGAGCACTCGGGGTGGGAGGGGCGGAAGGAGACGACGGTGTAGATAATTTTTATCCCCGCGGAGCGGGCAGAGTTGATGGTGTCGGCCATGAGTGGAAGGTATGTGTCGTTGATGGGGACGAGCGGAACAACGCCGGTCTGGACGTCCATGACCAGGAAGGCCGTTTTGTCCATGTTGTTGGGCGAGGATAAAATAGAGAGAAGAAGATTTCTGAGCGAACCAGTGTGGTTGCAAAAGTAAAAACAGCAAAAAGAGCTTCTTATAGTTCAGTCGTGCCAGAGGAGTAAATAAGTGGTAGCGTTCAATTGCGCGAATCTGCTACATTTCTTCAATTTCAGCCACCCATCTCCATGGGTTGGTGGTTTTATGTCCGAAACCTTACCTTGCCTCCTCCTCTTCCATGGGCACGTTGGAGCTCAGTTGGTGAGCTCCAACCTGTCAGTAGTTTTATGTCCGCTAAATCCGGGCCCACAATTTTTGGCTGCCGATTTCCGTCAGATTGTAAGAAATACGCTTTAAATATTCATATGATCTTCACTATTATCACTCCTTCCGTACACAGGGTTCACCGAATAATCGTAATAGTACTCCGTACACTCGAAGAATTTACACCTTCGAATACGAAGAAGTGAACACGGTCTCTGACATTGCTTAATACCTTGAGATCAAATTCGTCCTTGTTATTCCACTATCACGAATGAAACATTGAACTCAATACATCATCTCCGTTCAGTCTACCTACCAGCCCCGCCGATTTAAAGCGAGGGATTAGCATTCTGCACAAGCTGGGCAAAGTATGCCTGTGAAGCCGTCAGTATTGTATAAATAATCCCTTTCCCTTAGGGCACTCTTACCTGGAACCACGTGCCAGCTTCAGGCGCAGGCTGAAGAGCATCGCTGTACCCACAGTGGGCATCGTACCGAGCCGAGCTGGAATCCGAAGTACCATCACTCTCGCCACCGGGTTTCACCCAGACAAAGGCATCGGCCAAGGCATCTCCTGTATTAGTAGTTGGTCGAACACCGAAACCGGTTCCCTTGACGTTGCACCAATCGCCCCAGGCATTTTGGGAAGTGGGCTGAACTCCATTGCGGCCTGGAGCAAAAAGGTTAGTGTGGGACTTTTGACTCGGGGGAGGGGGAAGTCGATATGACGCTGAATTCATGTGGACCAGTTTTAAAGGGGTTCCTGATTACATACCAGTGTCGGTGATGAAGTGGGCATCCCAGCCTGCACTCTTAAGAAGGGGAGCAAGGGCGTTGATGTATTTCTTCTCATCGCAGTTGTTGTCTCCTGAGGTGTATGATGGGCACGTAGTGAGAGACCAGGCGTTGTAATTGGCAACATTGGTGGCAAGTCCGCGCAGAGCCGCGGGTTTGTTGGCAGTGTTGTAGACGTTGGCGTAGAGCTGAGCTGCTGGGCCCAGATTGGCGGGCCAGCCAAGCCATCCCGCGTGTCCTATGTGAATAGTTAGTATAATTACACGATGTTGAGTGCACCACTTGGAGGCACCACAAGAAATGACAGAACAAAGGAGATGACCGGAAAGAAACAAATGCAAAATCCTGTTGAGGATATTCCATCGCTTATTCTGTCTGTCGCCAGGGCGTTGTCGCCTTCAAGGACTCAGGAAAGATCCTTACCGGCGTCAAGGTACATGGCAACATTAGCCAAGTTCAACTGAGTCACTGCATAATTAGTGCACTCCAAGTAAGCGTCATGTGCGCCGGCACACTTTGACACAGCCATGTTGGTAACCAGATTAGCCAGACTATCAGGTTCTAGTAACAATGTCAGCGACGATTATTCCCTCCGTCTTCACACCAAAGCCATCAATCAGCAAGATCTACTCACCAACAACAAGAATAGTCTGGACATCAGAGTATTCAACCAGCACTTTGCGGATGGAGTCAATGTACGCCTTGTACTTCGCAACACCACCATTGGCAACAGAGTACTCTCCATTACTGGCCAAAGCCGCACAGTCACGATCAGGCAGATCGTAAACAACGAATTGACCAGCAATCGGCGGGCTAGCACCGGCTTTGTTTTGAGCCCTAATGTCAGCCAAGAACTTGTCCATTGTTGGGACCTTGTCTGCGGTATCCCTATAAATCAAAAGCAATATCAGTATTGTGCTCGAGGTGTAAAAGACACCGATGCAATGAACTCACAGCCAATAAAAGGATGGAACTTTGGCGGCTGCGCTGGCACCGGCTTTAGCAGCACCCGTCATGGATGGCAAAGCCGAGGCTGAGACTTCGGATGCATAGAACGAATTCACGTAAAGTTGGTACCCTGAGAAAGGATTGCCCGAAACTGCTGCTGCTGCGGTGACAGTTGGGCTATCTGCACTTGAGATTGCAGCTGCCGCTGCGGAAGAGGCCAGCAGAGGCACAAATGGGATGAAAGATCGCATATTGGCGTCTTGAAACAATGGATGTGAATGTTGCTGGTTTCTATTTGATGCTGGTAACGATTGTGTAGGAATTAGATCTCCTTATATACCCCAGCGAGATGCACGTCTTGTCACTCCTACGGAGCTTGAAGCCGGAAACCCGAAGAAAATGCCACACCATATCGAGCTATTCAAGTATGAGATCATAACTATCTCCGTTCAACTGACCATTCGCATACATTGCCAAGACGCATGTACGGCAGAGAAGGGAGGGAATAGCACACTCTGCCCTACATGTGGATAAATCTGGCTAAATCTTGTCTCGTCCGGGGTCGATGGAACACAGCACTGATGAAGACAAGGTAATCTGCAGCCTTGAAACCACTATAAACTGCCTAGATAGTCAAGGGGAGGAGGTGAAATGTAATATCAAACTCCCGGCATCAGCGCGGAATCGACCCCCCGTCCCCAAAGAGGACGCTCGTCGTCGATCCTCCCCAAACTCGGCGCGGGAGGACCATATTAGGCTCGCCCAATGTTGAGAGGTTAAGCTATTCGACCCTGTTTAACTGCTACCATGGTATATGAAGATCCTTGGCTGTCGCGAGGGGAAGTAGTAGCATGTGAAAACAAATTGATTTTGTCCTGTTAATCGACAACGAATTTCTAGTAACCGTTGCAATGGAATAGGTATTGCTCCAAATACCGGACAAAGTTGAAATAGAGACATGTAGACACGATAAAAAGTCCAGTCAGGGAAATCACTACGAAAACGCCATTTGCTTTCGACAAGCCACATTATTCACATCCCCGGGACCCCGCACCGTGGCGGCAGTGTTCTTCAGCCGGGTCAATGTAAGGGCCCTACTAGTCTCTATATGAAACAAGGATATTTCATGCACGGGAAATTAAGGGTGTGCCAGCAGACACGTTTGCCATACAATCCAATCCGTCCGGTCATAATCGTCCAAAAGGCTAAATCGAGTTGTCCAGGCTGAAATAACGGGAAACCCTGTTTCTAGGGCTGTGAAAGCGTGAAAGCCGGGCTGAGAGGGATAGATCATGATTGAGCCAAGTCAACCGCTTCCATAAAGGATAGCTGGTAGGCCCTGGATGTACTATGTCGGTAGTGACATTGGGTTCTTTAAAGTGAGCGAGCAGGTTTCAATATGACTTCATTCAATTAGGAAATGTAACACAGAAAGAAGTGTTAAAGAGTGGAGTGGTATCTGTATCATCATCATATATAGTCCCGGCCTCAGCCTGGGGTATGTGCCAAAGAAAAAAAAAAGAAGAAAAGGAAAGAAAGGAAAGGGAAGGGAAGCCCAAAAGAATAGCAGGGAGGGGGAAAAAAAAAATCAACGCTTTGCTTGATCACACTCGGCTAAGAACTTGTGAATTCCCTCGACACCTTCATATGCAGAGTTGCTATCAGGTTGGCCAGAGCTGGAGATTTCCGGGAAGAAAGGTTGATCTCCAAGCTCACTGATGTTAATACTAGAGTAACTCTTGGTCGAAGATCTCCATGGATTGGCACCAAATAGCTCACTGTCCTCGAAACTGATAGCATTTCCCGAATCACGACTGCCACCTGGTGATGATGGCGTGCAGCTTTCTGGTGTCATCATCCCTTGCCAGTCAAGATCCGCGGGATACTGTGGGTGCGACTTTGGGATTTTTTCGAAGTAATAGTCAGTGTCGGAGGAAGCGGCAATGCTCGGTGCAAAAGGGAACAAGAGAGCCAAATCAGCGCCATTGCGAATATCGAAGTCTTCA
This sequence comes from Penicillium samsonianum, assembly GCF_028829775.1. Taxonomy (NCBI): domain Eukaryota; kingdom Fungi; phylum Ascomycota; class Eurotiomycetes; order Eurotiales; family Aspergillaceae; genus Penicillium; species Penicillium samsonianum. Next base: position 1,452,883 of record NW_026643260.1, on the reverse strand, counting down.
TCTTGCACGACTCGGCCTCGCTGAATCCCGGCTTCACAACAGAGCTGCTCCACAGTTTCCGCATCGCAGCCTGGGAAGCGCACCCGTATAGTCGATCGGTCGTGAAGGGAGATCGGAAGATCACCAAGTGATGAGAGACGCTTTAGGTCGTTCATCACCGCGGAGAAATCCTTCAAAGCACGGGCAAAATCGGCAGAAAGCAGATCCATCAGACCCTCGGAGTTCAGAGAGTCGCACGAGGCAGAACGGTCCTGCTTACCGAGACCACCAACAGCACTGAGTGCAGTGATAGTCGGGGAAACTTGGAAGTCAATGTACGAGCCAGGGGCGGTGTGCAGGTTGGCATTCATCTTTCGCTCGGCCTGGTCCTGCAGCGTGCTGACTGACTTATACCGTTTCTCTCCGGTGCGGGGATCGATGCCGTCGAAGCGGACTTTCTGCCCAGACAGAAAGAAAGCACGGACGCCCTGGGACACATTCTGAATAACTTGTGCTGGTGCTGCAGGCCCATGGGAAAAGTATCTAGCTCCACCAAAACGGCCAGCTCCAGCAGCGTATCCTCCCGCAGTGCGGCCAAGGGTGCCACCGGTAAGATTGGGACGAAGAGTAGAAGCGAAAGGTGCACGGCTGCTGAGTCGACTGATATTAGACGCAATGCGAGAGGTGGTACCGGCAGCGGCATTGCCTCCTAGTCCCGATCGAATCGCAGAGGTGAAGGCGCCAGCGGCACGGGTCGAGAAGTGGCGACTGCGGGCTTGACGGATGGCAGCGGCACGGCTGATTGGCTGGCGAGGGTTGATTCGGGCATAGGCGGGTTGGTATCGCACCGAATGATACTGTGTAGGCTCTGGTAATTTGTTACGTATAGCCTTGGAGGCCTTTTCGTAGGCAAACCTAAGAGGATGTCAGTCAATGGCTCGATATGGCGACAGAAGGGGGAGACGTACCTTGCTGCTCTCCAGATTTTAGGAAGCAGCAGGTGGCCTGCTGAAGGCGCCATAGTGGTATTTCAGAGATGAATAGTTCACTGAAGATGGTGGAGACGGATGCTGAGAAGAGAGAAAGGATCCCTGATGACGCTGGGGTCCACGGGTATACACCCTTATCTCTCCGCCTCAGACCCGAGGCTCCGCAGTGGCTGTACGACGCCACCGCGTGACCAAAAACATTAGCTAGGTATGTTTTCCCTGTTTGCATTGTTTGTTATGTTTGATACTATGATGACATCGGAATGGATTCAGAAAGCTGGTCGCGTTCTACAGGACCCTGCTACCAATTATCGAGGTCTTTGGGTTCACATTAAAACTCATTTGCTCATTACAGCTTAGATACTCAATATAGAAGTTATTGTTGTCATGGCAAAATCATTCTTTTGGTATCTAAAGCCTATGTACTCATAAAACATTCATCATTTTCGATATATTTACTCGTCATCGCCAAAGAACACCTTGATGGGGAGCCATGAGTCACCACAGACCTTGAAGCGGTCCTTAAGGTTGTCAAGCTGGCTGACCTCATCGGCAGTCAACTCCCAGCCGTTAATATCAAAGTTGCCCTCAATGCGAGACTTGCTGACGGACTTGGGAATGACACTCCAGCCCTTCTGGATACCCCAAACCAGGAGCACCTGCTGGGGAGTCTTGCCCTTCTTCTCCGCGATCTGCAGGAGGGTGGGGTCCTTGTACAAGGGAGAGTTGGTTGAGCCCAGGCAGGAGTAACCGGTGGAGTGGATGCCCTTGGAGGTGTTGTAGGCGACCAGCTTGGGGGAGGGGTTGTTGGGGTGCAGCTCAATCTGGTTGACAGCGGGCACGATCTTGCAGCTGGGGTCATTCAGGAGCTTCTCGAGGTTCTTGATGCCGAAGTTGGAGACACCGATGTTGCGGACCTTGCCAGTGGCAGGCAGCTTCTGCACTTCTTGCCTTTGATGGAGTCAGCAATGGTTCCCCATCGAATGGATGCAAAGTGTCACTTACCAGGTCTTGATGAAGTCCCAGTCGGGAAGGTGCTTAGACAAGTCATTGGGGTCAGTGGAGCTGGGCCAGTGAACCAAGTAGAGGTCGACGTAATCGGTGTCGAGGTCCTTGAGAGAGGAATCAATGCCCTCAGTCACGCGCTTGTGCCAGGGGTTGTCCAGCTTGGTGGTGAGCCAGATCTGGTCGCGGGGCACGCCGGAGTCCTTGATACCGGCACCGACCTCGGCCTCGTTGCCGTAAGCCAGGGCAGTGTCAATGTGGCGGTAGCCGGCGAGAAGGGCGTTCTTGACGGCCTCGCGGACCTCATTGGGCTTGGACTGCCATGTTCCCAGACCGATGGCGGGGATCTTGGCGCCGGTGTTGAGGGTGTAAGTTTTCCTGTAGAGAGATAAGGGTTAATGCGATGGTCTTGGGGGAGTGTGTTCCATTGCCAGGGACGTACTGAGTGTGTTGGTTCGACATTGTGATATATTTCGAAAAATGGAATAATGAATTAAAAAAGACGAGCTTCAAGAGACAAGGGGCTTTATATAATAGCCAAGTTTAAAGTGGGCAGGTCCAAGAGCACCGATGATGTCGTGGGGGGAGGGGGGGGGGGTGGGGGGTAGTAATTGACCATATTGGACAGATTGGATGTTGTTTCTCTTCACTTCTGTTGTTATTTGCAACATATTGATCCGTGGACAACGAAGTCAAGAATTACCCGAGTGGCCATTTCCAGTTCCACTGAGACAGACATCTACATCGTCATACTGGAGCCCTGGGGGGTGTTCTTGAGGGTATAACCAAGAGGACAAGGGAGACGCCATTTTGGCTAAATGCACGTTTCCACTCATATTTGACCCACATCCTCCAATTGAGATCGACCCCCCAATTCTTCCAATTCTCCGATTTCCCCTTGTCTTACGTGAAACTTACCTTTCCAGAATCTTCTCAATCTCTTTCGTTCACCATTATTATTCGCCCGCGTTTCGGTCCATTCCACGCCCCCCACCCGTCACCGGATAATTTCGCATTCCGACCGACCATTATACCCGAGTGCTCCATCCCGTGACCCATAATCATTTTACCCAGCCCGATCACTATGTCATCAGGTTTCGTTTCATCCGGGACAAACGAGAAGCCAATCGAGCGGGACGATGAGTGGCTCAAAGTGCAGCAGGAGCTCGAGGAGGAGCGGAGACGAAAGGCCGAGATAGGGAAGCAGGATGAAGGCAAAAGTCTCTTTGAGGTGTTGGAGCGGAATAAAAGTGAGCCCGACTCGGTTGCCTGGCCCTGTCTGCACGAACGGAGAAAAGAGCGGACGATTCATCCAGGAATCTGGCTAACATGTTAGGGTGATTTTCCTCGGGTATTATACAGTGGCCAAACAAGAAGCTTTTGAAGAGAAATCCCGTCTCAAAAACCAGTTTCGATCCCTCGATGAAGACGAAGTCGACTTCCTGGATTCTGTTCTCGAGTCAACACGCGCGCAGGAGGCTGCTGTGAAGAGGGAAACGGCGGAACAACTTGAAGCATTCCGCCGACAGCGCGAGGAGGCGCAGAAAGCACTGCTTCAATCAACCTCGTCGGATGTGACACCCGTGCAAGAAGAATGGACCGCACTAGCACGCAAGAGACGGAATGATAAACACAAGAACTCATTGATCCCAGGGAAGAAGCGCAAGGCTTCAGTTACCGAGAACACCGCTGGGAAGGACACACAGAATGGGAAGGACTCCCAGAAACAGGCCGGAGCTGACGGTTCGATTACCAAGAAGCTGGCCCAAGGGACTTCTAAGCCCAATAAGGCCACACCTGCTGCTTCTGAAACTACAAATCCTGCCACACAGCCCAAGGTGGTGACAGATACAGAGAAGGGACAAGTAAAGCCAAAAAGCCCGACAAAACCACCCCCGGTTTCACTTGGCTTGGGAGGATACAGCTCGGATTCTGAATGATGAACCAAAATCCATGGATGGCCTCGGGAACTAGTTAGCACAAATATCTAAGTTAACATTGTATTATGTAGCTCAAATTAATGATTCAAGAAGCAAATGTCTCTGCAAGTATAATAAGAAGGCATGGCTTGGCCTCAGGTATGTTCACATTCTCAAGTCATCTGTTAGGTGTCTTTTCTTATATACATCACAAGGTCAATGAAATTTACCAACATTTCGCTCCATAGGTAACAACTTTATTATTGTATCTCAATATCAAATCAACTGAGCTTTCCACACATGCAACATCAACTCCCCTACAAAGCCTCCGCTGTGATCCTCTTTCTACTCAACATGCAGCGCGTTTTGCTTCACTTCCTGCTCCTCAACCTTGCGCTCCAGGTCATGGGTCATATAGTCTTCCTTGCGACTTCCAGGCACAATCCATGGCGCATTTGTGAACATTTGGTTCATTTCCTCGAGAGGCACGCGCTTTGTCTCTGGAAGCAAAAGCCAGAAGAAGAGCGCATTGGTGAAGTTGCAGACGACAAACACGAAATAGAATCGGTATCCAATATTGGTCATTGCGATAGGCGTGACCTGTCCAATCATCGTGTTGAAAGCGAACGAAGTCATCGTGGCAATCGAGACACCCTTGGCACGCGTGCGAGTGTCGAACACTTCGGCTGGGATGATCCAAGACAGAGGACCACAGGTTGCAGAGAAGGAGAAATTGTACAGCCAAGTCATGATGATGAAGCCCCAATGGGCGCCGCTGTTGTTGCTTGATGGAGGGAACTGTGCGAGCAGCACGGTTGCAACGATGAAGGTAATCATGTTGCCGAGATTGCCGCTGATTAGAGTCCAGCGACGACCGAAGCGATCAATGTACATCATGCACAGGAACTGTCCGACCAATGCGATGATGGAGTTGATTGTCTGGTACTTCAATGTGTCTTTGTTGGAGATACCGATTTGACCATAAATCTGGGGTGAGTAGTATCTAAGCACGACATCAGGTCAGCTGAGTGGTTCTATGTTGATGCATCCGTGGCGCTGGTAAATCATTGCACACTTACTGAATGGCGGATACACCGGTCATCTGGCCAGAGGCTTGCAGTGCACAGCAAAGAAACAGTCGACGGAACGAGGGACGATCGGTGAACAAGTCGAGATATGACTTTGCCTCGTGCTCATGCTCAAATGTGATGCTCTCCTGAATTTGAGCGAACTCTGCCTGGACCCAAGCGTCGTTTTCGTCACCATGCGCATGCAGCTTTGCCAATGTCTGCAATCCCTCTTCGGTGCGATTGTGGTCGATGAGCCAGCGAGGCGACTGGATAAACGTTAGCTATTGGAGTTGGCCGGATGGAAACTAAAGCCTACCTCAGGGAAGAATGAGATCAAAACACCCAAGAACACTGCAGGAGCAACCTGCAAACCAAGAGGGAGTCGCCATTGTGCATCGTTATCCTCTGCAAAGCCGGTGTACGTTCCATAACCAATCGAGGCAGCACAGAGCGCTCCAATACCTAGCATGAATTGCTGCAAACTTGTAACTCGACCACGGATGCTAGGGTGACAGATCTCGGCTTGGTAGAGAGGAATCATCATCGTGAGGAAACCGACACTAAGAATCAATGTGATTAGTCTCTATTTCGGTATCTGTGGCTGAGAGAGAGATCACATACCCTAACCCGGCCAGGAATCGTCCACTGTACAGGTAGGCGAGTGTTCTCGCACCGGTTTGAAGACCACCTCCGAGAGTGAAGATTAAACATCCTAATGAGATGGTCCGTCGTCTACCTAAGTAATCTCCACTGGGACCCGCAAAGCCGGCACCAAAGAATGCGCCAGCGGTGAATAGAGCCACAACTAATCCTCTGCAATGTTGTTAGATATTTCCATGTTTTATATGGCATGCGAGACTGACGTTTGAGTATCATTTGCCTCAAACCTGGCTTTAAATGATTGACAGACAAGCACCTCGGCGATGACACCCAGATCATCTGCGACTATATTAGATTCTGCGAGTCAAGAAGGGCAGCTGTAGACATACATCCATAAAGGAATGATCCAAGAGAGGCAAAGACTCCGACCAGGAACTATATCGAACATGAGCTCGGGCTTCTTAATGTGATTGTCCATTCGTTCATACCTGGTACCATGCTGGCGAGAGACGCATGGTTTTGAGAAGTGGATATTTTATAGAAGAATATGGGGAATGAAGATCAACCTCCACATGGCATTCATTCTCCGGGGGATCATCTCTACATATACGGGGGAACCCAACGACACATGAACGCAAATGGGGCAATTAGCCATGACTCCGGAGATTCGTATACTGCATGGGGAAGTCAAGGCTTGAACTGCGCTAACATCGCGTGGTGCAAACCGGGGAGAATTCGGATAATCACCAATCGCTTCCGATATTTTTTATTTCGCTAGAAATGGTCCGAGGTGATGAGTTCCAAGTATGCGGGGAGGAGTTGGCGAAGAAATGTGGCGCGCGATCTCGACTGTGATTGACGGAAGATCTCCCACATTTCTCCCATCTCCGGGCATCGTGAGGCTAGACTATCGACTCATTGGTCTATTGAGCTATCTTTGATCCAGAACGCTAACTAAGGGCTTCGTCTCGTTTCTCCGGTAGCCACTCTAGCCGCTACTAGGGTTAAGACAAGGGTCATCATCCGAATCTCACGATTGTTCCCCCGCAGGAGTTTTGCCGCTTCAAGGTCCGAGACATCGGTTATTTCGATAAATGTCCTTTGGTCTGTATACATCTCGCTTCTTTAATTGTCTTCTATTAATCGCGCCCTTCGAGCTTTAACAAAGACATCTTTTCCCTAAAGTGAACCGCGACATTGGATCCCAAGTCAAGTCGCCTATTTAGTCACGGTGAACGCCTCCAACATAAATAGTAGAAACAGACCTCCCATTCGTACAAAAAATGACGACCTTTACCAAATTGGACGATCATGAGACGCCTCTCATCTCCGTGCACCCATCGAGGCGCATCTCCAAGATCAACCCGAACATCTATGCCGGCTTTACCGAGTAAGGCAACTTGGACTTTTTCCATTTTCATGATATGAACTAACTAGTTTCGCAGGCACATGGGCCGGTGTATCTATGGTGGCATCTATGACCCTGGAAATCCGCTGTCAGACGAGAAAGGATTCCGCAAGGACGTCCTGGAGGCGTTGAAGGGGCTCAACATCCCTGTCGTTCGGTATCCCGGCGGCAATTTCTGCGCGACCTATCACTGGCTCGATGGCGTTGGTCCTAAGGATCAACGACCAGCAAGGTATGATTACTTCTCATGTTATGTTCATTTTGCTAGAACTTTACTGATGTGGCCCTGCCGAAAGACCTGAGCTTGCTTGGCTCGGAACAGAGACAAACCAATTTGGCACTGACGAGTTCATGCAATGGTGTGAGGCTCTGGGCACAGAGCCGTATCTTTGCTTCAACTTTGGTACCGGTACCCTAGACGAAGGTATGTTCTTATTTAACTCTACCTTTCTACGAAGACATGCTGATGTTGGACCACCTTAGCCTTGGGCTGGGTTGAGTACTGCAATGGAACTGGCAATACTTACTATGCGAATCTACGAAGAAAGAATGGCCGTGAGGAGCCCTACAATGTATGTTCAGATAAGAGGTGCAATCTTTCTCGCTGGGTTCAATCTAACAACCTGAGCAGGTCAAGTACTGGGCCCTTGGAAACGAGTGTTGGGGTCCCTGGCAGGTGGAGCAGATGACCAAGGAAGCGTATGCTCACAAGGCAATTCAATGGGCCAAAGGTAATACTTCATTTTATTACAGCAGAAACTTCACGCTAATATGATCTCACAGCTCTCAAACTCCTGGATCCCACTCTCATCTTGATCCTCTGCGGCCAAGATGGCACCGCTTCATGGGATTACTACACACTAAACCAGTGTCTAGTGCCTGCCCACTCCGCATTGTCAACCAGCTCAGTCCCTTTGATTGACATGCACAGCATCCATCTCTACACATCCTCATCATCCCACCTCCACAACGTGACAGCACCACTAGCAGCCGAGCGCGCAATCGAAATCACATCTGCTCTAATAGATCTCGCCAGGGTTGAGAACAAAGTTCCCCCCGAGCAACTTCGCCCGACAATCTGCTTCGACGAGTGGAACGTCTGGGATCCCATCCGTGCAGAGGGAAGCCAAGGCGCCGAAGAAAGCTACACGCTCTCCGACGCCCTCGCCGTGGCCGCCTGGTTGAACGTCTTCGTCCGAAAGAGCAAGGATGTCAGTATGGCGTGTATCGCGCAGACCGTGAACGTCATCTCGCCCTTGATGACCACCCCAGAGGGAATTACCAAGCAAACGACCTGGTGGCCGCTTTGGCTGTTCTCGCGATACATGCGCGGTTGGACCGTTGCCAGTCATGTTTCTTGTGGAACGTACGAGGGTGAGACCACTCCTAAGTGGATTCGAAGTGCCAAGGATACACCCTGGTTGGATGTTAGTGCCACTCTGGGAGATGATGGGTTTGTCAATGTTGCTGTGGTCAATATTCATGATACTCAGGACTTGGAAAGTCGGGTTGAGGGAGCACAGGGTGAAGTGGCTGTGTTCACGGTCACAGCGGGCGATTTGTCCGTGACGAATATGAATGGCAAGGAAGAAGTGGCGATCCAGGAGTCGACCTGGAATGGAAGTGGAACGTATGTGTTCCCGCGACACTCGCTTACTCTACTGAGATGGAAGGCTGAGTGAGTTAACCTATACGAGATGGTATCCTGGGGACAGCAATAGACTTTCAACCAATACATAGATATTCAATCAGTTCAATTTGTTCTTGTGATCTATGTCTAGAGCACCAAGTCTCGTAAATATGTCTCAACTCTAACCGTAGTTCACATCATGGACGGCTCCTTCATCATTAACATGGATGTTGAGTCTAGATTCAATCATGCACCGTCAGCAACATGGTCATTGACTCCATGGCACCGTGCAGTGAGACGTTACCTGTTCGGATTATGATCCATGGACTTCATGTCACCCGGCTTCAATACCCGGTGAGCTTCGGGAAGATCTTTCTTTGCGAAGGACTAGGAAACAGTCAGAATTCCATATTTCATTCCGACGATTTCTCAAAGGTGACGTACTGTCTCATTACTAGTGTCGCTAATCGTCTTGCCCATGAGCTTGTTGACCCACTCGGACTTATCGCCGAGTGAGGAGTTGATTCCTGGAACGACAAGAGGCATGATGGCAGATTAAAAGTAGTAGTCAATATATTCAAACGGAGAGCCGTGTAAAAGAAACGAGAGGCAAAGGGAGGTTTGTCGCGGATATAACCCATCGTTCATCGATGACGTATGATCCCGATTGGGACTAGTGTCTTATCATCCATACGCCTCTCAACAAGTTATCCATCTCCTTATTGGTCTCAACATAGCTTGGAATGATGTCAAGCTAGGGGCATTTCAAGATTCAAAACAATGTGTCCCTATTCGATAAATCCTATAGGAATTCGCGTTGAGGATGGCATATGAAAAGACTGGTGGAAATGCAAAATGCTGAGTCATGATCTGATCACCCCGGGGGCGTCAATAAGGCACTCCGACAAGGTCCGACAGGGTGTATAATATATGCCCGTGTTCGAGAGGCATATCGATGGCTTAGCCTGCGACTTGTGGAAATCAAAGTACAAGATCAATCAGAGCAACAGGAGGGTGAGGTGTCGAAGGTCTAACCAAGCTGCCGGGTCTTTGGCCGGATGGCAGATCAACCCCAACTATAACTTCAGCCAGTGATTGTTTGCGCTCGGTCGAGACTCACAGATAACAAAATAACAAACCATAAAACACTGACTTGGACTATAGCTCGCAGTTAATAAACAAGAGAACTCCCCAAGGGACACGCCCCACTTGCATTTGAAATAAACCCCAGAGTTCGGGATATATATTGGACGTTCTGCCGAAGGAACCTGAGCAGAATCACCAACCTTACTGCAAACCTCGCACTTTCCGGAAAGCCCTAAACTTAGACTAACCTGCTGGTAACTACCACTAGAGGCGAAAGTACTCCCTTGGCGTGAGTCCATACCCGCACCATATCACGACGAAGATTATCCCAGTGATCGTGTGATGAATGGAATCCTCCTGTAAACTCGTTATCTAGGGACAAGAGCTGGACAGGTTAGTCCCGAAACTGAACTGCGATCTCGGCCAGCTTTCTATAGGCTTACCTGGCGGGTCCTAGTCAACATGAGATTGCGATCCTCATTGTCCATCTTGCGCAATACTGGCGCAATACCTTCTAGTTCTCGTACTATTCTTTAGTTGATGCGACCGAAGGAATAGCGCTTACTTGAATTAGTGGGGGATTCAACTTGTAGTAACATCTGATCCGGGCCCGAAGGATATGGTTATCGACTTGCGTGCTAAGACGCAATCTGTTAGCATCTTGCGTCATGCATTGATGCCAAATCAGCCCGGAGATACTCCATGTTGAAGTATTAAAAGAAGATCGATCTACCGTAAGGTGAGAAATAAAACAGCATCTGACAAGAAAATCAGTAACGTCAAAGGTAGAAAAAAGTCATTATGCCGGAATTTATCAGCCTCACGTTCCCGAACGCATCTACCGAGATCAATCCAATCCCCAACGCCTCGATTGATCCAGAGTATCTCGTTCGATACGCCCGCAACCTTGATGATTATGGCTACAACTACACACTGGTTCCCTACGACTCCTCATCATACGATCCATTCACCATTGGAGCCACCATTCTATCTGTGACCAAAAACCTCAAGGTTATCATTGCTCTGCGACCCAACACGCTGTACCCCACAGTTGCCGCAAAGGCACTAGCTACACTGGATCAACTGAGCGGTGGTCGTGTCGTGGTTCACTTTATCGCAGGCGGAAGTGATGCAGAGCAGGCCAAGGAAGGAGACTTCCTGAACAAGGATGAACGCTATGGACGTCTTGAGGATTATATTAAGATTCTTCGCCGCGCATGGAAGTCCGATGAGCCATTTGACTGGGACAGCAAATACTACACCTTCAAACAATTCAGCAACCGCGTCCGGCCGACCAACGGCCCAATCCCTGTCTCAGTCGGCGGCTCATCGGACGAAGCATACCGCATCGGAGGCTCCCTGGCTGATATCTTTGGTCTCTGGGGTGAACCTTTGAAAGAAACCAAGGACCAAGTTGATCGCATCTATGCCGAAGCAGCAAAGGCCGGTCGCCCGGACTCAGACAGACCTCGCATCTGGGTGACTTTCCGTCCTATTCTCGCAGAGACTGAAGACCTCGCTTGGGCCAAGGCACACCGAACTCTCGATGCATTGACTACCAACCGAGCAAAGGGACAAGGAAAGGCTCCCGTGGATGCGCCGCCTCCACAGAATGCGGGCTCTCAACGTCTTCTTGATATTGCCGCTCGTGGGGAGGTCCAGGATCGAGCGCTTTGGTATCCTACTGTTACGGCAACAAATGCGCGTGGTGCATCCACTGCCCTGGTTGGATCGCCGAAGACTATCGTCGAGTCCCTTATTGACTACGTTGATCTTGGCGCCGACCTCATCTCTATCCGGGGATATGATAATCTCAACGACGCCATTGATTATGGTCGGTTCGTGATTCCCAAAGTTCGTCAAACACTACAGGAACGGGAGAACGGTGCTTCGAATTAAATAACGAATGTGAGAACTGGTCTTAGTATATATCATCAGACGAAATTGCACATATACTTATATATATTATGTCGGAAGACCACTCAATGAATCAAAGTCTAGTAAAGAACCATCCCCCAAGCAAGTTTTGATCCAAGTCCTAGCACAAACGAACCTCTAGGCGGACCTTCAAGCTAGTCAACTCCCATAACAAAAATTGCCATTGAAAACTGAGTTCGATTTTTTGTTTCTAGATCAGACAGAAGGGCTGTCTCATGGTTTGGAGTAGATCCTTTCCCAACACATTTGTCAAAGCATCTGCTACGTCCTTTTGGAACTGTAGTATATTTTTTTCAACTCAATATGCCCATTCTTTACTGCACGTTCAAAATGGCAGCGATTATGCTTGTAGTAAGGCTCACATTCAAAAGTTGCGATTCCATTGCGACTATCCATGCACAATGCCCAGCAGAGATCGAGCCGTTTTCTTGATCAAATCCAATGGCCCTCACACTGTCTTCCCAATCCTGGGGTTAGGCATCAACAAAGACAACATGAGTCTACTCTCAATTGTCTGCTAATAGCAAGCCCATGGTGGGAATTCCTTGTAGCTAACAAAGAAGTTGTTCCCATTCATCTAGGTTATGATGCCATGGTGCTGCAGTTTATTGTTGTAGCCCGTTCGTTCACCTGGTCAGAAGTCTTTTCTTACATTCGACCAGTAATACCCTCTCTTCTATGTTACTTTTATATTACTTTGATCTTACTTTTATCTTACTTTTATCTTACTTTCATCTTACTTTCATCTCCTTTCTTACCTGCACGGCTGTACATCCTCTCACATCCATCTGACTTGGTCTCCACTCATGCACATCAAGGCTCGGCCCGAACCGAACCGACCTGCTGGCCCTGCGCCCTGGGCCCCACCCGCTCCAGTCGCCTGACTGAGCGAGATCCGATCTTGACAAACCTGGAGGTGATGAAGATTCCACTATCACCACTCACCGTGGCTGTCAGTCCTGGATTTGCCAACTGGAGCAGGGTGTGTGGCCAAGCCGAGCGACCTGACTAGCATGACAGCCTTTTGTAAGCGATTAGCTCATTTGACAGACTTGCGTAAATTCACTAACCCTGAGAATAGTGCTCGCCGAGGTGCTCCGACAGGCAAATGTCCCAGCTGGTGTGATGAACATTGTCTTGAGATCCCTGATTGTCCAGGCTTCGGACCATGGTTGATTGCTGGCATACTGAGGTCTATTGAGATGACTTTTTCAGGGTATAAATGCCCTGCCATTGCTAGTTTGAATAGATCATGATGCTTCCTCTTGTTTTTCTCCTCCTACCAGTAGATAGAACACATTGTTTTCGGAGATGGACTCGACACTGGCTCCACCCTTGTGAGCTCGCCTCTTGTGCGAGGGGGTTCGTTCTCTGGAGGGGCCAAGACCGGAATTCAGATTCGAAATGACTACGAGAAGTTCATGGGCTGGGTCAAGAAAAAACTCAGTCGCCTGCAACACACAATTGTTTCTGCCCAGGCGGAATACGAGAAAGTCCAACAACAGGCTGTGAAGGAAGCCACCGATGCACTTGAAGCTCACCGAGCTCGTGCCATTACCGAAGTACCCGAGACTGCTGAAGTCAAACACTCCGCTGAACTAATGCAAACCATGTACGGCGAGTTAAGGGAACAACATAATCGTGTGGTTGAAGAGGCAAAGGATTACGCCAATGCGGTGCGCCGCCTCCAACTTGACAGACCAACTCACGCGTGCCCTGAGATACTTGCTTACATTGAAACCTCTAACCGAAACCAATCCAATCGATCTGTCTTTGCTGTTAAGAGTGTTGAAGGTGACATTGAGCCCCGAATCAGCAGCAAGTCGACCTACCTCCCAGATCTAGAAAGGCTCGACTATGGACTCGACCCTCCCTTTGAGAGCTGGGTCATTGATATGCGCGGCAAGCTTCTGTTTAACGCGGATCACTACCCCACATAGAAGCACAAAGTTATCTACTTCTCATGCCGAACCACTGGAAAGGCTCACATGCACTTAAACACACATTTACGCCAGGATGCCATTCTTCCGTACACTCAAGTCCAGGATATGTTCGATGATCTCGAGGCAATCTCCGGTGACCTGAGCCATAAAAACGAATCCCACAGACTGGACATGAAACCCACAGATGACTTTCACACCTACCTTTGCATGCTTTTGTATAGGTCTGGTGTATTCGGAACTCGTTTCGAGTTCTTGAAGCACGAGGTGGGTGTCCGCCTGACCAGAGGTCTGAAGGGAGCAGTCGCGCGTGAATTTCTTGACGACAGCGTCACGCTTGAGGAGTTTACAAAGCTTTGTGCGAAGGAAGCTAGTCGCCTGGAGCTTGAATACAGCAAGAACCATAAGAGTGGAAGGAAGGGGGAAAACACGTCATCTCTTTCTCACAAGCTATCAGGCAACATGCTCGAGACGTCGAACGAACCAGAACCAGAAGATAGTGGGTGATAGATACATGCCGATACTTCTCACTCTAACACATTGGATCCTGTCACACTTTCTAGGTTTGGTTAACCTTGCTTGGAGAAGTAGGAAACAATAAGCTACTAAAGGATTTAAGGGTTCGATCAATCTAGGATTCCCATACACTTCTAACGTGAAATTATAAAAAATACTCTCCCAGTCCACCGCACTCTATAACAACTAAAGTAAGCAAATTCCTCTATGATCTTCACCTCCAAGTCAAACCCCTAGAAGGAAAAGCTCAATGCAGACCTCAAGCATCCTCGATATCAAAACGCATATCAAGCCTGTGAAGGCAAATACCGGACTGGAAAGTAACAATTCGTGCAACTCGTTTGAAACCCTGGCCAAAAGAACCTAGAATGAAGGATCCGACAACCTTACCGATGGGCGTACCCATAATAGCGGTAAACTCGGGTGAAGAATACTCCCAGGTTTGAGGTTCTGCTGATGGATATCTAGCTCCCTCACGGGACGGGTAGATCTGTTCCTCAATAAAGGGTTCAGTTGCAGCTTCCTGCACCTCGTTCATAAAGATAAACTTCACCTCATGCAACGGAAAGTGCGTTTCATAGGAAATCTTAGCAAGTTCGGACATGTGCGGATCGTTCAACTCTTGGTATCTTCTGATAGAATAGACAAAAAGCACACCTGGTCCAATCGTCCCGACCAATGCCGTGATTCCACCGTCCGTCTTGATGATCGAGTGCCGTATATACGGGGACTCTGTGGGATGTAGACTAGCTGGAATTGGATATCCAATTGGCAGACCAAGACCCACAATAGAGGCATTCCGGTCTGGTGATAACCATTCCCTGTCATGGTCGATATTCCAGTCCATGGGGTGTGGCAGAGTCCATGTGGCGAGTGTAGTTAGGGGAACTGGGCATCCAGGCTCGTCGGCATTTTCCATCCATCGGATCAGCTTAGCCCCGTACGGCTCAAACTCGGGATACTTAAAATCCATTGTGTGATATGGTCAGTATGACGATCTGAGTAGACAGCAGGGGGTCTCCAGCAGAGTTATATACTCGAAGTCAGCACATATAACAACGATAAGCAACAAAGCAAGGTTGATAATGGCATTGTGCAGCACATTAAGTTGAATAATTGTCAAAGACTCAAAGATATTATGCGTAGAGTTCGTTGGCTTTGTTATGGACAAAGCAGATAGTCCTCTGTCTATGACCCCTGCTACATCCTCCTTTGACTGTGTAAATGGTACATTGTATGTAGGCCTCGGCTTCCTTGATAGACAATACTTCGAACTGCTGGAAGAAGTTTAATCAACCCGTCTGACATGGGGTGAACTTATAATCCGACTGATAATAATACAGCATTGCAATCACTGTTTTAGGTCAGGACATTCCACTTATCTTGCAAGAGAAATCTCAACATGCCAATCCAATCTAAGGGGCAGACCCATGGTGTGCTAATGAAATTTCCGCTCATCCCTGGAGTTGGAAAGAATATGTGGAGCCAGTAGTGGAACAAGCACACGGAGATCACGATGGAAAAGCACGTAGGACCTTGCGCTGAAAATCAAAGGGAGCGGTAGCCATTAGTGGACCTTTGATCAAACCCCAAATGATAAGGCAGTTCCAGGCAGTGCATTAGCCACTGGGGGGATTGTCGTTGGAAGGAAGGTGTTGATCTGAAACTTATACCTACATACATGTAGGTACATAGGAACATGTGCTTCCGAAAAGGGAAGGTGGGTCCATACCACGTGCGAGTATATCTGTACATCGTGTATCTATTTCTGTCTATAACCCATAGTTACCTACTAGTACATATTAACTATGGGTATTTCTAAGGTTGAGTCATGTATTTTATTCTGCCTCCGGGTTGATCAGCGACCTGGAAATTCCGAGAAATGAAGGGAGATAACTAAAAGACGGGGTAGGATACTCTCCAACACCACATATCTCTAACGCCACACAGGCAACGTAAATAGATTCGGTGTAAAATTGTCCGGTCTTTCGCCCGCCTATTATCACGCAGAATATTTAGCGTTATCACCGGGCTCAGTTTCTCGATATGATATTGTTCCAATTCTAAAATTTTCCATTGATCTTACTACATCCACCCTCCACACTGTTTCACAACTTGTCTCAACCACACCAATGCAGTAATCACCGCAGAACATGAGTGTTGGAGCTCGATTTTGGCTATGAAATGGCCCAGAAACCCAATTTCTCGACGAGAAAATAGGAAATAAAGAAGGAAAAACTGCGATCTATTTTTGACCCTTGCTTTCGAGTATCTTAGGAAGCTTTGGTGTTGTTGTTGTATTTAACGCCAGGCGAAACATAGCCGAAGCCCATGCTCCTGTAACCTCCCAGGAGGTATGTGGACGTGCCAAGCTATGGAGTTATGTACATATTGTGCAGCCATACAAGGCAATTCTATCTAAATGAGGTGATGGTGTCATCAATTGAGTGCCCGTCCTTGTTCGCCGGTTGAGATGGATGCAATGCCAGAGCAATGCCAGAGATGGACGCAGAGGTGTCAGAGATGGATACAGTGCCAGAGATTGATGCAGAGGTGTCGGAGATGGGTTTCAATCGTTCCCATGCCCGAGGGCAGTGCCCGGAGCGGAGGCCTGAGTTCTTGGGGGAGCGAAGACGTAATGACAGAAGATTGGGGCAAATTCACAGAAGAAAAGGTGGTAGAGAGAGCGAGGGTCGGGGCGGGGTACCTTAGGAAGCAAGCCCAGGTGTTTGTAGATATGCCAATCTCATGTGCCTCGCTTAATCTTGATTCACCGCACGGAGCTCTCACCCAGGCTATCGAAAGGGTACAACAAACAAGAGCATTTGTCCTCTCATCCTTTTCGACGCTTCCCATTCTGATACATCCTGACCCTGTCAACAACTTTAGCACAAGGTACGTCTTTCGACTAGAAAGTATCAACAAGGATTAGCCTGATCCTAGTCTTACTTACTCTCCCCAACGTAGGGTTTATTCCAACCCCGTAACGCGCGGTAATCCTTCACTTGATCTGTCCTCCCTGTGTTCCATCCATCATGGAAACCCTTTCGACGCTGTGGCAGCTCGACACCCTGGGCCGGGCCATGGACCACTTGGACACCTCGACAAAGGAGTCTCTTCGTCTTCAGAACTTCATCGACAACAACTTCCTTGATTGTGTGCACACATCGGAATGGATCACTTCGCGTGCCCCTGGTACAGGTGGTCTCCTGCTGGAAGTGCCTCGCAGTCCTGCAAATGTCGTCGAGTACGCCATCAATGTCGCATCGCGAGCTTTCCCTGCATGGTCCCAGGAAACACCTCAGCAGCGGTCTGATGTTCTGTTCCGAATTGCATCAATCATGGAGCAAAAGAAAGAGATGTTTGCGGTTTGGGAAAGCATTGACCAAGGCAAGCCGGTGTATCGCGCACGGGCTGAGGTTGGCCGTTCCATTGAACATTTCCGGTTCGTTCACGCCCTTACTATATATTAGCACTTCTGACATTTCTTCTTTTCAGATACTTTGCGAGATACATACTGCATGACGAGAAGACCGCGGTACGTCTGAACAATAGCCGAGCTGAAGGCCGAGCTGAAGGCCCAGCTGAATCAACTTTGACGTACGAGGACCGAGTGCCAGTCGGTGTCTATGCCATTGTCACTTCATCCAACATGCCGCTTTACCTGTTGACGTCGAAGATTGCCCCTTGCCTCGCATTTGGATGTACCGGTGTGGCCAAGCCGAGCGACCTCGCTAGCATGACCGCCTTTTGTAAGCGATTAGCTCATTTGACAGACTTGCGTAAATTCACTAACCCTGAGAATAGTGCTTGCCGAGGTCCTCCGACAGGCAAAGGTCCCAGCGGGTGTGATGAACATTGTTTTCGGAGATGCCGACGCTGGTTCCACCCTTGTGCGCTCGCATCTCGTGCGAGGAGTTTCGTTCTCTGGAGGAACCAGGACCGGAATTCAAATTCGAAATGATACTTTGGTTGACATTCATAAGCACTTGTCTCTTGATCTCCGAGGCATTAGTCCAACTATTGTCTTCGGCGATGTCAATATCGATGAGGCGGCTGCTGCGGCAGCCTACGCGGCGTTTCAAAATAGCGGCCAACTCTGTCTGAGCGGTTCTCAGATCTTCGTCCACCAATCGATTTTCAAGAGATTTTTGCCCGCGCTCATCCGACGTGTCAATATGAATTACCGGCCAGGCAAGGAACTTGGTCCTGTTGTTTCTCAGGAGCATTATGCCAAGATTCGACACCAGCTAGTTCAGGCCAGTGAAGAGCATGCCAAGTTTGAGGTTGGAGGGATTCCCGATGCAGTTCCCGAGAATGGTTTCTTGGTCAAACCCACGGTCTTGAGCGATGTATGCACCAATAGTCTCCTGGCACGGGAGGGGATCTTTGGACCTGTGGCTATCGTCTATCCATTTGACTCGGAAGAGGATCTGGTCAGGCTGTGCAATGACAATCCCAACGTAGTGGGAGCTCTTGTGCTGACTGATGATTTGCCCCGAATCAGCCGAATTGGAGAACATCTTGATGCAACGTTGGTGTGGGGAGGCTGCTGGCTTGGGCGTGAGCTTGGGGCCGGACTCAACGACATCAGGGCGACTGGCACGGGATGGGCAGGAGGCGCACGTAACCGGGACGTGTTTACACGTCTGCGAGCCGTGCATGTTCATTCCTACTAGCAATGGAACATGGATGTTGCAGGGAGACCTGATCAAGGAAGATGCAGGTCAAGGAAGATGCAGGTCAAGGAAGATGCAGGTCCATGGGAGGATGGAAGTGAGATAACGGATTTTTTTCGAGGATTGCCACAGGGACAACAGTGCTTTGTACATAGCAACCTCACAGCAGTTCAGACTTTAATGAACCACAGCTTATGTCGCCAGATTTCAACCGCTTATGTCGTCAGATTTCAACCGAATATTGGGATGCGAGTGCGCCTCTCGACAAGTTGGGCTGGAATGACATCTATGGGGGTCAGCTATGTGACATTAGTTGATGTGTTTCTCTAACATACCTCTTTTGAATGCTCGTTTCTTAATGGTGTTAGTTGTATGAATGTTGTTGATTTCCACGCGTCGAATTCCCGTCTATCTAGCCCCCTCGATAAGCCGGATATACATAAATCCGTATATACAAAGCCGGATATCGAACCTTTCGTATACCCGATTTAGGCAACTTCCGGGGTCAGGACGGATGAGGGCTTTGCCGGAGAAGGCTTGTACTACAACAACCCCCACAGTGGATCTACTAGCGTCAAGATTTCTGCCCATATTTTATGCAAGTTGTTTCAATTGCATACAAATAAATGATAACGCTCTGATCTATGAGGTTATCCTAATTAGACGATAAAAACCAGATATTGCACTAGATTATGCTGAGCATATGAGATCGCCTTAGAATAATGGTAGGTGAATTTCACTAGGGTAGACTGTTGTATGCTCCAACAAAGAGTCAGTCCTCTAAAACAAATATTCACCCGCCTTTTTGTCCTCCGTTTGCTTCTGGGGAACAGCTCGCTGTCCTTCTTTTTTCTGGGTGAATAATAAAGAACTTACTTCCATGCTGAAACTCTTTCCTGTGACCACCATGACCTTGCAGAGAGAGGCTCTCCTTCACTCTATGACTCTCTGTCCTCATGCAACATGGCTCATTACTAAGTCCGGCACTATACTTCGTGATGATTTCCTACATATCTAGCTTCTCAACTAGAGGGCACCTGTTCTAAACTTGGAATTTTACAATAATCGTAAGGTTAATGAATGATTGTACCTATTATTATAGGTCGTCGCTACCTTTAAGCCTAATATAAGCTGTAGCTTAGAATAGTATTGTTCCGAACAAAGCAATTTTTGTTTTGCTTTGTATTTCCACAACCTCTTTGTGAATTTATTTTTGTACTCTTTGTCAAGTGTCTCTACTTCCTTTGTACTAAGTCGTCTTGCCACTCGGTATCCTCATGGGTTGTATAGGTTGTCGAGTATTCTATTTCTGTCGACGACTTGTTTCTTTCTTCTTTCAATGGCCCTCATTCACTCGATTATCAAGGCCAATTCACAAGGACTATATAATTATAGGGTCTCTCGTTTCCTCATTACAAGTATTCATTCGAGATAAAAATTATTATAAAACACATTCAACCACACCCAAATTTCTATATCTTTTCTACACAATATAAGACAAAACAAGAGATTATAGAATGGCACATCAACCAGCAGGGCTACGCAAACGTGGGCGCAACCATGAAGATAGCAGTGATTCTTCTCGCTCCCCAACTCGCCGCTGTCTGGCCTCTAAATCACCGGGATCCCCAGTCCCTGCCAAGTCCACAGCATCTCTTCCCCCATATCCTATTCCAGATGACAACAGCTTATCCAGTTATGGAAAGACACCGTTTACGCCCACTAGTCCTGTAAGTGATGAAAGACCCCCCATGTCAAACGAACAAGTCTGCGAGTTTTATCGAAAGGGAGCTGCATTCCAAGCATGGATTGCTGACCCAACTCTAGGCGGCTGCCAATGTGGGCAATCAAGAATTACATTGTTCAATTTATTCAACAACAGCAATAAGAGAGATAGGTTTACTTGTCCCGAGAACCATTTTGATGACCCGCCCCGAACCATTCAGGAGGACTTGGAAAATTTAGGGTTTCCCACAACAGAGAAAGGGTACCGCTTCACAAGATTGACACACCACGGTTTGGACAAAGATGGCTACAAAAGGGAAACTGAGTATCAACACTCCTTCGCGAAAGGCGTTCTAATTGGTGAAGTTATTTACAGATACACGGGGCCTCATTGGTCCAATGTCGCTATTGCTCAATATAAGTTTGACCACCCCATCGATACGCTCAAATATCTTTATTTTACTAATGTCCAAAACGACGAGACCCTACCCTATGTGCAGGAAATCCTCTACCCGAGACATGATGTGGATTGGCCCGAGCTTAATCGGATTGAGAGTCAAGTATGGGAGTATGATACCGAGGAGTATAAAGAGATTCTAGGTACACAGCTAGGGAAGGCAGCGGCATGCCTTGTGCTAGGGGCCTGGGAGAGAGGTACGCATCGCATCGCTAGAGTTCTCACTCTCGGTCGTGAGTACCAGATACACCTTCGGTTTGATATTGAGCCACTCCCTACGTCGCCAAATGTTTGACCCCACTACATGGATGTATAGGGTTTCATACGCCCAACTTTTGACGGGGATGGCGATGCTAAGTAAAAGGTTGTAAGGGTTGTAGAATCATGCGAACTGTTTCGCTAGGGATTAGGTTCATTCTGGTTCGGATTCTTCGGATCTGTTAAAGTTCTGTACTCCCCGATTTTCTGTATGGTAGGTTTTTTTAGTTCTCCTTTCTGCTTGTTTTTCCTAGTTAATAACTGATTCCTACCCTATGACTTACATCCTTACATTTTTATATTCATGCTACATATAATGGTAATAGGTAGAATGATGATGGCAACTAATGAATATCAAAATGAAGTAGCAGGATATTTGACCATAGAGCTACGGTTGACCCGGGTCAATGCACAAACGCCATGAAATTATCAAATCAGGATAATCCTGGCGATTCAAATTTATTGAAACCCTACATTAACTAGTTCATGCTGGGTATGCCTAGCATCTTGCAGGTTATTCTCCGGTGGATTGTTTTACTGGGAGTAAACCTTATGCAAGACCCCCGTTAACCCGGAATAGAACCCGGTCTTAGGGCATGGTATATAAAGTCGCGTTTCCACTTGCCAACATGCTTCTTGGTCAACTCTATTAATCCTTTGGGGTGTTATAGATTTAAGCTTCCAACATGCTATTCCCCATTGTTATAGCTTTTGCTCTGGTATTTCACTCGTTGGTGACTTCAGGCCAGACTGATATTTCCACGAACCCACGTATCTACACGAACCAGAGCTTCTGGGCTCACCATTTGGAACTACCGCTTGATGGTTCATGTCACGCACTTAACAGGGAGTAGTAAGTCTACCAGGCTTATCATTATCAAACCGGACTAATATCTACTAGTAATCGCAACGTCGGGTCCGTATATATCCCCTGTGAAGCGGCATCAGGCAAAAAGAATATGTGCACACTTTACAGGTAGGTACAAGTCATGTTTTAATACAGTGCGATTGAGATTAATCCTCAGAATCAGTGATAAAAAATGCGAAAGTGAAATAGTTGCTTTCGATCGCTCTCATTCTGCTATGTTCGGGGCACCCAAATCAGATAAGGGCCCTATAGCCTATGTCGGCGGTCGCGTGGAGAGTATTAAGTGCCAAGTTGTTGATAGCAATCATCCAGTGGCAAATACGAATGGCCATGTATCAACTCAACACCCGCACAAATGTCCAGGTGACTTCTGTTCCTCTAATAGGGATTGCTATTTGGCTACGGAGAAAAGGCAATGCAATTCCGGCAGATGCCAACGAACCTAACTGCCTCATTCCGGAAGCCTAGCAATACCTGAGTTGTGACAGTGTACTTCTGATCCAAGTCAGATAGAAAGAAAGGAAGATTACTAGGACAAGTATCAGAAAGCTGCGTAGGACATACCTAGTGAGCACTATGAATGGACAGTTCTTTCTAAAGTGACAGACAGTGTAAAGATCAAGACGAATTCCAGTTAGACCCCAGTATCAACTATGTGTAGGATAATCAAAACTGACTGTGTTTCAAAAGGACCTTTCGAGTTGCCGTCCACAACTGCTGCCAATTGAATTAACCTAAAAGGAGGTTAATTCCATCATGACAGATCATGTTGAGCAAAGGGATATGAAATGATATCAGCTGTTTTTCGGTAGGGATTACACTAACAATACTGCTATTCTTTGTTGTTACTCTTTGCTGTTGGAACGTCTACTTTCCGAAGGAAAGCAACTGGGATATTACTATGAGGGTATTATCTGACTTCTTTTAGTATCAACAAAACTCTCTTTAATTATCTATCTTGCTCATCCAAATATGAATTTCCATCTGATACATCCCCTTCTCGCCGGCTTGGAAGGGGCGAAAGAGACGATGTTGGAGAAAGAGATGCCCATGATGGCGACCTGATTGGGAGGTTTAAGCCCAAACCTTGCACACCCGCAGGACCAAATCGGGGTCCCGAGCCAGAAAACGTGCCTTTCACGGGAGATTGAGGGTTGGGTCGCAGACCGACTCGGGAAATTGCGCGCCGGAGCATCTCACCTGAAGAATCCAGAGCAATGAGGAAGCGGGCTAGCTCAGCACACAGCTCCCAGTCTTCCTTCTGGGAGGCGAGAGCAATCAAACGAACAACGTACTCTTCGATGCGACCATCATGCCCTTGCTCCTCATCCTCGAAGGCTTGCAGCACAAGGAGATATCCAACTGCAGTTTTAAGGCAGTCAAGTTTTAAGGCCTGTTCAAATAGATCCTTGGGTGGAGGTAGGTAGGTGAACAATGTGCGCCATGATCGAAGTTCTGTTTTCCGTGTGCATTGCACAACAATCTCAAGGTAATCCCTGGGGGAAGCGAGGCTTGGAGGAAAGCAATGACGGTTGGGAGTAGTGGTTCTTCTCGTGCTTGGGGATCCTCGCTTTTATTTGCTCGGCTCTCATTATCCACTTCGTCGTCCAGCACGTGGTGAAGTAGGATTTCCAATCCATGAGCGAAGTAAGACAAATGTGAAAAATGGCGACAGAGAGCGAGAGCTGCAGGTGTTCCAACACTGATCAGGCCATATTGGAGGAAGTATGGTAAGAAAAGGTGTGTCTGAGGTGCACAGGTCAGTATAGAATGTTATCGATAGGGAAAATAACTTACTCGGATGGCGAATTTCAGAACGGTGAATGTCACATCGCGCCGTTGCATCATTTCCGATTCAACGCCGAGCACAATGCCTTTGTTCAGTAAAACAGACAATGGATAAAAGTCCAAGGGGATGTTGAGTGGTGCCGGCACCATCTCCTCCCGCAAAACATCTTGAACGTCATTCCAAGCTATCAAGTGTTGGCCACGAAACATCCAAAGAGAGTCCCTGAGCGAGAGACTGCTATGAGGTGGCTCCAGTGCCATATCAACCGAAGGACTGGCGGGTAGGTATTCATCAACCTGCGAGGAAAAGTTGAAGGAAATCTGGTCGCGCATCAAGATGTAATACTCGACATCATGAGATATAACGCGCATGTCGTATTTGAGATCGCCCGCATCTGAGACCGTGGGCCGCAACAATACCAAATTGCCGTCCACAAGAAGAAGCACAGATGCGACCTTCACATCTTGAGATGGATCACCGTTTCCTGCTTTGTTGTCAGTGATGTCCTCAGGTAACTGCATAAAAAAGAAGCTAACTCACGCATCTGCTCCTCGGGCAATACCCAGCTGATAGATCGGACGCGAGAGGGTGCCCGAACAATCCCATTGAAAGCGATCTGTCCAACAGGGACAAGAGTGATCTGAGGCTGTGTCGAATTAATGATATAATGGTACAGAATGTTATCGTATGTGTAGACCAAGAGAGAATCTTCACCAGAGGGCCCAATGAACACAACTGGTGATGGGAGATATTCGATGAACATAATCGAATTGTTACCGAGAGAAGCCTCGCGCGAATAAAGACGAATCTTTCAATCCAAATCAGTCATGCATAAAATTAACGCAGGTGGGAGAAATATCGTACCTCGTATGACCCGTCACTCTCCACCGCTGCGATTAGTATGTGGCCATACCAACACATCCCTCCTCGCACAGCAAAGGAGTTTTCGGCTTTTGAATCCTCGAATACCTTCCATCGGCCGCTGTTGACACTGTAATGTGCAAGGCCACGCCGGCCTGCAATTGCAACATACCGTCCATCCTGAGACACGACGCAAGATCGAATCGGCCACTGGGAATGAAGATATGCCGGAGGATACTGGCCATGATGCCACAATGAATCCTTTCCTGAGATTGTCATGAGATCTGGAAGATCATGACCACGATAGAGGATAAACTCAGTACCAGTCTGCAGCAGGCCTCTAGCCAAGTTCGCAGACGAAAAACAACCAGTCAAGGCACTGCGAGCTGTCTCCAGAACCCACAGGCGACGGTCGTTTTGTCCAGACAGAATGATATCCGACCCTCCGCCAATCCAACACCCGTCTGACACTCCAGTTAACCAATCCTCCGAATTAGCAGTCGCCAACGCAGTATCCACTGAAAAGCTGTTTCCTCCAGGCTTCCCAAAGACACTCCATGTTGTCCAGCCATTTTCAAAACCAGCAAAGAGACAATATCCATCCGGGGAATAGCTCATAAAAGTCAAAGCCCCGGTGGTTGTGGGCGATGCTGGTAGATGGAGCTTTTGTGAAAGTGGAATGTTGCCCATGTAATCTTTTGCAGTGTAAACCAAGACGTCACCATTTGAACAGCTCACAGTCAACAGAGAGAAGCGTGCATTTACAGTGACCTTCACAGCCTTTTCGCTGTCATCCTTTGGATTATGGAAGCAATGTCCGTGGAAGAGTTTCTTGGCTGCTTCGGGATGGTGCTGTGAGCCCTGATCTCGTTGCACAGCATATGCCTGGCCACTACTGGTAATCCAGATGAGCAGATTCATTGCACGGTCGTATACCATGTCCACGATCGAGACCTTCTTCGAGATCCCTAGAATGCGACTCAATAGCTCGGATGTGGTTTGTGCTCCTCCCGCCTCAGTCGTCCACCGAATGCATTGTATAGCTGGTGGTTTCACAGTGGCGACAACAAGTTCTTGATCTAGCGCCAGCGCCTTGACAATTCCCGACTCGATCTTGATGGCCATTCGGAAGCGAATGCTGATGTCCCCAACCACATTGGCCTCTTCAACCGCTGAAAACCGGGCCAATTGTTGACGACGAGGGTGTGTAGAATGATCGAATCGCTGCTGGTAGACCTGAGTTGTTGAATCCGACGCCACCGAGTATGTAAGTAGGTACCCATTGAAGGTCTGTACAACCAGGATCGTCGAATCTGGGTGCATAAGGAGTGAGACATTCGGACCGTATGTTTTCAACGAGAATCGAGATCGAGAGATTGCTGTAACTACTGCTGTAGGCTGCCATAATTGTCAGTCACCAGCTCAGACTTCATGAACCATAACGTCAATGTCGACATACCCGAGTTTGCCAAAGGGCAATTGATGACTCTGACATTGTAGCAAACATCTGACCAGATCGAGACACACAAATACCCCTGATAGCTTCATCTCCCCAACCTGGTTTGCCAGTGTCCGGGGACGAGTTGGTTTGCGACTCATGGGGCCGGGTGTCTGCGGACTCGTGTTGACCGCCGTCCCTTGGTGCTTCCGCCTTTTCGTCAAAGGCAGTATTGCGATCATTGGTTGGAGTGGTATTCAGGATTTCGCGATCCTCATCAAAGGAGGCATAGGCAATATCGGGTCCATTGACCGCGTAGACCCTAGGAACTCCATGAGGCCAGTACATGGCTCAGGTCAGGTTCAGGGGTTAAAATGGACAATGAAGCTCACATGGAGTCATCTCCAAGAAACCAATTCTCCGTCAGCAACGCAGACAAGAACCCCCAAAGCACAAATTTAAATATAAAGAAATAACGTCCAAGCAACTCGGATGGAAACAGACCGGGGAAACGATAAGCTACGATCACGTGCAAAAGCACTTCCCCCGCATTGCCTCACCTGTTTTTTTCTTCCATCTCGGTCACTCCTGAACGCTGTTTATCCTTTATTCGCAATATTCATTGAAAGATTGCTATAATGGTAAGCTTCTCGCTTGTTGCGATCGAGTCATGGTACTAATTCATGGCAGGCTCCAACAGAAAGCAACAAGCGCTTGGCCTTGGCCGTCATTGATTTCCTTGGCTCCAGCCTGAAAGATGGCACCCTCACCGCCGACGATGCTGAGTCGATTGAAATTGCCCAGTCTTGCATCGCGGATACTTTCAAAGTTGACCCTACCGATGAGGCTGCTGTGAAGGATGCTGTGGGCGGACAATCGTTGGCCGGAATATACAGCGTCTACGAGAAGTTGCGCAACAAGTCGACCCCGCAACCCACCGAAGGTGCTCAGACTTCCCAAGAAGAGAAGCCGAAGGTTGGTGTGCCCACACCGGAGTCCGATAAGCTGAAGTCCGAGGGAAATGCTCTCATGGCCAAGAAGGACTACGCCGCTGCCATTGAGCAATACACCAAGGCTCTCGAGATTGCCCCGGCCAACCCCATCTATCTCTCCAACCGCGCCGCCGCGTTTTCCGCTTCGGGCCAGCACGAGAAGGCCGCGACGGATGCGGAGGTTGCTGCCGCCGCCGATCCCAAGTACTCCAAGGCGTGGAGCCGTCTGGGTCTCGCTCGCTTCGATATGGGAGACTACCATGCCGCCAAGGAGGCATATGAGAAGGGTATTGAAGCCGAAGGCAACGGTGGCAGTGAGGCCATGAAGCGCGGATTGGAGACATCGACACGGAAGCTTGAAGAGACCACCCGGACCACTGAGCCTCCATCTGAGGAACTGGACACTGCTCCTGGTGCCTCGCGTGGTGGTGGCGGTGGCATGCCTGACCTGTCTTCCCTGGCCAGCATGCTTGGCGGTGCTGGCGGCGGTGGTGGTGGTGGTGCTGGTGGTATGCCCGACCTGGGCTCCCTGATGAACAACCCGATGTTCTCCAGCATGGCACAGAACCTTATGAGCAACCCCGATATGCTTGGCAACCTGATGAGCAATCCCCGCCTCCGCCAGATGGCCGAAAGCTTTGGTCAGGGTGGCGGCATGCCCGACATGTCCAGCCTGATGAGCGATCCCAACCTCGCGGATATGTAAGTTTATGAAATATCTGGGCCTCGGAAATCACATTACTGACAATGACTGACAGGGCTCGGAACATGATGGGCGGTGGTGGCGCTGGTGCCGGTGCTGGTGCCGGTGCCGGTGCTGGAGACCAGAAGTAAATTTCTGGTTCGATGATTGATGCCATGAAATTGAAAGACGCAATCTGATATACCATGTAGCAAATTCACTTTTCAAAGCGTTCCTTAGAAGAAAAATTTGTCACTTTCCTCCTGGGCATGTCCACTAGTAGATACACCTCTTGACCACCATCTTTACCTCGGTCGAATGTTAAAAGCATCTTCCAGGGACCATCCATTTGTACTTTGATGTAACTCGCTAAGTATATGGGAAAAATCAGGAATCACCTATTTTACCAGGTTATAACGTTTCGTAGCTCTTCGTCTCCATGCCCTCGTCCTTGGGGTCTTCATACGCTTCTTCTCTCAGTCGCTGCATTTGCTTGCGAAATGCCATAGTGTGCTCATCGGGTCCCACATCGGCTCCCTGATCAGTATTGCTGAATTAGGAGTTAGGGTAGGGTGTGATCAGCTCGGATGTCAGTACGCTCGTCATTGGTTGGCATGGCATGATTGGATCACGGCATTGAGGATTAGCTGAGGCATACATGCAGGTTGACAAACCTACCTCTCTTTGCCCCGTTTGTAGTCCTTGGTGGTTTCCTGGCCTTTGTTACTTTGTCCCTTTGTCTTCATGAAGCTATTTAGAGAGCCTCATGGCAGTAGTTAGATCATCATCAGCAATTATCATTGACTTCTGTTGATCAGTTCTTCTTATCAACCACGTAGTACGTGCATCATTTGCTTTGTGTTGAGATGCTTGATACCTGTCTCTTCAGGAGGCCTGGCTGAGATCACACCTCATTTTGGGGCTTAAAAAAGCCTAGTTTGTTCACTGCTGTTCTTCCTTTCTTCATCCACCTCTTGGTAGCCCAAGTCTTTATAATTAGCTATACCAACCTCTTCTGTTCCTGGAGGGCACAATTACCCTTGCCCTATATATCTGTATCAAGATTCGCGTTCGGGCAAATGGCAACAGAGCCTGGCCTCCCACCTATGTCGGAAACCCAAGAATGGCGCCAAAGTAGAGTTCTGCGTGCTTGCAGCGTTCAATTCTTCTGATGAACGAGGCTATCTAAACCTACTAGAAGCAATCTTTATTTTTTTTCTTCTTTATATTCCTCTTTAAAACCCTTCTAAAGCCGCCACGCGAGAGCGACTATGTCAAGAAAAGCATGTGGAACTTTACGAGGAACTCTACCTAGGTAAGCCACGCTTGGATATCGTCTACCTATCAAAGGCTAAATTGGTGACTTACACTTAGCCTAGCCAGTGATCCAAGACTTTGTCAACAAGGGCTATAGGGGCAGGTCTAAGTGTGATAACCCGCAATACACGATTATCACTATATCTCAAAATGAGCCAGAAGAATATATATCCCGTGGCAGACGGGCTGTTTGTTTCTCGAGCTCGTATGCTATCAAATCCCAGTGTCCTGCTTGGTTCTATCAGACCCTGGTGACCTGCTTGAACCCTTTTGTTGTTCGAGTTGTTACTTTTACCGAAGAACAAGAAGCTCGGGCCGGCCTCCCTCTACTTAAAAAAAAAAGTATTAGAGGGTTTGCCAGTTTATTAGAATAAGACTAATATTAAATAAAATAAAAAAGTGAGGAGGCCGCTACCTTACGCTCCTATAGAGCACCGCTAGCGCTCTACTCTATACATATAGGTCGACGCGGTAGGTACACGGCCGGCAGAAAAAGTATGAAGTTACTATAATATAACCATCTACAATCGGAAAGATATAAATTTTAGCAGAGTGGAAATAGATAATTCTCACTATACGTATACCAAATTAAAAGTAAAACGGAGGATAGGGTAGGGAGAAAAGCGACAAAAAAGGAAGCACGGCAGTTTTTGATAGGGCGGAAGCAAAGTGGCAGCAGGCCTAACAGCCAATGAGCGGTCGCGAAAATGGAAGCAAAAACCGAATTGCAAATATATATAGTTGATTGAATCACGGCCAGCTACCAGACAAAGCATTCGCTAAGCTTCACTATACGAAAAGATACCATCAACGCTAGATCGAAAATGAGCATTGCCGCCTGCAACCCGGACCCCAACATCAAGAGTAACAAGACTCACATTGGATGTGTGCCTATTATATATCTTTTAGTTGGGCCGAGTGAAGATAGGACTTTGACTGGGGGTGGTGTCATGATACTCTCATGATAACTACAATAGATAGCCAAAAGAAGCAAGCTAGAAATGTCTGTTTATATATTTACACGATTTTCAAGAATCCTCATATGTTGGTGACTGATTACGGCCCCAACAGAAACTAAAACCAACAACCCAATGCAGTCATACACGGTGGCGAGGGGAGAGTGGAAATAAAATGCACAAAGACGCCAGCAGAACACCCCAAGACCCAAAGAAATGTCATCAGATAAAATCCAACGCGCCCTAGTCTATGGGAAAGATGGAACATTCAGATTTGAGCGGACTGGGCCGTAAGTCCTCAAGAGTAAAACTCGAGACAAAATGTCAGACCGAATGAAGCATTAATACATGAAAAGAAAATCCGATTAACCAGCGACGGCCCGAATTGGCAGTCACTGGAACAGGCATAACCGTAACAGGCGCCAGGATCCACCTGGCTTGATATCAAACAGTTGTATTGTACAGTTGAAAGGGGTGGAGTGGAAGTCAAGATGCAAGAGGGGGTGAGGTCCACGAGGGAATATGCCGACAATAAGATAGGGGAAAATGTGGCAGTATGTAATGAAGAGGGACGGATTGCGCTCTTAGATGTAGTCACGGGCAGCCTTCTGCAGCTCGATCAATCTCCAGCCCCGAGTTTCGGGGTTGTTGACTTCATCAGGGATACGAGTCAATCCGATGGCGTAGGTGACCAGCTGCACCTTGTCATCCGTACCAGCGGCTAGCTCACCAGTCTTGATCTTGCGGTAGACGTGGATCTCCTGTGTCCGGCAAGTGACGACAAACACGGGAATGTCACCGGGGTCCAAGATACGGGCGTGAGAAATATCCACGCCACGAATATCCAAAATGCGACCATCCGACTTGAGTCCGGCAGTGGTGTATTGCTTCGCAAGAGCAGCGTAGACGTGGAACTGAGCATCTGAAAGCCAGAGCTTGAGTGTCTCAACATCTCCCTTGACATAAGCGTCAAGTACTTCTGGCAACATGTAGTCACGCATTTCGCGTAGGAAAGGCTCCATCTGGAAGTTGGGATCGATCTCTCGGAACTTCTTGATGACCATGGCGGTCTCGTTCTCGGCGAAGAAGCCAGCAACGCGATCGGAGATGCTGCGTGCTGTGCTGATCAGGGGGTTCTCGGACTCGTTGTAGTTCTCCTTGATCGTGAAGAGCTTCTGCATCACGGGGTTGGAGTCTTTGAAGTCTTTCCAGGAGTCCTTCCAGGCGGAATCTTTGTGGAGAGTGACGTTGGTACCGGCACTAGAGACGAATCAGTCAGAAACGCCAAATCAAAACCTTGTCATCATCAAAACTTACTTGGGATCTTCAACTCTCTCCTCAACGCGGTGAGACTTTCCAGACTTGAGCTCCAGCTCCTCTCGACGCTGTCGCTGCTTGCGGCGTTCCTCTTTCTCGACCCAACCACCGTAGCGCGAGCTGCTTCCATCATCAATGGCGTCCTTCACACTCTTGTATGCTTCGGTTTCCCGAACGGGTCTCGTGGCCTTCTCGAGGCCCTCTCCAGTTGCGTTGACACCCTTTCGAACGCCCTTCACAACGCTGGTGTTCCATGTCCATGCAGCTCCCTTTCCAATGACTTGACCGGTCGACTTGATGGCTGTGGAGGTTTTGGAGGTTGTAGCGGTTGACGCAGCCTCATAAGCAGCGCGCGCACGTCTGACATTCTCATTCTCAGTAAACTGGTGAGCTGAAGATGCCAGCGCTTTCGTGGACTCCTCCCATTCCTTGGAGGCCTTGAACTCGGTCTGCAGAGTCTCACGGAAGACCTGCCAAGGAGACTTGTCTCCGTGGGGTGGTGGTGGAGCCTTCTCTTCCTGCTTTTCTTTTTTCTCCTCCTTGGTCTCCTCGCCCTGTGATTCAGACTTCTCGTCCTCACCCTGCTTTCCTTCCTGTTGCTTTTGCTGTTGCTGCTGTTGCCAAAGGGAAGTTGCGACGTGGAAAGACCGCGTCAAAGGGAGAGCGGCGAACGGTGAGACAAGTTGAGAAATGGGATGGGAAGGGGATTGAAGGATGGCTCGGTGGCTCTTAGCGGAGTGCGTAAATGGTTGAGCTGAGACGGTCGAATATGATCCGGCGCCAGACAACCGGAGAGATGATGCTCTGAGAGACGGTGCCTGAGACCGCAAGGAAACGGCTCGTGCCGCAGACATCTTGGCCGGAATCATGCTCTAGAGCGTGAACGGGATAAGAAAACAAAATAGAATTAAATATGAGGGTGGAGGAAAGATGGATTCCAGCCCAGCCTGGACGCGATATGAAGAAGGTGATGGGGAGGCAAAGATCTCGGGGAAGGGAAAAAGTGCAGATGCCAAGACTTCGAAAAACTTCCAGCGTTTCCCTTCGGTCCGACAACGGCTCTACACCACCCGCGCTTTGTGGTCATCTCGGCACTTTGCATTGGTGACTTGTGTTCAATTGATCAGTTGTTTATAATCCAGTACTAGTTTCCTCATTTGATATTCGTCCTTTGTCGCTGCAAATCCCGGTCACCACCATGAGCTCCTTTTCGATGAGCAAGTTGACCAAGGCATTGCCCTCAGTATGCCGCCAATCTCAGCCTCGAATCTCCTCCTTGAGCATCACACGTCCATTTTCCCACCAAAGCATGCGTTCCGCGCGCAACGATGGTAGCGACATTGAGAAACAGATGCTGAACCGAGAACCCGAGACACCTTCCGGTTCCTCGTCGCCGCTTTCTGCAATCACACAAATGATGCAGGGCAAGAGGTCAGGCGCACCGTCCTCGCGCGGTGGCTCTGACTACTCCAGGATGGCCGAAAGCCTCGAAGCCGACATGATCAAGAATCCCTACGCCGACCGAGCTCCTCCCCACCACCTGCACGTCTACTGCCACAAGCACAACACAATCCTCACCTTGACACGACCAAATGGCAGTCCCCTTCTGTCCATCGGATGCGGTCAGATAGGTTTCCGCAAAGCTGGTCGCTCCGGCTTTGACCCGGCATACCAACTGTCCGCTCATCTCATGAATCAGATTCAGGAAAAGGGCTTCCTGATGGAGATCGAGCGGTTGGAGGTCGTGTACCGTGGGTTTGGAAAGGGTCGCGATGCATTTACAAAGGTCCTACTTGGCCATGAAGGACGGCACCTTCGGGGGCTTGTTGCGCGAGTGTCCGACTCCACTCGACTGAAGTTCGGTGGTACTCGCAGCAGACATGTGCGTAGACTGGGTTGATCTCCCTCCATAGGAGAGATCATGTTTTTGTTTTGGATTGGCTGCTTGTGTGCAGCACAGCTGTACTGGATTGCATTGTGCGGAGAGACCTCGGCTGTCCTTTTTGTGTTTTTATCTAATGGCATGCCTGTCGCCATCTATTCTCTGTATATTAGAAATATCATGACAGGACTACA
Source organism: Penicillium samsonianum (assembly GCF_028829775.1). NCBI lineage: Eukaryota > Fungi > Ascomycota > Eurotiomycetes > Eurotiales > Aspergillaceae > Penicillium > Penicillium samsonianum. The sequence goes on along the minus strand of NW_026643260.1, from coordinate 1,419,388 downwards.
CAAACTCCATCTGCAAGACCTCTATAAAAAAAGAGACTAGACCCGATGCATAATTTCTGCCATTACAAAATATTTTAGGATTTTAGGAGATCTTCGAAGCTGTCTATGTAAGAGGAAGCCCGGCAGTGTATTGAATGGAAGAATTACCCAATGGGGTATAGCGCCCATCAACTTGTCGATCATGTTCTGGATTCACCCGCGAAACATGTGCTTCTGCTTCAACTCTTATCTTTGTGGCTTCTTGTTTTCTGCGATCTAGCATTGTGGTTTTGTTCAAGCTTATTTGCAGCTCTGTCCACTGAATTCAACGGCCTGATCTGACTTCATACTGCGCTGCTGCCTGTTGGATGCGAGCTGCCCTTCCCCGCGAAATCTTACGGCGCACATATCCCCTGCTGCGGAGATTTGAGACGGACGGCTTGATGGTTGCTGGAGTTCTTCGACTGGGCCGTCCAAAACCGTTTGGATGCACCCTCTAAACCCTTTCCTCCGTGCCTTCTTTCGAAGCACTGTCCCGGGCCAGTGTATACCGGTCGAGAATCATGTAGGTCGAGGCTGTGAATCTGTCATCGGATCATCCGGAGTGGCTAATTGATGTTGCGCGTGCGCCTCAGGTCTTGCTAGTTCCAACGACAGAGTCTCTCATCGGTTCACGCGACCGGGAGTCCAACCTGCTATATTCCGATCTTTGCGCGTCAGAGGAGTTTCTGGGGAGCCATGTGCTCCGCATCCCAATCCATACTGGCCCTGCGAATTCCAAAGAGGAGAACAATGTCCGAGAAAATCGAGGGAAAGCAAAGCAGGTGACCACATTCAATGGGAGGACGGTGATCATCAAGGACAACTCAGTCTACAGCAACAAAGGTGAGAGCACTTGCTGGTGAATGCGCTCGCCCAAATATGTTAGCTAACACCGGTCATTTCTATCAGGATTCAAGTCACTCACACAAGCCCAACTGCTTTCCGACGTGCTTTACTACACCCCGTCCAATGAATCGCGCCCATGGCTGATTTACTACATCTCTCGCCCGTTGATCGGAACGTATGACCCCGCGAAGATCTTACCAGCCGCAGTCCCTGGAACCGACACCAGCATCGTCGGGCAAACTACACCAGACAAGAAATATGGAAACGGAGATTCAATTGGGACGCCACCAAAACAAGAGATCAAATCGTTTGGGGAACTGCTAGCCAACTACCCGATGATTGCCAGACAGATGCATCCGGGCCTGGAAAGACTATTCAAGGAGTTTGGAAAGGAACTTGGTAAACCATTGCCACCTCCTCCTTCACGATCGCCATCTGCATCCGGCAGTGAACGCGTCCACAAGTTGTCTCGCGCCGAGTCTTGGACAGACGAAAGCTCTTCCATCCGCAGCTGGTCGTCACGCAGCAGAGGGCGATTGCCGTTCAACTCTGAGGAATATTTCGAAGATGACGAAGATCTCATGCGCCGAAGCTTAGAAACCGCGGTGACTGCTGCAATCGATCTTTTCCGCCTCGTTGACAAGCAGCAATTATCGTTGCTTGGTGCGACTACTGATCTCACTGGTCCTCTAGTGGAGCGGCTAATAGAACGTTATGTCGCCGAGCAAGTTCACGAGCCGCTGCTTTTCCCTCGTCTTTGTTCATTCCGCCGACCAGAGGACGCAGAGCTGGATGCTCGCATTCGCCAGATGGAGAGCATTGATGTGTCCCAAGTCGGAATATCGGTTGAAGGTGGACATGAAGGGAAGCGAGAACTGATTCGTCGACTTGGGCGAGCCGTGGAAGAATTTCGGAAGATCAATGACGCTCGATGTCCCCATGATATGCTGAATACCCTCCTTGGAACAGTCAAGGTTATCTCCTTCCCTGGCAGTTATGATCAAATGGACGGCTCAGCATCCGAGAAGGGAACTTCCTCTGTCACGATCAACGCTGATGTCTTGGTATCGTTGTTGCTTGTTGTTGTCATTCGTTCTCAAATACGGCATCTCCAAGCTCGATTGTTGTACATGCAGCACTTTATCTACATTGACGACGTTGATAACGGCGAGATGGGATATGCTTTAAGTACATTTGAAGCTGTTCTGATGTATCTCGTGACCGATTCTGCCGGACTACGGCGTGCCAGCGTTCGGAACAGACGTTTGTGGCAAGCAACAAAAGCTGGCAGAATATCGGATATGAAATCTATACTGGAACCAAATGAAGATCACGAATCCATAGACGATACGACTCCACCGGAACCGGAGCGAAAGTCTGTACTGTTCCAGACAGATGAAGCTGATGAGCTGGATGACCTCCCTCTTGAGCACTCTTACACCAGTCATACGAATGGCGACTCATACCCGGATGAAGCTGTTGTCGATGCACCACCGCTATCCCATGTGTTCCCATTCCAAAATTGGGATGATCTTTCCATTATCCAAGAATCTCACCCTCATCGTCCAATTAAGAAAGTTTCAATTCGCAGCCTATCGGAATCATCAGCCGTCTCATTCATCTCTAGGACCGCAACTCTCGGATCCATGGCCAGTGGAATTGAAGGTGACAATTCGATTGAGACCTTGACCAAAACCCAAGATCCTGCTGGTCATTCCATACCGATGATGGCAGTAGAGGCCCGTCAGACCGAAGCTTTGAAATACCTGTTGACTCTAGAAGAATACTACCCATTGGAGGAAATCATCCAAGACACCAACGTCGATGGGACCACGCTATTGAACGCTGCGGTGCAACTCGCACACACTGAGATAGTCAAGATCCTCTTGGACTTCCTATTTGCAAAGACAGATACAAGCGTGGTTGCGTTCTACTTGACTAAATCCGACGTCCACGGTCGCACTGTTGCTCATTATCTTTTCAGCACACCCTCGCTGCTAGGGAGACTTGGTACCATTATCCCATGGCGACAACGAGACAAACATGGACAAACACCGCTCTTTGCACTCTGTCGATCGTATGATCATCCAGAATACAAATCAATGGTTCAAGCCGCTTTGACTGCAGCGCAGTGGGCACAAGGCGACAACAAACCGCTTCAGCTTGATGATCATGTCGATACGAAGGGGAACACACTGTTGCATATTGTTGGTGATCCTGAGATTACCCGACGCATATTGCAGGACAGCGATTGCGATCCCAACGCGACCAACGACAAGAGATTTACGCCATTGATGATGGCCAGCAAGTACGGGCGAGTTGACCAAGTTCGCATTCTCTTCTTAGACCCAAGAGTCGACGTTCATATTAAAGAAGCCCGTGGTTTGACAGCCGTGGAGTTAGCCAAGGATGATGAGGTGCGAAATCGAATCGACGATTTGATCTTGTTGTCCCATCCTCCGTCGGCTTGTGGAGATCCTTCGGGTCGTGTCACAACAGTCGTGCGGTCGTACTTCGTCGAGGACGCAACCGTGCGCTTTATTCTCAAATCCGGCGCACCATTTCCTCCCACTGAATCTGTGGCGTCGTCACGGCCTGGATCGACGACATACACCGTTACGACCTGTCGCCGCAATTTCTCCGACTTTGAGAATCTGGCTAAATGGCTTGCAGTGGAACATCCAGGATCTTACATGCCGTCCCTCTCGGATTTCCGGAATCCATTCCAGATCCACTCGAAGCCATCACGGTCCGTACTCCATGATCTCCAGGAAAGACTGGACCGGTTCCTGAAGACGCTTCTCGCCCATCCAACCTTTTCAACTCACGAAATGCTGTGGGAGTTCTTCCTCGTTCCAGAACTTCAGCCTGAGATGGTAGCCGACCGATCGTACCGCAAGGCTGCCGTGCTCACAGAGACCATCGCGGACGAATATCCGCCGGTATCACTGGAGGGCATGCGCGACACAGAGCAGTTTATCACCCACGCCCAGGAAATGGTGCGCGGTGTACATGTCAACACGCGTTCCCTGATTCGCCGAGGGCACGCATTGCAGAATGCAACATCCGATCTCGCAGATGCGGTGATGATATGCTCATCTGTCCTTGCTACGCTCCGAGCGCCCACCAATGCACTTCCGATCTCACACATCGAGGCCTTTGCTCGTTACGCCACCTACCTATCGACCTCTAGGTCTGACTCCTCCCCTCTCCTCCAGTATTTGGCAGCTCTCTCCTCAGTCGACAACACAACGGCCGCAATTCTCATCTCTTTATCCCGTCCACTGGCCCTTATGTCCTCCCTCTCTTCAACAAACCGCCATATCTCTCGCTCTCGCTCCTCGCTCCTCTCTTCCTCCCTCCCCCGCAAATTCAATATAAACCTCCCAGGCTTCGAAGAGTCCCGCCAAAAGTCCGTCCGTGACCTTGAACAAAAGATTCACGATGGCGAATCCGAGTCCACTCGGCTGGCGAAGGAGGTCTCGTGGAACAAGGATGTCGTGGTCGGCGAACTCGCTGGCTGGACCTCATGGCGGGAAAGGGTCGGCCGTGACGCCATCCGAGCGTTTGTCAAGGATACCCTTGTACGTGAAAAGGAGCGCGGCAAACGCCTTGAACGGTGCCTGCGCAGTGTGCGCGATATGAATGCATGAAGATGAAGATCATATATCCGGATAGATCTTAAGGACTTCCACCTTTCTTTTTGTGTCTCTCATTTTCCTACCTGTACATCTCATGGCGGACATGTATTCCGAGAGTTTTGCTTCTGTATTTGTTGCTCTTAATTTTTGTCGGTTTTACGTCCGAAGCGTCTCCAGGACTGGAATAGCGAGGCGCGTGGAGGTCCCCTTTTTTTTTTTTTTGGTAGCTCAGACACCATTCAATGAAATATAAATGATCATTGATTTCTTCTCCTGGCCTCAGGCATCCAGAAGAAATATGGAAGGAGCAATACAAGACACCCTGCTCGCTTCCTCCGTTTTGTCATCTCTCCATTGTCTAACTCTTGTATCCTCGTCTCTAGACTTGAAGTCAGCCTTTAAACATATGTTTGCCTGATACAAGGAACGCCGATTGAAGCTATACCCAGGTCCTCCGAAGTCATTATTTGATGCGTCTACCAAAACAACCATGGCCCTTCACCAAGTGAACCCCGCGCAATACTTCGCGCAATACTGGCCAGGCTACACGCCTCCTCGCTTGTTTACGGAGCTCAAAGTCGGCAGTGGCCGCATTATCCCCACAAAGTTCACCCCTCCGAGTGCAGATGATACGCCACAGTCCTTGTTCCCACATTGCCCCAAAGTCACAGAAACAGAGCGAGTCCATAGATTCATTCGTCTGAATCACAACAACCGATCCGTCGAGGACGAATTCCTCATCTATACGGATGCCACGTGCATGGACAATGGCAGAATGAACGCCAGGGCGGGTTGCTCCTTTGTCTACAACGATTCTGCATCTGGTTTCGCACGATTTCCCCTCGAGTATAAAGGGCCCACTGGTCAACAACACACACTGACAATCGGCCGCGCACAAATTCGCGCCGTCATTGCAGCGCTGCGGTATCGAGACTGGGCTGCGGATGGCTGCAGTCGTATGATCATTGCAACAGACTCGGAATACGTCGTGGACGGTATCACAAGAGAGGCACCGGAATGGTTTGAGTGGAGTTGGGTTACACGTGCCGGGGAACCGATCAGGAATCGGGACCTTTGGGAGTGTCTTCTTGGGGAAATTGAAATGTGGGAGGAGAGAGGGATGAGGGTTCAGTTTTGGCTGATTCCTAGAGAGATGAACCTAAAGGCGGATCGTCATGCCCATTGTGCTGCCTTTATGGAAAGACATCAGGAGTTTACCGATCTCGCTGGTAACAGCGATGACTCTATCTAGAGGCAGATCGTCCACTGCTGTGCTGGAACTCATGACACGCCGAAGGAAAGGAGAAAGCGCCGACTGGGATCAGCACGCGAAAGACGAAGGCTCCGTCCGCACCAGGAAACGCAAATGAAATCAATGCAATCAATCCATGAACCCAGTCTTTTGGGCATTAGTTCTATATCTTTTAATAGACTTTTTCACGTCAACCAACTCGCAATGAAATGTGTATTCTTAGGGTTATGTCTTCACTTCTTCAACTTACTATCCTATACTTCCGTATGACAATGTGGAGGATGGCCCTCTAGCAACACGTTTTCTCGAATAATACTATTCGCCTACGTCACCCACGACCAAAGGTATGAATGGAGGGCTGCCAGTGTTAGTTGCAGTTTAAACTTGGCATTTCCCAACTTCCAAGTTGGATTGGCATGCAATGGATCAATATGATGAATCAAAGAATAAGCATTGGAAAGACCTGGACGCTGTACATAATGAATAAGAGTTGCCAGCAACAAGAAATCCCGTTTGAAAACATTAACTTCCAAAGACATTAACGGCGAGAAGGAAAACTCCCCTAGTCAAGGATGGAACCTGAGTCCATCCCAATATTTCCTCATCAGCTTTGGATCAACTGCCAAAAAAAAGCAAGACCAAATCAACAACCCACAATAAGCCATCAACGGTCAGAGCTGACTGAAAGGAAAAGGAGTAGGGGGAACGGATGTCCATTGGGGCAGATCATGTTCAGCTGAGACGTCCACCAACACCGGAGAAACAGGAGAAGTAGGAGTCATTGATCCAACAGAGTCGATATTTCTCGAGTAAGCCATCCGAGAAGCCTCCGCCTCATTGAACATTCGGGATGCAGACTGCAAGACACCTGCACTGGACGGACGACTCGATGCACCAGAAACATTCGAACGACGTGTATATACCTGTGATATGCCCGAGGCCGATGGACCAGTGGGACTTTGAGGGCGACGCGAGTGATTTGAAGATTGACTAAGAAGCGAAAACGTCTCAGTCCCTACCGAGGTCGTAGTCCAAACCTGGGAGGATCCCGCTGTTGAAATGACAGATGACGATACGGATGCTCTCGGTGTCGTGGTTGACGAGTGATGTCCCAAGCTGCGCCTCTGAGTCTGGTCGGACGGTGTGCTAGCAGAGGTCGTAGTCCAAATCTGCGATGACCGCGATGTTGGGACGACAGACGACGAGGTGGATGCTCTCGGCGTCGTGCTTGAAGAACGCTGTCCCGAGTTACTCCACTGAGTCTGATCTGACCACAGGTCATCAGGAACAGAGTCTTGGGTTGGGATCTGTATCAACGTGTGGGTATCTGCAGATGAAGAAGGTGCAGTGTGATGTTCTGTGAGATAAGGCTGAGGCGGAGACTTGCAGCGGCCAGCATCGTCCGCGTCGTCAATGATTATGGTAATGGATGGAGACCCGCTTCTGCTGAACAAGATTGAACTCCGCTCGGGCTGGATATCCTTCATCAGGAAGTCATCTAGAGTCCTGCTTGTGTCCTCGGCCAAGGATACTGCGGATTGGTCAAATTGGTCATTCTCCTGGCTCTGGCGATGAAGCCGTCGGGCGCGGAGTCTTCGTCGAATGTACCACACTAGCAAGTATATCAGTGCACCGAGTGTGAGGATTCCGAGAATGGCGGCCGTGGCAATGGCGAGCTTCCCGTAGTCCGAGTTTGTCATGATGGAAGGGTTGGATGCGATTGAAGGTCTTGCTGTCTGAGGCTGGTGAGTTGTAGAGAGAGTCATGCTGCGTCGGGGTACCTAACATTGGCATCGCTTCAATTCTATAATAAAGCAGGTGCGATGTAGGGTACGTCGCAACTACCTGTGCTATAAGTACATGTCTGCGGGAAAAGGTAAAATCGAGCACTAATCGAGTATCTACAACGTCAAGAATCCATTGTATCTACCTATCAAGCCCCCACTAGTATGGTTTCCACTTATACTATGGGTTTTTGAAAGTCAGCTAGCATGGTATATCTAGGAAGGGAGTTGTTATAGAGGCTATGAAAATGAAAAGAGATCATTCCGACTGTGAAGTTGTTTTATAAGTTTGAATACTTACAGGGCTGGAGGCTTCCAACTAGAGAATGTTAGGATTAAGGTGATGACTTCTCAAAGCACACCTAAGCAGAGTGTTCTAATGTTGTCAGCTTCCTACAAAGAGTCGAAAGCCTTGCTGCCTCAGGCTGCAAGCAGTCTTTTTTCAGGGTCTTTTTCGTCAATATCTTCTTGTCCACATATAATGTGTGAATTTTACATTGCTGGCCCTATATGGAATATATGGAAACGCGGAGATACAAGAAAAAAGGCGCAAGGAGAAGTGAAGATGGGTTGCAGCTGCGCTTTTAAATATTCCCGAGGATCATTGTACCACCTGGGCAGCTTCAGGGGAAATATAGCCGGTGAAACTCCAGACAATGAGGAAAATTGAGTACAAAGTGCATTGAGGACGCTACCAAAGTGTGCTATCATCCTAAAGAATCAGTTCAGTCCATATGCTAGCAAGAACTCCAGCACCACCATTGCATCGGTCGAGGCCAAGTGAAATCGGTCGCAATAAAGACGGTATCCATGATCCGTGCATCGAGACAGAGGGGATTTGATTCTATCGTAGAGGGCTTTCTTGTGAGGGTGAGGGTGAGGTATCTTTACTGTCAACACGGTGTATACCTTCCAGAAACGGCGGAAGATGATTTCAAATGTTCTATTACCTCATTAGTTTACCGTTCCAACCTTGGAAGGTTGTACACAGAAACGCAGGTTGGGAAGGACCTCACTCCGGTGATTTGGCTGTGCACGATCCGAGCTACGATAAAAATCGCGCTTACGCCAAAGAAATCCTGCACCATGTTAGTCTCCGAAGCGCGGTCGAAACTACAACCAAAGCTACCACTATCGTACATCGGCAACGCACTGATTCTCCACAAAGTATACACCCCTCTCACGACGAATGCATTTTCCATGACTGATTCCAATGATAAAACTCACACCAAACCCTGTCGTGACCACGATATCAAACTCCTCGCAGAGCTCGCAAGTTCAGTCCATGCTGCTCTAGGTTCTGTTGCCGACGAAACTATTTGGGAACTCATCTCAGCCAGCGCTGCGAGTGACGAGTGGGCTGCGAATCCTCATGCCAGGGACTTATAATCAGCTAGCTGCGTAACTTCCATTTTATGAGCTTGATTTTGGACTGGGATTGGGAACTGTGAAGGATTTTGATTTGCCGGAACGTCGTGTTGATGGTTAGGCGTGGATTATGCCAGCACGGTACAAGGGCAGGTCGTCGCCCTGGGAAGTGAGGCTGACACTGGAGCCTGGGTTATGGGAAAGGTTTAAGAAGGATAGGTTGATGATGTGGCCCGGGCCGAGGGAAGTATCCAAGGTGTGGGTCGCTGTGCAAGAAGCATGTTTATACAGTACCTGGGTACAGTACGGAGTAGAAAAATTCGGAAACACTCACACTTTGTTTGTCGGCCCGTACCCGGTACTACGCTAATCCGTATTAATAAATGGCGTAAATAATCGTTGCTTAAAAATACACATATATTCAATGTTGTATTTCCAGATCGTCCGCTTGACGTATAATATCATAATTTACATGAAATTCCTATACACTCCTACCTCAGGAAGGTTGAATTACGTAAATCCGCATGTGATAGTTAGTTATGAGTATTCAAGATATACACGTGACATATACGGAGTACTAATAATCAAATTCGACCTGGTCGTCCTGAGTGACTCACATAAGTTTTTTCTCTCATGAAACAGATAAGCTCGCAATAGGCAACTCTTATGAGTAACCTCCATTTCAAAATGTCTTCATCGTATGATGTTCTTGTCACTGGCTCGGCTGGCCATCTTGGAACTGCTCTGATGCTTAGCCTGCCTTCTCTGGGCTTCAAACCACTGGGCATCGATATCCTATCCTCCCCAACTACGACACTTCTGGGATCTGTTAGCGACCGAGACTTTATCGCCTCCCTCTTCGACTCTTACCCCATAAAACACGTTCTCCATGCCGCAACACTGCATAAACCGCATGTTGGTAGCCACAGCAAGGAGCAGTTCATCTCGACCAACGTTGTCGGCACTTTGATTCTCCTAGAAGAATCTTCTAGATTCAAGGCGCAGATAGAGAGCTTTGTCTTCTTCAGTACAACGAGTACCTTTGGTATGGCGCTCAGTCCCAAACCAGGACACCCCGCTGCTTGGATCGATGAATCTATTGTGCCCGTCCCAAAGAATATATATGGTGTGACGAAGATTGCGGCCGAGGATATGTGCGCACTGGTGCAGAAGCAAAGTGGAATGCCCGTTTTAGTTCTCCGCACTAGTCGCTTCTTCCCCGAGGAAGACGACGATGAAGACCGTCGCGCCGCCATGGGCGATGAGAACCTGAAAGTTCTAGAGCTAGCCTACCGCAGATGCGACATTGATGATATTGTCAGCGCATCAGTCTGCGCAATGAGAAGGGCCAAGGATATTCTATGGGGAAAATATATTATAAGCGCCCCGCCGCCTTTCAACAACGATATACACACTCTCGATGCTTTGAATCGGAGCCCCGCGGAGGTGCTCAGCAAGGCATTTCCTGATGTGGATGTCGTTTTCAAGGAGAAGGGGTGGAAGCATCTCGTGAGGATCGACAGAGTGTATGATTCAAGCAAGGCAGTGAAGGAACTAGGATGGAATCCAAATTATACATTTGAAAAGACAGTGGGGAGATTGGTGCGTGGCGAGCCATGGAAGAGTGATTTGACAGCGAGGGTAGGCATGAAAGGTTATCATGCTGTGAGCACCGGGGTGTATACAAAGAGATGAGCCTATAGAGAACCTAGGGGGATTACCAGAAAGCTGCTGTGTTTGTGAGATAGCGGGTGTATGCACTGTGAATAAGCTCAAAGGGCTTGATCTAATTTAAGATCTGTTCGAAAATTAGATAGTCTGTGATTTGATCTTTGATCCTCCCATCCAGTTTTGGACAGATATATCTGATTCTCAGATGTTTATTGAGTACAATGAGAGACACATTATATATAAATACAAGGCTATATACCACATAGTCTTGATATATTAGTAAGATACTAAGGGCGACGAAGGCATAGGGGAAGGATAGGACAATTAAGACAGGTCGCTAGATCTGTCCTAGTTATAACTAATAACCCAAACCCCATCGTTGGGTTATATAATTGGACCCAAAACCCATTTTGGGTTGGGTTCGGGTTAGAGTGGGTTGTGCCGAAGTCTAGGAGGGGACTAGCACCTCACTCCTATCTCTTCTGGTTCCCCAATACAGTTTCGCTCGGAGAGCACATATAGAATGGTTGACATGGCATACATGGATGTCTCTTACCCCACTCGCGGGCCGATCGACCCAATATTGGAGTAGAGGTTCTTGTTGTATTTCAGAGGAATAATTGATTGTTCGTATTTCTGAGGGGATTCAGGAGCTTATATAAACAATGTGAGGTCCAAGCTGATTGTAAATCAATCTGGTTCTTCGTATAGATTGTGAAGGAATTATTTTCGATGATTCGGCTTGGTTCCTGATCTGCACCAGCCATATATCACAACAGTTCTAGCAAATTGTACTCCGTATGGGAAGTTGATATGAAATCTGGGATCTGGTGAAAAAGGGAGTGACAATCACTCGATGTGTTGCTTGGCACGGTTACCTATTTTATTTTGCTTTGGAATTCTCGAATTTTGGGTCTTGTGTCATGGTTCTGATGATATTGGACTCTTTCATATGATATGACTTGTATCAAAATGAATGATCGAGTGATAATTTTTTTGCATGTTTTCTTTTTGCGGGTCTAAACATCGTCTCCTAGTGTTGATTGAAACCAGCCTATTAAAGGCCTCTATCTATTTTTACCCGACACTAACTCTCCCCAGGCAGACTGATTATACAAGGCAACAGGGGTATTTACCCCCTCCATTTCGTTCCCGGCAAAGCCGGGGGCCGTCAAACCTAATAAATAAGAACATTGACTTCCAATCCCCACGAACCTCACATTTAATCTTATATTGTACAACCAAGAAACATCAAAGTGAAAAAGTTCCCAAAAATGGGTTCCAACAAACACCCGCTCTCTCGAGCTCGCAAGATCCAGGCCTTTCTCTCGGTGATTTCGTGGCCATGCGCTCTTGCTGCCGTCCCCATCACTGGTGGTAGTACTCAAACATGGGTTCAACTTCTAGCGGTATGCCGTCTTCTTTTATGATAAAAAACCGCCATCTAACGATTCAAAGATCTCGATTTCCACTCTCGCACCTGCATTCATGCTCTTCAAATATCGCAGATCCAAAAACCCATGTTATTCGTCCTTCGAAATCGCTCTTGATTTATTGATGGCCTTGCTCATGGCCGGAGTATACATTTCCGGAACCGTCATTCTTGCTTCCGTGGAGATCAGCGCATGGTTTAATCCCCATAACTACAAACTTTCCCGTGGTATTCCGCAGATCTACTCCAACCTCTCATGTGTCCTCCTCACGTAAGCTTGTCCATGACTTGAATCCAACCTGCTCTTCCCAATATACTAATCATTTTAGTCTGCTATATTTCCGCTCCTTTGCTAAAGGGTTTTTCCATAAATTCATCGAGCCGGGTATGCTCAAGGCCCGTCGTGTTAATTACGCCATCTGCCCAGCCTGTGACCGATCTATAGATGCTACTATGGCACAGAGTCAGGATTCGACTGTGACGGCGGGGCAGGGAAGACCCTCTGTCTCGAATGTTACTCCTCTGGATTTGTATACTGATGACCCCGAGCTTTTGTTACCTAAGAGCTCTTTGAGCGTGTTGGGCATGCAGACTACTGGTGTCATAACCACTAACTGAAGCTTTGTGATGCTAAGAACGGAGGTCGGATAGGGATGCAAGGTTCGGCTTGTACGACTTTCCAAATAGGGGGCAGTGCAAAAGTGATTTCTTGGCCTTGGAAATTGATCGAATCGAGGAGGTTGATCGTGTGGACTTTTTGAAATGGCGGAGTTGAAATCGGACAGCGTGATACTTGTTGGTCTTTATCAACACGCGGTATACTTGGTTCCTTGTCAGGCGGCTGAGCTCAAGATAAGAATCTAGGGCTATGAAATTGAATGAAGTACAGTCAGTGATCATTAGTATTTGCATTTTCTAATGTTTCTGGAAATTAACCTCACTCTAGCCATTGCGGAAACCGGCGCAACTAGTGACGTTCCAACAAAACCAAATCAAGAGACTGCGAGTACTGGAGAGACAGGAAGCACAACCCAGTGGTCAGGCACCAGGTCTGCCGAGGTCACCTCACACCAACGCACATGGAGATCGGCCATTGCTGACGACGAAGACGACGAAGCATGGCGTCGCGATCCGAACCTGTTCGTATACGACCTGCCGGCATGATGCAAGGCAGCGAGATACAATGGGACGCACATTGCATACCTGGCGGTCCTGGTGATACAGGGACTCGGTGACTCGGGGAAGCCAATGCGAGATGAGAAGTGGAAGGAGGAAGTGAAAGGTGCATTGCAGAGGGAAGGGGACACTCTGCGCCCGCGGGGAATGCCAGATTGACCATCTACGGGTGGATTGACTTTCTTTACGTTTAATTTCTTTTGTCCTGTTTGCATTATGCCGGCCGATTTGTGGCCTTACAGTTCAGGTTGCAGGACCTCGAGGAATCGAGTCCTGTATACAGGGTGGGTGTATACTGGGGATGCACCACCATTTTGTCGTCGAAGAGCAGGCTCTGGAACGCTATCCCCGCATAGCAGCATGTATGTATTAGCGAGCTACATCGGGTTAATGAGATCATCATCATCATCATCATCATAGTGACGTTCCAATTGTAGTGGACTTTATCTCGCGCGGTACGAGTTCACGGTTATGGATCCTACGCCTCTAAACCATCCTTCGATGGTCTTCTATAGCTATAGAACAGGGAGAATGGCTACGAATGTAAGGGTTAGATAGTGCCCTTCCGGGTATTCGTGTGCGTGGTATCTAGTTAATACCGTCTTTTCTTCGTTATCTAGGGCGGTCGAAGGATTATAATACTCGTAGTGACCTCCCACTGTGAATAAGTTCAAAGGGCTTGATCTAATTTAAGATCTGTTCGAGAATTAGATAGTCTGCAATTTGATCCTCTCATCCAGTTTTGGACAAATATATCTGATTCTCAGATGTTTATTGAGTACAATGAGAGACTCATTATGTGCAAATACAAGCCTATGTACCACATAGTCTTGCTATGTTGGTAAGGCATTGAGGGCGACGAAGGCATAGGGGATGGATAGGGACGATCTGTAAATGGCCTGCTTTGGCACCTTATCCTTTAACTCAAAGCCTTCAATGCTTTCTTATGTCATAGGGATGTCGAAGGATTGAGCAACGTCAGCTATTCGAATGCTCGTACCCCGCCGGGATCGACAATTTCCGTTCCCGACAGTTTCTAAGAGTTCCTGAATGCGTGGCAACGGGTATTTATTCCTCTCTGTGACTTGGTTTAGTGCATGGTAGTCGATGCACATACGCTGGTTTATGGTGGATGTTACGATGGTTGGGTTGGGATGGATTCCAAGGTCTGATGGGGTTGTTATTTATGAATTGTATGCATTGTATGCATTGTTTGCATATTTTCTCCGTTTGCCTCGCACATAAATTCGAGTCGGTCTCAATAAAAACCTTCCAAAGTTGGAAAGTTGAATTTATGAGTTTTAATTTTTAATTACACTACGTAGATTATGCTTGTCCATACCTCGGGATTGACCTCGGATACATTGATGCATAAGACGATAAGTCAGCGGATACTCTGCAGGAAAATTTTAATATCCGTCTAGTGGCTGTGACTGGGCCTAGCATATTAACCTTACGCTAGGGCGAATCCTTCACAAATCTCTATATTAATGGTCAATTTTTTTATATTTATTTTCTTTTCTAAACTCGAAACCTCGGAAGCCATTCGCAATTGGGAAGTACCCAGAAATCATGTTTGCATAAAAAAATTCGGTTCGGCCGAGGCCCAAGATAACATCCAAGTCCCAAGTTTGACTTCAATTCACTCCACTTCGCATGGGGATCGGCTGATTTTGTGCATTCATAAATGCCTGGAGCCTTTCCTGCATTATAGCTTTCCTCTCATCGGTCTGGTTTCCAAGTGCGCAGTTCTTGCAAGAGACGTACATCTCGAAATGGCTTTGTGACTGTCGATGCATAGCCCCAAGACGGAGTAATCAGTCTATTATTGGAATCAGGGATTCCTTTCAAGCTCAGAACTTGATTGGAAGGCCAAACAAAGTACGGAGTACGAGTACGGAGTACATTCCAAGACAAATAAGGTTTGGGATACAAGCCTTGTGGATGTTCCGAGGTTTCCGTACGAGTACGAAGACTTTGGCTCTGAGTTCGGATAGTGTGGTTTGTCCGTGTCCGTGTCTCATCCACTATACCCGGACATACTCAGGTGAGCATAAGCAGTTGTGACACAACTATTAGATAAACAGGCCAAGACTGTCGTGATAGGTTGATATGGTCCAATTCCCCGCTTTGAATCAAGGAGGGTGCATTCTTCGTACCCCGTACAGAACTTGCAGAAGCCAATCGGCGCTAGTATTCTGCTCTATCCGGTGCTGGTCGACACCTTCTACTTCACCCTTAGACTCCGTCCAAGCCTTGGCCTTGGTATTGGCATTGGCAGTGAAAGAAATTTTCTTTTCTTTTTCCCCCTTCCATGGAAAGGTCTGAGTTTCTGAAAATTTCAACGTGTTAAGAGAGGCTAGGGACATCATTATGGTGAGAAATAGTAGTAAACGAACGAATATATGCCCGTTAACAAACTCGGGAGAGCGAATACCAATACAGTCCCCTTATCCCCACCGGGCCGACCTCGGGATTCTATTCTGTACCCCTTCCGTCATCTGAGATTCGTACTCGTATATTATTTATTGTATCATCTGTATTATGCATAATTGGGATAACGTGTTCAACCAGGGCACGCGACTCCCTTTAGTCTGTCTGCATCCCTTTCCCCCTTTTTGTGTCTTGATTTGCTTCATTTTCGTTCCATCCTCCAGCGTCTTTGGAGGCTTTCACCTTGCATTCTGAATGGCATCTGCCATCGCAAATATGGTGACCAGCACCTATTTTACTCGCGATACACCTGCGCCCGATCTGGGCAAGCCACAATTAGCGTCGCACGCATGGCTTGAGCCTATCGTAAGTTTTCATACTGAGTGTATCACCAAACATGTGTTAATTTCATGAACAGGTGGTTGTAGGTATTATGGTTGGGTCGTTGATTGTGAATCGTCGCAGAGACTCCAGCAAGAGCGCCAGTGAATCTCAATACTTAGGAAACTACGCCATTCTGGAGGAGGGCGACGCTCATCTCGACGACGATATACAACACAAGTCAGAAACCGTATGCGGGATCAATATCAAGACGGGAGACTCTTCTCGCTGGGCGCACCACATTCACAGTCGAGTCCTGCAGAAACTTCCCTTCTTGGTCGAGATGTTCTACTGGAGTATGAACTATCTGTTCTATTCCGTGACGAAAGCGACGGCCCAGTGGCTCTCTCCCGCCGATATAGGCGTTGTTGAGATAGCGCGAGGCCATGCCATCGACGTTCTCGACTTCGAACATAAAACCGCTTCTTGGATATTCCCGATCAACGAAGCCGATTTTCAATCCTACTTTATTCAAAATCACCCGTCGATGTTGACTATGTTCAATCGCATTTATTCATTAATCCATATTCCCGGGACAGTGCTGTGAGTAGCCCTTGACGTGGTACATTTCCGATTCGAATACCCAGCTGACCGAACGAACAGGTTCCTCTCTTGGTACTACTATGTCGCCAGGAACCATGCATCATTCGCCGTCGCACGACGGACAATGACTCTTGGAAACCTCGCCGCCTTCTTGGTCTTCTGCGTCTACCCACTCATGCCACCACGCCTGCTTCCCGACTCGTATGGCTTCTACGACACCGTCCGCCAAGGCAACGCCGAGAGCATCTGGGTTGGCGGGAAATCCGTGAACCAATTCGCGGCCATGCCCAGTCTGCACTTCACCTATGCCTTTGTGATCGGGTGCACCTTCCTCCACCACTCCGGATTCCTGCAAAGACTCCAACGCAAACCAACAAACAAGTCCTCCCTGACTGAATTTGGCTTTTTGGCACTCGCTATAGTCTACCCGATTCTCGTCCTCAGTGTTATCGTTGCTACCGCAAATCACTACTGGCTCGATGCTGTTGTGGCGATTTTTACGGTTACCCTCTCCTACCGCTTCAACAAAGTTCTTATCTTGCTACTTCCGCTCGAATATGCACTTTGTTGGTGTTTGCGGCTGGCAAAGCCCGTGCCTACCACCGGTGACAGAGCTGCGAGGAGATGAATTCATGACGGAAGGCGATGTTTCTTGGTGTTTGCATATATACAGACTTGATGTGACTGGCAGTGGGTAGAGGCTCACAGCTGGCGCTTGAGCTTTCTTATAGAATTAATAAAATAATGTTCATTTTTCTACTTGATGTTACTCCTTTCCCACAAGTATTATTCTCATAAATATGTACGCATAACAAAGAAGCTTTAATGTTGACGATTGCGATCCACCGGCACAGCCCGTGTGTGGGGCGGATCTCCAGGCAAAAGATTTTGCGATTTGGGGGCCGTTTTGACAGGCACGTCTTCTTCAACAACTCTGTCATAATACCCAGTCAGCTTAATTGTTTAGAAAAAGAGAACGGAAAACGGAAACGAGTCGACTCACTCTTCCCGAATTCCCGTAAGTCTGGCTTTCTTAACTTTCCAGATGCAGTCTTCTGCCATTCTCGAGGAACGCCATGCTACGAACTACCTATCCGCCAAAGTGCCTTGGTGTTTTGAACCGACTGCGACTTGTTTCCACGCCTTTCTAAAGCTATTTATCGGTAGGTTTGGTATGGCCGTCGATCAGTTTGACAAACGCAGCTATCTCTTCCAAGCGTACAGTACTATCCCGGGAACTTCTCCGATATACGTACGTTTGGCAACGTCAAATATTTAGCCAATAAAATTGCTAGCCCAGAAAGCATCACTCTATTTGTACACTAGGGCTAGTTTATCAATACACGATGTTACACTCGCTTGCCACACCCGGAAAAGGCTAAGTACCCGCCTTGGCGAAAGTCTCAGCACCAGTTTTGCAAACTACTCTCATCCCCGTTCTCCGCTTGGCAAGTCACCAGTTTTGCAGAGTTGCTATTACACCAGGCGCTATATCTGATGTTTGGTGTGTATGAGACGTTCTGGGGCGATCTTGCGCCGGGGAGCCCCTCCACAGCCTTGACTTCACTCCCAAGCTCTCCAGCCTGTTTATGGTCGTGGAAAAGCTCTGGATTGACCGTAACACACCGAAGAATGCCTTGCTTGCACCAATCACGGTATTGCTTTGATATGTGCTTTTTCACGGGGTGACCTGCAAATTCACGCGCCAGTTGATTGATCTTGGTTGCAGCGCTGTAGGTGAGAGCATAGGCATAAACGCAGGCTGGAGCCTCAGACATATACACCATGCGAAGACGTTGCGGAAACAAAGTATACCCTCCGCTGTTTTCACGGTAAAGTGGCGATGAAGGCAGTGTCTCATCCAGATATGACGCTGGGATTGTTGATGGAATGGTATCATAGCAATGGCCAAACCAGAGTAGATCCCACGCATCTCCGTACGGGCTTTCTCCACCCCTCTGGTTAGATCCTGTGACCTGATGGATCAAAGGGGCCACTCGAGATAGCTGCTGTTTGATAGATATATCCCAGTCTGCATCATCTTCTAAGATCAAAGTAGTCGCAAATCGATAGTGAACAATTTGATAAATAGTTTGGAGATGTAAAACCCAGGCTCGTGCCTCTCCCCGACGAATCGTCTTATCATGGCCGAAGATATCGGAACCACGAAACTCATCGATATCGGCGGTCGACCAGTGCGGTTGCGTAGGAGCTTGTACTTTGAAGCCGGTAAAATTGGCTGCTTTTTGGATGCCATTCCATCTCCAGGCAGTCCCATTGGAGACAACGAGCACTCTTTCAAACTAAATAGCTTTGTCAGCTCTTATATTACTGATATTAAGTTTTGCTTTCCTACCCCTAAAGTGCTGTTCATAATACTCAAAGCAGTATTGTATGTAACGGGAGCTGCACTTGGAGTTTTCCTTGATAAAAAAGCTGCGAGTATCACACCGGTGACTAGGAGCATAATGTTGCGTATCGAGGGCATCCGGTACGGCCGACGACGGGGAGGCTCAACAGACTTCATACTACAAACGGAGTCGAACTGAAATAATTCAAGTAGAGCCGTGGTTTGGCACGGAGTGACAAGCCTGTTTAAAGTATGTTCCAGCACTACTCCGTACTAAAACTCAATTACATATCTCTTATAGTACATTATTGGTGTTTTGGCTTTAAAGTTTAATCCTTGTTGGCCATTGGAATATTAAGTTCCATAGATCGAAGCAAGGGGTCAAATAATTGGAAAACAGCGGAGACGTGCCGGACCGCATATCAGCAACACGCAAGCGCTTTGCAGGTGCCTGTAGCCAATTATAATGGCTTTTTAACCTGAAAATATAATTGCGTCATTTTGTTCGATTCATCCCTTGTGAGTAAGAAAATCCATTTAAGAGACCACTTGCCAATAGGGTGCAGAGAGCTCCCTACTTGACATCTTCGCTCTTCACAAAAATATTCCACACAAGAAACCAGACTCCAAAATGAAACTTTGTACTATCACGACTGCACTTGGGGCCTTGCTCCTTACCACCTCCGTTGCGGCAAATGCTGGAGTAGCTGGAAGCGACCTGAACCCCAACCAAGCCGCCTCAGTACCCGAAGCATCTGCCTCTAATATGCGTGGAATTGGAGGCAGCGGAAAGAATGCTGGCTCTATCCTTGATCGACGGCAGGAGGACGACGGCGTCGCAGATCCTGATGAACGATCATTCAGCGGACAGAACGCTGGCTCTATCCTTGATCGACGGCAGGAGGACGACGGCGTCGCAGATCCTGATGAACGATCATTCAGCGGACAGAACGCTGGCTCTATCCTTGATCGACGGCAGGAGGACGACGGCGTCGCAGATCCTGATGAACGATCATTCAGCGGACAGAGCGCTGGCTCGATCCTTGATCGACGGCAGCAGGAGGACGGTATCGCAGGTGGTCCTGGTGATGATGTTAATGCTGCTGATGGAGATGCTGGTTTTGTTAAGCGATTATTCAGCGGAAAGAACGCTGGCTCGATCCTTGAACGACAGTACGAGACCGACGACGTCGCAGATGGTCCTATTGATGAGGAATAATCATTCAGTGGGAGGAACTCTGGCTCTCGGTCCTTGATCGACGGCACAATGAGGACGCACAATGAGGACAGCCTCGCGGCAGCCTGCGACTATTGAGTACTTACTACTCTACTGTTGTGATAATCTGGGACCTGTGATTCGGTACGTAAGTGGAAAGACCTCCAGCGATGACAGATTGCTAATACAACTGATACAGTAGCTATTTTTCACCGTCAGGAAACTGCTCCGGACATGGGCCAGAGGGAGAAAGTACAACAGGTGTGATCTGGGCATACAAGAGGGATCGGGAAACGGATTTGATTTATCCCTGTAATGATAAAGTCCAAAAACTCTCTTAAAAGCTCTAATCATGGTACTTGGCTATCATGGTCATCGCTGCGGAGCTAATGCGGATGGTACCTAGGTAGAGAATACCATGAATTTCCTATACCAGCGAGACATATGTTTTGTAACTATAAGAGTTAACCCTGGAGGTACTGGACACATGCCCTGAAACGAACTAAGTGAGAGTAAGGGAACTAATCAACACGGATGTACGTGCGCGAGAGCGCAAACAGAAGAGGCTTGTATACGTATGGACTGGTGCCACGCTCTATTCTCAGTCGCCGTTATTTTGCCGCTTTCGGCCTAGCACTTCTTGGTCTTTAGCGTTGTAGGGCTTTGGCTGTATGCTTCTGCACGTTCTGCCTTGATGATTGCTTCGCCTATATTGACCCTCTATTTATCGTGACGCCCTATAATGAATTATCACGTATGGTTTCGCGGGCTTGTGTGGTCTCTACTTTTCACTCTCCTCTACACTCTTAGCGATAAAGCTTGATAATGCTAATGCGTCGTTCCTGTCATGATTGTGGTCGCCAGGTGCGTCTGTCAACGATTATTCACCCTCCCCGCTGCCCTGCTTGTCGTCTAGCACGTTTGCCAATTCCTCCCGTTACGCGGCCCTCTTTGGGCTTCTTATGAGGCAGTTTGAGACCGGCAATGTAGACTAGACAACGCCGGAGGAGCTGCTGCTGTTGTGGGCCCATGTATACCGTATTGGTAAGAAGCTTCGACTCTAGATATCCGCCAACTACATAGATGATAGTGAAATTCTTCAACCGCCGAATGAGTTCCTGCCTTGTTAATAGCTTCGTTCAACAAACACGATTGTATTCAGGGCTACGAAATGGGGCCAAGTTGCTCGATTCCAGACCATGAACTCAACAAATAATTTCTTCCGTGGTAAGTACTGTCATTTAGCGCGAGGGCAAAAAATTAGAAATGGACGGCCAGTGATGGCGTCGGTTCTTAATTGTGCGGATCGCTACAAGCAAATATGAATCCTTTCCAGCTATAGAGCGAACGGTTCAATTGATCCCATAAATACATTGCGTTGAAACTATATTGATGCGACGAGTCAATTTATCAAAAAGATAATGGCACAAGAGCTCCTAATAAAAAGGAACATTCAATCCTTCCGTGGCCATCCATTCAATACCATGGTCAACTTTTCCCCACCTTGGAGCTCCTCCTTTCGCTCCTTCAGCTCTTCCACGTCCCAGTTACTCCAAATAAGCTTTCCCTCCAAAAACGCTCCCTCTGGACTAGCAGCCCACACTATGAAATGGCCTGGCAAGTCCATGTGATCAAATGGAATGGAGTTGTCACTGCCTAGACCTCCCTTGGCAGACTTGGCATTCATATCCGTTGGCAGATAGCCTGGATGCACATTCATGACGCGCAGATTCGGGTTTTCCGCCTGTACCGCTTCGAAGAATTTCAGCGCCGCAGTCTTGCTTGTCTGGTAACCTGAATAGTTAGGCATTGAGGGGAAATGAACGGCGCCGGTGGTGACGTGGATGAGCACGGCATTGGACGAAGCGGCGGTCGAAAGAAAGGCCTGTGTAGTAATAAGGTTCCCAACAACATTGGTGTTCAGACCCTGGACGAAATCGGAAACGACCATGTCCTTGATTGGCACCGGCTCTGGTAGGAATGCAGCGTTTGAGACGAAGATGTCTATGGGTCCAAATGCTGCTTTCGTTCCTTGAAAGGCAGCATTAACAGCCGAAGCATCGGTGATGTCCGCCACGAAGGTGAGAACGTTTAATCCACTATGTTTAGATTCAAGTGTTGATTTGGTGTTTTCAAGGGTTGATTTGGTCCGTCCAAGAAGAGCAATCTGCTTACTTCCTGCAACTGCAAATGCTTCCGCAATACGAGGCCCAATTCCAGATCCGCCGCCTGTGATGAGAATTGTCTTGCCGGCAGCGCTCACAGCTGGGAGACTGGGATCAATCCCTGGGTAGGGAGCAGTGTGATGTTTTAGGGTGAAGGGTGGAAATCCCATGTTGGGCCGTTGGAAAATGACTAGACGGCTTTGTGTCGAAAGAAAAAGATTTGAGCTTGGTAGTGGTCAGATGTCAATGATAGGAATATAGGAGCTTTATTGCCTGGGATCTGTTGGTACTTTAATATCTTCGCAATAAATTGAATAAAGGAGATATTTCCTTAGAACCGTATTATCTCTACTTATCTCCATGTTCTGGAAGTTGATGACAGTGGATACATATGTATGATTGACGTCAATTCAAGTAAATTACGAAGTTAAGGACTTTTCCCGCCGGGGCCAGATCGAAACCGCTCCCATGGAACCATGGGAGTCTTGGCGACAGTCTAAATCAAATTACTGCTGTCCCGTTTTTTTAGAGTAGGATACTTCTCTCTGTGACATTATTCCTGGACGAATGAAGCTCACTGGCATTTATGTACATTGTCGGTTGACTAGAAAGCCATTCTGATCTACAGGGCTATAGATGACTTAAGAGTGTTCTTGTCATCTTTCCAAATAGAGTTCGTTATAAAGTTTGAGTCGGGCCCTTTTAGTATTTTAATAGTGAAGCTTTAGATTGAGATTTAAAATTAATAGCAACTTACAAAACGGAGATTCTCTTCGGGAAAAATATCTTTGCATCATTTTACTATTTCATTTTAATGCCAGTACTTGAAAACACCTGCTCTGACCCGTAGCCATCCATCATCTAGAGCCTGCACAATGTCCTCTGGCAGTGGTCCCTTTTCTAACTCCGCTAGATTTTTCTCAAGTTGTTCGGAGCTACTAGCTCCAATCAAAACGGCATCGCCAAGCTCCCCTTTCAACCCAGAATGATGAGATAACCACCTAAATGCACATTCTGACTCCGTGAGACCGTGACTTTTCGCGACAGGGCGGATAATATCCAAAGCCTCAAAGTATGCTTCGTTCCAGTACCTCCCCTGCTGCGCCCGTCCTTGCCACCGCTTTGGGTCAAATCGTGAACCCTCGACAAATTCTTTGGTATCGCGATGGTACCGGTCGGTGAGAAATCCACCTGCCAATGGTTGAAACGCATAAAGGGAGATGCCGTAGAAGCGGAGACAAGGGATGAGTTCTGGCTCGATGGCGCGATGCAGAGCATTGTAAATCCCTTGGTAGACGCTGGGCTTGACCCAGTCGTGCTTGGAACAGATTTCGTAGATCTCAGCGACTTCCCAGGACATGAAGTTGCTGATTCCAAACCGGGTAAAGTGGCCTTCTTGGTAGAGTTGGTTCACCTCACGTAGGGTGACTTCGAAGGGAATACTTCGATCCGGCGCGTGTAGATAAAATATGTCAATCTTATCCGCCTTGAGCGCATCGAGGCTCCGCTTCAGACTTTCCCGTACATCCTCCGGGGAATGCGTGTATATCTCAGGCGTAAGGTTTTCCAATCCCTTCCCTGCTGTGGGATAAACCTTCGTTTGCATCCTTAGACCACGACCTTGCCATTGAGAGTTACCGAGATACTCCTCTGACGAGCCCGCCGCGTAGACACGAGAGGTGTCCACTTCCGAATGGCCGTGTCTTTGGAAACAATCGAGCATAACGGAGAGGTCTTCTAGGGTGTGAATTCGAGCACCCTCGAGGCCTGATAAATGGGATTGTCGTTAGTTTATTTCCGGAAACTTAGATAAGTAGTAAGAAGCTTACCAGGTCTCCCGACAGTCATAGTGCCAAAAACAGCTTTCATGTTACTCATATTGAATATAGTGTTGGTGATCAAGAGGGGATTAGATGTATGAGGATGGGGTTCTCAGACCGGAAACTGGGATGATATTTATACCTTCAGAAGATGTAACCTACGTTATTTAACCAGGGTTGGTGGCCTCGTCTGATCTGCAAATTGAATTCTCGGAGTTAAGGGAGAGAGAAAGTTTATTTGAATATTTGAAGATGTAAATGAAGTATACAATACGATCCCGAACCTGAGAACCACATCTGGCTAGGGTGGGGTCTCGATTTCGGGTTCCATACGAGATTTTGCCCGAAGTTTGCCCGCGAATTCGGGATAGTTCCGGGAGCAGAAAATCCCGGTGGGTCTATATAACTATGTCCGCTAACTCCTAAATCAAAGGCAGTCGCTCCACTGGCTTCGATATATGGAGTGAAATTCGCCATTTGAGCTTTGCGCATGTAATTGCTCTTCGCAAATTTGTTTTAATCCTCTCCGTGAAGCTTTTGAAATGTTTGTTACGGCATCGATCCTCCCAGCATTAGGAGTAATCACACTCCTCTTGCAAGCATCCATCGTATCATCCTACCCCAAAACAACTACCTACCCTCTCACAGTTATCGATGAATTCCCTTCTCCGCGCACGTTTGAGAATATTGCGACCCGTCACAATGGCCACCTCATCGTCACTTCTGTTACGTCTTCAACACTCTACCAAGTCTCCCCATTTGAAGAACATGAAGCGGTTACGATTGCCAATATACCTGGGGCAACTGGTCTGCTTGGTATTGCCGAACTTGAACAAGATGTTTTCTATGTTGTAGCAGCAAATGTCACCACAGTCAGCGCCACCCCTGGTTCAAATGCCATTTGGAAGGTCGACCTTCGTGGATCTGCACCATGCTCCGCACGGAATAGAGCCTCATCTTTGTTTGCAACGACTTCGTTAGTTGCCAACATTACCAGCGCTCAATTGCTCAACGGCATGTCCCGTTTAGAACAAAACAACAACTCAACGCTGCTCATCGCCGACTCCGCTGCGGGCAATGTTTTGAAACTCGATGTCGAAACTGGCGTGTACGAAACCATCATCGATGAGAAATCAATGAAACGTTTTGCGACCGGATTACAGGTTGCCATCAATGGCATCCATGTTCATGAATCCGACTTATACTTCACCAACTTAAATCAAGGGATTTTTGCCAAGATTCCAATCGCATTACGCAACGGTACAGCGATAGGTCCCACAGAGGTGATTGTCAATAATACAGCCGGTGATGATTTCACAATGTCGAAGGACGGCAGAAAGGCGTGGATTGCTATGAATGGACAGCATAGTTTGGTTGAGGTTAATGTACCTGGGAAAACGGCCAGGGTCGTAGTTGATTCGACCTATTTGGAATCAGCCTCCGCGATTTCGTTTGGAAGGACAAGACTTGATCGAGATTGTTTGTACATTTCGTCTGCAGGAACACTCGACCCTACACTGAGTAAGAATAGCACTGCTACCGGAGGTATCGTTGTCAGAGTCGATCTTCCGTAAGCTACTAGTTTCTAGGGTTTTCGCAAGTATATATTACGTATTCAATTTATAATATTTAGTACGCTCAGTCTGAAAAGATAGATAACATACCTAACTAGAGACTATAGCAAGTATAGGGAATAACGACGATCTCAATTCCTAAATTGATATCTATTCCACATACATAGCCAAGTTTACCTCTCCGCGGTGCGGATTTTATATAAGTACTGAAGAACATAGCCTTTGTAGTAAGTGCGGTGCACAATGAAATTGTCTTTCTCTTAATCCAACAAGAGATTGACCAACTATATTCACAAATATAATGTAGGCAAACCCCGACAACAAGGAACAAAATCTTCCAGAGGAAATTTTTAAAAGAAAGCATACTTCTAGCGTATCACAGAGATGCTTATCCATACTAGATGGAGATAATAATTATAACCGATCGGAGTTTCCAATCGAGACATTGATGACACTCCACTACGGACCCACCTTATGTGCTAAAAATTACATCTTGCTCCGATCACTATGCATTTATTGATTAATCAATCGTGCTATTAGATCAAATTTGCATTAAAACAAAAAGCAGAGGAACGTCAAATATTGTAAAGCTATGGTCTTAAGATCTGTCACAGATGATAAAAAATAACGATTTAGTTGATCAATTTTGGTCTTCAAGGGTATTTTGCTCTTTGAGATAAGTTTATGTGATTGAGTAAGGTAAAGAAAAAGCAACATTGCCAAACATATTCACATGGTTCTACTATATTTTACTACGATGAGGACTTGATGTCTTCTAACCGAGTATGAACTCAGTACAACAGTAATATTAACATTAAGATACCTGAAGAAAAACGGGAAAATAGATCACAGAAGGGACAACATGCTTCAATTATGCAGAAGAGATTAGTTTGATCATTCATGTTCGTCGTTATGGCCGTAGCCGTTTTATGACAAGAAACAGAAATGCTCCAAAAGGGAAAGGAGCTCTATGGTTTGGCGAGTTGTTCCTTACGGAAGAACAGCAAGAACCCAGCACTGTAGATGAATGTTAGAAATAACTCCACTGAACGAGAAAGGTAAAGATCAACATACCAGATCAACAACTGACAGAACAAAGCCACCCAGAACCAGGCATTAGCCAAGGCATGGGCGCCCTGAGTCATGTCAGGGGAAATTGGGCCGGGGCCCACATTGTTGGGGCCGAAGGCTCGGGCACAGATGGTCGCAATGGAACCCAGCACCTGAGATGCAATGAGAGCGAAACACATGTGGACTCGAGTGAGAGTCTGCAGAAGGATGATACCGAATCCAAGACCTTGGATGGAATCCAACACGCCCAGCCACAGCCAGAGACTGCGAGAGACGAGCGCGCCGGAAGTGTACCCGCCGACCCAGGGCAGGTAGTACCCGATTCCGGAGATGGCCCACCAGATTTGGATGAAGCGGGGTGCGCCCAGGCCGCAGGCGAAGACGGGAAGGAACCAACTGTGTTTCTTTGAGAATTTGCTAACGACGAAGAGGAATATGCACCAGACAAAGCCGAAGAAGACGATGCAGAGGATGACGATCTGCCATGCGTGGGTGTGGATGGAGGTCCACAGGACTGGGGGAGGGGGATGTTAGTTTTGATCGGTGTGCGAAAGTTCGAATGGGGGGATTGAACTTACAGCTCCAGTTTCGACCGTATGGTGCGCTGAGGAAGAAGTTCTGCAGGATGACTGCGACGAAGTTCCAAGAGACGATCTTTCTCCGGAAAAGGGACTTGTAGAAGGATGGCACCTTGCCGGGCTTCTGGCGGTAGTAGTTGGGAAGTCCCAACGCCAACAGAGCACCTACGAGACACAGGAAGATGGCGATGGGATAACAGATCGCACTGGAAGGAAGTCAGTAAAATAAGTCAGGAGATAGGTGTGCAGGTATATTTACCTCATTTTCCAGGTATTGGCAATGCTGGTCTCAGGGTCCAAGAGACCCGCTGAAGAAGCCTTGGTCATAGTGGAACCCCAGTACCAGAGAGCAATAACGTATGCCTGCTGGATACCTTGAATAACACAGGCACGGAAAATCCAGGTTTCAACTGGAGCACCACCCTCATCACCGAAGTTGGAAGCGAAGAAAATGGATCCACTGGCGGAGGCCGCGGCATAGAAACCGGTGCCGACATTTTGGATCCATCCCCGACTGAAGGAATCTCCTTGCCAGTGAGCAGATCCAATCAGGAGGAATGCAAGACCGTATAGGAACCACGGAACAGAAAGACAGACGACAGACTTGAAGTAGCGGTACACGAGCCACCAGCACATGGATGCAATGGCATATGTTGTTGCAATTCCATACAACTTCTCTGCGGTCTGACCAACTTCACCTGTGAGTAGAGTGATCTGGTAGGAGTTTGCGGCGATGATCTGGCCCAGAGCGAGGAAAATGGAGTAGACCGGCCAGTCTCCAATTTTGATCTGCATCCATTTCTTAAGTCCAGTGGGAGGGACATAGTCCTTTCCGAGAAGGAACTCATCATCTTGAAGATGATTCTCTTCGTCACTGTTCACGTTGGAGACGAGATCATCATTATAGAACATATTGTCTGGGGTGTCAGTGTTTCTTGATGAGTGGCGAATCGATGGTGTGGGAGATTTGTTGCGACCCAGTCTGGCATTGCGGAACCTATCGAACCACTGTTGCTCGCTCTTAACCAAGAACTCTTCGATACAAAGTTGGGACTCGGAGTTGGATCCGTTCAGGGCATCCAATTTCTTGTCGAACGTCTTGTAGTACTCGCCAGTGCTATCCGTGAAGAAAGGATCAACCTTCTGTAGCTTGAAATCTGTCTTGTTGCCGACGACAGAGTCCAGAGAGAGAACGGATGCGTTGCTGTGACGGTTGGAATGACCAAATGGCTGGGGAGGAAGAAGGAGACTGTCCGCGGTCGGTGGTGCTCCCGGACTTCCTGGGCTTTCCAAGGGAATCATAAACCTAGGATGTAAAGACTCTTGACTGTTTGGAGAAGGCAAGTTTTGAGCACGCTCCCTTTGTGCAGCCTGGGCTCGTCGTCCTGCCTCGACTTGGGCTGGAGTGAGAGTGTATTCGTCATCGTCAAACGCGTTGTGGGCAGCGTCGTCGTCGCTATCATCGCCTTCGACATCAGTGGCACCATTTTCATCGTTTTCTGGGATACCAGCCTCTCCTGCTCTTCTGCGACGTCCAGCATGACCGGGGCCTGAGCGGACACCCAGGGAGAGAGAACGACTCAGTCCCGACTTTGGTTTCTCTGTTTCGTCAAGGCCTGGATCTGGGCTGTAGCTGATCTTCTTTTGTGGTGTAAGGTTGTTCATCTGATTGAAGGAGTAGCTGCTGTCCCTGGAATGCGTGAATGGAGAGTTCATGCCGGGTGAAGCCAGTGGGCTCCCGAGGTGGGTCATAGAAGGTGAAGGTGACAGGATTCCAGGAGTGCTGAGTCCAGAAGAAGTGCCAGGTCGAGTGTTGTTACTATTTGTCTTTGCCACTTTGTGGTGAACCATGATGGCAGTAGATTGCAGGATCTCAAGATCCTCAACCCATTGAGCAACAGGGAAACGCTGTTTCGCAGATCTCGCACGCATCATCGCACGGACGGATGTCTTCGAATTGAGGGCAGCCTCAATTGCAAGCTTGAATTGCATGAGAAGATGCGACGTCGAGATTGATTCCACATTGTACCACCATCCTGGCATTTGGCCAAGACCACCAACACGAGCTCCGATACCCAATGCACCTTTTCGGCCAAACTCCACGGCAACCAGACCGAAGGGCTCGTCACGAGATGGGATCAAGGCGAACTCGGCACCGGAGAAGATGAATGGCGGAAGTGCGGTGAATTCGGGCTTCGAGAAGACGCGTCCAGGATAGACTTTCATCATGTGGTCAAGCTTGAGGGCAGCGAATTTACCGTAGAGATCGATAACGGGACCAATACAGATCAACTGCACATTGGGCCGGGCTTCGATAACAGCAGGCATTGCGTCCGCAATAAGATCAACACCCTTTTGCATAGACCAGCGACCGACAAAGACGAGCAGGTCGGCATCAGGGTTCTGGTCGAGCCCTGCCCATTCCTGGGCCTGCCTCTTAAGCTCACCACGGCCAGCCTCGTATGTGGGATCCACAGTGATGTCTGCCTCTTTGGTGGGCTCCTTTGTCCACTCACCGACGTCAGATGGATCAGGGTTAGGCAGATTGCCGACCTTATGCAACCCCCAGAAGATGGGATAACGAGCGTAGGACCGTTTACCGTATTTCTTAGAAACACCGACGGCACCGAATCCTTGCTGGTGAACACGGAGATAGCTTGCGCCTGCGTGGAGCAAGTTGAACACTTCACCAAATTGCACGTAACGACGAGCGACCTCTTCGTCAAGGTTAAAGACTGAGCAAACCTCCTCTTTTTCCTTAAGGGTTCGCATAGGCCAGAGACCCTGGAACTCAGCATTGTGCAATGAAAGACAAGCGGGGATGGTTCTTGGGAGCAAGTAAAGAGGTGCGAGAGAACCGTGGTAGTCGTTGATGTGGTAGGTGTCAATTGGGAATCGCTTGATGGCTTCCGCAACACACTGGTTCCATGCTGAATAGTACACTGCACTGTCAAGATCATCCATGCGAGCAGGGTAGGGTTCGGTCTTCGATTGTTGACGGAACACTGGAGCATCAAGGAGGACGTAGGTGATATTATTCAAGACGTGGTATTGGACTTGAACCTGGTAGGGGCTGCCGAGAATGGTGACCGTCATAGGCTCTGCCTCCTGGTCCACAGGGTAGTCGACACCTCCAACGCAAGGAACGACCCAGATTAGGTCTTGGTGACCAAGAGTCTTACCCATGAGTTGAGCCATGACACCGAGACCACCGATCTTGATTTTGATGGCCCAATCCTCAATATCGTACTCCATGGTAGCGATTAGAACCATGCGTCGCTTGTCGGCCGCAAGAGCTCCGCCCAGAGCGGTGGTGCTTTGCATGAAGCCAGATTTGTTTTTCAAGCGCATTAGTGGGTTTGAGGATTGATCCCTGCGAGAAGTGGACTTGATCTTGTTCCAGATTGCGAGGGGAATGTTTTGTTTCTCACTCACACCGACCTGGTTGAATTTGACCTTGTAGAAAGACTTCATGAAGATGTACACACATCCCACGGCAGTGAGGAATGGTATGATCCAAAATAACACGAACATGACAATCTGTGTGGACTGAGGTCCAACCGGATCAAGCCAGAAACGGAGAGTTCCATCGTCAAAGTAGAGCTTGTGGGAGAGGTAGCCTTTAGCTGGCGCAGCGGTGATATTGATCAAGGTGGCGCTCAGAGCAGACGGCGGACTTCGGTCCAGGATTGTGTCATTGTCGGTGTCACCCAAAACCCAAGTTTGATCGGGCGTTCCGTCTGGATTAATTCCCCAGATGTTGAGCTGCCCGACTGCGGGCCATTCGGACGTGAAATGATAGGACCAGACTCCGGTTTTGGTGTCCAACTTGATGTTGTTGTCAAGACCCCCGTCGTATCCATACTGATTGTAAGGTCCGTTGAAGAAAGCATGGGGGAACCGGCGAGAAATTGGGTGGTTCCAGTCAACGTCACCTTGCTGCACGTAGTCGCTGCTTCCGGTCCAACGACTCCAGTACTCGACACGTACATGCTCACCATCCCACTCTTGTTTCTTGGTTCCTGACCATGGGAGCTTGGCAATGGTATCATTTCCACCTTTGTACACTTTCCAGTCGGAGAATGACGATCCCCAATTGGTAGAATAACGGAATTTGTCTGCACCAGCGGCGTGATGCTGGATGAAAAGGTCGCCGTTTTCTTTCTTGTGGAGTAGACTGCTCGAATAGTTGGCAGAAGTGAACACCATAGGGTTGTCAAACTGGCCGACGCGGAAGAGGAAATGATCAACGGCGTGGGTAGAATCGCTTTTGTCGGTGTTAGTTACGTTGGTGACAGTCATTTTATGAACTCCGTTGTACACTCCAGTGAGATTTGCTGCCCATTTCCAAACGCTTGGGATCTCAGCAGTCCAATTTGTTTGGAGCATGGGAGGAATAGTTGTGCACTTGACAGTGTTGGAATCTAGGATTGGAACCTGCCCAATCTCTGTTGATGAATTGAAGGTAATTGCCTTGGTCACCGAGTCACAGCTCATTTCTTCCGAGAAGTAAAGCTCAATCGCCAAATCTTCTGGAAGGTTGGGCGCCACGGTAGATCGCAGTGGGAAATCATGGCCCGGGGTGAATTTGGTGATCATGGGCCGAGGTGATTTGTGTTTAGCGATAGGGACGTATGCGCGGAACTCGTATGCCTTCATCGTCAGACTTTCGGCACAGCCATTCAGCTCCTTGGACCCATTGAAGCCAAGCTTGCGCGCTCCATCAACCAGTTTGATCTCATCGTACGGGTGGAAGAGGTTCTTGACAGTGATGCCAGAAGCGAATGGCGCGGTCAGTGTCTTATTCGGGTTTTCGGAGTTGCAGTCGAATTTGTATGTCGCTGTGTCATTGAGGTTTTGGTAAACAAGCCAGATCGGTTGGTTGTTGGCAGCAGAGCCCAAATCTTGCACATCGGTGTTGACATCCCGGTAAACGGACCACATTCCGGTCTCCGTGGCCGTATCGTTGGAACCAGGGTAGTAAACAAATTCGGTTCTCTTTGACAAATTGCCAAGGGAATACCCGTCGTTAAGAACCGGGTACTGTTCGCGCAAGTGGTACATCTGCTTCATGATATTTCGCAGAGGGTGGGAGGGATCGCGGTGGTCGTAAGCAACTGTCACGTCCTCGCAGCCCTTTTTAGCAGCCGTAACAGGCCACTTATAGTACTGGGATGACTCCAAGTGGAAGCAGCCATGGGTCCACCAGGCGGTTGCAGGCGACATTGCCTGTCGCCCATAAATGTAGTTCTCCGCGGTGGCATCCAAGACATAGAAGTTCTGCTCTTCGCCCCAAAGAAGAAGTGGGATTCCTGGGAGCATCAATGTAGTCACGAAAGAACCGAGCAACTGCCGATGGGTGCCGTTCGCAATCGCTGGCCAGCGGAACACATCTTGATTCGTCGCACCAAACATGTGTCGAGGGTCGAACTTGCCGGTGTTAGCATTGATCAAATCATTTGATCTCAACATATAGTCCCAGCCCTCAACCCAGTCATTAGGCGCATCATAACCAGCCGAAAGTTGCCCGTCCATGCCGAGGAATCGTGTCAAGGCACGATATGTCGTGTAATGGAAGGCCGCACTGTCGATGGCCTCATGTCCCGCTTCGCGCAAGAAGTACTGAGCAGAAGACTCATTTGTCAACTTCATTGTGGCGGCTGAGTTCTCAGGCCACTGGTTACGCTGCCTACCCCTTCCGAGGTAAATAGAACCAAAGTCATTTCCACCAGTGATTTCGCCAGTGATGAAGAAGTTTTCTTTCCCGACCGCGCGCGCACATTCTCGGTAGGCAGCGGACATGTCTCCAAGGGCATCCACGGTGGATTGTGTGCCCTTATCATAACGGAAACCATCAATATCCAGAGAATGGATGATCATGCAGGAGTGCCGAATCAACCTTTCGCGCACGCTCGGGTTCCATTCGCGGAGACGATCCTGGACGGAAGCGAACTTGGCCAGCTGTCGCTTCCAATCAGGCCACACACCGAAAGCCTCAATATCACCGTACTGGTCGAAGTCACTGTTGAAACATCCAACCAAGCTCGAAGTCTCCGATTCATTCACGGGGAACCCATCTTCGAACCAGAATCGAGGGTAGTCACAAGTCGAATTGTAGTCGCCAGCTCCGATGTCGAAGTCTCTGTACTTGCGTTCAGTTTTCCATTGTGTTTTATATTCCTTCTCCGAGAATGGAGTCGATGTGTTGAGATGGCCTTCAAATCCAATCAAGTCACCCATTCTAGATATATTTAGTTAGCTTTGCTCTGTTTTTCCCGGCACATAGGGACAACTCACGTCGCAATAGTATTGTCGAACAAGACATACATCCCGCGCTTGTGGATTTCAGTGATAGCATCTCGCCAAACCTGGATAGTGCCGAAGTGTGCGTCGAGAATCGTTGTATCCAAAACTCCATATCCGTCTGACGTCCACGGCTGGTTGAGCAAGGAAGTTCCTGCAATATAGATACCCTAAACATTGTGAGCATATATTTTCTTGCCACTAGAAGATCACAAATGTGACAAACCTTGATTCCCATTCCTTGGAGATAATCCAGTGTGTCAACAAGGCCAGCCACATCACCACCATGGCGAATGCGATGTTCAATATCATGCTCGAAGGTGGTACCGTTTGCGTTGTCATTGGAAGGATCACCGTTCACGAAGCGATCCAAGAAGAGAGAGTAGAACGGAAAGCGCCAGTTTTCCGGGGAGGGGTTATATTTCCCTTCATGACCAGGCCATGTTCCCCAGTAATCTGCCGGGTTGGTGGCCGTCTTATTTTGGTTGAGATTATGATCCAGGTAGGCCTCGTCGTAGGGCCAGGCTGTGACAGTCGTCGCAAGAAGCGAGACCAGTCCGCTGGCGAGTAGCCACTTCATGGCTGGTGACTGCGCGGAGCTGTCGGATGGTGGTCGCGCGCCTCAGGTAGTGCGGATATCCCCGCTGGGATGTGAGGATGAGAGACACTCTATGAAAGAGATGGAGATGTGCAGCTCTCAATTGCCATGGAGCAGTGAAGTGTGGGTATCTTGTGGAGTTCAGGTCACAAATTCCCAACAGAAGGCGTCAAAGGTGGCAGTATGTGAAAGAAGATAACGACAGGCGGAGTAAGCAAACGAGTGAACGAGAGACGAAGGATAAGGGATGTAAAGGAGGAATCAAATGTGGAAGTGAGAAAGAAATGTTCACATAACAGCAGTGCGCTGTGCTAAGTGCTAAGTGCTAAAAGGCTAGTCGCATTGAAGCTCAAGATAAAAATAAAAGATGAGACAAACCCCATATCAATTTTAGAGCCCCAGACTGTATCGGAGTATTGGAGTATCTTGGGTTCCAAGGCCTCAGCCTCGGTATTTTTTGTTTCTTTTCCTCTTTCTGTTTAATTATCTTCAATTATTTAATTAATTTTCTTCTTTGGATATAAAATTTTCATCATTTTATTCTTTCTCGCCTGGCCTTGGCATCAAATGCGACTGGTGGCGACCAATACGATCAGAATACACAAAGAACAGCACGGCATGCTTCTCCGAATAGGAAATCTGGTTCGTTTAAAAGAATAAAAACTGGAGCCTGACCAACGGGGCTACCCGATTCGCATCAACCGTTCTATATATACTATTGGATTTGACCCATAGCGCCACTTGTCGGACCCTGATGGTGTCTTTACTACCGTCACAAATGCAGTCTTTTTTATCGCGGGACTCGGGCTTTATAGACTCATGTCGCCGTGGATATCTATTCTCTGAAAGTTGATAATAAAATAAAAGAATTAAAACTTAGACAGTGAGACATTCATGCAACATTGTAGGGATTTTCCCATCTGCCGACTATAGGTAAATCTTCTATTCTACCGGTGATTTTCCAGACCCGCAAATATCAGCCTATGACAATGCCGATATACTTTTCGGTCATGACCCGCGTGGAATTGGGGCCGAGATCCTTATAGCCCGACCCGACCGATTGGCGGTCAAAGTGAGACCCGCCCCCACTTAGCGTTTTACGACTAGGGGTCATATACGAGATAGTGTATGGCACTTGTTTTTTTTTGTTTTTTTCTTTTTTTTTTCAATTTTCTTTTCCCTTCCCTTTTCCAGGGTTTTTTGTTCTTCTCGGTTCCGAAGCTCAACCATGGTGCGGATATAAATATCCTTCCAGGGTTTATAGTAGCAGCCAATGGCGAAGGAATCATACATAACTTCCATCAATGATATAACCAGGAGCTACACATCGGGTCCGGCATGTCCGCTATGTATGCTATTTTATTTTACCTCAAGTCTATACACCTGGGCACGAACCTTGGAAAAAATAAGCAAGAAATCTCTGCCTTAATCTCCACATGGCTAGACATCCCTGCAGTACAGAGTAATTACCGTGATATGATACTAGTATCAACGCCACTTTACACGGAAGCCCGGGAAGCCGTCAGCAAGCGAGAATGGCGCAGAAAATCTCGTA
This sequence comes from Penicillium samsonianum, assembly GCF_028829775.1. NCBI lineage: Eukaryota > Fungi > Ascomycota > Eurotiomycetes > Eurotiales > Aspergillaceae > Penicillium > Penicillium samsonianum. The sequence goes on along the minus strand of NW_026643260.1, from coordinate 1,383,610 downwards.
CAGCCACCTGGAGTCCCTTATCTATCACTCCAGAATATACGGAGTACTACTTATCTCAGTTCATCTCCACATCCTTATTCCTATTCATTTTTGCGTTGCTCGTGGTATATATGTTTTAGTCATTGTAGTACATAGTTTCCAGAGTATCTATCACTGAAAATAAACAAATGAACTTAAAATAGATAACATAATATTGTACGAGTTTCACGACGGGGCAAGGCGTCCGTTATTAAAAACTTCTAACAATCTGTCTCACTATCTCATATCTCGTATTCAACAGCCTCACCTGGGCAGGGCCAAAGCGTTTGGTGTATCAATTCACGGTATGTACTCCGTACGGAGTACTGCATACGGTACGGAGGACTCCGTACCAAAGTACTATCTATAGCTTTGACCCGATTTTGTGGAGATGCAGAGTAACGTCGCTAGTCTTTAGATTGATGGCACCTTGTCTTAGATGATTGGATCATGGAAAGTTTGTCACTTCTCGTGTGATGAATAGGGCGGCGACTGTTCCTGGGATTAGGGCAGTGTCTCCACGTGAACAACAACCAATTAACCGTCACGCCCAGCAAGCCCTGTGAACGGTGCCTGGTACCTGACAGCACTAAAATGGCTCCTCTACTCCGTACGGAGTATGTTCCAATAGCGTTGTTACTAGTGTGTCAAGGCTTTTTCTCTTCTTCCCCTCATAGGTACATGATAATCGAACTAAACCTGATTTCTGCATTCCCCGCTTGATGTCTACATAATTTATGAATCCACAGGCGTAGTTCTTCAAGATTGAAAGCCACTATACGGATAATCATAACTTTCTTTCTGAATTCCGGGGCATATCAAACAAATATATGCGGGTAAGACGGGTAGGTCGCATGTCAATCAGGTCCATCAGCTATCCCGAGGCAGATTATATTCACAGGCAGGTGCTTAGGTAGACGCTACTAGGTACATATAACACATGTTTCTCCGAATAAAAATATAGCGCGTAGGTTGTGGGGGGAAGGTTTTAACTAACTAGGATCGACGACACAACCTTGGATAGCCGTGCCACCTGACTTGCCCTCGCAAATTTCCCCGACCTTTTCCTGTTTGGTGTCCAATTTCTGCTTTCTTTGCCTCCTCTCGTTTTCTCTTATGGCTAAAGACCAAATGTCACTCATTTATTCCTCTTTCCGGGCCATCTTTGCCCTTTCATGAGTTAATCAAGTCACTCTTTATCTGAAATCCCAGTACTCTCTTTTTCTCTTCCAATCGACCCGTCTCACCAATACGAGCCACACAAATACGAGCTGCCATGATGTCACGATCGACCGTTGCCCGTTTGGCAGGGCTACTTTTGATCACGGGCCTCATTTCCTCGGTATCCGCTGCCAGGACAGTCGACTGGAAGCCCAGATCGATATACCAGACCATGACGGATCGTTTCGCTCGCACAGATGGATCGACAACAGCACCATGCAACACTACGGCGGGTCTTTACTGCGGGGGGACATGGCGAGGAACCATCGACCGTCTCGACTACATCCAAGGAATGGGATTTGATGCTGTGATGATCTCCCCCATCATCGAGAACATCCATGGCTCGGTCTACTATGGTGAGGCCTACCACGGGTACTGGCCATTGAACCTCGACAATCTCAACTCTCATTTTGGGACACATCAAGACTTGCTGGACCTCAGTGACGCTCTTCACTCCCGGGGCATGTACTTCATGATGGATACGGTGATCAACAACATGGCCTACATCACGAATGGCACCGATCCCGCCAAAAATATCAACTCCATCGACTACTCCGTCTTCACACCCTTCAATAACGCTGACTATTTCCATCCCTACTGCAAAATCAAAAACTGGAATGACATGTCCGAGGCGCAAAGGTGCCAGACAGGTGATACGTACGTGCCGCTGCCGGATCTTTTCACAGAGCACGAAGATGTCCAGCAGCTTATGATCAAATGGGCGAACAAGGTTATCAAGACCTATTCCATTGATGGGCTCCGGATTGACGCTGCCAAGCACGTCAGCCCGGGTTTTCTGCACAACTTTTCCAAGGGTGTCGACACTTTCATGACGGGAGAAGTCCTGGAAGGGGCAGTCAGCATCATGGAGGATTACCAGACCAACTACATCGACAGTTTGCCAAATTATCCAATCTATTTCGACATCCTAAATGCTTTTACCACTGGAAATACGTCCAGCTTGGCGAAAACAGTGGAGAACATGAGAGTCTCGATACCAGATGTCAATGCTATGGCCTCTTTTTCCGAAAATCACGACAAGGCTCGAATTGGTAGCTTTTCCAAAGACATGGCGGTATGTGTGCCCTCCTCGGGTTGACTGATCGCTTTTGTTAATAATGATACTTTTCAGATGGCCAAAAACGTCCTGGTGTTTACCATGCTGTTTGACGGAATCCCGATGATATATCAAGGTCAAGAGCAACATCTGACGGGAAACGCGGTGCCTACCAACCGAGAAGCCATCTGGCTCACCAAGTACGACACCAACACGGAGCTCTACAAGCTTATCGCAAAGCTGAATAGCATCCGGAGCCACGCAGCCTTCTTGGGCACAGACTACTTTGAGGACTCGACTCACACGATCTTCCAGGGGGCCAGTGAGCTTGCTTTCACAAAGGGTGTCCAGGGTCGACAAGTCGTCATGGTGTTGTCCACTCAACCCTCGACCAGTGGAGCCTACGAAATCGACATGGCCGTCAGCTACAATGCCGGCACGCCAGTGACAGATGTTCTGAACTGTAAGAACTATACTGTCGACAACCAGGGCCTGCTGCGTGTTGGGATGGACAAGGGAGAGCCCCGGGTTTTCTTCCCCACCAAATACATGGACGGTAGTGGTCTTTGTGGCTACGCTCAGTCGAACGTTACCCTCGCGATGTTGAAAACTCACAGTGGTTCGACGTCGGCTGGAATGCAATTTACCAGTGGTACCAGTGTAGCGACCTTCCTGCTAGCACTGGTGACCAGCACCTTCGTCATGTTCCTGTGAAAGAAATGCCCCGAAAGACCTTTCTTCGCTCTTCCCTTCGTTTCTTCTTCTTTCTTCTTTCTTCATTTTTCATTTTTCTTCTTCTGATCCTTATTTTTTTCACATTTTTTTGCCATTTTTTCCCATTGCGGCGAGCCGTATTTACGGCTCGGCTTGGTTCGCGGAGATATCCTTTTATGTGCCATATTTTTTTGTCCTATTGTTTTATTTTGGCGATATTATTGGCCTTTTACTTGATTCGTTGACCTTCCAAGGTTTGTATTGGCCTTTTTGTCATGTGCTTTCCCTTATTTCCTAAACTCACGCATTATGGCCCCGGCGACAGCCAATGAAATCACCTGGGTGGATTTTCTAGTTTCTAGAAAAGTTCAACATGTTCCATGGGTGAAAATTTCGTCTAACTGAGACATTTGATAATAATTCCAGACTTAATTAGTAATAATGGGAGATCCACCTGAAAAACCTGTACCTTACTCCGTACAACGGTCGCCGAGTAAAAATAAGTCGCCCCACACAGCCCTAGCCCCAAAAGGGATATGCATATTCGGCTTTTGTACTCATTACATAGCTTGACGTAGCTTGACATAGCTTGACTTGTCATTTGCATCAATCCCGCGATGCCGTCTTTCCTGTGGTGTGGATCTCGACAGAAAGGCCAGAAATGGAAACAGATTGAAGGTCAGTCTCCCCCACTGGAAACCGGTTCCGCGTCTAACTTGAATACATGGTACAGAGGCAGCAGCGAATATACAACAGCTGCCGTCATGGACTGCTCCAGATAACTCGCTCATACTGCAAGCCTTTGAATGGCATGTTCCCGCCGACCGGCAACATTGGCGCCGTCTGCAGAATGCCTTACCAGAGTACAAGGCCATTGGCGTTGATCAGATCTGGATTCCTCCCGGATGCAAGGGGATGGATGCCAATGGTAATGGCTATGACATATACGACCTGTACGACCTTGGGGAGTTCGATCAGAAGGGCGCGGTTCCTACGAAATGGGGTACCAAGCGCGAACTTGAAGACCTGATGTGCCAAGCGCAAAACTTGGGCATTGGTGTAATCTGGGACGCTGTGCTCAATCATAAAGCTGGCGCGGACTATCCAGAGCCCTTTCAGGCTGTCAAGGTAGATCCTAAACGTAAGACACCCTATCCTTCTTTTCGTTGATATTCGATCCATTACGGATCTTCGGCCATTTACTGACTGAACCAACAGGAAGAGATCTGGACATATCTAAGCCGGCAGAAGTCAATGGCTGGACAGGCTTTGATTTTGCCGGTCGCGGTGACATGTACAGTTCAATGAAGTACCACTGGCAACATTTCAGCGGCGTCGACTGGGACGACAAGAGCAAGCAAAGCGCAATCTACAAGATCGTCGCATCCAACAAGGACTGGGCGCAAGATGTGTCCACGGAGTATGGAAACTACGATTACCTGATGTTCTCCGATTTGGACCTTGCACACCCAGAAGTCCGCGCAGACCTCCTGCAATGGGGTACGTGGATCACCAAATCCCTCAGCCTTAATGGAATGCGGCTTGATGCCGCTAAGCATTTCTCGACCGAGTTCCAACGTGCATTTGTGCAATACGTTCGGAAAACCGCCAACCCAGACTTTTTTGCGATAGGAGAGTACTGGACTGGACATTTACCGTCCCTTCTGAGTTACCTTGAGAAGGTGGAGTATGATCTTATTGCATATGATGTACCTCTCCTAGAGCGGTTCTCCAAGTTGTCCCATGCGCATGCACCAGACCTTCGCGGGATTTTCAAAGATACCTTGGTACAGTGTCGGCCGGACCATGCTGTGGTAAGTTACTCGATGCCCGACGCCCGACTAGGAACAATCAGCTAACTACTCCAGACCCTGGTTTCGAATCATGATACGGTAAGTACCAACTGTGGCTGGATCTTGGCATATTTTCTCCTTACCTAACTCTTCGCAGCAACCAGGACAAATGCTTGAGGTGAGTGGACTATTGCCCTATTGATAAGAGCTGAACATAGCTAATCAGCCCCCAGACCCCCGTATTGCCATCCTTCAAATTACTAGCATACGCCCTGGTCCTCCTCCGCAAAGACGGTCACCCATGTGTATTCTACGGTGACCTGTACGGGATACGAGTAAATGTGGATAACCCAATGACACCCAGTTGCAACGGCCATCTGCCTGTACTAACCCAAGCCCGGAAACTCTACGCCTACGGTGAACAGCAGGATTATTTCAACCAACCCAACTGCATAGGTTCGCTTAACACTTTCCCCACTGGATACTGAGCCCCATTATGGGGAACACTTATCCGCTCGCCCAGATCTAACCGCGATACAGGATTCGTCCGCTACGGAAACGCCCGTCACCAATCTGGACTTGCGTGTGTTATCAGCAATGCCGGTCCGGGTGCGCAGCGCATGTTTGTCGGTCAGCATCATGCACATGAGCAATGGACCGACCTGTTACATCCGAACATGAAACCTGTCATTATCAACCAGAAGGGCTATGGAAATTTCGGTGTCCAGGCGATGAGTGCCAGTGTCTGGGTTGAATCGGCTACAGTGGACCGGGATGGTCTCAAAAGGGACTTGTATGTATACGTCCTCATCCTTGCTTCGCCGGTACTACTTTCTAGATTGTGGCTTGATGGCTAACTTTCTTGTGTTACACAGTAATGTGAATATCTACGATAACTAATCTTTTGTTGGGGTTGGGCGCAAGACACATCCCCCGGCTTTCCGGTGCGGAAATTATGTACAACAATAATATTTGTGATAACACTTTGCATACTATGTATCTTCCTCCTGTATTCGCTAAATTATACGGCCTCGGAAAAACAAAAAATTCCTGATTCGGATCTGACTACTCCGTAATTGATAGCTATTATTCAACTGGTGTGGAAATGGCACCATTTTTTCCGTAATGTGATAATAATGCGCCTGCAGGTTCTGGGTGAGACACTCATTTTATCGCTTCCGGTGCTCCCACTTATGGTTTATTTAGCGTGTAGTCCGAGACCCTATTGAGATATGTCTCAATCCTGAAATTCAGCTGTGTATGGGTGGGTCCTTTGTTGAGACACCGAAACGGTGTTCTCGCAAGCCATTGTTGAGTTCGTTTCGAGACACGGTAATATAATATCGGGTAGAGGGTTCCTAAATTTATGAATTCGGCCCCTGAGTTCTCTTTAGACATGAGATTATTAGGCTGTGCTGGCCTTCTCTCAATTTTGTGGCCAGCACCCCTGCCCGAGGTAACCGATTAAAAATATACGGGAATTCAGGGTCCATGTTGCATTTCCGGTTAAATTGGCTGGTAAGTTACCGCAGAATTTGCAACTAAAAAATACGGATACCATCTAAGCGTTTTTAAAAGCTTAGATGAAAAAAACGTAATAAAAAATTCAATTCCACGTTGCATCGTGCGGTTTGGCCTCTGCCAAGGCCTTAAATACCACTAGCGGAATGCCAAGCCCGCTTAGCGTATTCATTATCGGCCCTATCGGCGTACCACATCCTTGGTTGGTTGGTATCCATACCCATGAACGGCACCGCCGAGTATACCTACATAACTATGGATATTCTTCGGCATGTGTACAATGGAACTCCCAATAATGCAGTAATATATTACAAATGGAAGTGGGATTTGCGCCTGAAACTAGCTCGGCGGCGAACCATGACGCTCTATGTACTCCGTACCTTTCTCCCACATGGAACCTTACTCAGACCCTGAATTCCCACGTTCGGTAATAAAATGATTAAAATATTATTAGAATCGCTCTAAAACCAGGTACCTCGCTATGTCAGTTCTATTTTCAGGTGTATTTCCGTATTGGTGGGTGTCAGAGACATTGTTGACCGTTCAGGACATCCAAGGTTGTGCGATATCAGATGAAGATGTTTGGTCACCTACTTAATGACATGGATCCTTGAATCTGAATATTTTTCCAACTTCCATCTTCAACTTTTCTCTTGCATCTCACTCTCTCTTACGCTCCAACGTCCATTCGTTTATTAAAACACCACACTCGCTTTAATTCAGTCAAGATGCGTTTCTCCACCATTCTGTCTCTCCTGCCTCTGGCCCTCTCCGTTGCGGGTATGTAAATCACCCTGTAAAACACGAGAGTCTCTCTAACAATCAGTCTAGCTATCAATGTCACTGAGCCCGCCAAGGGTGACGAGCTCGATGTCTCCGGCTCTTTCACCGTGAAGTGGTCGTCCGTTAAGTATGTCGACTATGATCCCTCACACCTTACCCTAGTCATGACAGCCAAGGCTAACCCCATTATAGCACCGACGCCTCCACCGTTGACATCGTCCTTGTCAACAACAACGTCTACCCTCCCGTTTCGGAGAAGATTGCCTCCGGCATCGACACCTCCAAGGGCAGCTACACTGCCTCTGGTCTGAAGGATGTCACCAATGGGTAAGATCACCCTTGTGACGCGTCGATTGTATATACATATAGTCCACTAACATTCAACGCACAATACAGTTCCGGTTTCCAGATCAACCTTCTCTCCACCGAGGCCAAGAACACCGGCATCCTCGCGCAGTCCGAGAAGTTCGATGTGACCGAGTCCGCCAAGAGCTCCTCCAGCGCTACTACTACCGGTACATCTTCCACTGCCTCTTCTTCTGCCTCTACCTCTGTTGTCTCCACTGGTACCACTTCCACTGCTTCTACCTCTACTGGTGCCCACACCACTGAGACCGAGGCTTCCACTACCGGTACTTCTACCCCGGACGTGTCTATCATCAAACCCTCCCTCACCGGAAACTTTACCTCTGGCTCCCTTACTACTGGACTCCCCACCCATGGCAAAAACAGTACTGATATCTTTTCCCGTACAGCTACCGGTTCTACCTCCACTGGAACTTCCACTGGCACCAAGACCTCCACCCACACTGGTCTGACTACCAGCGCTTCCTCCACCGGCTCCGCTACCGGCACTGCTTCTGGCTCTGCCTCCGCCACTCCCTCCACCGGTGCTGCTATGGGTCTCGTTGCCCCCGGTGCCGCTGCTGGTCTTCTGGCTGGTGTCCTCGCTCTCCTGTAAGTTGCAACTTGAAGATCGGCTGCTGTGTCGAACTTTGGTATATGCCTAGGTTCGGTATGACTTCAGCTTCAAGGTGTGGAGAATTGAGAACTACGTTCTGGGAATTAGCTTATTCGTGGAGGAATGGTAATGAATCGATGGGTTTCTTCTTCTTTTTCTTTTTTGCAGGTGGTTGGTCGGCCTTACGAGGTCTCATCTATTGATGTAGACTAGGTATGCAATCGGACGATGCATGCATGTGCTTGCTTTTTTTTTTTTGGCTTTGTTCACTTCGTTTTTATAATAATCATAATCCATAAGCCTACCCAGATATCTGCTTATTTACGTTATTTGATATCTCAACCCTGGAGACAATACCTCCAGGGACTCGCTGGAGTTGGCTTCCTTTACTTCTTTATGCCGTTATTTCACCTCCTCTTCCACTCCATCATCCACCATACGGGTTTCGGGCATTTAAGATTCAAGTATTACATTCTTCTCTAACAACTTCTGAGTCTCGGTGACAATCCACACACAGATATGTGGTATACCAGCAGCTCGAAATGCCTCTTCTGCACGAATAAATGGGATGGACGATTTGGACCACTAGAGCCGCGATGTCCATCCACTTCCTCCATCCCTAGTATGGTGTTTCCGGCTTGACTCAGTTGAATGCAGGAACCAGCATCCTGCCAGGACAAGTACATTCCGATATTCAACCCCAGCACAAATCAGCTCCAGCATGTGAGATTCGATATCAAGTTGGCATAATATCAGGACTGGGGACTGCAACGACCATCAGACATGACATCCTGAACACAACGACCGGTCGACAGCCTCGCTGGCGGTGCTCCATTCTCAATCCGCACCAGACGCAATGCCGATATCTCAAGCTTGAACTGAATGGCAACAGGGCACATATCTGGCGAAACTAGGACTCTGAAGTCCTCTCTTCCATCTCATGTCTCATCCATGCTTTTTTTTGCCCTTGTACGCTCTCGCTTCCTCCTATTGGCGATTCGCTTCTGCTCCTGCCTTTGGGCAACAGTGAGCTCAGGTTCGCCTCTCCTTTTCATGTTCCCCCTCTTCGCGGCTGGAGTCCTGGTCGTCTCGTCCTCGCTGTTGTCTATTTCATTGGCCTTCCGCTTTTGAGCCGATGTGCCCTACGTCTTTCCTAGCTCCATAGGCTCGTCGATTGACTCATTTTCCGACGTCAAATTGGATATTGGCGTCAGAGCCCTTGCCGTCTGCTCCTCTGGAATGGGTGTCTTTCTCTGCGCCGCTATCTCCTGCAGCGTGTATTCTTCCTCATCGTCCTCCCTTTGCTGGCTCTTCTTTCTCTCCTTGTCCTCCTTCTTCCCCTCTTTCTTTCTCTCATTCTTCTGCTGGGCTGCCCCCTCTTCATCTGATACTTCCTCGGTCTCACACTCGGTCTGACACTCGGTCTCACACTCGGTCTCACACTCGGTCTCACACTCGGTCTCACACTCGGTCTCACACTCGGTCTCACACTCGGTCTCACAATCGGTCTCTTCAGCCTCGTCCTCGGTGCTCAGATCTGCAGTTTCCTTTCCTTTCAGCATTCTGGCACAGATCCTCCTTTTTTGAGCGCGATCGTTGTCGACAGTGCTCTCTGCGCTATATTAGCTATGACACTTATTATGTGCCACTCAAACATACTTTCTTGGCTCTTCATTTTCTCCATGAATTTTCCCACAAGCTCGTGGTTTACGGAGGCCCTTGCGATGCAAAGGTCGGGTATTTCATTTAGCCCCTCCCAATCGACTTCATCCGAGCAGTCTATCCGGCGATTGCTTGGTGGAGTGTAGAAGGCTTGCTTTAATATGGGATTTATCCTCTCTCTACTTCCATCCGGGTTTTTGGAGTAGTACCAGCCATCCCTAAATATCTTAGCACCAAATATTACCACCATACAGAGGACAAAACTCACAAATGGACATAATGGTAGCCATCAGTGCAGCCCTCGCGGGCATACTGGTGTTTGCAGTACCAATCTCTCTAGAATGCAGAGTAAAAGTCAGCCTTGAGCGATATATTAAACATACTTGTGCAATAATATGTTACCTTTGTGCCAGACCTTCCGTTGAGCTTTTCGGTAACAATTGTATACTCGCCGAAGACATCCTTCAGGGGGCCCTGGGTCGTCTAATGTCGGTTCCATGATTAGTAATTGCATACGATTGGAACAGTTATTTGGGAAATTACTGGAGTATCAGAGGGATCGACACGTTGAGCTTGCATCCGGAGTGGTCTACCCGACAGAGTAGAACCGGAAACTCCCATCGTTATTTTGTATCACAAATTCAGAGCATAGCAACCATGAAGCTATTCAGGGGAGCTCTCTAAAAATAAAACGGAAATTTCGGAAGAATCGTCCGATCTTTCTTCTTTTAGGACTAGTACATGTGGGCCTATCTGTATATATATAGTGGGTGATCTACTCGGTGAATTTGTACGCCTTTCAATTTTACAAAGCTAGTTGATCAGGAGTTTTAAATCGAATTATGCCAATAATCAATGCAACATGATGTCCGAAAGCCTATTATCCATGGCTTGGAAATCACAGGCTGGAACTTGACCTCGTAGATTTCCATCTCTCCCTGTCCTTCAACGAGCTTCTGAATATCACCGAGAACAGCTTTGCGACCCCATGCTCTCTGGCGAGTTTCTTTGTTCTTCCATGTCATCATCGACATCCAAGGCCTCTCCGGTCCTTTTCCATGACGTTCTTCGTCTAACACATCATCAGTACACCAGCCGCTGGCAATACTCGAGGGCGCATCGTTAGACTCGAGGAGATTCGTGTTCACAGCCCGAGCGACTCGGGAAAGATCATCTTGGAAGTCTTGGGTCAAGGATCGTGCGGGGAAGAAAGCAAAGGAGACATCGGCCGTGTAATTGTTGAGCTCGACCAGAGGCAAAATGCCAACTCCTTCCTCAAATGTTGTATGGAACAAAACAGCTCTTCCAGCAACAATCGCATTGAATTCGTCCATGGAGGGTTGGTAATACGGAGCAGCCACGAAGTTGAGGTGAGATTCGAGATCATCCCAATCTGGGGAAGACTGTTATTTTTGTGGATTTATCTGAATTTTCAGATCAAGAATAAACTCACCAACAATCATAATCATCACAGTAGGGGTCTTTTCGTACAAACCCCATACCATGCGCTGGTATCCAGGCTGCTCAATTGTAAACTGTATTTTGAGTTGTTGAGGATCTTTGATGCCTCGCTGTTCTCGTCGCGTAGATCGGCCTCTTTTACCAGGGGAATGATGGCCACTTCTGAGACAGGGGCACCCATAGTTATAGTTAGGATAATGTTGATCAAACGCGCTTTGAAGTAGAATAGTGATAAGGAGGTACAAATCGAAAAGAGCGTTACGATTTCTAAGAAAACTGAGAGTGACTATATATTATAGCGCAGTAGGCCTGGCAGAAATGCATGCAATCAAGCTGCATACATTCTCAATAGTTCCAACATTAAACTCATGTGCTCATATTCAATAGTCGCTCTAGCTAATCTCTAGCCAACTATCAGAAGCCAATTGTTCAAATTCTGGTCACAAGATTACAAGTCAATTTACACGAGTAAAGCATACCACAACCCAACATGTACAACCACGAATCACGGGAATCATTGAGCATTTACTCTATATGGTTGCGTATTCTCTGCATGCAGAGTTGCATATCAACCGCATGTGTGCTGCATATTCATTGTTGTACGGAGTACCTCATTGCATGTTGACTTTATTCACACAACTGCTTCATCATGAAGCAAGCGCTATATATACATCGCTACTTCTTTATTAATAAAGTTCATAGATACAACCTCAATATACAGCTAGACACATAGTTAGAGAATATATCTCATGCAGAAATAGGAAAACCATTATCATTTAAAAACGAGGACAAATAAATTGCAAAAATTAGCTAGGGTGTGCAACATAGTATCAGTCGCGTGCAGGTGCAGGGTACATATATAGACTGACGAACCAATCGTGTACCAGAATTAGGTTATCTTCAGCTCATTGTTACCAAGATGTAGCACCAACAGCTACTAGTCGTATACCTTGATTTCCGGAAAGGCCATTGTTGTCGTACTCTTGCCCATTTTATTGTCCAATTCTAAAGTTTCCAGCGCTTGGACATCCTCCTGCGGCAACTCCTTGAAGAGAAGGTTCTCCTGCTGACGCCGAAGGGAGCAGCTCCTAAATATCGGCAGTGTATATCGTTGAGCTGCCCAGCTAAGCAAGACTTGACCCGCACTCAGGCCATTCTTCGTTGCAATCCGTTCGACTGTTTTATCTTTCAACAAAGTCGTTCCATAAGGTGTGAACGGCTTGGGTGGGAAGACTCCAGTCTCGTATTTGAAGGGCGCAAATGGACTGTACGCCATGACCAGGATGTTATGCTCCTGTAAGAATTCAACCAGTCGCTGATTGGGAAACCAGGGGTGGCACTCGATCTGGTTGTATGAGAGTGGGACTTCATCGTCCATGTCACTCTGAGCACCGAGAATCTCTTGCACATGTTTGACCTCAAAGTTCGAAACACCAACGGATCGAGCCTTCCCACAGCGAACCAACGCCTTCATCGCATTCCATGTCGGAATGATACTGCCTTCACCCCCATTTAGTGCAGCGACCGCTGCTGGACAATGTTCCAGGTCTGGAATGAAGTTACCCTTATCGTCGGCTGCACAGCCCTGGTCCTCAAGGGTTGCCTCTTCGCCCATCCACGCCTTACGGAGATCCCCAGCCAGTTTGATCGCGACAGGGTGGTGGATTAGGAACAAATCAACGTAATCGATCCCCATTCGCTGGAGAGTCAAGTCTAACGCAATCTCCACATTTTCGGGAGCAGAAAGGTTGGGCCACAGTTTGTGGGTGACGAATAACTCGTCGCGTGGGACGGCAGACTGGCGAATCGCCTCGCCAATTTCGACATCTGCCTGTGGGGGTTACACTTGTCAGATCATGGAATAGCAGGAGCTCAATTGAAGACAGCATACATTGTATTCCCATGCACAGTCAAGATGACGACATCCGGCTTGGATGGCTGTGCGAACTGTCTGGATTATTTGTGGCCGATCGCCTTGAAAATGCAGTAAGTAGCCGGATTCTAAACAAAACTGAGTTTGGAACCCATGTCATACCGGTTGAGCTCCAAGCCTCTGGCCTAAAAGTGCCAAATGCAGGTGAGGGAACATGAACCTGCTTACGGCCTCTGACATTCATTGGGAATGATTTGAATGGCATTTTGTGTGTCTTTGGGTGTCAGTCAGCAGGCAGAGAAGGCGCTTATTCTCTGTAAAATGAAACCCACCAGAGCAGGTTTGGGTAAGAAACGAAACGAGAAAGAAATCTTCGAAGCCCTAAGAATGGAGTTGGAGAGGATAGATAGAACAAATATATAGACCTCAGGCAATATTGCAAAAAGCACTAATAAGTCTGAAGATGTAAAACTAAGTCGAGTTGCCTGTTGCCCAGGCGGTTGAGCTGCAAAGGAGAACACAAGCAGACGCACGATGCATGCATAATGGCTAGAAGGACCACGGTAGGGATGTAGACTGTAATAATCAAGCAATACAGGTGCATATGTAGGTTATCTGCTAAATAATTCCCCGCAAAAATTCCTTTTTCAGTAGAAGATCAGTAGGCCAGTACTATTGAATGGGTATACATCCTACAAAATGTGAATACACAAAGGGTACCTACCTATGTGATTGATCTGATCTGTTCTGTTTCCTCTCATTTTTAATTATTTCTCTTTCTAGTTCTCACCTGCTTCGGGGTATTGGATTCAGACCTAGCTCGGTACAACATGACCTCAGAAGTATCTAAAGTGTAATGCTGAGAAGCAGAGAGCCGAGTACTGCAGTATAACGTCGTGTTTTAGGTGGAACCGAAAGAGACAGTGCAGGCAGCCCAATCAATTATCTTATGTAGACCACTATAGAATACCGGAGGTAATCTCCGCTAACGGCCATGATCCGGAATCGTCTCTCATCATTCATGTCCTAAAACTCCCTCTCATTCCATAGGTCTAATATCTGAGATCTTCCATTTTATCCTCTCAGGTTGCTATTTACAAATTCCCTGCCTGAGTTCTATCATCTGCTACTATCGACTCGGGCGCATCCTGGTAAAACATTCCGAAATTCCTTGAAGTATATATCTTTAACTCAGAAGTTGCTGATGGGCTTTCATAAATTCCTCTCCCTTAAACTGAAAGTCTGAAAATATTGCTAGGACCTAGGGATTGAACTCGTTAGAATGGGGAACTTCTAGCTTGTTCAGAGAAACGAACCTGCATCAACTTGTATTGACCAGCACCTTGGCCACTACGAGAAAAGTGAATACGATAGGTGCTCTCGTCATCCAGGTATGAAGGATAGTCGCTATCGCCAGGGATAGAATTATCACCAAATAAAGATTGACTTTCAGTCAAGCGTTTGCAACCAGTCCCCCTTTGGAGGTTCTGTAGGTCACCAGGCATGATGGTCAACGCGTCCACACCAGCCAACTGTAGGATCTCATCAACCGAAATGGTGGCGCATGCTTTGACTTTTGTGTTTATGGACCGCTTCTTGTAGAACTGCTGTGCCTGGATGCACAGACGAAGAAGAGGAATTTCATCCGAGTATCTATCAGTGATGAGCAAGACGGCTAGGACTGGACATTTGAAGAGACCCTACTTACTTTTCATCGAAATGTGCTTTAGCCTCGTGAACGAAAGGTGAAATGGAAACACAACCGGCCTCACCAGCCAAGACGGCTTGTGCCATTGTAAACACCGTGGTTGCCAGAGCCTTTATCCCGCAAAGCGCCAATTCCCGACATGCCTGGAGGCCTTCCCATGTGGCGGCCACCTTCATGACCAACCGATTGGTGTCGAAAGCGGGATCTAGGAACTTGCAGATTTTATGTAACCCTAACCGAATTCCTGTTAGTAGGATTCGATTGTGCTATTAGCAGACGACGTACGTTTCCCCGTCTCGACAATCTTCTCCTTGTGGTACGAGTAGCACGGATTTGCCATCACATGCACAGCGCCAGTGATGTTGGGTATAATAAGAAAGGCCAGCCGAATTGCCTGTTTGAGTGGAAGTCAGACCAATGGACGGGACAGTAGAAGGCAGTCACTGGGAGTTTCGGGCTTACCATGACTTCAAATGCTAGCTCCTCCAGCCTCACAGTCGGGAATTCAGACTTCACTTCGGCACTGAAAGCAAGGACTTCTTTTACCAGGCCATCATGATGTGGCTTGATCATCTCCCAGTAGATCTCTGCCTGTTAAGAAAAAAACAATTCCAATCAATGTCTCTGGCGGCCATTTTCGAAAAGTAATATACGTACTTGATTCGATGTTGCATCGACACATCCTGGGACTGCCGTCGAAGCTGATTGGAAGCGAGAGATTAGCATATGGCACTGAGATAAAAAGAAGGATAAAGTCGAGCATAGTTCCATACCATCAACATCAAAGCTATCTACGTCGACCTGGGTCTTTGAACGCAGGTACTGGAGCAAATTGATTTGACACTCATGCATTTTCAGGCTCGGTCAGATACCTAGATAGATATTGGAAGTTTCAACAGTTCAAGAATACTCAAACGAATTTTGAAAGTGGGTTCAGAATTTGTTCAATCACCCTGCAGGGTAGAGCCTTTATAAACTTCAAGCCTGGGGTTGCTTTGAATCTTAGGCATTGAATAGCCCAAGGTCACGCAGAGTAACATATGCTATCTCCGCTAGCGCAAATTCTCCTTGTATAGAACTGTGCATCGGTGGCATTTTGTCAAAACGTGAGGTTTCATTGTCACAGAGGCTCCGCCAAACCATTGGAGATAATGTCATGCATGGTTTATACATAAGAGCAACATCGATACTTCTAAGTCCTATCTTGCATGCTGTGTTACCCGATATCTTGTATTTGACCTCTACTGCTTAACCGAGTTGTTTGCTGTGGAGAAGCAGAGAGTACTGCATATGCAGTATAACGTCGGGTTTTAGACGTAACTGAAAAGGACAGCCCAAACAGCCCAATCAATTAACGCTATTCTTTTCATCTCAATACCTATAAGCGGGTTCAATCTCAGGCTGTCTTGACACGGTACAATATATGCCACGTTGGCTATTGACGTGCACATGAGAGTGGCCATTTTTCAAACTGTGCAGCATCGTCATTTGGGTCCCGTGTATGATTAAACACAACATGAGATTGCCACATATCTCCACCAATGTAGATAACATGTGCTCAAACAACGCCAGCGTGGAACGTATCACAATGCACCGCTAAGTTGGTCCAGCCCCAGGCGAGCACGCTTCCAAGAAACTCTGACTGCGAATTAGAGTGAAGTAGAAAACAAGTAACTAGATTGTTGGATTGCGGCACATTGCTTCACTATATAGGCTTATATGCTGCTTCCCTTGACCTCTGTGCCGGATTTTCTGTCCTGGGCTAACTATGCCGCCGTCTCTCCTATGTGCGAGGAAACTTGATGCAAGCCTGGTGAGGCACGCTGGGCTTGCTCCGCTTTTTAAGGCGCAGGCCCGGCTTCTTGGCACAGTGACAGCCATAGAATCCGGCGAGCATGCTGTCTCCTATAAGGAATTACACTTCAAAGCCCTCCAGCTCGCGCAAATGATCCGACTGGAAGCCCCAGAACCAGGAACTCCAATTGCTATCGCTATCCCTCGGGGAGTTAACCATATTTTGGCGCAAATTGCCATTATTTATGCCGGCGGGGCGTGTGTCCCCTTGGACATAAAGCAACCGGATGTATCTCTCTGCAAGCTTCTCAAAAACCTGGATGTGAAGCTGGTTCTGGTGGACATCGAAAATTGGAGTCGATCTCCAGAGGTCGACAACATCCTTGTAGATCATACGCTGAATCCTGTACTCTCTGGTGAGGAATTTGAGGTTTCCTCCAATGGACCATCGAGCTGTTCCCATATCTTCCACACCTCGGGTACAACAGGGGATCCCAAAGCTGTCCAGATTCTGGCCGGCGGAATGATCAACTTGGCATTCAATTCCTCGACGCCATTCCAAGATGGCCAACGCCTTGCGCATATCGGTAATACCGTCTTCGATATCACCCTGTTCGAAATATGGGTGTGCTTGTTGAGAGGCGGGACGATCGTGGTCTATCCACATGAGATAGTCATAGACCCTGTTCTCTTCTCACAGAGTCTCCGGGACGACCGAGTCGACGTTGTGTTCATTACTACCGCATTGCTAAATACAATTGCCAACACCTGCCCGGGAGCATTTTCCAACGTCCACACTCTGGCGACCGATGGCGAAATTATCAATGTTCCAGTGATCCGGAAGATATTCGACCATGAGCCCCCGAACCGAGTAGTCCACATCTACGGGCCGACAGAATGCACCGTGTTTGTCATCTCGCACGAGGTGACTGCAGCCGATATTCGCAATGGTCACATTCCGCTCGGGAGGCCTTTTGACAATTGTCAGCTTTTCGTTGTCGACGAAAATCTCCGTCCTGTTCCGACGGGCAGCGAAGGGGAACTGGTGATAGCCGGTGCAGCAGTTGGCGGAGGATATTGTAGGAATCCTCTAGCCAACACCAAGTCGTTTATAAGCCCCCCACATCTTCTATTGAAAGGCATCGCAATGGGATTCTCGCGACATGCCTATAGGACAGGCGATATAGTGCGCATGGACGAGTCTGGGCTGTACAACTTTGTTGGCCGCCACGACAGACAAGTCAAGATCCGGGGCCACCGCATCGAGCTAGAAGGTCTCGAGAACATTTTCTTGAGCACCAACCTTGTCTCCACAGCAGCGGTTGTCAAGGTTGAGTCCAGGGATGCCGACACTGAGCCAATACTAGTTGCCTATATTGTACCGGAGTGTATTCATATCGACCGGGATACCATAGCACGAGCATTCGTCAACCACGCTCCTCATATTCTGGTACCTCGCGTTGAGCTCCTTGCGGAGCTTCCATTGGGAAGGACAGGGAAGTATGATCGAAGGAAGCTTGAGCGGCTGTATATGGAGAAGATGAGGGTCGTGCGCGAGAGTCAATTGCACTCGAGCAAAAACGTCGACTCCGTGGAAACATATTTGGAGCAACTCTGGCTCGAGATACTAGGGTATCCATTAGACAGCCTGAATTATTCCGATGACTTCTTCCATCTGGGCGGATCCTCACTGCAAGTCGCATATATGATCGGCCGAATTCGATTTTTGTTAGGAATTGAGCTGCGGTCCGCAGCCCTGTACGAGAATTCCACACTAGGTCAGCTCGTACAACTGGTGCAAACACTCAAGAATGGAGCGGCTTTGCCAGATGCAGTGGAAGAGCAAAGCGTCCTGGCTCGGGATTCGTTACTGGGTCAAGACCTACAGTTCAATCTCGACCCGGCCGTCGACTGGCTCGACGCTTCGGAAGGCCGAATATTCCTCACCGGAGCCACTGGATTTGTCGGCGCCTTTCTTCTCGCTACACTGCTGTCTATGCCGCAGGTCACCCAAGTCGCATGTCTTATTCGCGCCCAGGACGCATCCGCAGCCGACCTGCGCATCAAGAAAACATTGGAGAAGTACAAACTGTGTGGTTCCCAGGAAAGCAAAATCATTTCTATCACTGGCGACCTGTCACTCCCGCACCTCGGTCTTCCGCAAGAACAGTACGATCACTATACAAGCTGGGCCAGTGTAGTCTTCCATTTGGGGGCACTGGTCAGTTACGTCCAGCCCTACTCCCGTCATCGAGCAGCTAATGTTCTGGGAACATTAGAGCTGCTAAGATTTGCCAATCACTCCCGACCAAAACGGATGATCTACTCCTCAAGCATCGCCGCGTATGGACCGACTGGATTTGTCCAAGGAACCAAGACCGTCCCAGAGGAAGAGGGGCCACTTAGCCACATCGCGGCTCTACAGTATGACACGGGATATTCCCAGAGCCAATTCGTGGCGGAGAATGTGGTCTGGAATGCCATCCGCAACGGTGCGCCAGCGACCATCGTCCGTCTCGGGTATGTCCTGGGCCACAGTCAGACGGGCAGAGGGAACCCGAGTGATTTCGTCGGTTGTCTCATGTCATCCTGTCTTCGGCTAGGCCATTACCCCATCGTACCGGGGCAACGCAAAGCGTTCGCCTCGGTGGATTTCGTGGTGGATGCGACGCTGCGAATCGCCGCCTCGGACGAGAACGTGGGCCATGCTTATAATTTGATCCAGCCGGTACCCATAGATCTTCAGGAAGCCTTTGATCTGATCAGTGGACAGTGCTCTCGCCCGCTGGAAGGCATCTCCTTTTCCCACTGGCTGAAAATGTTTGTCGACGATGCGACGAACCCGCTACATCCCTTCCTTCCGCTACTCCAGGAGAAGATATGGGGTATGCACACCCGTTGGGATGTTCAAGAAAATGCGCCTCGGTTTGAGATTAGCAACACTCTCCGGGCTCTTCGCAATAGCCCGGAGCTGCTATCGTGGATGCCGGCACTGGATCTGCTTCGAAAGTACATTCCCGAGTGGGCTGCGGCGTCAAGCAATTGTTGAAGGATATAATGCAGTATAGTTTGTAATATGAGTAAATATGAGTATTTTGTACCTGGTTATACATAGAAAAGTTGTCCTAGGTCTCCCCATTGGACGGTGGAACCCCACCCTTCTCGAAGTGAAGCAGCTCGCGAGCGTCTCCGTAAGTCACTCGGGGCGACGAAATTGTCTCCCTCTAAGAAGCTTCGCCTCGAGTTTTCTCTGCTTTTGTGGCTTCTTCTTAAGCTGCTTGTTTCCAAGCTTCCTTTCTTCGGGGTTCTGTGACGGGGTTTGGATTTGACACTGGTACATCCTGCCGCTTCATTTCCATTCTCAGATGCGTCGCCCTCGGATTTCACCGAGGTCTCGCTCGCAGATCCGGACATCACGTTGTCGTCGACATTCGGTACATTCCCTTCACTAGGCTACTTGCAGTATGAAATAAGTGTCAACTGGATCAAAGGAGACATTGATGAAAATAGAAGTGGGTATTTGAAGCTAAGAACCTCCGAATACTCCGCAGAGCGTCCTGTACTACTTCCTATTTCTTCTACAACATACATATAAAACTACAAAGCCTTATATCAAGACCCACTCTTACAACCTCAATACAAGAAGCTATCTACACTCAATCAATACATCCGTTGAACCAATCTGAATCCTCGTCCAGAGGGGGTGATATTTCATTTCAAATCATCCAACACATAATCATCACCATACGTGCAGAGAGGTATAGTTCCAAGCCAAAACAACACAAAAGACCTCAACCCCAGCCCAATGAATTACCCTTGCTTCTTTTGAAACCCAAGCCCCTTAATCCAAATGCATTCTCCAAAGCCCATCACCAAGGTAATGGCCTTCATCAATAACAACTCCCTTCCCTTTACTCTTAATCTCCTCAGTGCCAACCTTCAGCATACCAACCATACAAATCTCCTCCTTCCCCTCAGCCTTAACGCCAACGATCTGCCCAGCCTCAAGCGCATGCTCGGCATCAGGTAGACGGCCTCCGGGGGAGGTGAGACCGGGAGCCATGAGCGTTGCACCGGAGAGCACGAAGCGAATGGCGCCGCGGTCGATCTGGATTGTCGGGACGGCGGAGGGGTAGGCGTGGATGAGGCGGAGGTGTGGGACTGGGGGTCCGTCAATGGGTTGAAAGAAGAGGGGGGTTGCGTCTATTGTGTAGAGGGTCACGCGGTCGGGTCTGGGGTGGTGGTTTTGGTTAGCTTTGGGGTATCCGGAATAAGATGCATAGTAGGTTCATGTTGAAAGCCGGGTATGACGTTGCTGGAATTGGAAGGCAAAAAAATGGGTGAATGGGAACTGTACAGTTTCACGGCTTCCAATGAGGCCTTCTTGGGCATGACATCTTCAATGAATGGCTCAAAGCCTGGGTATGTCTCCAGCAGCTTTTGGCGCAGGCCGCGCTGCACTGAGGACTTGACCTTAGACCGGTTGCTTGGGGGGATACTAGGTGGAACCCGGGTGTTAGCTCGTGCCTTTGGTAAACTTTTGCGGTAAGAGCTATCCCATAGGAGCTGTGTATGTCTTGATCTAGAGTGTTGGGCAGCTCCTGCGGTCTTTGCAGTTCCTCAAACCGGAGGGAGATGTGTGCTCCCATTAACCAGGCAAAAGGTTCCGCTCAAGCCACTGGACAAGTTGTGGGACAGTTGGGAATTGACTGAAGCCTTTCACTCACTCTTTCTTAAACATGATGCTGGTTGAAGTTGTGATAATATGAGAATCAAGCTCTTGATACGCAAGTGGGATGCGCGGGGACGTGGTCACGTGACTGATAGATTGCTTTGCTTTTTTTTACTCGATGCTGAACGGCTCAGAAGAACAGAATAAAATGTTAAAAGTATGATCTTACACTATAAACATGAGTTATTGCAGACTTGGTCACCAAATTTCAGGGCAATTGAACCGTCTACAGAAGGGAAATAGGGTATATCCTGCAACGAAACAAACATATTGAACCTAGCGAATACAGAGCGAGCAATGACAATTTGCAACAGGCAAATCAAATTGGCGTACAGGAGATAAATCGAAATTTACAGTTGAAAAAAAGTATACAAAGACTCATCCACACTGGTGTATCATTTAAAGAACTATCGACTATGTGCACCTAGTGCTTAGCAGCACCGGCCTTGATGAGGAGGATATCGCCGTCCTCGACGACGTAATCCTTGCCCTTAGTCATAATTTTACCAGCAGCCTTGATACCGTTCTCATCACCGTACTCACGGAGAGAGGCGTAGTTGTACACAATAGCCTGGATGAAGGTCTTCTCGAAGTCGGTGTGAATGACACCAGCCGCAGCAGGAGCCTTGATGCCCTTGCGGATGGTCCATTGCCGAACCTCGTCCTCACCAGTGGTGAAGAAGCTGCCCAAGTTCATGGACTGGCGCATGGTGGTGATGATCTTAGGCAGACCGGACTTGGTGCCCAGGGTCTTGCACTCAGCCTCAGCGGCCGCATCATCGTGCATCAGAGTCAGACGCTCCTCGAACTGAGCCGAGACGGGAAGGATGGGGTCGCCGGGCGAGTTGATCTTGATCCACTCGAAGACCTTGGGGAGGTACTTGTTCTTCTGGCGGATATAATCTCTCTCGCTCAGGTTGACAAGGTACACAACGGGCTTAGCAGTGAGGAGGAACAGAGGGTTGATAACTTCGACCTATAACCAATTTGGTTAGCATGAGATTTCTCAAAGAGTTTGAGTGATGCAATCATGTAGAAGTGGACTCCAAAATTTCAGCATATAACTTTTTTTCTCAAGGTGCCCTCGGATTGTGAGTATCCTTTTAATGAGGGCACTCAACGAGCTGGGTTAATTTCGAGCAGTGCTCTTATTCATCAGGAAAGGAGTTGGTGTGGGTAGAAGGGCAAGTTGAGTTGGGGGAAAGAAAAAATTTTCAACATACCTCTTTGGGGCTCCAGTCACCCTTGCGGATGTCATTGCCATCCCTCAGGAACTCAAGAATCTTGGCAGTAGTAGCCTCCTCTTCCTTGAGCTTCTTCATCTCCAGAGACTGTCCACCACGACGAGTCTGCTTGCCAAGAAGGTCAAGAGCCTTCTCAACAAACTCGATATCCTTGATGCGGAGCTCCTCGTTGATGATGGTCAGATCACGGCAAGGATCGACGTCACCCTCAACGTGGATAATCTCGGCATCATCGAAGCAGCGAACCACCTGGAAGATGGCATCGACAGCGCGGATGTGCGACAGGAAAGAGTTACCCAGACCGGCTCCAGTCGAGGCACCGCGGGTGAGACCGGCAATATCGTACACGGTCAAGTTGGCGGGAACCTGCGACTTGGGCTTGTAGTGCTCACAGAGCCAGTCGAACCGCTCATCGGGAACGATGACGCGGGCCTCCTCGGGGTCAATGGTGGCATATGGGAAATTGGCCGGGTTACCGAGGGAGGACTTGGTGATGGACTGGAAGAGTGTCGACTTGCCGACATTGGCAAGACCAACCTGAAGCCATATTGTTAGTCAATCATGGTTGAGAAGAAGAAAAGAAAAAAAAGTTGAGAGGAAACGGGGCAAGGGGGTTTAAATAGTTTTTCGGAAGCTAAAAAGTGGACTGTGCTGTGTGGAAAAAAGAGAAGAAAAAAAGGAAAGGGTGGGGGCCTAGCTCACATACGATACCACTCTTCAGGTTGTTTCCTGGACGGCCCAAAAGGACCTTTTCCTGGACTTGTGCTTTCTTGGGGCCCATGTTATTGGATTTTTTCTTCTTGCTTGAGTAGAAGCGACAGAAGAGAGGTGGGAGGTGGGGGGAAGTCGAAAGGCGGAAGCGGGAACAAGGATGGAGCGCGCCAAATGCAGGACCAGCTGCGGATCGATCGACGATACGAAGGAAGAAGATAGATGAAGTAGACGACGTGATTGCGGCTGCCCACATTAATTGCGGACAAGATCAATGAATAAAAAGAGAGTAAATGAATGCGTGTTTTAACTACCAAAAAGCAATGTTAATGATGTTCGCGCCAGATATCTTCAAATTTTCTGCCTGCAGAGCTGGCCACCGCCCACGTGAGAGTCAAGCCCTGACGACGTCATTACATCCACGGTGGGTGCCATGTACGTAATACTGTTTATCGAGGGCTATTACAGGAAGTAGGGTCTGTCTAGTTGATCCTAGAACAAGATCAGACCATAACAAGATGGGAACAGGTTGGCTTAAATAAGAACGACCCCAAAAGAGAACCTATGATACAAATAGACCTTGAAAATGAGATATATCATCTCCAATCCCGCCTCAGCAGAGATAAATAATGCAAACCCTTTTGGGTGACCCAGCCCGAACTTATTGAACGCCAGCAAAAAGAGAAGAAAAGGTATAGGTGGCAAGAGCGAAACCATCATTAAAGATCCATTGCATCGCCATGCTCTGATGCAGTGTCAACCATATCCAGCAGCTTGGCATAAGGCACTGTCACACGTTGAAGGTCACGGTGTTTGCCTAGATGAACACCCGTTAGTAATTGAAGCGTTAAGAAAAGTAAATCACAGAGAACAAAAACATACCAAGTGCTAGAATCACCTCCTTCAACAATGTTTCCCGTGGCCAGCCACACAGATCATCAGATCCTTCGCGCCAGTTACGGCCTTCGCGCTCATTGTCCTGCAATTTCAAGACTCCCTCGCTGGCATCGTCTTCGTCCTCGAAAAGACCGCCAATGAGACCTTTCAAGAGCTCCTCGACCTTTAGTTTCAGGCCCTCGGCACCGATGCGCTTGGCGTACATGGATAGGTATAACCGGAACTCTTCCTTGGCACCCAGGGACAGAGCAGCAGCGAGACGATTTTCGAGATGAGCAATGGATACGCTGGACTCGAAAGTCTCATACCCTTCGCGTGACAATAAAACCTTGATAAGACGCTGGAGGAAGTATGCTCTTCCGCGAAGGAGGGTCTCATTGGTGGTGTTTCGCTCCAACCAAGGAATGATGCCGGCTGCGACAGCTGCCTTGGCATCCTTGTTATCTTGCTGTGCATCCTTGGCCTGCAAGTTGCTCACGGGTGCGTCTGTGGTGTTCCAGTACTGACTGCCGACAGCCCACCAAGCTTCCGAGATGCGCTGCCATGTGAACATGGATGGGGAATAGGAATATCCTTCGCCGTTGGACAAAGAAACAATTACTCGGCCCTCAGAGTTGATGCGTGCATCTGTTACTGCGGGAGCGGCGGTGGGGTTCGCACCAAGAGTATGAATTGCAGCATCCAGTACTGGCTGGAGGGAGACTGGTGGGTGAGGAGAAGACATGTGCTTCACATTCCAGACATAGCACATGCCCACAGAGGATATGCACAGGATCCAGTGTCCATTGCACTCCAAGATGACAGGCTGTGCCTCGAGAACGAGCGCACTTACCAGACGACGACCTGCCGGTGTCCAAAGATAGATTGATCCATCCTCACAGCCAGCTGCCCACATGCTCTGATTACCAGTCACAAGAAGGACAGTCCGCGGTAAGAAATCCTGCCACAATGGCTGATCCCCGCGGAACAATGTCAGGCGTACTGGCTCGCGGTCCACGGCACGACCGGTCAAACTAGCTGGTGATGGGTTCCGAGCTTCGAAAACCACGTCCACCCGACTCTTGGTAGAGCCCGAGTCTGTACCAGGGCCAGGTTGTTCCGTCGGTTTCCCGCTCGAATCTAGAGCGCGGAGAATCTGGCTGCGAATTTTGGGTACTGCCAGACGAAGTTGGCTGACCGACATGCAAGGATTTATGACCGCGGGGCGAATGAACTCTGGAGTTGGCTGTTGACCGGTAGTGGCAGATTGAACTTGAGCCGGTAGAAGGCCGTCGGGAGTGTTGGCCATGATGGGAGTCGCATCGTTTTGACTGGCAAGTGTCACGCGCTTTTCTACACTGCCATCTTCGTCGCCTTCTATTTGGGCTAGCTTGCGCTTGTTCCCAAGAAGAAGAGCAGTCAGACCACCCTTGGGTAGACCATCGAAGGGTTTTGACAGGTCAACAATGGTAGTCGGGGCGTCAGCCTTGACCTGATTGCTAACTGATGCCATCAAACGGGCTTGCGGGAGAGATGACTCGCCAGCCCCAGCTCCGGAGACTAGTAATGGAGCGATGCGCTTTTTGCCCTCTTTGGTGTACGTTGGACGCTGCTTAAGTCTTTCCAGCTTGGCTTTGTAAGGGTCAGGCTTCTCTGATTCTGTAGTGGCAGGTGTCGAAGGGGTTCCATTCGTCTGGGTCTTCGTAGCCTCGGGAGCTGGCGAAGGGCCCCGAGCAGGTGTGGTCCCATTTGATGGCTGTGGGGCTTTGTCTCCATTCGTAGTAGGTTCAGCGCCATCGCCCATCAGTGCACCCATTCTCCCTTCGACGTGCTTGATCTCGCCAGCCTTGCTCTTCTCCTCCAGCAACAAGCTGTCGGTGGTTTCTGTGATACCGGCACCCTTACGATTAGTTCCGAACTTAGTGAGTGATTTCTCATTCTCTTCCATTTCGGTGGCCCAGCCCAGCTCGCCATCTTCAAACCTGACTGCCACAATTGTGCCATCCAGAGCAGTAGCAAAGAGACATTTTCCATCAGGAGTCCATGCCAGGTCTGAAATGGCTTTAGCGGCCATCTCCTGCGCAACCACAATCGGACGTGCGTTGCTCGTAATCCAGATACTGAGGGATTTGTCTCCACCGGCACAAGCAATGACGGTAATGTGGTGTTGGGGTACAGGCTGCCCATCGGCTTGCTTCTTATTGGGCGGCTCGGTTGCGTAAAGTCGCGGAGAGAACGAACAAACCTCAACAGGTGCCTCATGTCCAATCAGATTGATGTCACCATCCCATGATCCACGGTTGATGATGGCCACAGAGCTCACAGGACCGTTCACAGCGTTTGCGGCGGCAATGTGCATCCCATCAGGCGACCAAGAGCAACGACGGAAGTAAGCTGTCAAAGGAGAATTGGCGAATGGGGTTGTGATTGTTTGCTCAAGGACGAAATTGTTCATATGGTCATGAGCTGAAGAATTGGGGGCAGGGGAGGTAAATCGGAAGATGCGGACAGTCCGGTCATCGCTAGCAGTTGCGAAATATTTGTTTGCCGGATCAAAAGTGATGCCTTTGACGTGACTCTGGTGGATCGCTATCGTCTTCAGCTTTTCAAATGAGTGACCAGACCACACCACGACCTTTGAGTCCAGCCCAACGGAGACCAGTATCGATGAGTCGAAGGACCATCCAAGATCTTGGACATCATTGTCATGACCGATCAATCGCCGAATCGTGCGCCAGTTTTCAACGGGGGGTGCTTCATCGGTGCCTAAGAGTTTTCCCATAGCTGTTAGTGTCTGCCTCCATCTCTTCATATCCAAGTGTATCCAAAGCATACCAAATGTTGACGAGTGTGTTGGGGGGTTAGCGTCGAGGGTGTACACGCAGACAATCTTGTCATCTGCGCCTGACGCCAGGTATTTCCCGTTGGGTGAAAAACGGACGGTATGAATCGTGCCCGAGTGGTTGCTCATGGACGCCAGTTGTTTTGGCTTGCCCTCAAGTTCGGGGGTTCCGGTGCCGTAAATAGCATCTGTTGACCAGATTCGCACGTATCCATCTAAAGCGAATCAAAAGCCAGGATGTCAGCGATAATTCCCTTCCGTGGCGCATGATCCTTGTGACCTCCACCTCAAAACAAAAAGGGTCGAGCTCACCTCCAGCAGCTGTGACCAGTCGCTTCCCATCTGGCGAGACATCGCAGCTATAAACCTCGAAATCCTTACGTTCACCTGTATCAGAGCAATGAAATTAGCAAATTTGGCCCTTTCGTGGGATGATTTGGTTCTGCTCTCATGAAGCATCGTGTCTCCGTCCCAACAGTGTCGAGCAAAGAAAACCAAGGCGATCAAGCTCCGTACCTCCATGGGTGAGCCAAACCGGCTTTATGATATGCATCGCGCCTGTCCCGGAGCAAAGTCACGGTTATTCGCTTATTTCTCAAAGTTTTGAGTAGTCGTGTCTCGAGATAAGGTCGTGCGACACGTATCGGCACCAATGTGCGCGGAGCGTGGGTAAGGAGGGGGAACGGCGCAGCGTGTCGCTGATCTTTAGGTGGTTATATGAGTTTAACGTGGAACATGGCAGGAACTAGAGCCAAAACAAACGAGTTCCTCGATCACGAGATTCAAGACCAATAAAATCAGGCTCAGGTCCAGATGAGAAATGAGACCGGAGATTAAAAGGGCGCGAATCCAAAAGTCGCGATCTCCAGATTTGCCTGGTCCGAGCTCCCGCGTTGATAGTCTTTCGAACTACACTGCAAGGGCTACAAGGGCTAGCACTTATTAATTTCTTGTGAGGGGGGAATACAGTCATTTTGTATGTTTTATCTTATGCAGATATTTTTTTTATGCTTGCTGGTTTCATCAAACATAGTGGTACAAGGCAAACATGCTTCTATACCAGAAAGTAAGGCCACTCAATGTATACCTGGACAACCTTGTCTTTAATGAATGATCATAGTAAAAATTGCAAAAATAAAACATTCCTCGGGTACCAGTATATATCACTTTTAAAATTCAATTACAGTGCATGTTGAAGGTCTCGGTGTCTTTGGGCTTCATCCCTTAGCGAAGAAGAGGCGAAACATCTAGATATCTCTATGATAAACGAAGCCAATATAGACTAAAGCTTCTGGGGGAAGGACCTCTGTGGAAGAAGTAATTGATGTTTTTCTTTTGGAGAGGTACTCCAGTTGATGCGAGTATTGAGTGACCGAATATTCTCTACTGGATATGCTTGCTACAACTACATCAACACACATTTATATAAAAAAGGAATAAAGATTCATTGGTTATTCACATAAATTAAGCTTCATCATACATCAATCACTTGCCAACATTATGACATGAAAATTTATTTCTTGCCGGATCCTCCGGATCCTCCAGAGGGGGCAGTGTACGTAGAGCTTCCCGACCCGCTGTTGTGGTAGGTGCTTCCATTGGGGTTGGAGTAGTAGTAGGAGCCATCGCTAGAGCAAACAGTCAGAATAAACTGTTTTCAATCACTGCATATGCATGACAGCTTCGTTCAAAGCAGGTTCTTACGTATTGGAGTAGTGGTAGCTGTTCGAGTTAGACGCGCTGGAGCCGTAGTCGCGAGAGCAATAGTGGTTGCCCTAATTTAGCTTTTGTAAGTTTTATATTGATGATGGTTTGACATTTACCAAGAACGGATGCATCTCTGGTGTTCTTGGTGGCATAGCGTAGGAAATAGGGGAGCATACCTGGCTATTGGTGCCGGAGCTGTCAGTGGTGTATCCCTTTCCGGAGCTAGACATGGTGGATGCTTTATAGGATATGGTATTGCTTTGGAGACAAAATGTAGGAAAAAAACAAGGAGATTAAGAGAAGAATTGAGGGGGAGGGGGGTTAATATACCAGTGACATTGCTTGGGGTGGGTGAAGCGGCATGAATAGGACCGCAGTGAACTCAATCATTGGATGCTGCCACTTCAGCAGTGATAACGTTCTTTGACGCATTACGGTGTTTTTTGGACCTGGGTGTACTTTAACTATAGAAATGAAGTGTGATGCTCAACTGCCGGTGCATTGGATTGTGATAGAGAGTACAGATATAGCTCTCTCAGACCACCTCAAAAATGAGTATATGACGTATCGACCGCCACTTAAATAATCTAACATACAAGATATCTAGAAGCGGAGAAATGAAGTATCTCCTACGGCGCGACTGCTTTCGAGACTACAAGAGCCATGCAAGCAGAACCAACAGGTCATGTATGATGTAGGCTACCAAACGCCAGCTTATTGACAACAAATTCTATGTATAACTGTTGAGATCCAGGTTAATTCTCAGTAATTAACATGGAGCTTTCAACGCTAACCCTAATTCGGCATGCTTTATGCATTACGAATCACTATGCAACCCCCATGCCAAGAGCTTTGAGGTCCTACGGAATCGAGGTTAGCGCCGTATGCAGTTTGCCGTCGACACCACCAATTCCTGTATACAACCGCCAGTTTGTTGTATCACAGGAAGCCATTTCAATTCAGGCTGCATTCAGTGCTATCACCGCTCTTCTTTCTGTTTCCATTACAAATTGATAGATTCCAAGGGAAGAAGAAGAAGAAGATACATATGGGCTTCTTTCTATGTATGAAGAGATTAGACAGTTTTACAATTCTTTTCGATACTTTCAAGTATTACTTCGCAAGAGATACTCCCTATTTTACATGCTGTATAGTCCCTCAGTGTACTATTTCAACAATAACTACATATATACAGACATCTTCTTAAGCTACAGATATTAACATCAAAATAAACTGAAGTAGACCATTTTATTCGTCTAACCAATGCAATAGACTATCGCAACATACCTAAAACAAATGTCATGTCCTCGGCTTGTAGGGGTAATTCAACAGCTTAGTCAAAGCAGACAGAATCCAAACAACACAATTTTACTACTCGCGACTATCCAAGACAAACGCCATATCGTCGTGTGCCGCCTCCAATTGACCAGCGACTGTGAAGTTGATATCGCGATAGATAGTATCCGACTCTCTAAGACAGGTCAACGATCTAACCAAACCAGGCAGAATCCTCGCACGGCAAAAGTCTTGAAATTCACCAAGGAAATAGCCCGGGGGGCTAATCAAGACAGTAGGGCATATAGGGGACTTTCTGGCCATAGTCTCAGCGAGCTGCCCGATGATCTCCAGCTGAAAGATCAGATCACAAATGACTTGAATGGTTTCTGCGCGGCGGTCTTCCAACAGATGGAGTGAGTGAGCTTCCCTTACTAGAGCTTCCTGGAAGAGCTCGCATTCACGCTCGAAATGCTGATCGTAGGTCAGGTGGTTAGGTCTGGTAAGAGACATTGTTGCCGGTGATGATGGTCTAGAGATGTGAAGACTAAGACCTAGGGCTTGTGGACAGTGATTGATGAATTAACCAGAGAAGCGTCAGGTGGGAGATGGAGGGAAAGACTCGAGAAGGTGGAAACCCTCAGGCTTTTATTACTATTCAAGTCGGGATTGTCTTGTTCGAACAAATATGTTTTGCACAAAGAAGCACAAAGCTCCTGAAACAGATTTCTCCATTCTTTGTCGAGACTCTCAAACTAGCAGTCTTCTATGATTCAGTCGTCTACGATGCCCACATTGCCTTTGTCCTTGTTCTCTTCCAGGCCATTGTTGCCTTTGTTGCATGTCTTCTTACTATACCGACACATACTATATATGGCACTACTCAGACCGTCGTTCGATCAGTATCCCAAGCCCATCATTCAAATTATCGATCGGCAAGATACTGATACGTCAGTATGGCACCTTCAGCGCAGTCTTGGGTTCCCCCAAATCCTCCCGCAGGGATTCCAACCATTCTAGCCGTACCCCCAGCTACTTCCACCCCAGCCCGGCGATACGGCGAGATCCAAGACGAAGGCGCTATGCGACAACGATGGATCGAAGACCCCACAGACCGCACATGCCAAATTCAGCCCAGCACCCTGACCGTAGCCGACCTTATAGACGCACGCTGGTTGATTCGCACCAACAAGCATAACATCCCGTTCCAGATTGCGGAGAATGCCTTCGCACTGGGATACCCGAACGCGGCTATATACAACCAGACACTGGCGCAAAATTACGCAGAGGGCGGTCTCGGGGCTGCTGGCTGCGAGAACGTGTACGACATCCTAGTTGGAAGGGGACTGATTATCGCCGAGGGGATGTTCAGAACTGACGGGCCTCAGTTTTCGCAGATTGCCCGGGCTCATTTGCAGGAGATTGCTGAGCCCCAGTCTCTGCGACACTTCTATGTTTGTGATATCGTCAATGTCGACACTAGGGAGTTTGTGCAGGAGGTTCTGTATTCCTCGCGCAATGATCTCACCTGGCCTCCGGTCTGTAGAGCACCGCTGGTCTGGCAGTATAATACCCCCGAGTACCAGGCTCTTCTGGGTACGCGCGTTGGAAAGTGCGCGGTGTATCTGGTCTTGGAGATCTTTCCTAGAGGTACGTATTATATTGCTAGGATTGTAACCTGGGATCAAAGTTGCTCACTTGAGATCAGGTTTGATATTGAACCTATTCCTGCATCTCCGGTTTCTACTGATTGATTCTATTCGTTTTCAGGTACGTTGTTCTATTTCCTTTTTGTCTCTTCGTGTTTGGTTGGAACTAAGTATGTAGGAATTCGGTAACCTTTTTACTGAGAGCTGTCAACAATGCACTTGTTTTAGTGACCTCCATTTTCCCCATAATAATCCGTAGTAAATTCAGTAGACGGCCCTTGAAGAAGAGGAAGGATGGATGTAGCATAATTCAATGCTAGAGCCCGACTTAGATCCGCAAGGATCATACCAGTGATGAAACCGAAGAGCTGATCTGACACAATTTACATCCGACGTCTCACAACTGACCTACAATCCCTGGAAAGCAATATAGATACTGATACTTGTACATTGAGATATTCTCCTTCCTCACGGGCTCTCTGATCAACAACAATTCCTTTATGTACACATACAGGAACCCATTTGGCGAATTCGATATCACATGCACAGCGAAGCTCGTGCGTTTTGGAAGACTCCTAAAGAAATGCCGGAAAACAATGGGAAGACAACAGGCAGCAAGAGTGGGAGAAGTAAGAAATGGAGATGGAGGTTGTGGGTAAATGTAAAGAGCCCAATACAAGAATAATGTGGAAGAGCAGAGTGGGAAACAGCCAGCCCATACACCAAAGGAGCCGACTGAGTGGAGGTGCCAGAACAAAAAGGAAAAAGGGCGGAGGGAATTAAAATCACATCAAGAGAGGAGTCGTCGTTCTCGTTTCGGTTGGGTGAAGTATAGACGCTTATTTCTTGTGTTCGCCGGCGACCGTCTCAAATCCCTCCTCGGCAGTTTGCGAGGCGACATTGGACTGCGTGTTCTGCTCAGCCTGTTCCTCAAAAAAGGTCGGCACTTTACTGTTTTGGGACGTCTCCGATGACTGAGAGTTGCCTTCGACACCAAGAGTTTTCTTTGCCAAACCCCGGGCATGCGTCTCGCTGACCTTACCATAGACAGCCATGGCATTGGCGATCATGCCACCCATGTCACCGACATTACCGGGGACAACAACAGCCGTACCCTCACGTGCCAAGTTAGACCAGGCCGCGACATACTTCTCAGCAACGCTGAGACCAACGGCGCTGTGAGCGTTGTCGCCACCCTCCTCGATGGCCCGAGAAACAGCGTCAATGCCGAGCGCGGTAGCCTCGGCCTTAAGCTTGATAGCCTCGGCTTCACCAGAAGCGTGGTTAACCTTCTCGGAGCGCAGAGCCTCAGAAGCCAAAATAACAGACTGCTTGCGACCCTCGGCAATGTTGATCGCGCTCTGGCGCTGACCTTCAGACTCGAGGATTTCAGCTCGCTTGGAGCGCTCAGCAGTAACCTGGCGGTGCATGGCAGCAACGACCGCCTCCGGCGCGTGGATATCCCTAATCTCATACCGGAGACAGACGACACCCCATTCCTGGGCCGCCTCGTTGATAGCCTTGGTGATGTTTGTATTGAGATTGGCGCGTTCCTTAAGAACGTGATCGAGGGTCAACTGACCGATTTCGGAACGCATAGTCGTCTGCGCGAGTTGCGAAATAGCGTATTCTGCGTCCTCGACTCCGTAGCTATAATTGACGATTGATGTATTAGCACTCGCTTTGTTTCGACTGGTCCAATTCCACGCAACAGCCAAGAACGGCATAAAACCACTCACCTTGCCTTGTATGCATTGAAAACACGCGTATATAGCACACCGTCCAGCTCAAGGGTGACATTATCCGCTGTAATGGCGTTCTGGCTGGGGATCTCAATAGCCGCCTCCTTCAAGCTCTTCACGTAGGCAATTCGGTCCAGGAACGGCACAAGGATCGCAAGACCGGGTTCCAGAATACGGTCGAATTTTCCCATGCGCTCGACGATCCATGCTGTCTGTTGTGGCACGAAGCGCACAACGGTGTTCGCGGGGAGTGTTTGTCGGTTGGAGAAATAGCTGGTGGGTCCCTCGTTGTATGGACCACCAGTTCTGAAGCTGTTGAGAAGGGACTCTGGGGCGAGAGACCGAGGAGAATTTGACAGTGTCCGTCGTTGAATCTGGGTGAAGGGTGTGGCGCTGACTGCGGAGGTTCGTGTGAGACGTTGGGGAAGGAGTTTCTGGCCACGAGGCCGGAGTAGCCTTGACGTTTGGCGGGATGCGCCCTCCATCTTGATCAAGAGGTGGGTTTAAATGTAAAGAGGTTTAAAGGAAAAGAACAACAGTGTTTTGGGTGTGCTGAACAGAGCTAGGGGGGGGAAAGTGAGCTGCTAGAGCCGGATCGGAATTGAATGATCTCCGTTTGGTTGCAAGATCTGTCTGCCTGAGGCAGGAACCATCGACCTCTTTCCATCAGACTCGACTGGCCTTATTCAAAGGTTATACATAGAAAGGTCGTCTGCACAAAGTACGATTTTCACTGCCTTCATATACACCTAAGAAGACATCGAAAAGGGCATACAAAAAGAACATCCAAAATGCACATCGGAGCGTTTTTACATATAACACCGCTAATACCATCTTGGTCCAAATAGATCAGACTATTAAAGCTCTTACGTTGTCAAGGAAAGAAGCCGCATAAACGGCCGACTATCCTTGTTTTATATGGATATATCATTATGTACATAGTTTGAGACACGTCTTATAATTGACATTCTCTTACATGGCAAGCTTAATATCATGGAGCGCACGGTATCCATATCAATCATATCATCATATTACTCCACAAAGACCTGTTCAGCCCAGTTTATGCAAAAAAAGCAAAGGACAGAAAATAAAATATTCTGTGCAGGAACCCCAGCAAGAAGAACTAAGCACTGAAACGGATCGATCCACTTCAAAGAATCCGTCCAAAGAAGAACTGGGTAGACCAATTGGACGGTCACCCAGGGAAGAAGAGATCGGCAATGTAGATATGCTGGATTGATTTTCTCCGATTGGCACCATGAAGGAAACTCGAAACACACAGATAACCTCAGACAAGACTTTTGTAAGACATGTGCTTTTTTCTGGGTCATTGCCATGCTGATACTTGTTAAGATCCAGAGCCGATGAAAAGCCCAGATCGCAGATTGACTGGATCAATAATAGAAAACCACAACTTCAGGAAGGAAACAAGAAAAGTAGTGGAAATATCTATGTCAAGGGTGGGAAAAAAAACGAATTTTGAGGGCCCGGCACACCGTAGCGGCAGGCATTGAAAGAAAGAGAGACTGCCAGTAAAATCATGCCCGGACGCCAGAACGTTTTGAGAATCTCCCATGACTAAAAAGCAATGAAAATTAAACAGAAAAAAGGAGATGAGAAAACTCCGAAGTTTCGAGTTGACCGAGAAACCAGACCGCGTTATTGCAATGAAGGGGTCACTTGGAACTCTAGGAAAGTTGGCGAATATGCATGCAAAAAAAACCATTTTGGACAAAAAAAGAGGAATAATGCCGGTCATGAAAGATGAACAAGCAGTAGAAGGAAACGTGTCGCGAAGAAGCAAAATTCAGAAAGAAATGCAAAAGGGCTCATGATAACTTTTCTCCCGCCGTCTTGCCGGCTTGGGTATTGAAATATTTGCTGATTTTCCCCCGGTTGTGTAGTTTCATCTTTCCACTGGCAATGGTTTCATGGATCGTATTAGAGACGAGGGTATGGTAGTCCAATGTTTGATCTTGTGAAAGATGGACCAGGTCGTACATCACGAGGTCAGGGATGAGGCGACGGTGAAGCAGACAGTTCCGATAAAACTCCATGAGCTCGTTGAACCCATTGTCAACGTGTCGAGTCAAAAGATCATCAAGGGCTGAACGCCTAAATTCATTGTACAAATGCGAATCGAAATTTTTTGTCAAGCTGAATGACCAGAATTCGTAGGGCTGGATCATTCCAAAGCTATACCTTCTTGCCATCGGTCGGCCACGGCCATCGAAAGTTTCTTTGCGAGACATATTGAAAGTTTTTGGGACATAAATTGACGTTTCTGTGGACGAACGGCCTTTCCCATTTGACTTGGGCGCCAGTTGACGCGCTTCGGCAAAAGACTTGTTGATCAACCAATCAGCACCGCCGATTTGGTTTCGAAAGCAATCTGCGTCAAAGCTGTTCATACAGTCAGTCAGTGCCTCACAGAAATTATTGCTCATGTAAAAAGTTCGGCCTACCTCGTCGGGGCAACCGTCTGTTCCAAATCAGAGGGGGAGGGGGGTTCGGCTTGCGAATCTAGTCCACGCGCTGAGGAAGAAGGGTCAACAAATGAATAGTCCATGGGGAAAGACGAAGACGACGAAAATAACGACGTTGTCGAATCATCGGGGGAGGTTGGGGGGTTCCAGGGGTATCCTACATTGGCAATTTCGTTCACTGCGGTGGGTAGCAATGAGGGCATGAACTCTGGAGCGGTAGACGAAAGTGAAGTCTTCGCATCATGGGCGACACCGTTGGGAACGAACTGAGGAGCGGATCCGTTGATAACACTCTCGGAGTGGCTGTGAACGGGGGTGTTCTCATCAGTCTTTCTAGCAGGGGCGGCACCGTCATGCTGGGCGGCAGGTTCACGCTGGTCCACGGGGAGGACCCATTGCTGCCACTTGTCTCTGGGGCGCAGGCGGTCTACACCATCTTCACCAGTTTGGCACTCTACGCTGCGGAGCTGACGAGCCACGTGACGAAGGAGCTCAAAGTCCTCAGTGAGGGACCTGACACGCTTGAAGCTGGCAAGGACGTTCAGAGGCACAAATCCTTGAGAATCCATCTGTTTGCGAAGGAACATGTCCTTGCACATGTTGTCAACCGAGAAGTAGTACTCCAATTGCATAGAGAGCATATTCATGAGCGAGAACGGCTCAACGTATTGCTGCTGGTATGGAACAGCACTCATCGGGGCGGAGTTGACAGCTGGGTAGCCATACATCGTGTTGATATCACCTGGGAAAGGATAAACAACACCGTACATGTTTGCGGGAGTGGGCAAAGAGGGCGATCGGAGGGGCATACGGTTTCCTTGTTGCGATCCATTGGGGAGGCCATGCTGCTGTGACCGCTGACGGTCGTTGAAGCCAAACTTGGGCGCAGCGAATGAGTTGTTGGACATAGACGCATTGAACTGGGCGTTCTGGCCGCCGAAGTTGGAGTAACCGCCACCACGGCCGCGGTTAGATCCACGACCTCCACGCTCGGATCGGAACTCTCCACGTTCGCGGTTGAACTCGTTGAAACCGGTGGGGTCGGCAGACTTGGATCCGGCTTCGAGGCGACGGTCGTTGCTGCGGGCAGCAGCCTGCGAGTCAACAGCCAGGTTTCCACCCTTCTGGTTGCGGTCACCTGCGCGGGCATCCTGGTTTCTTCCAAAGGACTTGCCCTCACGTTGAGGGCGGGGGGCGTTCTCTCCACCATTCACCTGCTTGTTCTCCTCTCCGTTGCGAGCTCCACGGCCGCGCTCAGGTGCCTGGGAAGCCTTGCGTGCATCAGCTGCGGCAACGGCGTCGGTGCTTGTGGAACGTCTCGATTGCGCGGGAAGAGAAGCGGCACGTCCAGTGCCAGACTCGTGGCGTCCGCGATCTCCAGATGTCTGCTTTGCGCCTTGGGCGGCCTGTCCAGAGGCAGCCTTGTCGGTGGCAGCGGCTCCATTACCGTGAGCTCCACGGCCACTGTCCCGGCCACCACGAGTGGCCCGTCTACCTCCACGGCCACCGGCAGATGGGAGCGGGGTGTTGAATACAGCAGTAGGGACGTAAGGAACGGGAGTCCACTTTTCCTTTCCATGTGGTCGGATGACGGGGCTCTTATCAGTCTTTTCGTGGGACTTCTTCTTCTCTTCACCGATCGCAACTTGGGGAGTGGGCCATGCAGTAGCATCTTCTACTGGGGGCACTGATCCGGCATCGCGTCCTTTTCCATCGGTCTTCTTGCGGTCCTTGGCACCTTCCTGTGCACCATCGGCGCCCTTCTTCTTAGAACCAGCCTTGGAGTCTTGCTGGGTCTCATCAGCAGTCGAGGCGGCCTTAGTGGAGGCAGCCTTGCTAGTTGAGGCGGCCTTGGGGACGGCCTTGACCTTGGCATCCTGGGCCTCTCGTCTCTGTTGCCAGATGTTGACTGACGGGAGAGGAGCAGCCTTCAGCTCCTTGGGTGGTGATGCGGTTTTTTCGGAATCCTCGGATTTTTCAGTGGACTTCTCTGCGGCACCTTCGGCCTTCTCGGTCTGTCCCTCACTGGGAGCCAGCTTCTCAGCGGTGGCATCTGCGGTGCCGTTGGAGGTATTTGAATCTTCCTCCTTTGACTTGCGCGACTTTGAGCCTGTGCGGACGCTCGGGCTTGATGTTCGAGAGTTGATGGCCTTTGTCTTAGCGGCATGCTTGTTGGTAACAGTGGTGAAATCATCATCCTTGGTCTCCTCTGCGACTACCTCGGATTTTTGGATGGGCTCAGACTCAGTGGGGGCTGGTGCTTCATCCGTTGTAGTCTCAGCGATGGTCTGCTCCTCCGGTTTGGAGTCAGTCTTCTCGGATTCTGATGGTGTCTTGGACGGGGTCGGTGTGCCGGAGACGCCCTTGGCAGCTTGTGCGTACGAAAACGTAGACATGTTGTATTGAGAGCTTATCGTAGCTCTGATCGAATGTGTGGGGGAAAAATTGAGGTGCGGCTTATTTTACCGGACGACCTTTGGTGACTCTGGATCTCAGTCTACGCCTACTGGGGGCGAGATGGCACCTGCGCAAAGTGGAAATCAAGAAAGGGAAAGTTTCCAGCTTCTTGTGACCCCACTAATCTGCAGCTTCCCGTCTTTTTGGAGAGGCTCTCAATTGTGTGTCGAAAGGACGATTTCGTGCGTAAGCGAGAAGAAGGACCACGGGGGGTATCGGGTCGCGAAAGGGCAATCGAAGGAGTTGTATCTGCTGAGAGGATCGTCTAGATCACAAATCGCATAGATAAATGGACCGTCGATTTCTCGGTGTGGAGGGGTGATCTCAACAGCCGTGACTTGTGAGCACACAGGTTGTCAGGAAACAAAGAGGAAGGTGTAGTAAGGAAAAAATTCCCACTGAGGACGCTACGAAGGCACTGCCTTGTCAACGTCGCCAGGCTGAAAAGGGTTGTAAGGGCTCAGTCGCTGAGTCGTGCAAGTCGGATTCACAGGAACGCGGTGTAATTCCTGTTAGAATTCGATTCTTGACAAGGATGCGAAGCACAATATTTGCGAAAGACCCTTGAAAAATGAGGACCGCGATTCGGCACGTGGGAAGGGTGGAAGAGATGAAGTAACTCGGTTCTCTCTGAGACGGAGAGGTACCGCAGGGGAATAAAGAAGTCGCGGAAGAGGAAGGGAGAAACAGCCCGATGCGGAGGGGGAAGAAATGTAAGAGAGAAGAGAGAGAAGACACAAAATTATTTGGTTCAGGGCAGAACTGGTAGCGGGGTTTTTTCTTTACACGTAATTAATATTTGAATGGGCACATTGGGTTTTTTTTATTGTGGAATTTCGCATAAAACGATTTTATTCCTGATTTTGCTCTGATTTCTTTTGATTTTAATTGTCAAAGGTTCATTTATTTGAATA
This sequence comes from Penicillium samsonianum, assembly GCF_028829775.1. NCBI lineage: Eukaryota > Fungi > Ascomycota > Eurotiomycetes > Eurotiales > Aspergillaceae > Penicillium > Penicillium samsonianum. The sequence continues at coordinate 1,344,409 of NW_026643260.1, read as the reverse complement.
TCATATATATTACTTCTAATTCAAGTCCGGATTGCCTTGTCTAGGTCAATCCATAAGTAATCGGGCATCTCGGAGCTGGGTCTGTACTAGCCGATTGAGGCATATATTCTCATAGTACTTATATACCTATTACGCTACGCATAATGAACACACTATGAATTCCTAGAATACCCTGTCTTATACATACTATGTCCACTTCTGCTCATGTATTTGCTTTGCCGAGGTCAACACGCTCCGCAGTCAGGTACCTTTTATACATGGTCTATGAAACCAACAAAGAATCTGTTCAAAGTCATATAATTGAGCCGCATGCTTCTTTAAAGGGTGTCGGCCCAATAACAACCACAGCTCAGGCGACCCATGATTAAAATAGCTGTCAAAGTGGCGATATTCAGGGTTCTGAGGTCTCAAGCAACAAATGTCCAGCCAATTGGATAACACTATGGCTTTCATGTTCTAAACCTTCCGTCAAAGACCTTTCACTATATAGATCGAGCTTCTATTCAAGTACTAACTATAGAAATTGCATAGAATACAACAGAATACGTATACTAATCCTCGGCTCATCAACTTGGAGCAAGAATACATACAAAGTACATTTGAACATCGCGGGGTCCACCGGAGCCCCTCCGGCCATTGACGCACAATAGAATTATCTGACATGGGAGAGTCGAGCTTTTCTTTTGAATATAAACTTATGTGTATAAAATATCATAGCATCAATATGATACTATTATACTACCGTCATATATTGGTATAAACTTTAGTATAAACACTCCCAACTACAACCGAAATCCTCCCAAATCCTATAATCTTCAGCCCGTTAGTCCGTTAATTGTTCGGATATACGGGCCGGCGATGGAATCCTCGGGGTAAACGTAATACTATCAATACATTTGAAGGTGCCAAGTGAAGGGATTACATATTATATTACATAGTACCCTGTGAGAAAAAAAAATTACCTAGGACTGCCATGCTGATCATTGTGCGACGAAAAGAATGTGATATAATTGTATGCTTTCCAACCTTGGAACACGTGAGCTACCCAAGTGCTACTAGTACATACTAACACTCTCACTCTTTTTGTATATTTGTATAAAAATGATACCAATCAGTCCAATTAAAGTATATAACTCGAACAAGAACCATCTCAATTACCCTTCACCTAATAAATCCATATTCAAACGTTGTGCTTTCGGCAGTGATTAGGGCTGAGGGCACGCGGAAACCATCGGAATAGGAGAGTGGGTATGTAATCAGAATACGCGGGCTGTATTACCCTGAAAATAACCTGCCTCAGGTGTCCGTGATCTATACCAATAGGATTTACCTGAAAATATAAACAAGACATTTGGAAACGAATGTCTATGTAAAAGAGGGATATCATTGTCCTGCTAGAGAAAACTCCATGTTCCATATTCCATACCAACTCCAGAAAAACACCACCTACCAATGCCGAACACTGACCAACACCTGTTCACGCGTATCGAGATCCATAGCGCCCAGTGGACCCGTCACCAAGCCCAGACGCATAAGGACCTGCCAGACGAGCTTGCGCTTAAGATTCTCGCGCACGGAGATCTTTTCGATGGCATCGTAGCCATTGAAGTACTTGAGGAAGACAGGCCAGTACTTCTTGTGCAGGGCCTGGCTATCGTTGGGCGCGATATCCGGGCTGGCGTTTTCGTCTCCCTGGACGGTTCTGGGTTTGTCGGGGAATCGGGAGAAGATTTCGTCAAGCCAGCGGGACTCGAGTGGGGATGCGCGGTGAGGGGAAGGGATGAAAGAGGACAGCCGGAGAGCTGTTGATTGATCGAGGAGTTTGTGGGAAGAGCGCAGTTGGGCGTGTGGGTCATGTCGACTGGGCGTGGGTGTTTCACCTCCGCTGCCGTGGCTGTCGAGCGAAGAGGACGAGGAAGAGTTGGCGTCGTCATTTTCATCATCAGAGTCGCTGTCCTCATCGACCGAGATCGAGTTTGAGTTGCCCTTGGACAGGTATCGCTCGACTTCCTCCTTGCGCAGCGCCATCTCCACAGCCATTTTGACATCGGGCGAGACTTTGATGCGCGCGAAAGTGCGGAGCTGGGTAACCCAGCCGCCGCGCAGTAGCCAGGCCAGAATATTGAAATATATCTCCTTGTGGTCTTTGCTGGGGATGAAGTTGCTATAAGGGCGAGGGGTGCCACTGAGAGTGGAAAGCATTTTGGGCAAACTAGGGTATGTTGGGAATGCTGTCTGATAAGCGATGGTGGCTATTTCAAGCTTGCTCAAGTCACAGTTTGGAGAGACGATATATGTGTCTCGTTGGTGGATGGGAGGGATGGCGCGAGCACGACGCCAGTACACAAGATGACTCGACAGCATCTGGATATGGGATAGTGGAATTCCCGATGATACTGATATTTGCGCAAATGACTTGGTTGGCTTAGAGCATCGGATATAATGCGCAAGTGCGGGGGCAAGCGCTCCCCCAGACGCTTCGACATCCTTAACAATGGCAGCTTCGCTGTCTAACAGAAGTAGAGCAAAGTGCTTTGCCAGGACCTGATGCGGCGTGTTGCTTTCATCTGCACTTGGATCGTCGACAGGGGTTGCACTATCTGCTGTCGTGAGCCATAAGCCTGGGTATGCTTTATCCATAGGACCAGTAAGGTATGGTGTAGAGGTCAAAGGTGGGATCTGGAGCGAGATAGAAACATCCGGGCTGAGCGATACGGATGCGATTTTCGATGCCGATATGCTGCTATAGACTGTGTAGATAGCTCGAGCTAGAGAAGACTGAGATATCAATTCGGAGTAAAGATTATGGGTCGATGTTTCTGTCCAGTATCATTGTCAGCTCGAGCAGGATGGCTATTAGCAGGAAACATACTTGTCTCTCGTGCTCTTCTCCTCACTTGCAGAATATGTTGAGACTCCTTCCACACATAGTCAGTGCGAGCCTGTTCCCATTTAAGAGCCTTGGCGAATTTCTTGATGATATTCTCGTAGATTTCCTTCACGCGCATAGAATACTCCAGCAAAGGAGGATCCACAACAAAAACCACATTGAACATTGTCATATGGTCTTTGTCCTCTGGATCAAGCGGCTCATCTGGTTTCCCAGGCCGTCCGCTAGTGGACCCACGCTTGCTGTCTGTTGGCGATGTCAATGACTCCGCGATAGAAGAAACACTAGCACCCAAATCAGGTGAAGTAACAAATCGCTCATCCTTCTTGCCCTCCTCAGAACTATCATTGTGACCTAACTCCCCACCGTCCCATTCAGCACGAGGCTTCTTCTGCTTCTTGCGTCGTTGCTTGCGCCATGAGCCATCCTCGCGCACAAAGACCGGCCAACCAATAAGCGCCAAATCATTGATCCCAACCTCAAAACGTCGCTTATGCCACGACCGGGACGGACTAAGGAGTTTCTCCCACACACTCCCAGGTACACCCAAAAGCGACTCCCAAGGCGGCCTAGAACTCCCAGGACCATCATCAGGACGATCAGACGCTGTCCCCGCATCGTCGTCAGGATCCTGATCGGTGCCTGCAGCCCTTTTCCGAGCCGAAGAGCCGCGCCCAGAGCCTAGCGACCCAGGGCGCTGAGGCTCACCAGCAGCAGGCGATGCAGCAGCGGGGAGATGATCATCGATGCCGAAGTTGCTAGCGCGGCGACCCGCTAGCACGGAACTCCCACCAGCATGGCTCTGGGTTTCCCGTTCATCCTCGTCTTCGTCGGAGCTCAGGCCGCTCTCGGAACTCGAGCTCGAATCGGTATTCTTTGATCGTGTGCGGGTGCGCGAGACGCGCCGGCCGCCCCTGGTGGTGGTTTTGATGCGGCTTTCGCTGAGGGGATTGGGGGGTAATGGAAGACGAGACGGGGGCCGGTACGAGAGCGCACAATGAGAATAATTGCCACGAGGCACGGGTCTGGTGGCCGGGCTATCGATGACATTTGGTGGCTTGGGGCTCCGTAGAGGAGTTGGAGATTGTAAGAGTGGCCGGGCGGAATGGGTTTCACATGCGGGGAACCGCATATGGTGATAGCCAACAATGGTCACCATGGTTCGTTCAGATTAGTATGATTTTGCCAATTTCGATGCGAATTCATTTACACAGATCATTTTTACATGTTTCATGAGTTGAATAGGTACCAAATACATTTTCTTATGTGCAACGCCTTGAATAATGCCAGCACTACCCGAATATCACGGACTAGCACCACTCTTCCATATCATACAATATCATCCAACGTCTCGCAGTCCCATATCAGCTCTTCTGTTCTGGATTTGCTGCGCCTGTAGCGGGTGTAGCTGGAGGCTGTCCTTTCCCTTCGCCATCTTTAAACACTAACCCGAGGTTCTCGAAGTTATCCGGCGCCATGAGGTTCCTAATCACAAGTTGTTTCGATCAGCATTTGGCTCCGACATTCATCACGAATACAATTCCTCCTCTGATGGCGATATCTGGTGCATCCACGTATTGGGCTGACCTACTTGTCCATTCGGCAGGCAAGGTATTCCTTAGCCAATTTGCGACACGCCTCGTCGTTGGTGCCTTTGTTCATTTTAATACACTTCAGATATCCCGAAATAATGTGCTTGCATTCCCCTGCATTGTCCCAGATTATAATTAGCTCCATTGTCTTTGCTGGTCTTGCCAAATTCCTTCGGGATATGGGCTGTGTGGTTGCGGTCTGGCGTACCTTCGTGATCAAGAGGAAAACTACCGCGCTCGGGTCTGCAGACGGTTCGATTGGGTCAGCAATTGTGTAAAGCATGAGATACAATCTCGTTCCTTCGCTAGACAACATGTCGCAGGCGGAAATATGCGCGCTTGGAATAATCAAACTCACGGTGATGGCTTGTAGTTCACCGATCCACCGCCGGGGGCACCGAAACTCATCTTCAGCAAGATTGAGTATATATCCGCTCTGAAAATCAACACAACAGGATTTTGCTTTGATACAGACGAGAATGTAGCTCAACGAGGTGAGCATCAGTCGGCGAAAGCGAATCCAAACCTCCGAGAAACAAACAGGACAAACTAGACAAACACCTATTCAGCCAATCACAACTATAGGATACGGTCGATGATGCATGAGATCAACCTGGCGTCTAGAGAACAGGACTCGGGCATTCGGATATAGGTTTATTGATGGAAAATATAGTAAGTGGCGTTAGACACGTCCTCTAGTCATACGAGACCTGTACTGTTTGCTCGTTTTGTTGGTTTTGTTTTCGAGTTCCCCTCTCGGTGGTGGATGTATATATATCGAGTACCACCTCTTAACTCTGGATAATCCCAAACTTCCACGAACCCCCGAGGTCACCTACATCGATTTGATTATACTCTTACTGACCATTAGCTTATCCAACAAACACACCAAATCATGCCTATGTACGTGGACTTTCACCAACACTGCCTTTCATCCTCAGCACAGGCATATTAACCGAGTCTATAGGAACCTCGAAGGAAGCTGCCAATGCGGCGGCGTCGAATTTACTCTCCAGTCCCAAACACCTGTTCCCTACCAGCTATGTGCTTGCAGCATCTGCCGCAAAGTAGGCGGACATCTCGGTGCTGTGAACCTCGGCGGCATCGCCGATAGCCTGGATATCATCAAGGGCAAAGATCTGATCAAGTATGACCCATTCATATCCACTCGGTTTCACTTCTGAGCACAGGATCCTCGAGAAACTGTCATTCCATACCTGGAATACGCAAATAACATTCTCATCCACATGTACTTACGTCATGACTAGGAAATACACTGCAATCAAAGACCGCGGCACACCGGATGAAAAGCTGTGCTCCTCCGAGCGGAACTTCTGCTCGAATTGCAGTACTATGCTGTGGGTTTGGGACCATCACTGGCCTGAATTGATTCATCCCTTTGCCTCTGCAATCGATACGGAGTTGCCTGTGCCTGGCGAGATGGTGTGCATCATGGAGGGATCGAAGCCGGCGTGGGCGCGGTGGCCAGAGGGAAAGAAGAGTGTACACGAGGTGTATGGTGAAGATAGTCTTGAGGAATGGCACAAGAAGCATGGTTTGTTTGTCGAGTAGGTAAATGCCAATCAGCATGGGGGTAGCAAGAGGTATTGGGAATGGTGTCTAGGAAAGGATGTACGGAATGGCTACGAGAGATCAAAGGACAAGCCCGAAGAAATGAATGGCAAAGTGTTCAAGAAGAAAAAATTATTTGATATTAAACTATTATAAAATGACCAATGGCTCCTGTAATGCATATTAGCAATTGATCATATCTCAAGGTGAGTGAAATGATGGCAGTCAAAGGAAAAAGATCAGTTCTCCAAGGTGAAAATAGTTTATCGACATGATAGTTCAGAGATAGAACAGTATATTGGTATTCATCATGCAATGAGACAGGGAATGGAAGCAGAGTAAACTCACGGTCAACGAGCCAAATGGTCTACTTGGGGTATTCCTATTTGTTCACTTATGTCGAGTCAGCGATGGCATTCAAGCAAAAAGCATGAGTCAAAAGCGAAATCAAGACATGGCAACTAAATCAGGCTTCAAGTCAGTCAGCATGAAATACCATTTATCCGATCGATAGGAGATACATACCTCATTAAATCAGATTTTTGTATAAATGTTCATTCCCGGACACAAGGTCCAAGTCCAACAGTGTGAATAACACATTCATCATGATAGGTATGTCCATGTTGAGGAAGGGCAAAGAAAGACGAGTGATGAATTACCTAGAATTTCTGTTAGAAATGCTGGTCTCAACTTGTCGATGCGACATGAAATAATTGTGACAAGGGCAATGGTTCAGGTGACGAATTCTCAACAAGTAATCCACTTCCCATACACCCACAGAGTTTGTACGCTCTGGTTTTGTTGGATGAAGGGAAATGGGTACGTTATGTCCGCCCGTTCGTTCAAGATTTCTTCATGCTAGGCAACAGCCGCAATGGAGGGAAGGGATTGAATCCAAGTGTGATTTACCTGAGCGAGAGATTGTTAGTCAAAGATCACTCAATGTATGGCTTATAAAGTAATGATGTGGTTGTGATGGGTCAGACAAGGCTGAAACTTAAAAGTATGACAGATTCAACATGGATCTTCTGATTGAGGAATGCCTTTGCATGTCTATAATATAATCATCCCCGGGGGTTTGGGGTTGGGAAAGCAAAAAGATTTTCCTTACCTTTTGGGAAATACCGAAACTGAGCATTATTCGCAGCGCTGAGATTAACCTCAGGCTTTGAGCACAGCCGGAGTGTGTGCCATCATTAGACACAGTCCAAGCTGAGAAAAGAAAAACAAAAGAAATAAGTGAGAGCTGGAGAATTCCGAGCGATGTAGAAAGAAAGAAAAAAATTTGCGGGTGGAGCTCGCTATATAAACGAAAGCGCTAAGCTACGGTAGACGCGTACGACCTTTGGCGTTGTTTGTCTTGGCATCAAACATCGGCGAAATAACTGGGCCGAGAGTTGGAGTGGGTATGATGTATGGTGAAGGGAAATTGTATTTGCATGTGGAATGGCCGGTCCTCACTAACAAAGAAGGGATGGTTAGAGATACATCAATGCAGCAATACATACCACTCCAACGGTGGAGATGACCTGGTCTGTTTGGTAATCTTTCCACCGAGTGCCTTCCATGCTTCATGCAAACGGTGAGTTGTGTGACCAACTTGGCATCGTATACTGGTATTGCGACTGTCTGCAAGAAGCCGAAGAGCTTGGGCATCAAATATTCAGCAACCATAAAAGGCTGTTGGGCGAAGGCCTCTGGAGCACCTTACTCATGACGTCAACATATGAAGGACAGGGCCGATTGCAGGAGGCAGAAATTCTCAACATGCAAGTGTTGGGCGCTCAAAAAAGGGTAATCGGCGAACAGAATCCTAACATGCTTGGTAGTATAGCGTGGAGTTGCCGGTGAGAATGTATCAAAAGCAAGTTCGATGGTAGGAGCCGGCAGCGTCACGAACACGAGATGACAGTCAGTATGGTTTCTCTAGCAATCAGCGGTGAAGACTGTTGATGTTGAGCTTGTCTGGAGCTAGTAGAAGGCAGGGCATCACACAAAAGCTGATCAGCACCCACGGCCATAGTGTTAGTAGACACAATTCCCGGGCAGCTTATTGGTATTCTACATAGAGAAAAGCTAGCTGCGGGTCGGAAAAGGCTTAAGCTCGCTAACTGAAGAAGTGTCATATGCCTAGGCTTCATATCCTGCACTCCTTAGTGATACACCGAGACCCCGAAGATGTCATTTTCACGTCATCAACCTGGACAACCACAAATATGAAAACGTCACTTTGACATGTCTTTGAGAATCGTGTCAATCTTTCGATGTGTTTTGGAGTTTCCCCGAAGTAGAGCTGGACATGAGCTGTTGAATCATTGAAATCAATCAATCCAATATGCCCACAAAATTCAAGTTGAACACCGGAGCCGAGATCCCAGCCATTGGATTCGGCACCTGGCAGGATGCCAGTGAACAGGAGGATGCCGTAGCAGAGGCAATCAAGGCAGGATACCGTCACATCGACACTGCACGCGTGTGAGCCGCCTTGCTTCCTGACTGAGATGAGCGACAAGCTCAATGTACAGTACTGACTGTATACTAGTTACGGAACCGAGCAGGCTGTCGGCCAAGGGGTCAAGAAAAGCGGCGTCCCACGCGAAGATATCTTCATCACAACTAAGCTATGGAACAACAAGCACCACCCAGACGATGTGGCCCCCGCTCTGCAGCAATCTTTGGACGATTTGGGAATGGACTACGTTGATCTGTTTCTGATTCACTGGCCCGTGGCCTGGAAAAGAGGCGAGGAACTCTTTCCGAAGAAGGATGGGAAGCCAATCATGGAGAATATCGACATCGTCGACGTATGCTGCACTGTCATTTCCTGACCTATGAATCCAAGCGCGCTGACACCGAAGCAGACGTACACGGCAATGGAACAGCTTCTGAAAACCGGCAAGGCGAAGGCAATCGGCGTCTCAAACTTCGACAAGTCTGAGATGGAGCGCCTGATCAAGAATACTTCCATCGTTCCCGCTGTGCACCAGATGGAATGTCATCCGTGGCTGCAGCAGCGTGATTTCACAGATTGGCATCGAAAGAATGGTATACATGTGACGCACTACTCGCCGTTTGGGAACCAGAACGCTCTCTATGGTGAGAAGGGCGGGCCCGCGAAGCTGATCGAGGACCCTGTGTTGGCGGAGATAGGCGAGCCGTACAACAAAACTGCCGCTCAGGTTGCTCTTGGTGAGTGTGATCTGCCCGAATGTAGTTTGTATGGTGCTGACTGTAGTGTGATTTCACAGCTTGGGGAGTCTCGCAGGGCCACTCGGTGCTGCCGAAGTCTAAAACACCCCTGAGGATCAGGGCCAACCTGGGAGGTGACTTCAAGCTGGGCCCAGAAGACATGAAGAAGATTGAGAAAATCAACAAGAAGCTTCGTTTCAATGATAGCAGTGACGAGTTTGGTAGGGACTTCTTTATTGGTCTGGAGGGAAAGAGCTGAGGTAGATTAGTTGTGTTTGAGAAGCGTTGGGAGATAAACAGGTAATTCAGAATAAGCAAATAATAAATATTGAGTGCAGACAGGTTGACTGTAGTTCCAAATTGCATTGTAACCTCACGATGTAGAAGCCCAGAAGATCAGATCGAAGCCTAAATCGATGCTTTGTGACGTCATATGCAGGCCGAACATCAGCAATTCTACTTAGGTATGTTGTAATTGCTTCCATCATCTCTCACTACTTGAACAACAACACATACTGGTTCAGCAAATGGGCCATGTTACCAGCAGATCATGGGTTTGCTTTAGTAACCCCTGCCTCGCGAGGACTGGGGTTCGCCTTCGCACAGCAGCTTCTATCCCGGACCGAGCTCCCTGTGATTGCAACAGCCCGCAAGAACTGCGATGAACTCCAACAACGATTACTGTCAAGCAAGGGTATGCCCAAAGACGCAAAGCAGAGACTCCGCATTCTCCAAGTTGATGTAACAGGTAAAGAAAGCAACTCAATTCCCGGGAATACATTCCTTTCGGCACTACAAGGCTAACCAACTCCCTAGATGAGCCTACAATATCAGCAATGGCAGACACAATCCGCCAGGATTATCCGAACACACCGCTCAGGTTAGGATTAACAATCCCCGGCGTTTTGCATGCAGAAAAATCACCTAGTAAAATCGACGCTGCCAATGCGCTGGACAACTTCAAAGTCAACTCCCTCGGCCCTTTGCTACTCATGAAGTATCTCTCCCCATTCGTCCCATTGAAATCCGCTCCGGAATTTCCAACAATAGAAGCTAGCTCTGCAATCGACTCTCCAGGACCGCTGTGGCTGCCCTCGCATGCCATCTATGCGATGATGGCCGCTCGAGTCGGCTCAATATCGGACAATGCCTCTGGCGGATGGTATTCCTACCGTGCAAGTAAGGCAGCTGTATTCCAATTGGCCAAGACTTTTGATTTGCATTTGCGCTCGAAGAGTGCGCAGAGGGCAATTGCTGTGGCGCTGCACCCTGGGACTGTGCACACGAATTTCACCAAGGAGTATTGGGGAACAAGAGAAATGCTGGAGCCGGCCGACGCGGCCGAAAAGCTGTTGGAGGTGCTTGTGGGGTTGTCATCGGATGATAAAGGAGGGAGAGGGAGGTGTTGGGATTGGATGGGGAAGGAGATTTTGCCGTGAGCTGTTCAAATCCTCAGAGAGTGGTTTTTATTAGAGCAAGTGTTTCTTGTTTGGAGGTGGAATAATGCTAATATGCTTCTGGATTGACCTCTAACGCCGGATGTTCCGTGAAACTCGGAGCACTTGCAAATCCTTGGTAAACATTGTGTTCGCTGTTTCCCCTGTGAGCCTCCTGGAGCTGCGGTGATATGGTCCCTTCTGCGTACACCGAAAACCATAATAATCATTCTGACTGGACCTTGAAGAAGCCATAAACCACTGAAATGAAGTTGATCGCAAGTGGCCACAAGAAAACAAAAGACAGAAAACAAAAGACGAAGGACAGAAAAAAATGGATGATATATAAGCTCAATGACCTATTTGCAATATCCTCTGTACAAAGTAGACTACTTGATTTCCAGATATTTAACATGCAGGCCAGGCTCTGGAGATCCATCTGTGATCCGATATTTTTGTGGAGCTTGTGGTCGGAGGTCTACGAGAACCAGGTATCTGTGACTAAAAGAATCGGAACAGAAAAGCATTGGAAGAATCAACATGACGTTGACTGTGACAGGACAGAAGTGAGAACAGCCCTAAAAGTCAAGTTGGACGCGTCGGGCGGTGGGGTAATGGTTAGGTAATACAAAAACGCGCCAACCTTGGAACGCGTCCACGAGCGAATATAAGTATCCTTCCAATCCCCTCCTCCCTCTTTCCTTCCTCTAGAGCTGCTTGGCCTCATCCACCAAGCAGCGGGTCCTTGAGTTTCCCATTCAGCTCTTTGCACGTGGATAGGGAAGGAGTTCTCTCAACCATACCATCCCGTTGAACGGCTGTGCTGCTCACTGGGATGGGACGTTTATCAAAAGGTACTTCCTTGAACCCTCGGTTGTCCTGCCCTCCAACCGAGCCTCGCTGGAGTACCTGCTGGTGGACGTCGTTTTGTGATTTCGCTGGTCTTATGACCAGTTATATCGATTGTCCCTATTGTCGTCATCAGGATTGACCAGCAAAGTAAGGTGGGTTCGTCCTTTCGCTGCGCCTCTTTGCTGGGAAATGATCGATTTCGGCAATTGTCGAAAGCTCCCATCCGAGATGCGCGCCGAGAAACCCTCGCAATTTGTTTGAGATCCTCGAGGCGCTGCGTCAATGGTGGGATCCTAGACGCCTCTTGTGGGTTTGGTGCCCATGAGAGTTTTTCGTCTTGAGCTCCATGCCTAGAACTACTCTCCAATTGGCTCTTCTCGGGACGTCCCCGCAGCACGCCTTAGGGTAGCCATGGTGGAAGCTCGCTCCATGCGGCATGGTTGGGGAGGAAATTCGAAGCTGTTTCTTAAGATCGATTCAGGGGGATTTTGTGTGCCCAGATTCGTCTGGTACCTGAAGCCCCCAACTCTTACGTTCCGAGCATCGTTTTGAGATCAAGGAGCGGACCAGGGATAAAACCTGTGTTCCAATCCAAAGAAATCGTTGATCTGAGCTGATGCGATAGGATCCATGATTGTGAGGCCATCGCTACGACTTCTACAGTCATTATTGCTAAAACCCGCAGGCCCCTTGGGGGGGACAACGGGATTTCCGGCTGTACTGTATGATGGAAGGTATGGGAGAGGATCAGTTCCCGTGCTGGTCCGAACCTGCCGACATCTGTTGAGGATGTTCTTTGTGCCGAATAATCCGATCCCGGGTTAAAGCAATGATCAACCTTTCTTTCGCTTTGTTGGAGTAGCAACGTCGGGATACCAGAGGAGCAGCCGCAACGCCCCCCTTATGGAACCGCTTGCGAAACATCAGAATATGTTCCCGATGCCCAAGCGAGCACGGAGCGAGTCAAGGTTTACACCTGCGGGTAACACCAAGTGGAGACCTGGAACCTGTCTGGACCTAGATCCGAGTCCAGCGCTCCAGGAAGCGTTCGAGAAATCCTTCCAGCACGAGGCCGATGCATCACGGGTCGCAACCGTTTGCTGAAAGCCCGGCGGGTACGTGGCGAATCTGCTGAACTGGAATTCCCTTGAGGGATCGCAACCCTTGGGCGGGTGTTCAGTGAGGTAGTGACGTCTTGGTTTTTTTTTATATCCCCTGGGTCCTACCAGGGAGATTTTTTTTGGTTGAGGCCATGGTTGCTTTCTGGATGGTGAATCACTTCGCCTCATCTCGGTGACAACCCTGGTGATTGTTCGGATCTGCAATTCTATGGCCTCTTCAGCGTCCGTTGAGAACCATATAACTGGTTTTCGATGTACGCTGAAGGGGTCATAGAATTGGAGCTCCAGGCGTCATCAGGTTTCAGCGAGACAGAACACTCTTTACCATGTTTCCAATTAAAAAAAACCAATCACAGCTCATTTTTAGATTAGTTAGAATTCAACCAATACATTATCCATTTCAATGACTTAATTCAAGGTAGCCTTCCATGTCAAGTTTGACCGAGAGCCGCAAAATTGTAAGTACTACAATTTTTTGGTTTGAATAATCTCTCACATGACTCCGATAGTATTTTTTAGATGTCCAAGCCACCCAAAAGTTGCCTCTGACTTTGGAAACCCGCGCTTTCTGCTTAGGATCTGTTGGATCACCTTGTATTCGAACAAATGAAGACGACGAACAGGCGGCAACGAACATGGACGACAGGAAAATCTCGAGGCAGACGAAGCTAACATGCGTCACGTTTCTGAAGTTCATCGTCTCTACTGATCATTCTCTTGTAGTCAATCACAGGTCTGAAGCGGAAACGGAATATCAATTCTCATTGTTCTCATTGCTTAAAAAAGACTGTCTATATAATGCAATGCAAGCCAGCCACAAGGCGGTCAACGGCTGGTGTATCTAAATCTAATCAAAAATGCAAGCCTTCATGGAGTTGGGCTGAATATACTCGGACGCATTGCGGAAGCTGGTGAAACCCCAACGAATCTGTGCAGCCATGGCAATCTCAACATCCAAGTCCTTAGCAAACTGCCAAGCAAGACCAGTATCGCGCTGGAAGGCACGACCAACAAGAATGACATCAAGATCATCGTCGTTCAAAATCTTCTCTCCCAAGTTTCCGTTGTTGATCATACCAACAGCAGCAACAAGCATCTTATCGCCAACAGCCTTCTTGACAGCAGCAGCGTGAGGAACCTGGAAAGCAGGACCAGAAGTAATCTTCTGAGCAGCGTGCACACCACCGGTACTGATATCGATCAGATCGATACAGCCCTGCGCAGCAAGCGCACGAGCAAACTCAACCGTGTCCTCAAGCTTCCAGCCCTTCTCATCCGGCATGCTGTTCTCAAGCCAATCGGTAGCCGACACACGCAAGAAGACGGGCACATCGTCACCGGCAGCGTCACGGGTCAACTGAGCGATCTCCAGGGATAGACGAATACGGTTCTCGAAGCTGCCACCGTAGTTATCGGTGCGCTGGTTGGAAGAGGGGCTGAGGAACGACGAGAGGAGGTATCCATGAGCGTTGTGGATCTCGATGAAATCACAGCCAGCAGCAATAGCACGCTTAACAGCCGCAACCCAGGCAGTCTTGACCTCGGCGATATCATCCTGGGTCATGGCAATGGGGATAGGATCACCCTCAGAGAAGGGGATGGCGCTGGGAGCCTTGACGTTATCGGTCCAACCGCCGACGGAGTTGTTGGCGACAACACCGCCGAGCCAAGGAGGCACGGTCGAAGCCTTGCGGCCGGCGTGTGCGAGCTGGATACCGATTTTCTGGCCTTGGCTGTGCGCAAATTCAACGACCTGCTTGATTGGCGCGATCTGCGAGTCCTTCCAGAGGCCTACACACCCGGGCGTGATGCGGCCTTCGGGGACAACACCGGTTGCTTCGATGATCAGGTTTCCTGGGCCGCGCTGGGCAATGGCACCGTAGTGCGCCAAGTGCCAGGCGGTCATGTGGCCATCATCGGCACTGTATTGGCACATGGGTGCCATCTGGAGGGTTATTGTTAGCTGTGTGATTATGTAGGAGATTGGGGGGAATTGCATACCCCAAGGCGATTTTGGAAAGTCACTCCTCTGATGGTGAGAGGCTTGAAAAGCTTGGGAATGGGCTTTCCGCTCGTTTGGGGATTGCGAGCTGTGCCTGCCGGAGGGCTCTGGGCAGGGGTGTAGTATGAGATGCCCTCGGCGGGCTTAGCGGAGACGTCAGGCCAGGTCATTTTGATGGTATTCAGGTATGAATATTATTATATGTTTGAATAATTCCATCTTGCAGGGGTGTACTGGCTTCATTTATGTACTGATCTACAGTGGGGAAGTTGAAGATTGATTTATCATCGAAATTTTTTGATATGCATTACCATCTGATTTTGGAGGCGAGGAAATCGGGAAAGATCCACGGAATTTAATATTCCGCCATAAAATCATCCCAATTTTGACACAGGGGTCCATTTGTCAAGGCGTGTAGCCAAAATGGCCCTGTAAAAAAATATAAAAAGTCGCCGAATGATATCCACCCGGTTGAACTAGGGCCCGAATTTCCGAATCTCGGGAATCCCTCGGCATATAAAAATGCTTATGTAATGTCTCCGACAGGGCCCAATCTTACTCCGGTTGGTTCAAACTCAGACGTTTAAGCTTATTTTTACTCTAGAAATAGAAAACATTCAGTGCGGTCATATAGTGCTGTGAATATGGCAGGATGACTCCACAATTGGATACATGTATATAGCATCATTTGACGGTTGATGTTCTTCCAATATTCATATCCATCTGGCGGTAGGATGGAGGTAGAGAGTTCGCGCCCACTCTCGATCGAGCGCTGGCCATCGTAAGGCGAAGTACTCCCTCTCTGGCACACTATAACCCGCAGCGCCCCAGTCAATGATCCCTGTAATTTTCCCGTCCTGAATCATGATGTTAGAGTGGTCCAGGTCGCCATGAGTAAGTATTTTGATTTCTTCTTAGTCGGTTCCAGATATGAGGAGTTCTTCTGCAAAGAGAATATCTGTCTCTGTCTCGAGCTTTAGATTAGGCCTGTAATTTTCCATAGCCTCCACAATACCTTTATTAAAGTCCTTACGGGAGGCGAATGGCCCATATTTGTAGACTGAATTCCGTTGGAAAACAATCTCCTGGCATGGGCCGCTATCGACAGTCCCGAAAAACGATCCCTCGATTTGGCGCCATTGTTGTATATAGCCTCGTAGCACCTGCACAAGGGACTCCTTCAGCGCTGGCGGTAATTTTGACCAGCTTTGACTGAGCTGGATGCCGTGTATTTTTTCCATCAAGATGAATCCGATATCCTCAATCATATAGGCATTGAAAACTTGGGGGACAGGGACTGATGTTTGATTCTTGAGTAGAATCATAGCCTCCACCTCTCCCATCTAAACTTTTCGTCAAGCTGTAACAGATAACAGACATTGAGTCGATTAGGGCAAATATTCAGGCCCTCTCGGATCCGTTGTACCGAAACAAGTGGCCGCGGGTTGTCTCGCTGCGAGGGCGTGAACTTTACCCCGACAGCTGAGTTTGTAAGATCACACAGATCCTTTCCATCAGATCCACACGAATCGGCTGAGTTAGCGTTATTAGAGAAAAGTCGCGCTGATGAAAGACGGGGGAGAGGGGGTCCACTCACTGCCTCATACCAAGGAGCTTCCACATCTCAGCATCCTGTGTCCACACTTCAGCATCCTGGGTCATGTTGCTCCCTTGTGAATCCTGCACTGTAATATATGTCCAAATCGTGGCAGCGGTTGGTCTCCAAGCCGAAATGGCGTTTCTTACTGCTCTTGTGATTTGGAACCTGACATAGACAAAATGTTGAGAATGTCAATGAGTGGCTGGGTGGATGACGGCGGGGGATACGTTTGATGTCTAAGGAGAAGATTGTGTCGGGCGGGGAATCATTGAACTCTAAGTTCGACCTTATTTTAGATCCGTTCCCCAAGGAACACGGTCCTGTTCAGCGACAGAAGGCCGCGAAGGTGTACACCTGGGAAGCTACTATCAACATCGGTAATATGAGACCTAGTCGTCCGTATACTTGTTGACTGGGTTTGATGAGCGGCTACCATAGTCAGGTGTGCGCGGTGGAGTTGGGCTAGGTCTTGCTTCGGTGTATGACCCATGTATGCCTGCATCGCTCATCTAGTTCATAATTAACTTCGTACAGTTCTGGATGAAAGAATTGTCCGTGATATTCGTCCAGGGTGTCTCATTTCTGAGATTTGTTGCGGGAAGAAATCGAGCCCGACAACCCGTAAGCGGCAGTAAAGTAACCAGAGCAGCTAATGAAGAAATAGTATCTGCCTACATGAAAGAAGTGAAATTATCGAAGAATTTGAA
Source organism: Penicillium samsonianum (assembly GCF_028829775.1). Taxonomy (NCBI): domain Eukaryota; kingdom Fungi; phylum Ascomycota; class Eurotiomycetes; order Eurotiales; family Aspergillaceae; genus Penicillium; species Penicillium samsonianum. The sequence goes on along the minus strand of NW_026643260.1, from coordinate 1,327,448 downwards.
GTGGTGGACTAAAACCAGTCGATTGGCAGGAGTATGGACCCACTTTCCAATATGGCTTCTTGGTGGGGGGATGTCAAATAACTGGTGTTGCTCTTAAATTTATAGGAACCTGGGGAAGCCATTTGCTTCCGAAAATGGAAAGTGGGTTCTTGGGAGATCACATGTTAAGGCCTGAATATGTATCCATTCCTGCCTGCAGATTCTAACAATGCCATATCTCTACTTTGCCTGACCGTTTGAACTAGCATCCCGTTCAATCCCACCACCAGGTAAAAGCATCCCAGCCCGATCAATGACTGACCGCGCTCGAATATAAGGGTCCAACTTCCAATAGTTCACGCGGAACTCCTCAATAACAGCATTCCGTCGCGACTTGAGCTCCTCCACTTTCGACACCTCTTTCTTCCCATCAGACTGCGAGCTGGCAGAGATCCACGCTGCTGTAGCACTGATCATCCGGATGCCGATCATCATACGGTCGTACATGAGTGAATCGCGCGTTGCGGTGTCCTTCATGACCGCGTTCTCGTCTTTCACAGGCTCGTCGTATTTATAGGTCCACTTGTCGTCACCGGAGAACTCTTTGGGGATCTTGCTGCGCGGGATGAACTTGTCCAGGTCGGCGATTGACTTCGTAAAATGCACTTTCGATGCCACGACAGGGTCCATCCAGCCGTGGATGAGTCTCCAGATTCCTGTTTGGTGAAAGTGATGTTGTGAGTATGCTCTGCAATGAAGAGGAAGAATTTCTTAGTAGAAGACTTACCAGAGAAGATCCAGGGTGCATTATGGATGAGCAGTCGTCCTAGAGACTCTGGGTAGTTTGCCTCGAAGCATTTGAGGATGAACTTGACTGGAGGGTATTCCTGTTGCGAAGATTAGTATAAGACCAGTCATCTCGATCTAACCGCACCATGGTGTCTTACCATGTTGGACAACCCGAATCCTGTCAAATCAAAGACAATTGTCTGTGAATATGTCAGCGTGAGTCAATATCCCAACATTCCGGTCGAACATACGCCCGTTTCAACCGGAGCATCCAAGATAAGTCGCGTTGCCTCAATAACATGAACAATATACCGCTCGAGAGCTTCCTCACTCTGAGCCCCTGGTTTGTGAATCTTCACTCTAACATAGATAACAGGCCGACCATCCCTGTCAAAGCCATGAAGGAAGCTTTTGCCCGTCTTGAATTGGTTGATAAAATCGGCACCTTCCTTCTTCTCCTTCGGCGTGGCTTTGGCACTGCGGGATTGCTCCAGAGCGTATTCCTCTCCCCGGGGCAGAATCTCTTCATCAACCTCTACTTCCTTTCTCCACAGGATGTTCGACGCCATCATCGAGAATGCCTTTCCGACATCCCATTTTCTAGCGCGCAAGAACCGGAGCAATAAGCTATCTGGGTTTTCCTGCTTGATCATCTTCAAGATCGCAAAGCACATTTCCTGAGGCGTCATTTTGGAGAGGATGCTCTCCATAGACTTGATCTCTGTATCCTGCATGCCCAGCTCTCGGAGCTGTGAGAAAAGGGAAGAGAAGTGCGCCGGGGTGACCTTTCGGTTGGCCATTTCCGAAATTATAGTGTTTTTGGCATGTCCATTCATGAGCGCGTCCACCTTGTCGAGTGACTTCTGCTCTTTGTTGTCGGAGCCATTTAAAGCGGCGGTTTCTCCGTTGGTCTCGTTATTTGATTCCGCCGGTGCGGTCCCATTCGAGGTCTCTCCATTGGCGACTTCGCCCTTCAATGCGCTAATAATAGCCTCCACCGTCGGCTCATTGATATTATCCAGAGCAGCAAACAGCTTGCTGGAGGAGCCCTCCGGAATCGGGACCTCATACACAGCAGACAGGACAGTCGTAACGGCGGTTAAAAGAATGATCCATAATTCAATTAACTTTGCTTCCTGGTCATGAGTGAGGTGGCCGAGATGCCCGGACAGTGGATCGGGAGTAGGAGACATGGCGTGAATCGTGGGTATAATACAGAATCGACTTGAGGAAATCAACTCATATTTTAGTCGCAAAAGGTCGCTGGTGATGGGGACTTGTTCAATGCATCCACTGCTGACGGGGCCACATGAATCGACGCCCTGCCTCGGCCACCCCCGGATTCACAGGCGCATTCAAAACCGATACCTCGGTGTTTGACATCGGTCGATCGTTTATTGAAATGTGGTTGCTGGGACCTTGACCTTTTTTTGTGGGGGATCTTGAAACAGCCTCGATGAACGGCGGCGAACGGACCTTGTGAGGGGAAGGGGGAGGGGATGACGATCCCCCATATTGCGGGGAAGATCGTCGCTCTGGGTTCGATTACTCTCAATTTTGAGCTTCGATTACGCAGAGGCGCAAGATCTTAGCGGACGATGACTCTATTTTTACCGGATTTGTACATGGCTCTAAGCCAAATTAGGTATGCAGGATGTCAATAGTGTGTAGAGACTTTGGTTGTACCAAAGGCACTCATTCCTTCACTACCCTCGGTTAATCGCCGGTAGATTCTCATTGAGAATATTCATATGCATTCTAACTTTGCAATAAAATTATTCGTTCAAAATATGACATGAAATTTTGCCGAAATACTGGATGACGCAAACCAGCCCTTTTGCTACAGGACTACTCCCAACTCTACAGAGTACAACATAGGCAACTTTCAATACATCCACTATCCACTCAGGGGGTTGAAATTCCCCAGAATTAATCTGCCTCATGTTTGAGTTCACACTAGCAAAGACAGCAATTCCCCGCAATCGTACATTAAATTGCCGTTAAGGTACAACCTTTTTTCCAGCGTCTGCCAAGAGACCGAGGTCTAGCGTAACGTGACTGCTGTCTCGTGACCTCTTCGTTTGCTGGTAGAAGTTTTGTAGATATTTCCTCTCCTATTTACGCATCTACATATGTTCTCCTCGGATTCCCATCTTCTGATTCTAGAGCTTCGAAGGTACTTTGCAGTCTCTTGCTATGAATTGTACTGCTATGATTCTGATACCAAGAAACTACCAACGAAAATATATTGAAACACAGCCAACTGAAGTCAATGCAACGACTTTCACTCGCTAAAGTACCTCAGATCTTCCCATGCTCCAAGAAGGCGACTGGAATATCATCAAATTTGGGTCTCAAATACTCACCAACATTATTCCCGAGAAAGTCGAGCGTCTTAGTACAGCTAGCTCCACGGTCAAGATGGTCGGAAAACAAAAAGTTTACGGATCCAATATTAGGAAATTCAAATCGCTCCTGAAACAAAGTTAGCAGCTTCTCAATTAATGATTCACATTCGGATGCTAATGCTTCTCGGGGTTTTTATATATACCGCTACGAAAACATGTGACTTTTATCATATCGTAGGCACTTGGTGGGACTTACTAAAACAATGTCAATGCTCCTGATTCTACTAGACTCTCTAGACTTGATTTATTTTTCGTTAGATTAATCATATACCAAGGTGGCTTGAGCTCCTGTACCAAAAATATGTTTCTGATAGAGTATATGAGTAGGGATTTAGGTCACTAGACCCCCTTCGGTGCCATTCTACATTCTCATGGACAGGCCTTCGAAGTAGTCATAGTCTTTCAGTAGAGGGGCCACAATTGTGTCGAACACCGACTCGTCAAAGGAAGGATCCTCAAACCCATCACCTTTACTTCGAGACCAATACAAACACTCTTTGACAACGTCTCCATAATTTGACCCACTTTCCCAATATACCGTTCGCAGCAACCTTGTTACAGTGTTGAGGATAGACATATCCTCCGAAGCCTCTCCATCTTCAGGCCGACGCAGGGATGATATTGCCTTTCCTAGGGACAACTCTATCAATGCCAGTGCAAGAGGAAACAGCGTTTTATTCGAGTGTCGACTAGAGTCTTGACCATCGTGTACTCGGTAAGCCAACCCATTTGCGTCTGTTTCGGGTACATTCAGACCTGTGCGCAAGAGATATGGGCGTTCGTATTGTGAGAGTTGAGATCCCTTACCACGGAGGAAGAAAATATCTTTCGTTCCCCAGTGTTGCTGGAGCCAGGTTCCGTGTAGCTCGAGGAGGCTGCACGCGAGTTGTGTTGCAAGGTAGAGTCTGTCTCGGCGGCTCAACTCCTCTGAGGTTTGGATGGGGGACTCAGGGGTGGATGGAGAGCCAAGAAGGGTTTGTTGTAAAGAATGGAGATGTATTTCATGTTGAATAGTGCGAACTAGGCTGATGCAGTACCCCGTCTCTGTGGCCTTGTTTCCGAAGATGTAATCAATGGATTCGGAACTGGAATTCGGCGATGTTATATTAACCTGATCAAATGCGGAACATAGACCGGCGCTAGACGACCCACCCAGAGACGTTGGTGTTGGCTGAGCGTTTTCCATGCATTTTGTTCTTGGCAGTTCGAAATGGACTTTGGATGCTCGAGTTAACCGTTGAACTCCTGAATCGGAGTCTCGTGAGGTGCGGGGCCATTGGGCACTTCGATCAGTTTGCACTTTGATTTCATGCCAGCGCCTTCGGTCTTTTGTGGATGAACAGTTCTCTGGAGGCGATACAATCATATGGAAGCTGGTGATTTGGGGGTCAAGGTGTGTGTCATCTGTGATATCCTTGCAATCTGTGTTGAGCTGAAGGGCAACGAAGTGGGCATCTTGAGATGAACAATTCCAGCAGTTTCGGCCTTTTTTGATGATACTATAGAGAGCATTTGCATGGGCTCTCTTTTCTCGGTATCGGTTGAGGTTTCTTCTTCGTCTCGCTGGTCCCTTGCGATACTGTTCGCGATGTTGAGACTGCTCGCTTATCGTTTTCAAGATCTGGTTTGTCTTGTCGATCTTGTCTAACAGGTCTTCATATATCGCTGCGTTAAACACTTTTCGAAACTTGAGGGCGCTTAACGGGTTTATTGATATCGCCTAGAGGCAGAATAGATATAGTTTTAGTGACCTTGTCGTGTTAACAGTATTTCCACGCTTGACTCACGTTGCAGTAATCTCCTGTCTCTAACCCGAGCTTGCGGGAAAGGTCTTCCAATAAGCGACATAGTGCTCGTACTGTGCCAGTAAAGGGGACATAGTCCCGATCGAGCTTTTGTGTCAGTCGACTTTGGAATGTTGGGTCTTTCCACCCGGGACCTCTTGGGTTGTTGATCAAGTCGGACCTTTGATCATGGTCGTCGACCACACCCTCCAAGGAAAGCTCTAAAGTATTGACCATCATGGCGTACTGGGCACTAAGTCCACTCGAAAAGTCTTCCAGCTGCCATTTATATCGTCGCAAGGCCTTTATCTTTTCGAGTCCCCGTGCATAATTATCCAGCTGATTCACAACCAAGGGAAGGATGGCTAGAGCCACACCTGTTGCCTCTATTCCTGTGACCATGACCGAGTGACAGTATCTAAAGAAGCCAGAGATGGGAAAAAAAAACAAAGCAAAAACTATACATGTTGTAGGTGGTGAGATTGTACTTGATATTTTACCCCGCACTCAGCCTCACATTCAGTCCCGCATTCTATCAACTTCTTTACACCCTTTACTCCTATTCCTTTGTACAAGTTTCACGATAGTCACGCCAAATACACAATAGTGCCATGGCCACAAATATTGCAACTGTGCTAAATGAGTGTGTGAAAGAGTTCACAGAATTGACTAGCTCAGGTGCTCTTACGCAATACGACAATGAAGTCTCCAAACATCGCTGGTTGGATGAGTTCGGACGACTTCGGATATGGGCGGGAAATATTGGGGCTCATCAGACTGGCCAATCTTCGCTGGATTATCGACTTCGAGATGCTTCCCACTTGAAGAACGAAACGGTCAAACTATTGCAGCGATTGCTAAGGGTACTTCGAGACCTGGCCGATGTCATGAAAGATGAAGACCCGGTTGAAGATGAAGACTATGATGAGACTTTCTTCGAGGTCAGCGACGGAGAGCTTGAGGACGACAATGATATGACAGACATTCAGATGCTTTTTCAAAGCTTGAGAAACACTATCAACCTCCTGTTCCAAATATCAATGGCCATTCGCCGACCCGCTGACCACGATCGTCTTCTCGGCGTGAAAATCAAAGATGAATCATATTTCGAACCATGGGCGCAGCAACACATTTCCCACAAATTTCCGAATGCTATGGTTTCTATAATTCCTCGCCTCGGCGCTGCAATGGCGAGGCAAAAAGGAGTTTTGAAATATTTTGAGAGACATCGAGCAAAGCTTGGTCAGGGCTTATCTGGTAATGGGGATCAGCTATCAGAAACAGTGGCTACGGAGATGGTATCGGCGGGCCACCTCCAATTTCTCGAAACAAACTCCACCTCCGGCATTTCTCAGACTTCCTATGCCCCCAGCATATTCACGTCGAATGAATCTCTCTCCGTTCCGAATCCACCAAAGGAATCTGCCGATGAAAACCCGTTCGAGTGTCCATATTGTTACCTTGTCATCAAAATCAAAGGCAAAAAAGACTGGGCTCGTCATGTCTTTCGGGACCTAACGCCATATGTCTGCATATCGACAAAGTGCAGTACTCCATCGAAGCTATATGAAAGTCGTCGACAGTGGTATGATCATATGTGTCAGTCTCACTCTATATTGGCCGATTTGCAGAGTGGCTCCAACTGTCCTCTGTGCCAAGTTCAAATCTGTCCGCCACTGACTTTTGATCGACATGTTGGACATCATATGGAACAACTGGCGTTGTTTGTTCTTCCGCGCACGACTCCAACCGAAGAAGCTATTCCTGGAACGGCATCCAATGCTGCATCTTTGGCAGATGTCGGAGATGAAAGCATACTTGGCACTGATCCAGCTAAGGAACATCCTCAAATTATGGATGAGACCAATTTTGATGAGGAGCATTCTTACCTAGAAAATTTGTCATTGGAAAGAAACCACGTGCCACCTGTTGTCAAGGCCCCGGAGTCTTCAACCTCGTCCTTTAGAAAAATCGAGGAAACTCCGGGTGGCTCCAGTCCCTTTTCTTATACAACCGCGAAGGAACACTATGATCGTGACCATCCAATATCTCCTCGGGGCGGGATTGGGAAATCTAAGCTAGAAGGTTCGGGTTTCAGTCCTAATTCCGAAGGTCAAGCAGACGAGGATGTTCCTCGGAAGAGCAGAGAGAGGACCGAGAAAGGGAACAGCCACTCATTTCTCCTTGATGGCGACGTGGGGGACCTGAAAAATACCATTGCCCCAGCTGGTCCCGAAACTTGGATGACGGATGCAGAGCACTTTAATGTCACATCTAGTGCAAACCAGAATGATTGGATGTCTGGGTATGCCTATGCCCCCGACACCTGGCAGGTTGATGAGGCTACTAGGACTATATCTCATTCGAACAATCCTATCAACGATTTGGAAGGCGAATCGTCATCTCATGACGGTAAGAAAAAAGCCGAGTAAGTTTTCTAACAAGATATCCGTGGATAGAATTGCGCCGATTTTGAGAAGACTCATCTGATTATTTCTCTTGAGTTAGTGATGGTCGTGTTCTTTTCCAATGCAAATGGAAAGATTGCAATGCGAAAATATTATTTCCAACCAAACTGGATTTCATACGTCACATGAAGACCCAGCATATTTCCCCACCTGCATTCAAGTGTACCATCTGCGACAGAGCTTTTAATCGCAGGTCCAATATGATAGAACACCTATCCCGGGTACATCTGGTTGAACATTCAGAGCCGAGGCAGATGTCAGCAAATATCCCGACGAGCCTAGAATGAGGGACCAGTTGGGAGTTCCCGACAATTGCCACGCTAGAAGGCCGGTTGATGATATGTCGGAGTATGAAAGAGATGATATTAACATCGAGCAAAGGCTTTTTCGCCACCCTCGGCACAATCTTTGGGGCAGTCCCTCAAACGCGGATACGTCTGGTGATTAGCTCAACGAATATCATGTGCCGCCATATGAGGAACCAGAACCGAGCGAGTTGATCTCCAGGCCTGCAATTGGTATTGAGGAATCGTTGCTTGGTGGTGATATGAAACTTCTGAACCGCCAAAAGACAAACAAGAGTAATATGGCAAAAAGTCTCTGGGGGCTCTGTCTGCCACCGAAGCAAGAGTTCCTCTGACGCCAAAAGATGTTCTGAGCTCCCAATGGTACCCGTTTTCAGAGAATCCGATGTTAAACAGGGAGGGCGGCTCCGCCTCTCCAATTGCTGCATCAAGAAAGAGTATTCTCCCTTGAATACAATGAGGGAGGTTGAACAAGCCCCTCGCCAATACGAAGATCTTCAAAGCGGGAAACAAGATATTCCAGGGTTCCCAGACAATATCCTCATTTGGCGATTGGTTCCAGAGAAGAAGTTTAGTGTTACGCTGTCAAGACACAATAATTGAGGTCAGATTTCGCCTATCTATGGAGTACCTCAGATCTTCCCACGCTCCAAGAAGGCGACTGGAATATCAACAAACTTGGATCTCAAATACTCACCAACATTCTTCCCGAGGAAGTCGAGCGTCTTAGTACAGCTAACTCCACGGTCAAGATGATCATAAAGCAAGAAGTGCACGGCTCCAATGTTAAGCAACTCAAATCGCTCCTGAACGTAAAGTTTAGCGATGGGGCAAAGAGCGTTCTACAAAAGCTGTCACTCACGATTCTTCCACCCTTGTATTCCTTTGCTAGAAGTTGCTGGATCTTTTCGACCGTTAGAAGCGCGCGGAGCCATTCGTATTCATCATCATGGCGAATATAGAATCCGACGTTTGCATTGGAGCCTTTGTCTCCGGAGCGAGAATGGACTATCCAGCCTAAGGGTCCTCGGGTCGTCGAACCAAAGCTGCCGACATCGACATGAGCAGACTTCTGTGTCGAAACTGCAATTTTGCTCTCAACCGTTGATGGCGGTGCAATTTCAATTGTTCGTCCATCATGGAGATGGATACGATGATTGACAAGTGATTGAGGGAATTTTGTCACGAAATACTCATGAATCTCCCTGGGGAGAGCAGTCCTCACATCCATATGGAATGTCCCACCAGGGTACAGCTCCATGGTAGTCTCCAGAATGGGTTCCAAGAAATTAGCAGACGCGAGATAGTCCTTTTCGGACGCCTGAGCAACGACGCGGAAACCCACAGTGGCAGATGCTTGATCTTGAGCGTCTTCCGCTGCCACGCCATTCAGAGCAAATTCAAGCAAGCTCAGGTTCTTCACCCTGTGACCCAGTTCCTCCCGAATCTGTGCCTCTAGCATCCTCGCTTTAGCTTCGATATCGAGTCCCACCAACCAGAATACCAACTCGGCGTGATACGCTTCCTTGGCTGTGATTCCGACTTTCGTTGTGGCTGGGGGTGGGCCACCGCGTATTCCGGAGAGAAGTACACGGTCAGGCCCAATTTCTTCAAATTTCACTCCCTCCAGATACGCTGTGACATCAGAGTTGTAGTAGCGCGGACCTTGGATCTCATACAGTAGTTGCGACTTGCAGGTATTGATCGAAACCAAGCCGTTACTTCCGCGAGTTTTGGTGACAATGACCTGGCCAGAATGATCAATTTCGGCAATGGGCAGTCCAAGATTTTGCCAGCCATGATGCTCTAGGTCCTTGAATCCGGTAAAATTGCCGCCAGTAACATAGGAGGAACATTCAATGAGGTGTCCGGCCACAAGCGAGTTGGCAAGTTGATCATAGTCCTCCCGGTCCCAGCTGTGCCACCACAACGCGGATCCAATCACGGGAGATGCATCTGAGACTCGACCGCAAACAACAATATCGGCTCCTTGCGTAAAGGCTTCGGCGATTCCGAGCCCGCCCAGATACGCCTGAGCGGAGATTGCTTCACGTTTCCATTCGCTCAGAGGTTGGTTTGTGCAGAGATGGCGGAAATCAAAGGCCTTCTCCGCTTCGGCTTTCAGTACAGCCGGTAGTACCTGGTCGCCTTCGACCCAGGCAATGTTCAGAGATACATTCTTCTCTTTCACAAGGGCAAGTAGGGCATCATAAAGTCCCTTTGTATCCGATGACCCGGCGTTCGCCGCAATCTTGATGCCATGCTCAACGATCTCGGGGAGCACATCTTCGAGGGCTGAAATGAAGGTTTTCTCGTAGGCGACTCCTTGTCCTGCTTCAATTAGATAAAATGAAATTTGGAAAGACCGGTGCATGTATGATAAAGAAACAATATACCTTTGTGATGCTTTGTAGCGTTGAAGGTCATGTTGGCTTCGGACATCCAGTCTCCAACAAGAACATCAAACGGGTCATTCTTATGGTTTCTCACAGCTGCGGCAAGGAGTCGTCTGCGGTCCTGGGCGGATCCAGACGATCCTACGAGATAAAATATCAGTTTCCACCCCGATGTTTATATCGCGCAATCACTGACCGAGGATGCGAAGGGGCCGTTTGGTCTGCTGTGATGGCATGTCGTATTTTGGATTTGTGGGTTGTCAGGCGATACAATGGAACACAGGACTCCAAGACAAAATATATTATGGGGGCCTTCTGTCCGATCCTTTTATATGGTATACGTCGGTCAGCCGGATGTTGATCCCCAGAGTCCACCTCGGGTGTCGAGCTTGTTAGCAGGCCCTTCGATTTCACAGGATAACCCCGGTCTGACTAGCATATATACGAGTCAGAGTGGGGTTTATATTCCCCACTAAACAAGGTTCAACGGTTTATATTGGCCGGTTGTTTACACACTCCTCTGTGCCGAGATTCCGGACTCTCTAGTTTGTATACTAATCGCGTAAGGACACTGACTCGAGTGGGTACGAGTCAGAATTCGGAAACAAGATGAGTGACATATGAGGGCCCTGGTGATTATGTGAAGTTCAAATATGTTATTAAAAGGACCAAGTTTACAGACGGTGGAACATCAAATTCAAACCATTTGGAGAAAACTTCTTCTCACTCCCAACACTCACCCACTATGACCACTACTCATGATGCTCAGGGTGATGAAGCGTACTCTGTGCCAGCAGAGGCCCAAAAGGGTCTTTCTGGCCGGAATCCTTCAAAACCCGCTGATGAAAGGCCTGCCTGCAGAGATTCACAACGCCGCAGCTGCCATCAAATTTGTTGGGTCAGATGATCCCAGCATTGCGATTAACTGGAGATTTGCAGAGAGCATTGCGAGTTTGAAAGCATTTGAGGGGGCAATGCTAAGTGTTCTCTTACAACGAAAATATGGGGTCAAGGCGCCGGAGATTGTGGTTGATACGTATGTCGCCAGAAACCAGAAACGATTCACCTCCCTCCCACCCTCTACCCTTCCTCTCATATATTCTTTTGCTCTATATTCCTGGAACGGGAGAGCCCAGCTTATTATGTACATAGTGACCATAGTCAGCTCTTTGTCATGTCCGCGATGATCTGGACGCTTGATCCAGAGGGTGAACCCATCGAATCCTCCTTCACGCTCGCTCGCGACGGTGGACGCTTCCTGGACTATTTCCCTACTTGGGACACAAACAAGGCACAGGCCAACCTGTATCGATCCCTCTGCACTAATGTGTATAAGACGAAGGATGACCGTTACTTCCATTTGCACGGTATCGTATATTTGTATCTCCGGCCATTTGTCACACAAGCTAACTATTCCGTCATTATAGGAAGTATGAACCCAGAGCCAACCCTCACGAGCGTAGGTCTTCCGCCTTGGATGCCGGAGCTTGACAATAGTCCCCGTGAGGATATTGTCAAGTTTTATCAGAATCGTGTGAAAGAATTCGATTCCGCCGACCTCGAGGATCTCGCATCAGAGGTTCATCGCCAAGCTGGAACCATCTGTTGGACCTCCGAGGAGTATTTTGCCAGCAAACACGGGCAGGCAAATGGGAAAGTTGGGCTGTACGAGATTCATCACCACGCCAATCCGAAGCAACAACCTAGCTGGTGGCCGCCTTCCCAAGATACCAGTGCTACCAGACCTTTGGCAGGACTGAAAGTCGTTGACTTAACTCGAGTCATCGCCGGTCCAGCCATAAGTCGAGGTCTAGCCGAGATGGGTGCCAGCGTTATGAGAGTTGTTGCTCCCCACTTATGCGACTTTTCCTTTGTGCACTGTGATATGAATTGGGGAAAGTGGAACAGCTTTCTGGACCTGCGACTGGCGCAAGGCCAAGATAGTCTGAGAGCTTTGATCAAGGATGCCGATGTTGTTGTAACAGGCTATCGCCCGGGCGTACTTGATAAGTATGGATTTTCGGAAAAGGACATTCTGAGAATCGGCAGCGACCGCGGTCGTGGCATCATCTATGCTCGCGAGAATTGCTATGGCTGGTACGGCCCATGGGCGAAGCGCAGTGGGTGGCAGCAAATCAGTGATGCAAACTGCGGCGTCGCGATGGAATATGGCCGCGGGATGGGTCTTGATGAGCCGGTCATACCCGTTTTCCCCAATTCGGATTACTGCACGGGTGTCTGTGGCACTGCTGGAGTCCTGGATGCTCTTCTGCGACGCGCCACTGACGGTGGATCTTATACCGTTGATATCGCCCTCAATTACTACTCTCAATGGCTAGTTCGCTCTGTCGGAACCTATTCTGAAAAGGTCTGGCAGAAGCTTTGGTCGGACAATGGCCGTCCTGTTTTCCGTCACTACCACACCATGTTTGATACGATCCCAGCGCACGTGGAATTGCTGAAGAATAACAGTGGCGACCGCGTCTTTCACCCGCGTAACTTCCACGACCTCCACAGTCCTCAATTGGGCATTTCCGTCAGGGTTCCCAAACCTGTGCTCCAATTCCCTAAGGGCACGGTGCAGCTAAAATATAATGTGGGAACCCGGACTAATGGTGTTGATCAACCCAAGTGGCCGGAGGATCTCATGATGGAAGTCGTGGTCTAAGCTTATGGGATATGGCCACCGCGCTACTGATTTTGTGTTAGTTCTGAGGAAGGCTTGGTTTATAGAGATGTCGGCCATGGATGATTGACATGTACTCTTGGTGGATTCATCACTTGAACAACATACCTCTATTCCAATAAATGATTTCAAAGACACATTTCTAGTAAAGGCATTCCAAGTCATGAAAAGAATGTTGAAAATGGATAATGCAGGCGATCGAAGTAGTCTTAGTCTGATGCGATGGCGGGGCCAGTCTGCCGTCCTTTCCGTGGCGGTCTTCTTTAGGGTCTTCCCGAGGTTGGCGGTTAACCACCCAATACCCCCGTCTTGAATGTCTTCCCAAGGTTCCCAAACCTGTATCTCACACTTCGAATCGATCACTCACCAATGACTAAAATCAATGCAGCGAATGTTGAAATACGCAGAGAGAAGAAACGCGCGTGGGATCGAGCCGCCCAGCGCACATGTCGACAAAAGACGAAGGCCCGGATAGCGCACCTACAGGAGACAATCCAATCGCTACAAAATCAGACACCAGAAGACACTATTACCCGGTTATTGGAAAGAAATGAGGAACTTGAGACCGAGGTCACACGTCTGAAGAAAGTGATCCAAAGCGCCTTTTCAGTACTTTCAGAAGAGGCGAGCCACACCAAGATGCCAACGGCGGAACATATCGCGACCCCAAAACTCCTTTCACAAGCTCCATCTTTGAATGATTATGGGGCGGATACAATCATTCCCTCCTATGAACGATCTTATTCGATCGCAGGTCTTACAGAGACCTCAAGTGTCCACGTAGGTTGTTCTCCTACGGAAAGTTGTAAAGGGCGACAAGAGATCGCACAATATCCGTGTTTCCACCGTCAAGTGCAATTACGCAGTGCACTTTATCTCATGCCGATGCCTGTCACTTCGACGCACAACCGACACCCGTATGAAAACCCTGAGACGGCCTTATCATACCAAAGCTCATGTTCCGCTTGGTACACTGTAAACAAGCTACTCAGCCAAGCTTACCCTTCTCATACTTCCGAAATGTTTCCCAAGATTGATAAAATTGGTGTCCTGCTTCAGGCTATTGATAGAGGATGGGAGACTCTATCGCCCGAAGAAAGAATAAACCCAGGTTTGTGTATTCTCCAACGCATGGATGAGTACATTTGGTCACCAATGCCCAAAATCTTCAGGGTTGCCATTGCATACAAAAGCTATCAGCTGATGCGATACATCTTTCAGCCGGGCCCAGAGACGCGGTTGAAAATACCGGCGTGGGAACTTCCAACGGAGAAGCAATTGAAAGAGCCACATGCATGTGCTATCGACTTTTTCCCTTGGCCAAGTGTTCGTGATCGACTGATCACCCATTATAGCGTATATTTGGAGACCTGCACCTTTTTCTCGACCATACAGCAATTTTTTCGCTTCCATTGGCCCCACTCGTTTGAGGAGAGTTACTCTTTTGATGGTGATTCCGGGTACACTCCAAGTGACCTCTTTGTTCAGCACGCTGCAGACTTATCGAATTGGAAAATGGGTCCTCAATTCTTCCATCTGTACCCGGAGTTTATCGATATAGTGCCGCAGGCGGATTTTTAATAGCAGAAGCCGGCTGACTTGATCTTCAGCCCCTGGCTTTGGGCAAGCTCGAGTCAATTGCATTAGCGACATCATATTTTCATCCATTATCCGAAGTTCAGCCATCTCATTTATCATTTTTCATGTATCACTCACCTTATAGACCACCTTACTCCTTAAAATCACGTGGTAGCTTATCACGTTACCTATCCGTTCGCTCCGTAGATGTTTTGCTCCTCGATCCATGATGGTTTCGCTCGTCTCTACGTATCTCCAGGGTTTTTCCAAAGCTCTCTCCTTCCGGTAGTATTATTGATCTTTGTCACATATTTCATTGTCTCGCAAATGCCGAAGAAACAGCCACGTCCAAATATCTTTTTCCACTCTGAGTTTGATTTAATTTCCCTTTTATCCCTTGCAAAAGACATTCTTGGGAAACTTTGCTTTTGCGACCAATCCCAACATCCGAAGAGTGGCAGTTTGAACTGGGCCATATCTATATATTTTGAAAATGGTATTGAATGGATATTCCGTTCTCCTCGCAAAGACTATTTTGTGCTTCAGAAGGAGAGCACAAGCACAGCCCTTGCAAGCGAGGCGGCAACGCTAAATTATCTACGCGATAAAAGCGATCTCCCTGTCCCAAAAGTATTCTCGTTCTAGATAGTTCCTGTTCTTCTTTCTTTTCCTCTTTCCTTCTCCAACTTGGAACTCCCGTCGTCCATAGCACTCAAATTGAATACCTTCATCGCTTTCTCTTCTGATCTGGCTGCGCGGTCACAAATAGCTAGGGATTCAAGTCTAGTAGTCAGGAATGTCAGGAATTCGTCTAGTAGCTAGGAACTCACTTAGTAGCTAGGAATTCCCTTAGTAGCTAAGAATTCGCCGAATACTTTAGATATCCCTGCAATTCCCTGCGCCTGGTAGTTTCGTCGCTTCTCACCGGTCTCATGTCTCCGAGCCCACCTCTCCTAAAATGTGCCTAACCCGTCAGTGGCAAATGATCGTTGATGCCGAACGAGCTGCGTAGGATGCGTGATCAACCGTCTGTGATGCAGCCTAATAGGCGAGAAAGTTCAGTCGTTGCAATGTTAGGCTGACTCGAGGAAAAATCTAATTCCATTGCCGATTTGGCGCATTCTCGCCAGGTAGCACCATCGTCCATGCTAGAGAAGCTACAAGTTACGCACGAAAAATCGAGATTGGCCTCGGATGGTCAGAGGGGTTCTTGGTAACAAGATCATCTGCTGTGATTATATGATATGCATTGGGACAAGATGTGCATTATCACTCACCATGAATACGAGACTTCATTGCCGATTACTCTGCTTTGCCTTGTCTTCCTTGTGTGTCTGTACCTTATCCACGCCCTTTGGGCTGTCGCCATGCCACAAGTCCATTCCGTGGACGCCACGAAGCCCTTAATGGAATTGGTGGCTTATAAACTCACGAACTAACTAGGATCGCGGACCTCTCGTAGAATGGAGCTGGTATGCGCGGCATGGGTCTACGCGAGGATTTCGTGCCGTGATTTGCAACTCTGCTTGGTGTCCACGTTGTGTATATATAAGCCGGTCTGCCTGTGGAAGGCGTTTTAAAAGATGACCTTTGGTGGAAATTCCCAGCACTAAGCACACACTCATTACGCGACGCCTTTGACTTGCAAGTCCAAGCCTCAGCAAAATTGTCCGCCACTATGGCAGCCTCGTTACTTTTGCGACGCAATCGAAACGTCTTTCTCGCCCTCGTCATTTCGACATTTTGTCGCAATGTTCATTCGAACCCAGAACACTACCGCGCTTCCTGGTCTGCCGCGGTTCAGGACCGTTGGGCAATGTTACGGGACGAGCGCGTGTCCCAACGTTACTCTATGGACACCACCATCCACAAATCGGAAGACGACGGCCGCGTCCAATGCGGAAAGCCGGACGGTAGCCAGCCAATGTGGTTCACTCAGGGCGGTTGCAGCCTTGCAAGCCAAGACATCACCTACGCCGATACGACCGGCAATATCACAGTCATCCGCACGGCCGCAAAGGGTGATCTTATAAAATTGACTTGCGACGACGTGTATTGCCCGATCCCAGCTCGACTCGACTGTTACGAACAGCCAGGTATCTGCTCGTCCGATGAGTGGTGCATGATCGACATCCACGAGAGATGGGGCCCGTGGGCCATGGCCCGTGATGGATCTACTCCACAATGGGAATACTGCTTCAGTGCCGCCGATTTCGTCGCGAACTCTACTGACGAGGCTTTGATCGCCAGCTACAATGCTGATTGCATTGCCAGCACAGTCGGCGACTACGGCATCAAACTTGGACCCAAGACGGAAGCCTGGAAACCTGTGAGGGGCAGGTGCGTTGCGTTCCGAAAGGTGGAGGAGAGCTGCATTGGCAACCCGCTCGAGTTTGGCCCTTTTGAATCCGAGTTTGGCCTGGGCTATGCCCGGGAAGAAAATGGTTGGCCGTTCCCTCGCCCGCTAGTTTGCGGTCCCGGACTTACCTGCACGGGCGCTGAGTTTGAGGTCCGCCCATCGACCTGCGTTGTCCAACGGCCCCCCAATAAATGCTTTGCTGGTCCGTGGTGGGATTCTACCCAGTGTCCGAGAACAGAATCCGATGCCCCAAAAGGCGGCCTAACCATGAACCAGACGGTGGAAGCTCTTCGCAGGGCTATCCTGTTGTATCCGGGCGAGATTGCCTCTCCCGGAGAGTGCGCCTATTGGAATCGCACCAGCAACGTCGGCGTGAGTGTGCTCGCTACGCAGCATAGGATCTACAACATAGCCGGTGCCCTGTGGCCGACCCAACTATTCGACGCAATCCCTAGTTTCGACGAACTTATGCAACTGATTCCGGATCCCAATCTTTACGGAAGTCCCTCGGATTGCGTCGCCCAAGCCGACATTCCTGACTCGGACATCAACAAAGCTCTCGCTAGCGCGGCCACGCTTTCCTCGCAACCTAACCAAGTGTGGTCGCTCGTTCACTTTCTGATGCACAACCAACAAGCTCCTCTGAGTCCTAAGCGCGTTGCTGCCTCACGAGCACTCGCCGGTCACCTCTCGGAAAGCTTTTGGTGTGACGACTGTCGGGGCTTCTTCTCAGTTGGCGTTATCGAGGTATACGGACTCCCACCTCCGAGCTCAGATCCTGAAGATCATGCCCGATATTGGTGGTATGGCCACAACGTCGCTTCAGAACACGTCGCCACGACCCGTGGCGGCCATCCCTGGATTCATGAATTGGGGGAGAAAGGCGTTGCTTCGTTTCAAAATCCCTTCTTCATGACCTGGAAAGATGCTGTGGACATGTGGACATACAACAATTCTTAAACCAATCACTATCAGGGCGAAATTTCCATCAGTGTGATTTATTTCTGAATCTCAGTTGATTTGCCATAGAACTCACAAAACAGTGCTATTATGAACGTGCTGGACGTGGTCATCATAGGCAGAGGCGGTCGATCTGTACAAGAAGGCCGCGTGGTTAAGCGTTGTTGAAAGTGAGATATAATAAATACTTGGACGTCATACGCAGCCGTACCTTCAGTTAGCAGCTCGAATTAATCACAACCGAAGAAGTAATTAATCAAGGCGCCTATTCATAGCTATAATGTGTGATGCAGCAATACGATTATCTAATTCGAGAATCGGGATCGTTCGCCGTGGGGTTCAAGATGAATGCTCCAAGTTCCATGTGTGCCGCCACACACAGACCATTCCCGTGCTACTATTGCGTACAAGTCATATGCTTAGATGATTTTTTTTCTTTCTTTCAATTGTTTATATATCGCAACCCCCAGATCTGGTTGAATAGGCCGCCAACCGGCTTTTAAAAAATGCTGGTTCCGATCGGGTTGTGGGCCACAACTAGGCATACCGCTTCATTGCAAGACTACCCTCTAGTCTTGCTTATATTAACTAAAAACTAAAGGAAAAATCAAGAGTTGATTCCGAGGATTACGGCGCTTTATTTCTCTGGTTTAACTAGCTCTCTAAGGAAATGGAGCGGCATCAATTCCTTCTATATAAGATTTACAATTGGGACGAAACTAGCTACCGAATTGGCTAAGGTAAGTAACGTAAGGTTATTACCTCTCGTATAACTAGCGATATCGCTACCGGTGGTTAGTCAGAGTCAATTACCGGTATTAAATGTATTGCTGCCGATAGCTGGTTAATGCTACTATAGTTTCTACCTAAGGGTAGTTTACATATAGAGGAGTGGTATAAAAATATTACTACCCCCGATTTTCGAATTAAACCTACGCTAAATGGTTGGGTTGACGATGAAACCGCACTTTAATAGCTCTTCTCTTTTTATAAAGCTACAATTGACCGGGTTAAAAAAGGAAGGCCAAGGCTTCTTTTAATAGATACCTATAGTTCTCATATAACCTTCGAATTCGTCAATTTTTGCCGGGAAAAATTCATTATCCCCTTTTATTTTTTTACCCTATACTACCGATCTCTACCAGCCGCTAGATAGTCAAGCCTTTTAAAGCTTAAAACACCATTTCCGTACGGCAAATAACGAGATCGTTATATAGGGTGGAAGTGCAAGTAAGAAGCGGGATTTTTTCCGGATTATCTAGGATGTTAGAGAGCGAGCTTTTACGTAGAGAACGATCCGAGATTCATTTAGATCTAGGGGTATTTACCCCTTAGATCCAGATATTATTCTTGCTCCTCTCCGTTAAAGAGATCTTTAAGGGTCCCCCCTTAGGATTTTCACGCCATCCCCTCCCCCCCCCCAAGATTTTACAAGCTCAGTCACCAATTCACCGCTAGATACAATTAAGCGGGTTAAAAAGCTTAATACTAAGCTTGCTAATAATCTGAAGCATCTATAGAAGAGCGTACAAAGGCATATTCAACGAAGTATGAATACAAATATGCTTTTATCTCAACAGCTTGATCTAGTCACGGAGAGTTTAAAGCAGTCTCAATCCCACAAAGCAGATGATACCAAGGCAAGAAATGGCAAATCGCTTCTTGGAACCAAGGGATCAGTGCTCTCACCTATCTACGCAAATAGGATGATGGTGAAAAGATAGGATGCTGATTCTAAGAAGTTGAAGCGCTTACAGACAAAGCATGCCAAGGAATTGGAAGCTCAGCGGCGAGCTCAGGAAGCAAAGGATTTAGTAGAAGCTGAGCATGAAGCTTCAATGGCGGCAAGAGATAGTATAGGTGGAGATTGGTATATAGATAGTTATGGTGGTTACATGTAAATAGTATTTTCATAGGTTGACAAAATGAAAATTTGACGTTTGGTGAAAAAATGACTTTTGGTGGGGCGCACCAATACCCGGTAGGTGTATTGGGCGCTTGGCACGGTTACTCGCAGGACCCAAGTTCCTTGTAGAGTCGGGGCTCAATCGGGTATCCAAAGTGGAGCAGATACTTTGAGGTTGGCTTATCGGCTCTCAGACTCCATTTATTCGCCACCGAGAGCACATGTTGTAGTGCGCTTTCAGGAACCCAGTCAGTCTTAAAATCAGATTGACATGCCTGTTGATTTGCCCGTTGATAGGCCCATATGTTGTATATGGCCCAACCGGCCTTTGCGCTGGGGTTTGGGCACGACCCTATGGGTGCGCACGCAATCAGTTGGTTGTTTCCGTCATTATTGATGCGCTCTTTGGGGGTGTCTTGTCTTAATAAGAAGCGGGTTGAAATCAAGAGGAGGCGCGATAGTGTAGTTCTACTTTATTAAAGCTGGGAGAGCCGCTTCCCCGCTTCTTAATCTCAGTGCGGTACCATTCCACCACCTTGTTAGGTTTGAATGAAAATATATTTGATCCCAATAAGTGCCATCACACAAGGAGAAACACGCGCAATCTGTCAGGCTGCATATGGAATTTATTCGGCAGCTCTAGAGAACCACCAGCAGTTGACCACATCATATAAAGTGCAGATTGATCGCAACCCTCTTCTCGGGTACAAACAAGGAATATCCAAGCCTTGGGCCTCTACAACGGTTGTAAGATCTGCCTCGGACGAATAAGATAACGCATAGAAGTAGAGACTAGAGACGCATCTCATATGCATTCCATATGCATTCCATATCTTCCTGCATGAACACATTTCTCTAACCAAGATCGAGGACCCACTGTCTCCAGAACTGCCGTGCATTCGGCTGCAAGTCATCCAAATGAGTCGTGGCTAACAGATTTTCAACGAATCATCTCTCATGCTCTTCACCGATTTATGTGATAAACCTGGCACTCTACACACCATCAGCAATGGCCTCCTACGTGAAAGGTTGTCGCTGGTCAGTCTGGTGCTATACCGACTTTTCACCCGGGCATAGCGCCTCTTGTGAGGGCTTGGTAAGGTAGCAATCGCCGCTCGCTCCTGGTCGCTGGGCACACTTAGATGATGGCGAAGATAAATACCCCAGCTGCGCCAGCTGTTCATGGGTTCTTTCTGCTCTCAGGTCATTCAGCATTGTCTATATCCTCCAAGGAATTCGATACTACGCATTACGATTACACCGGCCTATTCTTCAAGCAGCCAAAACTATGGCCATACCATCTCCCTTGAAGGAGTCTTGTGTTCCCACGTTCATAAACCAATATAAGCAAGAGACGTACACAGCTCTGGCTAAAAGAGTTGCGGATCTATGCAAAGAGGTTATTTCGGAGAACGGCATAAGCGTTCAGACGGAAAGCCGTGGGAAAGAACCTGAAAGCCTACGAAAAAAGCTCGAGGAGCGTGAACGCGAGAGCGGTCCTTACAAAGATTCGAAAGATATTTATGACAAAATCATCGACCTTGCCGGAGCTCGAATTATCCTCAATAGAGCGGAAGACCGCCATACCATCAAGGGCATACTATACGACAATTTCGAAGTTTCCAAAGAGAAGCTCGTGGACCGAAAAAGTGGGTACAGAGCGGTGCATTATGTTGTTTACTTGAAGGAAGACCGGTACTCACCTCATCTTCAAAAGATGGAAGCTAGAACACCGGTTGAAATCCAGGTTCAATCTCATGGTATATGGCAATGGAGCAAGCTAGAGCACGACTCTATCTACAAGGCGAAGAGAGATCTGAGTCCAGCGATGAGAAACGCTCTCGATAATCAAATTGAAGCTACCACTCTGAGCGAGCGCCTTGCTCAGCAGGCCAGGGAATTGAAGGCCAGGGAAGATGCAGAGTACGAAGAAAAGCTGGCAAAGTCCAAGGAAAAGTTCAAAAATGCCTGGTCTGTTGGGCACTATCTAGACGAGTGGATTCCTAAACACGCTGCGAACTGGGCAAAAGATAGATCAGGCAACTCGGGATCTGCTACGGCTTTGACTAAATTCTTGGATTCTCGGGAATGGAGAACTGCCGAATGTCTAGATCGGTTGCTCACCAAACACCTCGGGGATGGTGCGCAAGACGAATACTCGACAACTGCAAGGGAATATGGGCGCATTGACATGAACCTCATCATCTATCTGATCGATCGCGAGGTTCTGAAACAGGAAGAAAATGAACTGCGTGCTTTCAAAGGCCGCAAAAGCGATAAGGAGCATTTACACAAGATCCGAGTGATCCTCAGCACTTTCATCTGGATGGATCGTCTCTTCCTCCCACCTTTTGAATGGCATCGCTTGCTCGCGCGTATTGAAGATCTAAACACCCTTCCGCCGGGCGTTCTTTGGCTTTCAAACAGCGCCCGCCAGCGCGCCATCGAAGACGGAGCCTCCTTGAATCCCAATGAGATCAGTAAATTGGAAGGTCTGTGGAATTGGTTTAGCGGAAATCGCGACCGCCCGATCAAGTTGGCTTTCACGATGTCAAACCGGGGGGTGATTAGGGATATCCCGAGAGAAATGAAAGAGCTGAAAGATGTCTTTGCGCCACTGATTGAGGGCCTGAGTCGATATGAGTTTTGAGCTTTTTTGAGGATTGCGATGTGGCGAACAAGGTGCCGTGAATGATTTTCGGCGTAGCCTCAATAGCGCTCTGGTGCCAGGGAATAAAGGACGGAAGATGACACTTGAAGCTTACTTGTGGCCCGGTTTGTTGCCGAGCAAGATTAATCATTGCGGTGTTTCTAGCCCCCAAAAGTTGTGTGGTTCTCTTAAATTGTCTTGTTGCCGTTTTTGTCTATGTTTCTTCAAAATACATGCCTGTTGAACAATTGAAACATTTGAGCTTATACTAGCCTTCATATATGCTCGTTTGATTTGAAGGCTTTCTTGGTATTTCGTAAAGCGAAAATTATGATGTAAGATTTGCACCTAGAAGGGTTAGGCTCAAAAGACCTAATCACAAATAGTCACCTATTTTCGAACTCATCACAAAACCCCAGATAACCTGTCACTTTCAGGGGTGAGTCACCACACGTGTAACGAATCAAGGCCGATTAATATCCTAGAAAAAGCAATTACAAAATTTGTCGGAAGGTTGAAGGAAATTGGCGAAACAATACGGAGGTCGATCCCAAAAGTTCTGTCTCATCAGTTTTAACGCTAGTATAAAACTAGGCCTAATATAGTAAGGTGGTTTTATATAGTTGTTTCTGTATAGTATTCATTCATAGTACTATACTATACTACTACCCCCTACCCTCTTTATACCCATTACCACCTTTCAAAGCAATAATTCTCTCAATGTGGAAGGGTATCCTTTCAATTCAAGCCTGTATCTGCTCCTAAGGTAGTTCATCCTATGCCTTCTCCTATGCCTTAATAGCCTCAGTTCTAGATTTTGGGGCTCCCTTCTTCGTAGTATATCTCTTTAACCAAAACCACGCCGGTTCTATCATATTCAAATCAGGTGAATTTCTAGGCCAAAGCAGACGTTCCACACCCGCAATATTAAAGATCTTTTATTGAAAGTGATGCTAGTGAGAAGGAGCTTTATCCTCTTAAACAATTGTACCCGGCCGTATCTCTAAACATTCCGAGGCAAAAGGTAAACGTTTCGGTAGAAGAATATTTATATAATATCGAAACTAGTCAATTCCACCCTTCGATTTAGAGCGAGAGAGCTTGCCGTTCTTCGTATTCTAATTCCACTTCGGCTTTATTCTAGGTTTTTGCCGTAACCCTAGTCTTCGTAGGCCAGATTATAACTCCCAATCTTCACGAAGCACCGGTTTAAGCTCCGCATTCTAGCCTTCAATTAGAAGCTCAGATTCTCGCTTCTTAGTAGTAGTCTCCGGCTTCTAATAGTGATAAGGACCCTTCTTATTATAAGAAAAGGAACCCTACAACATAAATTTAGAAGAACCCTTCCACCGTTCTCGAATATAACTTCGAAGAAAACCTTTATCCTTCGTCCGCTAAATCTGGTATCCACCACGCCGGGAAAGTAGTATAATAGAGGTTTTATTAGTCCAAATAACATTCTTCCAGTCTTCTAAGGTCCAATCCCAGTGTTCAAGACACCAAGCTAGCCTAGCTTCACATATAGCTTTTATTAAACCAGGCTTCCGGGTAGGCTTTGTCTTTCGTAATCCAGCTTTCTTTAAGATCCGCCAGATCGTAGTAGTAGAGATCTCAGTTCCTTCGCGGCTAATTTCTCCAGCGATATTAGCGCAGGTCCTTTCTCGCCTATACCGGTTAAGGCGTACTTTCGCAAGTATTGGATCTTACATTTCTAACGACTGCTTTTTCGGGCGCCCAGAGCGAGAGGCGTCAGCAAGCATAGCGTCAGAGATATTCTAAGGGCGCAAACCGGCGTCGAAGCCATTAGCAAGAGCTCTTTCATAGATACGATCAACCGTACGTTTCGAAAGGCCCACAATCTCTACGCAGGCAGGCAGGCAGGCAGGTGGTATCTAGGAAGGTTGAAAGAAGAGAATAGAATAGGAGAGGGGTAGTAGCAAAAGTACTATACAAGAACATTACATACTAGCTGTTTCATTTAAAAAAGCAAATATAGAAATGAGACAGAACTTTTGGGATGGACCTCCGTACACTGCCGCGATCCGTTATGACACATTAAGTTGTGGGCATTCCACAAGAGCTGGAGATATAGGGGTTATTAAGATAGTCGTACATGAAATGGCCGAGTAATCTGGGAGAGGAAAGGCATATGCAATCTTCAAGTTAGCATTGCCGATACTTGATTATTTAGGAACCTGCCACAGCCGCATTATGCTAAACAAAGTGGACCGTGCTGAACAGAGTGAACGTGTATTTTTGGCCAGGCAGCTTTTACCGGGGTCGTAATTTTATCCACGGAAAGAGAAAACTTCTCGTCTTTCGAGGAGCAGAACCTTGAACCTCCCTAGGAAGAGCCAAACTCCGGAACTTGACCTAGGTGATAGCCGGTGATAAGAAACAATGTGTTTCTCCAATTGGAATAGCATGTTGAGGCAGGCCCAACAACCCTCAAGGGTGATGTCAGAAACAATGCAGGTCGAGTCGCCTATGGCAGAGGCCCAAGGGCACAGACCAGAAGCAGAAGGTGGTATTGAACCCCAATTGACATGTTAAGGCAGATTCGCTGACCTGCTATTGGCGCAGTGTTTAACCACTTTTATCAAAACCTCACCTTCCAGTCTATTTTGAGTCGTTACAATCCGCCGGAGATTTCGGAAGCTGAGATAAGGAGAATGCGGGAGGTACTTACGCTGGCCGGGAATAATTATGACGAACGATTTCCAGCAACCGTACGAGCCACCGACTTCTGGTACTGGTGTGGATTGAGACCGGAGAGATGGGGCATAGTTCCGGATCAAGCTCTCTGGAATGAGTTCACCCGGGAATTCGAACTGCGCAGAGGTCAGTACATTTCAAAACGAAGAAGAGGGAAACGAGCAAGAGATCGAGGTTCTTATGCTTGATCTCGGCTCAGTTTCAATGGGTCTTCTTGCGAGTCTGATTGGATAGTCATTCCTGCATATGGTACCAGTAGAGCTAACGGAACATAGGCTCCCCCAATGCGAGAACGCAGGCAATTCTCGGTCAAGCCACGTGGAATCGTCCAACCTTTTGAGCTAGCAGAAGGTCTGACTGGTCAACCAAATGCGATGCGACCTTGAAATGTGTTGTCAAGTGAGTGTCTTCCGAAAATCAAATTACATATTTGAAATGATGTGGAACATCATTTAACGATAGTTCCAGGGCACAGTCATCTGAAAGAAACATTTGGGACCCAGCCTCCCCAGTGACATATCATCCAAAGATAACCTCGACTTGAGGGGGATGCAGATGGCTTGAGAGATGGTGGTGTAGGGGGGTGGAATGTGAATGGTAGCATTGAAAAGAGGGGGGCTCTCTCATGCAGTTTGCTGAGTCGTGCAGGGCTCGGGATACCTCGGTCCTTCATAGGCTCACGCAGACATCCAAGCGCACTTCTCGCTAAAATTCTAATGGTGACTAGTGGCTTTGTCGTATTGACTTTTGTTTGTGATATTTGTTTTCACGGGATGAGACTGGAAGTCTGGCCCAAAAGCCTGTTTAATACTGTTTTTTTCTTTGTCATGCCTATTATAAACATATTCACTGGATTTTTCAGTGCGTCAGATATACATCCTATTTAATCAAATTTAATTAGGCGTTCGTACAGACGATCTGGCAGCAAAATACCTACTGCGCTGTGAACGCTCTCCCAAGAACGTTCGTTGATTGCCTAGTTGAATTTTGGGCAGCATATGACTCGTGAAATTGACCAATATAAGCCTAGAGCCTAATATAATCTCTCGCTCAATTTATAGAAGCCCCTTTTAATTCCAAATATTAAACGACCTATGAAGTACTAGCTGAAGGGCCACTCAGGGATAGCTTTGAATGGGATTATATTTTTAGCGCCCCTGTCCGTCATTTTGCTTCAAAGACTATCTGCCCCTGCCTAAAAGGATGTCAAGTTTTTATGAGATAAGTAAGATGTGGAGTCCTTACTACTCAAACCTTGTTTGAAAAGACGGAACAGGCACGGGTCTTGGTTCTAGAGAGGCTTCATATTGATATTCCGTGAGATGTCTTCCTACACACATGTAAGACCTCTGAGGTACTAGTCGATAAAATGGGATGCGTCAATTTTCATCTTACCACAGGAAAGAGATCAGCTTTGATTAGGACAAGTGGCGCATATGCCATTCCTCGTACTCCTGTAAAAGTGCCTTCGATCTGAGATCATTACTCTCCAGACCCATTGCTTTACTCTCTGACGCCTTGGATTATTCGTTGCGAGATAAAGCGTCGATGAATAGCCATGCATGGACGATCGTCGGTAGGCCTTAGTGTGGATTCCATCAATTCTCATTGGTTCACTCGATTTTCTTATAGCTTACCAGGAAGAGTATGCTATCAGAAGAAGACAGATTCTGTCATCTCATGCGACGGACTGGTGCGACGTTGTGGCCGAGTAAGCAGGATAGGATCGAGGTGCAGATTGGCTTAAGGGAGATCACGGAGGAAGAAGAAAAGGTGCTGGTGTTTGGTTGGCCGACGGATGGAGTGGGTGTGTGGGTGTTGAGGTTTGGGAGTGCCAGGCAAATGCCAAAAGATTTTGGGAGAATGAGTTTAGCGATGAATATGGAGAGAAGATACAGATGATGAGAGAGTATGGCGCTACGTTGGTTGAAGATGTCACGCAGGTGGAGGAACTTTGTGATGGCTAAATACGTTCTGGCTAGAAAGTGAAAGAGGATACCATAAAGGCAACATAAAAAGACACTACTACTACAACACTAAGTAGGATACCACGATCTCATTATAATGATGCAGCGAGGACACTACGAAGACACTACGAAGACACTACGAAGACACTACGAAGACACTACTGGGACGCGAGGACACTAACAAGAAGTCATCGGGACGCAGATAGAGAGCCTTTCTAATAACATGCTGAGACAACCAAATCCGAGTATTAAATTCCCATGTTCTAGCACTGGGCAAGGAAGGAGAGCGGCCGCATAAATTACCTTGCGAAAAGGGTACCATAGCTCGCGGTAATTTGATTTCTTTCTCTGCATTCCCAACTTCGGCGATATAATATACAATCCAAAACCAAGTGACCAGGCCCTATAATACCACAACACCCGCCAGCGCCCCCAAGAGAACAATTGGCACCAAAAACGAGCAGCAGAGACCGAGGAAAGACTTATGAAGCCTAAGTTCCCCTTCAACTTCCCTTCGTGGGTATGATATTCCCTTCTCTGTGGTGAGTAACCTAGAGTCTCTGGAGTGATAGATCGGAGAATTGAAAAGATGAGCAATGGGTACCCAATTGTTGACAATCGCCAAGAAGCATAAGTGCAGCAACGGCGGCCAAGCAATTGTAGTGAGTATTGTGGGAATTGTCGATTGATCTCCGGTGATAGCCAGCCGGATTGCAAAGAGCATAGCTCCAACGGTCGCAATAAAAAGACAAATGTTCAACAAAGCACCACTTTGAATAGTATCTCTGTATGCCTTTTGGAACGACGAAATGGATGTGGCGTTTTCACTTGAATTAGCGGTGCTTCCGGTAACAAAAGATCCCTTGGGATTGCTTCTAAATAGATGAAATCGTACAATGGCGTACAAATGGGCTGTCAACACAACATGTTAGGGCCAGGTTTCAGGTTCATCGGGGATGTGAAAAGTTTCGAATCAAACTTACCCGCAGCAAGCCAACTGTTCTCTGCGTGTGCAAAGGGCTCAAATGGGACACCCGCATGTGCACTTCGAGCCCAGTCATATGCCCATGTAGATGCAACATGCACGGTGGCCAAAACAAGTTGGATCTTGACCTCCAGCGCCGATCCAGCAGGAACAAACCCACCATCAGAGACAAGAAGAAAAGGCAGAGAAACAAATCCAATCAAATAGGTAGCAAGACCTGCCATAATAGATAACCCTCCAAGAGCAATATCCCAACGCAGATGCTCTGGAATCGTCTTATTGATAGAAGGGAACAACATAGAAATCTGCTGAGAGTGTCCGATGTGCCACCGATTCCGCTGTTTGAGATGCCCAGCAAGAGAAGTAGGAACAAGACCAAATTGTAAAACCTCCTGTACCTGCATCGTCCGCTTCCCCAGCCCTCGTAGAATCAACGACAGTTGCCAGTCTTCTGAGAAAGAATAGGTCGGATATCCACCCGCATCGAGAATCGCGTCGCGACGGAAAACTGCACCTGATCCCGCGTCTAGTGCATGACCGACAAGATCGAGTTCTGTATTTTCACACGTGTAGAAGTAAGCCCGCGACTGTGAGAGGGGATCTCCATGGGGCAGGTTATAGAAATACTGTCGCGTGGTCAGCAATGCTGCCTCCGGGTCTGCAAGAAGATGGGGCAGCGTTGCGCGTAGAAACTCTGGCATCAGGATGGAGTCTGCGTCGACGACTGTGCAGAACTCTGGTGGGTCTTCGGTTTGTAGGGAGAAAAGGGCGTAGTTGAGGTTGCCTGCTTTGGCAAAAGATTTCCCGGATTGCTTGCCGCGAGTGTGATAGGACAGGTGATTCCATTTTGTGGTGAGTTTCACAATCGCGTCACGCAGGTCAATTGACCCTCCGTCGTCGAGAAGCCGGACTCGAAACCGGGAAGTCGGGTAGTCTAAAGCACATGCTGCTCTGATTGTGTCCAGGATGACTTCGACTGGCTCTCCGCAGCATGTTACTAGCACGTCAACTCTTGGCAGGTTGTCATTGCTGCGTAATCTCTTGCGGAGTGTCTGGTGTGGTGGCTTTGTTGTTGCGGCTAACGATAAACGTTGATGGTTTAGGGATATGTCTAACAGGATCAGCGGCTGTTCAGTGCTCTTTATTTGAGAACTTACGAGCAAATAGGCCCTCAACGCCAAACATTACCCACATCTTCCATGTTCGGTCCGGGGTTCTCAAGGTGAAAAACCATCGCACTGCGAAGTAGATGTAGGTGATCCATATTGCTGCTTGCGCTATATAGTGGAGATATTTCCGGTACTTCCGCGCAAATAAAGCGCGATCATCAGAGGAAAGCTCCTCGATGTCATAGACATTGTCAGGAAACATTGAAGCGAACTTGATGCCGTTGAGTTTTGTGATTGTGATTCTGTTGCATATTATACAGAGGATTTTCCTTTTGCTCCCTTCGACTGAGAATATTGAGAATACCACGAAACAATTTGCGTTCAATTTTTCACAGATCTTGCTTAGGCTTTTAAAGAAAGCTTTCCTTTCCAAGATTAAGGGGCGTGAATGCATTCAGGACTATCTACAAGCCCCATTTACCCCCATTTTCTTCTAGAACATCCTGTGTCTATTTATACCTTCTATCTACCTGAGGTATTCCTGCCGAGAACCAATTAGAGTGCGCCATGGTACGCATTTTGGTGGCGCTAACCTTGATTGGCCGTTAGTTGTAAGTGGGGCCACTTCCTCGGCATCCGATTGGATCCCTATTCTATCAAATCTGAGATGGCATCAGGGGACTTTCGACAAGTTGACGCTATGGATGGACTTGTCAGCGGCACCGGCGATTCAAGTGATGCCATGTGCCATGTTTATCAAGAGAAATAGACTAATATACGCGATGATTATAAATATGTCTCTTTGACATATGATCATATTTGTTTGCTAATTGCTATTTCATTTGTACGCGTGATTATATCCTACACAATATGGTCTTTTAGCTTTTTCTCTCCTTAATTTGGTTTGCAGCTAATTTTTCTTATATACTACCAGTGTTCTTTTCTCTACAACTAACTACCCTATCCTCATCGGTACCTATAGAGCTTAACACAGGTTCCTACATAATGTATGTAGCATCTTAGAAAGTAAGGTTCTTTAGAATTAGGACAAGCGTTGTCTACAGTAACATCGGACTGGCTGTTTGTGGCCTATATTACCGGGCATCAATATACTTTGCATAACTAACTAACTATCAAAAACCACTTGGCTGAAAGAATGCAAGGATAAAACTACCCAAGTGAGAAATGAGTCTGATCACGGACAAAACTACGCGCTACATTGCATATAGTAACACAGCGAGAGCGATGTGTGCTTATTTATTTTACTTATAGATATCTCACTTGGTTCTCATTTCTCTCTCATCAAAAGGTGAGGAGTAGTATATAATTGGCATACCTAGCGTC
Source organism: Penicillium samsonianum (assembly GCF_028829775.1). Lineage (NCBI taxonomy): Eukaryota > Fungi > Ascomycota > Eurotiomycetes > Eurotiales > Aspergillaceae > Penicillium > Penicillium samsonianum. The sequence continues at coordinate 1,297,060 of NW_026643260.1, read as the reverse complement.
CGCTATATATAGCATATCCGTCTTCGATACTTCTTCACTTCTACATCCACCCATTACATTTACCACTAACTTCGACGTCTCCTTTTTTAGCAGACCATCTCTCATCAGAACGCATTTGCATTCCAAGCAATGACTTACATAACCAAAAACAATCAAAGCTCCCCACAATCATCCAGCGAAATTCAAACACCGAACAAGCACCTAGTTCTTGAAGGAAGACATGGAGATCTGGAACTCGATGTCTCATTAGACCACATTTTTTGTCTACCAGTGGACGAGGAGGAATTGGAAAATTGGCTATACTTCCAACTGGCCAAGTCTTTAAGCATGTCTCCGTGACACATATACTATACCTGTCCACCGCACCTATATCTTAGAACAATCACATTGAACACCACGGCCTTCCACTTTCCTGTGGTCTCGAACTGCGTGAGGATGGTGGGTTTCGGCCGAAGCACAATCGGTTGTCATCCGGGGAAGGCCCGTTCCCGTTATCTCCGGATGACATAAGCAGTCCCGGAACAGAACTTGGTTCTCCCACTAATTACTTATTACTACCACGCAGGAAATATACGCCATTTTACCTCGATATCCGTTTTATTGCAGACAATTATAGGATTATGGTACTAGGGAGGACGGCTGGATAGGAATCCACTTTTCGTGAACTGACGTCAGCCGAGGTATTTTGCGGTCGGTCGGGTATAATTTGGCCTTCGGCTCGAAAATCTTGAGCCGATAGTCAATTATTTCGAATTATTCATCTCCAGTCGTTATTCAGCTTTTGATGATCTCGTTATGACAAACTATGCCTTTTAGCTCCTATATCAAGTATAGGGTTGGACCGAATATTTTATTACACTCATATAAATATCGTGGTGACGATTTTAAATTGCTTCCTATGTGCCAACCTGACTGTTCCATCATCAACCAGGAACACAGACGAATGTCTTGAAAATTAGCTTGCAGCTTCCCAAAAATGGGCAAAGGGCCCCTACAAAGCAGACGTCGCGCGTAATTCCGCACAATAAGAAACGTAATGACGTGGGTTATAGTCCGAAGGACTAAAGAAACCCGAACAACCTCGGGCCGGAAAATATGATTGCAAACCAGGTACGTTACGTATCTCCCAGGGCAGACCGTTCAGTGCGGATAGCCTGAACAGAATCTAGGCCTGATGCAATAGACGTGGCTCGCCCATTTTCAATACTTTCATTATTACAGTCGATCGGTTTCCAAGAAACATTCACAACCTGATCATCATGGCAACGCACATGACTCTTCATGTCGAATCGGCCTCGAGTTGTTGAATAAAAAGGGGGAGCGCCCCGTGTCAGAGATACGGTCAAACAGAGAGATGAGATGCAGGACTATTCAGCTGCTCCAACACGAGTTCACTTTAAATACTTTGCGGCTCTGGCGGGTTTGGATTAGGTAATCGTCCAACACCCAGCCCCGTCCTGCGTCCACGCCACCATCAATTTAGCGACGTGTGAAAGACCGTTCCATCGCTATCACATTGAAGAACAATGAGTAGGCCTGTCTCTGTCAATCACCAGCCATTGAAGCGCAAACGAGTGGTGGCATCTTGCTCGGAGTGCTATCGCAGGAAACAAAAGGTTTCTGCCTCCTCCCTTGCAAATCCTTAAAGAATCTACCCCATCTGATATTCATATAGTGTGATCGTAAACATCCCTGCAACAACTGCCAAGCAAGAAACGTCTCTACGCAATGCGTGTTCGATGGTTCAATTCCGTGAGTTAGTGTGGTGTTCATATACTCCAGACGCCGCTTCCGTCAGACATTGCCGTCACCTCCACAAGCCTAACCCTTATCCTTAGAGCCGCGCGAGCAAAAGAGCCGGAGTTGTCAACCACCACAGCTCAGGCTGGGGCGGATCCGGTCCGGCCCCACGAGTCCCCGGGTGAAAGGCTTCAGGACTCGGTCGACCTTGGTTATTCATTGGTTTCTGGCAGCAATGCTTTCGTGGGTTTGCAAGAGGTATGTATATACACTATCTAAGTAGAAACATAACTGACCCAAACGAGGTCTTCGGAAATGGCGAGTATCAAGATATTGCAGCCACTTACAATCACACCTCTCAAATTGCTCTATCAAACAAAGGTGTCGAAATGCTCATTGCGAAGCTGCCACCGAGGACCGTCACCGAAGCACTAGTTGATTTCTTCTTTGATGAGGTGAACTGGCATTACTTTATTCTCGAGCGACTCTATTTTGATAACCTATTTTCACGCTGGCCACCTAGAGAGCAAACGGAGCCCGTGAGCTATCTGAAAATCTCAGAACTTTCAACAGAACTACAATACTTTCCCTCCCTCCTTTTCCAGGTCATCGCATTATCCTTGCAGTTCCTGCCACCTGACTGGGACCTCTTCGCTGAGTTGTCGCCGGCGGGAATTGCCTCTTCACAGACGTATAGCGATCTGGGTGACGAGCTGTTGTCGCTGTTGGGCAGACCTGGGTTTGCTCTGACTGCAGTTCAAGCGGATTTCCTCAGGTCTTCGTGGCTAAAGAACCGCGGGAGAGGCATTGAATCTTGGCATGTGGTTGGATATGCTATCAGGTCCGTATGAACTCTATAGTCCGTGATCAAATTATTGATAATACCTCCAAGACAAGCCCAGGAACTTGGACTGCATCGGCACAAAGCAATTTATCAGTCAGATCAAACCAATGTGGACCAGACGCTAAGCCTGTTCTGGTACGAAGAGAATAAGAAACGTCTATGGATCAATCTGTTCATCTGGGATAGGTCAGTCAGGGAAGCCCCTAGATACCGTGTTTGCCTCTATCGTCTAACTTCCACAGTTTCATGGCTATGATTCTTGGTCGCCCGCGAATGATACATATGGATGACTGCGATGCTAAGCCCCCTATGAATCGAAATATACCTAGTGATCCTTCCACGGCGGTACCAATGGCATTACGCCCCGAAGACAATCGCGGTATTGCAACCGTCTCGGCACTTCTGTTCCGGTATGCACTTGCATGCAAGGTGCATGAAATGCGAGCTCTCAAAGCAGACCATCCTCACCCCAAAGACTATTCTGTTGTCCGAACCATACATGGGGGCCTGATATCGTTACTTGATGAATTACCTGCCTTCTTGCGGTTGAAGAATTCCGACACTACTTGGGACTTGAAGTACCCATATCTCCCCCAGCTCCGACAGGAATTGCAGGTCGTGGCGAACCTATTTCTTATGACATTACACAGGCCACATATTATATCTAACGCAGAGAGTCGAAAAGCCGCTTTGCAGGCGGCGCTTGAAACGCTTGATTGCCAACACCGCATCTTTGCACAAGCCAAAGGACATCACTATCACCTATTCGGCCTTGCATTTTACACAATCGATGCCTCATTTCTTGTCTCTATCATTACAATCTTGTTTCCTCCGCAAGACTACGAAGCCAAACGAAAGATTGACCACAGCCTCCAGCAAGCGATTGAGAGCCTTTCTGATATGAAAGCATTCAATCCAACAGCGGAAGCAGGCTTAGATGTCCTCCAACGTTGCCATCAAAAGCTCAAGGTTGCCTGCGGATCACCAAGCAATACTTCTCAAGCGAAAACAACCTCATACGGCACACCCGGTGATAGCCTAGACAACCTCATAAGGGATCTGGCATATCTGGACTCCGATCCATTTGCCGATCCTCAGCCCGAGCTTTCTCAGCCCAACACGTCTTTTGCTCACGGTCCTTCGCCTCATATCTTGCAGGCTATTGGAGACAGCTTTAACCAGACATATTGGTTGGATCAATTGAACATGATTCATCCCTCTTTATCCGGTCAGGACTCCGGAAATCTGTGGGAAAATGTTCATTTTGATTGACGGTTGAATTGTATGCTTTCGGCATTTACGGGGTCGTGACGAGCGCGCCACCCAAGAAATCCAAATCTTTGTATTTGATCAAAACAGCTTCAATCTACGCTCATTGATCTTTCAACTCCAGAGAGGTATTATGCTGATTAAAACTGAAATTTAAAATCCTCACCAACTGCTGGCTATGCGTAGACCCGACATCTATAGAAATCGACTAGAGGTGCAAGGATCTGTCCATTTGATAGAAAAGCGGGATCATACGAAGCTATACACACCTATAAAATTAAGCCAAGGTACGACCCCCCAGATTGGAAGACTGCCCTGATCGGCGCCGCCGTCGCCGTTATAATCCTAGGTCTGATCATCGGCGCCGCCTTTCTTTAGCGCTGGTATGTCAACCCTGCTTTTTCTCTCTTAGATTGTGTGTTGTGCTAATGAAGGATATATGCAGCCTGGAGAAACGCGAGGCCCGTAGGGCCATCCCCAAGCGGCGCTAACGCGCCGATGGGAAGTAGCGGACAAGGCCGCCGCCAAGCAGCGAAAGAAGGTCGAGAAGATCCAGAAGAAGAAGTGGTGGTCCTGGCTGGCCATGGTTCCACGAATGCCCGACACAACGTGAGTTATGGGAAAAGCACCCTTAGGAATGGTGATATACGAAATACGCCTTGTTTTCCTATAGTTTGGTACTCCACGAGCCTGGGGGTCGTCAGCGGGATTGGTGTCGACCGACTATATAGTATTCACACAGCCAAGTTATTTGATTTATTTTACCTAGTTGGTTTGATTGCACCGATTGGACTAACCGTATTTCATATTAATTTAATGAATTGGTCATAAGATGTATCAAACGGGTACATTTATTTCGATGAGGACAGCATCGTTGACGAAGTTGTCACTTGGAAAAGCAAAGTCATTCCCCGTACTGGCAGAATATAGCTTTAGGTCTCCATGTCCTGTTTTCTTCAGCCGCATAGCCGTTGGCCCGTTGACGGGCAGCACCATTTCGGGGATCGAATAGTCAGGAGGGTGAACAATTGCCAGTGCAAGTGTTGAAACAGTCAGGTATACTGATCCATTGGGATGAAAGATAAAATCATCAAGTGGAGTCGAAAGATTCAAAGTTGTCAGATTAAAGAGAACTTCAATCTCGCCCCGGACAAGACCAGTGTCATGATACATTGGAAACTGTGAGAAGTACATCTGAGCAGAGTTTGTGAAATACAAACATCCGTCCGCGTGAACTTTGATTCCGTCGATACATACGCCAAGCGAAGGAGTTCTCCCCAAAAGCGGATTGCTATAAACGATTGTCAATGTGAGGTTGTGGATATCTATGATATGTATCTTCCCTTTCTCCGAGTCGCCTGCTACCAAACTGGTCATCGTTTAAAACAATCCATTAGTATTTTGGTCTAGTATATGTTAGGTTATCCAATATTACTTACAGCCCTCTTTCACCATTGAGTGTTGCCGGGCCGTCAAACCAAGCGGCTGCAGAGAATTCCGTAACTTTGCGAATAGCAGGGTCTTGAGAATGAGAACGGAAATCCAACCCGTAGAAATCAGCGCTGCCCTCGACACCTTCAAAAGTCTTGAGCGAGAAGTTGCTGGCAAATGTATAGAATAAATCTGGCTCCATCTCTGCAAACCAAAATACACCAGTTTTTCTTCAAAGACGTGCAAAATCTTGTACTTATGGCAAATAGGATGGATTTCGGAGATTCGTGTGGTAGTCAGGGGCCCTCCAAGGATTCTGCCATCATGTTGGAGTATTATTATGTTCTCTGGCCATTTACCTTTACCAAAGTCATATGTACCGGATAATGCCTGGCACTCGAGACCTTTCCCTTTCCGCTTTAGTGCTCACTGAGTAAAACCGAGCACGCCCCTAAGGTAGCCATTATTTATTGAGAATTTATAACGGGAACCCCATTTTATTCCCAAATACCAATATGTTCGCGGCCATTTCAGGTTGGATAGTAGGAGCCCTAGGGAAGTTAGGCAGAGGGTTGTTGCAAGTTCTAAACCCACTTGCTCCCCAAATATGTTTTAGGTGCCACGCACTGGGCATGGTTGCCGGTCTACTTTGAGACTTTATTAAGTGGTCCTTGGGGTCCATAGTTCAAGGGAACGAGCTGCAACAACAAACTTTGCACGGCGCTGGGTCGTCCTCTGCGCAATTAATCATGGTTCTGCAGCTCATCATGCACCTACTCAACCGCATAGGTCACAGCCTTCGAATGGGGAACCGAGAGAATAGTGACCAAGACGACCTGACGTTTGGGCCTGACGGCGGCGGAGAAAGCGGCAGCTTACAAAGTATGGTCGACTCTGCTCAGGTCATTCAGAACCATACCTGATGAGCAGGTCAAGCTTAGTGAGGTCATTCAGGAGCTTCAAGCTTGCATAGAGGAATGAGTTTATGTTTAGATTGAATAGAGTCTGTAGATTTCTCCAAATCTCTTAGTATCTCAAGCAGATGGGTTTTTCTTTCTTTTTTCTTTTTTTGCACGAAGCGAGAATGGTCGCTTAAAGCCTGTCTGAATTATTTGATTGGACCTCCAGCGCATGCTCTGCGTTTCGGCCTCGGATTTCTCTCGAAAGCCTATTTTATTGTCTCTATCTCCCTTTCTTGAACTACCTAGAAGCTGTCGCTAAAAGGGTGACAATTTTCGCTTCATACAAAAATAAAACCTTCTACTTAAATTAAGACAGTGATAGGGTCCGCCCCTTTAGGCTACTCCCTTTCTAGATCCCCCCATTATAGAAGCTTAGTTTTAGGCGCAAGCAAGATATGCCTCGAGATCTTTTAGAGAGCCCTTGTATAAGATTGGATCTTCTACGAAAACTCTTTTAGCCTCAGGTAATAACGTTACCATTAAATAGATTACCGCAGGAAATAGAGTAGATAATAATCCAAAACCAGTATTATTTCTACAGAAAACGTTTATATAACTATCTATGAGTTAAAGGGCAATTGACCAAGTATTAGAACAAATTTGTTAATGTTGAGTATATTGCAACTATAACTTTGTGAACGACTACCTTCGCCGCGTTTTTCTTAGCTATAGAGATTGCTTTTCCGAAATGGGAAGGATCTTCATACCACCTGTCCACTCCAAGCCTCTGAGGTAAGGGGTCCTCAGCGGCCAACTCTAAACCCGGAAAGATTGTAGTGAGAGTACTTCTCCACTAAAAAAATCCACGACGAAAAGTAACCTACTATCCCACACTAACTAGTTATAGAATCCTAAGTACTTTTAAGTATCAAAAGTCCCACTTTTTAGTGAGGCTGAATTTTTTAATTGGTCAAAAGAGCACAACAAGGTTCTTCCGGAGTGTATCCACAAAGGGAGATCCCGAGCCACTATCCACTATTCGGAGGAGCGGAATTAACGGAAGTAACGGGATTAACGGTGGTAGGCGAGGGCCAAAAGCTACAATGAATTGATATTTGGGCATGTACCATACTAACCGGCCCCTTAAATTTTAACAGGCCTATCTATAAAAACTTAGCCACTTTAACCCTAAAGCGTCACTAAAGCGCCAGGAGTCTCATATCAAGCCGAAGCAATTGAGCCATAGCCATACGACAAACACACATGTCTTCAACAACACTTCCACCTCCCTTGCCAGAGGACGGCAACGGCAACGGCAACGGCAACCTCGAAGCGATCGGAGAGAAAACACATCAGGTCGAGCCTGAAAAGGAAAAGCAGACCGTCGAGTCTAACAGACCGTCCACTATGGCATCCTCATCTGTCAATGGTTTAGACGATGGTCCTGCTACTGAAGAAAAAGCTGTGGATGAGCCGCCAAAACCTGTGATGGAATATCCGAAAGGTATCGAAGCCTTGTTCATCATGGTTGCGCTCGTGCTCAGTATCACCCTCTGTTCTCTGGATCAGGTGAGTTCTACCGCTCCAAGCTTCTCGTAGACTCGTCTTTTGCCAATGCAATACATCACACCCCAGTAAGCTGATGCTCTCGATTCAGACCATTGTTGCAACAGCTATTCCAAAAATTACCGACCAATTCCACAGCCTTGACGATATCTCGTGGTACGGTTCGGCTTATTTCATGACGCTCGGAGCCTTCCAGTCAACCTGGGGCAAAGTGTATAAATACTTTCCCCTCAAAACTAGTTTCCTGGTGGCAATCTTCATCTTTGAACTTGGGAGTTTGATCGCCGCTGTCGCCCCAAACTCAACGACTCTGATTGTTGGACGTGCCATCTCCGGTCTCGGTGCCTCGGGTATCGCGCCTGGAGTATACACGATTTCTGCTTTTGCTGCTGAGCCCACCAAAAGAGCTACCTACACGGGGGTCATTGGTGTGTCATATGGCGTTGCCGCTGTCTGCGGACCACTCATTGGTGGAGGGCTTACAAAAGGGGCATCCTGGAGGTGGTGAGTCAAGGGATTTTTACTGCTTTTTCTTTGTTGCAAACCATGGGACTATTTCCAGTTATCGAATCCTGTCATGACCGGACCTGGCCTGACGTGACAACTTTAGGTGTTTCTATATCAATCTTCCAATCGGTGGTCTGGCCGCTTTTGTCATCCTGCTCACCTTCAAGACCCCTAAAGCCGCTAAAGTGGTCCAGGCTACGCTCAAGGAGAAGCTTCTAAACATGGACCCGATAGCGACGATGCTTACAATGGGTGCACTGGCCTGCTTGCTTCTAGCTCTTCAGTACGGTGGTATAACCCATGCGTGGGATTCCAGCGTCGTTATTGGTTTACTCGTCGGCTTCGTTGTCATGGTTATTGCACTTATAATTGCAGAAATATGGCAAGGTGAACGCGCTATGCTGACACCACGCATTTTGCGCAAAAAGTCCGTCTGGGCCAGCAGCGTATGGGGCTTCTTCTTCGCTGGCGCGTATTTCGTCACGCTCTATTACCTGCCTATTTATTTCCAAAGCATCGACAACGTCAGTCCGATTGACTCGGGTGTGCGCAACATTCCTCTCATTGTCATGTTCGGCATTGCCACATATGGCTCAGGCAGAGCCATCACGAAGACGGGTATTGCAACTCCTTATATGGCAGCTGGCTCTGTGATCGTGACCATCGCCGCTGGTCTACTGTATACTCTCGACGTTAGGACCTCGACAGGCAGATGGGTTGGGTATCAGATCCTGGCGGGCTTCGGATACGGCCTCGCCCTCCAAGTCCCGGTCGTCGTTGCGCAGGCTTTTGCTGCGCCAAGCGACATGGCTCCTACGACCGCGATTATTATATGTAAGTTCTCCTTCGCCCTGTCCTAGCATGTCGTCAATTTTCTTTGTTCCCTTGTATCCCCAAACTAACTATATCCCTCGTGCACAGTCGCTCGATCTGTCGGCGGCACAATTTTGCTCGCAGCCGCGCAATCCGGCTTCGTCAATCAGATTGTGCACAAGCTTGCCACCACCGCACCGAGCGTCAATCCCGCCCAAGTCACGGGTATCGGTGCCACTGAGGTGCACAGGCTATTTTCCGGAGCCGAGCTGGACGGTGTTGTCCATGCGTACGCATGGGGTATCAAGGTTGTTTTCGCAATTACTATCGCGGCCTGCGGCCTCACTGTCCCCTTCAGCTTGTGCAACGAATGGGCCAATGTTAACGCGAAGAAACCCAGTGGTGGCGGTGCTTAAAACAGCTATTCAGACGATTATGCCAACGGAGTTATAGCCGTTTTCTCGTTATGGAAATTATCCATCTTGTACGATGATTCGGATAGCTTAGAGAGAGGACGGAATGGAGGAATGCATCGAAGAAGGAAATTGGATGATATTCAAGGCTGGCTACCTAATGTATTGAAGTAGGACTATCGAGTGGATCAATCAATATTCTTTGGAAGAGGTTGTTGCCAAATCTGCAGGGGTAGTGATATCGATCTCGGCTAATTTTTAGTGTTATAAAAACTCTAATTGGTGGGACCGGGATGGGACCACAGATTCCACAGTGGGGTGGTGCGACGCAATGCACCAATTGGAGGAAACAGAGGCTTTGAAGCTTGCAGTGTTGTAGAGGCTTTTTGATCAAAAGCACGGTGCTCATAACCTGAGAGAGAGGATCTAGAGAGAGCTACGATGAAATGCAGTATACTCCGGAAAATCTCTGAATGCGTGAAGAGAGGAAGAAACTATCTACAGGCTATCTGGGACTAAAGGCTAGGAGCAAACAGGGAGGTCACATGACCTCTGACAGGGAGACACGGGTGTATTGTAATCAGGATGGCGCGTAGTGAATTGGATGTTGGACCCGAAGTTAGTCTGGATGCCACCTGGCACAACTACCATCAGATTGATATGTACATACTGAACCAGACGGCGCTTCAGTCGGGCATCTCTGAATACTTGATGTCTTCGCCTGTTCACTGTTATATGAGAAACTGGGATATATTAACGCAAGAACGGAAAATATATTATTCAAGGCGTTCGGAGATAACGAAAATGCTTACAGCCAAAGGACGATCTCGGAGTTAGCGGATCGGCCGAATAACGTATGAACTAATTTTGCGGCCGACCGATGACATCTTCCGGCTATTCTTGAATTTAAGTATAAAAGCAGCAGCAACGGCGACATAATTCAACGATCCAGATAGCATCCACTTTGTCACAACTTCGTATCCAAAAGCCAAATATCTCCTATCGACCTCTTTTGTTTTTCCAAATTATCCTCGTCTTGAGTGAAACTATTTCCCGCAATGTCCGAAGTATCGATCAAGAAAGGCCCTATCAGCCTCGCTGCCCTGCTCTTCAAGCCTGCTGGGCAATCTGGCAAGACCTCGGGTCTTGTTGTTGTCCATCCTGGCGGCGGTGTCAAGGAACAAACTGCAGGGACATATGCGAAAAGGCTTGCTGATGCCGGTTTTACAACAATCGTTTATGATGCGGCCTTCCAGGGGGCTAGTGGGGGGAGCCTCGTTTCCTCGAAGATCCAAACGAGCGTGTGAGCGATATTTACGCTGCCATCGACTACCTCCAAAATCTTGACTCCGTGGATTCAGAAAAGATTGGCGTGCTGGGTATCTGCGCTGGCGGTGGCTATGCAGTGGCCGCTGCCAAAGGGGATCAGCGACTGAAGGCTGTTGCAACTGTTAGCATGGTGGACATCGGAGCTTCCGCCCGTCTCGGATGGGATGGCGACGAGGACCCTTCCAAACATGTTGACTCGCTACGTGCAGCGGCAGCCCAGATTACAGCCGAGGTCAAAGGTGCTGAGCGTGCCGCCGCACCATATGTGCCTCCGCAGCCTGACAACAAGACCCCTCGAGACCTGAGGGAGGCTAGTGACTACTATCTTACTCCGCGAGCACAGCACCCCCGTGCCGAAAACAAAATGCTTTATCTTAGTTTCCCTCGCGTTCTCACCTTCGACGCTTTCCATCTGGCGGATGTTTTCTTAAAGCAGCCTGTGCTCCTCATCGCCGGCTCGGAGGCCGGGTCTTTGTGGCACACGGAGAGGTTGGATAAGCTTATTGGAGGTGCGACTAAAAAGATAATCGTACCGAAAGGAGCGCACATGGATTTCTATGATAACGAAGCCTATGTCGGGCCTGCTGTGAAGGATGTTGCAGAGTTCATGAAGACGAACTTGGCTTGAAAGGGTGATGGTTGACGGGGTCACATAAGCCATGTTAGGTGTCGTAACAGCCCCGGCACAAAATAGGGATGAACAATTGATCTTTGTGCCTTTGTTGAAACGATTCTCTTTTCGACGTTTTATTAACGGTAAATTCAAACGATGGGAACTACCCACAATGGCCATCCGCAACGTCTTGTCTACTGCGATGTCTCCAATGTTCCTTCTTGGTTAGCAGCATGTAGCTACTCTCTTTGCCAAATAGTAAAAACGTGGAAAATGGCTAGAAGCGACAAATAATTCAATATCTAAATAAGAAGCAATTCAATATCTAAATAAGAAGCAAGCAAAGATGGTGAGATGTCCACCGGTCTTGCCACAGTGAGGAAATGTTGGCGCGCCAAATGAGTAGTCGAAGAGAGATCTGGACGAGGCTGCGTGAAAGAACTCTGCCATGGTAGATGATATTTATAAAAGGATAGAGATCTAAACGGCTGCCTTTCGGCAATTTCTGCAACATAGTCCAACTCTCATCTATACACTGGATCTGTTGTTGGATTCGAAAGCGGCTTGTGTTAACCGGTTATCTATTGCGAGTATCGTCCCAGTCCCCAGTATGGAATAAGTTTTGATACAGGCAAAAAATGGGGGAAAAGAAAAGAAAAAGAAAACATCCACATCCACATCCATGAGCGACAACGTTGATAAAGTGTAGTACAGCTGGAAATTAGGAGCCATATAAAAACAGAAGAGAATACCATCCCTAGAATAACATTATTATATTAATACAAAACACGAATCTAGTGAACTTGACGGCACGAGTTGAATGAAAACACTGAGCACCAATGAATGTGAGATTCTCGAATAGCTGTCTCACTTAACCCATTATCTCGACAAGGTTGTTAGGCTCTCTTAGATTATTTGTTCAGTCTGTAACTTTCATGTGCTCTATTTTCCGGTGCTTCCTGTGCTAATTGCGTAACGGCTTTTGGCCGAAGTATTATCGAACGACTTATCAAGTCTGGGGACACAATACAATACCTCACGCTACATACTTGGTTTGGCACCATAGATAATTCAATATGGTTTTGCACATAAGAGATTTGCACACCGGAGACACCCATTCCACCTATCGTAATACGATCATCCTATTTTAGTAACAAACCCCGGTACAGGGTATGCTTTTGGGCGTGTCTTCGGCCGAAATGGCATTGCGGCGGGCGAATTCGTCGGATTTAGGCTTGAAACCCACACGACTAATTCTCAACCCTTCCATTGCTAATTATTAGCAGTTGATGATCTCATCATGACAAATAATGCCAGGGTAACTGAATAAGCGTGGCTATTTATACCCATTTAAAATGCCGGCCTCGTGCATGTGCGAAACAGAGCAATTCGGATTTTCCAAGGCGAAATTTCAGTCGGATTCTTTGCGCCCGAAAAGATGTCAGTACCGGAATCCTACAGGGCCTTCCGACGTGCCCCGGGAGAGAACACTGGGACCATCCTTCCGTCTATGGAACGCATCCCGCCGCTTCAATCCAACGAGGTCCTAATTCGCATCCATGCCGTTTCTTTGAACTATAGAGACGTTGGGATGATCCACGGCAAATATCCAGTTTCAGTAAAAGACCAGGGAATTCCTGCATCTGACTGTGCAGGAGAGGTGATTGCTCTAGGATCAACAGTCAGCAAAGTATCATTCGGAGACCGCGTGTCACCAATTTTTGACCTGAAGTACATTGACGGGGTAGATTCCGAACACAAGGTTGCTCAGCTAGGCGGAAACGTCGATGGTGTACTTCGCCAGTATGCAGTGTTCGATGAGAACGTTCTTGTTCGTGTCCCACAACATCTTTCTTGGGCTGAGGTATGTTGACAAATTTCTGTCCATTTTCCCAATTTTGCTTCCCTATTTTGGCCTCCAATGTCGCAGAACAATTGCTTCTCTAGATAGGGTTAGCTCCATGTCTAACCCTTTTTTAGGCTTCGTGTATAACATGCGCCGGCACTACAGCTTGGAATGCCTTGGAGATGAACAAAAGTCATGATGGCAAAAGAAGTGCCCTGATGCTTGGTACGCCCTAGTCCCGAGCTCTTGGTGTCATACAGTTACTGGATGACTAATTCACAAATAACATGTAGGGACTGGGGGCGTCAGTTTGTTCGCACTATTGATCTGTCTAGGCGCCGGTATTCGTCCGATAATTACATCATCTTCGGGTAAGAAGCTACAGAATATTGCAGCCCTTGGTCCAGATGGTGTTATTGACGCGGTTAATTATCGTGAAAATCCTAAATGGGAAGAAGAGGTCGCCCAGTTGACCATGGGGAAAGGTGTTGACACCGTGCTCGAAACCGTCGGGGGCACGAGTATCCAAAAGAGTGTCGCCTCCATGTCCATCCGCGGTCAAATCTCTTGGATTGGGTTCCTTGGTGGACTGCAACTTGACGACTTCGTCAAAGCCTTGGGGCAACTTTTCTTGAAAGTGGGTACATTGAAGTGAGTTACCAATTCAAGATAAACACAGGCCTTGGAACAGCCGGGATGAATGGAACTAAACGATTGCTAGGGCAATTCAAGTTGGCTCGAAGATCGACCAAGAGAATCTTTGCCGGTTCCTAGAGGAGAAGCATGTTTCCTTGAAACCGATTGTAGGCAAAACGTTCGATTTCACGGAATCACCGGCGGCTTTCGATTTTCTCTACTCTGGGCAATGCCTCGGAAAAGTTGTTATTACCGTATCCCATTGAGGTGTTCAAATGGTAGACCGATGCTATCAAAATCCATCAAGTTACACATGATCGATCATAGACAATAGAGCATATTGCCTGGCGAATTGCGAATAGGTTACAGCATGTTGTGTTCTGTTCTATCAAATAATAACTAGTTATTGGAATATACTATACTTGAATGATGATACTAAATATTCAGCGACCTAACTGATTTCCAGATTCTCACAGGCTACCAAAGGGGTTGGAATTTGGGATGGGCATAAGCTTTGCTTCCTAGCATTTTCCGATCATTCACTTATTCATTCCATCCTGAGCTACAGAGGTTCCGAATCTACCTAGCGTCGCCGAGGTGCTCTTTAAGGAAGGGAAGGACCTGATCTAGTGCGGGCTTGACAGCTTCGGGCTTGTCGTAAAGCATGTAATGCGAAATCCCCGGTAGCACGACAATGCGCTTCTCCTGGGAGCCAGCCCGTCCATAGATCTCCTGGGCATCACGGTAGGCGCCAAAGCCACCGGGTTTGTCACCGACGACGGCCATGAGCGGCTTGGTCATAAGTACCTCGGCATGATTGAAGGCATCCCACGCGAGAGCGGCACTATTGAAAGAAAAAAGACCGCTTGTGCAGCCATTGGGCGCTTGGCCACGGCTGGTCTTGTAGTATTCGGTCGCCTCGAGCACATCGATGTCCGCGGTCGATTTCTTGGCGTCATCGACTGATGGGGGCAGCAAATTGATGACAAGGCGCTTGCCACCCTGTGCCTCAATGGTTCGCTGTTTGGCCATTTTCTCCAGTGAGCTCACAGGGTCGAAGTTACCAAAGGCTTCGCGAGAGAGGCGGCCAAAGTTCACGGGCGTGATACCGATGCAACACTTAAAGCGGTAGTCCGTCATGGCCGCGTTGATGGCGTAGCCACCTCCACCGCAGATGCCGAGCACGCCAATACGCTCGGCATCAACATAGGGAAGTGTCTGGAGGTAGTCGACAACAAAGCGGAAGTCCGAGACTCGGAACTCGGGGTCCTCGATAAAGCGGGGTTCGCCACCTGAGGCGCCCTGGAAAGAAGCGTCGAAGGTGACAACCACAAATCCTGCCTCCGCAATTGCCTTTCCATATATGTTACCCGAGGTCTGCTCCTTGCAGGAGCCGATAGGGTGGGCAGAGACGACGGCAGGATATTCCTTCTTCTCGTCAAAGTTGGGTGGAAAGTAGATATCGGCGGCAATCTTCCACGCAATATTTGGGATGCTGACGGTCTTGATTGTCTCAGGCATAATTGTAGTCGTGTGGGATACGTCGATGTTTGTTATAATGTCTTGCAGGATTCTCGATTCTGAAGGTAAGTTGTAAAAATGCCAATGTGTGTTTTTATAGGCAGCAGGTGGATAATCATCTTTCGGTGGTAGGACGTCATGACGCAACCGAATCCGTCGGTTATCGGACGAACTGAAGAATTTCGGGCTTGGTGTTTCAAATCGGCAAGAAGAGTGTGGTAATGGATGGATTATTCAGCGCCAGACAGTGTCTTCGCTTACGCATCAAAATCTAAGACCTTGTGCATACTCGAAAGACGGTTGCGTGCGTGCTATCTCCGATATATTTCGGCCGATTCCATAGGTCCGATATTGCCCATCGGCCCTCAAAGTGCAGCTTCAGGCCGTGACTCCTTCGGCAATTTCGAATCCTCGATGAGTGAGCGCATCCGCGTGATCACCCCTCCCAATCAGATCGCTCCGCGAAGCTGTTCATCTCTGGGGTGCCCACAATACTGTCCTCAATTACGAATCCGCGTGCCTCGAGATATTTAATCACAGTGAGGCCCGCTACGCGCTCATTGTCATAATGGAATGCCCGAAGCGGTATTCTGAACCAGTTTGTCATAATGAATGAAGACAAAATTCTTGACGGCTTCTCGGCAACCGCTCTTGCTCGGGAGCGTCCCTAGTTGATGATATCTGATGCCATCGATATAGAAGTGGGTAATCCACTTGTCACTGTTGAAGCCTTCACGAGTCTGGATCAGATCGAAATGGACTCGACCCAATAGCCTGAATGTTGTTCCCTGCACTCTTCTTGATATCTGTCGCTTCGCTTTTATTGGCTGGTAGGATCCGCGGTGTTCTGGGTTCAACTTCTGGGTTCGACTCGGCAGTTTCCATCGACGGTGCGATCTATTGAATTCCATCTGCCATTTCGGCGAGGTCCCCACCCTTCTCGTTGGTCATACATATGAACCAGACGGCGATACCATCTTTCTGGTGTGGTGTTCGATACTGCAGGTGCTACAGAGCGTCGTTGGACGGTGTTAAATGCTGCTGGGGCTTCGACAAAGTTCCGAGTCAAGACAAACAAGTCGTATTCTTCGTAGATTCTTCGCAATAACATGGCCAGTCTTTTCATGTACAAGAACGTCACGCCAGGTATCCCAGATATAGTCCTTTCTCTTCATAATCGACAGGGAGAGAAGGTTGGCATGGGAGCCGGGGTATACTTGACATCATGAACATCCAGAGGGACTCCTTTGCCAGTCACTGGGTGCTTCCCATGGATTCGGCTAGAGCTGTCTTACAGGATATGAAAAAGAACTAGTATTATTACGGATAGATACAAAACGTGGAATTTTCCCGTATCATGTGATTAGGGTTTGAAGAGCATTTCTATGTTTCCGACATGGAAGGCGATGTCGGGCGGCACTGTAACAGAACTTATGACCCTTGTGCTATGTTGTTCTCACTCCAATATTTCCTCTGTTGATATATATGAGCCATGATATTCGTCATGATAAATATGTACATTAAATCCATGACTGGTGATGTTTATATACTCGTGAATGCAGCCACCTGGGCAATATATACAAGCCCCATTCACCACTCTAATCGATCATCACAGATAAGACTAACATCAAATCTCTCCTGCCCCTTCCAAACCTTCCCACCAGAATTACAAGACGCAACAATATCCCGGAGGTCACTAATCATGCCACCAGGCCCACTAGCAAAGACACTAGTCGGGCCTCGCACCGTCTGGGCCAAGAAATCATCAACCAACCGCGGAAGATCAGGATGTCTATTGATATCATCCGAACCACCCCCGAGCCGCTCCACAGCAGTAGGCTTGTCACATCCACAGCACGCAGAAACAGGCTTAGAAGGCGTGACCTGCACGACCTTCTCCTCCAGCTTCGGGACCGACAGATTGCAGTTATCGGAATCCGAGTTCTCAATCGAGGGCGTCTTGCTCCCCGCGTCTCGGGTAGCGAAGATGCGAATCTCGAGGTTCAATATGTTCCGCGCTTTCTGCAAGAGATCCAGCTCTGCAGCGATCCACTCCGTGTTCGCCGTGTGGCGGACCGCCCAGATGAGCTCGACCTTGCGGTCTGGTGAGGGTTGTTGGCGGGCGAGATCGAGCAGAACGGGGAGGACGTAGGTGATGCCGGTCCCGCCGGCGACACAGATTATATTGGTGCTTGGTGTCAAGTGACTGGTGATGGACTCGCCATATGCGCCGGTCAGGATGACGGGTGTTGTGGGTGTGCCGGTGGCAGCGAGGTCGGCGACCTTTTTCGTTTCGCCGCTTTTCGCGCGGAGGATGTAGGAGTGTTGGACTGTGCCGTTTGACACGGTGGGGAGGTTGACTGGTGTGAAGGGGTGGGATTGCCAGATGCTGCATTTCGTAAAGGATAGGTAGTAATGTTGGCCGACGGACCAGGGGTCCTGGTTGTTGTGCAGATCGAGACGGATGACATCTCCGTGTTCGGTGTCCGGGAAACGGGTGATGGTCGCATCGGCGGGCTTGAAGCCGAGACCGAGAGTACCGGAGTGGTCGGGGTGGTAGTGTAGTAGGGCTGTGCGAACGAGACGAGCTCCGCGATCGAGGAACCAGAAGATTAGCGAGGGCCACATGAAGCACTTGAGTTGTTTCCAGTGGGCCCAGCAGGCGCCGATGTAGACCATGGCGAGGATGTAGTGCAGTTTGCGGAAGGTCTCGTAACCGGTGAGTCTGATTCCCCACGGTGTGCTCAACACGACGAGTAGCAGCAGAAGTATCATGGCGACGATGCCCCAGACCATGTATGTCTGAGTGATCCACTCGATTCCGACAGTGGGTTGCGGCTGATACATTCTCAGCTCGATGACGCACCAGCCGATTGTGTGCAGTGAGCTTTGCACGAAGATGATGTAGCCCAGCCATCGATGGAGAAAGTTGAAGCTCTGATATGGCAGGCCAGTGATGAGAGAGAGGAAGGACTCTCGGCTGCTCAGCAGCACGGAAAGTGGGGTGAGGGCGTAGGCCAGAGTGCCGATGCGGTCTGACCATGGGCCGATGCTGTTGCGGGTATTATATACACCGGGCATCTTCGAGACAGGCGTGACCCATGTGTTGTAGAGGATGCCGACAAAGCTGAAGATGAGCAGGTAGCCAGCCAACAGAGCGAGGGTGAGCACTTGAAGGCGTGTTGTGCGGCCAAAGATCAGGCGAGCCGCATCGGGCAGGAGGTATTTCCGGGCTAATGAGGCAACAGAGCGGCGGACCTTGTATAGCCCGGCTAGTTGTGGTGCTGCTAGTGTTGGTGATATCGTTGGCGCGTTGAACTGGTTCAGGACGACCCAAAGGAGCAAAATTGTGCCAATGACACACCACATGATGCCTGAATATAGCATTCCTAGGTCATGTGATTCGTATACAACGTCGAGATACGCGCACGATCCTGCATCGCTGGTGCAAGGGAGGCCGCGATCGTAGTATCCCCAATGAGGCTCTAATGATGTCGCCGCACTCATGTTTTGGATGTGGCGAACATCCAATTTTGGGGACGACATTGTGTCTTGAACTGCCCTGTGCAGTGGGCTGATGTTGAAGACCAAGTATGAACCTCGGCCTACTTCTGATGAGCGTGGAGCGACAACTGAGCTCAAGTTGATAAAGAAGACCAAATTCTGCGTCCGTTGGATTATCTGGTCATGGCGAAGCGCAAAAGAGATTTTGAGATTCGATGTGAGAACCACACGAGCTTTTATTCATTGCCATTAGGCGAATCCCAATTTGCAAGTTTAAATGTGGCCATTTCGCATTTGCGGCGATTTGAGCACATTTCTCCCACGCCATCGCTGGGTTTCTCCACTTCGCCTTAGCGCAGGTGGGGAGAGGCCTCCAGGTTATAATAAGACCGTCGGCCTCGAGCGCTGATATCGGACACGCCACTTCCTCAACTCCTCATCCTCGCATACCCAGAATACCAGTCAAGATGGAGGGCATGGACCATGGCAGCAGCTCGAGCAGCTGCAAGGTCTCGGTGAGTGCCAAGTGATTTGGAGATTCAAGTGGGTTCGCTAACCAAAGGCCAGATGCTGTTCAATTTTGACACCATCGATGCCTGCTTCCTGTCCACCGGATGGCAGGTCAAGAACAATGGCATGTTTGCTGCGACCTGCATTGGCACGATTCTGCTCGTTGTACTGGTCGAGTTCTGTCGGCGCATTGGTCGGGAATACGACAACTTCCTGACCCGCCAATTTGAGCGCCAAGCCGCGCACGGCACGTTTGCCAAGAAATTTGAATCTGCACGAACGGCCGTGACATTTCGCGCAACGCCATTGCAGCAGTTGACGAGGTCTGTGATTCACGCAGTCACCTTTGCAGGGGCCTATATCACCATGTTGTTGGCCATGTACTTCAATGTCTATGTGATTATTTGCATCTTCATCGGTGCGGGGCTGGGAAAGTTCTTGTGTGATTGGATGGTTGTCACAGTGGGAATAGATGACGTGCGGGATGAGACACGGAAATTGGAGGAGACAACGATATGTTGTGATTAATGATTTATGAAACTTTGTATATACATTTTTTTTTGCTGTTTCAGCGTTATATCTGAACTTGACCTTTGGATTTGCTTATAATCCACTATTTCATTATTTACATACACGATGTCTTGGATAAAGCCAAGGGAAAAGCGCTCAATCGCGCTCAATTGTTTCCAGGTAAAATCTCTTTCAATGTTGCTGTTCTTTCTGTGCTTGGAGTTCCCCCCTTTGTTGCTGGTCTTGAACACCTGTAGTAACTATCACCAAGAACAATGAATTTCTTCCATTGAGAGTTTGACCGAAGGACATAATCGGAATAAATGAAATGCTAACAATGAGTAGTCTCACTTCTGTTGATTTCAATGTCCTCAATTAGTGTCTTTCCAGTAAGTGTCAAAGCTGGCTGGAAGCTTTTAAATAGCCTGAATTCCGCCCATACTCAGGTGTCCTTGTTGGAACAGTTCTCTACTGCTCCATTGAGTTCTACATTCTTGACTTGCCGCTACAAAAGTTGTCCGTACCACCCATAAGAAGGATCTTGGAAGTAACACCTCTCCCATCTCCTCCCAGAGATGAATTCATCTGAAGATGCCCAGGCCCTTGAACGGCGCTTCAACGAGGCCCATAAGAACTTCACAGCCACTTTGAAGAGCGTCCTCCACACGCTACAACATGATGGCTTCAGCATGGAGAATTGTTGGCAAGTCTGCGACCAACTCGATCTTCTTGATTCCCTACTAGGTGATATGGAGGAACTTGGTCCGGAGATGGCATTGGATGTTCCGCCTCGTGCCCTCTTGCGCGGATTACCTAGATGCTACTTCCTGAACTATAAATTCCAGTTTGATTGCCTTTGTGTTCAGACTGGCTTGGATGATATTCGAGGTATTTTGGCCGAGTGCTTTTACGACGACTGTGCTGAGGTTGCCTGTATGGGGTTGGAAGGTCTCTTAGCCAGACTTCCATTCTAGTTTATTTTAAATGAATTTGAGTCATCTCGCTGCGTTTATTGGGGTAGTTGGAATGTGTATCAAGTCTAATAAGAATAGTCACCTGCTTATGCGGCCTTGTGATGTATTTTTGGTAGTCTTTTTAAACATATCTTTTCTATAATATCTTCTCCTCCTTCTCGAGTTTCTAGATAGATGGCAGGGAAAGGTGGGAAGAGACTTAAAATTTGCAGACGACTTCAATATATACATGTAACCTTTGAAAATAAATTCAGGCACTGTTGTATTGTTGTATGCATATTCAGGTACCAACACGTGACATGGTCGGACATTTCCCCGCAGTGGCTGAGTGGGTCCGGCGCCTTCCGGGTAAATACCGGTGATGTATGTCCCGAGCCCTAGAGCGATCATGAAATTATTCCACTTGGTTGGATATGTTCCTTTAATTGCATGTTACCTCTGTTCTTCGCTGTTTCCTTCTCTATGAGTCATTTGATATAAAGTTATGTAGCCAAACGCGCTCGCAGAACAGTACATGTAGCGGGTCAACTGGAACGTTGGGAACAGATGAGAGTTTAGCCTCGTCCGATGAAGAGACGTATTGGAAAGTAACCTCTTGCCATTCAGTTATTCAAAAACAAAAGGCAACTTCATGTGCTAACTAGCAGCCATCAAGGTATCAACGGGTGTTTTCGGGAGCGGAGACGGAAAGACAACCCATAATAGGTGAGGGAGCGACATCTGATGATAACCGTCAACAAGATATCCAATCTATGTTGTAAGGGTGTTAAACTCCAGCCTATATGTAAGAATGGTACGGAGTATATCTCTCGGCCTTTCCAGAAGGCGTTCAAACAAAGGGCGTGCCAAGATCCTCTTGCCAAGCCTTCTCACAGGCCAAAGCGCGTTCATTATTGGCTCAGTTCCTTATCCTCGTCCTGTCCACGGGTGTACCTGCCTGGGTAGTTGCGGATTTAAATGATAAGAACATCAAGATTGCCGATCCAAGCCAAACTGAGCTCATATTTTGATTACAAAGATTCTCCTTCCCCACGATTAATATCCATGGATGGAATAAACCGAGCCCCCGGACTAGCTCCAACACCCTGGTCTAAGATAAAGTATAGCGTCGGAAGAAATTCCGCCTTGATAAGAAAAACTGACAGCCAGTGAAAGGCTGCACTCGACGAATCCCGAGCTTCTAGCTAGCTAGATTTGAGGTGCTAACTGAATACTTACACGCCCTTGCTTGACATGCTGCGATTTTACGTAACAGCCTAAGATAGATCCATCCATGGATGGCTGATATCGACGCTGACCAAGCTGCAAATGAGGATATAGCATCCGTACATACTATCGCGGATGTAGACCTCGTATCTACATCTCCTCTCCAGCTACAATGTTACCGCTAGATAAGAGAGTTGCAGTGAGTCAGCCCTCAAAGATAGTGGTGGTTCGAGATACGGGGTCCAGTATTCCGAAGATACTCGATGGAACCGAAAAAAAGGAAATATAAAACGTGTCTAGCAAGCATGAACACAAATGGAATATCGCCAAGCGCTCATATCTTATTCCCACATTACTCCTGCCCGGATCAAGGATGAAAGTTTATCTACAACATACCCTCTTGGGGTTGGGTCTATCAGGCCTGAGCCTAGCCGGGGTCGCGGGGAGAGACATCGAGGTGATACGGTTCCACAGCCCCGGGGGTGTAACCGCCGACTCTTTGCACAACATTCACATCGAGTTCCTGGACGATCAGTTCGAAGGTCATCTGCAGCTTGTATACGGGGAATGCGGGATTCAAGATCCGACGCAGAGTCACCATGAGATCGGGAGCACGTTCGTGAAACGCGAAGCGCAACCGGAGCGATTTGTCTGGACCACACCATATGATGCACCCCATTCACATTGTCTACATGCTTTCTCCGGATCGACACTTGTGGGCCGCTCTTCTCCCATCATGGTCACGTCACCTGTCAAGAAGCGAGAGAGTATCGCCGATGTGGCAGATGCCATGGGACCGTGGTTTGACGGAGTGGCTTACATGAAGTCAAAGAAGAATAACAAAGCATTTGTTTCCAAAGCTAAGAGTACCTCTGTTGCTATTCTGGGTGGTGGTATGTCCGGATTGATGACGAGTCTGCTGCTCGAGTCTGTTGGTATCCATGACTGGCACATCTACGAATCATCCGGGCGAGTCGGTGGTCGCATTCGTACCAAATACCTTAACAACACCACTCCTGATCAGTATCAATATCAGGAGATGGGACCAATGCGATTCCCCGTTAGCATCACTTATGCCGACACGAATGAGACGCTCGAAATCCAAGATCACCACATGGTCTTCCAGCTCGCCAGCGTCCTCAACAAGATGAACAAACACAAGCCAGATCTCCAGGTCAACTTCATCCCTTTTATTCAGAATAGCCCCAATGTGCCCGCAGCCTCTGGTGGCAACCGTCTCCCCAACGGCCGAATCCCCAGTGCCGCCCAAGTCGCCGCCAACTCATCGCTAGTCTACAAGGCAGCCTCATCCAACGAAACAGCTGCCGCAGAAGCCGAATCCGCATTCGAGAATTACACTACAATCAACAACCGAGAAACGATCCGCAAGATCGCAACCAACATGTACCAAGCCCACAAGCAAGCAGTCGACGACGGCATGTTCCACTGGTCCGAGGCCGGGTACTTGAAATATGCGATGGGCTACGACGCCAACATAACGGACTACGTGGCCAGCTCAGACAACTCCCCAATCTGGGGAGGTCTCTACGATGACGTCTACTTCGCAGCCACAAAATGGCGCACCATCGACAAGGGTCTGGAGTCCCTCCCTCGCGCATTCTACCCCCATGTCGCAGAGAAGACGACCCTAAATCGCACAGTCGCAGGGCTAATCTACAACGAGACAAGCGGTAAAGTCGCCGTCGCATGGCGCGACGATCCGTTCCAGGTGGTACCAGAAACAAAAGAATACGACTACGCCGTTGTCGCTACACCATTTAGCAAAGTAAGACTGTGGGATCTACCTCGGTACTCGTCACTTCTGAGCCGGGCAATCTCAACCATGAACTACGACCCCTCGTGCAAGATGTCGCTGCTCTATAAGACACGGTTCTGGGAACACATGGAAGAGCCTATTTTCGGCGGATGCGGGTCAGTCGATGTCCCCGGCGTCGGGAGTGTCTGTTACCCCTCCTTCAACATGAACGCGACCGGACCAGGTGTGATTCTGGCATCGTATGTCTCGGGAACACCAGCTCGGTCGACGGCAGCTTTGAGCGAGGAGGAACACGTTGCATTGATCCAGCGCACGATGGTCGAGGTTCATGGCGAAATTGCTGCTGAGCAGTTTACGGGTGTGTACAATCGCCAGTGCTGGGAGGTTGATCAGCATCAGGCGGGTGCCTGGGCTAGTCCACTTGTTGGGCAGCAGGAGCTGTATTTGCCTGCTTATTATCAGACGGAGTTTAAGACTATCTTTATTGGGGAGCATACTAGTTATACTCATGCTTGGATCTTTTCGGCATTGGATTCGGCTGTGCGGGGGACGACGCAGTTGTTGCTTGATCTTGGTTTGGTTGATGAGGCTAAAGAGATTGTTGAGACTTGGATGGGCAGGTGGATTAAGCTGTGAGGCTGTGAGGGAATGGGATGTTGAGGATATATAGAGAGTGTTTCACTAAGAGCAGCCACTGATTAGCATTTTGCATGCACATAACATTAGATGACGAGTCAATATATGAGAATAAAGTTATAATATCCATGACCAATATATATTACACAGCTATGTAGAGATCAGAACTAACCATCCAAAGGTCTTTGTCTTAGCAATCCACAATGCAGATCATTTCTAGGTCATCTTCAATTGACCTAAGAAAGCCATTGTATCAAACAAACATATACGTTCAATCCCAACAAAGCCCCTATAACATCCAAACTCATATAATGCTACGAAAATATCCCATAAGTTCCCATGTCAACCACCAGGGCGGCTTTGTCTGAAAATCCATACCTAAGAGTTAGCAGTGGCTCCCATAGCAAAGAAACCCTTCTCCTCCACCAAATCCCAATCCATCCAGTAACAAACCAAAAGGGATCCAATATGGCCCAAGAAGGTATGTTCACCCACAAGGGCATCCACACCGATGAGAGATGCCACATCCGAGGTCCCATAGTATGGGTAAACGTATTCGTTGCGACCCCAGAGAACCGCAACAAAACAGATGCAGAGTTCATGGATATTGTGGCCGAGACCATCCATGTGAGAATCTCCAAGAAATCACCCAATGTCAGTGTCTCGATTACCCCCGAGCCCATGCACCACAGAGTCATGGGGTGTCTCTCGTTACCGGCCCGTGGGGATTATTGGGCATTTGCACGGTTTCGGGATTTGTATTTTGATGCTTTTCTTAGGGATGCGTTGGATTTGGCGCTTTTTTATCAGGCGCAATGTGCGGTGGGGAATGTTCAGATTGATCGGGAGAGACTTTTTCGGTTTTTTCATTTGAGTTCGGATGCTTTTTAGGGGTTGCATTGACATGGATCCATTTCTTTTGTTGATATGGTGGACAGGGAATGTAGACAAAGAATGTAATGCACTGATCCTGAGATCTTTGTTTCTTGTTTTGGTATATTCCATGGCTACTCTAAGAACAAAGAGATCTCTACATCTATGGCTATTTGGCCATTTGATGAGCTTATGGATGTCAATGGTTCGTGCCCTTTGATTTCGAGTCTTAAGAAAGAAATATTCGAATACTTTGTCGACTACATTCCCATAATTAGCACAGAAGACTCGACAAAGCGGTTGTTGTCAAAAGAATCTTTGTTTCTATCAACGGCTCAAACAGCCTACCATAATAGGGCATATCATGCTGTCTCAGTGTTGGATATTTAAACACCGTCACCTCCTATACCCCGGTATTACCACCATTAGAGAGAAAATACTCACTCAGCCCTGTTTCACTCCCTGTTCTACTAAAACCAAACGATCTCTCACTTTCATAATCAATAACCCCACAAAGATCAATATGTCCACACGAACCGTGTTCAGAACTCGCATCCAGGATATTCCCGTAGCGGACGGTCCATCAGGACAGCACGTTGTGTGGGCCACAGTGTACTTTGACCCCGATGAGGCCAGGCTTGCAGATCTGGAGTTGGTCCGCCTTATGATGTACCGCGTCGTGAACCGACAGGTTAGAATCGACGAGTTACCCATGCATCACAGGTACTCTCACTGCTTATCAATCCGCGTCGCTGGAGAACTTCCCGACGAGGATGCAGTTTGTGAAGTGGCTGAAGCCATGTTGGATTACTTTTATGAGAGAGTCAAATCGGGAGAATTTGTCATTAATCGGACTTATATTTTCCGTAGAAGGTCGCGGGATCTGGTAAGCCTTGGGCCTTCAACGCATTGACTGGAATCTTTGCGGGTCTTTGGTAAATGTTAATACATACATGGTGAATTTACTCGTGGTCTTGTCGCTAATATATCTTAATTTAAAGACCACATATCAAAGGTCTTTATATTTTATTTTTCTAGTAGGTTAAATTAGCATGAGCATTGTAGCTTTTAAGTAAAGAGAATATAAAACAGGAAAACTAGGTAAAATGCCCGAAACCTTGGAATGGCGGCTGAAGCATTTGGATTTCTAATCGAAAGCTTCCCCGCCAAGTGGACCAGATCTGCATGTCAGCTTACTTGAATTCCGAAGTTTCTTCATAAATCATGATTCCACCCACATCCACTCTTTCCATAATATACCTGCACAATCCCTGCTAGCCATTATACCAAGAACCAGCCACATTGATGTCTCAGCCAAAAATCAAAGCTGTCTTTTTCGACTTCATGGGAACATGCCTCGACTGGCATAGCAGCGTAGTGGAAGCACTCCCCGCTGCAATCCCCAAAGATGAAGCCTCAAAGTTCGCCCTAGAATGGCGCAGGCAATATTTCCTAGAGAATAGCAAGCGCGTGAATGAAAACCTCCACCCAGAAGACATCGATATCACCCTTGCCCGCACCCTGGAAGCCCTTCTCGACCAGTCACCCGACCATAAACCGCACTTCGACGCCGAGAATAAGAAGCAAATTATCGAAGCATGGCACTCGCAGAAAGCATGGCCCGAAGTCTCTGATGCAATCAAGAGTCTTCGACAAGAACTCGGTCTGGAAGTCTTTGTCCATGCAAATGGTACGACACGGCTCCAGTTGGACTTGACTCGGTCTTCCGGGTTAGAGTTTAACATGTTATTTTCCAGTCAGCTGCTGGGTGCTTATAAGCCTCGCCCCGAGGCTTATAAGAAAGGATTGGAGCTTGTAAAGCTTCGACCCGAGGAGGTGGTTTTGGTTGCGGCGCATGCGTATGATTTGCGGGGCGCGCAGAAATGTGGATTGAGGACCGTGTATGTTCATCGGTGGACTGATGATATTGATGAGGATATGGAGGTGGTCAAGACTGAGTTTGATGTATTTTTGGAGAATATGTATGGCCTTGCTAGTGCTATTCAGGGATTATGAGTGATGAATGGGTGGTTTCGAATATTTCGTGAATATTGTTCGAATATAGTACACCACGTCGGCAGTGTGAACAATTTTAGCGCTAAATCAACAAATTAAACTTGACGGATAGTTCAATATTACAATGAGTGCTACTGTGTATATCCAGCCTCCTAGGATCCCTCTTTACCTGACTCATTGACCCAAGACCACCAAACTATCATACAAAATTGTTTAACTGCACTTCCATTATGTGTAGTTCTCTGACGAGAGAAAAATATTCAAGGACTATCTCTCAAACATCGGAGATTTCTTGAATAGTTTGCCTGAACCAGCGGTGCTCAAGGGCCTGCCTTGCAGTGATCCTCTTCGTTGGATCCAAGTTCGTCATCTTCCCCCCAGGTCCCTGAGACGCACAATTGCGTGGAACGCAGGTATGCTGAGTGTATAAGCGTAATTCGCGATTCAATATCTCAGCTGGTTGTAAGATATAACTAAATTTGCTATCGCAGTCGTCAACATCAATGAAAGAGACGGCAGTATTGACTTGATCGCGATGCTTGTTAGCCTCAAAAGAAGTGAACGTCAATTCAGGGACAGGCTTGGACGTTGGGCTTTGAAAAACAGATATCGGGCAGTGTGACACTGCTAACCTCTCACTGCCCATGTCAAACACAGCGAACGCCACTGTGTCTGACAAGAAATACATATGGAGCAGCATAGCCCAGGTTTTGAGAACACCATCTCGCCGTTCCACGGCCGAAGCTGCTGAGTGAACCGACGGCAGAGAGTGAGGGAATTTTGAAACTCGTGTCAAAAGGACTTTTGAGTTTTCCAATGGCTCTTTCGTTGGCTAATTGCCCGCAATTGTTCCCATGTTGTAGTGATATCAAAATGACGGTGTTGTCTCTTCGAAATATCATGGGATAAGTGGGCAGTTTTGTTGATTTTTGCTCGACAGAATGTTGTTAGTAGATTGAGCTGCTGCGGTATACATTCTCGGTCTGTTTGGTGTACTATGGAAGTGTATAGTTCATATAGGGTATATGGCTCGGGGACCGTTGGTGCTCGGCGATCGGACTCCGAAAGACAAACAAAGAACTTGCTTGGCTTTCCCCCGCTTAAACCCCTCCAATATTTCAGGCAGGTCATCTTCTCAATAAAATTTTCACATAATGGTACCCTCTCAAACAGTCCAGATCTGGAACCAAGACGGTAAGATTACGTCTCATGCGTGAGTCTTTTAGGCTAAGCAGAACTGATTGTGAGCAGACTTGATCAGCGAACATAACTGGCGAGTTTTGCGAAGCTCATACCAGGACCACCAATGGCAATCAGTTGACATCGCATTTGCCAATGTCACTGGTGGATGTATGACTGATGGGGGCGAACTCTCTACAGACTTTAAGGCCCTAAGCATCCTCATCTCCCACGGGGAACCGGCGACGTTAGAGGAAACAGCCTTTGACACCCCAGGAGTCCACCAGTTCTTGCTACAGACTCTCTTAGCGTCGGTGGCCGAAGGTCAAGAGCGGTTAATCAAGTTGATCGTCCCGCTGGCAAAGGGATACATAGTGCGATCAGATATCATCACTTTACGACTTCAAGATTGTCCGCTTGTTGAACAGATCAGATCTTTTACAAATCCACTGCAAAGCTATGAAGGGCGTTTGACTCCTAGTTTGCTTCTCCGCAATGACGACATCTTCCTGCCAGCAATATTCTCTGCAGCGGCAGCCTGCATACTCGTGCAACCGGTACCCCTTGCTGACCTGGAGACTGTATCATCGGATTTGAACAGAGAGCTTGAGAATCGTCTCTCTTTCCAATGGATTACTCCAGAGCCAGCACGTCAAAGGACACTTGCACTGGTAGAAGCCAACAGCTCACACCCAGAAAATGGACTAGGCCTCTATACCGCGGCGGAGGCGTTGGGGATCAAATTGGTCGTCTTGGATAATGCCGGACATTGGCTTGAAAGCCCCCATCACGTGAAGTCATGCGATGCATTTATTCCAACCCGATTGACAAACCCCCCAGGAAAGGAAATGAAAGATCACATCCTCGAGTCCTTACGGACCTACGGTAAACCCGTGGATGGCATCATCACCTTTGCGGATACCTATTAGCCCTACGTCGCTGAAGCCGCCAATGTTCTTGGCCTGCCAACTTCGTCTCCAGAAGCCTTCAAGACTGCTACAAACAAGTACCATACGAGCGTATTCGCCGGCCACCAAGCTTATCATGCCTCAAGTCTCATTCAAGTCATCTCGATATCCCAAGAGCCAGACTTACCCTACCCGTTGATTGTTAAGCCCTGTGGGGGATGGAGTTCTGAAGGGGTGTACCGCGTTGATTCGCGTGACGCGCTCCTAGACGCCGCAAGCGCAATTCTCGCTTCCCGCCACGGACCCGAGTTCGTCATTGAGCCTTATTGTGACGGACCCGAGGTCGACGTCAATCTTGTTCTTCTGGATGGAGAGCTTCTGTTTTTCGAGGTGTGCGATGATTTACCAAAACCAGCAGATGTCAATGGACCAACCGTTGGTGCCTTGAACAATTTCCATGAGCTGTGCAGTGTTTACCCCTCGAACTTACCCGAGGCGGAGATCGAACTGCTGCGCAAATCTTTCCTGGGTATGCTGCTATCACTTGGCCTGAGGAGCGGTGTGATGCACCTGGAAGGACGCATAGAGAACTCCACCGTTCAGTACATGAAAAGGGACGGGGTCTCGGTGCTCTCTCAGCGAGCCAATGATGGTGATAATCCACCGAAGGCATGGCTTATCGAGATTAACCCGCGCCCTCTGGGAATGACAGGCTCCCAAATTGTTGAATCCACCTACGGAATCGACTATTGGGGCCTAGCATTACTCCTAGCCGTGGATGATAAGACTCGTGTGCGTGATCTTGCAAGCCCATACTCCAAAGGACCGCAATACACCAGTGTGATGGTCTTCATCCCAGCCGACTTCTCCACATCCTGTGAAGGCATCTTTGATTCCGATGACATCTGCAAGGATCTACTTTCACGGAGACCTGATCTGGCAGAGTTCATCAGTAAGTGTGGTTGTCTTGTCAAAGGAGGGCAACGCATTCCACACCCAAGCACTGGTCGTAACACCTTCCTAGCATACTTTAATGTATTCTCACGGAAGAGTCACGAAGAAGCGTTGAACATTGCCAAAGAAGTTCGGGAGGCCGTTAGATACACTTTTATTTGAGTAGCAGACAATCAACAAATTTCTTCGACTACCTGGTCAAGTCTTCTCCTTGTAAAGTTGCGACTAAAAATGTCGCCTTTTGCTCTTGATAGATGCAAGAGTTCCTGAGACGATCTACCGGTCGCCGACCATTCTGACCGCCACTCGAACCTTCAAGATAACCACCGAGGACTTCAATCAGATTGCGTAAGCGCTGAAGCTCGGCTAATACAATATGTCTCCATATGAGAACAGCCTCCTCGCTTTCAGCCCTATACTGACCAAGTGTGAGAGCAGATGGATTTTGCGAATCGCCAGTGGAAAGATCAAAGCTTGGGTTTTTGCAAACGCTCCCCCAACGAGAGACAATGCTTTCAATTAGAATTAAGGCGACTTCAATGGCGACGAGTGCTAGCATTGGACCTATCACAAGAAAGTGCCATTGTTTGGACTGTATCACTTGTTCGATCTCTTTCGTGCTTGCTTTCACCGTATGCATGATCTTGTCAATGCTTGAGCCAGAATTGCCGAGTTCGGCCTCCAGATTCGACATGATAAGAAATAGTGTGCAGATCTCTGGCTTGATATCGACATTTCCCGGTAAGCTAGCGGTCTGTTGCTGCTGTAGGCTTTCGGAAGTGCAGGCGATTCCCGGTCCCACCACAATTTCATCAGGCGTGGGGGGAAGCGCTGTAGAGACACAATCAATAGTGGAGGATGGGACAAAAGCCATTTCCAACCCGTTTTCCAACCAAGAGGCGTACCCATCAGTTGAAATTGGAATATCAAGCTGGGAAATCGCATGTCCAAATTCGTCCGTCGGTGACATGATGTGATCCGCGAATTCAGCAGGGTCCGGCGCAGAATAAGTGTTCCAATTGAGAATTGCAGTTAAATCTAAATCTAGTTGGACGCGATTCGAGCCGGTAGAGTACGCAGAAGCTGGCAAGGGCCTATAGGAGACTTCCTGACTGCTACTTCTTTCGCCGTTCAGTACAGTGGAGCCTGAATTCGAGTCACGGCTGGTGACATCAGTGATGTCTGTGTTCGTGGCTGTTTTGCGGCGTTTGCGGCCCTTGGAGCATCGCCCAACCATGGAGACTTCAAACTGACAGTCGTGTCCTAGAAGTGGTAGGTGAGAGGGTGCAATGAGTATGCAACAATACATATCACTAACCAGCACTGAGACATCTCTGGCAACCTATTTTTTCGCCACTGCATTTAATCTAGTGAATGGGTTGTTAACGAAACCCTCGGGTGAACATGAGTGGGAAGGAAATAAGCACTTTTGATGCGTGACACTGATTGCACGCAGAACGTAAACGTTTGCTTGTGGGTTCCATGATAGGTGATTTCGCAATAGTCAATATCGACGTGGAGGAATAGTAAGTGAGCCTTGACTTTGATATGGTACTTCATGTGGGGCCCGTCGGGGTTCCTGACCCAAAGTTCGCCAAGGGAACAAAGGAAGCAGGCAGATACCTAGATATGGGGTGATTCGTGCATTTCCTGAGGTAGTATCCAGGAGCATATTTATTTAAAAAGCCATATGGCGAGAACTAGTGGCAGATCCCTGCGAGCCCCCTCACAAAACGTGTTTACGTTCCATTGCCCCCCATCCCCCATCTCCTTGCTCAAGTTACTGAGAAGGTATGATACATTGATACTCGTCTAATAATATATATTTGATGTTTCGTTTCTATCATAATCCTCCCGTTTGAGTATCAGTTCCCCAACGGTCGCGCGACTGCCCACAATTGTCATATTTCAACACCCCCGATACCTAAAGTACGGCTTAGCAGTCTTAAAATGAGCTGCACCAATGGGATGCCGCAACTCTGATGTATCGTACTTAGGTTGGGCTGAAAAGCTACTCATTTCAAGCATGTAAAATGGGCCTCTTAGCGGTCTAGTCAGCGCATAATAGGCATTTTATTGATGCGCATATCCTAGGAGAGCCTCGGATCTAAGACCCCACGGTCAGGGATGTGTAGACCTCGCTAGAACCTGCCCATGGACACCCCCAGGGCGTCCAAAGTCCGCCTGTGGACTACCCAGAGTGTCCAAAAGTGTCCAAAGCCGCCCAAAATTGCATAAATTTCCCGCATAACCCCATGATTTAGCAAAGTAAAAACGATTATTTCCACTAGTCACATATTTAATCCCTTTTCGTGGCAGTTGTTCTGAGATCATTTAATGATGTAAAAATTCTTATTTATTCTGATTTATCCTATATAGAATACTTATTTTCTCTCTTGTTTGAGACTATTTGATATGTGCGGGTTGTGCTGTGGGGTTTCTTGTAAATTGACACTGCTCTGGCGAGAGAAATAGTTATATATTTCTTAAGTGCACCTCGGGCATAAATTATCAGCAGTATCTATTAATATTTAATCATGAATGATTTTAGTCTACTACCCCAGGAAAACAACAGCACCTCTACTTCATTACTCTCCCTATCCCTGGTATCAATATTAACCCTGCTACAGGAATTCCTCTATAGGCGTAATCTAGACACGATTAAATACAACAAAATCCTACACAACCAATGCATGTTACAGTGCCCCCGCTTTTGACCCATTGGACTGTCCAGGATGTCGATTGGTGCGTCAGTTGGACTTTGGCGAGGTCTAGGGATGTGTACCGGAGCGGGGTTTTTAAATTTCCAAGGTGTTTGGCTTATACCACAAATTGAGCTGTTAGGCGACTATTCAGAGCTCGCAGAGTCATTTGAGGTGGATTAAATATTGATTATTGCCTCAATACGGGTGACGGTCTGAAGGAAGTCCACCCCGCTAGAGTGATCGTCCTGTACAGCTGGGGATCACGGTACGGACGGGTCAAAATTCCTTGTGGATGCGTGAGACCCTTGTTTAGTGGAGAAACAGCTAGTAAGCGGCCCATGCGAGGGCTGCGTTGCCTTGGCGATGCCATATTGGGGACCTCAAATCAGCCTCTATTTCCTATTTGGGTAAAGACTCATGTTTTTCGCAATGGACTTTGTAAAGTCATATACAAAAATGTGTCGAGATAGAGGCCTATACGACGATAAGTTGAGCACTGGGATGCAAAGAAAATATTTCTCCATCTTCATGTTCGAATCCAATCCATAGTGCACGCATGATGGTTCTGTTGTTCATTGCTTTTGGGTCCCTGTATAGTGCAGTGATTATTTTCTTAACTTTCTCCCGGTAGCCCAGAATGTCTTCAAGAGAGGGCCATGCCTCTGGAAGTACGCTGTGATTATGGCACTTGGTCGGGTCTTTAGGGTCTACGCCTCTTTCAAGAAATGATGGTAGATCGCTAGCTCGGTTGGAATGCCGTAGGTGGCCCGTGTCAAGTGTATGTCTTCACTACACAAGGCCCCTTATGTTAATCGGTGAAATGGAAAATGGAGTTTCAGACTTATAAGACCGGAATGTGTCCTAGGTAAAGAATTAGCGGGTTCCGAAGAGGAATAGGTCCCTCTATTAACGATTTAGTAGGGATCATCTTAGTGGTAACTAGACCCCACGCTTCCTATAACTTGTCTAATTCTTTAAGAGAAGGCAGAGGCGGTGGTGCATATTCTTAGGGCGTGAGCGGGAATGCAAAAGCGCTTGGCTTGAGATATTCGATGGACTCTTTTTTTCCAACACCTTGTAGTTATAACGAGGCTTTGGAAAATTTAATTTGTGCGTTGGTTTTCTTGCTTGTTTACTTGCACCCTCTTAAAATTTATCTAACGGAAGGTTTTATGTGCTGTCTTTGGGATACTCTTACCATCATGCCATCTAATGGAGAGCGAAAGGCCAACCTGGGTAGTATGACTACTAGCTAATCCTGACTGTAATATCAACAAAAGCCATAACATGCCGAAGAAACAGCTCCGAACGAAGTTGGCTCTCATTTTCGAGTGATTAATCTTTGCTACTGTAAAGTTCGTGGGCCAATTATTTCTTCGGTGCCTGCACTTCCAAGGTTGGCGGCATTTAAACTACAACGTAAGCTCGGTGGCCGAGGATGTCACACCCCTGTCATTCCACCCCTAACCCCCCCCCAGACAACCACAACTCTTGTCAACATCAAGTGTATCGAATTGAGAAAGACACCTGTTAAGCGAGGAGCAGCTGCACTGCCGTCACGCATTCGATCACTCGTCACGTCTTGTCTCCATCCTTCGCCGCCAGGCATGGTTGCTTGACTTTCACTCGGAAGCAACTACAACTGGTCTGGGCTAAGTAGTCATGAGCTTGTCACCCGCCGACATGAGCTCAGAAGAACACAAGCAAGCTGTCCTTCAAAGGCAATTGCATGGCCTTCCGGATGATGATACAGGTAGACCGGAACTAGCTAACTATGCGACGAAGCTCGACAGGACCATTCTGTGCGTCGGTTCGGCCTGCGCAGTTATTGCAGGTGCCTTGAACCCGCTCGTGCCTGTACGTCGGGGAAGTCTTTTACCTCTAACGATAACCCCCGCTGACATCGCCTTCTTACAGGTCATATACGGTCTCCTGGTGGGTGTGTTCAACGGTTTCGCCGCGGGATCCGTGGAGGTTGCCGAGTTTCGATCCAAAATATCGACATTCAGTCTTTACTACGTCTATCTTAGCATCGGTCTGTTTATCTTTACCTACACAGCCACAGTCGGATTCTATTGGAGCGGAGAGCGAATTGTCAGAGCTTTGCGGATTGCAGCTGATTGAGAAACAACAAATCAAGAAAAACGCTCAAAATCCATCAACTTCGTTGGACTCTGACAATGATGAAGGTGATTTGATACAAGCTAGTGCCTCATATTATGGTAGCAAGTCCGATGATGAAAAAAACGGAGTATCTGCCACTGTCCAGCCCAAAGACAGGCCCAAGAAAGAAACGTTCCACAACCCAGGGACAAAGGGTGCGTTGTCATTCATTTTATCCATCAGTATCCCTGACTGGAAGCCTTTACTTTTTGGTCTTGCATTTGCAATACTTGCAGGGTTAGAAATTCCAGCGTAAGCCCATCTTTCACCTCCACATCTTCAACACGCGAGTAGGGGTTGACTAATTGATGCCAGGCAATCCATATTTTTCGCAAAGCTACTCACCATCATCGGGCTACCACAGAGCAAGTATGCTCAATTGAGACAAGGGGTCAACCTGTGGACCGGTCTTTACGTCGCCCTTGCTGGGACGGGATTCATACTTTGGCTAGGTCTTGGAGTGAGTCTGTCGTACGCAACGCAGAGGCTGTGCCGGCGTGTTCGCGTGGCCTGTTGCCGTCGGATCATAGACCAAGACATGGCTTTCTTCGATGAAGCTCAAAACTCCCCCAGTGCGCTCTCAAGCATACTCTCAAAAAGCACCGACGATCTTGCTGGAATGGGAGGCCCAGTCCTTGGGGGAATCTTGACCTTCATTTCCACCATTGTGGGAGGCATAGTGGTCTCATTGGTTATAGGCTGGAAGCTGGCTCTTGTTTGCACAGCAACAATACCTGCTGTTGTTGCCTGTGGTTGGCTACGCCTACAAGTGCTTGCGGCATTTGACGCTCGAATTAGGCAGAGCGGAGTGGATTCGGCCGCATATGCAGGACAAGTTGTTCGCTGTATGCGAACTGTGGCTTCATTTGGTCTTGAAGACCAAGTTCTCTCACTTTATGATGGATTCCTAGCTACACAAGCAGCGAATTCTCTCAACTCCATCCTCATTACCTCGGCGCTCTACGCTGCATCACAATCTGTTGTATATCTTTGCGCCGCCCTTGCGTTCTGGTACGGTGGTACTCTAATAGCGGACGGTGAATACTCTGAATTCCAGGTCTATGTGTGCTTCGTCAGTCTCATATCTGGCTCTCAAATCGCTGGATCAATCTTCACCTTTGCCCCTGATGCCGGTAAAGCCATACATGCTGCCAAGGAGCTTCAGAATGTCATGGAGCTCGGCAATCCCGAGGACGAAATGCGGTCGCCACTTACTGATTCTGGGCCCTCGGAGCTTAAACGAACAGAACATGAGCTTCTTCATGGCAGTGACCCTTGTCAAGTGACCTTTAAGAATGTGACATTTGCCTATCCCCTGTGGCCAAATAAGAATGCCCTGCACAACTTCACAATTACCATCGAACCCGGACAGACGCTCGCATTGGTTGGTCAGAGTGGAAGTGGGAAGAGCACATGCCTTGCTCTGCTCTCACGGTTCTACAGGTTCCACCATGGGCAGATTTTGGTTGATGGACATGATATACGTAATCTGGATGTGAAAGCTTATCGATCGACACTTTCCCTCATAAGCCAAGAGCCGACTATTTTCTCTGGCACCATGAGAGAAAATATCGCTGTGGGTTTAGTAAGGCAAGAAGTGAGCGACGACGACATTCTGACTGCATGCGCACAAGCCAATATACTTGACTTTGTTCAATCGCTCCCGTGAGTACATTCTCGCTGTTACCCCGGAGTTTGTGGGATCTAACACCGTACGTGTAGTGATGGGTTATCGTCGACATTGGGTACAAGTGGCAGCATGCTCAGCGGAGGGCAGAAACAACGCATTGCTGTCGCGCGTGCATTTCTGCGCAAGTCTAAGCTTCTACTACTAGATGAAGCTACATCAGCGTTGGATAGCGAGTCGGAGGCTGCCGTACAGAGGGCTATTGATGCCGTCAAAAAGAATCGTACTACGATTATGGTAGCTCACCGTTTGAGCACAGTCATGAACGCCGACGTGATTTGCGTGATGCAAGAAGGGCGTGGAGCCGAGGTTGGCAGCCCTCAGCAGCTTATAGCCAAACGTGGGCTCTTCTGGGAAATGACTAGAATGCAGAGTCTTGATTGATAGTGTAATTCCAAACTAAAACAGAAACAATTACCACGTCTGGCAGAAGAGAACAAAATCCTGTTGTTTTTGAGTGTGGACATGATATTCTAAACAACTCCACTCCGGCTGCGTTAAGAGAAGTCGTCTCTACAAGGATCGCAGAAGAAGACACCAATGAGTCCCCTTGGAACTCTGAATTTGTTCGACATACACACTCTCGGCTCACAATCGTGCTTATCCAAGACTTTGGGGACAAGGCAGCATATATACGCCCTTGGTTCCACTGCTGGACGATTCATTCGATGTGTTGTTACTTCATGATCCGTTCTTCGGCCAATCGGAGGGCCCAGAGACTATACGGCTATGGGCGGAGCTTTACATCAATCATGTAGAAAAGCGGGTTTCTCCAGGACATGTATTCATTTTTGGAGGTTACTCTCTGGGTGGATTGACCGCGTACGATATGGCTTCATTATGGCGACTCCGGCACGGCCAATACCCAGCTCTTCTTGTTTTGCTCGATGCGGCAACTTACACGTCTACCACGCCATCTGCACATGAAAAGGAAAACGAAAAGGAAATCAAATATGGCCTGACACTGTTCGGAGAAAAGCAGAAGCAATTGATTCCCGATCATTTCAACAAGGTTGCACCGCTAGCGCGCGAGCCCTCACATCTTCCGAAATACCAGGGCCAATGCCTCTGTCTAACAATATCCGAGTCTATGGCAGTTGGAGAATTGGAGTGGTGGACAGCCCGTTGCCCAGGGTTGCATTCACAGAATCTTACTTGCTCTCATCACCCCCTATTGGGTGAGTCCATGATCAGATTAGTCGGACGACTTGTGAACGAATATTGCTGCCGGATTGCTAGAAAGATGGAACCTCTTGGACCTTAGGCATCACATTAGAAGATATGAAAAAGAGATCGAAAAGACTTATAATATTGAGAGACGAAGACAGTAGCTTCATCGTATCAATAGACTTCTCTATATATGACCCTTAATAGGGATCTAAAGAGCTAATTTGCCAATACTCATTCGTATGTACAATTGTCTTGTCAAACGAGGGAACCATGTTCAGGATCATTTCTCTCAAAATAGCTGGTACTTTGTCAGAGTATGTGGCTCCAATCGCCAACACGCGTGCGGGTTGGCGTGCAAGTGTCGCGCCGCGCCACGTGGGTGAAACACAAATTAGGGTTAACGGGCGCCGATTGGCTCCTTGGCCGCTTAGATCCACGTGATATCCAAGTTACCGCTTATTAGTTCATCCGGCAGGCCTATCCACAGACATACATTCATTCCCTGCACTTCATTCATTACCTACATAGGTATTAGTCTCCCAACCGGCTGCCAGTTTGGCACCACTACCCTAACCGTATCCGGAACAACTTGGCTCTGAGCTCCGACCCCGGAGTATAAAGCGTCCCCATCTTTCTTTTCTTCTCTTCTCTTCTCTTCTCTTCTCTTCTCTTCTCCAGTAGTCAGTCTGGTGGTTTTCAACTGGCAAATTGGCACTGGTAGTTTTACTTTTCTTTGAATCCGCGACTTGGCTGTGACTCGGTATAGTCAAAGTCTTACTTTGTCATTGGGCTTACGCAACCCTATACGATGCGAACACCTTTTCATCAATTGTTCGGCTTGTCCGGGCGCTTGGAGAAGATGTGTCCCATCTAAATATGTTACCCCTATATTGCTCTACGCGTCTACATATGTAGGTTCCTTGTTGTAAATTGGCTTGTGCTGCAACTTGTGCTGTACCCCCTACCATGACTTGTGTTATGGTGTAACTCGCGCTATAACTGGTGCCGCAACTCGTGTCGCAAGGTAGATGTCTTGTTGCGCACAAAGGACTCAAACCACTTTTCATCGATTGTTCCGCTTGTTGGGGTATTTGGAGAAAAATTCCAGAATGTTTACATCCATGTACTGCTTGGAGTATCATTCCTGTAATGCTTCACAGATTGTGTCTATTTGTTCCATCGTGAACCATCCTTCTTACTAGGATACGAGGATGCAAGTCTTGTGGCCCAGCCTGATGCCAAAAAGATCCCCTTGTTCTACGCCTGGACCGAATCTCTTGGATTGGGCCAAGGTCATGGGTCGATAACAGCAATGGCGGTAACAATGGCGGCGTACAATATTCTACAATACCCGTAGACACAACTCTAACCTTCCATGATTGGCTCTTTGTATCGACCACCATGGTAATCTGTTGTGCCCGACGTCATGAATTATCCTCCTGGAAGCTCCACTGGGACCCCAGGTTTTCTCTAACTCCACACAATCCACAAGGACGGAGTATCATCTGGCCGAACCGCGGCTATATCGGCCAGTCCAACTGCCGAGGCTGCCAAGATGGCTTGACCGATGCAAGCTTTACCGAACGCTCTTTCTATTGGTGCCACCAGCCAGCCAAGAAAGTATGGCCAAGGTCTGGGCATGTCTATATCGGGTGAGTGCAGCCTTTTATACCCAACTACCATCGATGCAACACAACTACTAAATAGCCGACTCGCAGATCGATTCCCTCGGCTCTCAACACCATCGCGGGGAAACACAACCAAACCTTGGAATGGGAAGCGGGCCTGACGAATGGGAAGCGGGCCTGACCATGGTACATACGGCATTTGCCCCACTATCTACCCCAGGCCAACACGGATCCTTGGAGAGAATAAGTGGTTATTCCGACCCGTTCTACATCTAGTGTGATTTGACCAGCGAATTATACTGCCCAATTGCGACCTCTGCAAGCTAAATCACACAGCTTTAACTTTGGGCTATGCTCTAGGATCAGGTTAGTGCCTACCTAGGTACCTCTTGGCGGTAAGTCCGACGGAACAAATCTGGGGTTAGGCTGGGGATTGTGGGGAATAGTACGGAGCTTTGGTCCAAACAAGAAGGTGTGTATGATAGATAGCCGGATCAGGGACTGGATGAAAGAGCATAAAAGGACTGCGGATCGTGGTCTGGTTTGTCTTTTCTTTCCAGTTTTCGAGCAGAACAGAACCATTGAGCCGCCGTCTGACGTTGATTTGCCAGGTCTTTTTAAAAGGGAATCCGTGCCTTGAATCCCAAAATGTCCGACGACAACATCAGCGACAAGCATGAGACCACTACGGCCGAGATGCTTCGTCGCTATCAAACAGCTGAGAGTGTTATGCTCCCTATCCCACGAGATGTTTTTGAAAAGTTGTACCTCAGCCCCAAGACACCAAATGCAGGAAAGCTGCGTTCCACATTCGGTAATCCCACGCCGATCTCGTTGATGGGTTTCCTGTTGGCTGCGACACCGACCGCAATGATTACTATGGGCTGGAGAGGAGCTGGCGGAAACGGTGCTGCCATCCTGTAAGAGACACCACAATGATACCACAGGAAGGGCAATACTAACAGCCCCATCTGCTAGACCGGTCTATATCTTCTTCGGCGCAATGGTACAAATATTCGGAGCGATTGGCGAATGGATCCTAGGGAATACATTTTCCTGCGCGTTATTCTTTACATATGGTATGTTCAGTTGGTGGTGGACCATCTCATGAATTCATCCATGCCTTTGCTAATCATAACCCACCGGTTCACAGGTACCTTCTGGCTGGTTCAGGGCACATCGCTCATGCCATCCTTTGCCGTTGGCACAATGTACTCACCTGACGGCAACACACTGGAAGGCATGCAGACGGCTGAATACAGCGCCACTGTCGGTGAGTTTTATCTATCGCAGTTGATTATGTATGCGCACAGATGCTAACATAATATTCACAGGCTTCTACTACGTCACCCTCGCTCTCCTCACCTTCGTATACATGATTTGCTCCCTCCGCACCAACATCTGCCTCTTCCTCGCGCTCTTCCTGCTCGTGATTACATTTGGGTTATTTGCAGGCACATACTTCCAGACGGCGCTAGGAAACCTGGTGCTGGCAGCGAAATTACAAAAGGTATGTTGCAAATACGTCTATTGATCTCCTCTATCTTGAACTTGTACTGATTTATGCATCAATAGGCGGCTGGTGCGTTCAACTTCGCGCTCTGCCTTCCGATCTGGCATATCTTCATTGCACAGATCCTCGATGCGGTTGATTTCCCCTTTTCGCTACCGGTGGGTGACCTAAGTACAGTCATCCTTGGCAAGAATCAGAAAGCCCGGAAGCGTGAAGTTGAGGGCTAGTTCTACTTTCTAGCTTTCACGGCTCTGGAACTATATTTTCAACGTTGTGTAGTTAGCATGGCGTTGTCGAAGCAACCCTTATATCGGCTTGTAACTATATCCGTACCGAAAATACGCATCTAGTTCATTCCACCACGCTTTTCTATTGTAAAGATTTATACGGGAAAGCCGGTTGTATGGTAAGCAGGTTGGTTCCCTAGCCCTCGCTCTTCACTCGCTAAATTATCACCAAGACTACTATGGTAGTCCGAATTGCGAGAACAAACCACTCCAATATATATTCGCGCTAATGCCCACAGCGCCGGGTTACCCTAGAAACAACCCCTGCAAACACCGAAAATGGCCCGAACTCCGACGATGGCGTGCTCCCGACAGCTCGAAGCTCAAAACCTCACGACTGCCCTCTTAGACAGGAATATGCACCTTGGTCCGCTGGGAACTTCGTGATGGAGAAAATAAAACTCACCCCTACACCTCCGCCTCGAACATGGCCCTGGAGAACCATCGTCTGGATTGCAGCAGCCGCAGGGATAGTGGGCCTGGTGGGGTTCGGTAAATCCCCTACCCCAGCGCAGCGCTGGGTCTTCCGAGACGATCCTCAAGTCGAAGACTCGCCCTATGGGTCATTCCCACAAGAAGACGACCCATTCCAGTTTATCCCCTGCACTGATACCAGTCGTCCACCGCCACTGGACGACCGGACTCCGCAGCAATCATGGGCCGCCCTCTTCGACCCCAATCCCAACCATTGGAGCCGGGGGAGCACAGGCCGGGGCATCTACCTGTGTGGATACTTGGATCTCCCACTGGATTATCACAACTCTTCAGACACTCGTATCGTCCGCATTGCAGTTACCAAATTCCAAGTCGCCGGTCTGGCTCATAGGAACGATCCTAGTATTCCACCCAAGAGCTACAGGAGTGAGCGCACTATCATCATAAACCCGGGAGGCCCGGGAGGAAGCGGAACATCCTACCTTTGGGAAACCGCGGAGGAGATGACTAACCGCTTCAGTGACGGACAACTCGATGTGCTGGGGTGGGACCCCCGCGGTGTTAATTTCTCACTACCTGCCGCGGCATGTTTCCCTCAAAACGGGTTCCGGGACCGATGGTCACTCCTAGCACTCCGATATCGCGAGGAGGCTCCAAAGAACCAACTAGAGGCCGCGGATGCCATGAACAACGCCACGTTCCTTGCCTGTCAGCAACGGCTGGGTGATTTTGGTCGCTTCGTCAGCACGGCCTCGGTGGCACGCGACCTAGATGAGATCCGAAAAGCACTTCATGAAGAAGAAGTTACGGGATACTTGGTTAGCTATGGTACTGGGATTGGT
Source organism: Penicillium samsonianum (assembly GCF_028829775.1). Classification (NCBI taxonomy): domain Eukaryota; kingdom Fungi; phylum Ascomycota; class Eurotiomycetes; order Eurotiales; family Aspergillaceae; genus Penicillium; species Penicillium samsonianum. The sequence continues at coordinate 1,254,153 of NW_026643260.1, read as the reverse complement.
CAGACATATGTCAACATGTTTCCCACCCGAGCGGGTCGCTTGATCCTCGATGGTACTGAATATGTCAGGGATCATCGCCTCTTAGGCGGGTTTGGCTGGACTGCTCTTGATAATGCGACAGATGCGTGGCGCGACGGGTTCTTAGGGGAGTGTATCAATGCCGGTCCAGAGTGGTGTGCATTGGCCACTCCTGTTCCTAACCAGGACGGCCCCGTCACCCTCACACAGCTGGAAGAACGTATGGCCCAGCTGCTGGAGTCGCTCAAGGCTCGCCCACAATCCGCTTACACGGAATCAGCCGGACCTTCCCTGGTCACCTACTCAGCGCTCGTGGAGAGGGTACTCTATCGGGCTATGTATAGACCGATGGACTGGCCAGGTACCGCACAGATGCTCTATGAACTTGAAGCAGGGAATGCAACTCTAGCAGCCAATGCTCTGGACCTCTCGTGGAGCGACCATTCCGAGAAGCCATCGTATCCATATGTTCCATCTTCGAGTGAACTCGAATTTCTGGTGATCTGTTCAGATGCGTACGATGCACCCCTTCCAGACGGACTTGACTGGTGGGATCAGTTGTGGGAGACCATGTGTGCCCGGAGCTGGATGGCTGGCAACTCTCGTTTCTTTGCAGTTCTGCCTTGTCGACATTACAATACCTATTGGGACCGTCCTTCGGAGGTGTATCGCGGCAATCTCAACCACACTCTCAAGACCCCTACCCTCCTTATCGCTTCCCCATATGACCCTGCGACCCCGTTGCGCAATGGAAGAAGGCTCTTAGCCGAGATGGGCCAAAATGCCCGGTTGATTGTTAATCATGCTTATGGGCATAGCTCAAGACGTGACAGATCAGATTGCACGGATCGAGTTGCTAAAGCTTACATTCTAGATGGCACTCTTCCCAAGGAACAGGAAATCCAGTGCTATGCCAATAACAAGCCTTATGTTCGTGGTCTTGTCAGCGACGAATGAGAATAGCTTGCACAAAAGCCTGTTAATGTGTCTTATGATCTTGCAACCAGCTTATAGATAATTCTCGTTATCAGCGATGTCATGTTACCTAGGTAGGACTAAATGAAGTGTTTGATAAGCCATTCAGGCATCCCATGTCACGACGTGCCTTCCCTTTTAGTCAAAAATCGTCACCTACCTCAGCTTCCTCGTCCTTAAGCCACTGGGAAAATATAAATACCCCCTCCCCCCCCCCCCCCCAATTTGTTTCCTTTCTTCTTTCTTCTCTCCCCCACGCTCCAGGTCCACATTGCACATTGTGTTCCTGTTGTCCAAAGGGTATCCTGAGGGCACTGATTGATCTTTGATGCGGTTCAGGTTAGTCTGAAACGGGCTGGGGCCTCGGTCCTGACCTATGGCACGAAGCATGTCGCGGCTTGGACACGTTCCTCCTGCGACCTCTGTGGATAACAGACTGTACTTTCCTCAGCTTTCCATTGACGTTCAGGAGCACCCCCCCTTTTTCTCGCCCCTTCCCTTTCCCTCTTCCCTCTTCCCCTTCCCTCTCCCCCCTTCCCCTTCCCTCTCCCCCTTTTCCCTTCCCGTTTCCCCAAACCCAGTCGCACGGGTCCTGTGTGCGACACCTGAGCAAGACTTGCACCTTTACGTGGTGTTCAGGATGAGTAGCCTCTGTGGTGAAACCAAGCAAGTCCTCAACTCTGTATCTAGACCTGCAATGGAAAATTTTCAAACCATTCGTTGATCTTGTAAGGAAACATCACAATGCGGACACTAAACTTGTCAATTTCCATAGTCTAGAACTAGCTTCTAGAACTCTCCAATCCATATCCCACATTACACCATGCACCTCGACGTAGTCCTCTCCTGACAGGTTATGAGTCCTCAGAAGCTCTCTTCAACTGACTCTTTATGCTGTCTTCATCTGTATCCTGCAATCGCCTCTCTATTTGTCGCGCCATCGACACCATCGTCACCATCGTCATCGTCAACCGGCCAGGCTAAACACATACAAACAGTCTCAGCATGTCACTATGGAGGGTTTTCTCGCGCAGACTTTTCATCCCACAATCCGCTATCAACGCGGCCAGTACCTCTCCCACGACATACACCTTCCACAGTGCCTCTCCTACGACGCACCCCACAATCCGTTACCCACGCGGTCAATACCTCTCCATTCGACGTACACCACAAGTGCCTCTCCTACCACGCAGACGCACCTCACTTTCGTCGGTGCCTCTCCATTCGACGCACATCACCTTTCCCCACATTTCACGCGGCTCACCCGCTTCGTACGCGGCAACATATCATCTTTCCAACATTCCGACACCGAGTCGTCCGAGCACGTACTTATCAGCGCTTTCTCCGACTTCGTCATTTCCGACAATCGACGTCTCGCCAGTCAGCCCAGCTACACTCCGGACAACGTCTTTTACGATGCAAATTCAACTTACAACAAGCTAGATTCCGGAAACGCTCCCGCTAAACCAGAGCAATGCCATCTCAATCCAGCTTCCGCCACCACCAACAACCCCACTACAGCCAATACCGTCACCGGCAACCCCATGATATGCTACAATAACATTTTCACCGCCTAGGTTAAGGGCAAGGTTGCGGAGTCCGGGTAAGGACGCCTTGGCCAGGCCAGATGGATTTCGGTGGAACACACCGGTTCGGAGAACATCCTGATTTGTTCATGCTCCGGGTAACCACCGCCATTCTTTTGGCTGTTGTATGTTTTGGTTATCTACTTTTTGTACTATTTTTCTATCATTAGCAGGTACCATAGAGAAGACTGCTGACTCTTTTACAAGGGCACGTCTTTAAAAAGAATAAGAATATACTAGATCACTTTCACCAGAGATGATCTTTAATTTCCTCCGTGTTATGTGCCTACATCAAGCACATGTGAAGGTGTGTTAGTCGCTTGGCCTATTTACTACAAACAGCATTTCATCCTTAGGTCATCGACTACATACACCCATCGTCCCTATATCAGCAGTATTTGAGCACTCGATTTGACGACTTGAATATCTTATCGACACCGTACCCAACGTGGAATACTTGAAGCTGGACAAGCCCACACTCCAACTTCATTGCGGATAGGGTTGGCTGGGTCGGACACGGAAGGCGTGATGGTGGGGACACGAATTTCAACTCGTGCCGAGGTTTGTACTCAATCCTTTGGCCCAGTTGTTCTCGATGTGCTCCAGACACACCTAACATGACTCGATATGATTAACCGTAGGCGAAACCAGCAAGCTATTCCAACCCCAGTGAGCGGGTGCCATTGGTGGTGTTCGACTTCAGCAAGGTCAACACTCACTCCAAAACTTCCCGCAGCGCTCTCATCTCGCCCAACCATTTCAAAAGAATCAGACGAGCTTATCGCGCCCCCAGACGCAATAATACTCCCCTCGCCCTCTCTACGGGATATACATCGCGAAACCCCGACTTTGTCGGCACAGGGTCAGCGCGAACCCGTGGAGTCGTGTCTAGTAAGGAACGAGACTGGTCGCTTGGTCCGAAGCATGTACCTAGGGCCACCGACCGATATCCTTCCCTCGTTCTTGACATCGGGAGCTTCGAATAGCTCCGCCGCAATGCTCATTGGTGGTATTTGAATAGTCAACAACAAACGACAATGGTGGTATTAATCGACGTGTCAACCGATCCCACGTACCGCGTCAGGTTTGAGGTTTGGACCGAGGTCAGCAAAGGCCAGGTGTTCCTGGTACCCGAAATCGTCCTGCGACATTCTTCGAATGCACTCAGAGGGCGGAACGGGCGCGCCTTTGATCCTCGATTTCCTCGTCATCATGCATCGACCCACGCAGGCCGGAAAGCACGATATTGCGTTGAATGCTGCGGACTTGGCGTTTATTGGTGAACGATCGAAGACCCCCCCCTCCCTCCAAGACTTCACTCAACCCTGAATCATTACTCGACCCAGCCGTAGAGCAAACGAGTAGCTGGGAGGACATGCTGGTATACTCGTGTGTCAGGTAAGACAAGTAGAGGGTATAGATACAGTATTGGCTGAACACTTTACTTCTGTACCAGCCCTACAAAACGCTAGGCTACTGGGTTCTAGTATCGCTTGACCATGGACGAACTGGGCGATTCTCTTTGCCAAAAACAGATGTAATGTAGAATCAAATGAAATGACATGGTGAAAAGCTAAAAGCTTATTGTAGAACAAATCTGGCCGCAGCTTCATGGATCTCTTCTTGCTCCTTCGGCCATCCGACAATAGTGCCCACAACATAAATATCATGTGGCACATCTGGAACTTCAAAATGTTCTACCACATTGCCCGGGACAGAGCTCATCGCGGTGGCAAATCCACGAACACTATCAGCGAGAACCTCCGCGCCACCCGCCTGAACGAAAATTGGAACCGGCTTAGCAAATGGATGCAGCGCTGGAGAGATATACGGATCATCCAGTCGCACGGTCTCAGGTAACGCAATTGCCCTTGCACCCCATGCCATCATACGCGCCTCGACATAATCGGTCTTAATATTCCTATTTGCGCTGACAGCCTCCGGATCACCTTCGAAGCAATACTCGACCGAGGGCGAAAACAAAAGACATGCCTTTGGAGGTGGAAGCTCGGCGAGTTCATGATCTTTTACCTCCTTGATGGAGGTAAGATAGCGCAGCAGTGCGACTGCAATGGTCGAGCCTGTGGAATCGCCTGCGAGAACAATGCGCGATGGGGATATTCCCATGTCTTTGGTGAGGTAGATGTATGCTGTTACCGCGTCTTGCATGGCCCCGGGATATGGTGTTGGGTTACTGCCACCGGCGAGACGGTACTGCAGCCAAAAAGAGCGAGTATTGTTGCCCAGACTGTTGTTCAGCATAGTTGCAGTGGGGCCTGAGTCCTCCGGCCGTCCAGTCAGCCATAGGAGCGAGCCAGAATTAAAGGACAAAACCACTAGGCCTTGTTCTTCCAGCAGCGACTGTTTCAATGGTAGACTTGGATACCAGGTACCGCCGACCGTCTCTGGTTTGATAGTGTCACTCGCGAAGTCACCGCAATATGCGGCCGCTGGCGCTGGGTCTATGGTCACCCAGCGATCGCCGATTTTGCCCGCTTCCAGGCTCAAAGATTGCGTGAAACCAATTCCGTGATAATATGAAAGACTCTCTCGAGAAGCCGTATCATGCAGGCCTGACGGTAGGTCCACGTTGGACTCTGGCGCAAAGGGCTCGGGATGTAGTAGATACTGTAGAAAAATGCCTCCAAAAAGCCCCGAAAGATAGCGATGACGATCCAGATGGCAGATCCCGGGTGTCGAGTACGCCAGCCGTTGGGTATTGCGTTGTTATCTGCAAATGATCGCGCCATGTCACCGATCAGTCTTGTGTCTTGTGTGAGAAGTTAAGGGTTGAGATCCAGAACAAAAACTTGCCAAGAATGCTAAGCCTTTGCTGGCTTTTATGAGGGAGAAAAGAGTGGGGGCCCATAATAGCCAGAAGAAGCTACCCTGGAATTAATTATCCGCTAGCGTCGGGGGAATCAAGCTAGTGGAGTCCTAGATCCGGTCAGCCGGAGCAATATCGATGGCAGGTCCGTCTAGCAAAGGAGCAAATGAGGCTCTTTGTGGCCCATGCATGGCATTGGTAATTAGGCTGAGTACGGAGTAGTGGGTCACCTGGTATAACCGCAAAATGGCGTTTCTTGCGAAGTATGCTGTTGCCTCCGCTAGACGAAGCAAAACCGTCACACCACACATTCCATCTGCCTAGACTGTTTGAATTATTCAGGAACTTGTTCTCTAAACCGTAGAACATATCTCTTGGGTCCTCTATCTTGCACGAGTAAGGTAGACTTACCGTAGCGACACTTCAAAAATAGTCAGGGATGAATGTATGGGAATAAGGTAAAACCGATTTTGACTCTAGTAATCAGCGCTAAGCAATTAACTCATTATGTATCCATACAAACTTCTAATGAGTGTGTACTAGTTGTGCGGATCCGAGTAGAGAAATGATAATATGCCTAGACTCTGGTGAGGAGACGAACGATAGAACAAAACTTCATCTCTATGTTTTTCCAAACATAAATTGTATGATGTCAATTCCTTCTAAATGTTAATCTATCCCGTTCACAGTATATTGTATTGCCTTTTGTTGCTCTTTTCATTACGCTTTTTTTACTTCTCTTTTACCTCTGTCTCATTTTTCTCTCGATTCTCTCATTTCCCTCTCGTTTCTCCTTTGAGGTATACTTAAATAAGATCGCTCAATGATCAGATATTTCAATGATCTACAGCTCAAATTACGCATACGGATTGGAATCATAAGGGCTAGGTGCTCCGGGACTTGGATATCCGGGCAATATCTCATTGATTAAGATATGTTGTGATGAATGTTCCATAGGCTGGAAGATCATCTCTTCGCTTCATTTGATTCCATTGGAGTTGCTACTTCATGGCGAAAGCGGCCATATTGGCTCTAGCAGTACTAGAAGTGGCTGATAAGTCTTCCATGCTGAGGGTGAGCGGTAATATGTAGTATCTGCCGGAAGAAGGGTTGGATGAGCAAGTTTGCTTTCTCTGAGCATTTATCACGTTTTCTAATGTGGGACAGCTGCTGTATGAATAGAGTCACAAGTCTTATTGAAAATACATTTGAAATGCAATGCGGGATCTCAGGCGTAGGAAATGAAAGCCGGAGGTGTATAAAGTGATAGTTGGATGGAAAGAACTGATGGGCTTAAATATACACCGGGCCATCGCCGCGCCCCGAGAAGTTTATAAATACGTCCAAATTCCCCGATAATCTCCTTTCATCCCCGTTGAGTTTCGAAATTCACGATATTTACATTCTTCTGATACCCTCTACATCCAATGACGACGGAAATTTATCGCAAACCCGACATTACATCTTATCTTCGAGTGGGTATCAATGATTATCGCTAGCCAAAACCGCTTTAGCTGATACGGATGAAATTTACAGGCATCATGTGTCAGAAGCTCATTGAGACAATCGAGCACCTATGCAGACATAGAGTTGATATCGCACCTAGGGGTACCCCTGGCTAATGATGACGTTCCTCACTTTGGAGTGGGGCTTCAAATCCCCGAACGTAAAGGGGTTGTGGTGTAATTTATAGGTTGGTAAGGAAATTTATCTTGCTGTGTCACTTGAGGTGTTAGCTTTGATTGCTCTTAATCTAACCTTTAATTCCATATTGAACGAAAAACAGCCTTTTGTAAAGACGGAACTCTTCTAATAGCTTTGAGAAATCGGTATCTTGTATTATAACTTCCATATTCCACACGATATAATCTCGCAGCACGTCTTGCAAATCCTCTATATACTCCCTATCCTCGAAACAAAATTGTAAAACTCCTACCTAGCCTTCCTCTCACCTATCCTTTACCAGTCCCTCCTTTAGCGCGTGCCTTATAGTCGTTCGTTATCCCTATTGATTTGTCTACCTACCTAAAGCGGCTTCGCGTATATCTTTATTTGACTAGACGTAGTATAAGCGACGTTACAGATATATCCTCTACGACCGATAGTGAGATCCACAGGACTCATTTCGGGCATATGAGCTGCGTCTCTAGTCATTATGGACCCCCATAAGGATCCGTATGGATCCTCATGGTGCCACTTTGGCCTATTGTTACGCACTACTAACTGGTCACGGTTAGGTTAGAAGGGTTCGGTTATACTTGCCTTATGCTTCTTCGGTTTCCAACGTCAACGATCTGTTCTCTCAACCGTACTATTGCCTAATAGGCCTTACTATAGGATGGGTCCTATTAAGGTATCGAGGAACGATGCTAGGTAGAGCGCCGAGGAGATCTATACCGAAGTATTGGTCTACTCGTAGGTGTTGTTAAGTTATAATCAAGTAAAGAGTCACTAAAGTTCTAAAGATATATATAAGTAATAATGTATGATTGAAGACGAAGAACTATACTAAGTATATGAATGAGTGTCCTTATATATCCTTCGTGCCTACTCCCTAGTCTACCCCCTAGGGGTAGATATTAGAGTCACCGTATACTCCTAGGTATACTCCTATAGAGTAGGTCTTAGAGTCACGCTTAGTTAGGCGTATCCTACGATCAACCTTTTCCTATAAAATACTAGGGTTATACTTAGCTAAGTATATCCTACGGCTATCCTATAACTAGTCCTATCCTAGGATAAGCCTACTCCTACGATATGCCTTAGTCACGTGTCCTACTCGCTAGATCCCTAGGGATCCTATAATAGTTGCTATTATACGATTACCTATATTATAGGATCTATAGTTCCTTACGATATAACTTATCTTAGGCTCGTTAACACTATATATTATTCTATATTATAAGGGTATAACGGAAAGACTATATATTTCTATAGTGTATTATATAACTTATTAGTTAGTTAGCTCTTAGTGGCCTATCGGTATAGCTTATAGATCTCCGCTAATTAGTGATAGGAGTGCCCGTAATATCACCTCCCCCTCTTTTAGGGTTTCGTCCTTAAAGCCTTTAAAGTTATCGACCCCCCTTTAGTAAGTGGTGTCGTTTTTATTTTTCTCTTTTTCTTAATATTATCTTCTCACTATACCTATTTCTAACGAAGTGTGTAAGAGAAATAGATTATATTAATATAACACTATCCTTATAGCGGGTTCGATTGTTAATACTCCTTACGAACACTATTCCTATAACTTTATTAACTATATTATAGACTCGAAGAGTTAGAACTATATAGAGTGTACCCGTTATAGTCGTAAATATATAAAGCGTTTCTATAATAATCGTGAGTAGGAATCGCTTAAACGCGATCGTTAGAAAGTGGCGATAGAGTTAGAGTAAGCCTAAAAGTAGTAGCTTAAATATTCTTAGTAAATAAATTAGACGATATTAAAAATACTTCGCCTTTAGAAATAATAATAGTTTCTTAAGGATCGTGGTAGTTAGATATTAAAGTATAACTCTATAGTTATAGAGTAGTTAGATACTAAAGATCCTCCGTCTTCTAAGGACCTCGCTAAGCTAGATTATCTTACCGAAGAGCACGATACTTAGATTCTTACCGCTACGTTAGAGAATCCTACTCTAACCTAGATATTTAGTCCCCTATCCCCTTCTATTTTAGAAGGGATAGACTTATCTTTCCTAGTCGGCGATTCTTCTAGTAGAACTATTAAACTAGCTAGGGGTAGCCCCTTAGGTTCTTAATAGGTTCCTATATATTTTTAGAGGTATCGTACCCCTTCTATCTCACTAGGTAGTAAGGCTTTCCGCTTATTTATTTTATTTCTAGAATTTCCTTAACCTTATATTCGTTTTTAGTTTCTTCTTCGATTTCTATATTTATTATAAGTTTAGCGTTATTTAGTACGGGTTCGAGTAACGAGATATAGAATACTAGGTGGAGTTTTTATATACTTTCTAGTAGCCTTAAGCGATAATTGACCGGTTCTAATTTTTCTTTAATTTCGAATGGTCCTAGTCGTAGATAGTCTAATTTATTACTAGGTCGCTTAGTTTTAATATTATAGTGTAAAAGATAAACCTTTTCCCCCCTCTTTAGGTTAGGTCCCTCCTAGTATTATTAGTTATAGTACTTCTTTATATATAAATTAATAAAGTTAATATCTCTAGATAGTTATAGGTATAACTATTTTAGTCCGCTAGCCTTTAGTCTTACTAATTCTACTATAGCTATCTTACTAATTGGTTCTCTAAATATTATAGGATTATACCTATAGTTTATAAAGAATGGTGATTCTTATATTATAGAGTGTACTATATTATTATATACTAGTTATACTATTAGTAATAGTCCTACCTAGTTGTCTTACTAGTAGTTTATATAGTGTCGTAGGTACTATTTTAATATCTAGTTCACTCTTTCTATCTATCCGTTAGTTTATAGATAGTATATAGTAGAGAGTCTAAGCTTAATACCTTTTTAATCTATAAATAATTACTATATCTTCGATATAAATAGCTTATCTCTATCTAATATAATCTTACTTAGTATTCTATAGTTTATAACTATATACCGTAGTATAATATTCGCTATCTAGTTAGCGTTAATAGTTTCTATAGTTAGGATTATATAGGCGTATTTCGTGAGCCTATCGACTATAACTATAATTATATTATATCCTTTTAAGACTAGTAGCTTCGTGACAAAGTCTATAGTGATCTATTCCTAAGGGTGGGATAGTGTCTTAGATAGCTATAATTCTCTATAAGGTGCGTGTTATACTAGCTTATTTCTTTAGCACGTATCGTATCCTCTAATATAAAGTCGGACCTTTTAATATATATTTAGAAAATAATAGTTTCGCGAAATCTATTTAACGGTCTTTTCTACCCCTATATATCTATATATAATATTATCGTGATATCTTTTAATCACTTCGTTTTTTAGTTTTAATAGGATATATATTAATCTATATATATAGAATAATCCGTTATCGTCTAGGGTGAGTTTATCGCCTATTCTAGTAAGGTGTTAAATTACGTCTCCCTTTAATTTGTCTTTAATCTATTATAGTAGGTTATTATCCTTAACCTCGATTATTATAGCTAGTACTTATTTATTATATAAGATAGTTCTATCCTAGTTTTATCTTAATATAGTGGGTTCCGCTACCTTAGTACTAAGCTTATAATCTAGTCGTCTACTTAAAGCGTCTACTTAGCTATTTTCTATTCCTTTATAATATATGATTCTAAAATCGTATTCTATAAGGGTTTTAGCCTATCGCGCTTATTATTATATAAGAACCTTCGTCGTTATAAAGAACGTGAGGTTCTTATAATCGGTTTATATTGTTATAGTGTGTTTTACTCCTTCTAAATATACTCTCTAGACTTAGAATACTAACACTATAGCTAATAGTTCCTTATCGTATATATTATAATTAAGTTCTATAGGGATTATTTTCCTAGACTAGAATGCGACTAGTTAGGAAATCCCGTTTTCTTCCTAAGTCAGTCTAGCTCCGAGAGTGTAGTCTAAGGCGTCCGTTTCTAATATAATTAGTAGATTATAGTTAAAGGTAGCTATAATCGTTCGCTTACTAAATAGTTTCTTTAGTTCTTAAAACGATATTTCTACTACGTCGTCCTATATAAATACTTATCCTTTCTTAATGAATTAGTAGAGTCCGGTTACTATACTAGTATACCTATCGATAATCTTCTAATAGTAGTTTGTAAGTCTAAGAAATTGTTACACTTCTTAATATTCCTAGGTATAGGCTATTCTATAATGCTTTTAACCTTATCCTCTTCTATACCTAACCTATCTAGGCTAATACGATATCCGAGGAATCCTATTTCCTAGATATAGAACTCGTATTTCTTAAGTTTGAGAGTGACCTTTATAGCTCTTAACTTATATAGTACTAGCTAGTTATATTTGATATACTCTTTAAGCGTTTTAGAGAATACTAAGATATTATCTAGATACGCGATAACGAAGATATTAAGATACTCTTCTAGTACGCTAAAGATAAAGCGTTAGAAAGTGGCTAGTACGTTAGTGAGACCGAATGGTATAATTATATACTTATAGTGTCCGTACTTGGTTCTAAATACTATCTTCTATTTATATCCTAGCTTAATCCGAATACGGTGATATATATTAGTAATATTATACTTCGAAAAGTACTTTACTCCTTAGATCCGATCCTAAATCTTATAAATTAAAGGTAGTGGGTATCAATCCTTAATAGTAATCGAATTTAGATATCGATAGTCTATATAAAGTCGAAGACTTCTATCCTTCTTTAGTACGAAGATAATTAGGTACCCTACTAGTAACTTAGAGGCGCGGATATAACCTTTCTATAGGTTTTTATTAATATAATCCTTAAGTACTCCGGATTCTTTCTAAGATAGTTAATAAATAGGTTTAAAAGTAGGTTCTATACCCTCTATTATATTTATCTTTTAGTTAAAGATTCTATATTCTAGTAGCACTCTATCGGCTAGTACTATGAAGATATCTCTAAACTCCTAGTATTCGTCTAGAATCCTAGGTTCGCCGCTAGTTATATATAGCTTTTCGTATTTAATAATTATATATTCCGCTAATTCTTAGTCGGATATATCTAGTGCCTATTCTATTGTGTCTAGGGTAACGCCTATAACTAATACCCTAGTTCGTTTCTTATAGGACTAGTTATTACTACTATCTGCTTATTAGGTAGACTTCTTTTAACGCGTTTTATAATTATCGTATTATTTCGTATACTCGTATCTATCGAATAAGATACGTCCCGTTTGCTAATCGATACTTAGGTTATACTTCTTAAGCTATAGAATACCTAATATAATATTATAGTCTCCCGTTTCTAAAATATTAAACTTTATTAATTCTAGATATCTATAGATAGATATAGGTAAAATGATAGTCTTATTACTAACTCCTCCGGAGAGGACTTCTCCGTCGAGCCCTATAACTAGTATCACTTATAATAACTTCTTTATAGAGACCTATCAATTTTCCTAAAACCTTAGGTTTATAAAGTTATTAGTGGATCCTAAGTCGATAAGGGTCCACGCCTTTCCTATAGGTAGGATTATATATAATTTAATATAGGTCCCTAGCGAAGTTATAGCTAACTACGCTATTAGACGATTCTTATAATCGTATAGTTACCTCCTATTATACTAAATTCCTTAGTATTCCTATTTCTATTATAGCTTCTTTATCTACTATAGTGGTCTTAGTTCGATACTATAATCTAACTTTACTAACCTATAGATTATATACGATTCGTTATAGTATATAATACTAGCTATTCTACTATATTTTAGGTGTTATATATATCCTTTATACGTGTAAGTGGAATCTTTATAAGGGTATCCTATTAGGTCTTCGCCTTCCTTAATTATTATAATAAGGTGCTAGTCTAACCTATTAGTCTAAATCTTATTTTCGAGATAACCTATAAGCTCTTCGGCTTCTTTATCGTTACTCTCTTAACGATAGTCGCTAGGACTTTCTAGTGGTATCTCTAGGATCACCTATTATTCTTAAGAGTTATTAGACTATCCTAAGGAATAGTTTAGTTCCTAGGGGATATACTAGGTCTATCCTTAACTCTCTATAGTATCCTAGTCGATTTTTAGATAATCGATATATTACTTATTAGCTAACCCTTTAGTGTATAGGTTGCCCGCTATTATCTCTTCTAGGCTTAGGCTTTCTAATTTTACTAAGAGATCTTCTAAGGTTCCTTTCTTAGGTAGTCCTATCTAGATTCTTATATCGTATATAGTTCTTTATATATTCCTTATATATACTACCGTTTCTCGTATAGTTTCTTCTATTTATATTCTCTCGTATAGTGTCCTAGTTTCCTATATATAAAGTAGAGATTCTTCTAGTGACACTTATTTTACTTATTCTAAGTGGCGTCTAATTCTATTAGCTTTAGGCCGTATAGATTAGGGTCTTAGGGCGCTTAGTTATAACGCCTATCTTAGCATAATAGTGTATAATAGTGTATAATATAATAGTATAGTATATTTCTATTATGGTAGGAAGGAGATCATATATAAATTACTGGCTCTATCTAGGAAGAACCCTAGATATCCTACATATAGTAAAAAACTATATTATGACTTCCTTTCTAATACCATAGACAATGAGATAATACAGATATCATAGATTATCTCATACTAAGGTAATATGTTACGGACATGCTAGTCACCAATCAGTTGTGGGGACCGCAACTACTGATGGGCCACCGAGAGCCAACCGAACGATCTGTCATCAGATCACGTGCACCATCCTATACTCTAGGATACCCGGGTGTTTAGGGAAAAGAGAAACCGTGATCATGCTTAGTGAGTAAGAGCACGATCAGCCCTAAGCAGGACCCACTTCTAGAGGATATCTGGTATATATATGCCTATATGGACTAGCAAACCTCTGCCACTAACGGAAGCCGTCACGTGATCATACAAGTAGTAGAATAGTCAACGGTAGACTAGTAGAATCTGCTAAGGCAATTCTACTTATCTACGATCTACCATTCTACACGGGAAGAACTTAGGGATATATAAGGACACTCATTCATATATCTAGTTTAGTTCTTCGTCTTCAATCATACATTGTTACTTATATATACCTTTAGAACTTTAGTGACTCTTTACTTGATTATAACTTAATAACACCTATAAGTAGACTAATACCTCGGTATAGATCTCCTCGGCGCTCTACCTAGTATCGTTCCTCGATACCTCAATAGGACCCACCCTATAGTAAGGCCTATTAGGCAATAGTACGGTTAAGAGAATAGATCGTTAACGTTAGAAACCTAAGAAGTATAAGGTAAGTATAACCGAATCCTTCTAACCTAACTATAACTAGTTAGTAGTGCGTAATATATTAAAGACCGTCTCGAATCAAGTTTCGAGTCACCAAACGATAATATATCTCACGTCGGTTTAGGCAAGAAGCCCACTAGGGAATAGGCTACTCCGCCTTAAGAGGAACCTAACTCCGATATCGAGCGAGATAACACTATCGCTAAGTAGAAAAAGAAAATTAGCGAGCTTAAGTATAACATCAAGAAGATTATAGATCAACTTACTAACTTCGGTGAAAAAAGTAGCACTAAGTTCGGCGAGGTCGACGAGTACCTCGAGTAGATTAAGACTTAAGTTATCGCCTCTATACCTATTAGCGCCGTCTAGGCACCACGACTACCTAAGGCTAAGTTCTTTAAGGGAAACCGAACTAAGCTTCGAGGATTCCTCACTTAGATAGATATACACCTAGACGTGAATAGTACTAAGATACCTAACGAAGCCGGTAAGGTGATCTTTATATCAACCTACTTACGCGGCTAAGTATAGGACTAGTTCGAACTATATATCCGCGATTACTACGGAAAGAAAACTAAAGAATGGTCGGCGATAACGATAAGTATCTTTAGCGAATATTATAACTTCCGAGAATATCTCGAGAATACGTTCGGAGACATCGAGACGGTAAGAATAGCTAAGAAGAAGCTATAACGAATCCGATAGACCACCTCCACTTCGAGCTATACCTCTGAATTCTTATAGATTATCTCTTATTTAGATCTGCCCGATAGAGCGTATATCCCATACTTCGAAGCCGGACTAAGGTCTAATGTTAAGGATAAGTTAGCACGAATCGATCGACTAGAAACACTAGACTAACTTATTAAGGTCTTAGTTAAGATCGACAATCGTAATAACGAGCGATAACACGAACGTCGGGAAATAGACTAGTGGAAGAAAGGTAAGAGCCACGGATTTAACCGGTTTAGTAACGGGCGCCGCGACTAGGGACCCCTATAGGATCCCGACCTATATAGCCCTAAACTAATAGAATTAGACGCCATTTAAGACGAATAAAACGAGCGTCGTAAAAAGAATCTCTACTTTATATATAGGAAACTAGGACACTATATAAGGGAATATAAGTAGAAGAAACTATACGAGAAACGGTAATATATACGAGCGACACGCGAAGAACTATATACGACTCGAGAATCTAGAAAGGACTACCTAAGTAAAGAAAGCTTAGAAGATCTCTTAGTAAGATAGATAAACCTAAGCCTAGAAGAGATAGTAGCGGGCAACCTATATATTGAAGGGTTAGCCGACGAGCAGAATATCGATTATCTAGAGATCGATTAGGATATAGTGGAGAGTTAAGGATAGATATAATATAACCCTCGGAACTAGAGTCGTGACTTAGTAGGTTATAAATCCTAGGAGGACGCTAGTTAGTAGCCCTAGGGCTCACTAGGACTATAGGCCGCGGACGTATAGCTAGACGGGTCTTAAGACCACTACGGACTCTAGGAGTTAGATATAGGGCTCCCGGGAATACTAGTCATATTCCCCAAAACCACCGTTAACCTAGGAACGCTAAGTACGCCCCTAGGAATAGACTATATGATCCTAGAAACACCACTAGAAGGTCCTAGGAACTATCGTTAACTAAGTAACGATAAAGAAGCCGATAAGCTTATTAGTTATCTCTAGAGCGAGATTTGGACTAGTAGGTTAGACTAGCACCTTATTAGAGTAATTAAGGAAGGCGACGACCTAATAGGATGCCCTTATAAAGATTCCACTTACGCGTGTAAAGGATATACGCGACACCTAGGATATAGCAGAATGGCCAGCCTTATATACTACGACGAAACGTGTATAGTCTATAGGTCTAGTAAGTTAGATTATAGCATCGAACCAAGACCACTAAAGTGGATAAAAAAGCTATAATAGAAATAAGTTTACTAGGGAATTTAGTATAATAGAAGATAACTATACGATTACGATAATCGTCTAACGACGTAGTTAGCCGTAACCTTATCGGGAACTTATATTAAGCTATTCGTGATCTTACCTATAGGAAAGGCGTGGACCCTAATCGACTCGGGTGCCACTAACAACTTTATAAACCTAAGGTTTTAGGAGGACTAATAAATATCGACTAAGAAGTTGTTATAAGTAATACTAGTTTTAGGACTTGACGGAGAAGTTCTCTCCGGAGGAGTTAGTAAGGAAACTATCACTCTACCTATATCTATCTATAGATACCTAGAATTGATTAAGTTCAATATCTTAGAAATAGGAGACTATAATATCGTTTTAGGCATTCTATAGCTTAGGAAGTATAACCCGAGCATTAACTAGTAAACGGGACGTATCTTATCTAATAGATACGAGTGTGCGAAATAATACGACGACTATAAAACGCGTCGAAAGAAGTCTACCTAACGAACTAATAGTAGTAATAACTAACCCTATAAGAAAAGGGTTAGGGTATTAGTTATAGGCGTTACCTTAGACACGATAGAATAGTCACTAGATATATCCGACTATAAGTTAGCGGAATATATGATTGTTAAACACGAAAAGCTATATATAACTAGCGATAAACCTCGGATTTTAGACGAATACTAAGAGTTTAGGGATATCTTCACGGCACCGGCCGACGGAGTACTACTAGAACACGGAATCTTTAACTATAAGATTAATACGATAGAGGGTATAAAACCTACTTTTAAACCTATCTATTAACTATCTTAGAAAGAATCTAGGGCACTTAAGGATTATATCGACGAGAACCTATAGAAAGGTTATATCCGCGCCTCTAAGTCACTAGCGGGATATCCGATTATCTTTATACCAAAAAAGGATAGGAGCCTTCGACTTTATATAGACTATCGATATCTAAATTCGATTACTATTAAGGATCGACACCCGCTACCCTTAATCTATAAGATTTAGGATCGGATTTAAGGAGCAAAGTATTTTTCGAAATATGATATTACTAATACGTACTATCGCATTCGGATTAAGCTAAGCCACGAGTGGAAAACGGTATTTAGAACTAAGTATAGGCACTATAAGTATATGGTTATACCATTCGGCCTTACTAACGCACTAGCCACTTTTTAACGCTTTATCTTTAGCGCCCTAGAAGAGTATCTTAATATCTTCGTTGTCGCGTATCTAGATGATATCTTAGTATTCTCTAAAACGCTCGAGGAGCATATTAAATATAATAAGCTAGTACTATATAAATTGAGAGCCGCGAAGGTCACTCTTAAACTTAAGAAATGCGAGTTTTATATCTAGGAAACGGGGTTCCTCGGATATCGTATTAGCCTAGACGGGTTAGGTATAGAAGAGGATAAGGTTAAAAGTATTATAGAATGGCCTATACCTAGAAACGTTAAAGAAGTGTAACAATTCCTTAGACTTATAAACTACTATCGGAAGATTATCGACGGGTATACTAGTATAGTAACCGGACTCTACCGATTCACTAAGAAAGGACAAATATTTATATAGGACGACGTAGTAGAAATATCGTTTTAGGAACTAAAGAAACTATTTAATAAGCGAACGATTATAGCTACGTTTAACTACGATCTATTAATCGTGTTAGAAACGGACGCCTTACACTACGCTCTTAGAGCTAGACTAACTTAAGAAGAAAATAGGACTTCCCGACCGGTCGTATTCTAGTCTAGGAAGATAATCCCTATAGAGCTTAATTACGATATATACGATAAGGAACTATTAGCTATAGTGTTAGTATTCTAAGTCTGGAGAGTATATCTAGAAGGAGTAAAACACACTATAACGGTACGGACCGATTATAAGAATCTCACGTTCTTTATAATAATAAAGATTCTCACACGACGATAAGCGCGATAGGCTGAAACACTTATATAATACGATTTTAGAATCATACACTATAAAGGAATAGAGAATAGCTAAGCGGACGCTTTAAGCAGACGACTAGATTATAAGCTTAGCACTAAGGTAGCGGAACCCGCTATACTAAAATAAAACTAAGACGGAACCATCTTATATAACAAATAAGTACTAGCCGTAATAATCGAGGTTAAGGACGATAACCTACTATAACGGATTAAGGATAAATTAAAAGGAGACGCAATCTAACATCTTACTAGGATAGGCGATAAGCTCGCCCTAGACGATAACGGATTATTCTATATACACGGATTGATATATATTCTAATAAAACTTAAAAACGAAGTGATTAGAAGGTATCACAATAACGTTATATATAGATATATAGGGGTAGAAAAGACTATCGAACAGATTTCGCGAAACTACTATTTTCCGAATATACACCGAAAGGTCCGATTCTATATTAGAGGATGCGATACGTGCTAAAGAAATAAGCTAGCACGACACGCATCTTATAGGGAACTATAGCTATCTGAGACGCTATCCCACCCTTAGGAATGGATTATAATAGACTTCATTATAAAGCTACTAGTCTTAGAGGGACACGATATGATCATAGTTATAGTCGATAGGCTCACGAAGTACGCCTATATGATTCCGACTATAGAAACTATTAACGCCGATTAAATAGCGAATATCGTGCTACGATATATAGTCGTAAACCACAGAATGCCGAGTAAGATTATATTAGATAGAGATAAGTTATTTATATCGAAGATATAGCAATCGTTTACGGATCAAATAGGTATTAAGCTTAGACTCTCTACTATATACTATCCCTAAACCAACGGATAAATAGAAAGAGTGAACTACTAGTAAGATGACTAGGTAGGACTATTACCAATAGCACAACTAGTATATAATAATATAGTACACTCTATAACACGAGAATCACCATTCTTCGTAAACTATAGGTATAACCCTATAATATTTGGAGAACCAATTAGTAAGACAGCCGTGGCGGAATTAGTAAGACTAAAGGCTAGCGGGCTAAAACAGTTATATCTATAACTAGCTAGAGATATTAACTTCGTTAACCTACGTATAAAGAAATACTACAACTAATAACACTAGGAGGGACCTAACCTAAAAAGGGGGAAAAGGTTTATCTTTTACGCTATAATATTAAAACTAAGCGACCTAGTAACAAATTGGACTATCTACGATTAGGACTATTCGAAATTGAAGAAAGATTAGGACCGGTTAATTATCGCTTAAGGCTACTAGAAAGTATGCAAAAACTCTATCTAGTGTTCTATATCTCGTTACTCGAACCCGTACTAAATAACGCTAAACTTATAATAAATATAGAAATAGAGGAAGAAACCGAAAACGAATATAAGGTTAAGGAAATTCTAGAAATAAAACGAATAAGCGGAAAGCCTCACTACTTAGTGAGATAGAAGGGGTACGATACCTCTGAAAATATATAGGAACCTATCGAGAACCTAAGGGGCTGCCCCTAGCTAGTTTAATAGTTCTATTAATACTAGTAGCGGAGAAAACCAGGCCGTCCTAGAAAGACACCGGAAGATTAGCGATCTCCGCTAGTATCTAATCAAAGTTCGGATACTTAGTAGTAGTAGTAGTAAGCTACTCGAACTTAAGGGTAGAGGAGGAAGACTACTCTAGGGACGTTTATTTTTTATCGAGAATTTGAAGGAGTTCCGCGTTATATTCTAACATTTTAAAACCCGTTTATTTTAAGAAAGCCATCTACTTTCGTAGCTGACGTTATCGCGATATAGTTTCCTAGTATTATTTTTATTTATTTAACACTTACTAATATAGCTCTACGAGACGAGCCTATAATTTACCTAACTCGGGTTCTAACAAATCGAGTTCATTTTTATTCATTTTAAGGTCGGAAGAAAGTTTATCTTCGGTATAACGTAATAAATCCCACTCCCGACTAGTGTGGAAGTCACGCTTATACGTGCGACCTATACGAGTGTAAGACGTATATTTCGAATAACGATAAGACCGATCTATTCGTAAGCTATACTAGCCGTTTTATAATAATCGTAAGAAATAGCGGTAGTGAAACTATTATCCTTAATATAGGTTGCTTAACGTTAGTGAGCGTCGGAGGAATCAGAAGGAAGTCTAGGAGTAAGCTTAGAAACGGAGTCAGCCTTACGTTTAGGTATAACGAGGACGTATTATTTTAAGAAAAGAAAAATCTATCACCTACCTAAGGGGGAACCGTAGATTTATAAGTCTCGGGGACGAAACTCCTAGGAAGAGGGGAGGTGATATTACAGATATACTAGTCACCAATTAGTTATAGGGACCGTAACTACTAATAGGCCACCGAGAGCCAACCGAACGATCTATTATCAGATTATATACACTATCCTATACTCTAGGATACCCGGGTGTTTAGGGAAAAGAGAAACCGTGATCATACTTAGTGAGTAAGAGCACGATCAGCCCTAAGTAGGACCCACTTCTAGAGGATATCCGGTATATATATACCTATATAGACTAGTAAACCTCTGCCACTAACGGAAGCCGTCACGTGATCATACAAGTAGTAGAATAGTCAACAGTAGACTAGTAGAATCTGCTAAGGCAATTCTACTCATCTACGATCTACCATTCTACACGGGAAGAACTTAGGGATATATAAGGACACTCATTCATATATCTAGTTTAGTTCTTCGTCTTCAATCATACATTGTTACTTATGTATACCTTTAGAACTTTAGTGACTCTTTACTTGATTATAACTTGACAACACCTACGAGTAGACCAATACCTCGGTATAGATCTCCTCGGCGCTCTACCTAGCATCGTTCCTCGATACCTCAATAGGACCCACCCTACAGTAAGGCCTGTTAGGCAACAGTACGGTTGAGAGAACAGATCGTTGACGTTAGAAACCTGAGAAGCATAAGGCAAGTATAACCGAATCCTTCTAACCTAACTGTGACCAGTTAGCAGTGCGTAACATAATAAAGATATCATAGATTATCTCATCATTTGCCTCCTAATGAACTATATAAGAAGCAAAGACTCCTATATATAACAATAATCAATCTTACCATCGCCATCTGAGTTACCTATTTAGGATAAGTATAACCATATACATATTTATATATATATATTATATAAGACATTATATAATATATATAGCATATCTAATACTACTTCCCTATAAAATATTATAACTTACCATTAGGCTATAATATATTATCTGCTAAATTGCTTACATTCAGCCCTTATATATTTATATTCGGTATACTTCTTTAGCTCCAAGCCTTCGAAGTCCCTACGCTTTCCTCTATAGAGCGCCTTCAAAAGCTATTCGTCTAAGGTGGCCGATAATAGATAGAACTACCCTTAAAGCGCGAAGTCGAAGGCTATTATATCTTCTGTAAGACAGACGTAATTAATAGATATACGGTTCTTTAATAGAACTAGCCGATAACCGAGGGCGCTATATCTAGACGTCTAAGAAATCTAGGGGAGATCTATAGCTTCCTTTAGTCAATATTCGCCTATCGTTTTCGCTATAGAGGGGGAAAGATATTAAACGAAAGTAGCGCGGTTAGCGAAGTATAGCAAAATCTGATTATAAAACACGCTAACACTCGCACTTTCTTAAATCATTATCTTCTACGATATATCGACACCGATATATAGAACGTTATAAACGGCCGCGAATCTAATAAGTCTCTAATACGCGCGATCACCCGGATAGGTAGGTGGATTAATAAGAGACGCCCTTAGTATCTTACTTCGGAGTAACGAGCGTCCCTTCGCGAATATCTAGAATATATCGAGGCCACTCGGCGAATGAAGGAGTAAGCCGAGGAGTGTAAATACGATCCTAGTGTAGCGATATAATCGCGATTAGAGAAATTAACACGCGAAACCTCTAATATATTCGGCCGGTTAGAAAGAGCACTAAGACTAAAGGTGCGCTATAAGTTCGACCGTAAATAGGCTATTATAGATATTAAGTAATAGCTTTTAGGGGCTGCTATTAATAACGAAGAGGCGAAGAAGGTACTTTAAGTAGAAGACTAGATACCACCGGAGCAGATTAATCTTCTTAAGAAATTATTTATATAGCCTACCTCTTAATCCCTAGAGGCGGAGTGGTAAAGAAGGAACGCTACCGTGGCTACGATCTCCTAATACTATAGTTTCCTTAAAGGTGGGCTATTATATAGGCGATATAAACGGGCTGCACTAAGTGACGGGTTCGATAAAGAACAGACTAGCGTATTACTAGAGCCAGCTAAGAAGAGTTATAGCTCTCCGGAGCCTTCGTAGTAGGATATTCTTCTTATAAAAGCCGGAAACTATATCAAAAAGGTAAAGAAGCCTCGGCGATATTTTTAATGTTATAGCGACACTAAAATTTCTATTTATCGCCGGACGTAGAAATATAGCGAATATAAGTCGACTCTACGACACTTTCGAGAGAAGCACTTATAGGATCGAAGGTGTTTTATATGTGACGAAGATCTGCTATATGAGATGCATCTTCGCAGGCATGCAGAAGAGGTTCATCGCCTCAGCACTGAACGGAATTACTATGCCAAAGAAGATACGGGATCGGACATTGATACCGATTAATTGGGAGGCTTGCAGGTTTTCTGTCAAATTTAAGAACTCTATCCTTTTTTCTTTGCTTGGCCGTTTCCACTCTTCGAGTAAGCGTCCACCCTCCCTGTATCAGAGTCGCCCGCCGTCCTTTCCAAGTCGGTTTCTATACAGTAACGCCGCGGAATCCCTGCCACTGTTCTCGAAGTATTGATTTATGTGTCACGTATGTAGAATCATGCTCTTATTCCTAGAGGCTAAAGTGGTCTGGGATCAGTGCTTAAAGCTCATAAGAGGGTAAAGAGACATACCTGCATAGTTGAATCCCTCGCCAAGAATAGGCTCTGTGGGCGATACAAAAACTGCCTTCATTGATAGGAACGGCAACGGTAATTTGTTTAGGCATTGCCAGAAGACCCGACGTCGGGTTGAGGTATTTATAGGCAAAGGGCTTGCGTGATCGTGGTAGTCTTTGATTGAGTTCCCGGGTTTGGGCGGGCCTTGATGGCAAAGATGATGGGCACGATCAAGCTTCCCAGCAGAAAATGAAAAGTAAGAATGGAAAGGCAGGCAGTTGAACATGAGCTAGAATGTATTTGTACTAAGACTTGGCCTTCGGTAACCCGACAGCTGTCAAAATACATGTAAATTAAACGAGCGTGTCCCCGATCTATTCTGCCTCCTTCCGTGGTACAAAATTTGTAGTTATATCGCCTCCGAGGCTAACAGAGCCTCTTTTGCATCCAAAATTCTTTCATAAACGCCTTCCCTTGACATTAGAGAACCATTCTTTTCAGGACATTTTACCAAGGAACTTACCAGAAAGTGGCCAGCGGGTTCGTAGGTGTCGAAGTAACCATCTTAACATAGTTATGCTCTCTCTGATCTCTGGCGACGGGTTTCCTTTCCCAATAGTCAAAAGCGCCGAAAGACCTTGATATACAACTCCTACCAGAAGAAATGTACATTGACCCTGCCGTAAGTCCATCGGATAAGATCCTTGCTGGATTCCAAATGCAATTCGGCAAAGCGTGTCGAGGGCATTATGAGTCTCAACATATGTATGCTGCTGCGCCTCTTGTCGAGATCGCATATTCAACTGCTGCCAGTAATGTTCTTGGAGGAGGAAGACACCGCTGCCATGAATGGGTAAGTTTTTGAGTTTTCTCCTTCTGAGCGGCTTAGCAACGGCTGTCTGCCAGTGCTTACCTGTAAGAAATCAGGCTTTGGCAGCAGAAGGGCAGCCTGCGGACTGTGACTTCCATTTCATTAGCACGAGCTAGGGCTTCAAATGTGCGACATAGTTGTGCTGTCTCCGATGATAGGCTGGTCTTGCTGAGGTCAGTAGAGACTGCAGAAAAGGATCTGATGGTAGCGAGGGCCTGGCTGATCAGGTACGTCGCCTGAGCTAGTCTGCCGAAATGACCTATTTTGAATACGAACCCCTGGGATATGGGGACCGCATCCTCCGGCTCCGAGTTCTATAATATCCAAATCAGAACGCTCAGACTTGCAGTAGAGGAAGAGAGATGGTTCTGACCGCGTCGTAGAACTTATCATCGTCGACCGGGAGAAAATCTTCAAATATGGGATCCTCTGTCGCCAAGACCCGAGCAGGATTTGTGAAGTTTAAGAATCTGTATTCAAAATGCGTCAATTTGCGAGGTTATATGCTGCCGAGGATCACAATTTTCCCGAATTCGGAATGACCATTAAAAGGAAAATTGGATAGGAAGTGACGGACCGGTCCAGGTTTAAGATAGCCCACCAAACCCTTCGCTTCTCCTCAATCTCCATCCAAGACGCTGTGCGATTATGCTCTCCACCCAACCTAGTTTTATTGATCTTGTCCAGACCCATGGCGATACCATAACGGGCACAACCTCCAACTGTCAAATAAGCTGCAGGGTAGATCGCATCACCGATCTCAAAAACCGCAATGAATATAGCGGCCTGTAAAACTTGAACACACAAGTCTCCTGTACTCTCCACTTCGGAGTAGAATTTCTTGATTGATCGATACAACGAGGTCCGTTTTCGGCCTTCATCATCATTTACTGGCAAGTAGCACAGCTTCATGCAAAGATTTAGCAAGACTGTTGGACGTCGGGATGGTGATAACGGATTGAGTACAGCGGCTAAGTGGCGCTTCCGACTGACGATAGGCATCCATGTCATCTGGAAGAACTTGCTGGCTGTCTCCAGAATCTGCTGGCTATCGCCTAGGTGCAAGAAAACTTCGTCCGGAATGCCTAGGTCCAGGCGAGGAATTTCTAACCCAGCCTCACGGAAGAGATCGGGTGCGAGGAAACTAATGGCGGCGTTCACAGCAAACGAAGAAGTAGACGAGACGGGCTGAAACTGGGATACATTACTGCTTTGTGCTACTACAGGCTCCGCATGGGCTGAATTGGAATCATCGCCTGATTCTGATCCATGGACACCGCAGGGAGGCGAGGCAGCACGTTGGCCGCGTCTGTGGGGGTAGCTGCACTTCAAGCCTTTTTTGATACACAGCTGACATGTCGGCAGATTCTTGTCACATCTTCGTTTACTGCGGCGACAAAAGAAACAGGACGCGAGAGCATGAGACGTCATGATGGGTTATAACTTTTGATGTTTGTTACCCCTGGAGCTTTCGGTGTTTGCGGAGGTTTGCGGGTGTAGGCGGTGTATGCATGACTCATGATGTCCGCATTTCTGTTCCAAGTACAGTAACTGGACGTCAGTAATTGCACCCCGTTTGGCCCCACCTAGCTCACCGCTACTACCACCTGCCTAAAACGAAGATCATGATTTTCATCATTTGATAAAAAGGCACTTATTCTAATCCGGACGGGGTTGCGGGCATCTGCGGGAACTTGCGGGCATCTGCGGGCGCTGCGGACATTTATGTGGGAATGTGGCAATTTGTTAAAATATATTCACACTCTAAGTTTTATATTTATAATCTGTAGTCAAGGCTATAAGTATCCCGTACTCCTCGAGAAGAAGTCTTGAATTCAAATCATCGCTTTCTTAAGTTCCTCCTTTCAAAGCGCCTCAAAACCATCCTCAACTTCAACATGTCCAAGCTCATGGTCGTCACCGGCGCCACTGGCATGCAGGGATCAGGCGTCATCGACGCCCTGTCCGCAAACCCCGACTGGAAAATTCGAGGTCTTACACGAGACACCAACAGCGAAAAGGCCAAGGCCCTCGTCCATCGTGGTATCGAGATGGTAGCCGCCACCTTTGACGACGAAGACAGCCTCGAAAATGCCTTCATTGGCGCCAACGCCATCTTCGCAGTTACCGATTTCTACGAACCCTTCACGAAAGGGGTCGGCCCGGAAAAAGGCCATGCAAATCGAGTATGACCGAGGCGTGAAATTGGCCCGTGCAGCTGCTAAGACAACCACTCTCGAAACCTACTTCTGGAGCACCCTACCCGCTGCGAGCGACTTAAGTAACGGCGAGGTGAAAGTCCCGCATTTTGATGGCAAGGGGGCTGTCGATGCATATATCAAGAATGATCCGGTATTGAACGCCAAGACGATCTTTCTTTTGACGGGCTTTTATGCATCTAATTTTAGCCATCCGCCCTTCACGCCCGTTTACTCGGTATGAACTTCGCCCTTTCTTTCCCCTCTGCCGAAGTTGCTTTTTCGCTAATACTCTAAAATAATAGAAGCCAGCAGGACAACATATTCTTGCCCTCCCAGCCAAGTCTTCGTCTTATATTCCCTCACTAGGCCCAGTGAACAACATCGGCATTACCGTCAGTGGTCTTCTCCAACACCCATATCCCAAGGCAGCGAATGGTTGCAAGGGAGGTCGATATGTCCACGTCACAACGGGAAAGTACCAATTCCAGGAATATTTCTCGAAATGGGCGGAGATTGCAGGGAAGGGGAAGCTTCAGGTTCTATCAGTCCCATTCGAGCAATTTGAAGCGCTTTACGGCATGTGGGGGACTGAATTGGGTCTTATGATGAAGTTCTGGGAAGTGGCTGGAGCCCCGAAAATGTGGGAAACAGTCGGGGAGGGAGATGTTATGATTGATTCTCGTGAGCTCGAGGGCGTCAAGGATCGTTTGGTCAGTACTGAGGACTTTTGGAGACAGGCAGATTGGAGTCAGATTTAAGATTCCTGTATATATTACACGTTAAACTCCCGCTGGTGTCCCACACCTCACTGACAACATGTAACAATCACTCAGCTAGAACATACAATGATCAATAAACATTCATAGTAGGTCTTGACCTGCTGTGAGTCTCCAATTTTGAAAGTTATTATCGCTTCAACTTAATATCAACGAGTGCTAATATAATGAGATTTTAGTTCCGGGTCCTTACCTACCGTGGGACGGCTGGTTAATTTCACTTATTCCAAGAAAAGTCAGGAATGAACACTCTATCGCGTTGCTCTTGGATAGACCGAGATTCCTTGGTCTTGACCTTTTCCTCGTGATCTAGATAGATCGTCGCGTAGTGAGTGTAGGGGGGACGAAATGACGAGCGAGAGGGAGATATCGCATGCTGTGCCATCATGTCAGTGAAAATCAACCAACTGTGCCTGTGATGGAAAGGAAGACATACAGGAGTAGCCTTCGCTTTCCGGGGATCTTCAGTCACGATGAAAGATCTTTTCATCGTGGGAGCTCTGTGTCTCTTGCTTAAGTGACAGGGCATTGTAATAGTATAATCGTCTCGTGGGAAAAACCCAAAAGTACTTTATGTCAAGTCAAACATCATTAAGATTAGCGCGACAACTATCGGTACATATTATATTACAATATTACTAAAAGCCATGTTCCTTGAACTCTCGTTCTGTCCATTGCCACAATTCCTCCGCTTTGTCCATGCCACTCTCGATGCCCGTTCTTTTCGCTTCCTTGAAGAAAGGGATGTAGTACGCTCCGTTCTTCACTTCAGCCGAATCAGCGGTACTTGCCCATAGCTGATTGAGTGTGCCAGTAGGAACATCCACGGAAGCTACTGAGCTGAACAGACGAAAAATGAATGAGAGAACTGGGTTGGCTGTCATTCCACCTCCAATATTCGTCCGGACAAGCCCCGGGTGTAGAGAAACCGACTTAATACTGGGAAACTTCTTGGCGCAAGACCTCGCGAAGTATATGTTGGCGAGTTTGGAGTGACCATAACGGGCGACAGTGCTGATCTCGGTGAGCGGTGTCTTTACCTGCTTGAGAAGTATACCGGCTTTGGGAGCGTTTCGGTATATCTCAGAGCTAATGTTCACAATGCGAACATCGGCCCCGGTATCAGCAGTCTTGGTGAGGATCGGCAGAAGTAGTCGAGTCAGCAGTGCC
This sequence comes from Penicillium samsonianum, assembly GCF_028829775.1. Lineage (NCBI taxonomy): Eukaryota > Fungi > Ascomycota > Eurotiomycetes > Eurotiales > Aspergillaceae > Penicillium > Penicillium samsonianum. The sequence continues at coordinate 1,226,049 of NW_026643260.1, read as the reverse complement.
GAACCCATGTAATTTGTGCCAAATTGGACCTCGTAACCATCGTCGGTCAAGCCAGGCGGAGCAGCAAAGATACCGGCGTTGTTGATAAGAATATCGAGACGGTCGTTTGTGGACAGGAATGTTTCAGCCGCGCGTTTGATCGAGGCGAAAGACGCAAGATCTATGTCCAGAAACACGATCTCAGCAGAAGGAACTTCTCGTTTGATATCAATAATTGCTTCTTCTGCTTTCTTGGCGCTGCGAGCGCCCATGTATATCTTTGTGGGGTCGTGCGCCGCCAATTGCTTTATGGTTTCTTTTCCGAGACCATTGTTGCCCCCAGTCACCAGAATAACCCGCCCAGAAAGGCTTGAAATATCCTTTCTGGGATCAAAAGAGTGGCTCCTGCCGAAAAGAAAAGACATTTTCTTTTTGTAGAACAATAGATGCTGAATTTCCGATGTCTACCGTGAAGTTATACTATCATTTTGGTGATGAATCATCATTCCGAGCCTCGGCTCGGACCCGGGGTGACTATTAATCATGCCCGATTCATATACCAGTGGCGATACCGCAATTGACCGCCGGCCTTTGAGTCGTCCCGACTCTTCAATTATCTTTTCAAGCCAACCTTATCTACAATTCTTAGATACTAACTTGTCAAACCAGCCTTTTAGGTTTTCTTATTGTTTATTAACGTTTTGCTTTGACGTACCTTACACAGCGCTGCAGTCAACATGAGAGCTGTTGTTGCAAACCGATATCTTGCGAAGCAAATTCTCAACTTCGCTTGCTCCTCCTCATTCGGTCAATGTGCAAGAATCGTCGATATCCCAACTCCCCAAATTACCGATAGTGAGATACTGGTCCGAGTGCATGCCGTAGCACTCAACCCGGTCGACAACAAAAACATAGATTTCCTCTCTCCGAACAAGAGTATTATCGGCTGCGACTATGCTGGTGAGGTGGTCAAAGTTGGAAGTGACATGGTGGGCCGATGGAATGTTGGGGACAGGGTTGCAGGTTTTGTCCACGGTGGCCAATACCCTGACGTCGGCTCGTTTGCTGAATACCTGAAGGTCGATGGAGAACTTGCTTGGCCTATCCCTGACACGACTACCATGTCTGAAGCTGCAACATATGGCATTCCAGCTGTCACTGCAGTTCTTGCACTTGCGCACCTTGATGTCGCATGGGAAGATATTTTGTCAGGAGCTACGAGGCAGTCTTCTGCTGATTCATCAATCCTCATTTACTCCGGTGGTTCGAACGTTGGGCTTTTCGCAATTCAACTCGCCAAAAGGGCAGGTCTTCATGTGGTTGTGACTGCATCCCCACGATCATTCGATCTTGTCAAAAGCTATGGTGCAGACTCGGTATTTGACTATCGGTCCCCCACAGCGGCGAGTGAAATTTCCAAGGCGTATCCTGACATCACCAAAGCTTTGGATTGCTTTTCTGAAGGTAACTCCTCTCAATTCTGTGCCGAGGTGCTGAAAAGGGGACGAGTTATCACGTTGCTTGATCAAGGGAAACCGAAAAAGGCGGAGATCGAGTTCAAAAGTCTCATGGTTTTCACCGTCTTTGGGAAACCGTTCTCCTTGCTGTCGCCCCTAGGTCCAGCGTTCCCCGTTGTGCCCGATGATCGGGATTCGTTTCGCCGGTTCTATGCTAGTTTGAGCCAACTATGTGATGGTGCTTTGAGGCCACCCCCTGTTACAGCGCTGAGAGGAGGACTTGATGCGGTGCTTGACGGTCTTGAGAGGCTTCGCAAAGGAGAAGCCCACGGCACCAAGCTTGTTGTAGAGCTTCCGTGATGACATTTTCTCACTAACCAATTATTCTATAAAGCTCCTCGAGATTAGGTAGTCTCATTTAGTGGCCTTGGTAGTGGGTAATAAGCTATGTGAAGAATGAGTCAACGAGTCCGATGCAGCCTACATAGTAGCTAAAGCTCAAAGTACAACTCGCGTATACACAATATGACCGGCTCGTCTGTGGTCGGCAATAGGGTTACAGAAATATATAAGAATAATCATACAACATCAACAAATGAGCTATGATCTCATGTTGCGGTAGCTGCGCTTTGCTGAGGAGTGAGTAAAGATTGTTGGTTTTTGAATTCCTGTTTCCTGTCCTATAAACAGTAACTTGCATCTGTCAAGTAACTATCATGCGGCATAACTCGACCGACACGACCACTTCAACTCACACGACTTCTCACTCTCCTTTTCATTACGAGTGACTAGGTCGGAGGCAAAATAAGAAATTACACAACTCCCTCAGATACACTCTACATCTTAGAGTCAGCCATAAATAGCGGGATTATTCCGGTTTCCTTACAATCTTATGAGGTGGCCAGATAGAGTGGATGACCCGTGTTTGTCTATGAGTATGGCGTACCACGACTAAGTATCCGCGCACAAATCCCAATCTCCGGGCGATTTTGGAAAGAAGCCCTATACTGAGGCAATCAAGATAATAATAATAATAGGGACGAAAGGAAAGTTGCTATATCCACTTTATGGAGGCCAGTGGTCTCTATATTTATCTCTCCTGGAAGACGCTTATATACCTTCTCTATATTGCGCTTTTGCGCCTTACAACCATCACGCCAATTCCCTATGTCCGGTTAACACCGACCGCGTTAAAAATTATCGGTGCACAATATTCAGGATAATGAAATATTCTTAGCGGTTGAAAATTTTGGGCTATGGATTTTATCATCACTTGAATTATACCATCTCTTAAAATTTGCGCGCTCCAACTTTCCCGAAAGTTAAATATTCTAAACACGAAAGTTTAAAGGGATCTTTTATTCGGGCTCCTTTGATATTAGATCTCTTTAAAATTCAAGTGTCATTAATTTCTCGCCACTTTGATCTTCTTGTCTCGGAAATTTATCATGTCACTATTCTAGGAAGATGTTTTCTAGGAACGTCAGAGATAGTATAAAGGGAGAGCGAAGATATACTTACGCTATTTCCAAATTGATGAATTGGGTCCTCGAACTATTCGAGATTCGTACGTGGACCGGCTGGACAGAATGTTTTAGTCGGAGGGGCTTTCTCGCCTGAAGCCTAAGACTTATGTGAAGGTCTCGATAAGTAATAGTGTTCTTTAGCAAGCTCTGGCTGCCCAAAATGAAACTGAGGCCTTCCTTAACGACCTATTGCACTTTTTGAACCTCCCAGATAAAGTGCGGCTAAATAGTCTGCATGGGAACCACCGGGTTCTGGCTACAATCAAGAGGTCTGTAGGGTGGTGGGTGGCTGAATTTTATAGTGACGGTAAGACTTTCTATTTGACTTTGATACATACAATCGCTTATATCACGAAGATATGAGGTCAGAACTAAAACAGGGGATCAGAGATGAGCATCCAAATGACCAGCCGTATTGCGATGGTGATATTTACCGGAACGTACGGCACTACGAAAGAATTGGAGATATGGATTCAGAACTCAGATGGAGGGGCAGATTCAGCAAAGGAGTATATCATGAGGTTGCACGAATGGAGAAAGATTTTATCAGAATCAAAAGGGCTTTTGATAAGTTGTTGCCCTTCTTGGGTTGTGGCAAGCCATCAAACTAACCTATTTGCTCCGCGTAAAACAGGGACAGTTAACTGCGAGGTTCTTTGGGGGGGGGGGGTTCGCCTTTCAGGCTGACACACTAAAACCATTAGCTATAACTGCATCAGCGTATATTAGTCTCAGTGATTTCAATCTGATCTCCAGATATACGGAAGATGGTATAGAGATCGCAGCACATTCAATTTATAAGCTCACCTTTATTTCCACATTCAACGAAAGACGGTCTCTTCTAACGACAAGTTTCGCGCCAGGAAACTTTTGAAGTCGGCATTCCGCATCAAAATCTCCATATTCCAGACCATGTAGTCTCGCAGCATAACTTCCAAATTCCTCATATACTCACTATCCTTAAAAACAAATACTAATAGCCGAACGATGTCTCCCGTTCGTTCTTAAAATAGAGTAAAATTCTCAAGCAATCGTAGCAACCGATAGAAAGGTAGGAGAATAAGAGAAAGCCAGCCTATTCTAAATCCAAAACGATGAATTTCGGCGTGACTTAGAAACACTACTGTATAGCTCGTGAAAGGGTTATTGCTTAAGTCCTTCTCAGATCCTAATCGTGGTGTATGGCCAAGTTCTGCTAGCAGGATATTATAATTAAGCAAAAGCCCCTTTAGGTGGAAGAGATTCCAATTTAGGCTAGAAGAATCCCATCTATTCGCCTCTTCCTAGCATTACGTTTCCCTATTTTCTGGCTACGGAGTACCGTTCCCAGAAGATTGCGGAACGGGATATAGAGCAGAGTAATCCCTAGAGTATACAAACTCATAGTAACGACTAAAGACTTCCTCATCAATACTCTCGATCATCGCTAGCTCAAGAGCCTTTCTTAGAAAAGAACTTTCTAATGCCTAGTGAATTGAGAACTACTTTTGGTTTTTACTAATAAAAAAATGAACGATATTAGATTGTAGGACTCTACGCAATTGTTAGGAATTGGAACAATCTTTATCTAAATGAGGGCAAACTTAATTATGATATGCAAGCCGCATTATATAGAGAGTATTCAGAGATAGAAAGGTATCTGTCAAAGGCGGCGGTGTTTTTCAATTCAATAGTAGGATAGCAGAGAGCAAAGATTTTCTTCGATATTCTTTTTCCAGAAGAGGATTCTCGTGGCTCTTTATAGTGATTGGCTAGGCCCTAGCTCTGCTTTTAGTCACGGTCTAGCGTCCGTAGCGCTGTTATATTGTCGCCTAATAAAAGCCACTGCAGAGACCCGCTCCTACAGCAAGCTGATAAGCCAATGAAATCAATCCTCACTGGCAGTGCATTGGGCCGTTCCCAGGAGTGATAGGGTAGCATGGACACATAAATTACGCGTAGAAAAGGTTGCTAAGGATCGCCCATATAGTAATCAAACAAGGGTATCGTATCCTAATCTCAGCATGATATATGTACTCGACCCAACGCACGGTCCAATTCCCACACCGGGAATTGGACCGCACGGGTTGAATGCAAAAACGGGTTGAATGCAAAAACGGGTTGAATGCAACAATTGATCAACCCACCAATTTAAACCTCTCATTTAACAACCTTCCCCTATGGTATCTATAGTATATTTAATATTTACAGATTCATCTGGTCCCGCACTTTTTTCTACATTATTTAGATCCTCCAATTTCGACTTCCTGGCGGCGAGAGCTGCCTCTGTACTAGCAGTTCCAATCCACTTCTTCCTCGCTTGCTAGATTAATTTCTTCCTCTCTGTTTCATCTCTCACTTTTATATGCCTATTTGCATCTAATGAAGTGAGAGGACCACCTATATTTACCCTTCGCTTGCTTTTACTAGCTTCCCTCCGGCGTTTTAGGTCCAATATGCTACGATTTCCCTAGTCCGGTCTTTGGATAGTTTGAAGTGTTCGAGAGATTGAATCTGCCGGTGTATTGATAAAACACGTAGTGAGGTCCAGTCTGTATCGTAAGCGAAACGATTTATTTCAGCGTGGTATATAAGCACATTCGCATAGCTATATCGATAATCAATGGCCGAGTTTTCAGCGACTTCCGCTTGTAGAGCCTAGTCAAGTTTTCTAGTAAGTGCCTATAGATACGAGGAAGTGTTATTAGATGGAAGATATTGTGAATCAGATTCTAAAGATTTCTATCGTCCTAAATTTTTGCTAAGAAGATACTTCTTCCGTGCGAGATTGCCTAGTATCACTTCCTAGAAGGTTTAAAGTGGGAGATAGAACAGAATAATCGCTAGGGTATACGAACTCATAGTAATAGGCAAGATCAACTTCGTTAACATCCTTAATTATAGACGACTAAAGGGCGCTATCCGGGAAAGAGCCCTCTAAAGCTCTATAAATCGAGAACTTCTTTTTCTCTTTCCTAACGAGAATATAAATGACACTAGATTGCAAAATCCTTCGCAATAGTTAGAGATAAGAAATTATGTTAGTAATATGAAAGGCTTGCCTATGGTACTTGAGCCGCATATTTACGGCGGGATCGAATAACCTGCTTTGATGCTGAGAGACTGTAGGGTTGCACAGCTTGGGCGAGAAGATTGTTCACCTAAAGGTAGGAAAGCAGAGAAACGGATTTCTATAGTTTTATATAGGAGAGGTGGGGGGGGGGTTGCTCTACGGTCATCCACGGTTTAGGGTCCTTGGTGTCAAGAATACTAGTTTTCAGGATAGCACCTGTTGGTCAGGCAGGTAATTCAATGATGGAGAGGAGAACAGAATGTATTCTTCATACATAGACTAATCCTTGCTAAGGGGAAGTCATGGAGATGATCTGGTTCGTATAGATCTCTCTACCGAATCATGTGCAGAACGATGACGATGCTGATTCCATGCATCTTCCATATGCTTCTTCCAAGAAGTGTGGCTGTCATACCCCTGAAATGATGAAAGAACTCTATATACAAAGGCCCTGAGGCATCAATGGAATGGCCTCAGGTTGTAAAGAATCTCATTCTTTACAGAATTCGGTGGTTTTAGCAAACTTGGGAAGATCAAGATAGGCTTCCTAGTTATAGCTAATCCCGTTATATATACAAAGCAGATAAGAGTCGATAAGATAACGACGCAATGGTCTTAACCCATTCTGGTATAGATTCGTAGATGTTGATTAAGCTAGTAACATGATTGATAAATAGGAGACAAAAGCATTACACTGCCGCTGTGCCAGGCTTTTCCTTCGACAGAGCTAGCTGCTAAGGAGAGAACTATTTTGATACCAAATATTTCACTACAAGTTATTTGGAGTTTGGGAAACAAGACATATATAGATGGGCTCGATATTGGACTCTCCAAGACCAAAATATATCTTCCTTGCAGAGATGGGGGTTGTTGGAGTATTGGAAAATGCATGTGACTTGAGAGAAGCGGGTAGGCAACGTATCTAGATCCCAACCGGCCGAGGAGGGAGGGGATCTCACCAACAAGTGGATCCTACCCCGTCGTTAACCAACCACCCGTGGACAGTTGACGATTCCTACCGTCGACCAGTCAATCGACAACCCTCGCCGTCGCCGAATCGGACCTCGATACCCCACTTCCCGCTTGATAAGCACCTCGGCGCACAAATACGTCAGAGGAATAGTTTGACCTGGAAGACTTCGAAGTCAATTCTAATAAGTAGACTGCGACATTACCCATGGACGGGCGGGTGGGCATTGCTGACGGGCCTTATGTAAGCGGGCAATATCCACAATAGGCATGCCCATTGTGAAGAATACTAGTTTCCAGGCTAGTTCCTATTGGTCAGGCGTACCTAGAATTACCCTTTATAGCACTTAGGGTACGTGACTATAACTCTAGGATCTACTCGATAGGAGTATACCTAGGAGTCACTAGTGACTCTAGTAGTGACTCTAGGGGAGTCACTTAAGGAGTAAGAAACCTAAGCTCTTGTGAAATAGTCCTGGCAGCCAAGGGCTATTGTCAATACCAATTCTAGAAGAGCCAGGTTCATCTTCCCTTGTCCATCTCGACAGGACTTATCATCATAATGGTGCTTCTCGGTTCTCCTTCACATGCTGGTTTCGATATAAGCCCAGTCAAGGATAGGACATCGTAGAAGGGAGCCATTCATGCCTTAGATAGACATTAGAGTCAACGTTCGGCTAATGACCGCTTGGTCGGTAATGTTTTGCTTATGTTTCTAGAGAGTAACTAGGGTCTACGGTATGGTATATAAGATGTTTTACCGACTTAGAATATTTGCCCACACAGCCACAGTATATTATGGCAAGCCACAGCTCCGGAAATTTAAATCCGGTGAAGGTATGTTCGAAACGTGTATTTTTCTGTCCCGAACCATTTTGCCGTTTGTTTATTTAGTCAGCTTGAATGACCAATGGATTTAATTTGGTGGAAATGCGTGTAATAGCAGGTAGAAGCCTTGAATACTTTGCTCCGTTTCATGTCGTAATGGCTAAAAGCCTAGAGAGAAAAAAATGGATTAATAATATGATTCGAGTAATCAATGGCTATGTTGACTTGGTATAACTGTTGGACTATGTCGGTCATCCCATTGATGCTTTTGTCTAGTCATCTCATTGATGCCTCCATTTGTTTGCAGACTGAGCCTTTCTTTGTTTGGCAGGGTATAAATCCCCTGCTCTAGATAGATTGAATAGATCATGATTCTTCTTCTCTCTCTCTCCCCATAGTTAGTAGCCCCAACAATAACTAATAGATTTGATGGACTAAAGAAAACCCCTTGGATAGACGATATCATGGGGATCAGAAAAGAGAATGATCGCTTACGTAGATTCGTTGATGTCAAGCGCACCAAGGAATACGACAGGGGCATATAATAAGAGGGAGTGGTGAATTGGGAGAGTGGTGGTGAATGGAGTAGTTGACTGCGGGCGGTTGTGAATTTACTGATTAACTCCTAAACTCTCCTTTCCTTCCGTTCCAAAAATGGCAGATACGGTCTTGCAGAACGAAATCAATGCCTGAGCGATTGCTAATTGACAAATTTTGAACTGGGTACACAATTTCCTATGGACTAAGCAACATACGATTATTACTCCTTTAAACGATCTTGTAGTGTTAATTTGCAGATTTATCATGAGATGGAAAGGTAGTTCAAAGCACATAACCTATGATCAATAAGATAGAAAGGAATGGATAGCGCCTCAATTCATTCCATTCCCTCAATTCACCACTCTCTCACATTTATATACCCCAGCCGTATTCCTTGATACGTTCGACATCGATGAGTCTGCGTAAACGATTAGTATTTTCTGGTCTCCCTAATCGTCTATTTAATTAATTCACCTATAATGGAGGCAAATCTGTTTAGTGTAAATGACCTTAGTCTCGGCCTTATGGCAAATATATATGGTTATTTACGAAAAGTTTATGCTGGAGGCTCAAAGCATGAGCTTATACGCAACATGCTCGAAGTCTAGCATCAGTCGTGCTCTTGCATCAAAACGCTGGTCAAAAAAGACTACCTGGGTCAAGGCCAGAGAGCGTAATCACAACCTCCGTGCTGAATACTCCTACTCTAGCTTGGATTTTAGATCGTACCAACTTATGTATATGGATATATGGATGTAATAAAATGGCAAACCGGTTGGTCTCCACTAGGGATGACAAGTGTCCAAGTTTCATCCCCAGATACTACCTATAATATATGCTCAAGATAGCATTATTTTCTCTCGAGGGTTCCGATGCTGGACTCATACGTTCGTCTTTAAGGATTTCACTAAGCAGCTCTAGTGTTATAGGAAATGGCCTGAGTCGAAGTCTGTGTTAGTCATAGACAACGCATGATTAGAACTGGCCGAATTGAACAGATATGTTCGGAAGCCGGTGGAAAGCTATGTACGCAGTATACCTGACTCTATATTCTCCAGACATGAATCCAATTTTTTGCTGAGCGGAAAGCCTTCATTCAGCACCATTGGCAGCCATACGAAGAAAATCCAGACTAATGATTCGATTTAGCCCTAGGGTTAATTTAAGATTCAGAGTCCGACGCGGATGACCATCGACAATCTGGGGTACGCCACATGACGAAACGTCGATCATCCGAGTCCAAAACCTTATACTAAATTCGTTCGTGGTTCTGCCATCCGCAGTTCCTCATCACTTTTAAAGTCACACACCGCTTCCATGTAACCAATCGATATTAATTAAGTACAAGATTAAAGTTAATTCATACTGATGTACAGCAGATACCCAGAAGTGTAACCGACAAGATAATTATTGCTGAGAGCGACGCTCAGATCGACGCCGAGCAATCTTCTAGTCAACGCCTAGTCTGGCGTGATGTTTATTGTATTATGTGATGCCCTGGGCCTTCAAGTCGCCACGAAGGACAATATTGTTGGCAAGACCCAGAGAGAAAAAGACATCACATCGCTCTTATCATAAAATCACCCGAAAGTTGTGACACTGACATCATTTCGTACTTTTAACACACTCTGTTTTCGTCCTTACTAGCTCACCTTCGCCTCATAGACGCATCTTGTGACGTAGACTAGTGCTTGATATTACGTCTCGTTCTATCTGTAGTGATCATCAGCTCTTCGGAGATACCTATCCCCAACTAAAAATCAGACATTATGATCTCATCTAGGTTCCAAGTGCACGCGATGTCGAATTCGTGATTCTAGGCCGTATACTACCCCGTTCCCACCTGCTTAATAACATATAGTTCTCAGATTCGATCGTTTATACGTAAGTGGCATCTAGAAAGTTTCTCTAGTAGTTTGTTCTCGGCAATGTGAGATAGACTAGAAGGATCGATTAGCGCGATCTAGAATCCGATTTCATCATTTCTACTAGCCGTCCCTAAGAGCGCATTAGTTTTCTACTTATAATCGTTAGAAGTCCCTCGTATGAATGTTTGATTTCTGCTCGTTACTAGGCCGTATGATAAGTGTTTAATGCAATTTCAATATCAACCTACCTTCTCCATTTATTTCTGCGAGGTATGACTTTCTCCCTCTAGTTAGAAATCTTCAGTGTCGCATTACTGACTAAGTCGCTAGCGGATCTAAAGAGAATTTCCGCAAAGAATATGGGTTGGAATACTCTAGGCGGAAATATCATTGGCGAGCCAGCCATTGTGTCGTGGGCATCGGACAGGCTTGACATCTTTGTTAGAGATACCCACAATAACGTTCTACACAAATGGCGGGAGGGTACGGACTGGAAGCCTTCTAGGTCCAGTTGGGAGTCGCTAGGTGGTGATATTGCCGATGGACCATCTGCCGTTTCCTGGGATCGTGGCCGGCTGGATGTGTTTGCCCGGGGCACTGATAAGAGTGTACTGCACAAATGGTTTGATGGAACGAAGTGGAATCCCCCTAACAACTGGGACCACCTCGGTCACAATATCATCGAGAAGCCGATGGTTGTGTCATGGGCCGCACATCGACTTGACGTTTTTGTTCATGGGGCTTCCGACCATAATCTCTGGCACCGAGCGTGGAATGGGCGACAGTGGGAAAACTGGGAGTCACTTGGCGGTCAAATTCTAGGAACCCCAGCACCAGTATCATGGGGCCCAGACAGGATTGACGTTTTTGTTCGTGGCACTGACAATGGTGTCTGGCACAAGGCTTTTCTTAACAATTCTTGGACCCCAAGTTTCGGTCCACTGGGAGGCATTATTCGTGGTAGCCCGAATGCAGTGTCATGGGCTCCAACTCGACTTGATATTTTCGTCCGTGGAGCAGATGACCATGTTCATCATAAGGCCTGGTGGGAAAATCGGGAATGGGCCCCAAAGAAAAACTTTTTACCTGTTGGTGGAGACGTTCTGAACGGTCCCCGTGTGGTAGCCGGGAGCGCCAATCATCTGGACATTGTCATACAGGCCCCTGATTTAAGTGTTTGGCACAAGGCGTGGGATGAAACCAACTGGGTCCCGGCAGGTACTACCTGGACACCGCTCGGTGGCGAAGCTGCTGGGGTACCAGTTTTGAGTCCGCTTGGTTCCCAAAAGTTGGAGATTTTCGTTCGCGGCCGTAACGGAGATTTGATCTTTTGGTCTTAAGGATGAAGCTTTCCACTTTCCTCGACAAGTTTGACACAAATTGTATACCTGTATCTACTAGTTTCCTAGTGTTTATTTTCAAATTCTTGGTAACATTTGGAGATAAAACCATTACTATGAATCTTGAGACTCACTCCCGGTCTTGTCTGAATATTTTGAGATTTTCATTGTCAATGACACAGGTTCCGGCTACCGTGACAAGCATACAGCTACTGGAAATTAGTCATGTGATATATTGGGGTAAGGTATTGTATGGCTGACAATACAGGAACATTGCTATTCCGGGGCTATCCTTAATATAGACTAGTGGACCTTGGCATTAGGGTTTAAGAAACTGTTACCAGCCAGTTCTTTGAACAAAAAGAGTGCATTCAACGAAAATACTAAGTACAAAGAGTAAAGGAAAAGGAAGAAGAGGATTGGTGGGCACAAGGTCCTTTGTGGGCCTTGGTGCAAACCTGCAAACACCATCCTCCAAGTGTCTCAACCTGGCAGGCGGTCAGCAGCGGCAGAACTACAGTTGTCATCTCTAGATCGTGACACTACCCACCATTTTAAACATGACATTTAGCACCCTTCCTCTATAGTATCTATGGTGAATTTAATATTTACAGAATCGCCTGCTTCCGTGCTTTCATCTCCGGTATTAATATCCTATGGTATTGACTTCTCCATTGAGAGAGCGGCTTCTGAAGTAGAAACCGCAATCCACTTCTTTTTGGCTTGCTGGATTAATGTCTTCCTCTCTGCGTCATCTCTCACTTTTATATGCCTTTTTGCATTTAAAGAGCTTAGAGGGCCACCAATATTAACCCTTCGCTTGGTTTTATTGGCATCCTTCCGGCGTTTTAGGTCCAAAATGTTGATGTTGTCCTGCGCATACTGAGCGCCCGCTTCCACTAAAGCAAGCCCACCAGCTAAAAATAGAGCTATTTGACGGCGTAGCTTAGGAGAAATAGAGTCAATCTCATCTCCAATATCGTCAATTTTTCTCTTGAATTTTTTGGCGTATTTCCGAAGTCTTTAACGTCTTTTACCGGTGAATTTGGTATAGAGCTTGACGCGGGAGAAGGGGTATCACCATCCCATATCTCCAAAACTAGCTCTGGAAGATTAGGATCATCATTCCAGCCTAGCTTTTATAAATCGAAATCGGCATTTATAGGATATATACCGCATTTTATAAAACCAGAGCGTATTATACGGCCTTAGAATGCTTAGAGACGAACGCCATATATACTCGTAAAAAAGTCCGATTTTTGCTTCACTAAACCACCCCACTATACTATATCATTATTATTCTTGCGAAAATAATGTTTTAGCACCTAAAACGGCATATCGTCAAGCGGTTGGCATATATACGTAGTATATGGGATAAAACAATATAGAATTATCAAGTGGTCTTCACAGAATTTGATAAATTCGAAGGTAAGATGAGAACCATGATTATCCATAAGAAGAAGCCTAAAACCACCCTTCGTATAGCGTTTTTTTATGCTTTATTCAAATGATTAGAGCTATTAAAAGGCTATAGTATCATCTATCCAGCCATTAGCGGTAGGGGTAATCTAATAATCGTTAGGAAGGTTGGTATTCCTATACCAATTCTCCATACGAAATTCACCCTTCACTAGAAACCAAGGTGGCATAACCTAGCCATCGGCAGTAATACATTCAATTGAAGTGAGAGATTCACTAGGGCCGCCAGTTCCAATACTAGATTGGCCACCTTTAGTTAAAACAACCATTCGTTACTTACCCTCGCCGAGTTTAAAGCCGCCCTCGTCGAAATTATAGATATTATTCGATTGAATTCCACAACGCTGAATTATAGCATCAAGGCGAGTATACCAGGTAGTAAGATGGCTAGGGGTAACTGCTTCTAAACGGTCTTTTTCCATAGGTTTTTTGCTTGATATAGGTGTATTTCTCAGGTAGTTGTTTAATAAAGCGATACGCCCAATTTTTACCGAGCTGCCGATCTGGATCATGGCGCCGAAGAATGTCAATTGCGCACTTATAGATCATAGCTGAGGTTGGTGGTGCATTTGCAGTGTTTAAAGTGTCAATCCAAAGCACTAATGCCTTCTCTTGATCTGGTTCTAGGGCTTTGTTAGGACCAATACGACTGCTTCGAGAAGTGCGACCGTGGATTCTACCCCTCAGGGTATAGTATGGAACGTCGAATTCCCGCGCCAATACTTGTCACGATCTAGAGTTGACTGTCGAATACTAAGATTGAATACATGCATAAGGCAAGTATAATCTAGAACCCTTCTAACCTAACTGTGACCAGTTTGTAGTGCGTAAGAAAGCGGTGCTATATTCGCTATTAGGTAAGACAGTAATAGCGAGGTTATACTTGTATATCTTGCCTAACATATAGTCGTTAGTGTTATTTGGCGATATAAAGCTAGGATTTTCGTGCTCTTTATCACGTCTTGAAATAAGTATTTAAGATATATTTGCTCACGCACTAGAATAATAGTGCGCGGCGTCATTTTGCCCTCAAAATCTTCACCAATTTTCCGTCTATGGGACAGCAGTTGGATGACGAGCTTAACATGTATAAACGCATGGGAGAAAAGTTCGAAACGCTGCCAAGGCCGGCATTATGTCAGAACGCTACTTGACTCTTTTGAGATTGATAGAGCTTCTGACAAGCATCTATGTCATGTGCATCCTCCTTTATGGGAAAGCGTTTGGGCATTTCTACACCGTAATCCGATAGGGAGACTTCCTCCAACCGTCCTAACGGGTGTTCTACGGTTTCTATCCCTAGCGTTGGATTATCTACAAACAGAGTGCAAGATTATACATACTGGTTTTTGGCCCGATACATGTACTCCAATTATTCACTAACGACAACTTTGTATCAGACATCAGTGCCGGTAATATCATTATCGGTATTGAGGATGACTCGGTTTTCAGCGAATTTGAAGAGAGAGAAATGCAAATTCCCGGGCCTAGAAAGGTCGTGGGTCCAGATGGAAGGACGATCTATCTGTGCCAGGACCTCAGAATGCCGAAACGAATAGGTCATCCAATTCTATGCGATCTTGGATCGGCTGTGCCCGGTGATATAGAGCACTCGGAAGACATTCAACCTAGCTTTTACCGTGCTCCAGAGGTAGTTTTAGGAGTTCCATGGACATACAGTGTCGATATATGGAACGTGGGATGCATGGTATGAAAGATTGCCAGGTCATTCAAACTCGGGCAGGATTTGTTGACGCTTTATAGATCTGGGACATTTTCGAGGGAGCCCATTTATTTACCGGCTACGACCCGGAGTTCGAACAGTACCGAAGTCGAGCCCATCTTGCCGATATGATCAATCTTCTTGGTCCCCCGCCGTCCAGCCTTCTTGAACAAGACAAGGGAAGCACAGCAGCAAATTCTTTACTGAGGAATGTCAGTGAGCCAAATTATGACCAGTCATTTTCATGTCCAAATTTACTTACCATTTATGAGTGTCTAGATGAATTCCGCGCTAGAGATTTATTGAAAAATCATTTTCCCCTTGAGGAAAGAGAAACCACTCTCGAGGGCCAAGACAAAGTGTAGTTGATACATCTGATGCGAAAGATGCCGCAGTGCGAGCCGGAAAAGCGCAACAGCCAAGGATGAATGGCTTCATAGACACTTGCATTAATTTCAGATCAATTACCTTCGTGGACAGTTCATTCCTACATACTTCAGGTACCCGTGGACATACCCACCCACGGGTTCACGGGTGGACCGTGTTCCAAGGTTGTCCCCACCGATAAGGGGGCGCACCAACGAGAAGCGGTGTGGGTGGGTCGAAGGTAGGCTGGAAAGCACGGATACTTTTTACCTCGCGCTGTTCCTCTTTTACAAATTCCAACTGGAGGGAGCTCTTTTCTCTCCCTACAAACGTATCGGGGTCTTTGCACTTCTCGCAGAATTGGGCTAATATGTTCAGCTTTCGTACCTTGACTTCTCTCACATATTTCACGCATGTCGCTTTTCTAGGAGGCAATGTGCAAACTCATGGTTCTCAGCTTAGGGACATTGTTCCTAAGCGCGAGGTTCTCTACGTTGGCGGACGATACACGAACATCACAGCAAGTCTTGATTCCCACTACTTCTACGCGTATCTAAGACTGCCAAACAGGACAATGCAATCAACTCTACATCAATGGCTATGATAGGGCAAATTTACGTCGAGAAGCTTTCCCCTAAGCCAGCCCCGGCGAACCCACCACTTCCCATTATCTTCATTGCAGGCGCGGCTCAGACCGGCACCAATTTCCTTGATACTCCAGACGGACGGCCAGGATGGGCATCCTATTTTATCTCCAAAGGTCACACTGTCTATCTCTCAGACCAGCCTGCACGCGGCCGCTCCTTCTGGTTTTCCGGACAGGGAAGTATTGGGTACATTGGCTCCCCCGATTCTGTCTCAGATATTTTTACCGACGTAGCAAACAACGACAACCAATGGCCACAGGCCAAGCTTCACACGCAATGGCCTGGCACCGGTCGCATTGGCGACTCAACTTTCGACGCTTTCTACAGGAGCCAGATGCAGTTCCAGACCGACCGCTTCATAAGCGAAGAACAAAATGCGCAGGCATATTCAGCTCTAGTCGACCTCGTAGGCGACTGTTATATCATCAGTCACTCGCAGGCGGGTGCATACGGTATTTTCAACCAAACACTATGACTCGCTGAAGTGGTTAATGATTGAGTAGGCTGGAGGGTCGGAGACATGCGCCCAGACCTAGTCAAGGGTATTGTCCAACTCGAGCCGTCTGGTCCACCATTCACGCTCCGCCCGCCGTTTGGAAATGACCCAGCTTTCGCTTTCGGTCTCACCGACCTCGCAATCGGATACGAACCGTCTGCAGGCAAGAATGCCGAAAATATTGAGACAACCATCGAGCCAGCAATCGACACCGATCACGACGACTGCATCATGCAGAAGTCCCCAGCGAAGCAGTTGACGAACCTGGGCAAAATCCCAGAGCTTGTTGTTACAGGCGAAGCATCGTTCCATGCGCCATACGATTACTGCACTGTCAAGTATCTGGAGCAAGCTGGCGTAGACGTTGAGTACGCGGATCTAGGCAACGAGGGTATTCATGGCAACGGACACATGTTCTTCATGGAGAAGAACAACCTTGAGATCGCAGACCGGGTGTACCAGTGGCTGAAAAAACATTAATCAAAGCATAATAAAGAGTCAATTTGCTCACTGCGTTGTTCCATGGTGTTTGCACTTTTAATGTAGGTCATTGACCGCCAGAATCTCTCTTCCAGAGCATGTGACCAAACTGTGGCTTTCAATAATTGCGTAATCCTGAGGTTTGTGAGGGCTATTCGAAAGCGTGAGATCTATTCAGCGAAGTCGAGAGATTCTCTATACCAAATTTGCAAGCTATGTCAAAGATGTTGGCTCGAGAGAGAAGTTCGCGGATTTGGGCCTCAATATTTCCCATTTCAGCCTCGAAGACTCGACTAGCTCCGGCATTGTTGTTGGGTCCGAGACCTCGGAAATCACGCGCATCAGGCTCAGCTTGGAATCTTCCTTGCGCGTCGCACAATTCTGATAAGCACCTCCTGCTCGCTTGCAAGGATTCCATGATTTGTATTTGGGAGACCAGATCCTTGTTTGCGGCGATAAGATCTGGTGGTTGTCGGCCTTCGATCGCCTGTAGATATATTCTGCGTTGTTGTACAAGTGGGCTCCGGGAGGACTTCCGCTGAGCTTAAACTGGCTTGCGTTAAGTGGAAACCGATGAGAATCAACTACTCCGTACGGTCTCGAAGTCTTTCTATAATCAATGCTATCGAGTCAATTCTTCCGTTCAACGGGTGGTGGACACTCTATATAAAAAGATAGTAGTAATAAACTATCCTGCATGAACAATCTATGGATGATATATTAGGAAAGTGGAGTGGAATCAATGGCGTGAATGCTCCGTACTATATATAGTTCTAGTACCTAGGTAGATAGTATAGAATCATAAAATCTTCTTTCAATTCGCTTTCAAATGGTTACTGTATATCCCTGATATCCCTGAAGTATTTGAGTTGATTTAGACTTTTTCTAAGCTTTACTCCGCCTCAACCCTTCGTCATCCCCCAGGGTCTTCCCAAGGTTACAACGTTCTTGAACTTCACTTTGCATATAAGAGTTAATTATCATTATCATCATCATTGTCATTTTATTTCTTGGATTTCAATTTCATCATTCTTCCCTAATTCCCTAATTGCATCACACCGCCATGCCCATCCCCATCAGAGAGACGGTAACTCGTCTCGCAGCCATCTCCAAGCTCCTAGTAATATCCTACATAATCGACTGGATATTCATCATGTACGTACAACCATCTTATCCAACCCATAAAAACCCCAATTAACAATCCCAACCAGCGGCATCGCCCTAATCGGCTACGGATTCTATAAACAATCCCCAAACCACCACCCCTTCAGCCTAACCGACCCAACAATCAGCTACCCCCTCTCCAAAGAAACCGTAACAAACACAACCCTCATTATAGTCGGCCTCTTCGCACCGGCGATTATAATCTTCCTACTCTCATGGCTACTCGTCCCAGCAAAAGCCACCTCCTCCTCCACCCCCACCTCCTCATCTAACCCCAACCCCCTGGCAGCGCAATACATCCGCCGCAAATTCTGGGAATGGAACGTCGGCTGGATGGGGCTCGCGCTGGCCGTCGCAAGCACCTGGAGCGCTACCCAGGGTTTGAAGGCGCTAATCGGAAAACCGCGACCTGATCTCCTCGCGCGCTGCAATCCAGACCTAGCGCGCATTGCGGAGTTCACGGTTGGTGGGCTTGGGGAGTCGGTGCGCGGTGCCGCGACGCTGGTTTCGTGGGAAATTTGTCGGGATCAGAGTAATTCGCTGCGCCTTGATGGCTTTGCGAGTTTCCCGAGTGGGCATGCTTCTTGTAAGTTTATAACACAACATTCCATACCATAGGCGTGTCTATGTCTATGTGCATCCCATCTTCGGATGTGGATACAAAACACAATGACAGCGACAGTATATACACACCAATTCGAATACAGCTAATAAAACCCCAGTTTCCTTCGCCGGTCTAATCTACCTAACCCTCTGGCTCTGCTCCAAATTCTCCGTCGCATTCCCCTATCTCCCGCGGTACCCAGTCGAAGACCAGCGCCACACCGACGACAGTTCATCTGTGCGGAGACGTGGCGCCGCACCGCCCGTATACCTAATGCTGATTGCGTTCGTGCCGACTGCAACAGCGTGCTTTATCGCTGCGTCGCGCTGGTTCAATTACAGACACCATGGCTTTGATATTCTCTTCGGTGCCGCGCTCGGCATTTTCTTCGCTTATATCGGCTTTAATATGTACCATATCCCGATTCGGCGTGGCGCCGGCTGGGCTTGGGGTGCGCGCAGTCGGGGACGCGCTTTTGGGCGCGGCGTTGGGTTCCCTAGTTCGCTCGGGACGGATGGGTGGGCTGGTGAGAGGGCGTTGGATGTTGATATTGAGGGCGCGGCTGCGGTGAGGCAGATGGGGGTTAGGGGTAATGGGCAGGGACATGCTCAGGGTCAGGAACATGTTAAGCCGGTGAGTAGTGAGGGTGAGGCTGTTAGGCTTGAGGGTGAGGCTGTTAGGCTTGAGGGTGAGTGAGTGGTAGGTTTCCTGGGTGTTTAAGAGCGATTCGGATGAAGCAGGACATTGAAAGTAATGTGTATATTGTATTGTATAGTGCAAAGTGAATATATCATGAATCGGAGGCAGCATGGCATCGTAAATGGCAGTCAGACGGTGACTATTTGTATTTTGAGGTTACTTTGAAGGCCTCATCGCCAACCCCCAACTCGTCCCTCATCCCACCGTGCCTTAGCCTCCTTCCGAGCCGCTAACTTAGACGCCTCGCCCCGTACGCGCCGGACCCAATCTGCAATCTCCTTTTCCGTGGCCCGCCCGTGATGGTCCTCATCAAGGAAACTCTCCTCAACAGCATGGCAGACAGCCTCTTGCTCCGTGATTGCCGCGCTGAAGCGCTGGTATAGTGCTTTCGGCGACCACGGGGCGAGGGCGGCGTCCATCTCGGCTTGCTTTTTGCGCCAGGAGACCTCCAGCGACTGGTGTGTGATCAGCATTGTTTCGGTGGAAGCGCGGACTTCGGCGAGGTGGTTCTGCATTTCTAGGAGGCGGGTTGCGAGGTCTTTGTTTGTTTGGATTAGGGTCTCGATGTATTGTTGGCGGGTTGAGTAGGAAGGGTGTTGGCTTGAGAGGGCGGAGATTAGAGCTGGGTCTTTGAGGATTGTTTGGAGGTCGGTTGTTCTGGGTTTGCGTGGGTTAGAGGTGCTGTTATCATTACTTTGGGGGAGGGGGAGGTTTGAGGGGACCCACGATTTGTCGGATACCAGGTCTGGGAGCCAGCCCTCCTCGATCGTTGGGGGATCGGGGATATATGGTTGTTGAGAATTATTGGGGTATGCGCCATGATGTGCGCCTGTCTGGTTGTCTGGCTGCCAGGCATGTGCTGAGGTGTTTTGCGGGGTGCCGCGTCGACTGGTTTCGTGGCTGTTGGGTTTTGGGGGTGGTGGAGGTGGTGTGTCGGGGTTCATGATTTGGGATGAGTAGAACTGCGATTGCGGGGGGAATGGTGGTGGTTCCGACATGATATGTGGTTGGGTGGTTGTAGGTGGAAGCTATGTTGTTACGTCGGAGATGCGGGATGGGCTCGAGCTTGGCGGGGACTAGACCGATGATCTATGCAGATGCATCATGACATGATATGATAGTGCTATCTCTAGATAACAACTAAGTATGTTGTACTATAAATTGCTTCAATGGATATATCGTGATATTTCGTGATTTAATCCTAGTTACAAGATCGTCTAGAAGCTTCTCTTCAGGCCTCCGAACCACTCGGATAACCCCCAACAGGAACGGGAGTCTAACAGCGAGCCTTCACAGCGAGACTCAAAACTTCAGAGATAAAAGATTCCTGGGACAACGGTAGAGTACCCGTCCGCGCCCGATAGAACCAGCAGGGACTGGACTCCGACTGAAAATGCTTGGATGGATTTCTTCCGGTGATTCGCATCTTCGAATGCGACGGGGGTCTCATGTAGAGACAGAACTCTCGCATGACAGTGGAATGGGTTTAACAGCCGCAATGCTCCTGCTTACTCAGTTCTCCTCCGAATTTCCCGCTCCATAGCTTCAATATTCGAGCCAGCCATGGCATCCTTGACCAACTCGCGCACCTCATTCTGCACCTCCTCGCTGTAATAGTCCTCACGCGTAGCAAGCTCCTCAATGCGCCTTTTGAATTCTGGATCGGGTTCACCACCAGCAGTGGCTTCTTCCTCCGTCATTGTTCCAATGTTGACCCTCATATCGCTGCCGGGGATGGGCCCGGACGAGTTCAAAACGTCGGCGGCTTGAGCGTGCGTTGGAGCAGCAGGAGCGCCCCCGACGACTTCGCGGAGATAGGTAGCGACCTGTGGGAAGTCATTCTCGGTCTCGAACTTTTCCACAGCTGTAAAGTCTTCGGCGTTCTTCTTATTGACCTCCACACCTAGCTCCTCGACTAAACAGCGCGCGATGTCACTCTCCTCGACTACAAATAGACATGTCTCGCCATCTTCGTCGAGGAGGTTGACATCGACGTTGAATTCTTTCACTAGAGCACGTAGGAGATCGATATGGCCGTATGAGGCTGCGGCGTGCAGCAATGAGTATCCGGACTCATCTTGGCTCGATGCGATCGAGGGGTTGGACCGCAGCAGCTCTAGAAGGGCCGTTGGGTTGTCGCAGGCCAAGAGGTAAGGGTTTTGGGCCATTATGAGTCAAAGTATTAAAGTGAAACTGGTAAATCAAGTGAGTCAAAAGTAAATTGTGGTTAAAGTAGGTCAACCTTGGAAGTCCAAGCAGAAAAAAAAAATATCCGCCTTTTCCCTTTCGGCTCCCCGCACTGTGACACATTCAGTCTGACTCTTCTGGTCTTTGGCCTTTCCGTCTCTGGTACTTTTGTTATATTCTCTGTCTTTATTTCATTTCACTTTTCTACAAATACCCTCAGAATACCTCAGGCAGGAGGTCAGGAAAATTATTCCACCTCTTCTCTTTCCCCCCCACTCTTGGCTGCCCCTCCTCTCCGTCCTCTCCGTCCCGCCGATCTCCCACTTTGATATACCCAACACACAAGACATGGCGACTCAAGATCCCCACGTCATCTCGCAGCTGGTGAAAGCCCTGGAGACTGCTCGCAAAGCTAAAAAGGGTGAGACAAAGTTCACCTGCAAAAAGAATACCTTTGAGGTAGCCAAAGATGTGACCGTGGACTCGTGGAAGTTCCAGGACTGGGACTACAAGCAAGCCGGTCTGCCCACATATGCGCGAGGTCTTTTCACCACCAAACGCAAAGACAACATTCCCGAAATTACGACGCGCGGATACGACAAGTTCTTCAACATAGGCGAGACAAAGGCCACAGAATGGCGCAACATCGAGAAAAACACAAGGGGTCCCTACGAGCTGAGTGTGAAGGAGAATGGATGCATTATCTTCATTTCTGCTTTGGCGAACGACAAATTGCTAGTCTGCAGCAAACACTCGACTGGAGCCCGCGAGGATACAAAAGTCAGCCACGCGCAGGCAGGAGAACAATGGACGGAACGCCATGTCTCGTCCGTGAATCGGTCTGTTAAAGACCTTGCCCGAACTCTGCGCCAGATGAATGTCACCGCCGTTGGAGAACTCTGTGACGACACTTTTGAGGAGCATGTGCTGGCCTACGACGAAGCTTCTTCGGGCATCTACCTCCACGGTCTCAACTACAACCAACCTGACTTTCAGACAATGTGTTGTGACGATGTGCACAAGTTCGCTGATGACTGGGGCTTCAAGAAGGCCAAGTTCGAGGTCTTTGATGATATTTTTAGAGTGCAGAGCTTCCTAGAAGGATGTGCAGAGACAGGAACATGGGATGGACGTGAGACCGAGGGCTTCGTCATCCGATGCCAGCTGAGCGAGAACGGAACTGAGCCCTATCGGAATTGGTTCTTCAAGTACAAGTTCGAGGAGCCGTACTTGATGTACCGCCAGTGGCGTGAATGCACCAAAGCTGTCATCGGAGGGAGACATCCCAAGATCAGGAAGCATGAGCAGGTCACTGAAGAGTACTTGCAGTTTGCTCGACGGGTTCTGATGAAGAACCCTCATATGGCAACTGAATATATGCATAACCACGGTATCATCGCTTTACGGGAGGCTTTCCTCAAGGAACGAGGATTAAATGGATCCGAGCTTATCGCTCTAGGGACTAAAAAGCAGAGTGAATTGAACGAGATCAACAAAAATGTCATCCTCGAGCCAATTGCCTCGCTGGGATGTGGAAAGACGACAGTCGCCTTGGCTCTGGTTAAGCTCTTTGGATGGGGACATGTTCAGAATGACAACATCCCCAAACAGAAGAACAAGCCCAAGAAGTTCGCCTTCGAGGTCAGCCATGCTCT
Organism: Penicillium samsonianum; assembly: GCF_028829775.1. Taxonomy (NCBI): domain Eukaryota; kingdom Fungi; phylum Ascomycota; class Eurotiomycetes; order Eurotiales; family Aspergillaceae; genus Penicillium; species Penicillium samsonianum. Next base: position 1,202,990 of record NW_026643260.1, on the reverse strand, counting down.
GGGAGAACACAGCGTTGTCATCGCTGATCGCAACAACCATCAAAAGCGCGAACGCAAGCAGCTCATGGAGGATATTTACCCTGTGCTCCCGGATGCGCAGTTCGTCGCTCTGCATTACGTCCACGAGCCCAAGGCAGACAGACTCCCCGCCATCCGAGAAGTCACTCGAAAACGTGTGCTAGAGCGTGGCGACAACCACCAATCCATCCGGGCTGGCACCAACGCCCAGGAAGAGACCGTCGGAATCATGGAGGGATTCCTCGGCCGCTTCGAAGGCGTCGACACGACCCGCTCGCCAGACCTGAGCTTCGATCACGTCATAGACCTCGACGTGTGCGCCTCATCTCGCGAGAACCTCGAAACAATCGTCAAAGCCTTACACGCCGCCTACCCGCGCCTCGTGCCAACCATCCCAACGGCAGCAGCTCTCGACGAAGCCATTGCCGCCGCCCTGGATGACTACACCGTGACAAAAGATCTAAGCTACAGCTATGGTCCCCCACAAAAGCCAAAGAACAAAAACAAAAACCACGGCAACGGCAACGGCTCCCTCCTCCCCGAACCAACAGACTCCCCATTGTCCCCAGAAGCCCTCTCCAAAAAGATCGAATACTTCAACATCTCCCTCCCAACAAACGAAATAACGTCAATCCTGCACTCCCTCTTCCCACCAACAACTTCCCCCGAAACAGCCCGTCTCTACAACCAACTAGTAAACTCCCGCCGTCTCCAACCAACCTTCCATGTTACCCTCATCCACCGCGCCTCCAAGAAAGACAATCCAGAGACCTGGGAGCAGCTAGCAACCCGCTACATTGACACGCAGATCAAAAACCCCGTCGAAAACTCCATCCAGCACCCGCCGCCCCTGGGCTCCGCGCGCGTGCGCATCGAGCGTCTCGTCTGGGATAACCGCATCATGACCTTTGTCGCGCGCATCCTGCCTGCCGAGGGCGTCGAGAAAGAGACCGGTGTGGATGAGTCTGAGTGGCCGTGCGCAAATCCTATTCCGCATATCACGGTCGGCACGGCATCGCCCGATGTTAAGCCGAAGGAGAGTAATGATTTGCTGCGGCGGTGGGTTGAGGTTGGCTCTGGTGGGGATACAGGGATCTATGAGGCGGAGGTTGAGGGTGTTAAAGTTGTTGATGGTGTTGTTGGGTTAGTTATGAGTCGGGGGAAGTATTGAGGCGGTTTTATCTTCGATTTGAATGATTAAGAAGATGGAATTGACTTTGATTATGATGACTTTGCTGGATTGCATTTTTATGGTGCCTTTTGCATTACATTGTAGACCTTGTGCGCGTCCCCATTTATTCGATGAGCTAGCTTTGATATCGAATGAATCCATATTATTCATACTTAGGAAGCAGTGATGTTCATGCACTCGCCAGGGGCTGTGTAGATATTTATGAACATGCTATCGGCCTGTGGATATGCAGCAGTGGGATATATTCAATCCCAGCGATATCGCAAGGCAAATCTCACATTAAGGCAAACGCTCAACCTTGCTGATCGAGGCTGGACGAGTCCGAACATAATTTTGCGATGACTTGGAGCCCTAAGAAACATGGCAGCTCAATACTCTTGGTTGCTATGGATGTAATGATTCCCTGACTCAGCAGCCTACGGCCTTCCAAGGTTGTCACAACCCGCCCAGCCCCAGGTATGGGTCGGTTAGTCAGTAATCAGTAGACCCGTGGACCTATAGGCGGGCTGTTTCGCGGGTTGGTTGGGCCCTGGGTTTTGGCCAGGTCTAGTCGTATTCTATGGCAAAGCTTGTAAGCCTTAACCGCCGTGGTTAAGTCACATTTCTCCAAGAATATGGCCCAAGAGACTAATGTAGCCTCACCGCAACGTGGCCGCTCGTTCTCGCGTGTCTCGCAATCGAGGGGTCGACCTCTTCTGAGAATATACTCTTAAGTTCCTATTACCACGGGAAGGTGAGAGTCGTCGCAAGCCCTGATGCCTTGGATCATAGGGCTCTCATAATTTACATGATCATTCAAGGTTTGTCCGGTAGGCAACATGATTTGTAACATTACGGAGTCTCGGACTTCGGACTACAGTTGATGGCGAGATTGATAGATTGATAAGGAATCAGCCTCACCTGAACACGTCACCACTTAGTTCCAGTAACTAACCAAGCACTCACTAGGCAACAAGCGTCGTTGTCATGCACAGCAATTAGCTATGTGTTGCAATAAGCCTTATTATTTGTCATATATATATCCAGGATTCCCGCTTGGTTAGATGTTTCAAAATATCCAATTCATCATTGATCTCAAGTTCAAAAGATTCACCAAAATCATTGTACCACAGTTTTAATCCAAACCACCGGTTAAGAATCAGGAATAAATTCAGCATCCTACCACACCACAACCGCATCTCCAATTATGCGTGTTCTCGTTCTTGGTGGCAGTGGACAGACTGGCCGTCTGGTCATCGATGAAGCATTGGAGCGCGGCCACAAGATTACAGCCTTGATTCGGAATCCCTCTTCACTTCCAGCCAAGGAAGGCCTGACCATCGTGAAGGGCACACCGGTGGAACCTTCGGACATTGAAAGCGCTTTCAACGCAGTCCAAGGCGACCTCCCAACTGCCGTGATCGTCACGCTTTCATCCCCGACAGAAAAAGGGACTCGAGTTATGTCTCAAACTCACGAAAACCTCGTCGCTGCTATGAAAAGACACGGCGTTTCCAAGATTGCGACTCTGTCTTCATTTGGAGTCGGGTCTTCGCTCGCGAATATCACTGTGCTTATGAAGTTCGCAATTTCTTGCACGAGCCTTAGGTATCCATTCGCGGACCACAATCATGTCGATGAGATACTTAAGAACAGCGGATTGGAATTCGTGTTGTTGAGGCCAGCGAGACTGACTATGTCAAAAAAGGCGCCTGTTCAGTTCCTTGGTGACGATGGGAAAGGACTCGGTATTTTCGCGGGCCTTGGGGGGATCTCAAGGGCTAGTGTGGCGGCCTGTCTGGTGGATGCTGTTGAGAAGAGCACTTGGGATCGAAGCACTCCTGTGATATCGAACTGATGGGGTGTCATGGTGTCAGGGTATGGGAGGCTCTATATAGTAATTTTAATCTTTCTATTCCTCGTACTTATAAACATCGTAGATCAAAATGTACTCCCATCCTAGTCTTCTCTATGTCTTGGAGTGTCTATTTTTCTGACTACTACAAAGCTGCATCATACATACACCCTGCTTATAGCCGGATTCTTAACTGTTCCTGACCCATACTCATTGTTCACCATGAAAGAATGATCTCTTGTAAAATTTTGTAAGATAAAATTTTGTATTGACTAATTGAATTTCATTAAGCACCGGTATGATAGGGGATCCACCCCGTAGGTATCTAGCACTCAAACGGAAAGGGAAAGCCATGTCGGCCTAAAATCCGGTGTATATGTACTGGTAACCTACAAGTTCCCTTTATGATATCAATATTTAGTATTGTACTCCCAAGAGAGGAAGTCCGCATGCAAACATAAGTATTTGGAAGAAAGAAAAGGAAACCAAAGCGCCAAACACTGTAGTTCTGGCTAGATACATATGCACAACGAAGAGCCCAAACCGCGCCCGATATCAAAGTAACCACGAGGCGACCGCCCGATGTATGCGATGACTGACAAAGGACAGGGTATCAGACACGAGAAAGTGAACAAATCAACCACTAATCCAAGCGGTAACACGCGATGCTCCGAAACGACCCACGTACTGCAGGCCAGTGCTGCCCATAGGGAAGTAACTGACGAGGTACCAGGCGAGGGCAGCGAGCTGGAAGATCGAGGAGATGAGAGTGAGGAAGAGATTCTGAAGCTAGAATGCACCAAAAAAGAGACGGCAGTCAGCAAGAGGTTCTAAAAGAGGATGTGTTGCCAAATGTGGCAAGTGGATGGTGTGTAGTTGTGATATGCAGGTATAACAAGATGACCGAGTAGTCAGGGACGGTGAGACATAGATTGATCTCGATGGCTCTGGACTCCGCGCTCTGTGACACCGGGATGTGTCGGACAAGGGGAAGTAAGGGAAAGGGCATCCAAGACCCGCGCCGTGATGGGACGTAGTACAGGCGCAAGATTCAGAGCAGAGAGACCGGCCGAGTGCAGGGTGGGATGGAACAGAAGGAGCTAAAGTGGCTGCAGCCAACAGCAGGCATGACAAGCCGTGGTTTCAGGTTGTACTGCGCCATGGATGTGAAGGCTGCAAGATTCCCATTTTCCCGGTTGTGCAGTGCGACCATACGGACTCGGGTAGAGCGAGGGGAGCGAGTGTGCGACAAACAAGGAAATGCAGAGGGGAGTATCATGAGGAGGGGAGGGATCGTCGGCGTGCAACGAGATGAAGCGTAAAGACCAAACACGAAATTCAAATCCGAAAACGAAAACGAAAAAAAGGAAGATAACGAAATCCATTTTACTTACACCGATGGCGAAGTAAAGCGTGAGGGCGATCGATCCGAAATAGGCCGCTGTGAATGGCAACCGTGATCCCGAGATCAAATGCTTAGCGTAAGTCCACGGTCCCATGAGAACCGCCCATGATATCAAAAACAAGACAGAGCCGACGGACCATCTAGTAAAGAAACCAGTTAGCAAGAGATATCCAAGACCGAGACTAAAGTTCTTCGCATGAGGCGCAGATATAGGTCGAGGTCAGGACCAATCAGGTTGCAATGTGAAGTACAAAGGCGCACATGGCCCTAACCAAAATTGACCGATGACCTGGTCTATCACAGCTCGGGATTTGCTCGGTCGTCCGAGAGCATGAGGTAACTGGGGAAACAGGGGGGAAATGGCTGGGAAAGCCATAAAAGGCCGGGGAACATAGCCCACATTAATGCGGACCATCGCGGAGGCAACTTACAAGACCGCGAATTTGCGGGGCTTGAGTGACAAGACGGGGAACAAGAAGAAGCAGATCATGAAACAGACGGCGGCGCCCAAATTACATGCGCCAAAGATGAGCATGCGGTCCCACCGACTCACTATACGCAGAGTCCGTGTTAGTGTGTTTCTCTCTTCTTCTATCGGCTCACAACCACATAAACAAGCATGGTGGTAATGAATCCTCCCGGCGCAGGAACTGCGGTCTCATCACCTGAATCTTACGCAACGGTGTACGGGAGGATCTGGGGATCGGAGGGTCACAAGACAGAGAAAGAAAAACTTACAAGCAAAGAAGCCCTCTTCTTCTTCCCGTCGAGTGGCTGCCGGCAATGGGGCCCCAGGGCCTTCATTATGAGTGGGCAGTTGAACATAGCCGCCTTCGCTGAACGGGTTGTAAGACCGAAGACGAGATAAGAATGGAGTGTTCGATGACGCGCCAGTGTTCACGGGGAGATCCGGATCTCTACGCGACCACCCCAGTGAGTTGACAGAGTCTCGGAACGAGTTATTCGCCATGTTTGAGACTAGTTTTAGTCAGGTTTTAGTTAAGTTTTAGATGCCAAATGAAACGAGTAGAGGAGGTGCGTGCACTACTGCGTCTGCAGAGAAGGCCCGTGGTCCAAGAAGTCAAGACCAAGAGAACGGTCTGCAGGGACTATGCGAGATGGAGTGCAGATGATCTGCGCCGGGTGATGGATGATCCTCAAGGATTGGCTAGAGGCGGGGACCTAGTCAAGCCAACAGAGGGGCAGATGACAACTGTGTCGAACGTGGATTCGGCTTCCGATGAGCTGGGGCAAGCCGTGACTCGGTTCAAATGGGGGCCACTTTCGAGGAAAGTTCTCCGACTCGAGGGTATGCGGCCAAGATCGGAAGATCAGAGGTTTTTAATATGGCAGGCTGATAGATAAACTTTATGGACAACCTCCCCGACCAAGAAAAGGGCTGCCTATTGCACTGTGATAAGGCGTCAGCGCAACGGGATCTGCAGCTATCTCTGCGGAGATGGCGATGACCACCGGGGGTATGGAGTCCTCTAGCGCGGCGCAAGTGGATCGTAATCGAAGGTAGGCCGTGCAATAATGCGGCGAGATAAGCCAACCAAGCAGAAGATAGGTGGGAAGCGTTGAACCTTGCGGGCACGATCCGAGAAGGGATGGGAAGCGAACACGGCGTAGGGAGTCGAAGGATGCTGATTGGACAAGGAAGCGCTGCGCTATCGATAAGGGAGGGTAGAAAGACGAGGGGAACCAAGCAAAATGACGAGATGGCGTGAAGCTACCGATGCGACCAACCCGATCGGCGTTAAGTGCTGAAGCTGTCAGATGATGGTTTCCAGGGTTGGGGTACAAAGCTCTCGGACCGAGCCCTGTGGGGTTATTGACCAGGATGACCCCCCCATAGGAATATGACCAGAGAAATGAAAGAGTTACATGTCACTTACCAAGAGGGTGAAATGTTGCCTAGGTGGCGTGTAGAGGTATAAGTTGTATAGTGGCAGTTCCCAGTTCTGCAATGAAGTTGGGGAAAGGAGGCTTGTGCCAAATGGGGTATAGCGCGATCCAAATATGTAGCATCAAGTATATAACCCACCTATAAGCAACTTCGCATATTATTCTCTATTGATTTTTATTTATTCTCGGTTATTATTAGGTGATAAAATTGTAGATACATAACTCCTACTGTACATCTTTCTTTCCTTCGCGCTATAGCCGCTGGAATTTGTCAAAACCCGTGAATGTATGCAAAAATATACTTTCCTATAAGTTCTTGTTGCCATATGAATCAAATCAACCTGCTTCAAATGGAGTTGCCGTATGACTTATTTACTATAATATTAAGTTACAATATATTAATATTCTATTCTTTACTATACTCGATCTGGACTCATGACCATTATTGATAGACCATTATTGATAGTCTCACCCCTCTCTTTCTGCAACTTTCAATCATTAGTTGCCGTCCTACTGTCGATCCTTCATGGCTGGTGCGCACCCTGTGGCGATCGGCCGTAACTGTAACAGTAGAGTGGCGGACAACCTTGGAAGTTCTTGTATTGGACAGCCCTGCAGAAGCATTTATAACGGCTATAACGGCTATAGTTGCCGGCAGTCGTATCGGAAGAACTCCATGCAGATGATGTTGCATACCCATTATATAACCTTTTGCCTGTTGACCGTATTTATGTAGCTACCCGTGTACCACCTAGGGGAATTATCCGATAACCATAAGGGCGCTAATATGCACTCCGGACTCTGCCCCGTGGGTAACATTGGCACTAGCCTCATTGTTTCTCCAAATTTGGCTTCTGCTTTTGCTTTTTCTATTTCCCTGTTTTTCTTGCTTTTTGGCATCTGCTTTACTTTGTATTACTACTCTGTAGAATGTCCGATGCACACGAGTCGGTTTATCTGTCACCCCCGGAATGGAGTGCGACCTTAACCACGTACGATGTCGTCATATCAGGGTCCTGTGCGCGGGTACTTCGGGTAAGACATAGATAGTCTCAACCTCTTGAGTGCTTTGAATACTATCCAAATAGATCCTAAAACACAACATCTCTATCTCCCTTGCGTCAACCGTGGATACTAGGCGTGTATGGTCGAACCTTGACGGGACGGGACGTCGGATCCATTTTCCACTCAAAACGAATCCCGGAGATCAATCCCCATCCGTCGATCGTAGAATACTATCACTCCTAAACCGGAGTGGCTCACAAAGAGGGGAAAGTTTGGCGATGTGGCTCAGCACAGTCATACCAAAGTGAGGTGTATTGCTTTGATTCACTATTGGTGGAGGGGTCTTAAGACACATTCCAACCCCTCCAATTGTCTCCCTCCACCACATTCTACCATTCTATTTTTCCGCTTCGGATGAAGATCGAACGGTTAAGTCCGAAATCCGAACTTACCAACTGCTTTGAACATTCTAAAGGTTTCTAAATATTGAACTATGACATTATTTCCTTTGCCGCTGTATCCCAGATCAATACCCACGAGTCCGCCCCTTACGTAGAATAAAAATAAACCAAAGAGACTCAAGACTAAGTGCGCAGTCAGAGCGGAGCAATATGAAGGTCCAAGCTCCCTTGACGATCACAGCCAGATATGATCATCACTCCAGACTCTGCACGACATCCCACATGAAGAACAGACCGCACTGATCCTCTTGCAGAATTGATAGTGCTTATGGATGTGGTCTGTGGGCTACTGTGTTTTTCTTTTTTTCTTTTCTGTTTTCTGATTTCACATATATAACTAGGATCTTGTCCAAACTTGTCTATCTCTAGTATTACCAAGGTAATGGGATTTGCCGGATAATATTTGCGACTCGCCGTCATTTTCGCATGCTAGTCGATCTCTACCATCTCCGGTGTCTTGAGTACTAATACTCTGCATAGTTGATGGAGATCAACCTTGTCCACATGGTCTCATTCGGGGATCTTGAATATGTTCTGCAGACTTCCACCCTGAATGATAGATTAGGGTTTCCTAGAAGATAGCATTTGGTATGCTTGTAACCCTAAGACCTCATCTGATACATTCCTGCTTGCTCTGTTCAAGACACCCGTGAGTCATGATCGTAGTAACAGGTGACAAATATCCCAATGTGTATCATGGGATGACCGCCGTTTTACTTGATCCGGCTGTATCACCCTTCCCCCCTTTGTCCAAGTTTGTTTTTTATTTTGGATGAATATAATAATCTTTTTTTTCCCTTTAGTCAAGTAGTATTTCTTTTTTATTTATTATTATTATCTATGTATAGTACGAAAAGAAAGAAAAAAAGAGGCTCGGGGGTTTACCGTTGCCACCCCTCCTTCACCCAAAATCCACTCACACCCACTTACACTCACACTCACACACCCTTTTTCCCTTTCTGATCCAGATGGTAGTAGTCAACTTAATATTAAAAATAAAAATAAAAATCAATGTCCGATGGCGTAGGTGAATCTCATCGATTCCCACCGATCGACGGGCTGCATGACCGATGTTGTAATATATCAAATGAGAGATGCAGGAGAGCGCCGCTTGAGTTCATAAAGTCTCCATCCCCTCGGTGTCTGTCTGCGAAACATGCAAGTGCTTTTTCTCTCTGAGTTGTCACTGCATACTCCTGTTCTCGAACTTTTGATTCGTAAAGACTTTATACCTCGTGAGCTACTAGTTTGGAAGACATATCCAGGTACGTGTCAAGTCTCCAAGATCCATATATCACACATATTCCCTTTGTTCCTGCATCTGTGATCTATGGCTGCCTCGTTGCCAGGTCCCCACGTGTGAATGGGGCTTTGCCCATATGTTTTTCATATCTTGACCTGCATGCTTATTGAGATGTCTTGGGATGTATACTCTTGATCTTTTACTAACATCAACACAGGTCTATACCTAGGTATACTTACCTATACCAACTTTATACGCTTCTTCACTTGGTAGGTACAATATTTTATCAGCCTCAAAGCCAAGCCCAAGCATGTTCTTTTCTTTTGTTATTGGGAAGTAAGCGCTTGCGTCAACTCGTATTCCGATTGCAATCCGAGCGTGGACAACAAATCCCGAGCAAACACCCCAGAGGTCAAGGCGCAAGAGATCTGGTCAAATCAAATGCAAATATACAACTTCAAGAGCAATTATACAACTGCAAGAGGTGATGAAGGCGACCTCGGGATTTACATCCGAACATATACCTCGGAAGGCCAAAAAGCAAAACCCTCCAGATCGCCACTTCTCACCGCTCTCCCACCGCTTGTTCCCCCACTCTTCTCCGGACTTGTGTCTTGTGCAAACGATATAACTGGGATCAACTATCCAACTGCGACCAACTGGGATCATCAACTGGGATTGAGTGCCTGATTCGGGCTTGGTTTTTTTCCTGCTCGTCTCTGGTCTTTGGATCTCTTATCTTCTTACTCCCCGATCTGCTTTTCTTTTTCTCGCATTTGCGCACTGCTCGGCTTTATTTCTTTCTCTTTCATCGCTCACACAGTTCTCTAGATCTTTTCCAAGATCCTGTCACTTTGCGCCTTGCGATTACCTCAAGACACGCTTGTGGTATCTGCACAGTCCCCTCGATTGTCCACTCATCCCGGCTTTAAGACCGAGGAAATTTCCCCGGCTTATTGGCCCGTCTCACAATCTCCCCGGACTTCATTCCTCCAATCTTCATTGTTTCAAGGGTAATTATTTACATTCCTTTTCTCGCTTCCAGTTTATTTTGCATTTTATTTGGTTGCCTGTTTTGCCTTGCGCACGGAGGCCACGACATCTTCAAATCGTCTACGGGCGGGGTCAAGTCTTGACTAACACCTTTTTCATGCGCTCAGATCGTGAGATTCTCACATCCAACACCTCTTCCATCCATCCTCTTCGGTATTCGGCGTCTCTGACCGCCTAACTTTTGACAACTGTCACGGAGAGTCAGTAGGATCGGCACTACGACTCCTCCCTTAGCCCCTCGCCGATCTGCGCCCCATTTTCAACCCCCCCAATATTGTTTCACCGGGCTATGGCTGAAGCGAGTCTCTTCATCAAACACGAATCCGACGACTACACCCCTTTCATCATGTCACACTCCAGTTACTCGATGGGTAACCAATTCCCCACCGATGGGGTCGACCCATCCGACTTGACCATGCAGCAGCAGAATGGCTTCATGCCCTACTCCTATGGTTCGCAACAGAACATGTCATCCAGCTTCAACTTCGGAAACTCCGGCATCGACACAGACGAGCTGTTGGATCTAGAGATCAGCGGCCCGAACGGTCATCAACGCGATAATGTGAACTATCTCCAGGACCAGTCTGCTGGCGGTATCGCGATGAGTCACCAAAGTCAAATGTCGCATATGTACTCCAACACCCCAGAGAATGCTCCCATGGCCAGTCCGTTCGTTCAAAACAGCTTCAACTATGAGCAGTATCGCATGAACCAGCAAAACCCCCACATGCACAATGCCAGCTCTTTCGACCAGAACTACCTCGGCACCAGGCGCCAGAGCTTGCAAGGCATGGACCGTACTTCATCTGACGGCCGCAGCCCCATGACTCCAAAGACACCGGCACTGGGTTCCTTGACATTGGGTACCCCTGAGTCTGGCAGCTTCCCGTCTCAGCCTATCCGGACCGGACTGCAGGCTCGTCACCAGAAGAGCCTGTCCAACCAATGGGATGGAACTCCCGGCAGTGCACAGTCATACGTCGAGTCCTCTTCCATCTCGTCTCCTCCTCACCAATCGCACCACAACGGCATCTCCGAGATCCTCAAGTCTGGGAAGCACGCCTCACTGCCCGCTAAGGTTGACGCCCATCTCCCCGGCGGCGGTGGAGATCTCGAATCCCAGGAAGCCAAGCGCCGACGTCGTCGTGCCTCGCACAACCTGGTCGAACGCCGCCGACGCGACAACATCAATGAACGCATTCAGGATCTCTCCCACCTGGTTCCTCAGCACCGACTGGAAGACGACAAGGTCCGGAAGCAACTTGTGAACAGCAGCGCTCTTTCCATGGCCGGCGCAGGCGGAGGTGCCGCCACATCTCTTCTCGCAGGAGGAAATGGCCGCCGTGCGACAGCGGGTAACATCACAATGGGTCTCCCAATCGAAGAAAAGGAGAAGGGTCCTAACAAGGGCGATATCCTCAACGGTGCTGTCAGCTGGACTCGCGATCTCATGTGGGCCCTGCACGTCAAATACCAACAAGAAGCGGAACTCGCCGACCTGATCGGCAGCCTGGGTGGAACCTGGCCCTTCGAGCAAACCGAAGAGGAGAAGCGCATGCGCAGCGAGATCCTCGATGCACTGGAGATAAATGACCCAACTTCCTTCAGCTACACCCGCGGACCGGGTAGCGGTCTGCGCGTCCCCAAGCACACTAACATCGCCGGCGATGCCGTGCAGGGCGGCGACATGTCCGGCCTGACTCCTCCCAGCCTGAGTCCTTCGTTCCACAGCGGCACCAGCAGTGCCAACGGCGCTGGCCAGCCACAGTACTGGAACAGTGCTGGCCATGCTGCTATGAGCTTCAAGGAGGAGGACGAGTACGGCATGGAGATGGGCTAGCTGGCTCGTTTCTGCCTTTCTTATTTGGTCATTCGAGTTGACCTTTGCATACACGGCGTACTAATACGGGCACCGATTAGTCGGCGTACCAGGAGTGAAGACAACGGGCTCGTGATTTCTTGTTTTTTTTCTTTGATTTTTCCTTGCGTTGTCATTACGTCACGCATTTATGTCCGTACGAGTCGTTCTCTTCTCTTCTTTTCTCAACTTACTTTTGTGATTTTTCTCTGGGGCTTGTGTGCTTATTTCGGTCTTACCTTGCTTTATTCTTATTCCATATCGATACCCTGTTTATTTCCTTGATCTTTCTTTCTCCTTGACTTGAGCTATGCCATTCGCCCCATCTTCGGATAGCGGGCATGGTTTTGATCAATTCTGCACGTGTCGTTTTTATCTACTTGTGTCCAGAGTCTATATTGAGTTTTGAAACTTGATTTTCTCTCTCTTCAATTCATCATTTCATTATTTCGCTGCTTCATTCTCTCATTCTGTGTACTTTGGCATTTGTTGCACAATAAACGCGATTGCATCTTCCCTAATACCCCCTTTGCTTCTCCTGATGCCGAGTACCTATCAATCAATCTATGGTCTCTGTAATTGCACACCATATCGGTATTTACGGCGCATATATGTAGTAGCTGTCAGACAATGCTAGTCTGGCCTAAGGGACAAAAGGAACCGATTCTCCAATCTAATCTACTGGGCCATCATACCACAACAGTAGTATATCTCTCCAGATATGAGAAACACAATGGATGTGACCAACTTGTCGTACACCTATTTCATCCAATACCACAACTAGAACAAGAGGAAACACAGGAAGCCCTGTGCCCCGGGCCTGAGGTTGGAATCTACTCCAGATAGGACCATCTACAAGTAGAAGAAATGAGGAACGTAAGCGCCACAGGCGCAAAATATATATAGAGCCAATCACTGCCTGAACCAAAAAGGCTGTAAAAGCAAGGACTGCCAAAGAGACATTATAACAAATTACTTAGACAACCAACCAACGCCTTATTACAACATAAATTATTCACCATGCTGCATGACCCCCGTCTATGCGGAGGTCACTACCAGTCATGAAACTACTAGCATTAGAAAGCAAGAAGACAGCCGCACCGCGGTACTCCCGGGGACCGGATAGACGACCTAGCATATTCTCTTTAGCAAGTTGGTCGCGACGCTCTGGATACTCCACAAACAGCATCTCCAACATAGGGCTGAGAATGTAGCCCGGGGAGAGGGTGTTGACGCGAATATTATACTGGCCCCATTCGGCGGCGAGGTTGCGGGCTAGTTGGATGACGGCTGCTTTGCTTGCGTTGTAGACGGGGCAGATTAAACCCTGGTTGGATTTTGGTTAGCGTGGAGGAATAGATGATATATCATAGGGGAAGTGTAGATTTCTGGGATAGGGCTGGTGATAATGTAGTGTCGAGTCGAGTGCTAGGGTATGAATGGTGTTATTGGGAAGAGCACACGACAACATAAAAGCGAGGTAATAAAACCGGACTAAGGTGGCCAACATACCCTATTAACGACAGTACCGCTCATACTAGCGATTAGGGTGATACTCCCCCCATTCCCAAAACGAATCATCTGCCTCGCCACAGCCTGTGCCGTCATGAACACGCCCGTGACATTAACCTCAAGCAAGGCATTACTATCTTTAGCAGTGTACTCCAGAGCGGGCGTCTCCTGCTGGATCGCAGCTGCGGCGACTAGGCCATCAATACGATGCTCATGATTGGCGATATCCTCGATGACTCTATTGAGGATGACTGTGTCACGCACGTCGACACAGCGGTACTGCAGCTCGGTATTCCAGGCCTTGGCGCGCTGCTGGACTTGTACGAACTCCGGTATCTTTTGTAGGAATGGGTTATCGGGGGTTATTCCTTTAGGGGATGAGGTTGTGTCACCATTGTGATACACATACCGGCTCTTGCAGATAATCTAGGGCGTACACTTTGGCCCCCGCTTCTAACAGAGCCTCTGCTATAGTCAGGCCCAGACCTCGACCGGCGCCCGAGACTAGGGCGACCTTGTCGGTTAGGCTGAATTCAGGCATTCGGGTGTTCTGGCCCAGGGGGGAGGGTTGGGCTGGGAATGGGGAGGTGTGAATGTCTGTTTCGACTGGCATTGGATGTTGGTAAAGGGATGAATATGATCCGATGGCTGTTGGGATAATAAGGGAAGTATTTAGAAGGTGAAGATAGGATGAAGTCCGATGGAGCTCAACCTCAACCACGGAACCAGAGGGCATGGGAGATGCCCTTTATAGGTAATTTTTCATAAGATCGAACATGGTCTGGCCATTCGGTCGCGTGAACAGTAAAAATTGACGGGAAACAATCAAGGGTGTGTCTTTCGGGTGGCTTTTGGCTTTCTGGGTTGGGGATATGGTTATTGGAGGTACCGAGTGATGTTTAAAGTTGTATACGATGTGCTATCCGGGGTATATATTGTACATAAAATTGCGATCCAGCCAATAAGACCAACAAGGACCAGTTTGAAGATCTCTGTACTAATGCCTCGGGGTGTTTGGCAGGGTTTGTTGCATCTTGCTGTGGTGGTCGCTCTACAATCGATTTAATCGACCTGGCCCCCCGGTCCTGTCGGAATTTTGTATTGTCCTTAGTTATTAGGACATGGTTGGTCAATGGGTAGAGTTGACGGCGAATATGGATTACGGAGTAGCCGTTCGATATATCGGTTTAAGGCTGATCTGTGTGAGAGAGTGAGAGGAAGCTATAGTGGGGCTATGGGCCTTTCTACGGGGGCTGGACATGACTTGGTTATTTATAGGGATTTAATAGAGAAGCATTGAAAGTGTGGCAAAGGTGTTTGGAGCTTACGACAACTCTGTGACGTATCCGATGCGGGGAAGGGAAAAGACCAAAAGAACTGGAGAATTTATGTGGAGCAGAAATTATATGTATTTAAGAATCAAGATTCACGTCGAATAAACAGGTTTCGTAAGATATATATTGTATGAAACAAGAAATGCCGAGCCTCTATCTCTTTACAGTCAAATCGTGAAATCATACCTAAGTAGATAATGGTAGATAATATAAGGGTGAATGTCCAGAATTGGGAGCACTATAGCACAGGGGTGGTGGATATTGAGACAAAACCCCGCAACTATGATGAAAATGGTAGAAAGGAAAAAGAATTCGCAAGAGGGGATATGACCAAAATTGAGGAAAATCGCGATCGAGATCACTTGGAGATTGCATGGGGTTCAGTCGAAGAGTAATGCTGGTCCGAAGCATGTCCACTACCAAACTTCTGCTCATACTCATTCGAGGATGTCTGACCACTAGAGCTAGGACCACGCTCCTCGGGGATACCAGCCGTCTCTTTACAGGAGGAGACAGCGCGATCCTCGGTCGCAGCGGGAGTAACCGAGCCCTTCTCGTGCCAGTTAACACCCTGCAACTTGAGCTGCTTGCGAGCCTTTCGGCCACGACAGCAGGCCGCGCAGCAAGAGCCGATCTGAATGATGAAGGCGATCAAACTGAACGCCGAAGCGATCCACATAAACACCAGCATCTGGGTGCCGACATGGGCCTTGATGTTGATATTCGGATCGGCGTTTGAGAAGACATTGGCAAAGATCACGAACATGACCGTCGCGACGGCTGACCCGACGATTGTCACCAGCGCGGTGACAAATGTCAGAATCAACATGGGTAGGGCGCGCAGCCAGAGGAAGGTGCGTCGGCGGTGGGGTGGATTTCCCGTGGGCGGGTGGCCATCGCTGTAGCCTGCTGCCCAGGATTTGATGCTCCGTGGGTGTCGTGAGGACACGGCGAGCGGGGCGACGAAGATCATGACGAAGTTAAAGACTGCTGCTGCGAGGAGGAGTCCGAACATCCAGTGGGAGGCGGTGCGGGCTAGTTTCAATGGGCTTTGGATATCGGCTGGGAGGGCGACTGCGTGGGGTTGTTAGTCTTTCGCATTCAAGGGGAGTTGAGTGTGGGGATATTTGTATAACATACTTGTAGCACCGGCCAGCAGCTCGTTCAGGATGATATCAACCGGGTTGAAGGCATAGAGAGTCTCCGGCTTGGAGCAGTGGGTGATTCCCTGTCCATTGTATCCTTCGCAGAAGTTCCATAGGCCGACCTGGTAGAAGTCGTGCAGACCGATTGTCTGGGCGATAGAGTTGATAAGGACGGCATTAGGAACGGAGACGGGGATAATATTGGAAAGATCGAGGTAGAGGAAGTAGGTACTGCGTAGGACTGGTTTATTAGAGGTGTTGCCAATGACTACCAGCACCAAAAAGATCCAAGCGATCAAATATAACAGCGACCGTAATAGGCGATGCCAATGGACGGTGGACTTTCGCTGGCGGTCGATTGGGGTAGTGGACTTGAAAAAGGGAAGCTTTCGCTTGCCATTGTCCGTCCCATACATGATAGAAAATATTGAAAGAGGGAAAAGGAGAGAAAGTCTCAAAAGTCCCAAAGAAAAGAGAAAGAGAAATTAGGGTTTAAAGGTCGAGATGACGTTAGGCCATGAAATATCTCCCCGATCACTTTAAGCCGAATGCTCAAGATGTTTCTCTTATTTTGTTTTATTGTTTTTAGCTTTTAAGGGATGCAGTGGATTTACTGGGTCTCCTCCGTCTATTGGATTCAAATCTAACGAAATTTCATCAGATCGTCGCGTCTCCCACAAGATCGTCAGTGGCTGGACACTAGTGGCGTCGCCCCCTGGCCTATTGCTGACGATCATTTAGCCTTATGTTAGTATTGTTAGTACAGAAAGGCATGAAGGTTTTGAGGTGATTGAAATGCAAGGAAAGGGAAAGGGTAGATTAGGTAGAACAATTCGTAATTCGTATTAATAGTGTTTATATGTGAGACAAAAGTAATAAGCACAGCCAAATATGTAACAGGCAGCAATCGGCCTAAGAGCCTAGAGGCCGGAGATCTCTGCCCACTTCCCACTTCGCCCCCTAAGGAATATAAAAATACAATTGGCCCATCAGACTCCTTTATTGGTGGTGAACGTCATTTTTTAAAAAAAACTCCACATGCCTTACGATTAGGTAAGTTGAAGTATTTCCCCGAGGTCTTTCTCCTCCTATCTTGGGCACATAGTATTCCCATATCACACATTATGAGGTGGCCTACTATTGTTCTCGGTTTCCTCGCCGTTGCCGTGGCCCAGGAATCGTCTACTGAATCCTCCACGGAATCGGGGAAGACCACCACCGATGGAACCACGGTTGTGTCAGTCACAACTCCCGTGGCCATTCCCTCGGGTACCTACCTAGACCTCAGCACAACAATCACACTGAGTGATGGCGACAAGTCGACCATTGCATCGACCACCCAGCACAATGGCACAATGACTGCCTCCAACCAGACGGCAGTCACCACGACTTCCGACTCCTTGACTTTGTTGGTGGGCGGCGGAGGAACGACGGTGATCGGGAACAGTAGCATGAACGCGACTGCGACTACCACTAGTACGGCTACGAATACGCCTGTCGTCAACACCCGCCCTTGCAACAACTACCCCGAGTTCTGTGCTAGGAAATACTCCAACATTACCATGGTCGCAGCGCACAACAGCCCGTTCGTGCGCCCGAACAGCGTCGCCGCCAACCAGGCGCTGGATGTGACAACACAATTGAATGATGGAATTCGCACGCGTAAGTGGAGCAGCGGGTATATTACCTTTTTAGAGATAAGCAATTATTAACATCTGGATTAGTGCAATTCCAAACGCACTACGAGAATGGCACTATATACCTGTGCCACACGAGCTGTCAATTGCTCGATGCCGGCACCCTCGAAAATTACCTGATCAACGTCAACACGTGGATGCGGAAGAACCCATACGATGTGGTGACCTTCATCATCGGCAACTTCGACTACGTCTCGCCCGAAAACTTCACCATCCCGATCGAAAACTCTGGACTGAAGGACCTCATCTATACCCCTACTAAGGTCCCAATGGCTCTCAACGACTGGCCCACGCTCTCAGAGATGATCCTTAAGCAGAAGCGCGCAGTCTTCTTCATGGACTACCAAGCCAACCAGACCTCGCACCCATGGCTGATGGATCAGTTCTCGCAGGTGTGGGAGACGCCCTTCTCGCCCACCGATCCCTCCTTCCCCTGCACGCAGCAACGACCACCCGGTCTGTCCAATGCAGCCGCTAAGAACCGCATGTACATGGCCAACCACAATCTGAACCTGCAGTTGAATCTCGGTTCTCTGAGCATGTTGATTCCCAATTCTGCTCAGCTTGACGAGACCAATGCTGTGAATGGCAGTGGCAGTCTGGGCGAAATGGCTGAGAAATGTAACGGTAAGTTAAGATCTATTTGATCTTTGATGTGCATTGCTAACTCTGAACAGCAACCTGGGGCCGTCCCCCTAACTTCCTTCTGGTCGATTATTATAACTACGGCAATTTCAACGGCTCGGTCTTCGAGGTCGCTGCCAAGATGAACAATGTCACCTACGACCGTAAGTGCTGTGGCAAGACGTCTGGCGCACTGCGCGAGGTTTCTGTCGCCGGTATGTCGACGGTGCTTCTGGTGGCAGTGGGAGTGCAGATGGTGGTGTCTGTGTTCTGATTTCCACGATATCTATGATTATTTTGGATGCATGACCGGATCGGTCGTCGGCGCTAGGTTTTTTCTTTTTTTCTTTCTTGCCATACATATTACATTGTACTGGATATGATTTAGATATAGTACTTACTTACGTACAATGCTGTAGTTATTTGATCTATACATAAACAGCATGGTCAGTACCTAGTAGACGTACCCAGTTCACTAGAACTCGAACAAATGAAAATAAAATAATTCCAAACCAAGAACACCTCAATTCCTTCCCAAACCAACATCCAAAACCTAACAAAATCCCCAATCCAACCCTATCCATATGATATATCCCATCACAACCTCCACCCCATCTCCCCGACATCACATGACCCTCCCCACCGCACCGCAAACCAACTCCACCATCACCCTCACACCAAAACCACCCCCTCACCACCACCACACACCCCCTCGACCGAAAAGCTGCGCAGCCCAAACCGCCAAAATGGTCGACATCGTCCCACTAAGCAGCTACCCCTCGTACATCGACCTCCTCCCCTCAATCCAAACCTGCAACATAACGAACCTCCCCGAGAACTACTTCCTAAAATACTACCTGTACCACGCCCTGACCTGGCCGCAGCTAAGCTTCGTCGCGGTCGTGCGTCCACGCGCAGGATACAAGCCCAGCTCCACGGGCGCCGGAATCGCAGGTGATGTCTCGGGCGAGTATCCCAAGGTCGTTGGATACGTGCTTGCGAAGATGGAGGAGGAGCCTACGGATGGGAACCAGCATGGTCATATTACCAGTCTGAGTGTTATGCGCACGCATAGACGGTTGGGGATTGCGGAGAGATTGATGCGGATGAGTCGTGAGTGGCATTCTTTTTTATCTTGGATTTTGCAGTTGCATTTGCATTTGGAATGATCTCCAAAAGCTGGATATTTGTTTTCATTTTGCGTGTCGTTACGATATGGAGGCTAATTTCTATGATTTCTTACAGAACGCGCAATGGCCGAATCCCACCGCGCGCATTTCGTCTCGCTGCACGTGCGCATGTCGAACATTGCTGCGCTGCGATTGTACCGTGATACGCTCGGCTTTGAGGTTGAGAAGGTTGAGGATGGGTACTACGCTGACGGCGAGGATGCGTATGCTATGCGCTTGAATCTTCAGAGCATGTGGCTTGATTGGAAGGCTATTGAGAAGCGGGATGCGGAGAATAATAAGGAGGAGAAGAATGGGGATGAGGAAGGGAATGAGGATGAGGGAGAGGAGGTTGGGGAGCTTGGGAAGAAGGATGCGGACAAGATGATTCGGGTTAAGGTTGGGAGGGGACTTGGGGTTGGTGATTTGGTTGAGAAGAATGAGTCCAAGGCTTAGAGCATATGGATGTGAATATAGATGCAAATGTGGATGAGTGCTCTTTGTATGTATAGAGATCTTTTTGAAAAAAGTTTCATTTCAGTATATCTGGAATGTGTGTGTGGATGGAGATGCGAATTGTAAAGGGTTCGCGAATGTACTATGTATCAATGTGAATCGTGACTTCGTCGACTTGGATGTGGTCGAGACTTGGACTATACATCGAGGAGAAGCAAAACCTTTTTGCCGTCCTCCCAAGGAAATGTTGAGCTCCGTGCTGAAAATAGAACTAAAGAAATAAAAAGATCAACAATATCCAGCTTTTCCAGATCATTTACTTCCCGCATCATCCTCTTCTTTCGACTGTTGCTTCTTCGCCTTGCGCGATAACAGCATATCCTTTAACCGACTCGACGTATCAGCCGGCTTCCCTTTCTTCCCAGAGGAGGCAGAGTCCCAAGTAGGTGTTGAGTCCTGCGTACTCGGCCGTGAGATAGCAGGGGAGGGGGGATTAGAAGCAAACCCAAAGCCGACATTCGAGCTAGTCGGTGTAGAAATCGGACTAGGCTGCGTTTGTGTGCTGACTGGACGTGGAGGCATAGGCGGGTTAGATTGCCGAGAATCTTGCAGTTGCAACGTCCCAAGCTGCTGATCTAGCGGCTGGTCATGCATATGCTTCGCCTTATCGCCGTCATTAGTGCGAGCTTGTCGGACCTGGCGGCGTCGAGAACGTCGGCGTTCGCGCTGCTCGTCTCGTGCTCGACGCAGCGTGTCCCGGAACGCTTTCTTGGTGGCGCGCATTTCTTCTTTCATGGTGCGTCTGTCGACCGAGTTGCGTTGCTGCTGCTCGGGTGAGTCCCAGCGACCCCAGTCGGCGTCGCCGGATTGTTGGTTGCTTTGTTGGCTTTGGTTGAAACCGGCTCGCCAGTTATTTTTACCGGAGAACTTGGCTTCTCGGCGGGACTCTTGCAGGACTGAGAGTTGCCGGCGGAGATCGACGGCGGCGTCGTATAATACCCGATCATGACGATCGTCTAGAAGCTCCAATTGAGTGCGCACTGTGGCAAGGTCTGAAACGTCCAGGTCCGATGTTGTCGAGATGGAGTCAATTGAGCTGAAGGAGGACTCGGATGAGACTGAGCTCACTGATGCTCGTCTGGTGCGTTCGGTCGCGGGAGGCTCTATCAGAAGCTGTTCTGTTGGGGACTTAGGTTTGTTGCTATCGATCTGATTGATTGTCTCAGGCTGACTCGTCGGGTTCGGACTTGTCAGAGGGCTGGGGGTTTGAATGGGTGTCATTGGGATGTTGGCTATGGGACGAGGTGAGTTATCCCAGGCCGGCCGGGGGTAGTAGCCACCGCCGTATGGAGGTCCAGCTATTGGTGCTTTCCGACCATGAAGTCTTGCCTGTTCTTCAATCCAGCGGCCATGTGCAAGAGCCTGCTCCTCGACCTGCCGTCCATAATGCTGTGCCTGTGCACTGATTTGGTCTCCATATTGCATCGCCTGCTCGCTGAACCGCTCTCCATATTTCTGCGCTTGTGATGCGATCTGTGAAATCCACCCTCGAGACCCACTTTTCGAGGCGCCGTTATTGGGATACTGCGGTTGCTGCTGCGGATAGTTCCAATGGTTCCATTGCCATGTGCCTTGTGGTGGATGAGGGTAATATTGAGGTGGTTGGTTAGGAGATATGGGGGGAGGGTACGGAGGAACACCGTATACTCCATACGGAGATGGGGGCGCATGTACTTGGGGGTTGTGGAACCCAGGAGGAGGCATCGACCAAGAGGTCGGAGAAGGAACGTGCTGCCCAGGCACAGGCGACGGAGCATTTGAATTTCGAATAGGCTGGCCTTCTATTGAACCCGTTGCCGCTGGATAGCATCGGGGACATAAAGCGGACGACGGCGCAGAATCAGGTTCGCCCACATAGACAAAGACAATGTGAGTAGCGCGGAGCTCAAAAAAGCATTCGTTCCATTCGGCGACAACAGCAGCGATTCGAGCCTTCCGTTGCTCATCGGTCTCCTGTGGGCGATCCTTGCGGTCACGTCTAATTTCCGCTCGTAATTGGCGTGGGAGATGCTGGGAGGACGCAGCGAGCCCCAATTGCGGCGGAAATAGATACTTTAGGAAGGTATCCCAGTCCTGCTGGCTAATCTCATCTAACCGCGAGGCCCAGCAACGCGGCCGTCGTGGGAAATCCTTGGCTTGGCTCCGGGGGTAGATGGTCATATGATGTTGTAGAAGGCCCCGGCTCTCGTCTAAGACCGAGGGAAGCCGTTCCTCAAAGAACGCAGCGGCGGATCTGAAATGCGTCGGCACGACTGTCGGCTGTGTTGGGACACGAGAACTACTGCCATCCTGCGTCGGGGGCACACTCACCCCAGGAGGAATTGGGGCTTGAGAAGAGCTGTTGTTCCGGCTGTTCGCCGGTGCGAGTAATGGGTCGACAGGCGAGTACGGGGGTGGTGGAACCTCCTCTTGGTCCATTTTGAGAAGGCGGTTACGGTCGGCCGAGGAGGAGCAAAGGGCAGCAAGAATGTAGTGGCCTAGGAAGGGCTACAGATCTTCTGTCAGACCTGAATCCCCATGCTATGATAAGATAACGAGGACCTGAGGGGCGGTGGAAGGCACCAGGATTACTGTAAATGGGGTTCTGTCAGCGTACAAGACTTGGAGCGTCATTTTCGAGCGACGTTATGTCTTACCTAGAGATCGGACAAGGGGCTCGCAACAACAAAAGGTATACCGGTACCTAATGAAGGGGACGGACGAGGAAGAAGGTGGATCTCAGGAGGAGTGCAGAAAGTGACATCGGCGGGATATCGGCGGCGACGATAAGATAAGCTCTATCGATTACCAACATTGGACACAGAACAATCTTCATCGTGGACATGTACAACCGAATACATATGTTTCCAAGATTGAATGAACTCATGTTAGGAGGATAGAAATGCCAAATTGACCTATAAATGACTATAAATGGCTATCAATGACCATCAGAACTACCATTTTCACACTGAGAGACTGGGGTGTCAGTGGTCCTCTAAAGTTATATGCGTGGTTGAGGCTGAGGAACTATATAATTCACTACGAAGATTGTCGACATTGACATGCTCATCGGCCATACATGGCTCAAGTGCTGCTTTGTTTTGAAAATACAAATTCGAAGTTTATGTTAGTTTGTCACCGACATCGTCGTTAGAAAGCAGAAGCCCATCAAGTAAACTAGCATCTATTTTCTAATATTGGAAGGATGCAATAAACGACCTTGTAGTATTTCCAGGCCCAGTCGTCTCATTCCAAGTCAACGACTTCAAAATCTATTGGATTGCAGGCATTTGCAGTTCATGGATTGGTACTTTTATCTCGGTCAAGGTGCGCACACTGCTATTGTCAGTAGATTAATTCTTGGATTACGTATATACAGTGCCTTCGAATGTATTCGCGTAAGCTATGTCTCATGTAGGATTGCTTGTACGTGAGGTTATATTCTGGGTGCCATGTCCGCCCACTCGGACCCTTGATCGACTTTCATCCTCCCTCTCCTCTCTTCTCCCCTCTCCTTTTCCGCGCACCTCAATTCTTCTTTTTCTCTTTGTCAAACTGCAGAAAAATACTGTGTTGACAGTATGAAATATTCTCATTAGTCTACAGGGCTACTCGGTTGTCTCAATTGCGGTACGAAATCTGTTATACTCTGATTTTCGGATATTGACTGAAAGACAACAAGAGGCGTCCACACCACCGATACACGCCGCCGTGGGGTAGTCAGATATTTTATTCAATTCATCAATACAGTAAGCCATCTAGTCTTTAGTGCGAGAATTTTGAAAGGAATTATGAACTAATGTTGTGGGTTGCGTATAGTTGCAGCCGGAATATCCTCTCACTTTACAACAACGGGCACCCAGTCGACAGAGGTCTTTACAACGAAACGCCAAGATGTCTACCCAGCACACTCGTGATTGGTCGACCCTACTGCCAGCTGAGAAACCGACTGGACAAATTGACCAGGGATTTGACCTGCCGGAAATTGATTGCTTTACGCTGTACCAGTTTCCTTGTGTTCTGAAGCATCCTTCCGATTATGTCACTTGGCGCAATGACATTTATCACATCCTTAAGATGCACAGACTACATCGGCTTATCGACTCTGGCATTGCCCGCCCTTACAAGGACTCGCCCAATGCTAGGAGATGGCAACAGATGTCCATGGAGGTCCGCAACTGGCTAGCGTGGAACATGAATCCAATCCTTGTGCGCATGATTGTGAAATACCAGACTCGAGCTGTGCTGGCAGACGAGTTCATGATGGGAGCTGAGACGATTCTTCGGGAGTTTACCCGCGGTCCCGCACAGGACTTCGAGGATGTCTCCGGCGGTCTGTTCAAACTCATTGGGTGCCAGCGACGTCATTACTCTAGTGGCCGGTGGTTTGTTCACCGTCTCATGGAGTATTACACACACACCTTGAATATGAGAATGGGAATTCCGCCATTTGTCCCGCTGCTGATCTTGTTGGCAGAAATTGAGGGTGATGTGGGAACAGCATTTGTCAATTTGAGATATGAGCGGTTGGAGAATATGAACAACCTCGCCCAGGATGTTACAAAAGCATACTTCGAAGAAGTTTACTTGGATGTGTTGCAGTGCCTTGATTGGGTGGATCGGATGCCTCACGATGGTATCATCCATTGACTGAATGATGGTGCTTGATGAACGATGGAAGTCTGAGAGTGCAACAAAAGCATGGGAAAGAAATGGCTAGCCTTTGTCGTGGGGTGACCACTGGCCCTACAAAGGAGTGCTTTATTTTCCCATGGAGATGATATGGATTGTGTTCGAAGACATGAAGAAGGGATCAATGAGCATGATATGGAGGCTGTTTTTCAGAGGTTGTTTCGAACGGTTGAGCGGTCCAAGAAGATGAACTGTGTGGTTGAGGCATGCCATCAATTACTTGTAGTTTACATCAAACGAAATCTCTCTTCAAGTTTATCAAACCCCCCTTGAACCAAATGAATTATGCGCATTAAAATAAACATAAGGTTCCATGCGATATGAAAGTGGCCCCACACTGGAACCATGGCACTAGGCACCAAACAATGATTCAGCGCCTGAGGATTAGCTGATCTAAAGGCCCGTGGTTGGCTGATTACCAGAAATAGTGGAGCGCTGAATCATCGCATGGCGGAAGTGTCCATCACGTTGTGCATGCATGGCGGTCCGAAATTAAATACTTCGTCGGCTGGCCCGATTTCTGTCAATTTATGGACCAGTTTTATAAGCACAATCGCATTTATGACTCCATACAAGCCAGTAATAGAACTAGTGTCGGTGAATATATCGGATAAAGCTGGTGTCCTCCGGGAATTCGTACAAAGCCCCTCGGATATCGCCTTGCTGATCATGACCTGATGTATTTATTTTTAAAATTTTTACTTTTATATCTGATCCATTCTTTCTTTTTCCCACTCTTTTCAAGACTATTCAACCTTGCTTCTACTTGGCACGCCCATCTATTTCCTTTCCCTCTATACTACTCCCACACGCCAAGCACGTCCAATCCTATCTATACTTCCACAAACACTTGTCACCCATCATGGATACTCTCCAGAAAGAGTCCCTTTCAAACCACGCAACCCTCAACGAAGGGGACAGCGTCAGAAACCTAACCCCAGACCTCGAAAAACAGTCAACGAAGGAAACCATCGACACATCAGCACCAACCAAAGAACTATTCCCAGAAACAGACCTCAGCCGGGGAATAGTAGGCTGGGACGGACAAGATGATCCCAATAATCCCCAGAACTTCCCAGCCAACAAAAAATGGTCCTTGCTCGCCCTCATCAGTGTCATGACTCTGATCTCCCCGCTTGCCTCGAGCATGTTCTCGCCCGCCATCTCATACGTGGCAGTGGAGTTCGGAGTAACGGATCAGACAATCTTGTCTTTCAGTGTCAGCATCTATATCCTAGGATATGCAGTGAGGCAACCCCACATGTCCATCATCTATGCAATCCAATCCATCTAACTTAACGGATCTAGTTCGGCCCCCTTCTTCTCGCCCCTCTGAGCGAAGTCTACGGCCGCCGCGTTGTCCTTAGCGGTGCAAACTGGTTCTTCGTAATCTGGCAAATCGGCTGCGCTCGCGCAAACAGCATTGAGACCCTCATCGTCTGCCGTCTATTCGCCGGAATCGGCGGTTCAGGATGTCTAACACTCGGCGCGGGTGTGATCGCAGATCTGTTCCCGCGGGAGCAGCGCGGCATGGCAACCTCCGTTTGGGCTATGGGACCACTGATTGGACCTGTGGTTGGGCCTATTGCGGGTGGATTCCTCGGAATGGAAGCTGGCTGGCGCTGGGTGTTTTGGCTGCTGCTTATTGTAGGTGGTGTGGTGTCGTTCGGGGTTGAGGTTCTGAACAAGGAGACGTATGCGGACGTTCTTATTCGGTGGAAAACTGAGAAACTCGCAAAGGAAACGGGGAGAACGGATTTGCGGAGTGCTTATGACACGGATGCGGAGCATGCTGGTTTGAGACAGGTGCTGGCACAGAGTTTCAAACGGCCTATTTTGCTGTTTGTTAAGTCGCCGATTGTCTTCCTTCTGTGTGTTTATATGGTGAGTCTGAGTTCCGTGATACACGAAAAGTCCCTTCCAAAATGCGGTTTATTAATATTTTATCTCCAGTCTTTCATCTACGGCCTGCTCTACCTCTTCTTCACCACTATCCCGAGCGTCTTCACTAAGACATATGGCTTCTCCGTTGGCCTATCGGGACTTGCATATCTCGGTATTGGCTTCGGTTTCATTGGCGGTCTCGCAATGATCGCCTTCACAAACGACCGGATGGTCATGGCAGCTACAGCAAAGAACGGCGGCAAGTTCGAACCTGAGATGCGCCTCCCAACGATGATCATCTTCGCCTGCATCTTGCCAATCAGCTTCTTCTGGTACGGCTGGACAGCCGAGAAGCACGTGTTTTGGATCGTGCCTATCATTGGCATGTTCCCCTTCGGAGTCGGCATGATGGGCGTGTACATGCCCATCCAGACATATATCATCGATTGCTATCCCAAATATGCAGCGTCGGCCAATGCCACTTTGACAGCGACTCGCTCCCTGGTTGGAGCTCTGCTTCCCCTTGCTGGACCGAAGATGTTTGGTAATCTGGGTCTCGGATGGGGCAACTCGTTGCTTGGGTTCTTGGCTTTGGCATTCATCCCGATTCCTATTGTCTTCATCAAGTACGGCAAGGTGATTCGGGAGAAGTGGCCTGTCGATCTTGATGGTAAAAAGGCTTGAGCTGCTACTATCTTCAAGGGCATCCTACTCGCTCCACATCGACCTTGTCTCTCTCCATGATCGGGATAAGGTTTAACGACCTGCATATAGAAGTCGCATATACACAATTAATAATAGAACTTAATAGAAAAAATATATTCTGTACATGAATATGGTCATCCCTTATAAAAGCTCAATCATGATTTGATTGATATCCATCCCCTCCACAAGATCAGGATACCGTCTAATAAACTCCGGCGTAAGCCCCCACCCACTTTCACTCATGAACACCTCGTAAAACGCCTTGTTGATACACAACTCGTTCCGCTCATTCCGTTCAAGTATCGTCTCATTCCAAGGCCATCGAATCTTAACACAACAAGCCATGAACCCGAACAGATCATCCCGGTGCTTGCTATACAGATGCCATCGCCGAATTAGATTCAGCCTCAGCCTTGGCCACGGCATAAAGTCCAACACGAGCGGATGCGGAACTGTGATCTGGCCCTGCACAGGCCGGAGGAACGCAGGGAGTCGACCATAGGTCTCCGGGCTTGGTGCGATTACCCATCTCGAGTAGTGATAAGCCAGCCAGCCAGTACCCAGTCGCTCTGGATCGCGGACTGGACGGCGTTGCAGGGCCGTGTGGATCATGTCTGCTAGTGGGTTTGTTTTCGTGCCGTATATAAAGTCCAGAGGAGAACTGGGTGTATCTGGGCATGGGAATATGAGCTCTGGGTAGACGAACCACGGACAGGAGATCATGGTGCGTGTGCTGAAGTCGTCAGTGTGTGGCGGAATTTGGTTCCACAGAGGCGTGGTTTCGGCGGTAAGAGGTTCCAGAGATGGGGATTGGAATTGTGGTGGTGTTGGTGCAGCGGACATGGGGGGGTTGAGGATGTTGCTTATCCCGTGCTGGGGTATTAATTCGTTGAAGTTCGTTTGGAGGGAGAATTGGGCTTCTCGGTTGCTCATCTCCTTATACAGAGATGACAAGTCATGGCTGGAGTCATCGGTGGCCGCTGGTTCATCTATTTCTGTTTCCCAGGAGTTGACGAGCAATTTCAGGCTCCTTTGGCGCGTGAGAAGAGCTTCATTTTGCTTGCGGAGCCCTTCAATTACTTGGAGAAGGCGTTGCACGCCTTGGTCGCTGTGATGCTGCTCGCAGTGCGCCACCTGTTCTTCGAGCTGGGTTGCATGTCGCAGCTTCTTTTCACGAAGAGTCTGCTGTGAGCGACGATCTCGAAGGCGCTTTTTCTCATTGGAAGACATCGGGTTTGATGCTTTGATGTCGTGGAATGACGGGATCGGCGGATTTAGGGTGCCGCTGCACAATTCGGCATAAGTGGATATGCATAATTCTTATGCAGATATCTACAAAGTCACTTCTCTACTATCCTTGGTGGCATTTCTACAGCGTTTCTGTTTTTCTACAGATGATTTCTCTCTTGAACTTCAACCTGGGCCTAAGACTGGAGTAAATTCGTGACTAATTAATCATTTGCATGCCTCAGGCATTCAGGGTCAACACCCCTGTTTGAACAACACCTCACTAGAAGCTACACCCCTGTTCCTGGACCTCTTCGACTCCAATACTCGGCCCATGAATTGTACCTCGCTTGTGGAGCATAGCAGCAAGTCAACATGAATCGTGTATTATGGCGGCCACTGGCCTATTCGCCAGCAAGCCGGCTTCCCTTCAACCTGGGAAACAAAGCTAGCAGCATGTGTGGAAAATAATACAGCCTATTTTACCACTAGACCACAACAAAAACCATGATTCCTGTCTAGGGCCTAGGGAGACCATATCCCATTTCGACACAGTTGACTAGGGAATATATAGAAAATGATTATGTAGTATATGAGTTTGATCGACACGGGGACAATTGGACAAATCTAGATTACCCGGGCCGTAGATCACCAGCAATATAATATGGGTTTAGTGTCTTAGAGCGCCCAAAATATGTGGTCAGGCGTCGGTCGGAACGGATGACCTCACGAAACCTTTCCACTTTGGAATACATTTAGCGGGGACACGGCAGAATCGAACCAAAAACTATGGCGGTCTTCGCAAATATCATTGGATGGAACTGCATCAAATGTTAAAGCTCTTACTCGAACGCTGGTTCAAGCAGCCATAAACCAACAATATGGACCTTTTTCCAGGTGCTTGACTCAGAGACACGTACTACGCTATTCAAATTATGCTATGATATATAAGACGCACTATGTCTGGTGATCTTGCCCGAGTTTCTAGTGGCGACTACAATACTCTTTTTGCCTCTCCAACGAACAAGACCGTCCACTGTATCAGGTCCGGTCTAACCACTCAGCTGAGGCGGTTAGATGGATATGAAAAACCAACAGATTGTTCTAAGTGAAAATAAATGGTAATTATTTTGCCGCAGTATTCAGTTCAGCTCAATGAAAATGATAATGTTCACTGATCGAGACTGGTCGATCATTTATGCTCGTGTCGAAAGCATGGGTATCATACACGACTTATATATTTTAGATTATGTCGCGCGTGCCCACCCAGGATATGAACGGTGTCAAAGTACTTTCTTGAGGTCACAATGACATATAGTACATTGATTATTGTATGTATGCTGACCAAAGAAGAGAACGCAATACTGAGTTCTCATCTCACTAGCAGAAGTCAGAAAGAAAAAAGCATTTGAAAACATCACGACACCGTGGTATAAGGAGGGTATATTTATTGTCAATCACTGAACCAAAATCAGTATTCAACAAAGTGCCCAAAATGCATGCGAGCCTTTCGGCAGACATTGAACTTGTCTCTGCGCTTAGCGCCCAGGATCGCTATGATTACATTGTCGTGGGAAGCGGGATGGGAGGAGGAGTAGTCACTCGAAAACTCGTCGAAGGCGGCCAGCGAGTCCTTTTGGTTGAAAAGGGAGATTTGTTGTTCACAACACACTGCTTAAACACCTCTCGTCCTCATTGGCCGAATGGCAGCCATCTCTTAAAGTCCAGCCAAGAAGTGATTCCGAAGACGATCAAAGACAAGGGCATCCAAGACGCCGCCACTCCAGTTTAGCGTCTATATTATGGGTTCCATTTCCTTTCTACAACATGCGTATACTACATTTGTAGCGTGTTAGCACATATTCTCCAGCCATTTCCCCACGAATAGGACGGTGCCAGCGTGTAAATTGAATTTGAAACTTCATTGATTGAATCAATACCTAGAAGAGCAGATAGAAATAAAGTCGATCAATATGCCAGGAAATACTGGGTCTGAGATATTGCGGACATGAACGTAAACACCCAGGGAAAATCTAGCCGGAAACATCAGAATCTTGATCCTTGCCAGCCCCAGTGTTATTGGAACCCATAAAAAGGTGCCATCAGACGTTCAGCCACCGGCGTTGTCCTGGGGGAACGCAGCTCACTCGATGTTCGCGCCACTGGTCACGCTGGCAGTCCTATGAAGAATTAATACCCATGAACATAACTTAGAAAGCTGGTCTGTATCGTGCTTACCTTGCTGCAGTACGTCGCGACTTTACACTTCTTGCATTGCAGAGGCTTGTGACCAATATCGTCCTCGATCTTTCCACACGTGAAGCAGCTATCAAGGTCGTTAACGTAAAGTGTCTGCATTCGTCAGTCTCCCAAAGGAGAACTCACCTAGGCTCCTGGAAGCTACGTGCAACACCGGGCTGGTAGTGATCCAAGGCAGCCTGGAACTGAACCTTTCCTGGAGTTCTGAAGCCATGGTCCTCGAAAAGAGTTCGGCGCGAGGTGCAGTTGATCTGGGGTACAAGATCGCGTAGATGTTGCAGATCCGCTGCGCTGATGCGGGCACCAGCACGCATCATGAGAGCACCTAGGATGATAGTCTGGTACTTGGAGTCTTGGAAGAGGTCGTCCGGGTCCCCTTCCTTGGCACGACTGGCAGCGAACATCCGTTCTCCGAAGTTGTCAGTGTCGAGTTTCTGGCGGATGTACGGGATGGTGACGTTGGCCAGCGAATCGGCATATTCAGGGGTCCTGTAGAGGGCAGCGGCGTCCGCTGGTGCCAGCATGTCGGTTTGATGAATCATCGCACTCAAACTGTGCTCCCACTCATCGGTATTGACGCCTAGGCTGTTGGACAAGGTGAGAACGGCGTCAAGGTCCTGATCGCCTTCAAACAGGTCTAAGGTAGAGGTTGGTTAAACATAAGGTAGAGTAAATGAGACGAGGGACGGTAATACTAACGCCATCCCCATCGACCCATGGTGATAGTCGTTTGATACGTGTAAGTAACTGTTGGAATGATCTTGAGGCTGAGTGGCTTGGAGCCAACGAAAATCGCGACAGAAGAAGGTTCGTGACTGCAAGGTAGCAGGATAATAAGGAAAATTCTGAGATGGCTTTGTGAGGAAGACGAAGAAGAAAAAATGCAACAAGAAAGAGGAAGGTGCGGACTACAATGGAGACAAAGGTGTCATAACTCGTTTGCTTGATTTTGTGAGACGTCGTGAGATACAGCAACCTGCTATTGCTCTTCCCATTTATGATAGTCTCAATTCTTATTCCTGATTATATCTATCCCTGATATTATCTTAAGGCTAAATAGAACACACCAGCAAAGTCTTATATCGTCAAGGACAGAGGCAGAATGAGCGGCCGAGTATACCTCCAGGGCTCCAGATTTGCCTAGAAAACAGAAATATGAAACGGGTAAGTACAACGGCCAGATATGCATGGATGACAGGCGGAACGGGGAAGATATTTCGGTGCAAGATCTCTAACATTGAATCCATGGAATCATGACAAGTGCGATCCGAGACACATATACATCCCGGTGGGGGGGAAGAGGGAATCTGCATCATGGCGGTCAACGGAGATTTGGCCCAGGTATTCAGTGGTGGCCTGCATACCCAGTCCAGTCCAAAGTATGCAGCCATAATTGAATCTGGGCTGTTTGTACTGGACCCGACGGCAGAAAGCATAATGCACGACTCGGCGCTTTCTCAACAATGGATACAAAGGCGGAGGGTTCAATCGAGGATTGGGTCAGTCATCAAAGTGAGGCTGTTTCACACAGAAAATGCCGCTCAAAATCTGCAGATGTTGACCTCGGGATGCGACAGGGTACCCACTAAAAGGCGTCACTAGCAAATGAGCTTCCACGGAGTTTCAGAAAGAAGATCGAATGACTGGCTCCTAGACACTGGTTCAGACAAGTCGTTGACACATGATCTCCACGATTTCCACACCTACGAGTTGGATCACCCTAGGACTGCATATGCTACAAAGACTGCTCCGGCAAGCAAGTTGTTACGCTGGGTTATGGAGAAGTGCTAGTCAAAGCAGGTTTGAAGGATGGTTCCACATACACCTTCCTTATGACTGGGTAACCTCAACGGCAAGAAGAAGCGCAGTCAATCGATCGTATAACAAGCCAGCAGAGAACTCGAGGAGAAAGAACAAGATTGACCTAGCCTGAAGATGTACCAACAACCAGGCGCCAACAGACTCTCTTCTCTTGGCCTTTAGTCGATTATTACACACTGCAAAGTGTATTTGCATGCAGCGCGTCCCAGGTGAGATACTGTGAATTATAACGTTGCTGATATTTCCCCAGTGGGCTTGGAAAGATCTAGGCTACCATTATGGCATTAGTCCTCGGTTCTTAAGTAGCGCCACCATGCGACCTTGTACGTATATTATCATCACCTTGCGCTATGCGGGCCGTTGACCATCTTTCAAAATAGTCTGTCCTCCAGTCTTTTATTTTTCGTAATGACAAACATTTTAACCAACCATTGTATCCTGCATACATTGAAAACAATGACTTATGAATATGAAATTCCCAGAAATGACGTCTTCAGCTCCTTTGTATGGGTTTTCGCTATCGCAGTGATCTCCCTGATTGTCACTGAAAATGTCAATTTCTGGGACCCTAACAACAGCACCAACCCGGATTGTGTGACTGCCGCATCATTTAGCATGCGCAACCTATCTTGTTCCAGCAACAATCTTCGTCAAATTGGCATTCTCAGAAGATTATGATGAAGGTTCTTGGTCAACACCCAAGAGATTTTATCTTATTGAAGCAATCATTTCTTATCCATTCTTCATTATCACATTTCTTCTTTTTCTGTGCAAGTGCAGGTTTGCACCATTTTGAAACTGGTCAATGGATGAAATAGTGGCTAATCCCATACTTCCTGGGTCGCATTCACGGTTGTTCTTTAACAATCACCGCAAGACTTGGTTTTTATCATTAAGCTACTTTTTTTCGTTATTTGTTTGTCTTCTTCATTTACCTTCCTTACTCATTCATCACGAATCTTGTCTTCGTTATCCTGTATCACCAGTCAAACGTCCGAAACTTCAACTATATCTTATTCCTGATCCTTTTTGGGTTATTAATAATCTACATAGGATACTGTTTTGCTCGGAGGAAAGCCAAAATAACTGCATTCTGTCAAGTCTCTGTTATCACTAACTCTTTTTTCATTTGTTACTTTGTTGCCGACAATGCTTACCTTGTTAATATCCTTTTAGCATCTCTGTCGGTTTTTTTATCTACCCTTTACAAAGCTATGAACAACCCAGACATCAGAAAGTCATACGATCTTTGGGGGTGGTTTAAAGCACGGTTTCAAGCGTTTTGGGGAAACACGGATACAATTCCGCCGCCAAATATTGTAGCCGCGGCAGCGGTAGCACCAGCGCCGCCACTATATGAAAAACTGAGGAGGCCCTAGGTATTTATGTGGTGGGTATAGAGAAATTACCAAGTTCATGTTGTTAATGAAACACAGTCCTAACCTGGTATAAAGCTTTGTAACGGGAACACAGTTCATTGAGAACTACAATAACGCTCACTGCGTGAAATGGTGATCAGAACAGAGCATCTTATTCGTTTGATCATTTTCGGTGTGATACAATATTTGGTAATTGCAGCAATATACCAAGTTCTGAAGGCACCGCCGGAGCACCTCATGGCGAGGATGTCAGCCACTACTTGAGTCGTTTATTTTGCTCATCCTGTGACTTAGATCATGAAAACCACTGTAATTGCCAAATTATAGTATGGTGACGGGAGGATTTCGCTAGTCATCAGTTAGGTCAATAACTCTAGCTTTTCCCTTGGCGACGTCAGACTCCCCCTGGGCTGTAGAGCGTTGACTTCTATATCGCTTTGTAGATGGTCCAGGTTCCCCACAGCTCGATCTCTTCATCTGCCGCAGATTTGGCTCATTGGGGCGTTCTTCAAGATATTTCAGCTCTTTGAAAGCGTGTCCTAGCCTCGCTATGGCTATGTCACTGTATCCATGGGCCTGGCGACAATGCGTTGAGAATTCTTCCTTGCCTGTTAATGGATACCCCGGGCTTTCTGCTGGGCCACAATCCCCTTGTACGCAGCGCCACTCTATAGGCTCATCAGCGCTATTGGCGACAGCATCCCGTCGACGAGCTTCCCAGAAGTGAAATATAGCCCTCTGCCGTAGCTTGTCTCGAGTATCCGTAGTCAAGTTCTTGACCCAACCCGCTAGCTGTAAAGATGCCACTGGTCCTAGTATGATCGGTTCACCATGCTCTTCCCTATATTCCTTGAGCGGATCTGCGGTCAATTGCTGATCCAGGAATTGAGAATCATTGGCATAGCATAACCTGCCAAATGCATGCCAGGCCTTTAGATGTTGAATGACGGAATCTCGGTGCTCTGTCACCCCCCAGGAATGTATCTGGTCGACCAATGACAAGAGCTCCCACGCTTTGCGCTTGGTCACAACCCGGCCGCTCCAGATCCTTTGAAAAACCTATTTTCACAATGAGTATATGGAGGCAACTTTAGTTCCATTGGCCACACTTACATAGACAGACTCACTGAGTCCTTCATGTCCGGCATGCTCTCTCTCCAGACGCAGTCGCTTGTAGCCCACCAAAATATGCCAATGAGCTCCAAAGGATGTGAGAGCAAAAACCTGGTTATTGCAACTCTGTGCAGTTTGGTATGGTCTTTTTATTCCACCAGAAGCCCCTGGCTTTCTTGCTAAGTTGTCTAGCATGTCGAGGTAAACCGCCCCTGCTGAACAAGCTTGGCGGCGAGCTTCTCGAGGGTCACCACTCCATCCCTTAGCTTCATAAACAGCAAAAGGGAAGACTAGGTCTACATCTCCCCAATGTGGGTCTGAAATAAGACCGCAGTGGCGATGGAGGAGAAGGGATTCAAGGCGGTCACGATCTAGACTCCATACATCCAAAGAATCGGGATAGTCGGGGTAATCTGCGGGTTTGAAGGTCGCAAGTCCAAAAGTAGCATCCGGTATTCTTCTAACAAATTTTGGTTGGCCATCGAGTAGACATGACACATCATTTCTTTTTTCCTTAATTGTGTTGTATTCGTGTTTGTCTCTTGATTCAATTGGTCAACCGCTATAACCCACTCCAGGAGATAGAAACTCACACTGCCAACGCTGGGTCCTCCCTTAACAGACCAAAAACGTCTTGCCACGCATCAGCTTCCCAAGCGTACTCGCTTTTCTTAAATCTTTCGTTGTCCAAGCTATGCTTGAGGAATCTTTCTGCTCTGACACGACGACCGTCTTCGCTGACATGGCTCCAATGGGTACCATGAAGTGAAGGAAGCCAGAGATTATGGCATGGTGTAACATATTCCGGCGAATAATAATGACGGTAATAGATACCTCGAGCGTTGAGTCCCCAATCCGCACCAAACCGCTCTATCATTTTGAGAGGTGTTTCTTCACCGGGTATGAGATAGCTTTCTTTAATTAGCCTAACAATATTGCATGGGAAAAGACCTAGGAGGAGACTGTACTGCAGAGCACCAACGTAATACTTTTCCAGTGCTGATTCAAGATTATCATCTGTCCTTCCATTCCTTTGCGTCATATCGACTGGTGGCCACGTAACATGGACCGCTAGTATTTCGGGGGAACCAATTTCTCCCTTTTTTTGAGTGCTCGAATCTGCTGGTGCAGCTTCTCCTTCTTATCTTTCCATTGCGCACGGTACTCGTCTTTGGTGATGTCTGTTGCGTAGTTTGAGCGATTTTCTGGTGGATACTCTCTCAGAAACGAAGGGTGCGGGACCATTGGCCCATCAAGATGAATCGTCCCTTTCCAAGGCTCTGGCTCTACTTCTTCGGCTTCGGTTTGAGCAACAGGTCTCAAACGAAGGACGGGGCCGATCGCCTCTGAGGACTTTCCTGATTTTGGCATCATTTGGACAAAACCAATGGAAAGCTCAAGTTCGCCTTTTGGCAAGACCTTAAAACATACAGCAATGAGGGAGATAGTGACAGGAATGGGAACGGAGCAAGCCGATTGGGAATATGAGTCGTGGTGCAAAGGCAACTCACGTCATGTGATATTTGGGGGCCGGGCGAAGTTGAGCCCCTAGGCTGCCTTTCCTATTGAAGTCATTTTCACAACCTTCCCTGATGCCTGCATGAAATAAAATCGCTGAAACATGAAATTTTTGGTACAACGAGTACGGCCTTCACTCATTTTTTGTTCCTTATTCAGCTATTGAGATATCCATGGACATCGTATACCGCAGTAGACAAGAACCCAACTCACGGTCCGTGCGTGCGTCGCGTACGCTAGGAGGGTTGCTCACCCTGCTACTCACCCTCTCTCTATTGAAAAACACAGCAGTCTCTTCTTGCGGCTCTCTTGTATTCTTTCTTGACCAAGGAAATCTACTCATTGCTCCCGCCTCATTGATCTACCAGTGGTTGGCGGAAATCCAAACCCATTGGCTTGGAGGGATACAGCCGATACTGTCCTACGGCCGTTCCTCCGTGGAAGGCGTAGATGAGCTCTCTAAGAAGGAGATTACGGGACTAAAGTTTCCTTCCCAACAGGAATACCTGTTAGATCAACAGAATGCAATCATCATTACCTCATGAGACTCACAAAGCCCGAACCTTTCGTCTGGTAGACTCAACATATTCTCATTAACTCCCCAAGCCCCTATAATCTAATTCCTCCAGCCAGTTTTAAACATGCGGAATGCTCATCACCCATTCAACAGTCGTATAGGAGCCGACCGGAAGAGCTCTCAATGAAGTAAAAGCTAGGGCCATGATGATCAGACGTAGAATCACGTATATGGCGAAGCATGATAGCTCGACGAGCAGAATTATCCGATACCAAAAGCCTTTTCGAGCATTGAAGGCCTTAGTATAGAAAAGAAACAGATTTTTTGACTCAAACCAAATCACATATATAGGTATGGTGCTCACTAGGCTGTAAATACCAACGAGGGCGACACAAGCAAGCGATGAGACAAGCCAAGTAATTCGTTCAGCTTCAGTGGGGAACGGGAAAGTCCATCTATAAAGAGAAAAGAAATTGTTAGTAAATCAATAGCAACAATCTATATAATTAAGGGTAGATGGCTATTTACCCGGCGAGATGAATACCACAGTAAAGGAAAGCAACAAAGGTATTGATAGCGGTCACAATCAATCCATGGGATGGTTTATAGAGACCAGTATAGGGGTCGTCTGTTGTATCAACAGGTCCCGTGGCTGCGCCAATAAACCATCGAGCAGCCTGCGCAAAGACAGAGAACACGGTCTCTTTCTTAATTTGTGCATAACGGTGAACCCACCCATGGGGATTTGTTGCCGTGTGATCGAGAAGATGGGTCGGTATATCGTTACGATCAAATCGGACATAAATCGTGATAGGTGTGGTCATATCCTTAGGGTTGTACCACCACATGGCATACAACAGTATACCGCAGGCAATATAAGCGACTGTCGCTAGTTCGATTGGTGAAACCGGCAGAGAATTTGCCCATCTTGCTATTATGTTGACTAGGAACCAGCTAGTTTGAAGGACAGTGAAGGTTTTGCCTAAAGAATCTGCTTTGGCACGGTCTTCAACATCACGATCGTGAAAGTCTATATCTTCGACTATGCCGGCCTCAATGAACGGTTTCATGTCGTTTCGTCGGAGGACATAGATCCACCCGTCCTGGGTCTGGATGGCAAGTCCACCAGCAAGAATACAGAAACATTTTCGAAGCGTCCACTCGGTGCGAAATGGATGGGGATCAACAGAGCCTTGGTTTTGCGCTTGCTCTAGTGGCCTAGCCCGTTTGGACAGCCAAGCATCCGGGTCCACTGATTCAAGATATCGGGTTTTCTGTGCTTCATTGCACACCTTCTTCAATAGCATTGCTCGGTAACGCATCAGTGAAGCGGTTACGAACACGTACTCTGGGAAAAAGACAGCGAGGAGCCAGTATCCGAAATTCGCAATAATTATTCGCACGGTGGGCGAGTTTCGGCGAGGGAGATTCGGGTGTAGGACTGTCCAGGTACAGGCGAATATTGTCGACAAACAGGACCACACCAGAGCCCATGTGGAGCGGTTGCTGTCCTCTAACTGCCAGCTGACTAGAGCTGTCGAGTTAGAAGCAGCCATGGATCGGCCTGTGAAAAACAGCAGGCTGAAAAACAACATTTTGCTTAGAAATCGGCCAGCGAGACATCGGTCCACGGGTGTCAGCGAGGCTTTTTCAGCTTTTTCTAGATTAGGGGTTAATGATGAGGGGAATATATGAGGGCGATCTATAGTCACGTGAAAATATTTTAAAAAATCACGTATTTAAATGTGCCCAATGCTCGAGCTAGCGCCTTGACGGTGGGGGTGAGACTCGAGAGAGAACAACGTTGCCAGAATATGCTATCGCCCCACAGCTCCAAACCAGCATAACCCTAAAATGGCACCCATTACAATTGCCACAGGCGGAGGCACATTGAACCATGCACTCCCTGCATATGTTACCGTCGCAACAACTACCCACCACGGTTCCTTACCCAGACTCTGTCCGTTGCTTCTTTCATGAGTTAGGTATCCAATCTCCCACAACCGGTATACTGCTGTAAACACCAGCCCAACTGCAGTAGCATTCACCCCTCTGAGAAAGTCGACCACATACTTCTTCTTCCGCAATACGCGCCAGAAGCTTTGGATTGCAACGGCCAGCGTGATTCCCGGAAGGAAGATTCCTAACCCGCCGAGAAACGCACCGAAGACAGTTGGGAAGCGCGAGTTCTGCAGTGCTAGCGCCCCCAGGAAGACAGCGAAGTTGAAATTGGGACCGGGGAAAGCTTGAATGATGGCAAGGCCGATCAGGAAGTCTCTGCTAGAGACCCACCCGGGATCGACGACGTAGGTGCGTAAAAGGGGAATGACAACAGGACCTCCACCAAATATAACAGTGCCAGCAAGGTACATATTGGCAAAGAGGTCGAGGACCAATGGGGGTGTGGTGAGTTGGGCTCTCGCAAGAAGAACTCCAATGAAGGAAGCTAACTGAATATTAGTGTTGACTCTCAGAAATTTTGTTAGGGTGGTAAGCACACCAAAAAAGACACCCATGACCAAAGCTCCGACCCGAATCCGAATAATGTGCTGCTGTGAATGAGCTTCAGCGGACTGCGTTGGTCTTGTAGTATCAACTACACTTTGTGGTAGTCCTTCGATTCTAGAATCTGTCTTTCGTGGTCGCATCGTCTCGCTTCTTTGCACTCTATTCTCCTCCAGGGTTATATCATCCATGGCTATAGGGTCCCCATTTGCCTCATCCGGTTCTTGTGGACGAGCATGTCTGTTCTTCCACACGATCCTTACTCTCAGAACTTGTTGATACAACCATCCATCCCAGATGCTTGTGAGGAAGCCACCAATAATCATCAGCACGGGAAAATACCAGAGTGCATTGTAACAGAGACCAGCACATGCGCCAAAGATCACAAGGATGCGGGATAGTTTATCGCGAATAGCTTTTTCGGCCAATTGTACAGCTGCAAGTGCAACAATACCTACCGTGGAGGCGTTAAGACCAGAAAGTAAGGAGTAGACAGGTTTGGGAAGCGTTTCGCTCATGTTTTGCACCCCAAGTGAAAGGGCATACATGCCAATTGCGCCAGGGAGACTGACACGGTTAGTTGAAGATCAACAAATAGCGGGCTTTGTAGCATAATGGTATAGATCACCTCCAAAGGAAAAATGCAAGCGTGGCAGGAATAAATCCTGCATGTAAAAGAACTAGGCAAAAAAGCATCTTCGTGCTACCGGGACCCGGAAGGCCCTGACAAATAGCAAAGAGTTCCTGGTACTGTGAGATTTGTTAGCAGCCCCTATAACACTTGAGGATTTGTAAGGGAGATTTATACAGTCTGCTCATCTACCCATTTTTCCTTGTCGCCCTGTCCCTCCACGAACCTGCTATGTAGAATCTGGAAGTGTACTGGTGGTCCTCCGAAGGCTGTAAACCCTAGATCCCATGTCCGCAGAAAGACATCCAACAAACGACTCGACAGAGGTTTTTCCCATCCCTCATTTTTCCTCGAAACTTTGCGGCTTCCCCACTTGTGATTTAGCCGGGCGAGGGAAGAGATGCATTGCGAAATGGGGGAGAGGAGTGGCATACTGTTCGTTAACAGTTGTGCGGATCCGTCCAGTACAAATAATAAGATAGATAATGAGGATAAGGTTTTCTCAAACGTGCACGAGTGCTACTATAAACCTATGTTCGCCGTACCTTCTAGGTAACCTTGCCCAGGGGGACCTCGAGAAATTCGAAACAAGCCAAGATGTTTAGTAAGCTTCGTTAAAGTTATCCATACCTACGGAGTACATAGGTCACTGTACGTAACATATTTCCTCTGCCGGGTGGGGCTTTCCTTTCTTAGCTCCCGCCGCTTTTACGAGGGCGCTCAGGGGCTTGTCGAGCCCCCGCCCCTTGCCTATGAGGTCGGAGTTTTTCAAGACGAGCAAGAGGCAATTTTGGCCGGATTTTGTGCTGAAAACATGAACTATTGTTTTGAAAGTCAGCCAGCAGACGATAGATGCACCTTTAGGATCGCCATTATTCCACTTTTTAACGATCAAGGCGCATATTGTTTATCCTTCTAACAAGCCCTAAGTAACCTATGCTGCGCTGCCCATCAGCCTCTCTCCTATTTGGATCGAGCTATGGCAATGTCCCTGCTCATCAATTTGCCGAGCAAAATGTGGTAGACTTCGACGCTGCCGGCCCCTCCCGATTTACTTCACTAAACCCAAACCCCCAAACTCAACTGACTAAGAATGGCGTGTGAGCCGCAATACTTTTGGGGATTCACCTTGCAATTCAACGTTATCCCTCGAATTGTAGACATAACGACCCTGATGGGCCCGCAGATGACCGGGTAGACCACAGCCTCACCGAGTGGGGTTTCTCGCAAGCGCAACGGGGTACGCGTGCTGCGTGGTTCTCAAATACCTCAAAAAGGTTGTGACTAGTTCAGTACTAAATGTACATGTTGTATGTTCTAAGAAATTGGAAACGCCAGGGCCGTTCACAAATCGCTGTCTATGAACTACACCCTTCGCCTCAGCTGGCCACGGGTGGACATTTTCATCAGAATGAGGACCCTAAACGGTGTGCTTGCTCCACTTTCCCCGTGCACGGATCTGCTTTCCCCAGAAGAAGAACAGAAAGGGCACGGGGATCAACACGGTTGCAATGCAGCCAAATATGGTGGTACCCCAGTCAACCCCGATGTTATGATACAAGGGCAGAACAAATAGTGGGAAGGCACCTGCCATAGTTGATCGTAGGAAGGTATTGGCAGCAACGGCACTGGCACTGAAGCGTGTGAATGTGTCGATCAAATAGTTAAGGGCTGCCTGGAAGATGGTTGTGAAACCGAATCCAGTCAAGGCGATGCCGATGATAGAAGGCCAATAGTTGGTGCTTGGTGATGATGTCCCTGAAATGGTTTAGCCAGGTTCTACTTTGACGCGATCACCAGAGTTCAGCTTACAGGCAAATATGAAGAGACCAGCCGTAAATGCAAATCCTCCTACCATCATTGGTGGTAGTCGTGCCTCGGGGACCGGCTTATTACCGTTTGCCTTGAACTGCTTGAAATAATACTTGTTGTTGTAGATGTTGACAGCCGCAGCAAAGAAGATTCCGACGAGAAGGGAGATAAATGGAAGGTTGCCGATAACGGGGCCCCATCTGCGGATTTCTTGGAATTCGACCGAGAAGGCTTCAAGGTTTGCGTAAAGAATACCTAAAGAAAAGAATTAGTGGGCTGTGTACATGGAAGAAAATCAGTGATAATCACCAAGGGGTACTCACCATAGACGAAGGATGCATATATGCTCATCAACAGGCAGATAGGCGTACCCAACATCTGGAAGGGGCGAATAAGATACTTTTGTGATAGCTCTCCAAGCGACAGATTCCATTCCTCTTGCTGGAGGCGGTCAGAGAAGACGAACGAAGCTTTTGGGCTGTATATATAGCCTTACCTTGGCATGCAATGCGAAGTTCTTTCCCTCGAAACGTAGCCGGCGAGCCTTGTAAGCAAGTAGTACCGGGGGATAGCTCTCATCCAAGAGCAAGACATCCAGGGTAACCTGCGCCATCATGATGATACCTGTCAGGTACTCTGTCCACCGCCAACCCAGATAGCTTGAAGCCAGGGCGCCTCCAATAATAGGTCCGAGTGTCGGGCCGCCGACGATTGTGATCGCATATCCAACAACGGCAACACCACGCTGCTCAGGAGGCCAAATGTCGGCCATCACACCACCTGTATTTGTCACGGGCGCGCTTCCGAATAGCCCAGCAAAGAATCGGGTAATGAGAACGGTTTGGATGTCCTTGGCTGTCGCTGTTCCAAAAGAGAAGATGGCTGCAACGAAATATGGCTGGAACCCAGTCAGCCTATTGT
Source organism: Penicillium samsonianum (assembly GCF_028829775.1). Lineage (NCBI taxonomy): Eukaryota > Fungi > Ascomycota > Eurotiomycetes > Eurotiales > Aspergillaceae > Penicillium > Penicillium samsonianum. The sequence continues at coordinate 1,160,053 of NW_026643260.1, read as the reverse complement.
CATGCGCCACTAGAGAGGAAACGTAAAAACATACCGCTATCACCACCCATTTCCGCCCGTATACTTCACTCAGGGGTGCCCAGAGCAGTGGACCTAGTCCAAATCCGAAAACCATCAGACTGATACCGGACGCTGCTACCTCTTTGCTGACTCGGAAGTCCTCTGACACTTGCCCGAGTCCTGCGGAGTAGATGGCCGATGCAAAAGTAATCCAGCAGGTGGTAAAGCCATACAAGAGTGTTGTGATAACCTTTTTTCGGAAGGGCCAGTTCATGGGGTGGTAGGGGTCATCTTTGCCGTCAAAGTCAACCAGTACGGTGGGCGGCGTTGCATCGTAGAGAAGAGGATGCTCTAGACTCTCGGTCTCCTGATTCGATTGGCTTTCTAGATCCTTCTGATCCTCGAGTGGCAATGTGTTGGTACTGTCTTTGGAGGCTGGCTGTTGCTGGTCTGTTTGAAGAGACGACATAATGGAAGAATCCGGGGTTGTCCCGTTAGGTGAAAGCCCTGGAGAAAGAAGTATGACAGAAATACAACCGACTGTGGTTGAGTCAAGTGTTTAAGTCTAAAGAAGGCGGCTGTCGCCAGACCATAAAAACATCATAAAGGGGGTCTTTACATCGGGACCGTTCCTATGCGGTGGCCCGTCGGCCCTACAAATCGCCGACAAAATACAGTATAGCAAAGGTTGGTTAAAGTTATTTGGGGATCCGCTCTAGCCCGAGGGATGGAGTGGGCCCGCTCCGGCGTCGGTTAAGCTTATGCGCGTCCAGGCTGGGCCTGGACCCCGACCAATCCCGAACTGCGAACGGGGTCCGAAAGTCCGAGTGTAATTTGCAATACACAAATTCCGCGACTTACATCCGCCCGAGCAACGGTCGTTGAGTATAGCTCGACAACACCGAGTTCCGATATATATTGAAAGCCTGTGCATTCCTTTGTTTGATTATCTTTTCTACTATTGGCTCAATTTCAAATCATGGTAGCCTCTCTTGCATACGAAGCACTCTCGGTGCTCTACAGCCCGCTGATCATTCCTCTCTCTGTCTTTGTCGTGAGTCGTAATCGAGAGCTCCAAACCACGGCGTTTCAATGCTGAATGAAACTTTCGATCTTAGCTACTCGGTGGAATATCCCTCCGTGGTCTCTATAATATCTACTTGCACCCACTACGGGCGTACCCCGGTCCAAACCTATGGGCAGCGACACAATTGGTCTGGATCTACTACCGGTTGACAGGCCAGTTAGTCTGGAAAAGCATTGATCTGCATGAGAAATACGGCAGCGTGGTACGAATTGCGCCTGATCATCTGTCTTACACGACAGACACAGCATGGAAAACAATCTATGGCCTGCGCGCAGTGGAAATGGAAAAGAACTGTCAGGCAGGCTTCAGCCGACCGGGCCTGAAGGTGCGTTTCTTTCTGCAGTAAACTGGACGTCAGGTGAGGGACTTACAGCATCTGCAGGGTGTGCATGCCATTCTCAGTGCAGATAAGGCGAACCATTCGCGACTGCGGCGAATATTAGCGCCCGCCCTATCGGAAAAATCTATCAAGGACCACGATGGTACGATCGTGAAGTACGTCAATTTGCTAGTCAAAAAACTACAAGGGCGCTGTGACGAGGCCCCCGTGGACCTCAACAAGTATTTTGAATGGGTGAGAGCTGCAATGGTCACTGATTCGAGTGCAATGTGGTTGATTAGTTTGACAGACTACGATGGACCTCATTGGAGACTTGCTATGCGGCCAACCAGAAGGAGCACTGCAACAAGAAAACGGTGGTCGATGGTTGGATATATTGACACAGTCCATTCAGTCCCAGGTTTGGTGAGATATCCTCGTATGAGAGGGGCCTGCAACAAATTTTTGACGATGAACAGGATTCAAGCACTGGAAACATATAACTTGGTGGGATGGCGGGAATATTTGCTACCCAAGTTCCGGGTCCAAGCCGCGCTTGAGAACTTCAAAATCATCAGTGCAAAGTTTGAGAAACGTCTAGCGACCAACACGGATCGTCGGGACATTTTAAGCTATATGCTTGGCGAGAAAGACGGGATGACCCCGATGGAAATGCGCCTCAACGCTGCTACCATCATCGGCGCTGGGACAGGCACAACTGCAACCTGGCTATCAACCAACATGCATTCCCTTGCAACTAATTCCGACGTCTACCGGAAGTTGGCAATGGAGGTTCGTGCAGAATTTGCATCCGATTCTGAAATTACATCAGAACGGGTCGCTCGACTGCCTTACCTGGCAGCTGTCATGCAAGAATCTTTGCGCATTCACTGCCCCTCACCCTCATCAACCGGTCGCTTTGTGCCTCCTGGTGGTGAGACGATTGATGGGAAGTTTGTCCCGGCGGGTACTACTGTCGGAGTCCACCAGCATGCGGCCTACCACTCACATTCAAATTTCCATCGGCCGGATGATTTCTGCCCGGAGAGATGGTTACCTGAAGCTCAGGAAAGCAGTTCGCCATTCGCAAATGATCGGTTATCTGTGGTTAACCCATTCAGTTACGGCCCTAGAACATGCTTGGGTAATAGGTGAGTCTCCAAACGGAAGAAATTAAGAGGCTTCGCCAACATTATTGTGACTAGATTGACAACGGCGGAGACACGAATCGTACTTGCTAAGTTGTTCTGGCATTTTGAAATTGAAATTTTGCCGGAATCGCAGGGCTGGCAGGACACCCAGAAAGGTACGGTAGCATGGCACCGGGTCCCTTTAATGTGCAAAGTCAAACGACGAGAGGCAGCTAATTCATTAACTGGGAGGTGAATTTGGTGCATTATATTCAAGACTACAAAGGGATTTCCGGGGTGTCTGCAGTTTACTGACTGCAAAGTATAAACCTGGGATATCTTTTAATATCGTGGGATTGAAGGCGCATATGGATTACAGAAATATGATTCAAACATGGGGCGGCAATTATTGATAGACTCGTTGCTTGTCTGATATTATGCGGTAATTTATGGGTTCCTTGAATTGAACTACCTAGGTGTTATGGGCGAGTCCATTGAGCCCAAGGTCGATATCGTTAGGACTTCCAATCCAGTTACTCATGATATAATCAATGTCTGCAGGGCGTGGATATTCCGAAGCCTGATAGAGAAACTCTGGTTTTGCGAAATCCTCGAAAAAGGGGTCAAGTGGTTCTGTGGATAGAACGCCATTCCGATCAATGAGTCCCGGAGCCTCGCCCCTTATAGCCTCAGGTGTCACGCCAGAAGTTCCCATAGAACTAGGCCTCGTTGAAGGCCTGGGTGAAGGAGCAGTGGGTGATGCAGTAGTCATTCCGGCCACTCGCCAATGTCGCTTGGGAGCCGGGTTGTTATTATCTTGCATCTCGCGGACATATTGTGCCTTGGCCATCAACCGTTTGATGGGCCGCCAGAGGCTACCCTTGTTCTCCTTCATCTTCCACCCACTGTAAACTGTCTGCGCGTATTCCCAGGCGCGATCACAGTCCTCCGACGGTGGACGCGAGCAAATCTCAGATAGGACGAAAGCTACTGCATGCCACTGAACGTGAGTCTTGGAGTGCCATGTCCACTGTGCGATGTCCGGACTGGTAAGTAGGACGTTTGATAACTCAAGTACTCTGACTGAGGTGATGAACAGCCGGTCGCGGATAGTGCTGGGCAAGCTGGGACCATCACATTTCTGAGTGAGCGGATAGTACACGACCAGCCAGGTGCGAGCGATGATCAGACGCGCGACAGTTACGCACACCTTGAAGAATGGGATGGTGGTATCGCAGTATTTAAGATAGCGCTCCTCTAATCGGTGCCGCAGGTCTTTGGCTAAGGCGGCACGGTCGGGAAGAGAGAGCCCCTCGGCGGGTTGACCAGGCCGCCGCATGCTGGGTGGGGCATAGCCTGTCTTCCATACAATGCGCATCACCTCGCAACGAATGAGACAGAAAGTCATCTCAGTAGCTTCTTCGCGTTCCGTAGGCAGGGCTGTCATATCAGCTGTGATGTCGTTATCGTTCACATTGAGGGGCATCCTAGTATCGAACATAGACTCGTGCACGATCGGCTCGCAACCATGATATTCGGACGACCGAATATCTAGCAAGCAGATATGCCACCAAAGGCGCCGCCGTATCTCTATCTCCAGTGGTCGGAGGCCAAATGCGCTCCCATCCCTGTGCAAACCCATAGCTTGGGCAATATGAAATATCAGCGCGGTCAGTGACCAGGCTGTGCGTGAGGCATCTTCATTCCGTAGAGCCGACAAAAACAGGACTACTGCTTGTAACAAAACCACACTCTGGGTGTTGAGAAGATCGGCCCGTGCCATTGCTTGTTCCACGGCGAATTGATAGTGCTTGACTGCTGCTGCTCGAGAACATCCCAATACATGTTCACATTGTCGTGACTCCATGCTAATGACGGTGGAGTAATAGATAGCAAACAGTAATGCTTCAGTATTGCGATCCAATGATTCCGGCGACGCAACTACATCCCAGTAAGAACTGATCAACGTCGGCATATGAAAAATATGTACTAGTGGTGCGACACTCTCTTTGAAGATCTCGAATAAGGCCACTGACTGGGATAGTGGTGGATGATACGCCTTCAAAGTCTGTGCTAGCGCCTGAAACCCCATTATCGTGGCGTTACAGCCCAGAGATGTCATTGAATCTACCACAGATGAATCTGTGGCAGCGTCGATGTCTTCGTCTTCCGATGCTGGCTCGTACAGTAAATCGCGCAGCTCTTCAATCTACAGTCAATCAGTGAATATCAAGTAACAAGTAACATGCCCAGAGCACATCGACAAGTACATACTTCGTTGCCTAAACTTGACCACAAAATATTGCTCACATAGCAACTGCGCGTCTCGTCGATCACAAGCCGACCAAACTGTTGTTCGACCTGGCTTGACTCATCCCCCGACCCGGGGCCTCCGTTGGCCGCTGGTTCCTCTGATGGCGGGACGGAAGGTAAATGACCGCCCTCCACTTCGGTACCTAGGCGCCTGACGAGCACCTCAAGATGCGCCAGCCGATCGAGCACATGCTTATCGGGAGCTCGACGTGGTCGCTTCGGAGCTCTGCCTGGCCCCGCAGGATAAATACATTCTGACCCAGCGCGGAGGCAGTTAGCGCATGGCTTTTGGCGATCGCATTTTATTTTGCGAGATCGACAAAAACCACAACTGCGGAGCGTGTGGAGCCTTCCCGGCGAGGGGTGGTCCGATGATCTCTCGGATACGTTACTCCTGCCTTGGTTGAACGAGGAGAGGGAAAGATTGGGCGGCAAAGTATGTAGTTCCGAGTCCATTGAAACGATTTGAAAAGGCGCTGGGAATCGATAATTGGAATTTGTTGAAGAAGGGAAAGACGCGATGTGAGGGGACAATGAATCTGAGCTGTATTTTTTTGGCATTTTTGCAATACGCGGAGACGGATAAGCTTATGCGAGGCCGAAAGCAACGAGGGGCCGATTGGCCAGGAAGACAGGCGATCTCCCGGTATGCCCGAATTCCGAATAAATGGGATTTACTGTCGGAAAGTCCAGCATGAGTCCGGATATTGAGGCCTCTCACCGAATTCACGATGAAGTTGTTGCAGACGCTGGAAACGTGCTTACAGCATTCGCCAGCACTCTTTTCCCGGCGCACCATCTCCTCGCATCGCCTCGGAGGACGAGCATATTCGGGTTCACGGTCCTGGCGATTGCCAAATCCACCGCCATCGAACTCCCCTGCCTCTCCTGCAGCTTCGGCCTCAGCATCGAGTTCAACCGGTGGGCTTTTAGCCCGCAGTGGCATTGGAAAAAGCCTTGGAGCATATTCTCAAATCCAAGCCAAACGACCTTACACAACACAAATATGCACCACAATAGTGGTTTGGTTATGTGGTGACTTGGGTGCTCAGTTTTTATTCTCCTCGAATGATGTGAAAGATGAGGAAATCAAAAGTTCTACTCAGCGTGGAGAGATCCAGAAGAACTTGCCCAGCTCGCAAGGCTACGATCCGTGGCGCACAGCACGGCACCTGACTGTAGGGATAGTGGCCAGTATTCCATCGTATGAATGGTACGTAAAAGGGACACTGAATCAAAAGGTTTTCCGGAATACGCTAATGATAACAGGTTCATGTTTCTCCACCGCCGGTTCAACTTTGCCTCAAGCATCGCCTCGCTTGCCACCAAGGTCGTGGTTCAACAGGCCGTCTTCACGCCCGTCTTCAACACCTACTTTTTCACCATGCAATCTCTGCTATCAGGTGCATCGGTTGAAGACACTCTGGTGCGCTTACAGCTTGCACTCCCGACAAGTATCGCCAATGGTGTCAAGGTGTGGACGGGTGTTGCTATCATCAGCTTCATGTATGTCCCGCCTCAATTCCGAAGTGTTTTTTCCGGATGTATTGCAGTGGCTTGGCAGACATATTTGAGCTGGATGAATCAAAATGTCAGGAGAAGTGCTCACTAGGCGAGTTCGTGGGATGCAACATTAAACGTGGAGATCGAATTTTCTTGGATACAATATTTCAAATATGCTACATGCATCAAAAGAACCGGATACCAAGAATATAATGATTTGTTAGTTTGGAAAACCTACATAAACATAAACACGTCTCTACAGATCCAGCCGCGATTTTCAGCGGTGACAGTCGTAAAGGCCAACTCCAATATGCCAGAAATATTGGCCCGGGTAGGCTTTCCTTTCCAAAACCCGACGGACTCAAGCGGTCTTCTCGGCCTCCGAATCCGCACCGCATAGCAAAGCCCGGGCCGCTTCATGCGATAATAAGAAGCGAAGGTGTACGCCTGTTGTAGGCCAATACACTCAATCATTCCAACAATTCTGATTATTGCCCAATATGAACACAACCCCAATGAATGGAGCAAGTAATGGCTCTGAAAACACATCTTCATCCAATGTCAGAGGCCGCAGAAAGGTTCTGATTATTGGCGCCGGCAAGTGTTCGATCGGTATTACACACAACAATCCTTCGTTAACATTGATAATGCAGGTTCGACGGGTCTCGCATTGGCTCAGGGGTTGAAGAAGGTAACAATAACATGAAACCGAATGAAATATTGCCCAACTCACAGTCATTGTTTAGGCTGGAATTCCGTTCCTGATTTTCGAGAAAGATGAGACCCCCGTCCGCGAGCGCAACTGGAGCATGGGTTTACACTGGGGCTTTGAACCCCTCCAGTATCTTATGCCCACCGAGATCTTGACCCAAGTTGAACAAGCCCAAGTTGATCCCCATGTCCCGACTAAGGATAGCGACCGTCTTCCTCTCATCAACGGCGAGACCGGTGCTCTCATTACCGAAATCAAGTCCTCGAAATTCTACCGCTTACGCCGTGACAAATTCAGGGCAATGTTGCTACAAGGCCTCGACGTACAGTGGGGGAAGTCTTTGTCTGAAATTGTGTATTCTCCTGCTGGCGAACGAGTTACGGCCAAATTCACCGACGGCAGTGAAGTTATAGGCAGTATGCTGATCGCCGCCGACGGCCCGCATTCAATGACCCGCTCCCTGCTCGTTGGAGAAAAGGCTGCCCGAGTGACCCCTATTGATTTCGCCTCGACCATGTGCTTTACCCAGCACACGCGTGAGCACGCTCTATTCCTCCGGGCTCAACCTCATCATCCTTTATATCAAGTGGCACCTCATCCAAATGGCTACTGCGCCTGGCTGAGTCTGCATGACGGGGATGACATCGAACACCCGGAGAATTGGACATTTTTCCATTACATCTCATTCCCAGAGCCGCGTGACTATGTCAACATGCGTACCATGCGTGAGCAAGTTGCGCACCAGAAAGAGCTGGCCCGTCAATTTGTCGACCCCTGGCGCAGTGTCTTCGAATGGATGCCTGAAGATAGCAAGGTGTGGTACTCAAAGCTTCGCAACTGGGATCCATCCCTACCGGAGCACAAGTGGAACCATCGTCAGGGCCGGGTCACATTGGCAGGCGATGCGGCCCATCCAATGACTTTCCAACGCGGACAAGGACTCAACCACGCCATCAAGGATGCTTACACCGCATGCAAGGCAATCGAGTCTTTCTGGAACCAGGGCGATTTTACTATTGAACAGCGTGCCGCCGCAATCCAGACGTATGAAGAGGAGATGATTGCTCGGACCGGCGAAGAAGTTCGCTTGAGCGAGGAAAACAGCGTGAAGGTGCATAATTGGGACAATCTTATGCAGAGTCCCACGATCACCAAGGGTATGAAAGTTGAAAATCAGAATGTTCGATAAATATGTTTTTTATTCACAGAGATCACCATCAGAAACAGTCGCGAAGTATTTTGACGAAATAGCATTTGTGACAGGCAAAGTGGAACGGTTTTTGTATGATCACCAGAATGTATTAAGTTCTCTCTAAATAAGAGGAAATATCGGCGAGATCGCGAGGAACTAGAACTTAGTATGCATTCCGGTACCCCTTCGTTTACTCTGGTTTCTGACAATTTGTTATCTTGTTATGATGGCGGCTTATTCCTTGATTTTTACACTGTAACCAGTCATGGACCTTGATACTTTTCTCTAGTGATATCCTATAATCAAGCCCAAAGCTTATTCCAGGAGAGGTTTATCACGGGACATTAGAAAGTGGGAAATACAAAGCCCAGGGTGATAATGAGAAAAATCAGTACCAAAAGGGGTACTTTAATTGAAGGTGCGCATGGCTACGAGATAGGCAAAGATAGACCGCTCGACAAGACTGAATCACTCTGAAATTTCTGGCTACGTACTCGTAAGGAATATTCAACCTTCAATGCCGAATAAATCCGAGTTGGTCATATTCAACCCCGAATTTTGCCGAGCTCGAACTCGATTCCAGAACTGCTCCACTGCTTGTCCGAAGAACTCTCCCCGTGATGACAGCGGTAACACTGCAATCACTGGTGAATCTGCCAATCCCATGAACCCACGGAATAGCCAGTCCCCATCAGTCAAGGAAGGTAGCTCATCCCGCACAGCTGCAGAGGGGCCATCATGCAAAAGTTGGGCTCTGCATATAATACCTGCTTTTCGGGCAATACCACCAGCACGTGGCTTGCGGCTCTCAGTATACCGTTCAAAGGCAGCTGTGAGAAGCCCCTGTGGTAGGAATCCATCGTTTGACTTGAAAAACGTTTCCTGGAGCTCGTTGAGCAGGGTTGCCGATGACTCAATTGCTTGATTGGCACCCATCGCGGCCGTCGGAGCCATCTAGGAATTGTATTATCAGACACAATCTATGCATACAAACGATACGATGATCTTACCTTGTGCGCAGCATCACCGACAATGACCATGCGGTTAGTGTGCCATGATGGGGCCAAACCCTCTTCCAGAGGAACCTTCATGGCCACTGACCTTTTGGCATATACATCACCAAAGCAAACTGCAGGAGTGATGCGTAAATGCGCGATTGAATTACAAACCTCATCAATATCATCACTAGTATACCGAGGCGTCGTGGATAAACTATAAGTATGACCCAAATCTTCAAAAACAAACCAGAAGATAGCACCGGCCTGACCAGTGAAGATGAGAATCGTAGCGCCGGGTCGGTAGATAGAGAAGCAGTCGCCTTCTGAAATGCCGTCGATAGGAGTCGAAATACCATAGACACAAGCAAACTGAGTTGTGATGTCTAAACTTTTTTAGCGTCTGTGTGGCTCGAGTTTGACTTGCATTAAGCTTACACTCATCTGCCTGGAATGGCTTCGGCTGGGCAACATCAATGGCATCGCGGACGCAGCTGCGCACGCCATCAGCTCCAATCACAATATCAGCTGTGATACAAGAGCCATTGCTAAGGCCTATCGTGACAAGTTCCGGAGATTCTTCCACCGACAAGACACGGATGCCTGTTTTGGTGGCGTCCTTGCTTTTCAATTCTTCCGCCATAATCTCGAGGAGTTTGCGACGTTCCAAAAAAAGAGGACCATATCCGATCCTGCAAGTGTCAGTAAACGTACAAAAAGCTCTGCGGACATCTACTCACTGAGACCTGTAGTAGCCTAAAGCCTTGATCTCTGAAATCAGCTCTCCTTCGCCATCTAGATGGCGCCAACGCTGTAGAGTTCCAGTGTGTTTCTCGATCTCGTCGATCAACCCAAGTTGATCGAGAATGCGCAAGCCATTTGGTTGCAGACCAACACTTGCACCCCTGTCAGGAGTTAAGGAATCTTGAGACTCGAAGAGAATATAGTCGACATCTTGCTTTTCGAGTGCCAAGGCCAGTGTCAACCCAGCGATCCCACCACCAACGATCGCCACCCGGTAATGTTGAGCAATTGCAGACGGAGACATTTTCACAAACTTAAAAATTTCGGAACGATAGACATGTCTCAGTCACAAATGTAGTTTATGAGGCAGTCAGATGAGGTTTTCGGGACATTCGGGGTACATCGGAGTCAGCTACGCTCTAAGTAAAACAACACCGATGTCCCCGACAACGAGCGATATTAAGTATCATCACAGAAAGCAAAATGCCGGGATCAGCTAATTCTCACCCCTCAACTCATTTCCAACGTCCGAAATATTCATTCAGAAGGCACAATGGGATCTTATCATCAGGATGCTTCCGTTGTCATTGTTGGTGCAGGGCTGGCCGGCTTGACGACCGCCATGGCCCTCGGTACCTACGGCATTCGGACAGTCCTCATCGAACGCCGACCGTATACCCTGCAGCATCCTCGTGCAGATGGATTTACGGCAAGAACTGTCGAGATTTTCCGATCCTTCGGCATCGACAGCGATATCTTGCCGGAAACCGCCCCGGGATTCAAGACTCAGCGCACACGAGTTGAGAGTCTGACCGGCGAGTGGTTCGAAGAACTGGCATGGAATCCACAGGAGAAGAAAGCCGAAGAGAAGGCGCCCCTGCAGCCCGAATACTCGCCCTATAGAGGGGCCTCTACACCTCAAGATCAGCTGGAGCCCATCTTGTTGCAACATGCTATCGATGTGGGCGTTGACGTTTGCATGCACCATGAATTTGCGGGCCTTGCGCAGGATGCGGAAGGTGTGACTGTGACAATCAAAGACATTACAAACGGTTCAGTCTATTGCATAAAGACACAATATCTTATCGCCGCCGACGGCCATCGCAGCGCTATTCGCGAGACTTTGGCAATTCCTCGGAAGGGCCATGGCCCTGTGAATTCAATTCAGAGTGTTCTCTTCCGGGCACCCGAGTTGACCCCTTATCTGAGAAAAGGGGCAAACCAGTTCACCATAGATCAGCCTGAATTGAAGGCGTTCATGATCGCCTACCAAGATGAAAGGCTGGTGCTGCATCTTCCCAACGATCGCGAATGGAACGACGAACTTATGCACCAAGCAACGCTTCAGGCAATTGGCCCAAAAAAGGTCACCCTAGAAATTATCGCCACCAGCAGGTGGGATATGAGCGCTTGGATAGCCGACGAATTCGCCAGAGGAAGAGTGTTCCTGATTGGTGACGCTGCCCACTCCTTGCCACCGAATCGCGGGGGCTACGGTGCCAACACCGGCATTGCAGACGGACACAACATTGCTTGGAAACTGTCTCAAGTCATTAAAGGCACTTCGGATGCCCAACTCTTGGCTACCTACGAAGCTGAACGGCTGCCCGTGGCCTGGTTGCGACATGATCAGATCTTTGCACGCTCGGACTATAAAACGCTGCGACAGAAGCCAACTCTCAACAAAAATGGAAGGCCAGAGCAAGAAGCGCTACCAGACGGGGCTGTGGAGTTTGGCCAGATTTATCGGTCGGACGGAGTTATAGGAGCGGATGAGTCGCTACCAGATGCGCTGACACCCGACCAGTGGAAAGGACAGCCAGGTACCCGTGCACCTCATATTTGGGTCGAGCACGGTGACCGCAACATTTCAACACTGGAACTACTAAAGGGAGACTGGGCGATACTCTCGGAGGACCCTCGGTGGAGGGGTATCGTCAAGGAGGTAGAAGAAAATCTCGGAATGAAGGCGCGCTTCATCCATATTCGCCAGTCCATGACAGCAGAAATCAGATTCCGTGAAGCGTTTGGAATCTCCGCCCGTGGATGCTCTCTCGTCCGTCCAGATGGCTACATCGCGTGGAGATTGGAAGAGGTGGAGGTCGATCCAAAGGCAGTGTTGGAAGTAGCCTGGAAGACCGTGTCGTGCTGGAAGGCCGGATTTTGTCGGTCTGCTTAAGCCGTGAGACGGATTAGCGTGTAGCAATTTTGATTTCATGCAATACTTTTGGTCTCCGTCAATCCTGAACTGTGTACTTGATTCTCGCGTAATCCTAGCAGGTAACTCTCGGATCCCGTCGAATTCCGAGCAGCCCGAATTCAAGACATAGGAACTAAGTGTTGCCCGGCCGCATATATCTCAGTTGGATTGGAGCCTGTGTGACGTCTGAGAGGAAAAAGCATCTCGACGATCTAAAGCCGACCTGAGTCATTCAACTCCATCGAACACCTCTCTTTTGAAAATGGCGTTCTATTCGTCATCTACTATGGAGGACCTCTGTCAAACCCTGGAGAAAGATGTGAAAATTCTGACAGAGTACCTTCAATCTACCGGCCATCCCCTGCCATCCTTTGATCGCCAGACTCCCACGGTTGTGATGCCGGAGAATGCCTCCTCGGATGCACACTCGGCACGGGAGCGTATCCTTGACCACTGTTTGCGCCTCTTCCAGCTTGTAGCTGGCCCCAGTGAGTATTTGGCGAATTTGCAAACAGGTGTAAGTTGGCCATATGCCTTCCCCGCTTGATTCTCAATGCTTATATTGTAATCGATTAGTACCATTACATCTCTTGCCTGCGCTGGCTTTGCCACTTTCGAATCTTCCATCTTGTCCCGCTGCAGGGATCCATATCTTATGCTGATCTTGCTATCCTTGCCAATGTCCCAGAAGGCGCCTTGAAAAGCATCGCTCGTATGTCGATGACGAATGGGCTTTTTGTTGAAAAGCCACCGCAGCACCTCGCTCATTCAGCAACTTCAGCTGTACTACAAACCAACTCCGGCTTCCATGACTGGGCTGTATTCAACAGTGAAATTTCCGCTCCCACTGCTCTGTCTATGGTTGATGTGCATGACAAGTGGCAAGATTCGCTAGATGCGACTCACACCGCATACAATGTCGCTTTCGACACAGATACTCCTTTTTTCAAACATCTCAGCCAGCAGCCAGAGCGCCACCGCCAATTTGCTGGGTATATGCGCGCCGTCACTAGCAGCCAGGGAACTGGTCTTAAGCAACTTGTAGATGGCTGGGACTGGGCAGCAGTGGGCAATGGCTTGGTTGTCGATGTGAGTAGATCCTTTTGCTCAATATGCTTGATACTAAAAATTACAGGTTGGCGGCTCGACTGGTCACGCCTCGATTGCTTTGGCTCGGAAATATCCCAGATTGAGCTTCATTGTTGAAGACTTGCCCGAGGTGGCAGCCGGAGGTCCGGCATACCTTGCGTCTCAAGATAATGGCCAAGAACTGTCAACTCGCATTTCTTATAAGGCACACAGCTTCTTCGATCCTCAGCCAGTCAATGATGCGGACGTCTATCTCTTGCGAATGATTCTACATGATTGGGCATTTGATGACTCGGTTCGCATTTTGATCCGTCTGGTAGAGGCACTAAAACCCGGTGCGCGCATCATCATTATGGATACAGTACTTCCTGGCCCGGGTAGCATTCCTGCATCAAAGGAACGGTTGTTGCGTGTGCGGGATCTGACAATGATGCAAGTATTCAACAGTCAGGAGAGACATCTCGAGGACTGGCTGGAGATCTTCACCAAGGTTGATCAGCGCTTGAAAGTGCAGAAAATCGAACAACCTGCCGGGAGCGTTCTTTCATTAGTCGTGTTGGTTGTGGAGTAGTACGTGAAGTATTGTTGTGACTATCATAGCAATGGGCAATCACAGAAGATATCGCGTTTTCCGTTACATATCAGCCAGTCTACTCATATGATTTTGCTATTTTAGCTGTTTCCCTTCAAGTTCCATGCCGCCGTTTAACAAACAATATGCGTATGGCAAAATGCTAACCACCACTGTGATGCTATTTCGTGATGGTAGCCCAGTAAACAAGGATATCGAAGTACACATAATGAGCTAGAAATATTTTCAGTGCTAATTCCACCCCCGGCCGAACCGGGGTATCTATTCTCATCGACTTAATATGGGCACAAGAGGGCTCAAGGCTAATCCCGGCGGACTAACGTAGTTTTGTGCCCAAGGTTTGTACATTTCCAATCTCCGTAAGAACGTCCTTTGCTTTACTCGGGCCTTTCGAGACACTCCTATCTTTACTCAGCACCTTTCCATCAACCAAGAGGTTATGGACTACACCGATAGTCATTCTATGAGCTTGTCAGCAGTGATTGGCGTGGTGACAAATTTTGAAAACATGCCTGCTTCGTTTGGTGTCGGCAAAATTTTCATGATCCGGCGCCACCTTAGACCGGAAGAACGGATCTGCCTTCATGCGGACAAAATCTTCTACATCGTCAAAGAGAATTTGGATAAAAGCGTCGTAGTCAGCCACATTGGCGAACTGGGGGTCAAACAGCTGGGTCATTTGGTCCCGGGTGGAGCTGAGATTGTGTGTCTGTAACCCTCAACATCAGGATCAACATTTCAGAGAGATAGATTGCAACGAATTTCGGTATATACCATAGTCCATCTCTTGATGCCATATTGTTCCATCAGATCCCGAACTAAAGGGCCATGAATGTTGACCATATAATCATGGTATTCCTCCTCACTCAGGCCGGGCTTCTTGTATCCACAGATAGTAAGACAGAGCGACATGGTGTTAAAGGTCTGGAGTTAAAGTGACTGGAGTAAAGAGATAGCTGAATTCGTTTTTCTCCTTTTTCTTTACCCCTGCGAATGGTCTACGTCTCTTATCTTTAATCCGACCCCGGAATGATGTACGGGCAACCCGGACTAGTCGGACATTTCGGGGTGGCCTCTATCATCCACCCACATAGTCGCGGGTTGGGCCCCATCCTGCCGATTCGACCCGTATGCCCCGAGTGAATCAATTTCAAAAGGCTTTTAAAATTATTTAAAAATACGAAAAGTCTCGCACTGATCAAAGTAGGTCTCGAGATATCCAAGGATCATCATGGCGCAAATATATATTTTTGGTGACCAAACGGTCCATGCGGATTCTTCTCTTCAAGATTTGCTACATGTTAGTGACAACAGCACTTTATCTACTTTCCTATTTGAAGCCTACCTAGCTATCAGGCAAGAAATCTCCCATCTCCCAGCTAATGAACGGGCGTCTCTCCCTGAACCCGAAACCCTCGGGCTTCTTCTCGATGCCACCAGAAGGGGGAAACGGCATCCCGCCCTCGAAAGTGCCTTGGTGTGTCTCTATGAAATTGGAGAGTATATTCGGTATGATGCATTCCACAGCTTCTTGAAATATTTGACTTATCCTGCCATAGTCTCCAGCAAGATACCGATGTTGAACACTCTCCTGCCGACCATTTTCTGGTCGGCCTCTGCACCGGATCTCTAGCTGCGGCAGCTGTTAGCTGTGCTCGGTCTGTTGTTGATCTAGTTCCACTAGGTATCGAGGCAGTGGTAGTGGCTTTCTGGGTGGGGATTCATGCTTCCCGCAAAGCCAATGCCTTAAATTCCCCAGGGCCTGCAAGTCTCAATCCATGGTCTCTCGCCATAGCGGGTCTTACGGAACTGGATGCTGAAAGAGCTATTCAAGCCTTCTGTGATGAGTCGGTAAGTTCAGTCCGCAAATTATGGTATGCAAAAGGCTCATTCTCGGTGTGTTTTGTAGAAGCGTCCCGCCGCAATGACACCCTACATCAGTGCTATCAGCTCCCACTCAGTCACGATCAGCGGCCCACCACATATCATTGAGGCTTTCCAACATTCTTCAGTCCTCAAGGGCAGAAAGTCTTTGTTCCTGCCAATATATGCACCCTATCACGCCTTCCATTTGTATACAGAAAGAGACGTTACGACGATATTGGGTTCCAGTGCTCGAAGCATCTCACTAAGCCGACTGCCCCAGAAGCCGATAATTTCAAATGCCTCTGGGATAATCCTGAATGAGCCTACTTTTGGTGCTTTGCTTCACAGCTTGATCATGGAAATATTGACCAGTCAAGTGCGGCTGGACCGTCTGATTGACGGCGTTGCAGGTATAAACTCCAATGGAACCAGCCGGTTGATTCCTATTCACACACAGATTGGCTCTAGTGTGCTGTCATCTTTGCGCCAAAGGGGTATCGACGTGACCTGCATCAGTATTCCCTTCCCTCAATCAGGATTTGCAAAAACGGAACAGAACCTCCCCAGTCACGACTCTTCGAAGATCGCAATCATCGGTTTCAGTGGCCGTTTCCCCGAAGCCGATAACCTCGATGAATTCTGGAATGTACTTGAGCAAGGGCTTGATGTCCATAAGCCCATTCCAGCAGATCGCTTTGATCGCGATGCACACTACGATCCAACACTCCAAAAGAGAAACACCAGTCGCATTTTACACGGGTGTTGGATTCGCAACCCCGGGTTGTTTGATGCTCGTTTCTTCCACTTTTCGCCTCGCGAAGCCCGCCAGGCAGATCCAGCACAGAGATTGGCTCTTTTGACAGCTTATGAGGCTATCGAGATGGCTGGATTTGTTACTGATCGCACGGCATCAAGTCAGCGCCATCGCGTGGGTGTTTACTACGGCACCACGAGTGATGACTGGCGTGAGATCAACAGTGGTCAGAGTATTGATACTTATTTCATCCCTGGGGGCAACCGAGCTTTTATTCCTGGTCGCATCAACTACTTTTTCAAATTTAGCGGACCAAGTGTGTCGGTGGATACAGCCTGTTCGTCAAGCTTAGCAGCCATTAATGTTGCCTGCACCGCGTTGTTGAACCGGGAATGCGATACAGCGCTTGCTGGAGGTACGAACGTCATGACAAACCCGGACAACTTTGCCGGCTTGGACCGAGGACACTTCCTGTCGCCCACTGGAAATTGCAAGACATTTGACGACGGTGCGGACGGATATTGTCGCGCAGACGGCGTTGGCTCTGTTGTTTTGAAGCGACTTGCAGACGCGATTGCCGACAAGGATCCCATCTTTGGGGTGATTCGAGGCACACACACATCGCATTCAGCGGAGGCGGTTTCTATTACCCGGCCGCTGGCTGACGCACAAGAGTACCTCTTCCGACAGCTCCTTAGTGAGACCGGCATTCACCCTCATGAGATCAGCTATGTCGAGATGCATGGTACCGGCACGCAAGCTGGAGATGCTGTGGAAATGAAGTCTGTCCTGGACACTTTTGCTTGGGACAAAAGCCGCCCACGAAACATGCCGTTGCACCTGGGGTCGGTAAAGTCCAATGTTGGCCATGGTGAATCGGCTTCGGGAGTCACAGCATTGATTAAAGTCTTGCTTATGCTCCAAAAAGGTCGCATTCCTCCACATTGCGGTATCAAGACGAAGATAAATCATGGTTTTCCGACTGATTTTGATGAACGAAATGTCCATATCGCCCTGACCAATACTGACTGGAAACGTCCAAAAGATGACAAGCGTCGCACATTTATCAACAATTTCTCTGCTGCCGGAGGTAACACCGCTGTGTTGCTTGAGGATGCCGCTACATTTGAGAAAACTGAACAGCCAGATCCACGCAAACATCACGTTGTTGTCGTCTCAGCTCGGTCAGCCAAGTCGCTCAAACAGAACTTGCAATCTCTCGCAATGTTCATCGGCTCCGAAATCTCACCAGATCTTTTGGCACATATCTCATATACAACGACTGCCCGGCGGATGCATCACTCCAGACGAGTGGCCGTCGCTGGTAGTGATCTATCCCAGATCAAGCGCCGTCTACTTGACTTTGCTTTGCAAGATATCAGGCCATGTCCTGCAAAGGTACCCCATGTTGGTTTCCTTCTTACAGGGCAAGGGGCACAGCAAACAGCAATGGCGCGGCAGTTGTATGAGCACGTG
Organism: Penicillium samsonianum; assembly: GCF_028829775.1. Lineage (NCBI taxonomy): Eukaryota > Fungi > Ascomycota > Eurotiomycetes > Eurotiales > Aspergillaceae > Penicillium > Penicillium samsonianum. The sequence continues at coordinate 1,142,081 of NW_026643260.1, read as the reverse complement.
GCCTCTTTTCGCGCAGACATAAACAACTTTGATGCCATAAGCCAGCTTTATGGCTTCCCATCTTTCCTCCCTTTGGTGACAGGCTCGGTAGACATAGACGACCTCTCGCCAACAATCATCCAGATTGGTACCGTTGCCATCCAAATCGCATTGGGACGGCTCTGGCAAAACTGGGGGCTGGTGCCAAAGTATGTTCTGGGCCACAGTCTCGGAGAATTTGCAGCCCTCAATCTGGCCGGTGTTCTAAGCATAAGCGACACAATTTTCCTCGCGGGCTCGCGTGCATTGCTATTGGAGAAATATTGCATTCCAGGCTCTCATGGAATGCTGACCGTCAGGGCATCAGTTTCAGAACTGCAGGAAGTCCTCAATGAGATGCCAGTGGAATTAGCGTGCATCAACGGGCCACAGGACACAGTTCTTAGTGGGTCAAATTCGGATATCGACAAAGTTAGCGAAAAGCTTTCGAGAATCAACTTCCAATGCACCAAGCTCATTCTTCCATTTGCTTTCCACTCTTCGCAAGTCAACCCAATGCTTGACGAGCTGGAAGAGATCGCTGGTCAACTGACGTTCCACCCGCCCACTATTTCGTTTGTGTCAACCTTGGTTGGAAATGTCGTGACAGAGGCAGGCATCCTTGGTCCGCAATATATTCGGCAGCATTGTCGCGAGACTGTCAAGTATTACGAGGCCGTGGAGGCCGCGAAAGCCGCTGGAATTATCGACTCCAAAGGATTGGCAATCGAAATTGGCACTCATCCCATCCTCACTCGTATGATGAAGAATATTGTGGGTCCAGACTTCCGAATATGCCCATCCTTGCGGCGGAAGGAAGATACCTTCAAAACCCTTTCGGAGTCATTGAGCGTTTTGCACGAGGCTGGTTTGCCAGTCAACTGGGAGGAGTATCATCGGGACTTTACTATGAGCCACAAGGTTCTAACACTCCCATGCTACAGCTGGGACCTTGAAAACTACTGGATTCAATACGAGAATAACTTCTGCTTAACCAAAGGAAGCCTTCAGAACACAATCTCTGCTAGCCCCCTAGCTGGAGTGTCTACTCGAATCAGCCCATCGGTGCAAAAGATTGTTGATGAGCAAATAAATGACACAAATGGGCGCATTATCATCGAATCCGACTTCCATGACCCAGAACTTCTGTCGGTTGCTCTGGATCACAAAGTGAACGGGTTAATACTATGTCCTTCCGTGAGTACGAACTTGCCCAAAATAAAGCTGCTTCATCCTAACAATCTTTTCTATCTTAGTCACTCTACGCAGACATTGCCTACACTTTGGGTAACTATCTAGCTGAGAAGAAGGGATATGACAAGAGCTTTACCCCGGATGTTGCCAATATGGTTGTTGAAAAGGCCCTTGTCGTCAAAGAAACTGGCCCACAGTCATTCCAAGCATCTCTAGACTTCAATTGGAGCATCAATTGCGGTAAAATGGAGATCTACAGTATCGACATTTCTGGCAAGCGCACTATCAGCCATGCTCAGTGCACAGTCGAACTACAGCAAGCCGATTTGTGGCAAGACAATTGGCGACGACAGCGTTACCTGATTCAGCGCAGTATTGACGCCCTCCAAAATGGTGTCGACACAGGATTGACACACAAAGTGCGTCGGGGTCTCGCTTATCGGCTTTTTTCGTCCGTTGTGCAGTATGGCCCCTCCTACCATGGCATGGAGGAGATCATTTTCGACAGTGCAGGACTTGAGGCGACGGCCACGATTTGCCTGAAACCAAGTAAGGGTCAGTACATGCTAAACCCATTCTGGTGCGACAGCTTCGGGCACCTCACTGGGTTCATCATGAATTCCAATGACTCTCTCGATTTGACGGAACATGTTTTTGTCAACCATGGTTGGAGCTTCATGCGCTGCGCTGAGAGGTACTCAACCGATCATGTCTATCGAACATATGTCAAAATGCAACCTGTTGAAGACAACAATAATCTATATTCGGGTGATGTTTATGTTCTCCGCGACCACATCATTGTCGCCCATTATGGCGCTGTCACATTCCAACGGGTGGCCCGTCGAGTTCTGGACATGTTGTTGCCAGCACCCAAGCCCAAAAGCGTCAATGTTCGCACAATACCTGAAACGATCTCTCTCCCTCGACCTGGCTTGGCACTCGAACTCAAAGCAAGAGAGAGGGAATCGCCCGTTTCCACTGTCTGGACACAAGTGCTGAAGGTTATTGCTGACGAAATTGGAATTTCACCCGACCAGCTCACGGATGATGTGGACTTTGTCAACATGGGCGTTGACTCTCTGATGTCGTTGACCATTCTCGGTACCCTGCGCGAATCGCTTCATCTCGACGTACCACCGTCTCTGTTTGAGGGTTGTACATCTGTTCAGTCTTTGCGCGACTATCTAGGGCTCTCTTCATCTGGAACAAGCAGTGATGCCGCCAGTATCACATCAAGTATAATTGAGACAACTGCTTCCACGCCACGCACTACACATGGTGAAGATCCAATGGGGAATACTGCAATTGGTCGTGTCGATACCAGTGTGGCGATGATCGTATCCATTTTGGCTCAAGAGATTGGCATCAGTGCCGATGTACTGGCTACGGTTGATGATTTTGCTGAAGTGGGAGTAGATTCACTGTTGTCTCTACTGACCTTGGGCCGTTTGAGAGAAGAGATGAATCTGGACTTGCCGCCTGATTTCTTCATGGACACAAACAATGCTTCCGCCGTAAGGAAAGCTCTACAATCGATGTTTGGATCCATAGAAGAAGTTACCTCGAAGCCAAAGTTTGCATCCGCCCCAGAAGTCAATTCAGTTCCATTGGTCGCTATACATCCCTCCGCAACATCCATTCTCCTCCAGGGTAAATCGTCTTGCCCACAGTCTCTGTTTCTGTTCCCGGACGGATCTGGCTCCTCGACATCCTACGCCATGCTTCCTAACGTATCTCCAGACGTGTGTGTCTACGGTCTAAACTGTCCATACATGCGGACTCCACAGGAGCTGAAGTGCGCTTTACAAGATCTGACGCCATCCTACGTCGCCGAGATTCGCCGTCGCCAGCCGCATGGGCCATATAACCTAGCAGGATGGTCTGCTGGCGGAATCGCCGCGTATGATGCTGCGCAGCACCTCACCCAGCAGGGCGAAGCAGTTGAACGCCTCATCCTTCTGGACTCACCCAACCCGATCGGACTAGACAAGCTCCCACCACGTTTCTACCACTTCCTCGAGAAAGCAGGGGTCTTCGGCAGCCACGGCGGACAAAAGCCTCCTGCATGGCTGATTCAGCATTTCCTCGCGTTTATCGAGGCTCTGGACAAGTATCATCCTATCCCATTCAAGCCGGCCTATAAGACACCTCGAACGACTATCATCTGGGCCCAAGACGGTGTGTGCAAGTTGTCGAGCGACCCACGGCCCGACCCGCAAGATGATGATCCCAAAGAAATGACGTGGTTGCTGGAGAATCGGACGGACCTGGGGCCAAATGGGTGGGACCATCTAATTGGGCGGGACAGCATTCGTATTGAAAGTGTTGAAAACGCCAATCACTTCACGATGGTTCGAGAGCCTGCAGCAACAACTTTAGCCCGAATCATGCGTAAGGCTATGTCTGATTGAATGTCTTTTATTTGTTCGTATGAGACGTCATTTGTGCGATAATTTGTTCGAAAATTGAAATAGAGTGATTGAATTTTGAAAATTGCATACATATTTCGCTACTGTAGTAAAATGCCGTTCCACGTGTCTAGACCCCGGAGCTCATATTATTCTCCCGACTAGTGAGGCTCATTCACATTAATTCACGAATAAGTCGTCGTATGGAGAATTCACATTCGAAGTGTGCGATTAATGAGCAGAGGCTCATAGGCTTGTCCTCAAGTGAATCTTAGCCTAATGAGTCTGCATGTGAGGCAAACCGCCAATCTAGGGACGGTGCTACGCTCTCGACATAATTCGATGAAGAAACCTTTGGTGTCAGTTAAGTTGTTCAGCTCGCTTAACCTCGGAACGTAAGCATCGTGTTCCACTCGGCGCGATATGACGGATAAACTTATGCGAAAACCGATGTGCGAGACCGAGAAAGCCGTCCCACGGCTTGTAAGCGACATGCAGCAAGCCAGATCCTTTCAGCCCGAAGGATTTGGCCACGCCGTGGCCCGCCCTTTGGTTTAAGAATGGGGGCCGTTCGCGCAATATTACCGGCTAAGTTATGCGGTAACTTTCCAGCTCTTTCCGAAGAATCAATTACCACTGGCTACGGCCAGTCTCCATCGCGGCATTGAAATCACTTCCAGGAAGACGACGTCCAATCAATGAAGGTAGCTTAAATTGTTCTTGAAAGCTCTATCAAAGCACGTATCTATTGAGAGTAATTCTTGAGGTCTAGGATTCAGAACAGAAGCAAGATAAACAAAACACTAGGCAATAAATCCCAGAGCTCCTCAAAACGGCATTTCCCGTAATTCTATCATGCACTATCTATTTCTCGAGAGACTGAAGAATATCGTCTCGTGTCGCTTGTAAACCATTGATATAAGTATCCAGCACGGCCTCCTCAGGCTGCTTGCTCATCCCCTCAGCGTATCGGGCGAAAGTATTGAAGAGCGAGGCCATTTTTTCTAGTTCGGAGCGGATAACCTGCAAAATGAGCTTGGTGCGCATATCATTGTCCAGACGGTATCCACCAATGGCCAAGGGAATGTCGCCTGCGAGGAGATCGGTCCCCGGTGCCGAGTGCTCGCGAGGAGAAGGCGGACTTGACTGTTGTACGAGGATGTCCCTGTACGACTCCATGACGTGGTGCGTGATCATAACCAGTAGGAGTGTAACGCTCATGCTATGCGCGCAGGGGCACTCCAAGATCTCGCACACCGTGTCCATTGCTATGCGGTTGTTTTCAAGCGCCGCATCCAAAGTTCGCACCGGGATCACTGGTGGGCCGCCCGACCAAGTGCAGGATGCCCTCATCACATGGAGGACCTGGAGCACGGTGGATGCCCGCTTAATGCAGTGTCCTCCGTGTCCCCGTGCGGTAGGCATTAGAACTCTCTTCGCTGTGGTGTCCCGTGTCTGTCTACCTTCTAACTCCATCTCTTGTATATAGTCCATGTCCTCCATTTCGATTTCTCCCGTCCCCTCGAGGCTCGGCAACAGGCCCTCCGGCGATTCGGGGCTAGGGAATGGGTACATCACCCCCTCGCATTCAATCGAGTAAGGCATCGTTCTTCGGTATCCTGCGTGGTTTAGCGTCGGGTGTGTCGTTTCGGGGACCTGAGAAAGAAAATCGTCGAACAGGTTCATTGACATCATATAGTCAGATGGCCCACACTGGTCATGCAGGGATGGCCGGCTATTGGACATCCTACGAGAGGCACTGGCTGTGAGGTTCATCGGAGCTTGTTGTGGTTGTTGCCGGGCGTTCGATTGCTCCGGACGCCAAGTCCCTTGCATGGTAGGGTTTCTGGGACTATTGTGAGACGCAGCATAGAGTTGCCGAGCTTTTCCAATGCGTCGAGTCTCGCTGTAGTGACACATGACGCCGCTCTTGGTACATCGTAGACATTGTGGGCGCGTTTTATCGCACTTCACCTTGGTCAAAGCACAAAAGTCACAGCTTGCCTTGAGCTTGGTGGGCTTGGATGTTGCCGTGAGGCCATTTGCGGAGCTGGTTGTGGTTTGTTCACTCATCCCGTAGTATAGGCGAGCAGATCTCAAAAGGGGTTATTGGGAAAGATCAGCATTAGGATAAAATATGACTTTGTACACTTGACGCACATGGGAGTAGGGGCCAAAGGGCGGGGATCTTATCGCTGACAGTCTTACACCGAATTGAATTAGGTCGGATTCCGCTCTCTCGATCGACTTTCGGGGCCAAAAAAACTGATTATATTAATCGCTGTAGGGTAGTATTGCTCTTGTATTGAGCCCTACGCGATTTGCCTTCCATACGTCTTAGGCAACAGCTTGACCACGTTGTGGTATCCACCACTAGCCGCAATGAACAAGGGTGTAGAACCACTAGAGTCCCTGGTGCTTAGGCTGACTCCCTCTGTTGTAAGCAGCAGCTTGACTAACGTCTTATGTTTGTTTCCTGCAGCTAACGATAGTGGACCATACCCGATATCGTTTTTAGAGTCCCGATCGACTCTCCGCCGCAAGCAGTAGCTTGATCACTGTATCGTGAGATCCCATCTAAAAAGATTTATGAATCAATCCATCGAAAGAGTTTGTATTCCCGTAGTGTCGGCTCCTAGGGTCTAGACGGAAATTGCACTGCAGAGTGCTCTATAGGAGGGATCATCACTTCGAACAAAGCTTAGTTTAGTGATACTACTTGGGGGCCATTTCCACTCTCGCATGCACATGTGACCTAGGCTAAAATTATTTTGTCACCCTGGGCAGCATCCTTTTTTGGCCCTCGGTTGCGCATATCGCCCGTTAAGCAACCGATAACTTCCGAATCGTACTTTTGTGTCCTGTCAACTGGACTAAAGCTCACCGGGCGTAGGAAGGATTCAAGTTCAAGGCTACAACGAGGACACTACGGATAACCCGTGCTTGGCTATCCACTGTGACCAGCTGCGTGTTGAGAGCGTTGGATGCGACTTGTGTAACCATCTGTGTGTTGAAAGCGTTGAGACTTGAGACCGGGTCAGGCGATTGGAGATACTTGATCGCTGATTCCCCATCCCCCATCTCTCTTCTTTCCTTTCCCCCATTCTACTAGAATTTTAGTTGTAATGCACTCTTCCTGATTAGATTGATTTGGCTCATCACAAGTGGGGCGAGAGAACACAGCAACATTGTTTTTCTGCGGGTCAAATTCGAGCCTGTCGATACTTCTGTCGTAAATAAGGTGCTTACATTAACGTGGATCCCGGCGGGGTCTGTCATCCCACTTCAATTTCTCACCCTCTACCCAACCACCTATCTTTAAGCGCCTACCATGCCCCCAAAACGGAGCCAAAACGTTTGAAAATCAGTCGAGCAGGAAGGCAGGATCTTGCTAGCTATTAAGGTTATTCAAAATGGCAGAATTACCACGGTCGCTGCTACTGCTCGCTCTCTTGATATCCCCCGTACAACTCTTGCAGCTCGGATGAAAGGCATTCCTAATCTATATGAAGCAAGGGGTACAGGCCATAAATTCACGCAACTAGAAGAGGAATCAATTCAAGATTGGTTAATCTTTATGGATCAGAGAGGCGCTGCGCTTACAAACGCGATGTTGAGAGATATGGCCAGTTTACTGCTTGAACACGGCGGAGATAATGCCCCCCAGACCGTTGGCAAAAATTGGCCAACACAATACATCAAACGACATCCTGAGCTTACTACTCGATTCTCTCACAAATATGACTATAAACGCGCCCTAATGGAAGACCCACATACTATTATTGAGTGGTTTAAGCTTGTCGAAAGGACGATTGCTCAATAAGGTATTACTTCGGATGATATCTCCAACTTAGACGAATCGGGGTTTGCGATGGGAGTCAGTGCGACGACGAAGGCTGTTACGTAGTCATTTTACACCGGTTGGAGGGGTGTTTTACAAGTTGGCAATCGTGAATGGGTGACTTTTATTGAATCAATTTGCGCCTCAGGACGAGCGCTCCCACTATACGTTATCTTCAAGGGGAAATACTTTATGGTACGATGGTTTGACGACCTTACAAAGTATTGGGCTCATAACGTTAGTCCAAACGGCTAGGCAAGCAATGAAATTGGCGTTGATTAGCTCCAAAAACACTTTATGCCGCATACAATAAGTCAGACGAGAGGAAAACATCGTCTTTTGGTCCTCATGGCCACGACAGTGATCTTACAGCAACATTCGACAAAATTTGCTAGGAAAACAACATTATACCAATCTGTATACCTCCGTATGCCTCTCATCTTTTATAGCCTCTAGATATTGGTTGTTCTGCTATGTTAAAGCGCTCTTATCGAACGCGGGTTGCGGAATATACCCGATTAGGCATCGATTCTATCAAAAAAGATGACTTCCTTGATATCTTTCCTACGGCTCGTGACGACTCATTTAAAGAGTCCATCATTCAGACTGCCTTCGTAGATACTGGTTTAGTACCATTAGACCCCGATTGGGTGTTATCAAAGCTTAATATTCGTCTTCGATATCCGCCTCTACCAGATCGACCAGTTTCACAAGGTCCAACATCAGGCAGCAATATCTCTAACGGCATCCCTCGGACGACTAAGCAGCTAGAAAAACGCAAATTTAGGCTCAATTCTGGTCTAAGTTCAGCTGCTGATAAGATCACTTCGCCTACAAAACGTGATCTTCAACAGTTTTACAATATGTTGGTTAACTTAGTTCACGAGCACATCTTAATGCGGGATGAAATCAAGCGTTTACAGGAGGGAAACAGAAAGCAGACGAAAAAGAGGGAGAAATCGAAGAAGCAAATGGCTAATATAGGTAGTTTAATAGAGGTTTGGGACCTTACTGTTGAGAATACAGGCCAATCTGCTTGTAACGTAACGGATCAGTGAGGCAAGATAGACCGGTGGAATAGAGGTAGCGATCCGTCATGAATGTGGCTGATTGTGGTTTAGCACGGCAGTTATAGAGAAAAACCCGACAATAAGTATCTCACCAGGATATGCAATTGATCCACCTAGAACCATCACATCCGTTGCTTCAGTGCATGCAGTTTGAATTAATTGCCGCAGACTAGCAAGATCAGAGCGACATGTACTTTCACACAGGACCACAAGTTGTTCGCTTAGAACAATATCAAAGCTCGAATCTCTGACAAGTGTCAGCAAAACCGAACCTATTGATTCCTCTGAGTACCATGTTAGGATACACACTCAACTCCGGTATACCGGGTAACCTAGGCAGGACACGATGATATTGTGGTGTTGACTGCGTCGAAGCAGGCATCGCTCAGACCCAGATCATCATATGGCATTTCATAGCCATCGAATTGTTGGCCGTTGGCGAACAGCGCCAATACAGCCCACGCAAGACACAGGAATATGATTATTGTAGTCCTTCGTTCGGGTTACAGACACTTGGGTTGACCGAGAAGAGAAGGAAAATATGAAATGAGCAATTTGATAACGGGTTCCAACCTATGCTTTCTCCTTTTTCCACTTCTAAGGATTCCGGTAACTCACCGAATTTTTGAGTTAATTGACAAGAGTACTTTGACGCTAAGCCTCGTGAAAAACACTTAAGCTCCGACACATACATCCGTTTAGGACCCCGACCCACTCCATTTGCGGAAATTAATTTCCACGCGGACCATACCGCTATAACCATAAGGCAGAAGTACTCCGGTACGGAGTACTAAGCCGAAATTCTCACTCTAGCGGAAATTAGGCTGAGACAGAAACTGACTACTAGTGGACAAACACGAAGATCCGATTCGGGCCGGCGGCGGCCCGGGTGTATAGTGGGACCAGCCCTGGTTTCCAAGGAACGCTTAGCAGGCTAAGGCTAAGGCTAAGTGGATTTTAGGTATTTTATGTCTCACTCAATTTCAGAGCGCTACAGGATTCGTTCGTTTATCCCAAGTTGCCATATCAATCTCACAACACTGAACTATCGTTGAGCCAATCGCTATGCCATACCACGAACCACTAGGTACAAAGACCCTCGCCTCCTTCCTTAGCTCGTTTCATATACACGATTCTTCCAGATGCCTATTGATAACGGCGTCGGTGCTTTGCCGAGATGCACTCTAGCGTGAAAATATAGTATGTTTTCAACACGGAATTATTATATACTCCGTACTCCGTACACGGAACTGGAAATTTCCATAATATGTACGGACCTCCCGCGTAAGAGAAGTAAAATACGTTATGTTTAAGGGAATCAGGTCTCCTCTTGGCTTTGCTCACTCGCGAATATTCTCTTTCTTCCCAAGCGAAACACCCACTATATGGGACTAAACCTTAAGAGGGGTTCGAAATGAAGCTATTCTACCATATCATCTAGCTTCTGTCTTTTTCTCCCTACATTCATGCTCGGCTTGCATATGGTCATTATAGTGGACATTCCCAATATGCAGCTATCGCAGAACGATCTCTCCTAGAAACTCATCCTGGTGATTTTCTACATCGCCGGGATGACTACAGCTGTAGTGTATCCAGTATGGCGTATCATATTGCCCCTTCTGCTTCTTTGCTGATAGATTTCTTCTCCAGATCCTTGTAGTAACGGAGCTTGCTGTGGTGGTATGACCCCTTCTCAAATTCTGAGGGTTAGTGATGAAGCTAACCTCCTTGTCAATACCAGTTGGCGGCTATTGTGGCTATGGCTCGACCTATTGTGGTACTGGCTGCGTGAGTAACTGCCATACTACTGCTGAATGTGGCAAAGACTCAAGCCCGGCAAATACCACTTGCCCACTCAATACTTGGTTAGATTTTTTCTTCCCCTCAGTTGTATGAAAGCTAATTTTTGTCGAAGCTGCTCTCAATATGGCTTCTATAGAACAACGAGTGGTTAGTTTTCACTTCTCAATCTCCCGGGCTCCTCTCTAATGATAAGTCAACAGACTTCTGCGATGATACTACATGTCAATCGAATTGTGGTTTGCATCCCACTCCCCAAAGTGGATCTCCAAAAAACCAGATCCTTTCGAAAGGTATGAGTGTCAATCATTCTGTGTCTCACTACCACCGCTGACAACTTAATGTAGTGATCGGCTACTACGAGGCGTGGAATGATCGATCGAAGTGTCATCAGACTTCCCCTAGTGATCTACCCTGTAAGATTCTGTTCAGACCCCTAGGATATCATCAGGAAATATTCCCAGGGCGATTCTGATTGTTCGCCTAGTGGACGCCCTCACCCATCTCAATTATGCATTTGCATATATAAACCCTTCGACATTTCAAATTATGACAATGGATGCCGCCACTCCTGTGTCACTGTTTGACGATCTTGCGGCCCTCAAATTGACCAAGGCAGATCTAAAGATATTCGTCAGTATCGGTGGATGGACGTTCTCTGACAATAACATGGCTACCCAGGCTGTGTTCGGAAACATTGCAAAGAGCTCCACGAACCGACAGACATTTGCGAAGAATGTGCTCTCATTCCTGAATGAATACGGTTTTGATGGTGTTGACATTGATTGGTATGATGGCTGAGATTTCCACTTGAATACCTTTTAACTGATATCTGACATGGAGTATCCTGGTGCTGGAGATCGTGGGGGAAGCAAAGAAGACACAGACAATTATGTGCAGTTGCTCAAAGAGCTTCGTAGCACTTTCAAAGATTCCGGACGGGACCTGGGTATCACATTTACAGCTCCCTCGTCTTATTTATATGCGCTGGTTTGATTTACCAGGCATGCTCAAGTACGCCGATTGGATGAATCTGGTAAGTTGTAACCGCAGGAGTATGACGCGTGAGCTAACATGAAAAGATGTCGTACGATTTGCATGGAGTCTGGGACAGTAGCAACCCAATGTAAGTGTCCTGTCTTCACCCGCCAAAGGCATTTTAAGTTGTACCTAACCAGATTTGCAGTGGCTCGGTTGTCCAGGCACACACGAACTTGACCGAGATCAAACTGGCCACCGAACTTCTTTGGCGAGCCAAGGTGAAGCCATCTCAGGTTGCAATGGGCTTTGGGTTCTACGGCAGATCTTTTACCCTTGAGAGTGGTAGCTGCACCACACCTGGCTGTGCTTTCAGCGGTGGCGGGAATGCAGGTATCTGTACGGATACTAGTGGCTGTGAGTGAGCTGTTTGAGACTTATTGAAAAATCCTGCTATCTTTGGGTTCTAACTCGTGAAGATCTTGCCTACTATGAGATTCAACAGATCCTGTCAAACAATTCCGATATTAAGGTCATCCATGACAAAGAAGCAGCCGTCAAGTACTTCACATGGGATACCAACCAGTGGATCTCATACGACGACGAGGACACGTTCAAGCAGAAGATTGATTGGGCGAACAGTATTGGCTTCTCTGGTTCTCTTATTTGGGCCTCGGACTTAGGTATACAAACATCTGACAAAAAAGGGCATTTTTCAGAGCAGTGCACTAACATATATTAGATGATTACAACTGGACTGCCCACAAAGCACTCACAGGGAAGGATGATCTAGGTAGTTCGGTCAGCTTGCTTCAAGCAGATGAGCAACAACCATTGGTCGACGTCATTGAGACTTACCTTGGTGGTGGGTGTTACAAGTTTCATGAAAGTTTTGATCTAGACAACCCTCAGGCAGCCAGTTGCTCCCCGCTGACCATGGTTGGCCATGACAAGGCAGGCTGTAAAGGAAAAGATGTAATTGCGTGCGAGACTGGTCTCCGAGATATATTTTAACACCAATTAAGGCACTTGTGGGAAGCCTATTTGTTGCCCCAAGACTAGCGGCCTAAAGAATTGCCAATGGCGGGGTGGTCCAGCCCACGGTGACTGTAACGGGCAATGTCATGCCGGCGAAGTCCAAGTTTCGTCGTCCAGCTGGGGTGGTATCCCAGGCCAGTCTGGGACCGGGAAGTGTGGCCGAGGAGGAAAAGCTCTCTGCTGTGAGATGGGCTCATATGATCTCCTGTTAGGAAGTTGTTACTGGTCTAAGGGCGTGTGAGTCTCTTCCCGGATCGTTTCTAGCCTCTCCGTTTCTATGGGCGGGTTCCTAACACTATCATCCCTAAAAACAGAAACAGCAAGTGCAAAGATGACGAGGAAAGCGTCGCGTACCAGTGGGATCGCACTGGATGGGGCACAACGATTAGTCATGGCAATCATTATTGCTGCCCTAAAAGCGAGCCCATTCCCGTTGAAAATTGCCACTGGGTTGGCAAAGGTGATTGTGCCGATAATACTTGCAAACCAGAAGAGATCACTCTAGCTACGAATGACCAGGGAGACACTTACGGTGCATGTAGCTGTGAGTTCACATTCTAATCTTAGGCACCGAGGGGTGACCCTGAACTAATCCAATTTTATAGGGGGTCGGAAGAAGGCACTTTGCTGCTCTCCCAATCCAACGGCCCTGGAGACTTTGACATGCGATGCCGATTTGTGCAGTGACTTTGACGAGGGTTGCGACGAGGAGGATGGCTTTGTAGGTGAAGGTGATGGTTATTATACCCTGCTCAGCAAGCGCTCCTATGAACTCTCCAATGGCAAAAGAATGTGGAGTTATTGACCGCCTCATGTCATTGAGTCAAGAGTGGCAACAGTACCCGGCAAGGCGAGGTCATTCAAGATAGCGATTGATGCGATCACGGGCTCGAGTCTATTCAAGGACGGGATGAAGACGCTATCCAGACCGTACCCACCAGGGCTCAAGGTATTCAAAGGAGACGGATCGTCCACTTTGGGTCTCGCTGGAGGCTTCAGGTGCGTCACTTTTCTTACATTCCGAAACGGGGTCAAACCAGCTGACCAGACTTCTTAGCATGTTGCAAGATGTTTGTTCATCCACTGCTGTTCAACTCACCAAGTATGCCGATCTTCCAAAAAAGGGTTCTCACGCGGAGCATATGATGGAGGTGAGTACCACTACTCTGTTGCATCCTCCTGGTTTTGAAGCATTGGCTGACCAGACGATCCAGCTGAATATGATCCCGAAGTTCCTGGTAACGACTTTGTCGGGAGTTTTGCCAAACGGGAATCTGATGAAAGCCGCAAAGATAGATCCAGCGAACCTTTTGGCTGGATGGAACAAAGTATATGATGTATCTTTACCGCTGGCAGGACAGCTTGTCACTGATGTCAAGGGTTGGGCTGCCCCAATGACTCCAAATGATCGTGTCTTTGAGATTTTAGGCTCCTACGCCTATCGCACGGGAATGTCTTTCCTCGAGGCTGAGATGAACATTATCAAGATGACTCTTTGGATGGATAAAAATCCTATGGCAATCGGCGTATTCAACGATCATCTTAAAACTATAGCTGGCGCCACCTCGAAGAGTCCCGAGGACGCCGCTAAGAAGCTTTTGGGCGTTTTGCAGAAAGTAAGTCCATTGAGTTAAGTGACAAAACGGTTTCTGAACATTACGAGCTAATCGGCGCAAGCAGACAATTGGTGTCTATAATTATTTGAACTATCCCGAGCTTCGCCCTCATTTAAATGAGGCACGGGCGGCCGTGCAAAAGGAGTTTGGATATGCCGATAAATATGCCAGGGTTGGAGGGCATGCTCGCCATTTGGAAAGAGTTTGAGCCTGCTTTCTATGAAAATCTCGTGCAGCATGGACAAAATTACCTTACGACCAGAATCGGGTTGATTCACCAAAAGTTTCCCTTAGGAGGGGCAACAGGTGATGTGGTATCAAAGGTGGTCTATGAAGCGGAGCAACTGAAAAAAGCTATCGACCAGATCACATTCAAAGTGTGAGGTTTGGGAAGTTCCAAAATTGAATGCATCATGCTCTTCATGTGCCACTTGAGCCGGCAGCAATGCCGGCGTAAACAAACCCTTCGGCCGATGGATGTCTTGACTTTCCAAATGTGACTATAAATCGAATTGTATGGGCAGGGGTTTTAGAATTAACCCCTTTTCCGGTGTGACATATGGGCAAAAAATCTGCCCAGGTGCCCAAGTGTGAGGATCGTATTTCTATACTAGCCAGTTGCCGAGAGATCATCTGACATGAAAGCTGAGGAGATGCAAACCCTGCAAATCCTGCAAACCCCCTTTTGGCTCAAACACCCGTCTCTTTTTCTACAATTCCCGGATTGAAGGCATTTTGTCCGGTGTATCGGATCTCAACCGATCTCAACCCGGATCCATGTTGCTTCGGCATCCTATCTTCAGTCATATCTCCGCGGTCTTGCCCCAGCGCTGTCTACCACGGAGCTCTCCAACCAGCGTCCGTAGGATCACTAGCAAGGCACAAGATCAGCAGACGCGCAGTATGCTTGACGATTACAAGAACATCGATGCTTCCCTCTCCGATAAATTTTCTAACAAGCGCGGTTTACCCTGGGGATTCTCTATTTACCGCTGTTCTTATAAGGACGAGAGCGCGTGGAGTCGCCTACTTCAACAGCTAAGAGAAAAGATCGAAAGCGACCTTGAATGCAACCAGAGAATGGATCTTCTGTCGCATCATCAGCTGGTCATCAATGACGATATCGAGAAACTCAATGGAGCTACATCCCACGATATTCGTGACCACTTCAACGCATGGGTTACAGACCAACTACCTCAGATCGTCGCCAGCCCTGAAGTACTCGAAAACCTTCAATCTGATGATAATAATGGGCAGGGTCCACAGTACTTTCTCGGCCCACGGTATAACTTTTGCCTCTTTGTGGATGATTTCTGTCTAGAGTCGCTTGAGCTTTTTAAGAATTCCCTTTGCGGTCCTATTGTCAAAATTTTGTCTAAGCCGTGGGGTAATTTGACCCCTCAGGAAAGGGAATATAAGATACATCCGGAGTGGCATGATGGTGAGACAGACGACGAACTCGAAATGGTTGGATGGATGTATATCCCCATACACTCTTACGTGCAGTGGTTTGATACTCTGGAAGTACCCTCGGATTGGGAGGCGTTCTATGTACGGCCACCTATAATGATTGACGAGTGCAGCGTAGTGAACGTTGAAGAAGAACGGCTCGCTTCATTACGCCGGAAGTCTTAGAAGTATATCATTGCTGTCTGCGAGATCTAATCCATTGGCAATATTTATTTTCATGGAATGGCAATTCATTCTGTTAAGCTCATTGATAGCGTCTTGTTACGGACATACTAGTCTCCAATCACATATGGAGACCTGCAACTACTGATAGGCCACTGAGAGCCAACCGATCTATCTACAATTTGCTCAATGGGAATGTAATGACAACTATGACCCGAAGTTCTCCGATGGGCCTTATACCCCAATCGGGTTCCTTTCTATAAAACTGTCCCTTTGAAATGGTTGCGCCAATTCCTACTATGGTTTTCGTCATTGGGCAGTTCGCCGCCTCCATTGCCCTAACGAAGTTTTGCTGTAAGAACACGATCACCTGCTCATACGCTTTTCCTGGCATGATTTGGAATAAGACGTGCTCGTCGGTGAAAGTGGCCCTAGAGCCACTATGTTTTTTTGCAGAAGTTGCTAAATTTCTTTCTGCCCGAGACCAGAGATCAGGAGATTGTGGGTGCATATATATGTTGACATTCGCATCGACCGTTTGCTGGATGCGAGCAATCTTCTTCCGTGCTTGGGGTAGGTTGCGGGCACAAAACTGTTCTGTGTTATCTGGGACCCAGCCATATATGTACTATATAGCTTATTAACGGAATCAGGCCAGAAACTATACATGCAGGTATGCAGGGTAAGCACACAATCTGAGCACCTTGGAAGTCTTCAATCCATTGATTCTTCGTGGTCATATGAACTTGCCAAACAGATCACTTACAATCCTCTTCGGCAAAACAACGCACACGATTCATGCCATGTTGTATTCTGGTCCGTCGCACTCTCCGGCCGTTGCTCCAAAAAGCCGGGCTGTGGCGCAACGCGCATTCTCTCGGGCAGCATAGGGCGTGACAACCTCACCAGGCACAAGCAATCATATAGTCGTGATGGATGAATGTTTCGCAATGCGGACGGCCAGACACTCCGCCATTCATGGAGTGAAGGCGGTGAGGGCGAAGACGCGATGGAGCACGCGTCGTAGTGCCACCTAGTCTTATCTCCGATCCGGCGATAGGACTTCCAACAGGGATGTTTCACGGTGGCGATGGGCTGCCCTCATGTACAACGGCACGAAAATCAGCAATTGTGTTGATGTTCTGGAGCACAAGAAATTGCACAAATAACTGATGTAGCGCAGCGGAGGACGCGGTAAGTCACTCACACTATAAGGAAGAATGGATGTCTCAAGCTTCCATGTAGCGAAGCTCGCACTCGGATGTTCGCACCCGCTATTGGCCTGCTCCTCTGGTTTATATTCTTCATCTAGGGTATGTTGCGTGGTTTGAAGCGTCGGGGCCAAGAATAGTGTGTAGGCCATGGCTTTGTATTTGCCACTAACGGGGTGCTGTATTCTCGGGCCCTCTGGTGCGATGTTAATGGTTCACTGTCAATCATTAGCTTGCAGATCGGGGAGACAATCCATGACTCACATCTTCTGGTAGCCAAGTCTTGGGACAAAGAGACGGCAAAGAGCTGTGGTCCTTGCGCTCGTGCATTTGTTCGAATGTACTCGGTTCTATTGAAATCGCATCATCTTCAGGATCAGTGAGACAGGCCAGGCTAAGATTCATATACCTGCGACGCTTTGCGGTTGAGCTTTTGCGGGGCCACAAGGGCCATGATTTCGTTCTGAGAGAGGTCATTGGGCCAGTCTCTTGCACCGGACTTTTGTATGGCAAAGCCCTCTTGTCAGGAACTTTCGGCCGGGTTGGCTGGTGAAGGGGGAGCGACGATGTGATTGGCAGCCGCCCAAGGTGACTTGAATTGGAAGGTGTCCTGAGGTCTAGGGGTGGTGGGAATTAGGGCATCTTTTGTGTTGAACGGGTTGAAAGGACCGGGAGAAGGAAGAGGCAAAATCTGGGGAAGAGGAGGCAGTCGGCGCTCTTCGCCCACATCGGAGGCTCCCATGCTGGTGGTTGATTTGAAAGAACTTAAACTATATTAGCACCATTTGATATTCAAAGCATCATAGCAAGGTGACTCACGGAAGAGAGCAGCGGCGAGAGTTCTCGTTATTCAAGCTGGCCATCTCTTCATACATTGCTGTTGACATACCTGCGACGCGGATATTCGCCTATCTCTTGGGAGCACACACAGTGGCTGTACAGTAGATCAGCTAGTCGACTGCTGTGGCGGAGGCATCTGCGCATAGACACCTTGATCAGCTAATCCAAAACTCGTATCTTTAACCGGCTGATGTGAATGGCAGTGCATCTGGTGGGAATCATACCTGTATCTCTCGCAGGCACTGTCTGGCTTGTATCCTCGATGTATCCTATCAATGTCAGCACAGTGGAAATTCGGTTCTGGGTCAAAGGGGAGAACCTATCAGGTGACTCAGACACAAGCCTGCTCGATTTTGCAGAGTCAAGTGAATAAAATGTAGAGCAAATTGCCGGGGGTAGAGGACGTATTTATAGGCTTCTCGGCTCCTTCTGTTGCGCAAGTGCTCTGCTTGGTAGAACGCGTTGAGGACACCTCTCTTGTTTGAGACCTGTTGAAACCCGTGGCTTCTCTTTACAGAGTACACTAAGTTGGCTTTAATGCTTGTATTGAAACAGATGGCTACGGAGGATATTGTATACAGTCAAAGGTCGACAGGCGCGAACCAAGAAATATCCCGATAGTATATCCTCTCTTATTCGCGTCTCCTCGGTTTTCCATACCGAGAGCTGGCCTTGTGGCGTAATTTGGTTGAATAGTGGACTTGAAGGGATGACATATTTCGGCCTGGGAAGTGAGTCGTAATCTCAGACCATGACATTGCCTCTTTTTCCTTCAGCCGCACGAGTAGCGCATTCTCGTCCGACGTGTATGTGTGTTTCCCTAGGATAACCGCCGTGTGGGCTCGAGATAGCATCGGGCTAGGATCGGGTATGAAAGTAAAGAAATATGCCGGTTTCAGACTAGTATTAGATTCGACCGTGAGGATAGCACTCCCACGTATACCCTGGATAGCACCAGAGCAATGAGATGAAATAGGAACGGAAGATTCCGAAGGGTTAGAAAGTGGCCTGATTGAAGGTCTCCTTTTCTTCCTCTTTTGACACGGCTGTGCTATGTCATAGGTGGTGTTCCCGTCTTAGTGGATGCTGGTGCCTCGACCTGAGCGGAGTCGCTTCTTATATACTGCCGTAGCGGCCCTTATGCTTATCCTGGCGGCTCCTTGTTTCCAAGACGTTAACGGTATAATCATAGCTATCGACGGGTAGCGCATTAGGGGTTTGGAACTTAGTGTCGTTCGAGCTCGAGAATATATTGATATAGAGCGATCCGGAGGCGGAGAGGACGGGCTAGATATGGCTAACGTGTCTTTAGTAGTGCTAGGATCTTTAGCCCGCCCCGAAGCCTTGTTTGCCCTTAAGCATGGATCTTCACCTAGGTTAGATATCTGACTCGGCTCCGAATCATTTTCGTAGTCCCCACTATCTGAGGGCTCTATGGTAGATAACCTCCGCTTGGCTAATTCTTGCCGAAAATCACCCACCATAGATAGGTTGCTAGAGACACAGTTCGCTTGTTCAGGTGTAGGCACGGGTGCGGTCACATAGGGTGTGCACGAGAGTTGAGAAGTCTCCATTTTTTTAGTATTAGGAACAGCGTCTATAATAAAAAGAAGTTAGATAATGAGAGAATGATGGCCGACTTTCAATGTGTTATGCCAACTTACCCGGTAGATCATCTCCTCGCATATTAGGAGGAATAGGGTCTAGGTGATTTGGCCCTATAGGACACGGAATTGTTCCCGCGGAGTCTGTCGATGGCACTGGCTCTAAGAAAGCCAGCGCGGAACTTCCACGATCCAACAGAATATCATAGGCAGCTGGTATATCTGTTATCACTAGGGGTTCGACATCTTTCGTCATTTCAGGCGGAGTGGGTCTATAGATATGATTGATCTCGAAGTCAAACATGTTCCACTTATAAGTTATACCGGTTAGTGGCGGTGACTATCCTAGGGGTGCCTCACACGGTCCTAGATAGAAGCCGAACCCAGTGGGAAAAGACTGCTAGAGGTATCGTGGCATATAAGCTAGGGCGTGCTTAGAGGGCACGCTTTTTACACTAGTAGAAAGCGGCGGGCGACTTAGGCCATAGTAGAACTCGATTTGATCAAGATCTACCCTCATTTCCCAGAAAGTGGTAAGACATAGCCTAGATATAGCGGAGGTAGAAACCAACAGAGAATGAAGTAAGCTTAAATAAGAGTGCAGCGGTCACTAGGCTGGTGTGTCCACGTCCATTCTGAATGATTTCTAAAGAATGGGAAAAAGAGGTCAGTCATTCTTTTTAATACCTAGGCGCCGCTAGGGCATTACTAGCTAAGGAATCATATAGTATATCGCCTTACAGACCCCATACAACCGAGAACTACAATAGCACTACCTCGTTAATACTACTCGCTACTTGCGTCGGGCGATCACTAGAGAGTTCTCCGGGCGAATCTAGCCAACCGGCCTCGTTAAAGGGCGCCTTAGGTTTGTAGTACCCACCGTGTAACGTTACACCCTCTAGGACACCTTAGCTGACAATTGATAGGATTGGGAAGAGATTAGCAAGAAAAACTCCCTCAATCCGAGCGGCAGCCTAGGATTCGCCGATCAATCAAGCCGATCATATAAGCCATCAATTTCATGTTATTAGGATGATTGCGATATCTCAGCTTAGCGCCAGAGCTCCTTAAGGCATTTTTACGGTTGGCTAGAGAGCGGAAGCGGGTCTAGTGAGCGACTTGCCGGTTATTTAATCAGGGGTCGGCTAAAAGAGCAAAGGTGACCGTTCTACGGCGCGCTATATGGCATTCGCGAACCGAAGCCTAGGATAAAGAGCGGCTAGTAGTCCTCCTATATTGCTCTTCAAATGTCCAGTTATCAAGCAGTCCGAGGATATTATCTATACCGGTTAAAACAGCGACCCTATATAGCGTATAGTATGAAACGAAGAATGTATTGAGCCATATAGAACTGGGAAATCAAGGGCGATCCGGGTGACTCGCATGGCCAGACCGACCGACCCGTTCGAATTTCCGCGAGTGGGGAAGCAGGCTATGCTCAGGACCCAGGGTTTTTTAGCTGATAGGGGCCACGTCAGCCGACTAGGGAATGGCGACGGTGGAACATAATAGAAGGGGAAGGGGGAAAGGGTGTGGGAAAGAAGAGAATCACCGTCGAGCGACGCATCGCGGGTTATATAGATGGCGGACGTCGCGAGACGGGCGGTACGAGACGGCAGATCCCGATCGGGGCTAGCGTGGGGCGCCAAACCCGTTGCGGACGGGCTAAACCCCAAGTGGACGGACGCGATCCCGGATCGGGCAGCGGCCCCACGGGCGCTAAACCCGACGGAGGGGGGGCCGAAACAGGCGGCGGGCCAGCAAATCGCAATTCTACTTATAGAAAATAGTAGGCATATACCACTAACTTAAATATATATCTTCAAACTATTATAGTATGATTTAATAAGTTAATAAAAATACCATATAATATAGTGTATTTCGATAAGGAATTTATTCTAGGTCGTATCATATATATTATAGTTTTTCATATACTCAGATATTTTAATAAAATTTATAGATATTATAGATTAAAACCGCGATTTTATATGGAGTTGGCAAAACAGCTGTAAATAACAGTTATTTATTATATTAAGTTAGCGAGTTATACGTCCATTTTGGGTGACTTGATGCAATAGTGGGCATAGTGGGCATGCCCGCGATGGGCATGCCCGTGGGCGGTGGGCGTTATAGACGGGCACTCGAAAATCCAAATAGCCCACCACCCACCGTGGACGGGCGATGTCGCAGTCTAGAACGTACTAGTTGTTTTGATTTTGATTTGCGACCAGGGGTAGGCGTAGCTGATTTCTTAGAAGTTGCCTTCCTTAGCTTTGACTCTAGAAATTGCCTTAAGCCTGATGTTGACCTTGCCAATTTTGACGTTGGTTCTACCAGTTCTGGCGTTAGTAAGCCTAGGTTCCTTGGTTTAGAAAGTTCCCTTAACGTTACGGTTGCTACTAAGAATTAGGTCTCTAGACGGTCCGGTTAGCCCTAAATTGATAGGATGTCCAGTTTTGGGCGTTTTGCTGCGCGTTCCTGGGTTAGATTTGTGACTTACGGGCTTAGACACGTTGGTCTCGAAGGAACACTTGGTCTTGCCAGTCAAGGAATTTAAGATCCAGGTGTTCAAGAAGGCGGCCAACGTTATAGTGGTATCCGGGTTCAACACCACGCCACGGAGGGATAGTTCGATGTTTTCCCTGATTTTGAGTAGTTGCTTATACAGGTTAGTTCGCCCTACCGCTCTGGCGTGGCGGATCACTTGTTAGGCTTATTCACGTGGTTCCTTACCGGAGCGTACGTCGTCCCAGCTGTACTTTGTTATATCCATGCTGCGCAATGCTTCGGCTAGGGGTGGCTTCCAACGTTGCGTGAGCTACTTGTACCATCCGTCTTCCAGTGGGAGGATGCGGAGGGCGTCTTTTTCGAAGTCAGTAAGTTCGGAGTCATACCAATTTGTGGCTTTGTTCTTCAGCGAGTAGCTTATATACGATCTCACGACTTCTTCGGATTTCAACTTGGAGATGTCTTTCATATGGTCTATCTAGGAGTAGACGTTGGTGTAATGATTGACGTGGTTAACGGATTTCACGCTGGATGTGGCCTTATGATCGGGGTCAAAGCATCCGATTTCTGTCTGATACTTTCCAGCTTGTGTCTGGCGTGGCTAGTTCGCCGCTTAGGCCTGCTGGTCCGGGGGTCCGGGGGTCCGGCAGGTCCACGTGGTCCCTCACCGTTGTTTTAGAGAGGTAAACTAGCGAGGGCGTTAGATACCGCTTACTGTATTATATATGCCATCACGTTTCTCTATTCTAACGTGAAACCGTCCGGTGCCGGGTCGTGGCCGGAGGTGGAA
Source organism: Penicillium samsonianum (assembly GCF_028829775.1). Classification (NCBI taxonomy): domain Eukaryota; kingdom Fungi; phylum Ascomycota; class Eurotiomycetes; order Eurotiales; family Aspergillaceae; genus Penicillium; species Penicillium samsonianum. Next base: position 1,119,530 of record NW_026643260.1, on the reverse strand, counting down.
GAACTAGCATGTCCCGAGCCTGAACCTAAAGCCATTGCTTAGAGCTGCTCCTAGTTCGAAAGCCGTCGTACTAGTGCTGTCCGATGTTATGATTGGCTTGGCTGCCTGTTAAGGCTTGGCTTTAAGCCAAGTCGGAGCTTCGGTCTGATGGATAGTGGCTGTGAATGTGCTCTCCTCAGGAGCTGTGGGCGCGGTTGAGGCGTTAGCGTGGGACGTCTGCTTTGAGCCGGCTGTGTGATAACGGATTTTTGTTCCAAGCTAGTTAAGCTAGCTAGGTCCGGGTGTGTTGGGTTTGGTTGATGAGTTTCAGAAGGCTCAACGCTAGTTGGCTCCGGGTCAGGCGTATTATCGCCCAAAGGTGTTAGGAGGGAGACTAGTCCTAATGAGGCTTGATCTTGTCTTTCTAGACTTGGGTTTGGCGGGGAAGAGCTTTGATGCAATGTTGTGATAGCTGCCTCTGGTTTTGGGGCCAAGTGGTCTCTTAGGGTCTGTAGCAGTGTCTAGTGATGTGCTCTCGATGACAATAGAGCTTGCAGCCTTGAGAAAAGCTGTGGTTGCTTTATGTAAAGCGGGCCTGTCAATGGGCCAGTCTGATGGGAACGGGTCTTCTGATTTAGGAAGGTGGGGTTTTGGATGCTGACTCAGCAGGAGCGCGATCCTCGCTCGGGTGTCAGCGTCAAACTCGTCGGCGTGAAGGTGGCCGGCTTGTATATAGCTATCAAGTTGATAGGCAAGTCGTATTGCGGTGTTGACCTGACGGTCCATGCGGATTCAGTTTTGATTGGATGATTTTGATTGGATGGCTGTGATGGGCCAGGGCCTGCACTGGCGTAGAGATGCCGGCTTGGCAGGCCCTCGGAACTGGTCCTCCTGGTTGGCTGGGAGGGTATTCCGGGTTGAAAATTTGTGATCTGGCTCAGGGAGGCCCACTGAAATCGTAACTTTGACGTGCTACCAAACTGGTACGGAAAGCTATGATGGAGGAAGGTGCTTCATTAGACTATGTGCTTCTAGCTACATTTGAGGGGCTTAGAGCCACGTGACTAGATCACGTGCGCCAAGCTGGTAACAAATCACGCATCGATTTTGATTGTACTGGGCGAGCACAATAGGCCGCGTTTTTATCGCCACACAAGCATTTCTAATAAATATCGATATACGCGAATGTTAGGCGAATTAAATAGGTGAGGCTGTAAATATTGCGTAGGACACTCGCATAGCGAGGGTCCATATTAAATTTATGATAGGGACCGGTTAAAATCGAGTACACCGCACTCCAATAACCCCAAGGGGATAGACCAAACAGTTTTGCAAGTGATCGGATAGTGATTCTGGTCGCAGTCCTTTGATTGGTACATCATAAATTGCGGGTAGCCCACTAGCCAACTACAAATTGGCGAACGCGTGGTGCACATGCAACCAGGACTCGAGTGGCCGCTTCCCGGTGTAACCCTCTCAATATGACCGTTGGACCCTGTGTGGGAGAGGGGTGGGAGTACAAAAGTCTCGGTAGAAGCTGGGTCAGGATCACCCCGACTGTTACACTGACCGTTCTTCTAAGTTCTGCTATGTCGTCATCGGATCTTAAAGTGACTAATGTCTAAAAGACTTTGATGTAGTTACCACACGGTGCCCAGGTCCCCATCAATGTCAGAAAAGTCTTTCATTCCTGCCAATACCCTCTGCGCCTTTAATCTTCTGGGAATTGAATGTGGTTGCTTAGCTTATCGTTCATAGGGCCCATGTCTAGATGCTTGCCTATGACACATAGTCCGAGTCACAGCTTCTTATGTGCCGTACACAGACGCCGGGAAAAATTCACATGCATAAAGTAATCACGCCCACCTGAGATACCTGGGAATTCCATTATTGGATGCGCCGCAGCCGCAGACTTCGGTGAGGAAAACGACAATACTTCTACCCGGTCCCAATCTGAACACAACAGCGCTGTGCTACTGGATTTTGAGATCTTGAGTCTTAAGGACATCGTTGTAGCGACAACAGCCTTCGTTGGCTCTTGACCGCAACTCTGGCGAGTCTGAACAGTAATCCCAGTTATCTAAACAACCTGCGGCGATCGAAAGGCTGATAGGGACAGTTGATCAAGCCAGCATTCTAGCGCATTCACCTAGGACCAAAACTGATACACGTGCGTTCTCTTTGTTGCGCGATATTTCAAGGCATGTGCAGCTGATCAACAATAGTTCGTACTTCAGTTTTCGAAAAAGGCTAATAGCCTAATACTTTGGTTTAGACTCTACGGCGAAGACGAACTCATGACCATAGGCCAGCAGGTATGATCCATGCTCGTCACTTTGGGTTCTACATCCTGTGCTACAGAACACCCGTATAGTATGAGACGAACCGTCGCGCCGGGGCTAGCTAATTCAGTGTAGCAAGGTCACTAGCCCTAGAACCAATCAAGCAAAATAAGTTGGTCTTACGTGTTCATTACGGGAGAGCAAATAAGCTTATCCACCTGACTTCATGCGTGTATCCAAGGGCGGGTGCCATTCTACCAAGGCGTGGGAATGAAATGAAGGTTCTAGGTACAGTAGAATGTATAAGCCTGCCTCCATTGATAGGGGGCTGCCTGCGCTGGTATGCTTCCTATTTTCAGTCCGTGCACAATCCAGCTAGGTAGATAGAATTTCTAAGGTAGACTTCCGCATGCATCAAGCTTGATTTAGTATTCTAACTGCTAATGGACTTGTCATATTGGCGCGCCCTATAAATATCACGACTGGTCACCATTGAGCTTGACAATCATCTCATTCACATTACTCTGAACAACAGACAACTGTGGCCTGACCAACATAGCTTCTCTCACCATGACACTTTGTCCGCTGTTGCTGGTGCTTTGCGCTGCCCTCACAAACGCTGTCCACCTCTGTCCCCTCCTTGGACCTAGCTGGCCTGCTCCAACACATCTCCCCGACGATCCCACGGTCCAATCGGCGCTGCAGAACATTACCACGACTATTCAGGATGCTATCAGGGCTGGAAATTTCTCTGGAAATTCCCTGTCTTTACAGATATTTGACACAAGCAGTTCCCGTTCATTGCTTACTTTGTCCCACACGGCCGAGGCTATCAATACCACCATTGGCGTGAGCGAGGTTGACGAGAACACGGTTTTCCGCATTGGCAGCGCCTCCAAGATTTTCACTATGCTTCTGCTTCTGATTGAAGACGGTTTCAATATCTTGCAAGACCCGGTTGCTAAGTACATTCCTGAAATTCAGGCGGCCGTTGTTGATCTTCTCCGGAATTCCACCAAAAGACGTGACGGGATCAACTTTACCAAGTGGAATGAAGTGACGGTTGGAGAGCTGGCGAGCTACTTGGCTGGTATAGCAAGAGACTGTGAGTATTGCTTTAGTTCTTGTTGAGTGTCCCTTGGACTCCCTACGCGCGCGCGAGACAACTCAACTGCCAATTTCTAGATGGTATCCTTGACCTCACTGAGCAAGCTCCTTTGCTTGAGTCATTAGGATTTCCTACCCTGCCCCCGGCGCAGATTCCGCCCTGCGGTGTGCCGAATCCCTGCAGCAGAAAGCGTATGTTGATAAGCGTGTTTTACATTTTTTCGATTCCGCTGACAGATTTTCTGATAAAAGAGTTCTTCAATGGGTTACTCCAGGCCCATCCTATTGTCCCTACATCCTCGACACCAATCTACTCCAATGCTGGCTTTCAGATCCTTGGATATGTCCTAGAGGCGATAGCTGGCAAAGACTTCGAGAAAGTATTAAAGAAGGATCTTATCAAGCCACTGAATCTGACTCACACATTCTATAACACGCCCAGCACATCGCTCGGTGTTATCCCTATTTCGCAGGGCGAATACTGGTGGAATTTCAATATTGGCGAAGAGGCACCGTAAGTAGCTTCACCTCATCCACCGATCCTAGATAGAAAATTTACATAGTTCTAGTGCTGGTGGAATCTACTCATCCGCAAAGGACATGTCAATCTTTGGTCGCGCCATTCTCAACAGCACTCTTCTTCCCCGGTCAATCACAAGACGGTGGATGAAACCGCTCACTCACACATCATCCCTGGGTTACGCTGTTGGCGCGCCATGGGAGATCCTGTCATTCGGCGACGAGCGCCCGATTGATCTCTACACCAAGTCAGGAGACATCGGCACATACTCATCTGCGCTAGCTCTGGACCCAGATCACGGCGCTGGCTTTATAATCCTCGGGGCTGGTAGCAACACCCACGTGTCTATTGCCCTCGCCTCGGATCTCGTTTCTGCAAGCATGCTCCCCGCACTTGAACAAGCTGCCAAGAACCAAGCGTACGAGCGTTTTGCAGGAAGATACGCTCTGAGCACCGGAAACTCCTCGATCACCATCACCACAGACGACGGACCTGCTCTAGTTGTCACGAGCTGGTTCAACAACGGAACTGACATGTTCCCAGGCTACATGGCCCTGAACGGCATCTCCAATCCCTCGCAGCTCAGCATCCGCCTGTATCCGACTGGACTCGAGAGTCCAGGACAGATTTCCTTCCGGGCTGTAATCCCGCTAACGCTGCCGGCTGGAATTGGGCCATTCACCTCATCCTGCATTACCTGGGTGACTGTTGATTCGCAGAGATACGGCAACGTGGGAATTGACGAGTTTGTCTTTAACTTGGATGAGAATGGCAATGCGGTTAGCGTTTCTCCTAGGGTGCTGCGCACTGTTCTTCCAATTACTAGTAGCTCCGATAGTTAATCAGCTAGCAGGTTAACAGTTTAGTGGGCTTTGATAGCTTTTTTTGACGCATCTATTGATTGACGAAACTTATTGTAACGGATAAAGATCCTTACAACTGGAACATCAGAGCGGGCCATACAAGTGATCTATCAATAGATCGATATCGATTCGATGTCGATCCGAGAGGGGTTTATTAGGTGATGTCAATGTTAGTAATGTTATATTATATTCCCCTCTTAGTTATAGTATCTTACCCGGTTGATAGGCCTTGTACCTAGACTTCGGCACAACCCACTCTAACCCGGACCCAACCCAACCCAACCCAACCCAAAATGGGTTTTAGGTCCATTACGTCGACCCAACGATGGGTTTTGGGTTATAGCTAATAACCCAAAACCTATTAGGTAACCCATATATATGCCTTTCTCCGATTAGGGCTAACGTGGGTAAGTGAGGGTGGGATTAGTAGAAGGTTAGAGGGCTGAAGGAAGTTAGTATTAATAGTATTAAAAGGCTTAATCGTGAGCTAGCTACTAGGTAGGGTTAGAACTTAAGAAGAGGGTATAAGATAGCTAAGGTTATCTATATCCCTATCGTAAAGAGTAGGTAGAAAGTCAGAATACTAGCTTTAGGATATTACGACCGTAAAAGGGAATAGTATAAATATAAGGGGGAGAAGTAGAGAGAGTACGTACTTATAAGAGAAGGGGATATAAACGATAAATACCTAAGTCCTATAGTAAAGTAGATAGATTAAAAGGAATATCCTATTATATTATATGATTGGCTACTTAGGCCCTATTTAAATAGGTCCGACCTAATAGAACCTAATAGAACCTATTTATAACCCATTATAATCTATCGAAACCTAATAGAACCTATTTATAACCTATTTATAACCTATTTATAACCTATTTATAACCTATTTATAACCTATTTATAACCCATTTATAACCTATTCCTAACCTATTCCTCCCGAAGATCCCTTAAAAATACTTTACCTCGAGGCGTCGATTCTCTAATAGAAAACTTATAAAGTATTAGAGGCCTTAGTAGATATCATCGAATACTAGTCTTAACTCTTTTTATATATATAAACTATAAATATAATATTTCACTAAGATTATACACTTACAATTAACTACGTCAAATATATATTTCTATATCTAGATCAACTTACCTATATTAATATCACTATATTACCCTAAAAATATTATTTCTCTATATAAAAAATGTAGAACCAGGCTAATCTATAATTATTCTAAGCTTAGAAACTATAATTTTAAAGGGATTAATCGAAGAAATGAAGTTATTTAATTAAAAAACCAAAACAATTGTAAATAATAGTATCCTATTCTGCTGAGTTAGCATCTTTATGAACGCTAAGACATGTATTTTATGCAGAAATGGGTTCAAATGGGTTATTATTGGGTTATTGGGTTTTGGGTTGGGTTGGGTTATGAAAGGCGGAACCCAAAACCCAATGGGTTGGGTTTTGGGTCGGATGCTCCGACCCAAAATGGGTTCTGCCGAAGTCTACTTGTACCTAAAAATAGTATACCCTTATAATTCTAATTCTTCTTTTTTAACTACCTAAGATATAATAGCTCCCTCTACTCGCTATCACTCTCGAAGTAATACCGTGTAAAGGTATACTGTTTTCAGGTGTAAGGCCTGTCAACCGGGTAAGATACTATGACTGAGAGGGGAACACAATGTATTGTAGAGTGTGCCAAGACTAATTCTTGCTAGAATGCAAAGGATCCTTTGGGGGTCCTTGACTATAGGGAAACCAACATGATAGTGCTGACATTGATATCACCTGACGAACCCCTCTCGGATCGACATCGATTCGATGTCGATCTATTGATAGATCATTGATATGGCCCGCTCTGGGTATTCTAGTTGTAAGGATCTTTTATCCGTTACAATTATCCTCTCTCTCATAAAGAGGATGTCCTCATCCGTATATAGAAATAGAACCATTTATAAAGTAAAGGTGAAATAGTGGCGATTGCGATCAAAGAGAACAAAATTAGAATAACCACCTTTCAATATTAAAGAATGACGTTTCATCCTTCCTTTATTGAATAGATCTATATAGACCCTAGAAAACTCTATATGGAATTTCCATTTCAATCCACTATGGTTCCCACTATCCGGATAAGACGTGTTTAACTTAAAAACACTTGGTGTATAAAATGCTTGAGGTCGTCTATCGCGGCTTTCAATATTGGCGGTAGCGAACCGTTCGAGATTTAGTGCTTCCTTAATAAGGAAGGGTTAAAGCGATGCTAACAATATGTGTCTTATAAGGACTTATATACTCGCCCTAGCGAAGGTATATAGGGAGACGCTCACGATTTGGTATCGCTTCTGGATTAGGTTGTGTGGACCTTTTTAGATGATAATAGTTACTTTGCGTAGGATGAAGAGTTTTTAGTGGCCGTTAATAATACGACTCTTAAGATAGTGAAGGATTTCGAGTATATATATAAAGCGTATAAGTCTTCGTATAAATTGGGAGGTGCGAAAAAGGATATAAGTAGGGTAAGTGATATCGATTCTATATAGTTCCGACTACGATTCGCTGACGTTTCGAAGAAAGTCTTATCTAGATATCGAAAGTATTTGGATAGACGACGCGCGATATACCTAAATCCTTTACCTCGCCCCCTAGTCTCGTCTCTAGTAAGGGTCTGGAAACGGTACTATTATAAATCGGGGTAGCGTCTTTAGGCCGGCGATAAGGGGTATACATAATGGTCTTAAGCGAAACATGACCTTTTGTTTAAGGTGTAGGCGGCTACTACCTCTACTTATAGCCCTACTATAGTTTCCACGCTTATAGAATTACTCGAGGATTTTAAAGATTCTTTTCCTATTCTATTACCCGAGTTATAAGGCGGAGAGGCGTTAGTTTAATAGTGTTTATATAGTGAATCGCGGTAATATTAAAATTGGAAGGTACGACTTTGACTTAGATAACTCGTAGTTTCCTTATATTATAGTTCGTACTTTCCACTTTTACGTGGTTGCTAGTCACACTTAGTCTCCACGCGGGTTTGTTTACTTTTTGAATTGCTCTTCTCTATTTCATTTTCTCTCCTATATAACTCCTTTTCTAATTTTATATGGTAAGTGGACGATCGATCCGCTATCGATTCGACGTCGGACTAACATTGTTTTATAGACTCCACGTTAATAATACGCGATGCCTAGAAGAAGAGCTAGTACTAGAACTATAGGTTCCCTAGGAAACCGGCGGAAGCAAATAATGATCCCGATTACTCGTGCGTAGACCTAGTGTATATATTGTCTACGTCTTACAAACCGCGAGTGGGACTCGAAGCCGGATGGCCTCCGTATACCCTTTACTATAGACTATATCTCTAACACTCCTAACTTAAAGTCCTATACGTACTATGCCAGACTATATAAGGTTTACGAGTTAGTAAGTTCCCGATATCGATTCGATCCCGTTCCGCCTATAATTCGTGCTTATATCGTTTGGTTTTTTAGGTTCCTAAGGGTGTTAAGGGTAACCGTTTTAAGCTCCTATCGATTCTTACTTAGGCACGCCACTTTTAGCTAACTAGTGAGGGGGAATATAGTGTATTGTTAGACGAGGAGGATAAAGAAGGTGACCCTATCGAGTTCACGCTAGGTTTTAAGCTTATCGAACGCGTCTTAGCGGCGATTCGTGACCTTATCGCCAGCTTCGATAACCTAGTGAAGAATTATAGACATTATCACTTCCTTACTAGAACGCGTATTAAGCGGGTGAGTTACTATTAGTCCGGTATCGATTCGATGGGATTCCGCTAACGTTTCTCGCGTCCCTTTAGGCTATTCACGATTCTTACACCTAGTGGGTGTCCGCCCGTCGTTAGAACCTTATATATAATACCCGTGTTACCTCCTATAAGTGGGATATATTAGCCGTTTAGGCATCGGATCGGTGCCGACTCGTTAACTCTAAGGAATCGGTTCACGCTTAGCACGGGGCCGCTATAGGTTTTAAGAATGCTATTATTCTTACTATCGGTGAGCTTATTACCGACCCTATACTCCAGTCTGCTCTACGTATTTATCTAAGCTACTTCCCCTTCGATTAGGTGCTATAACTCCGTCTTCCCGATACCGATTCGTTACTAGTTCGGAGCCCCTAGGTTATATTCTTTTTCTTTTTCGATTTTTATTATGGTTATACCGTGGTAAGGCGGTTTTAATCTATTATCGTAGTTCTTTTTACTCGGTGCCGATCCGTTATAGATTCGGTGGCCTTTAATATCATCGTGATTTCTCTTAAGTTCTTCGGTATTTCGTAATGATTTTTAGGGTATTTACCATTACGCTTTCTAGGACCTATTGGTTATATTCTAAAGGCCATCCCCACTATTTCACTAGGTAGTGGAGTTTATCTTTAAACACTTAGTCATTTTTAATTTCTTCCACTTCCTATTTATCATTATCTGCGAGCTCTAATAAGGGTAACTATTATGGTTCACCCTTCCTTTATTCCTATAGTTAGAGGAGGGAGATAGGGAATATATTATGAATCGCTATATATTAGTCGGGGAGTCGGAGGCGATACGCCTATTTCCCTATATATTCTAGGATTCTAAATGGTCCGATCTATCGTGGAGATAACTTCTTTATAGTCCCTTCTTTCAACCTTAGGTTCTTTATTGATAGGGCTATAAGATCGTTCTTTTTGAATATTTTTTCCTAGTGACGTTTGTTATAATGATTCGCCTATGATTTAGTGGCTTTTCGCTATAAAGTCTATAGCTTTTCATGAAGCTTATTTAGCTTTTCAAATCTATGTAGTGCTACTAGTGCCTCCCTTTCCACACCACCGTCCTTAGTGCGTATTTGAAAATTAGGATTGAAACCTAGGAGGGCCTAAAATAGGGACATTCTAGTTATTACACTTATAGCATTATTATAAGCATATTTGGTAGAACGGAGTAGCGAAGGCCATATTTTTTATTGCTCGTTAATAAAACACCGAAGGTAGTGTTTTAATATCTGGTTTATCCGTTCCGTTTAGCCATCGGTTTAAGGATGAAACGCCGTTAAATAGCGTAGTTTTACCTTAGATAGATAATATAGTTTTGACCAAAACCTACTTATAAAAATAGATCCCCGGTCAGATATAATACCATTTAGTGGTCTAAATCTTAGTTTAATATCGTTGTGGAATAGCTCGGCTAATTCCGACGCGTCTATCGTGGTTAAAACTAGGAAGAAAAGGCACTATTTCGAGAAACGGTCCACGACCACCAAGATGGTATCAACTATCTTTCCTTTCTAGATCGATTAAGGCAATCCTATAATAAAATCCATTAATAGTTCCGTAAAGGGTCGGGATAGAATCGGTAGCGATTCGAGCTTACTAAAGGGGCGATGCCTTAGCGTCTATATGGTTTGATAGATTCTATAAGATTTAACGTAGTTTTTCACGTCTTCTTATATATTCACCTAGTGGTAGTCACGTTTTAGTAACTCCTCTATCCTTACGCGGCCGAAATGGCCTACGGTAGGATCATTATAGTGCATTTTTAAAAGCTTTATATAGATACCTTCTTTCTTAGGTATATATATACGTCCTCGGTACTATAGTAATCTAGAGGCGTCCGTTTCCCAACCTTTACTACTAGGTTTCTAGGTCGAAACGTCACCTTTTCGGCGGATTGTCTCCTAGTCTCTCTATTAGAGCCTATTAACCTATTAGAGTATATCTTTAGTGTCTATACTAATAGACTAGATGACTACTATAGTAGTATCCTTAACGTCGAATAGTATATTTAGTTCGTCGTATAGTTTTCTCTATTCAGACCAATCATCTAATTCTATACTAATACGCTCTATATTCGTACCTATAGGTGCACTAGATCTAGGAATTTCCTATATAGCTATTACGTTAAATCTAAATTAGAATTTTGAGTTATATTCCCCTAAATCATACTTAGGATCTACATCTAGATCTTTTATCCCTATAATCTCTTAGATTATAAGGGTTATAGTATCCTCGGTCCGGTTTTAGATTGGGAGCTCTACGCCCTCGATTCGGTCCTAAATCGGGGTCATTAATTCCATTCCTAAAGCTACTTACTCGGAATTTAGAATTCTAGATAGTCTATCTACGGGATTTATCTTTCCTAGCCTATACTTTATAATAAAGTTAAAAGGCGTTAGAAATATATACTAACGTGCTTATCTCCTATTAAGTTTCTACTAGGTCATAAATATATATAAATTTACGTGGTCAGATAATACCTCTATAGTATACTTACTACTATTAAGATAGTGTCTCCATTATTAAAATAAGTGTACGATAGCGAATAGCTCTTGATCCGGTATTATATAGTTCAACTCTACTCCGGAGAATTTCCTTGACTAGAAAGCGATAGGGTGCTATCGTCCTTCTAAATCTAGTTAGGAGAGAACTCCTCCCATTCCTTTATTTGAAGTATCGGTTTCTAACCTAATTAGTTATTCGGGGTTAAAATAGTGTAAGAGAGACGCTGACTAAAAGGCTTCTTTAAGGCGTCGGAACGCTATCGACTCGGCGCCGTTAAGTTTGACCTAGCCTAGTTTTTTCCCATTTTTGCTTCCTTTTAGTATTAAGGTAAGGGGTAAGGAAATATATAAATACCCCTTAATAAAGCGCCTATAGAAATTGTAGAATCCTAGAAACACTTATACGTCGTGGTAGCTTCGAGGCTCCTCCTATTCTTAGATAACTCGGACCCAGCTTTCGTCCATTTTTACACCGTTACTATTAACGATAAATCCTAGGAATTTAACCTCCTTCTAGTAGAAGGTGTATTTTAAAGGTTTGACGTAAAGTTCTGCTTTTCTTAGGCATTCGAAAACCTAATATAATGCCTTTATATATGATTCTCGATCTAGCGTAAAAACCAAGATATCGTTAAGATACGCCACACAAACGATATCGACTAGTCCACCTAGCGCTATATAGATATAGCTCTAGAAAGTGGCAGGTGTATTTAATAGTCTAAAAGGTATAACCATATATTTAAAATGGCTATACCTTATACGAAAAGCTGTCTTCTATTTATCACCCTCTCGTATATAGATACGATAGTAGGTATCTTTAATATCAACCTTACTAAAGCATTTTACTCTAGAAAGTCGGTCTAGGATTTCCGAAATAAGGGGTAATGGGTAGCGATTCTTAACCGAAACGCGGTTAAGTCCTTAGTAGTCTATATAGAGGCGTAAGCCACTATCCTTCTTTAGAATAAAGAGAATTAGTGCGCTAGTAGGGCTTTTCGAAGGTCGGATCCTCTTTTTCTTAATATTATCTACTAAGTAGGCCTATAGCTCTTTAAGTTCTATTTAGGAGAGGGGGTAAATTAGACCATATAGAGGGGCTTTTCCTTCCTCTAATTCAATTGTATAGTCTAAGGTTTTTATCCTAGGGAGAGTCCCTACCTTTTTATAGTCGAATATATCGCGATACGCCTCTAGTTTGGGAGGGATCTAAGAAGAATCTAGGTATAAATAGTCCCTATTTTTATCTAGTAGCTATACTTCTTCTAGCATTTTTACTAGGGCGTAGATAATAGCCGCGTTCCGCGATACTTTAGCGAATCGGTAGGGTTTTATTAGTTCAAAGTCTTTGACTCCGAACCACCATTTGTCCACACTTAGACGTAGGATAACGTCGAATTCATTGATAAAGGTGCGAGATAGAAGTATAGGGCTTCCTTCTAGGCGGGGGTCCCTCTTAATACCTATATAGGGTCTTTTTATAATTTTCTTAGTCCCTCTAGAATCTCTTATTATAAATAAGACCTAGAATATACCATAAGTATAGAGTCGTTTAGGGGAGACACCCTTTAGTGAAGGAGATAAAAATGGAGTAGCGAGTAATTTATTCTTATAAGCGAATTCCTTACTAATAACATCGCATTCCGCGCTAGTGTCTAGATCCGCGTGCGTTTCGTCACCGTTCTATAGGGTAATCGGTATATAAAGCCGCACTACGGTCCTAATTAGCGGGTATTAAGCTAGGGTGTCGGGATTCACTCTAGCTCCTTTACTTTTCCCGATCGTCGTGGCTAGGTTGAACGAACTGATTATATTAACGATTGAATCGTTGCTTTCTAGGGGCATTCTTTTACCTAATGGTTTTTGTTTCCGTAGAGGAAATAGGCTCTATTCGGTGTTAAATCGGTGTGGTTTCCTCTTCCTTTAGTGGATATTATATTCACTCTAGAGGCGTGAGGTCTTCCTTAGTTATTAAATCCCCCGCGACCTCGGCCTCTACCTCTAGTTTAGCCTCTTCCTCTTTGGTTGCCCCTTCCTCTAAAACCTCCACATCCTCCACGGAATATAGTAGTCGTTATCGTTAAGATACCGGATTGGTGTTAGTTCGATGCCGAATCGATCCTTTTTCGTCTATCTTGATTTTGATAGGAGTGGTTCTTTCTTTTAAAAGGTGCGAAATGTATGTGGAAAAGGGTGGCTACTAATTTTGACATTTTATCCCTTATCTCTAGTAGGGTGCCATTATTTATAGTGATTATTATATCTCTTAATGGTTTCTAGAGTTTTATAAATAGGGTTTAGGCCCTCTATTCTTCGGTTTATTTTAGAAGGTGATTCTCTAGTGATTCGAGGTAGGTTTCGAAGGTACGAGGGTCCTAGTAAGGACGTATTTCGGCTTATTAGAAGAGAATAAGGGTATCGGTAACGATATTATAGGAGTTTTAAAGTAGTGTTTTCGTCTATTCCTTAAATGTTCCCTAATTGCTAGCGTCTTCGGGGTGTTTTTACTCGTAAGACACCTATTTACTCTTATAGGTAGTATAAAGGTAATTTATAGCGGCGAGGACCTTTTATATTCTAGAGACGTATTTCTTTAGGGCACCCTTAAATAGAGCGTTAAGGTCATTCAACTAGTCTTCCCTCTATTTAATACCGAAGTCTTCTTTAAACTTATCTATATATCTTTTAATCTCTCCTCTCTAGCTATATTCGCCTTCCGATAAGGAATCGTAGGTGTTTCGTGATCGAGACGATATATTTTCTTTATTATAGCTTTCGATCTTTTCTCGGTTTGCCTTAATAAGTTCCTAGGTAGCAATGATTCTTTATTAAAGTGCTACTTTAGCTTTAAGGGCTTTAAGTGTTTCCTTAACACGTCTAGCATTTTCCGTGACCGTTTCAAGATTCGGTTCTATAATCTATAGATCTTAGTTTTAGGATTAGACACTCGATCGTTCATTTTCTTCGATCGGAGGAATGGTTCCTAATTCGTTACCGACCTAGGATGGATTCTTAGGGGTTTCGGTGTTACTTCGAGAGTGGCGGCGAGTAGAGGGAGCCATTATATCTTAGGCAGTTGAAAAAGAAGAATTAGAATTGTAAAGGTATACTGTTTTTAGGTGTAAGGCCTGTCAACCGGGTAAGATACTATGACTGAGAGGGGAACACAATGTATTGTAGAGTGTGCCAAGACTAATTCTTGCCAGAATGCAAAGGATCCTTTGGGGGTCCTTGACTATAGGGAAACCAACATGATAGTGCTGACATTGATATCACCTGACGAACCCCTCTCGGATCGACATCGAATCGATGTCGATCTATTGATAGATCATTGATATGGCCCGCTCTGGGTATTCCAGTTGTAAGGATCTTTTATCCGTTACACTAAGGCTAAATATTTCGAGGGAAACCGAACTAAGCTTCGAGGATTCCTCACTTAGATAGATATACACCTCGATATAAATCAAACTAAGCTACCTACCGAAGCTAGTAAGGTGATCTTTATATTAACCTACTTATATAGCTAGGTATAGAGCTAGTTTAAACTATACATTCGAGATTACTACGAGAAGGAAACTAACGAGTGGTTAACCACTACTACCGAAGTCTTCGGAGGATACTATAACTTCCGTAAGCACCTTAAGCGAATATTCGGAGATATCGATATAGTAAGAACGGCTAAACGTAAGTTATAGAAAATCAGATAATAAACTAGCGTATCGATATACACCTCCGAGTTCTAGTAAATCATTTCGTATCTAGATCTACCCGATCGAGCGTATATCCTATACTTCGAGGTAGGACTTAAACCTAACGTTAAGGAGGAACTAGCTAGGATCGATAGGCTAGATACCCTAGATAAACTTATTAAGATCGCGGTTAAGATCGACAACCGTATTAACGAACGAAAGTACGAACAACGAGAAATAGATTAGTAGAAGCGCGGTAAGATATATAGCTTTAACCGATTTAGTTATAGGCGCCGCGATAGGGCACTACCACGAGATAGCGACCTATATAGCCTAAAGCTAATAGAGTTAGACGCCACTTAAGACGAGTAAAATGAGCGTTATAAGAAGAACCTCTACTTTATATATAGGAAACTAGGACACTATATAAGGGAATATAAATAGAAGAAACCGTATAAGAAACGGTAATATATACGAGCGATATACGAAGAACTACGTGCGACTTAACAATCTAGAAAGGACTACCTAAGAAAGGAAACCTTAGAAGATCTCTTAGTAAAATTAGAAGATATAAGCCTAGAAGAGATAATAGCGGGTAACCTATATATTAAAGGGTTAGCTAATAAGCAATATATCGATTATCTAGAGATTAACTAGGATACTATAGAGAGTTAAGGGTGGACCTAGTATATTCCCTAGGAACTAAACTATTCCCTAGGATAGTCTAATAACTCTTAAAAATAATAAGTGATCCTAGAGACACCACTAGAAAGTCCTAGGAACTATCGTTAACTAAGTAACGATAAAGAAGCCGATAAGCTTATTAATTATCTCTAGGATAAGATTTAGACTAGTAGGTTAGACTAGCACCTTATTATAGTAATTAAGGAAGGCGACGACCTAATAAGATACCCTTACGAAGATTCCACTTACACGTATAAAGGATATACACGATACCTAGGATATAGTAGAATAGCTAGTATTATATACTACGACGAAACGTATATAACCTATAGGTTAGTAAAGTTAGATTACGGTATCGAACTAAGACCACTATAGTGGATAAAGAAGCTATAATAGAAATAAGAGTACTAAGGGATTTAGTATAACGGAAGATAACTATATAATTATGAGAATCGTCTAACGACGTAGTTAGCCGTAACCTTATTAGGAACTTATATCAAACTATTCGTAATTCTACCTATAGGGAAGGCGTGGACCCTTATCGACTTAGGTGCCACTAATAACTTTATAAACCTAAGATTCTAGGAAAACCGATAAGTATTAACTAGAAAGTTATTATAAGTGATACTAGTTTTAGGACTCGATAGAGAAGTCCTCTCTAGAGGAGTTAGCGAAGAAACTATCACCCTACCTATATCTATCTATAGACACCTAGAATTAATTAAGTTTAATATCTTAGAAATGGGAGACTATAACCTCGTTTTAGGTATTCTATAGCTTAGGAAGTATAACCCGAGTATCGATTAGTAAATAGGACGTATCTTATTTAGTAGATACGAGTATACGAAATAATACGACGATTATAAAACGCGTTAGAAGAAGTCTGCCTAATAAAATAATAGTAGTAATAACTAGTCCTATAAGAAAAGGGCTAGGGTATTAGCTATAGGCGTTACCCTAGACACGATAGAATAGTCACTAGATATATCCGACCACGAGTTAGCGGAGTATATAATTATTAAATATAAAAAGCTATATATAACTAGCGATAAACCTTAGATTCCAGACGAATACTAAGAGTTTAGGGATATCTTTATAGCACCGGCCGATAGAGTGCTACTAGAACACGGAATCTTTAATCACGAGATTAATATAATAGAGGGTATAGAACCTACTTTTAAACCTATCTATTAACTATCTTAAAAAGAATCCGGAGCACTTAAGGATTATATCGATAAAAACCTATAGAAAGGTTATATCCGCGCCTCTAAGTCACCGGCGGGATACCCGATCATCTTCGTACTAAAGAAAGATAGGAGTCTTCGACTTTATATAGATTATCGATATTTAAATTCGATTACTATTAAAGATCGACACCCACTACCTTTAATCTATAAAATTTAGGACCGAATTTAAGGAGCAAAGTACTTCTCGAAGTATAATATTACTAATAGAGAATCTACGATGTGATGATCCAGAGATAGAGAAATAGAACGGTAGATTCAACTAGGAGTAAAAGGGACGGAAAGGAAGAAGAGAGAGAGAGAGAGAGAGAGCTATCTACTATCTACTACTATCGGGATCTGTCCTATATAGGGACTACTACCTAAGGCAGAATTAGGCACCTAACATCCCCCTTACAGATCCTAATCTAGTCCATCAAAAAATAAGCGAGAATCAATTCTGGTTTATACTATAAAAACTCCATTTTTCTTTATCGAATTAGATTATTCTAAGTAGCTTAATAAAGGCTTTAAACTACTCTTTTATAAGTGCTTTAGTGAAACCGTTAGCTATATTTTTCTTAGTATCAACTCGGTGAATATTAATATAGCCTTAGGCGATAGCGTCTCTTACGAAGAAGTATCTTAATATCAACTAGCGATTAGCCGATTTACCACCCTTCTTTAATAGAAGTAGTTATAAATTGATATTATTAGTATAGATCGTGGTAGTATCTAGCCTCGGTAGTTATAGAGAGTCGGCTATTTTGTTTAGCTATATAGTATCTTAGGATAGTTGATTAAGAGCACACCACTCTATAATAGTGGTTAAGTTTATAGTAATTGATTACTTCTTAGTGGACTAAGTAACTAGTGATCCTATAAAGAACTATACCACTCCCTCGGTCGACTTACTATCTTACTAGTTAGTATATAAGGTATTAGCGTATATTAAGAACTATAATTTATCTGATCGTCTAAAGATAAGGCCGTGTTTATTTCCCTATAGGTATTTAACAACGTGTTATATTACTTCTATATCGTGAATTATTAGTGTAGCGAGCCTATACTATAGTCTAGTAACGGTAAATCGGATATCTAGTCTTATTTTAATAGCTAGCTAGTTTAGTATACTAACCACTTTTTAGTAGTGGTTATAGCTATCGTCGTCGAGTACGGTAGAAGCGTTAGTATTATCCTCTCTCTAGCTAGGAGGTAAGGGAGTATCTTTAAAGCCTACCACGTCTACTATATATAGCACTTTCTACACGTATACTAACTAAGTTATAGTGATCGTCTTATTAGTATAGTCACGATAGAGAGTATAGTTAAGATACTACTTCGGCTCACTAAGGTCTTTTATATCGTAGAATTAACGTAGTTATTTAACCACTTTCTCAATCTTAGCGTTAGTGGGAGTAGTAATAATAAAATCGTTAATATAGATTATTATAATAGTCATCTAGGAGCCCTTACCTTTAATATAGATATAGGGGTTATCTTTAAGCGGGTGGAAACCGATCTATCGTAGCTTATAATATATATCTTTATTCTATAAATATATAGAGTCTCGAAGACCGAATAACGCCTAGTTTAGTATATATACCCACTAATTAGAATTTCCTTTAACATTAGAGTACTCGAAGCTAGTGGGTTACCTTATATAGACAACTTTAGCGTTATCTCTCGAAGCATTAAGATAGGCGGTAGTGAAATTAACCTATCTCTATTTAAGGCTATATAGATAGTAATAAGACTAAGCACTATCATATTTAAAAGTTAATACTTCTACTATTATAATCCTTTTAATATAACATGTAAGTGATTTAAACTATACAATGCATTTTAGTTTAAAACTGCAACATTACAAATAATGATTTAATAATATAACCATACAATGTAAAATATAATGTGAACATACAATGCATTATGCAACATTACAATATAACCATACAATGCATTTATTAAAATGCAACATTACAAATAATGATTTAATAAATATAAACCATATATGAATTTATTAAAATGCAACATTACATATGATTTAATAATATAACTATACAATGCATTTTAAATCTATCATTATGACGATAACACATTTAATTAGATCTATCTAGATCTATTTTCAAAAGAGATAAATAAGACTATAACCACCGAGATAATAATCTTTTTAAAACACGGTTAATATCTTCTTTATATTGAATATACTTCAATTAACTAAATACAACCTTTTTATCTCTTTACTTTCTTACCTTTCATCTTTAGTTTTTCTTTCCTACCATCTAACCCCTATAACCTCCTAGAGTTTCCCCAGACGCAGCATAAGCGACGTTATAGATCTATCCTCTACGACCGATAGTGACACTTCCGGGGTGTCTTTCCAGCCTAATATCGATGCGACCGATAACTCCGATTCTAGGGAAGCCTCAAATTCAACCGAGCTAACAACTCCGGAACCCACCTATCTTCCTAATAATCGTAGTAGGCCTTCCACCCATCCAAAACGACCTATACGTCGCCTAGCGGACGCTAGTGTTCTGCCCGATTTCAGCGATAACCCTAATGACGACACAGACGAGGATATTACAAACGTACCACTTGAGTATAGGCGCTCAGAACAAACCAAGGTTAGGGGTCGACGAATAGAAAAGCGCTAGGATAAGTGAGCATTTATTCAGACCTACGCAATAGAAAGCGATTCCTCGGAACTTCCCAAATGTATATATTATACGTTAAACCCATATAATAATGATCCTAATATTAACACTACTTCTCAGTAACAATTTTCCTTTCCCTAAAATCATTAACGATCCGTCGCTTATTTTCAGCCCTCATACATTTATATTCGGTATACTTCTTTAGCTCCAAGCCTTCAAAGTCCCTACGCTTTCCTCTATAGAGCGCCTTCGAAAGCTATTCGTTTAAGGTGGCCGACAATAGATAGAACTACCCTTAAAGCGCGAAGTCGAAGGCTATTATATCTTCTATAAGACAGACGTAATTAATAGATATACGGTTCTTTAATAGAACTAGCCGATAACCGATAGCGCTATATCTAGGCGTCTAAGAAATCTAGGGGAGATCCACGGCCTCCTTTAGTTAATATTCGCCTATCATTTTCGCTATAGAGGGGGAAAGATATTAAACGAAAGTAGCGCGGTCAGCGAAGCATAGCAAAATCTGATTATAAAACACGCTAACACTCGCACTTTCTTAAATCATTATCTTCCACGATATATCGATACCGATATATAGAACGTTATAAACGGCCGCGAATCTAATAAGTCTCTAATGCGCGCTATCACCTAGATAAGTAGGTGGATTGATAAGAGACGCCCTCGACACCTCACTTCGGAGTAATAAGCGTCCCTTCGCGAATATCTAGAATATATTAAGGCCACTCGGCGAATAAAGGAGTAAGCCGAGGAGTGTAAATACGATCCTAGTGTAGCGATATAATCGCGATTAGAGAAATTGACACGCGAAACCTCTAATATATTCGGCCGGTTAGAAAGAGCACTAAGACGGAAGGTGCGCTATAAGTTCGACCGTAAATAGACTATTATAGATATTGAGCGATAGCTCTTAGGGGCTGCTATTAATGATAAAGAGGCGAAGAAGGTACTTTAAGTAGAAGACTAGATGCTACCGGAGTAGATTAATCTTCTTAAGAAATTATTTATATAGCCTACCTCTTAATCCCTAGAGGCGGAGTGGTAAAGAAGGAACGCTACCGTGGCTACGATCTCCCGATACTATGGTTTCCTTAAAGGTAGGCTATTACGTAGGCGACGTAAACGGGCTGCACCAAGTGATAGGTTCGATAAAGAAGAGACTAGCGTGTTACTAGAGCTAGCTAAGAAGAGTTACAGCTCTCCGGAGCCTTCGCAGTAGGATATTCTTCTTATAAAAGCCAAAAATTATATCAAAAAGGCTAAGAAGCCCCGCCGATGTTTTCAATGTTATGGCGACACCGAACTTCCTATTCATCGCCGCACGTAGAAATATAGCGAATATAAGTCGACTCTACGACACTTTCGAGAGAAGCACTTACAGGATCGAAGGTGTCATATATATGACGAAGATCTACTACATGAGATGCATCTTCGCAGGCATGCAGAAGAGGTTCATCGCCTCAGCACTGAACGGAAATACTACACCAAAGAAGAAATGGGATCGGACATTGATACCGATTAATTGGGAGGCTTGCAGGTGTTCTGTCAATTGAAGTATTGTATGTTGTCTATGCTTATGAGCATGTCTAGGTTCATAATATCAACAGGCTATTTAATGTTTCCCTTTTTACATTATTGAGAAGCGGTCTTTCTGGAGTAGGGACGCACTAGAGAGTAGGGACTCTGAATCAGAAGGCTCGAGGGGTCGCAATTTCAAACCGCCAAATACCCGTGTCCAATCAGCCTTCCGGAGAACCACAAGTTCCCCACTATCGTGTGGCCGAGGGTCTACTTGGGGTTCAAGGATACTTTCAAGTTCGCGGTTTAGAACAAGCTCATTCAAAACCACGGTCCTGAAAACCACGGTCCTGGTCCTTCCAGTAGTCTTGCTGCCTGAGGCTTCACGAATTCTCATCATCTATAATTCCCATCCTTGTTCAGTTCCACGTGCTTACTTATTATACACACGGTCATGGAGCCAGACCCATAAAACGATAGTCTTGCTGTTGTCCGAGTGTGGCTGGGAATGTTTCCAAAAGGTTGGGACAAACTATGAATCAATCGCTCGATCGATTGGCATGTGGTTTCATAGATCCCAGTCTATTTCCAGGAACGCTGACAGGGTCTCACGTATACATAGAGGTGGATAGTGTTTCAGATGAACTATCAATATTAAGAACAACTATAGTTGACTCTAGATACAAGACGTAGCATCTATTCCTAGGAACGTGGCATCTATTCCAGGAACGTGGCATCTATTCCAGGAACACAGCATCTATTCCCAGGAACGCAGCATCTATTCCTAGGAACGCCCCTTCCAACATTACCTTGGAATACGATACCGTCCCCAGTAAGGAGGCGAGAATGAAATTGCATTCCTATGCATAGCTGTTACAACTTGAGCGATCTGGCGATTTCATGATTGTAATATGTTATCTATGTCCGAAATATGGATCTAGCTCAAGGGAGGCAGTCACTCCTCCCATGTCCCCAGCTGGTGTATATCTCATATCTCGCGAGAGCTTCTGGGCACCGAGCCTTCTAGCACGGCTGGACATGATTCTCTTCCCAATGCTTATGGGCTCACCGTGACGGCCAGTTTGTCTGACATCTAAATCTGGCACTTCCCGGGTATTATAAACACCCTACCCTGCCTTTTTGGGCTAGGCTAGGATTTTTGCCACGGGATTCCATATTGTTTGAGACCTTTCGCTGCTGAGGACCATTTACCTCTTTTAAACCAAACTGTCTTTCCATTTCATTTTCTTCTCCCCATCTAGGTATTATATTAATAAGCCTATCTTAATCTCAAATCCATCTGTTACTATTACTACTACTACTACTACTACTAGTAAAGAGTTGGCTTGTTACATCCCTCCGACTTGGCGCCCCCGGGCCAGGCCCGCCCGGGCAACCTTCCAACCTTGGAAGGAACAGGAGAGCTGACTAACCAAATAATTAGTCATCAGATACGGGCCCCGGCGGGTCGACGAGGGACTTCTAGCCACTTGATGATTTTGTGTTTGCCCCGCTGAGGTATCTGGGCGCAAGCCAAATCTAGAATGCAATCAACATGCCCGCTCGTTTGGACCGTTCAAATGGTCGCTCAAGGGTCCTCCCGAGGTCAAGGCTAGGATGCAAAACTTGCAAGTAAGTGTTTCTTTTCCATAGGCAGAGTTTGATATTGAGCATGTCGTAGAATTCGACGAGTCAAGTGCGGAGAAGAAAAGCCCAGCTGTGTTCGATGTACCAGTACAGGTCGCAAGTGTGACTTTGAAGACACACCACCCTCTTCCACAGTCTCGGTTATCGCCAACCCATTATCACTATCACCAAACACCAATAAGGTGTGGCGAGAGCGACGTGCATTTGCTTACTATTTCGAATATGCTGCCCCCTCCATCGGCGGGGGATTGGATGTTGATTTCTGGCGCACTGTCGTCCCACAGGTCTGCCGCTATGAACCTGCTGTGTGGGATGCCATTATCACCATTAGTGCGCTATTTGAGTGCCCCAAAGCATGCCTGGATCCCGCGTCACAACGCCGTGGTAGTACTATTTATCTGACGCAGAATCATCAAGACGCCTTAGGCTGGTACTCACGCTCGGTATCCGCTGTTCGTCGGCGTATTGAGCAGGGTAGCGTGGATGCCTTTGTTGGACTGATCAGTTGTGTCCTTTTCATCTGCATCGAGGCTATCCAGGGAAATGCAGACGGGGCAATGCAGCTCTATAGTCAAGGTGTGCAGCTCATCATCGCTTTACGTCCCCAAATAGCGTCCGGGGCTGCGAGTCAAGCTTCCTTGCTAGAGGATACGATTATCCCAATATTTCTCCGTCTGGGAGCATTCGCTCTCGCCGGCGGCGGGGCTCCGGTAACTGCTTCACTACGATACTCTGAACTTGCCTTGACGCAACAGTTTGACACACTCAAGTCTGCTCGGGAGGCGATCATGCTCTTAGCTATAGAAATCCCCGTTTTTGAACGCGCCTGCACCGAACACTTAATGGGGGCTAATACCCCCAATGTACCGGAGGAATTCAATACTAAACTATTCAGTCTGATGACCAGACTGAGGAACTGGCGTACTGGCTTCGATAAGTTGATGAGAGTGCTTCGTGCTAAAGACATGTTATCGCTGCAACAGATTGGTACTGGTGCCCTTCTGTTGAGTTATCATGATATGCTATATGTCATGCTTGAGACCTGCACATCATTGTCATTGATGCAATTCGACGCTTATCTCCAAAACTTCCAAAATATCGTTGAACAATGTGCGAATGCACCTAAAGCTTCGGTGCGACCAGACGGCACCCAGCCTCCATTTACCTTTGAAGTCAATGTTGGCCTTCCACTCTGGTTTACCAGTCTCCGATGCCGTGAACCGCGTACCCGACGCGCGGCACTGACTCTACTCTACCAAGCGCCCACAGTGCAAGGATTTTACCAGTGCTCAATCTGGGCAGCCTTAGGGCGAACGATCATGGAGATAGAAGAATCCCGGGCAATGGCGATGAATGTAGCCCATCATACATCCAATCTTAGTGCACTGGAGCCATCAGGTGGACCAATTCCCGGCTCCGAACTTGCCCCAATCTCATATTATGCTCATACGGATATGGGACCTAGAATACCAACAGCACTGCTTATCCCAGAGGAGGTGCGCATTGGACCAATTGCTGCTTTTCGGCCAATGGATGGTTTTCCTCCTGGGACTACGGAGGCAGATATTGTGAAGTGGAATCGCGGCCCTGACCAACTCTTTCTGCGGTTTTCCCGGAATCTGACCGGCGATTCTTGTCGGATAGTGTACGAATATGCTCCTCTTGACTTTTGATTATACATATGTACTATCCTCTTCCTAGTTTCTTCAAATATGATATACATCTATACATGGATAGAGCAGGGTAACCTAGCTCTGTATAAATATCCCATATTTTGGGAAATAGCAGAGAAGTCGCGGTTGTAAAACTATAATTGTCAGTTCTTGTTAGTTTAGCTACCACTTATTTTGGGCTGCTTCTCCCTACATACCGTTTGGTATCGAAATTTCCACAAAGGTATGTATGTAGGTAGCATCATCGAGTATCGACAGTGATAGTGGCTGTGCTACATAGATCTCAACGGATTACGAGGTTTAACGTTCAAAGGAAGCTCCTTACTCCATGTTCGAAAAAACATCTATCCCATCCTTAGGATCCTCTGCGGGAAGCCAGCTGCACGATGAGCTACCTCCTTCACCCCTCGTGTTGATTGCGGACTCCTATTCCGATAACCTCGTTGTCAAATACCTCGTGGCCCCGATTGCCAAGCATCCTTTCCTGTAAGCAAATAAATACCTACCATTGGTGATGATTGCTAAATGTATTGGGAATATAGAACCACCTTTGCACTTCTAGCTTTTCTCTTTGGCTCTCTCCCGGTGTGTGGCCATTGGAACGCTGAGGAGGTTTGCGATCGGAGATTCAACTATCTGGCATTTTTCATTGCGGTGGGACTATTGGGCTTGAAGGGCTATGCCACTTACCTTGGGCGAAAGCTCGAAAAAGGACGGATGGTCGCGAAAGGCTCAACTTAGGTAGTTCTGATCTTTGCTTATACGCTGGAATCAATTTGACAATGTCCAAACTTACCACTATGCTTTAGCCCCCAAATATTTTTATTATAAGGTCTCACCTTGTTACTCTTAGCTTTGATAAAAAAAAAGTTCAAAATTAATACAATCAAGCTATTCTATCAATATTAGCATTTATATAGAGTATCTACTCCCCTAATCAATCCTATCCTTCTTCTTTAAGAGCCTCTCTAGGTTCGACGATGAGGGCGTCCCTAAGGAGCGAGAAATATCATTAGCTAGTTAACCACTTAGCAAGCTATATAGGAGAGCACCTAGGATATCCTCTCTTCGCTAGATCCTCTCACCTAGGATCGATCCACCTAGCGAGAACCATTAGCATTCGAACATATGCTTTCGTAGGAAGGTGGACGGGGACGGGGACGTAGACGGGGACGTAGACGTGGAACTAGTAGTGCTAAACCTATAAGCACCGAAGAACGGGGACGTGGTCGAGGACGGGGACGGGGAGGAAAACGCGTGCAGGGGGTTGTATAAGAAGTAGGATGATCAATATATAGATTTTTAAGGTAGGAATCAGGCAGAATGTACGATTTTTTCTCATTAAAATGCAGTGTTTTTTACTATATAAACCAGAATATATGGCAGAAAACTCTATAATGGCAGAAATATATGGCAGAATTTAGTGTCGCACCAGATCGAGAAGGCGGTAGGAGTATGCACCTGATTTTGTAGGCAGGGGGGGTACGAATATCAATCCCCTTTCTTTATTATAGCTTTCGATCTTTTCTCGGTTTACCTTAATAAGTTCCTAAGTAGTAATAATTCTTTACTAAAGTGCTACTTTAGCTTTAAGGACTTTAAGTGTTTCCTTAACACGTCTAGTATTTTCCGCGACCGTTTTAAGATTCGGTTCCGTAATCTATAGGTCTTAGTTTTAGGATTAGACACTTAAACGTTTATTTTCTTCGATTAGAGGAATAGTTCCTAATTCGTTACCGACCTAGGATAGATTCTTAGGGGTTTCGGTATGTAACGGATAAAAGATCCTTACAACTGGAATACCCAGAGCGGGCCATATCAATGATCTATCAATAGATCGACATCGAATCGATGTCGATCCGAGAGGGGTTCGTCAGGTGATATCAATGTCAGCACTATCATGTTGGTTTCCCTATAGTCAAGGACCCCCAAAGGATCCTTTGCATTCTGGCAAGAATTAGTCTTGGCACACTCTACAATACATTGTGTTCCCCTCTCAGTCATAGTATCTTACCCGGTTGACAGGCCTTACACCTGAAAACAGTATACCTTTACACTTAGGTAATCGCGGTGCCTAGATAGCGCTAGTAGGTATAAAGGCGATAACTTAAGACTTGATCTATTTAAGGTACTCGTCTACCTTACCGAACTTAGTGCCGCTTCGTTCGCCTAAGTCGGATAGTTAACTTATTATTTTCTTAATATTATACTCTAGTTCGCCTATCTTCTTCTTCTACTTAGCGATAGTATTATCTCGCTCGACGTCGGAGTTAGGTTTATCTAGGGTTAGAGTAACCTACTCCCTAATAGGCTTCTTACCCGAACTAACGTGAGATATATTATCGTATAGTGACTCGAAACTTGATTCGAGACGGTCTTTAATATATTACGTACTACTAACTAGTTATAGTTAGGTTAGAAGGGTTCGGTTATACTTACCTTAATACGCCTTAGTATCTAACGTTAACGATCTATACTCTTAACCGTACTATTGCCTAATAGGCCTTACTATAGGATAGGTCCTTTTAAGGTATCGAGGAACGATACTAGGTAGAGCGCCGAGGAGATCTATACTAAGGTATTAGTCTACTTATAGGTATTATTAAGTTATAATCAAGTAAAGAGTCACTAAAGTTCTAAAGGTATATATAAGTAATAATATATAATTGAAGACGAAGAACTATACTAAGTATATAAATGAGTGTCCTTATATATCCTTTATACCTACTCCCTAATCTACCCCCTAGGGGTAGATACTAGAGTCACTATATACTCCTAGGTATACTCCTATAGAGTAGGTCCTAGAGTCACGCTTAGTTAGACGTATCCTACGATCAACCTTTTCCTATAGAATACCGGGGTTATACTTAGTCAAGTATATTCTACGGCTATCCTACGACTAGTCTTATCCTAGGATAAGTCTTGTCCTACGATATGCCTTAGTCACGTGTCCCGCTCACTAGGTCCCTAGGGATCCTATGATAGTTGCTATCGTGCGGTAGCTTATATCGTAGGATCCGTGGTTTCTTACAATATAGCTTGTCTTGGGTTCGTTGACACCGTGTGTTATTCTGTATCATGAGGGTACAACGGAAAGACCATATATTTCCGTGGTGTATCACGTGACTTGTTGGTTGGTTGGCTCTCGGTGGCCCATCGGTGTGGCTTATGGATCTCCACTGATTGGTGACGGGAGTGCCCGTAACAAACAGATCGTTAACGTTAGAAATCCGAGAAGCATAAGGTAAGTATAACCGAACCCTTCTAACCTAACTGTGACCAGTTAGTAGTGCGTAACACTAATCGTCCGGTTGACGAGGGGTCGATGCCGATAGCTTCGGAGTTACTAGAGCTATTGTTATTATTATAACTCGAAACTTGATTTGAGACGGTCTTTAATATATTACGCACTACTAACTAGTTATAGTTAGGTTAGAAGGGTTCGGTTATACTTACCTTATACTTCTTAGGTTTCTAATATTAACGATCCGTTCTCTTAACCGTACTATTGCCTAATAGGCCTTACTATAGGATAGGTCCTTTTAAGGTATACTCCTATAAAGTAGGTCCTAGAGTCACGCTTAGTTAGGCGTATCCTATAATCAACCTCTTCCTATAAAATACCGGGGTTATACTTAGCTAAGTATATCCTACGGCTATCCTACGACTAGTCCTATCCTAGGATAAGCCTAGTCCTACGATATACCTTGGTTACGTGTCCTACCCGCTAGATCCCTAGGAATCCTATAATGGTTACTATCGTGCGGTAGCCTATATCGTAGGATCCGTGGTTCCTTATAATATGACTTATCTTAGGTTCGCTAACACCGTGTGTTATTCTATATCATAAGGGTACAACGGAAAGACCATATATTTCCGTGGTGTGTCACGTGACTTATTGGTTGGTTGGCTCTCGGTGGCCCATCGGTGTGGCTTATGGATCTCCGCTGATTGGTGACGGGAGTGCCCGTAACAATATACTAGTCACTAATTAGTTATAGGGACTATAACTCCTAATAGGCTACTAAGAGCTAACCGAACGATCTATTATTAGATTATATATAATATCCTATACTCTAGGATACCTAGGCATTTAGGAAAAAGAGAAATTATAATCACGCTTAGTAAGTAAGAGTATAATCAGCCCTAAGTAGGATCCACTTCTAGAGGATATCTAGTATATATATACCTATATAGACTAGTAAACCTCTACTACTAATAGGAGCTATAACTAGCCTCCCGCTAGCCGTCCCGAAGTATACTCTATTTAGTAATACTACGGTTAGCCGTTATATAATTATATAAGTAGTAGAATAGTCGATAGTAGACTAGTAGAATCTACTAAGACAATTCTACTTATCTACGATCTACTTATCTATATAGGAAGAACCTAAGGATATATAAGGACACTCATTTATATATCTAGTTTAGTTCTTCGTCTTCAATCATATATTATTACTTATATATACCTTTAGAACTTTAGTGACTCTTTACTTGATTATAACTTGACAACACCTACGAGTAGACCAATACCTCGGTATAGATCTCCTCGGCGCTCTACCTAGTATCGTTCCTCGATTCCTCAATAGGACCTATCCTACAGTAAGGCTTGCTAGGCAACAGTACGGTTGAGAGAACAGATCGTTGACGTTAGAAACCTGAGAAGCATAAGGCAAGTATAACCTAACCCTTCTAACCTAACTGTGACCAGTTAGCAGTGCGTAACACCCTACCGATTCGCTAAAGTATCGCGGAACGCGGCTATTATTTACGCCCTAGTAAAAATACTAGAAGAAGTATAGCTACTAGATAAAAATAGGCCCCTAGTTTCCACAGGCTCCGCACTTTAGTAAGGCTCTCGTACGCGGCTGTAAAGGTGGCGATGGCCGTCTTGCCCGGCGCGGTACTGGTGCTACTGGGGCCTCGATTGGGGCCCCAATTAGCTCTTGAGCTTCTGAAACTCCGAGACCTCCTTGGCGCGATATCTGTTTATTAGATCGCGTACGCTTGTTCTTCTTCTTCTCTTTTGCAGCGCGGAAATCGCTGTTTTCTTTCGCTAAAATTGCAGCGCTTTGTATCGCGATTTGGCAGCCTTTCACTAATTGTTTAAGCGCGCGATTGGACGGACTTTGTGGACTTTGCGATCTTGCATGAAGTAAAGATTTGATTGACGAAGCTTGTCGACGTAGCTCTTTAAGCGTTTGAGGTGTTTTTGATGTGAAATTGCGGCTTGATTCGCTACCCCGGCTTACCGGGGGTGTCGGCGTAAGAAGCTGAATATCAAGCTTTGAAATCATACGATCGGGATTATAAGGGGATAAACAAGCTGCTGCGAAGCTATTTTTAATAGTGTCAGATTTAAGTGCTTCGATTCGGGCGTAGGGATACGGTAGAAAACAGTTCTTTGCTCAACAAGAAACACGTTTTGATATTGTCATCCATCAAGATAGGAGTAAACATATTATCTGTAAGCAATTGTAAGCCAGACTCTCATCATTAATTGCTGCTTGCTCAGCTTTTGTATATTGCACGTAATATTCTCGTTCTTCGTGCCTCGTGCCTCGTTCCTCATTTAGTTATTACTCTAGTTGTAGGCAAATGTCGCGATCAAGTAGATTTACTTTCATATTGATTATAAAAGGATCACCGCCTAAAATTCGAAATGAGATTGGAATCTTTTATATGATCCTGCTGGCACTTATGTTCAAACAAGCCTTTGAAAGTGAATTTTGGAGTGTTTGCCTGCATTACGGCCTGATATATCAGGCTTCATTGACCAAAAAATTTCTAGAGGCGAACAGACCGCTAAATGTTGTGGAAAGTTCAATTGTTTCCCTTACATTTCACCAAGTTAGATCATTATTGCTTCCACGGTGAATACTAGCAGAGATTTGAAGCTTGGGGCTTATGATGGTTGTCAAAGTTGCACTCATATATTGTTCTCAAACAGTTCAGAGGAATTTTGCACCCAATTAACCGCAGCCATTTGATAAAATGGATTTCATATCAGCTTGACGGCCGAGAATCTTGAAAAGTTAATACATACCCAGCCGTCTAGAATATAATAGTCTCCACTTCACCTAAAAGGATTAAAAGATGCGGAACTCCAACCTTTCGCGGAATAAGCACAATAAACAAGGAAATACTTAAACCACTCATTGGAAGTCACTGGTTTGCGCCACCACCTCTAACCTATTTCTTCCCTCAAACTTTTAGGTAATGGTAGATTATCCATGGGTTAGTCTCCATATCCGGCCCTAAGTTTGTCCGAGGCAAGACTTTCCGTAACCAAGATAAATTGTCTCACAACGGGGCGTAAAATGGGGTAATGACACGTACTCCAAATTTGAGCGGTAAGTCTAGAGAAGTTCAATTGGCCAAGTATGGAACCACCTTCTGAGAAAGGATAGAAAGCCCCCACCCCCAGATAATTAGTGGAGGTATTCCCCGAGAATATGCGGGATTTGAGAAGCAAAGCGACGTAGTTTTGAGTTTCCCCGCATTAAGAAAAGTGGGCAGAGGTTGTACTAAAACGTGTTGTGGGGAAAATGTCCATGATGATCCTAAATCCCCAAATACTAGTATCTCACACTACTTCATCGTAGTTCAGATAAATGCTTCATAGATCAAGATAAAGATGATTGACTAAAGAAAAATGAGACTAATCATAAGCCAAAGATAACAGTCAAGCCTTATCTCTGCACGGGTGGCGTGTCGGAACGGCTCACCCGATCTCAGGATCCCCCTGAACGCCCCTGAAGCCTGAAACCTTGGCTGATGGCGATAAACACCGCACCGGTCTGGGCAGACCGGGCTGACCGGGAAATTTAAACTTCACCGGATAGATGGTTTAAAGGGCCTCATTCCCGCCCTAATTACCATTATCTGCATTTTGCAATTATTCCACTATGTCAGAGAAGCACCAAGAGAAATCGTTAAGTCCTGTCCCTTCACGTGAAGGGCAGGTCCTCGAGGCTCAACATGATGCCGTTTTTGGAGAAATCACCGAAGAAGGTCCGAATTATCGCGATGTATGTTGCCTAACCTTGTAACCCTTTCGGTGCCGTGTACTAATCACTCTATACAATGTAGGTAGGATGGCTAGGAACATCCGTCTTGATGATGAAAACCCAAATTGGTCTCGGTGTCCTTTCAATCCCCGTCGCGTTCGATTCATTAGGCATAGTTCCTGGCGTAATATGCCTATGTGCTATTGCAGCCATCACAACATGGTCCGACTACATAATCGGTGTCTTCAAACTTCGACATCGCGAGGTTTACGGTATTGACGATGTGGGCGAGCTGTTACTCGGCCCCACGGGAAGAATCCTACTCGGAGGTGCATTCGTTCTCTGTGAGTTGAATCCTAAAAAACAATACACGAAGTCATAAAAGAGTCACTTGCTGAACCACAATAGGGTGGGTCTTCGTCGCCGGCTCGGGAATGCTAGGAATCTCTATCGGTCTCAATGCTGTCTCCGACCACGCCGTTTGCACGGCAGTCTATGTTGCCATTGCTGCTATTGTAGCATGCATACTCGGTAGTATCCAGACATTAGGTCGTCTCTCTTGGCTCGCCTGGATTGGTCTGTTCTCTATCTTGACTTCAAGTGAGTATTCCTCTCGTGCTCTTCACGCCTAATCTAATCTGATCGTCCTAGTCATGATCGTCACCGTCGCCGTTGGTCTCCAACCTCGTCCAACAGCCGCACCGAAAGACGCTGTCTGGGTTCCTGACTACAAAATTGTCAACAATCCAGACTTTACCGATGCCATGACCGCTATATGTACCATCGTGTTTGCGTACGCCGGTACTCCAGCATTCTTTTCTATTGCAGCAGAGATGCGGGAGCCCCGTCATTTCAACCGATCGCTGTTCCTCTGCCAGGGAGTTGTCACGGTGTTCTATCTTGCGATCGGCATTGTTATCTACTACTACTGTGGATCATACGTTTCATCCCCTGCTCTTGGGTCTGCTGGTCCAGTCGTCAAGAAAGTGAGCTATGGGTTTGCTCTGCCAGGCCTGTTGGTCAGCACATTGCTATTCATTCACGTAAGATTTTCTCTTGATAACAAAAATCGTCTACCTAAGCTAACAGCTATCTAGATCACTGGAAAATATGTCTTTGTCCGCATCCTACAAGGTTCCCGCCATTTGGCCTCCAACACTATGACCCACTGGGTGGTCTGGCTTAGCTGCACTATCGGGACTGCTTTGGTCGCTTATATCATTGCTAGCGCTATTCCCGTGTTTAGTGATCTCGTCTCTCTTGTGGGCGCTTTACTTGGTACTCCCATGTGCTTCCAGCCAATGGGTGGTATGTGGCTGTATGACAACTGGAACCGTAAAGACGGTCGCCGGTCGCCCAGATGGATGTTCATGGTCGGATGGTGCTTTTTCATCATAATAGCTGGAACTTTCTTGATGATCGGAGGTACTTATGGATCTGTTGTCAGCATTATCAAAAGCTACAAGAAGTCCGGAGGTTCGGCTGCCTGGTCTTGCGCCGACAATTCCGCTTAGATAGTGGTATTAGATTTTTTTTTTTAAATCAAACTTCTTTTTCTTCACACATTAAGATACTATCAGACTGAACAGTTGGTGATGCACATATGATCCAGTAAGATCAAAGACATTTTCAACCAATTGAAGTACAGCGCCGCATCTGACCAGATCGGGATCTGATGTCGTCGTACCCCACTTCTTCTAAATATTTACTCTTTTCCTTATACCAGCAGTCTTTTGGTTATCACTCTCGATTCTCAACGTCTGTCGCCTAGAGTAGGCAAAGATATGGCATCGATTGGACAGTTGGCGGTTTTAGGGTTCACTTTGGGTCTGATTGCGATTCTGCGAACGGCCTTCGCAGAAAGGAAGAGAGTCAATCTGCCCCCAGGGCCAAAGGGCAAATTTCTTATCGGCAATTTATTCGATCTTCCACCGCCAGGAGCACAGGAATGGCAACATTGGTTGAAGCACAAAGACCTCTACGGTGCCGTCTCACGTTCGTCACTTCTGACCAGTTGAGCGGATCTAATTATTCCGCGCAGGTCCCCTCAGTTCTATCACAGTCCTAGGCAAAACGATTATCATAATAAATGACAGAGGCTTGGCTTTTCAAATCCTGGAAAAGAACTCCGCGAAACATTCTTCTCGGCCGCGCCTCGTCTTCGCTGATGAATTGTACGTCTACCCGGGCTTCGTTGCCTCTTGGGAGGTCCTCTCTCTCTCACACACACACTCTCTCTCTCACACACTCTCTCTCACTCACACACACACACACACACACACACACACACTTTCTCTACCCTATCTTTGAGTAGACTTATCTCGAGCTAAACTGATAATCCCAGATCTGGATGGGGCATGTTGCCCTCAAGCCAAGACAACACACCGCTCCTTCGAGCGTATCGTCGCGCAATCACAAGAATCATCGGCACACGAGAATCCGCGTCCAAGTTCAATAACCTTCTTGAATTAGAAGCACGAAGATTTGCATGCCGTGTTTTGCGTGCGCCTGAGAAATTCATCGATCACAACCGGACGTAAGCTCCTGTGGATATGTCGTCTTCAGAGATAACTTGCTGATAGCTTGAAAATAATAGTGCTGCTGGTGCTTTTATTTTGAACATCACATACGGCTATAATATCGAACCTCATGGTGACGACCCGCTAGTGCTTCTAGCTGATCATGCATTGAAGCAATTCTCGGATGCTGTTGTCCCGGGAAATTGGCTTGTCGATTTGATTCCAGCGTGTAAGATTTGAACCACTCCAACGGGCAGGAATCGTTGCTGAATTGAGTTTAGTGAAATATGTACCAGCTTGGATGCCGGGGGCTAATTTTCAAAGAGTCGCCCGAGATCACTTCCGAACTCTCACAAGACTTGTAGAGAGCCCGGTTGCCTTTACAAAATATCAAATTGATAAGGACGAAGATCGTCAGTCTTTTGTATCTACGCTTCTCAAACAAGGAGAAGATGAAGAAATTGTCAAGTGGTCAGCATTGGCAATGTATGGGGGTGGAGCTGATACGGTGTGTTTTCAAAATTTTACAATAGGGACTGACCATATCTCACACATTCCTTCACCTATAGACTGTTGCGATCCTGGAAGGATTCTTTCTGGCAATGATGCTGTTCCCAGATGTTCAATGCAAGGCCCAAGCCGAGATGGACATTTTATTCGGCATGCCTACTTTGCCAACAGCGGCCGACCGAGAGAAGTTACCCTATGTGAATGCACTCGTGAAGGAAGCCATCAGATGGCACAGTGTTGCGCCTTTAGGTATTCCTCACAGAACGGACGAAGATGATATCATAAATGGTTTTTTGATTCCAAAGAACGCCATTATTCTCCCGAATATCTGGTATGTTTTTCAAATACAATTGACCTCGCTTTGCCTTTAACATGATGTTTAGGGGGTTTAATAATGATCCCGCGATCTACCCTAGCCCGCGAGAATTCCAACCGGAGCGTTTCCTTTCTTCTGACCCTGCTGTTGACCCGGGAGATGCGGCCTTTGGCTTTGGTCGCCGAGTATGCCCCGGGCGCTTGATTGCTGAAACTTCTATTTTCCTGATGATTGCTCATACACTCGCCATATTCGACATTAGAAGGCTTGTTGGAAAAGATGGCAAGGAAGTCGACCCGATTGTTGAGTTTTCACCTGGAATTTTGAGTCACCTTGCTCCGTACAAAGCTGCTTTTGTTCCGAGAAGTAAGGAGCACGAACAACTCGTCGTTGATTTTGAGAAAAGCCATCCCTTCGAAAAAGGGGATTCCGAGATCTTGGAGAATGTGGTACAACACGCCAAATGGAGGAATATTTGAAAGCTTCCCGTGCGTAATTAGTCGTCTTCTTGAGTTTTAACGATTTGTATAGCCAGGAAATCTTTGTTGCTATATTCTGATTTGGGGGGTCTCGCTCCGTATTCCGATGGAATCAGGCCGGCAATCCCCGCCTACAGACCGGCTCAGAAACGCGTCTCTATAACACAAAATAAGATAGACGACACGTCAAGCTTTTCTTGGACGCCGATGTGAAGTCGGACACTTGCTTTGGAAAGAGAATATAGTGCAAAAGGGCGCTATACCATTTTAGGACGCCGACGTGCTTCAATAAATCACATCTGAACCAATCAGAGCACAGTTTAATATGGAGAATGGCCAATCAGCTTGCAGGATTGGCGTGAGCATAGAAAACGAACCTTGGATAGCCACATTGTCTTCGTAAGATGTGAAACGAGTGTAGGCCAATGCGAGGATCAAAAAAAATATTTAACCAGCATGGCGTCCACTGACTGTCAGAAATAACGGCACATTGAAATTCCCAGTATCAGATACAGCGTTTTTATGATACTTCAACAATGAACCCAGTCAACACTGAGCCATACAAGCTTCCGGATGATGCTACTTGGCTAGGTAAGATCGAGCACACGGGTTTCACAGCGTTTTACTGACCCCAATATCAGTAACGGGTTGTTCATCCGGAATTGGTCGCGAAATAGCCACTTTGATCGCAAGCAAGCCCAATCAACGTATCGTTGCTACTGCTCGAAACGAGGCTGATCTCTCTTATCTTCCTGACGATAACTCCGATATCCTCAAACTTACCCTGGACGTGACGTCTGTTGTTTCTGTGGAGGCTGCCTTTACTGCAGCTGCGAAGCACTTTGGCGAAAGCTTTCACCTCGACGTCGTGGTCAACAATGCAGGGTATTCTCTTTCGGGTGACACTGAGGGCGCAACAGAGGAAGAGATGCATCAGGAGATGGAAACCTTGTTCTTTGGTACGGTTCGTGTGACGACACGTAGCATTGCAGTGATGCGACAGAGCAAAGATCGTCGAGGTGGTCTTATCTTTCAAATCTCGTCGCTCGCTGGACTGTGTGCCTTCCCTGGGCATGCTTTCTATCACGCTGGAAAGTTCGCCGTGGAAGGATTTTCGGAATCTGTGGCTCGTGAGATGCATCCTGATTGGAATAGTGAGTGACTGGTGTTAGCTGCGCCTTGGTGTTGTAGGGCATTCATCACTAACTATCGGCAGTCAACTTCTGTATTGTGGAACCAAGTGGCGTGAAGAC
The DNA here is from genome assembly GCF_028829775.1 of Penicillium samsonianum. Lineage (NCBI taxonomy): Eukaryota > Fungi > Ascomycota > Eurotiomycetes > Eurotiales > Aspergillaceae > Penicillium > Penicillium samsonianum. Next base: position 1,083,316 of record NW_026643260.1, on the reverse strand, counting down.
GAGCTTTGAAGGCCACAGCAAAGCCAATATCAAACCACATCCCGCCTATGTCGGAGATGATATGCCAGCAAGAAAGCTTGAGAAGTATGTGAGCGCTGGCATGAAGCTCGGCGTTGGAATTGAGCCCTCCGCCATAGCCGAGACCTTGTTCAAAATTGCTAGCCGCGAGAAACACGTTCCTCTTCGGCTTCCCCTAGGCGCTGTTTCTTGGAAAATGTCCAAGTCCAAGTTCGAGAGTTTGCTGGAAGACTTTGAGGCAGTGAAGGACATTAGTGCAATGGGTCAACAAATTTGAGGTTGCTGGTGTTGATTATAATGAGTGAAGGGTGCCGTGCCGATGACTGAAGCTTTGGATAATGTGCATATTGGCTACGTTGACCTAAAGATTTGCGCTTAGCAAAAGTCTTAGTTTTTGGTAGAGGCTTTGGCTTGAAGATTATGTTTGAGATTGATATGAGGCGGACTCAGTCACCCATATTTTGGCTCACCTGGGCTATTTACACCTGAGCTGTGCACTTGTAGCTTCGTTGTCTGAATTTCCTCCCGTTTTTACGTGCCCCGAGCCAGATCTGTCACAACAAGTCAATCAATGGCAATTTCAGCACTCACCAATTCAACTTTTTTTTAGCCAACAGGTGTTGGTTTCTGTCCGCTATCACACGAAATAATGACACACTCTGCAGATAAAGTCACAGCTAAGAGCAAGGGTTTGGAGGCCTTGTCGCAAGGAAGTGCGGATTCCTATATTCCTTGATTTCGATGAGCAACGACATATTCTCAGCAAGATGGGTACGGAGTACGGATGATCTACCATCCGAAAGGAGCTATAAAGCTAAACTTTACTTCAGAACGGAAGGTGGCCCATCCGAGATCCACCAACAAATCAAACGTTACATTTTTCTTGATGCTCCCATGCTTACATACTCATACAAAGTAGAAATCTCGGTGCCTTTTCTATTTTGATATAGGTTCCTACAAGACAATGGAAGCACACAGAACTCTAGAGTTCTACTGCGCTATTTAGCTAATCTCGATCCATAGTTTATAATCAAAGGACAAGGTTAACTAGCTAAGACATATTACCAATCGGCTTATACTCCAACAAGAGGTCCTCGGGGTAGGTGCCGATTTATAGGCTTAAAAGATGTCTTCACGTCCTGGGGATAAATTCCACTTAGTCTATTTCACAAGACATCATCCTCTGCTTCAGTACCTTCACTCAAATTCTACTCCTTCATATCTCATATTCCACACTCCAATCATCAGCTTGAAACCATGTCTGCAATCTTATCAACCCCCAACACCAGCACCACGCCTGACCAACCAGGTCACTGGGTCGTCACCGAATTTGGAACTCCATCCGTACTGAAATGGGAATCCTGGGACCCCAATTCTGAGTTTTCTGCCGACAAAGTCCTCGTCCGCATCATCGTTGTCGGCATCGCTGGAGTGGACAACATACAACGAGCAGGTGGATATCCCCTCCCACAAACACTCAAACCGGGCTTTACAACGGGATATGACTGTGTCGGTGAGGTCGTTGCGCTTGGCGACTCGGTGCCGAGAGAGAGTGGATTGGCAGTTGGAGACCGAGTTGCCTCCGTGTGCATTACCGGTGCACATGCCACTCATATTGTCCTGTCGTACACGGAACTTATCCGCATTGAACATACCGATGATCCTGTTAAGGTGGCAACTCTGCCGCTTAACTACATGACGGCCTGGGGCATGCTCAAGCATAGCGGAGTCCAACTACCTCCTGGCTCGAGCATCCTTATCGGTTCGGCGAGCGGTGGCCTCGGCACTGCTGTTGCGCAGCTAGTCACAGCCTTTGACATGGATATCAAGATGATAGGAACTTGCTCGCCCTCTAAATTCAACTACCTCAGATCCCTCGGCGTGGAGCCGGTAGACCGCAATGCGCCCGATCTTGTCGAGCAGGTTCGGGCGCTGACAGACGGGGAAGGGGTAGACGTTGCGTATGATGGGGTTTGCAGCGAGGCTAGTCTCCAAAGGAGCCTCTCTGCGACAAAGGCAGACGTCGGAAGGGTCGTTGTGTTCGGAGTCATGTCGGAGATTGCGACGGATGGAAGTGGGATGCAGCTAAGCGTGGGGGAGATCCTCGCATCGCGGCTGCAACCACGCATGAGCTTTTATGGTGTCGATCTGTATTACTCCAGTAATGCTGGACTGGCTGACTTTTACGGCATTTTGGAAAAGGTTCGGAGCGGGAAGCTGGAGCCGGTTATTGCTAAGCTGTTTCGGTTGAGTGAGGCTGTGGAAGCACATGAAGATCTGATCTCAGGAAGTATCGCTAAGGGCAAGATGCTGTTCATTGTCGATGCAGACCTGGCTGCTCAGCATGATATATAAACCAGGTTGGGACTACTGCACTTTTTGCATTGGCCAAGTTGTTGGCTGGCCTAGGCTTTCAGGCACCACCCGCTGGTTTTTTTATCTTTCTCTAGTTAGATAGTTTTCTCTTCCTTAATCAACCTATTTCCCTCAGATCTATGCTTAGAGCTCTTGGTTCATCATAAGTGCGGGAAGAAATCGGCCAAGCCCCATTTTGGATTGTTGCAGTACCACGATCATTGATAAGTAGTTATGCTGTATGGCCACATGTAGTCAGAGTCGAAAGAAGATTTCCCTATTTTCACACGCGACTTTGTTTCTCGAACCGTTTTATATAATTTCTCTTTGGGAAAGTCGTAAATCCCTTACGCTCTCAAATAAAAACAATGCACGAGAAGATGAACAATGTAAAAAGCTGATAAACGAGCACAGATTCTTCATATTTGTCTTTGAGTTCCTACTATACATAAAAGGTCATCAACGAAAGCTCAGTTCAAAAGAGGTGATTCTCAGTTGCTATCCAGCACAATAACCTCCGCCTCTACCTCCCCGACACTCTCCACGCGGAGCGCATCTCCAGCATTTACCATTGTAACAAAGGCCCCATCGCCCTCCTCAAGAACGGCATCCTCCCGACCATCGATCATAACCTTGGACTTGCCCTGTTTGGTCATGGGCAGGTGAATGTAAACATTCCGCTTCTTCCTGGACTCGACAGCTTCTCCGGCGCCAATAGTCCACTTAAATGTCGAGGCCGGCTCAATAATTCCAGCCCCCATGACGAAATCAGCATGAATGGGGATAGTACCGGAAATCTTGGGCACGGCAGCATCTTCCTGTGCTGGGGTAGCTTCGGGTCCCGCAGCAAGCGGGGATAAAATAGGAACAAATGCTTTGCGCTTTGCTTCCTCGCTAAATGTCATAGTATGGTACTGTGGCTTGAGGCCCTGCTTCCAGGGAAGTGCCCAAATTTGAAGGAAGTGAACCGACTTATTGGATTCGTTCTGCTCCGAGTGTGCGATTCCTATCTCACGTTAGCTTCAATTGACTATCGGGCAGATTGGAGGTTCGAGAGACTTACCCGTTCCGCCTGTGGTGAATTGTACATCTCCCCGCTTCATTCGGTAAAATTGTTTCCCTTGCTCCCCCTCGGAGCCCTTCTTAACCATGCTATCCCGGTGCGTGAGCTCACCATTTAGGATGTAGCTGAAGATTTCCGCATCGCGATGCGGATGCGTTGGGAATCCATTGCGCGCTGCAACACGGTCCTCATTTAGAACGCGCAGACTTCCAAAATTCTGGAATCGGTGATCGTAATAGCCGGCGAAGCTGAAAGTATGGAAAGATTTGAGCCAGCCGCCATGTTCAGCGTATCCACGTTCGCTGGATCTGCGGAGAGCAATCTTGGCGTGGGCAAGTGGGTTCGACATTGTTTTAGTTTTAGATCAGTCAAATAGCACAATTGAAATGTGATTGAGGTTATTCTTTTTTGTGATTAGAAAAAATCAGATGTGGGTGTGAGGGTTTATATAGCTTAAGATCAAGTCGTCTAGACGGCTCAAGAACCTTGGAAATCCATCTCATCGGGATTATGGAATCATTATCCATCATCAATAAGAGTGGCACTAGTCCCAAACAGGTATAGCGCTGGATGTAATCACTGACATTTGGTTAGGAATTTCTGACTCATCCATTCGTGACATAATTGAGATGGGACAGGCGAAGTCACATGACTGTGAACAGTCAGCCATGATCGGCAGGGCGTAGTGGGGGCGGCCCTGCAATTTAATTTATATACAGTAAAACCCATATATAACGAATTAATTGATGCACAGTGAAAAGTTCGTTGTGGGTCTGAAAGATACGTTAATATTGTTCGGCATTTCCTATGGCGGATGTCTCCGCTACAGTTTGAGATTTCCCAAGCCCTCACATGCAGCTAAACGTTACACAAGTTCTTGCTGTTGTAGTTCAGAGGGATGATTGTACATGATGTCTCATAGCTTGCTACTTGTCAGGTCTCGCCCCCAATGTTTAGGGCGGGCGTAGAGGACACCCATTTCCTGACTTTTGCCATGTCGACCACAGTATGTTGTTGTTTGTTAAATTGCTAAATTATTAATTTATGGATGAGCTCACCACATGTATCTAAGTAATCCTGCAATGCACCAAATGCTTTAGTTAATCTTAGCTGTCCCGTACTTTGACCCGTATTCATCCACGATCCACTTGCAAAAGTCCTCCCAGTCCCTGTTCCAAGCTTTAATGTGCTTAGCCTTGGTACCAGTTCCATCCTCACCACGGTCAATATCTTGGATCCAATCTTTGTCGGACTGGTCTTCGAAGTTTGCCCACCGTAGGCTGTTCTGTGCCAACGCACCCTGTTTTCTAGTGTAAGCAAGCAGCCCGAATCTTCAAAAGGAGGACAACTTACCAATCCGGCGAGACCAATATTATCAAAGGCTTGAATAGTTTCATAGAAATCATAACTCAACCCTGCCACATCCTGTCCGAGGATGGCTGGATCATCGTTACTGATTGCAGTCGGAATGCCGTGGGCAATCATCGCCGGCAACGGATGGTGAAGAACATCCTCGCTCAGACGGAGCACTTCGTTCGAAATAGGGCATACTTCTACCATGATGTTTTGTTCAATCACTTGACGGATCAACTTTGGGTGTTTATATAAGGAGAAGCCGTGGCCGATTCGTCGCGTGTTGAACAGGACTGCATCGAACAAGTTAAGATCTGTCGAGTTCCCGTCTCCCAGCGTTTCTCCAGCATGGAAGAAATACGGAATGGTGAGATTCAAGGCCTCGGTCTGTTGACGGAACCATACCAGTTCCGGTGCCAGATCAGAAAGAGGACGGCCGAGATCTTCTTGGGCAACCAGGTCGTAGCCACTGAAGAGCTCTGGGAAGTTTTGCTTCCTCTGGATGGCGATTCTCATGCCTATGAAGGTCAGCAAGCTAGCTTTCATGTTAACTGGGTCGGTCTTTTGTCATACTCTTAGTGATCGAAGAGCGGTTCTCGAAGCGCATATCCGACCAAATAACTCTTGCACCCAAGAAGTTTTTGCCTAGCTCGGTGGCCTTGAACTTCGCAATCTCCTCAACTAAGACATGCCACCAAGCGTCGAGATCAGGGTCAATGTCTTCTTTTCCATTGTGGACTAGCAGCCCACTTGATCCTCCGCTTCGGATCTCCACCCAGTTAATACCGTCGGTTGCCAGATCTTCGAAGAGTTTCTGGTAAAACTTCCTGACCACGGGTTCGTACTGGATCATGGTATCAGCCGGACCAAAACAGGCCTGGAACCGTCTCCAGACCTCGTCGACACCTAACTCGTGGCGGGTCGAGTCCTCCGGTAAAATGGTTGTCTTACTTCTGATAAATTCAATGAAACCCGCTTCACCACCTTCAAAGCTGGCTGCGGCGGTTTTGACAGGAATCTCTGTTTTAGGAATGTATTCAGCAGAGTCAATCCTGGACTGATTGCTCGAAAGAGTGCCGTTATTATGGGCGAAAGTGATGGTGGCATTTTCCTTGGCATCATTAGTGTCAACAGGCTGTGACGCAGAAATTACCATTCCTTCAGTGTGGATGATGATTTCCAGAATTTTTTCGTACGGCAGCATAGCCGATAGATGAGCATGCAAAAGTGCACCCTTGGGCATACGCTTGATCACTTTCCAAAGGGTCGTGTTGGAGATATGCGGCCGGGCAAGGGGGAACTCCTCTCCTGCGAACTGTTCCTTCTCCTCATCGTCTGGCGTGCCGGCCACTCGCCAGTAATGCTCAATCTCATCCTGTCGAATTGCTTGAACAATCTCATCAGCCCGTTTGGCAGTTGGGGAGAGACTCTGCCGGAAGATGTGATCTGCGTGACTGGTCAGTTCTATTTGCTTAAAATGAAATAAATGAACAGTTCAAAATTGTCTGAAACGAACCCTGTCGATGTGTCTTTTCCAACGCGATCAGCTTCTCGCGGTCTCTGAGATGCTGTTGCACCAGAGGGGCATTGACGTTTGGCTCTCCCTCAATTGCCAATGCCGTCGAGACCCCCGAGAGGGAAAGAGTGACTATGCCAAGTATCGAGAGCAAATGCATGATGACTGGCCAGCTGGGTCACTGGTAGGGGGATAATTTTTCAAATTTACGCCATTGTAGGGGGACGCTACATATACACATAGTTAGTCATATGGTGGGGCTGAGGAAGAATTCAGGTTGAAGCCCCTTTCCGGGTCGGGTCGGGTCGGTCTTGCATGGTCTCACAAGCATACCCTAATCAGCATTATCATTCCTATAGATGATTATTGCTGCGAATATAGCACTACCGTACGCCTGGTTACTTTTGTACAAACTAATGCCGCCATGGCTATATAGGTATCATACTTAGCTTACTCCGTACTATGTAATGCCATGTAAACACCAATTTCTCACAATATTGTGTGTAGTCCAGATAACAATAATCAGCCCAGACCGATTTGTTGGTACTACCAGGTTCCTGAGAGACCGATCTACCGATCTCTTGTCTATTGGGTGTCGTAGCATAATTTTAACTTGTTGATGAGGAAGAACAATACTGTTGCGATGTTACTGCATATCGACATTCTACGCCTAACAAGACGTGAGAATGGGGTTTAATGGCTGATATGTACCAGAGAAAAATCCGGAGTGGCCCATATTTCCTTAGACACTTGGCCAGTCATAGACAAATCGATCAAAAACTGTTGTTGCAGATCGGTCGTGGATGTCCGATTGTTTATCTTGGTGATCTTGGCATCTCTAGTGACTCATACTCTCGGGGACGGTGATTGGGCAGGTTTCGAGGGGTACTGGGGAAAAAGAAGAAAAAACAAAAAACAAAACCTAACATAACTTGTTTATAGCAGTGGGCAGCTTGGGAGTGTCAAATTCAGACTATCTGGCGGAGCGCCGATCGCCGAGGCCCCTGAGCTCGATGGCTGCAACTCGTGCACGTTGGACCAATTAAGTCAAGGTAACATGCTGCATAGCTCACTCTGCATGACTTTGGATCACGAAATTTTCACCACGGAGTGCTACTGACGAGCTAGTTAGCGAGATTCAACCTATCTACCAGCCAGTTACGTGCAGTACCCAATACCCAGGCACCCCCAGGTAGTCAGGGAAAAGAGAAAGCAGGTTATGCTCGTTGACCAGGAGTATGATCCGTTCTAAGCAGACACGTTAGAAGGGCCATATATATGCAATCCAGTGATAGGAAAATGCCACCAGACTAGACAGTAATATTCTGAATTACATAGATGCTCTAGCGAACCACAACAAAATAACCCTGATATGACCTTTAGCCCTAATGCAAACCTAGAATCGTAACAGATATACTCGGTGTCTTTCACAGCACAGTATAGATATACTGGTTGGCGACAAGTGATGATCCACGCAGTAAAGTAATCGAAAATAGACCATCTTCGACAGAGGAAATGTGAAGGACATCAACACAAATGGAAAGAAAAAGGATCGTTGTGATATGAGAAAGCAGGATATGCATATAATCAAATATGGTCTCTCGCTTATCTCTTTCTCGCTACTCTTTATTCTTGCCGTTGGCCTTGCCGGAGCCAAAGTTCTTTAGGTTCCATTAGTCAACACCCCCGAAGCCCTGGAGGCCGGGTCCGAACATCCAAAAGAGGCTGGCGTTCAGGGTCTCGTACTCGATTTAGTCCTTGGGCTAGTCACCTAGGCGCTGCATGGAGAGCTTAAGGAGCTGGGGGTGCTGGCGGACCTGTTCGCCATCGACGAAAAAGCCGTTGATCGAGTCATTAATGTTGATGTCGTGAGCAGATCCGTCCATGCTGAAGCTGGCCTCTATAGCACCCTCGGTCTCGGGGTCGATAAAGACACGGAGAAGGCTCTCGTGTACGCCGGCGCTCTTTTGTAGTACTTATTGGCCATATGCTAGCCGTTCCTTTCGCCCTATAAGGACGTTCTTGGGTCAACTGCTGCAATCACTTCTCACAAGGTAAATTAATTACACATCTAGTAAGCTACGAAATATTAAAGCTGTTTTCGCATTCAAGCTTCTTATCTACATCTCATTCTTCTCTGCTTCCAGTTCTTCCAGAACCGTGTCCCTGTTAAGGACCTCGATCTTGACCTTGACCTCCATTTCTAGCACTGGTCTTCGCCCTCGTAGCAACTCTGGCAGCGGCTTTGGAAGTACCACTGGCAGGTCCCCGTCCTCATCCTCAGTCTCGGCATCAGAGAGCAGATATTCTAGTTTTGAGGAAGCCATCTTAGTGATAAATTTGATACAGAAACGGAGGCAAAACTGCCCAGGTGCCAGGTGGGAAGTTCTTAGGTGTAAGCCAAAACGGCAGTAACACTGGAAGGTAAGTAGTAATGAAAGCCCCGGGGGGGGGATCATATTAATCCTCTTTTTTATTTCCTTTGATGCCGTTGTGTATCTACTTTTCCAACTCTTTGTTCATTTTATGTTTTTGATATCATGCTTAGACTTCTAACACAGTGAAAATAACAAACAAAGCAAGGGCCGGAATGGTAAAACTAATATTCCATTAAAAAAACACAATGGTTCAAGCACGCTATGTACGATGGTCCCAGAATATTACCATACAGGGGGTTTTAATGGGTTTTCAGCTATAGCGAAATGAAGCTACCTATATATATAATGCCTCTATTTCTATATCAGAACTCGAATGCGATCTACTTGAAAATGTGGGGGAAAAGGCACCTCAGTTGCTTGTTGCCCGACTAGTTGAATCCATCCTGCTGATCAATTAGATAATTTATATCAAACTCCTGAAAAAGTGTGTATAGGGCCGCTCGAAATAAGTTTCGCCACTTTGTTCTCTTTGATTTATTCTCGAACTCTATCTTGCATTACGCTATACCTATCACAGCTACTCGGCCCCTGAAATGTATTCTTGGCAGTAATCTCGTACGATAGTAATTAACAGCATGAAAATAGACATTGTATCACTGCTGTATGGCCCACGCGTATTCTGGAATCGTTGCCTTTGCAAACATACTAAAACAGATCAGTATCTTTGGGCATTCACGCAGACCGCTCATTTCTGTCATATCCCTCTCAATTTCGTACTCCCAAGTTATCCCTACTTTTCACCAATTCTCTCTATACCCGTAAGTCTCTGCCTCTTTCTTACTTTTGAAATCAGCTAAGAAGATTGATTTTGATAAGAGTAAAGTGGGAGGTTGTGAATTCAAGACCTTCAAGTTCAGCCACCGGGAAATTTGTCTGAGTGAGGGAAGGGTACGCTGTATCAATCATAATCCGATCTCCTTCTTATTCTTAACTGGCTGCCACTGAGGTCGAGCCCTTTGCGACAGTACGGCCACTCGATACCTCTAGAGCGCTTGGCTCATCTGCTGTATTATGCATGGACTCCAATGTTACTGATACGAGGCTGAGTGGAATCCCAAATTTTTAAGCTTCATAACCCAAAATCCTGCGCTAACTAGCCCAAGGACGGTCCATATATAGCTAGCGCCTAAAATGATAATCTCAGCCTTCAGGTTCCACTTTAGTGCTGACGCTGACAGCAAGAGGGGGGAAAAAGCCTTACCTTCGAGAATCCCCTTTGTCACTCCAACTTCGCATCCTCAGTCTTTCTACAATCGCACTCTCAGGAGTAAAATTATCTTTGTTTTGTCTCCCAAAACCATTCACACATAATGCGCTTCTTTGAAAATAATGTCGCCGTTAACCAGACGGACCGAACCCCTATGCAAGTGCTTGGTGCTGGCCTCCCTCGCTGTGCAACAAGCTCTCTGCAAGCCGCCCTTGAATCGCAACACATCGGTCTGACTCCTTGCATGCACTTCGCGCACATTGCGCCGAACGCCGAACGCGGGGACATCGTCCTAGCTGCACTCCGGGAGAAGGATACCAGACGGCGTCACAAGCTACTTTATAAATTGTTTGATGGTTTCCAAGCAACCACCGATTTCCCTGCGTCTATGTTCATGGATGATCTTATGGATATGTATCCGGACGCGAAGGTCGTGCTGAACAAGCGGCCTGGTGGTGGCTCCGGGTGGGTGCAGTCGATCAAGCTGCTTACCTTCGCAGCCTCACCAGTATACCACGCTCTATGCTTCTTGTGGAAGACTGACCGTAATGTGGCTGCCATGTGGCGCGAGATTATGGAGGTTTGTAAAAGCAAGCTGAGTCTCACTGCTAACGAGCTTTTGACGGTAAAGCATTATGATGCGCATAATGCTTGGATTCATGCCGAGGCAGCCAAGCGCGGGCGGGAGGTCTTGGAATTCGAGCCTCAAGATGGATGGGAACCTTTGTGCGTATTTCTCGGCAAGCAGGCCTCAAGAGACGAGCCTTTTCCTCACCGCAACGATGCTTCCGAAGTTCGAATGGTCGTGGGGATTCTGTATGCTCGGGGTGCAATCTCCTGGGTTGCACTAGGTGCGGTAGTATTTGGCACAGTAAGATGGCTTCTCAACAGGCAGCTATTCTAACCTATCAGTTCAAAGATTGCAATGCTCAATATGTCCATAAGGGTCAGGTTTTGATTGCATTAGGAATCATTATGCCAAGCTCAATTCCAACTTGATAAAAAGAGTAGTATTCGTATGCGTATTTCCAGAGAAATTACCAGACGGATTTATCTGACTCTGACTTACAATACGATTCCACACACTGAAATTAGCTAAACCGAAGGTAGACTAGCGTGTTTCAAAATAGAGATCGGGAAAGAGTTGAAGTAAGCAAAACTAGTGAAACTGATTTCGAGCGCGCCTATAAAACAAAGAGAATGTCAAGATCTCGACCAAAGTGGGTCCCGGAGAATAAGCTCAGCCGGAAGCCGAAGCGATATCAAAACACCTACATCATATTGACCAGCACAGGGGGTTCATCTCTACCAACGTGTCATTCCAATATGGCCAGTGATCAGAGATTCCAGCGGACTGTGCAAGCAGTTGCAGAAGCTGTGCAAACATTTGCCACTGGAACATTCGACTTTGCCGAGAGCATCAAACAGATATGGGGACCGCAGACCGAGCCGGATGCAGTGGAGACATCCAATCCCCTGCCCATCGAGGGCATGCAGGATGTTCAAGTGGTTGATCAACTTCGAGAAAGAACTCCTGTTTCTCAGGACGGAGATCAACTAGCGATCCACTCCCATGGTCATCCGCCGTCCGTGACTATGGACGATGGGGAATCAGATGTCCTGCATGAACCAATCGCGCCGCTAGAGACAGCAAATATGCAGCTCTCTAGTGAGATGGACGCAATAGCTGGGTCCACCCAGAAATCCGTCAGAAGCTGCTACGAGTGCTTTGCGCGCTGGCGAGGCGAAAGGCCGTTCCCACCTTGTCATTCTATTCCAGGGCAGGAGGCATGCGAACATTGTACACGCATCCAGGTTCCCTGTGATATGGTAAGTTGAACTATAGGCCATAAAAGTTATATATTGCTAAGAAAGAGCAGATTCCAGCAGGCGAGATGGGGAAGATGTTGCAACACGAAAGAGAGTTGGGTCTTTATCTTACAGCACAAAATGGCAATTCCCGGATAGATAGACAGCGTTTTGCGGGTGCATTTTCTGAGGCACCCGAGGTGAAGCTCGAAATGCCTTTATCATCCCCTATTGCAGACGTCCCACAGCAGCAGGTCGGTTCAAAGCGAGCCTATTATGATACTGATGAGCAGCAACCTGTGGCCAAACGCCAGCGGACGCGGGAATTGCGACAAATGCTAATGCGGAGGTCGTGTGGAGGGAGAAAGGTTATGCGACAGGAAAAATATAACCACGGAGCGGCGGAAGACGGGGAGTCTTCGGCATCGTCGGTATCTGCGTCATCATCCGGGGAGGAAGCCGAAGAAGTGGCGCAAATCAAAGTGGAAGTGAATAGGCAAGAAAGGTCGCCTCTCAAAACTTCGTATCAGCTGCCAGTCACGCATAAAGAAGTGACACACAAAGACGTGATACAAAATGATGGATCCTCGTCTCTCACGCAGGAGCAGTCCTCGGGAGAGTCATCATCAGAGGTTGACGATGGCTACTCCGAAGAAGAAAAAAAAAAAAACAGTGCAAAATCCAGCAGCAAAAGAAGTAACACGAGAGGAACGCGGCATGGAAGCGGAAACAGCGATTCGATCAGTGGAAGAGAGGAGTGAAGCATCCTTTTCTTCGTCAGAAGACGAATCCTCAGAAGAAGAGTTAGATGACGAACCAGAGGAACGAAAACAGCAACCGACAACAAAAGAAGAGCCGCCAAAAGAAGGCAAAGACTGTTCGAAAAAAACGATTCAGTTGTCAGACGATGGATCGTTCAACTTGTCATCAGAAGATAGATCCTCGGACGAAGAGTCAGATGACGAACCTGAGGAGTACCTAGATATCCTGGCACCAGAAGCATATACGCAAGAGGAACGCGACGAGATGATGAAAAAGACCCAATTAGAGGAATATTATAATGAGTCCAAATCATCCTCATCTTCATCGGAAGACGAATCCTCAGAAGAAGAGTCAGAGGACGAACCAGAGGAACCAAAGAAGCAACCGACAGCAAAAGTAGAGCCTCAAAACAGACGCGAGGAAAAGCCCGAAGAACCGACTGAAATAACAAGTGATCAATCCTTCTCGTCATCGGAAGACGTATCCTCAGAAGAAGACTCGGAGATGGAGACATAAAGCGAGATATCACTACTCCTCTTGTGCGTCATTATCAGGCTGTTCGTCGTGTGATTTTGGAAGATGAGAAGGGGGTAAGGACGAAACAAGGACACCAGGATCCATGCCAGCAACAATAATGTAATGCAGAAATATTTGGAAGGGTTGCTGGCGCTAATTTTTCTTGAATAGCTATACCTACAGGGCTATATTCGCAAGCTCTGACCTCCTCTGTCGCTTGTACTACTCTAATTACAAGATTTTGCTTCTAGGCCCACTGAATCGGTTTAATTGTAGTATTCTGTACTTTCAGACATTGGGTAGTAGTCGGCAGTAAAGCGAAGCAAATATAAATAGAATCCATCCGTTGAGGTCCCTACAGATAAAAGAACAATTGGAAATCGCCTCAGTGATACTATCATCAAACCATCCATCGATCAAATACCCAGACAAATATGCGGCTAATTCACTTCAGGTCACCCTTCAGTGCAATGCACCTCTTCCTTATAGCAATCCCCCTTTGCCAGGCACTGGTTGCAGAACCCTCCATTCCCGAAGTCGACGTCGCCATCATCGGCGGTGGTCTATCGGGACTCTCCACCGCCAAAGAGCTGGCAGCAGCGAACAAATCCTTCATCATACTAGAAGCACGAGACCGAGTCGGTGGTCGTGTGCTCAATGTCAACCTCACCGGAAAGAACATCCAAGAATTAGGCGCCGAATATGTTGGACCAACACAGAACCGCGTTCTGGCTCTCGCAGCGGAGCTCGGTCTACCAACCTACAAGACATACACGACGGGAAACTCCACCTTCTATCGAAACGGCACCGCGCGTCATTATCAAGATACGCTTGGCGGTATTCCTCCCGTGGGGGTAGACTCGCTTGTTGAACTTGCACTCTTCATGAACGACATCAATACCCTGGCGAGTAAAGTCGACCTGGAAACACCATGGAATACCCCAAATGCCACGGCGCTGGATTCAATGACTCTCGAAACATACGTCAACTCCAAACTATCCACTTCCGACTCTCGCGCTCTTCTCGACATTGCTATCCCAGCCATCCTATCGACCGAACTGAGAGAGCCGTCTCTGCTATATTCATTGTGGTGTATTGCCGCCGCCGGAGATGAAACAGGACCTGGGACGATCAACCGTCTCATTGGAGTCGACGGTGGTGCACAGGATAGCCGGGTGAGTGGAGGAACCCAGTTACTGGCAACACTACTCGCCGAGCGACTCGGCTCTCAAAACATCCACCTCAACACACCTGTGCACAAAGTCCAGCTCAAAGAATCCCGCTATCTAGTCTGTTCCGATGAACTCACCATCTCAGCCCGACATGTCGTCGTCGCCATGTCCCCGCCTCTAGCCAGCCGCATCACATTCGATCCCCTACTCCCCGCCGGACGAGACCAATTAAACCAGCGCATGCCGATGGGGGCACTCGGCAAAGCCATTGCGATATTCCCGAGCGCATGGTGGCGGGGTGAGGGGCTTAACGGAGAAGGTGTGAGTGATACCGGGGCTATCCGAGTGACATACGATAACTCGCCGGCGGATGGGTCGTTCGGGGCGATGATGGGGTTCATTGAGGCAGATGAGATGCGCAAGCTGGATACTGCGAGCGAGGACGAGGTCAAGCGCCAGGTCAAGCAGAGTTTTGCTAATCTTTTTGGTTCGCGTGTGGAAAATGCTACAGATATCCTCGTTCAGAGGTGGGATCTTGAGGAGTTCTCCCGTGGTGGTCCCAGTGCTTTCATGCCGCCGGGGGTTTTAACGCAGTATGGGTCCTATTTACGGGCTCCGGTTGGGAGGATCCATTTTGCTGGGACTGAGACTTCGCTAAGGTGGATTGGGTACATGGATGGGGCTATTAGTTCGGGGGAACGGGTTGCTGGGGAGATACTCAAGTCTTTTTGAATGGGGGATTTGATTAAGGGGCATTCCCTGGTGGATATCTTGAGATTTTTGGGCATTGCCAGAAAATTCGAATTTTATATCGGAATCTCCGGACTCTCCGGACCGTATTTTGAGACTTGAGTAGGTGTATTCTAGTGCTAGTCACATTCCAACGTTGATTTTAGTATATCAATGTGATCATTTGGCCATTTTTTGGCCATCTTTTGGTTGATGTCTAGGAACCCCGTAGAGGCAGAGTTTAGCATCCCCACTTTCACCTTAGTCCTCTCCTCGCCTGGGCAATGAAGAGAAAAGCCATTATTCTTCAAGCCTAGGGCGTCGGTGCCATGCAGTAGCTCAAAGCTAAAGGGAAAAAGAATAAGAAGCTCAACGTAACCTTGTTCTTTCAGCTATATCAGAATTTCAAAATTGGACATTGAGCATAAATTTGCTGTAAAATGTGTCAGTCTGGATCTACAGTATTATGCATATATTGGCCCACATCGGGCAATTTATTCCAATTACCATATCCAGAAGCATGTTATTCTTTTCCTACTGAACTAATTTACTTCTCCTGAAAAAAAAGACCTTAAGTCTAAATTTTTCATTAGGTACAGCCCTCTGATTGCCGGGTGAACCGGTTGGCGTCACGCTAACGGTTTCGGGACTGAATAGGTAGAACTATATAAAACCGACAATCCCCACCAGCAATTATATGCATCTTTCCCCCCTGAGCGGAGCCCGTTTGCCAAAAGCCATGTCGAAAGGAAAACGTCGCCGCCACCGTGCAAAGCCCGTCACGCAAACTCAGTCACCGGCACGCTCGTCGCCATCTCCAGCCACGAAGCCAACCCGGCGCCATGATAACCAGCACAAGGCCAAGAAACGGTTACCATCATCTTCGAAAACGTGCAAAAACCATGGGTTGGACTCGGAATCACCACAGGCAGGATCATCCAATCGCCCGGTCACAGACCATGAGCGAACCAAGCCAGGCTCCTTTAATAGCTCCCAAGCCAAGGTTCAGGAGCCAGGGCCATCACGCAAACGTTCACCGAAGTCACTGCAGCGTACACGTCCACCTAGAGTGAAAATGGTGGATGAGTATTATCAATCCGATTTTGAGTTCGAATATAAAGATCAGGCGCAATTGAAGTCACGATTGGCTTTGCGATCACCTCCATCATCACCGCAAAAGGGAGTGGGCCTCAAAAATGCCACACGAGTCTCTAATCATGACCGTCAGCACAAGCCTCGTGAGGCACCGTTGTTAAATTCAACACAAGAGTCACAGTCAGTCTTAACACATGAATCGGATGGGCAATTAGTCTTGCCATCGCCAGCATTGCCGGGAAGATCGCTGGGCCGCAAAAGGACAACACCAATTTCCCGCCCTGACTATGGGCAGCAGACCTGTGAATCATCGACATCGGATACCAATAATGAGTCTGAACTCTCATCTGAATCAGGACCGGACTCAGGGCCGGAACCGTCCTTTTCGCCCTCGCCATGCGTGACGACAGCCCTAAAGCGGAATAGATCAAACGCCCACCATGCCTCCCGGCGCCAGGCAGTACCATTTTCTGCTCCTTCATCGCCGGACAGTCTGCCAGAAGTTGAATCCGAACCTATCTTGCCACTAGAGCGCGCCTGGTCTATCGTATCATCATTAGGTAGGCTCACATATTCAGAGCCAACGACACAAAGCTTCAGAAGTGAGCACAGGCGTAAAGCCTGCGATACGAGAAAACCACCATCGCCATCCTCATCAGTATTGGTTTCAATGATAGGATCCGAGTCTCCATCAAAATCGGTAGCCCCGTCTGAATACCATCCAGCGGAATCTGAACCTGAATCTCGAGATATATCTCCATCTCCAACAGCAATAACACTACCGTCGTCTCCACCAGTGCCTCCAGCTGCTTCACGAGTTCGATCTCGTGTTCGGTCTCAGGTTCTTTCTCCGGTTCTCTCACCTCAGCGCTGGTTGCCGAGACTCGAACGGCCAGATCAGGAATCGTCATTAATCCGAACCGTCTGGACCTCGCGTCTCCGGCATAAATGCGACATCAACCCCCCCGAAGTCCCTCTCATGATAGACGGCAAGAGATATCCAAGGCTTTTCAAGGAATTTCCGCTTGCTGCTCACGAGAATATCGACTTCATGTTCTCGGATGACTCTGATGATCCCGATTTTGACCTTCCGGAAGCTAAACGGCGTAAATTGTGCCTGTTGGGAAACTCGCCAGAGCCAGAGGAATCGGCAGATCGGGAGGAGTCATCTTCGGCGCCCCAGGTGCCATCAAATCCCGAGGAGTCGTCGGAACCCGAGCAGTCGGCGGAGCTTGAATCAGAGCCCAATCGATTGCTAGATCTTGGGCCATTGCTCGATGCTGCGATACCCTCAAATCCGGAGCCATCGCCCGAGCTTGAAAGATCATCAGACCCGGAGAGATCATCGGGTCCCGAGAGCGAACATCCAGGCACGCCTACTTCCATCCGAGATGAGGTAACGGTACGGTCATCCAGGCAACTTAACAGGCAGATCGACAAGGCGGTTGAGATTGATAAGGAACGTAATCCTAAGTACTGGGGTGGTTCATGGATGAAAGAATTGGCGAGAGGCAGTGAGATAAAGGAGCGGGTTGAGGCCGAGTACGAGCGGGAGATGGTGAAGAAAAAAGAAGAGGCAGAAAGAAAGAGAATTAAAAAGCAGGAGAGGGATCAAAAGCTGAAGGAAAAAAGGAGAGAGAAAAAAAGGAAAGGGAAGAGCGAAAGATGCAGAAGGAGAGGGATGAGAGGGAAGCACGGAAGAAAACGGAAGAAGAGCAGGAGAGGCAGAAACAGAAGGAGAGGCGAAAGAGGGAGGAGTTTGGCAAGCCAAAAAGCCTAATATCAGAATTGAAGGAGATGTTAGACGAGGAAGAGCGGGGGACTACGGGTGCTCAGATTCGGCCTGAACTTAAAGGAAATCAGAGTATTGCGCAGATGCAGAGGATGCAGAAGATGTTGGAGCGACATATCGAAAGGGTAAGGGAACAGGAAAGGGAAACGGGGGGAGTCTGAAGCGCCGGCAAATGGTGGAAGCATCAGATGCGGATAGATAATATCATGTACAATAGGAATTGACATCTTTGAGCTGGGTAGGGGGAAAGGAATGGGTTGTATTGATAGATCTATTAGGGACGAGTACAGGGGATATCATCAAGGCACCACCAGGGCAGTGTGGTACAGACTCCAAAACTCCCTCGATGCCAAGGTTGTCAGATATTGACACGCTAGACTTGCATTACACGAGATATGGACAAAGCAACCAAAAAAAGAGAGCAAGGTGTATTTCCAGATTACTCCCATGCATCCCCCCAATCATCATCGGCCTCCTCGTCTTTGGGTTTAGTATCGATCTTCTTAGGTGCAACCACAGCAGTCCGAGGCTTGGCGGTGCTTATCGTCGACCGTGTGGTAACGGTGTTGGTAGAAGCCGCCTTGGTCAGACCCTTTGGCAGGGGGTTTTTGGCCTTGGTTTGAGACTTCGCGGCAAGCCAGCCGGCGAAATCGGGTTCGCCGCCATCATCGTAAGGCACCGCAGGGGCTTTGTTCGATGAGGGAACAGGAGATGTGGGTTTGGGAGAGGCTACAGCGGCAGTGAATGGATCGTCGTCTTTTTCGTCGTCGTCCATGGCACCCCAAGCATCGAAAACGTCATCACCTTCTTCTTCTTCGGGCTCGTCGTGGACCACTGGGGCTGGGCGATCTGACATTGACCGGTTCAAAGACTGAGCGGTAGGACGGAGGACCTGTTTTGGTAGTTCGGCTGGGGTTGAGGGTGATGGTTTGGCGGGACGAGGAACCGACGCTGAGCGGGCAGTATCGGGATCAACAGTCTTGCTAATGTTGGCGGTGGGTTCAATCTCGCCATTAGCGGTTGCGATTTTGTTTGTGAATGATGAGATGGCCCAGCCGGCCCATGAGTTGTCATTGGGGGTTCCAACACGAGCATCGGGTTTGTTGACTTCTGTGGGTGCAACGGAGGGTATAACGGTGTCTGGCATCGTGCTGGCATATTTCCGTGTCCGCTGGACATACACATCAAAAGTCTTGTTTGCTTGGTCGCGGATCAATCTGCTCAACGGTAAGAATCGGGCCAGAGTTAGGGAGCGACCACATTACTCACTTTTCCTTGTCCAAAAGTGCAGGGCAAATGGCAGGTAGAATCCTAACAGCACAATCTTCCTCGCTAAATACATCGATAGTCGCGGATAGAGCCAAAAGTCCTGCGTTTCGAGCGTGGACAAAGGGGTCTCTGGTGGCTCTCGTGAATGCGGCAATAAGCACCTTGGAGCGAGTCTGCAAGAAATGTCAGCGACATGATCCAAAATTGAGGATAAATCACCTACACCCTGACTTAGGTTCTTAGCAATCCGGCCAAGACAAATCGTCGTGTTTGTCCGGATGCCAGGTTGCTCATCGTTAGCTGTGCGGGCGAGGAACTTCAACAGTTCTCCATTGACAATCCTATCATTGAGTTTGTTGATGATAGTTAGAACAGCCTTCACTGTCTGTTCTCGAACCACCGGGGCAACATCGGTGAAACCAGAAGTCTGTGACATGTTAGTACAACGTGCATTACCCAAAATCGAATAGCTTACCATCTGAGGGAAGATCTTGTCGTTGACAACCCTCTGGGGAAGATTATCGATCATTGACGGAAGGTTATCCAAGAGGCAGACCCGCAATGCTCGATCAGGGTTGCCAAATAAGCGGATAATAACAGGAGTCAGCTTAGCGTTGAATTCTTCTGCTGACAGCTTTGCTCCAATCTTTAGGGTAGCTCCAAGAACTTTCGGTCCACCGCCGCCAAACTCGACGGACTTCAGAAGCTCGGGGAGGACCTTCATCTTGAAGAATTCCTCTGGGAAGTCATCAGAAAGATTATCAAGCTCACTTGAAGTGGTAACATATTAGCCAAAAATTCGTTACATGTAAGACGTTGGGAATATACACACTTAATAAATTCTTCACGCTCGGCGTCACTCTTGAGCCCCAAGCTGTCGATGTCTTCAGTCATTCGAATGAGTGGTGTCTGGAAGAATCCACCTTGTTTCTTTCCCTGCTCCACGAAATGACCCGGGCTCAGTCGTAGCTTCGGATTGGCCGTGCAAAGGCGTTTATAGCTTTGCTGCATACTGGGAGGAATGTTCGTTGTCTTGCCAGCTTGGTCGCCGCCTGAGAAACCCCCATTGAAAACTTCGAAGATTAAGATACCCAGCCCGTAGGCATCAACTGCTGCCAAAGGATTGCGCTTGATGGTATCCCAGCCTGTTTTTACAACCTCCGGGGGTGTGTATCGAGCGGCATCAGGCACACTGTTTCCGTACGTCTATGCATGGAGTCAGCATATGGCATGACTCGGGGCGTTTCCTGGATAAGCCCGAGCCAGGACAACTCACATATATAATCGCATCGTCTTCCTTCATTGAGCTCAGAATGTCGAATCCTCCTAGCTTCCACTCGCCGCTCTCGCTTGTGAACACCGAGGATGCACGCACGGCACCATGAACTGAGGAAGCATCGTCGTTGATGAATTTGAGAGTAGACTGTCCAGAGCAATCCCCGTCAGCAATGCCATGATACCAGATTTCCAAAAATAGCGTACCGCCACAGTATACAACCCCCACTTGGCCGTCTCTTCACTCAAGCTCCTCCGCTTCACCGGCCAGCTGAGTGGCACGACTCGTTCCGTGACAATATACAGATTGTGCTCCGTCTGTCAAGTCGTAAGCTTCTGCGCCATGATCTTAATATTTAGACCAAAGGTCCGGGAGCCAAGTATACCTCAATCGTATCCAAAACCTTGATAACACCAGGATGCCGCAACGTCCTAGACTTGCGCACCGCATTTTTCGCAAGAGGGAGGCGCGACTTGTTCGCATTCACATCAAATGCAAAAACACTGCAAGCGGAACCGTCATCCTATATGTGCCATGACATCGTCAGCCATTGAAGCTCGTCCCGCATGGAAGAAGGAACCAAAAAGCCACCGTACCCGTTTCGTACCGTTGTGCAGTGCCCAGACCGAATCACCGATGTCGACTCTGTCGCCGAGGGAGAATGGGAGTCCTCCGCCCTTCGCGATGGCGGATCCGATGGCTGATTTCAGGAAATCCATGGCCGCGGTGTGGCCGATGTGGCAGGTCGGGGATTATTTGGGGTGTCCGGGGTGCGCGAGTCGGGGCGGCCAATGGCCAAGGGGTTAATATGCGGCCGGTTGTCAAGGTCAGGTCAATAGGCCGAGCTATTGACTGAAAATGCCCAGAGACCAGATACAGGATTCTTGTAAGTCGGAATAGCCAGGCACATTAAACGCCAAACTCCTTTCACCCCGCCTTATCGTGATAAACAACGGCTGCCTGAGGCCACCACGTGCTCCTATAAAATAAAGCTCCGCTTTATCTTCCGTTTCTTCGCCTCCATGCCACTGTCCCACGCTTCTAATTTTGTCGCCAAATGACACTGAAACTTACGATACTTATGCTACTTCACTTATCTCTCCCAGTCAACACTCACTCATACCAGTCGACAGTCCACATTCCTATTGATTAACCGGTAAGTTCCCCAGTTCCTTTCTCACGTGTGCCAATTCAACCAGCGACGCAAGTCGCCCTCCCTCTCCAATGATGCGAACTCTGGTAAAAGGTCAGACCACGATCACAACACCACAAAAGAAGACTCACCCAGCAAAACCGATGGTACTCCCGCAAGCACCAAAACCAACGCAAAACACCACAAACCGGCCGCGGAGCGAACTTCAAGAGCTACTACTTCGCACGCACGAACCACCCATCTCTTTCCAATAGACTCTGTGTCTATTGGACCAGCCATGATGGTGAAACGCCATCACAGCGCTGTGCCCAGACCACGACGACATCCTCCGATCACGCTCTCAACAACCAACTTCACATAACACCATTCCCCCCACTCTTCCAGCAGAACACATACGTCTCCCGTCGGTCCGCTGGCAGGCAGCAGCGGGATCCTAGTCAGCACCTCCATGGCTCGCGGCCACGCCGGACAAAGCGGCGTTGGTCCTGGATCATGGGAGACCTTGTGTATATTTTCGCTTCTGTCCGTCCTGTACCAGTACCGCAATTGGGCTTGGCGCGTGCACGCTTATCGCTGGGCCTCGCGTTCAATTACTGTAATATCCGTGATATTGCGGTATTGGATTGCTGAGGTCCACTTGGGATCGTATCCTAGGCAGCTAGGTGGTAGCGTGCACGGTGCTGGGTCTATTGCGCGAGAAAGTATGGGAAACGGGGAGGTGGCGCCGCTATCTGGGGTTGCCGTGTCCGCTTCGCTTCCATGAGGACGGGTGGGCGACCAATGGCTGTGGCGTAAAGGGTACGAGGGTTTGGGGATTAGGGGAGGAGAGGGTTTGGGTGGTTGCATGGCATTCTTATGGTGTTCTTTGGGGGGCTTGGGATTAGACGGATTTCTGCTGGCCGCGTTCTGTTGGCTATGCGGAATACGGACTTCTCTAGTCTTCTCTCTGACTGCTTTGGGAGTGACATTCCTGCCTGCTCTTTCTCTCTCTTCTTCCCTTTCTCTTCTTCATCTGCTGTGAAGAGTGTTGTGGGCGTGTTGTTGTGGGAGGTTGGAAGTTGGGAGACGGAGAGGTGTGTTGGTTGGGGTGTGGGCTGGAGGTGTTTGGTTTTTGTGATGCTTGGTGGTGTTTTGGAGGTTTGTTCTGGGGCTTGTTTATGGCTGGAGTGTGGTCAGAGGGGTTTGCAATGGGACGAAGCACCGCGGTGGGTTGATGTCTGGTGTCTGTGGCTTGGATGATGACACTGTTGAAATTCAACCTGAGGAGATTCTTCCCCTTACACCTGACTCATTATTCATTCGAAATGGGGTGATTTGCAGCTGCTGATATCTGCCACAGTTATCTAGTTTGAGTTTTTTCGTTTGGATTCATTATGGGATTCAGATTTTGAGTATGGATACGGGTGGTGACTTTGGGACGTTTCTATATTAAAGGTTATCAAAGGTTATACATGCTTTTATGTCGTTTTTCCAACGTTATCGCCTATACTCTAGCTACAACGCCAATAATGGAGAAAATATCTACCAAAAAGACATCTAAAAAGACATCTAAAACGACTCCCAAAATGAACATCACAAGGCCGCATAAGCGGCCGACTATTCTTGTATATTTACGCAAAATGATAGGAATTTTCATGATATAACCATTTCATTGTCAGGTGGCCATGGGTTCGTTGGAGCTATCTGTACTGTCAAGTTCACGCATCTTCAACCACGCCTCACTGCTCCGCTTTCTCCCCCAGACCGATCACCTTCATTCACATCACCATCCGACCAAGCATCGTCTCCACACCGAGACGCAACCCATCGCAGACCTCACTTCCCTCCATGGAAGGTGCCAAGGCCAGTGAGCCCACCAAGGGGACACATAGACCTCTAACCAACAACTCAGAAGAAAGCAAGAGAAGAGATAAACGCAAAAAAGAAACAAGATAAGAGAAAACCAGAAGGAAGAGACCATCTCAGGTAAATTGAGCTCCTCAAGACTTCAACTCGATGATGACGCATGTGGGGATGTTGTGCACTAGGTAGGCATACGACGATGAGCTAGGTTGGATATCGAGTGATTGATTTCAATGGGTTCATCGCCTAGAAATTCAGGTTTCATGTACACCGCCAGATCGAGATCTGGGAAATAGATAGGCACAACTGGTAGATTGATCTGTCACGTCTGATCACAGGGTTAGCGGACGTTGTTCAACACCACGAAACTGCTCACTCACCGAGCGAGTCCTGAGACGACATGAAGTTCACCGCAGAATTCAAATGTTTTGAAGACGCGGTCATGGAAGACGGGGTATTTGAGTTGGCAGTTGCCAATAATGCAGAGCGCGGACAAGTCACAGCTGAGCGATAAGATGTAACATCATTCGAGCGAACCACTCACGGCTTCATGATACGTGTAGTTCATTTTCCTTCATCCGTTGCCTCAGCCGGATGGGAAGCTCCAGGGGTTGTTGCTGGGGTATTGGCAGACATCTGGGGTGGCATTTGAGGCATTTGGTTGAAGCCGTTGCTGGGTGTCCGATGCTGGTTAGGTGGGAAATGATGCGACTGATGAGGACTTGAGGAAAAGTGAGGCTGCTGTGGGTAGTTGCCACGGTTGGGAGGCACTGGGTTGGTTAAAAACTGGAGATGCTTGATGGGGGACTGTAGCCACACTCACTATGTCCCGACTGCTGAGGATATCCGGGTTGGCCAGGCATAAACATTATTGATTGAGGAGGCTGGCCGGATTGCGAGTTCTGGTGCATCATCATTGGCGCACCGCGGCTCGGGCTTGGGTACCCACTATGCGGCTGAGGGGTATGTTGGGGATAGGCGTGGCCCGGGTTCGGGGAGTACATGGGCATCTGTGCGTTATACGGAGTCATGCCTTGCGGGACTCCCATGTAGGGTCCATTCGAGGCTTGCTGCGCCATCATAGGAGCGCCATTCACAAACTGAGGACCACCACCCTGAAAAGGTCTCATGTGGCCGGGTTGGGGGCCACCGTAAAATTGCGGGACCGGTTGTGGGAAGGAAAGCTGGGCATGGGGAGCCATAGGGGACGGGTATCCATGCTGCATCCGCGGGGACGGGAAAACCTGGGAGTTCGACGCGGACAACTGCATGCGGTGATGATCATCCACATGGGGAGGGCCATGGGGGCCCTGAGAGTGAAGACCATGGGGTCCATTCGAAGGACCAGAAGATGGCGGCATGGCTGGGTTGCCTTGCTGGAACTGGAAAGGCACCTGATGCTGCTGGGGAATATTGGTGTTATTGGAGACTGACCGACCCTGGGGCGATACTGTCGGTACACCGACAGGCTGTTTGAACATCTGATCGTACGTCTTATCTTCGCTGCCGTCCGCGATGTCCCAAGTTGGCAAAGTCTTGTAGGGTGGTGGGATACCTCCATTCAGCATAATCAACCTTTCAGCGGACTCTGCGTTCTCCTTCTTCATGCGCTTGATGGGATTGAATTGGTCACTGATCGATGGTCGTTCAGAGATAGGCAGTGGCTTCCTTGGGCCAAAGAATGCAGTCGGAGTTGTAGCGCGTGACACAGAGCGGTTGCGAGAGAAAGGCCGTGGGCTTGCAGCAGCTCCCGAGGTACCAGGCGTGAAAGTGCTCGCTGCGGGGTTCGGCTTGAACTCCATAGCTTTGACATTGAACTTGGTTGCCGCGGAAGAACTGGCCTGCGACTTGACAGGGCTGGTGATTCTTTGCTGGTCGCTGGCAGGACCAGTCGGGGGTCCACGGGCATCTTGAATGGGAAGAGGAGTGGGAACAGGTCCCATTCCCGCACCCTTTCGTTGTTGCAGATTGTCAGCTAGTCGATGACTGAGCATGCCAACACCAGGACGTCCCGGCGGAACAACTTGCTGAGGGAATTTCCCGCCAGCTCCAGCGAGCGGGGCAGTGGGAGGATAGCCCTGACGAGTGCGGTTGTAGTTTTGGCGATCAGCGGGTGCAGATGGGGGCACGGCTCCAGTAGGACCGACACCACGAGCAGGTGGCTGTTGTTCTGTGGGAGGTGTAGTAACCTTCGGCATGGCCTTGTCGTCCCCCTGTTGCAGCGCTCGTTGCATAATTGCTTCCTGCTTTAGCCGGTCTTTAGCTAGGATAGGAACAAGGTCTTTCGGCACCGGAGTCGAGAGTTTGAAGCTCTTGGAAAACTTCATCAGCTCGTTGAGTTTCATAGTTCGGTCATATGAGGCTTGATTGCGACGGCGCTCCTGCATCTTAATTTTCTCGCTATTTGCGAACTGGCGGAAATGATCAAGCACCTCTACCTCCACGTTTGCGGTCGCATTGTCAGGTGCAGCCCGCTTTGCAGCTGGTGCAGCCGGGGGGTAGATACTGCGGGTGTGACACCCTTGCCCGAGGCATTCTTTTGCTCGATATCTGCTGTGGGTTGTAGCGATGCGACCAGCTCGGCTTGCTGGTCTGAGGGTGCAGTTTCCTTTGCCACGGCCTGCGAGGGGATGGGGATAGGAGCGGTGGGGACCGGAGAAGCCACAGGCTGTTTGGTGGGTGCACTGGGAGTCGCAGCAGGCTGGGGAGCTGCCTGGCGGCGTCCGGGGGGCATGTACTTGTTTGGCTGGCCGGAAAGCAGAGGAGGGAAGGCTTTGTCTTCGCGACGAACACCGCTGTACTTGTCTTCTTCGTCTTGGTCGCCAGTATCCGGTGCTACAAGGCCACGCTCCTCGCGCATGTGGGAGTTGTCCACATCTTGTCCCTCAATCTCGCGGGCAATCCGAGCTGCGTCCGCGTGTTTCTGCTTGTAGTTGGGATCCGAACGGTCGAGGCGAGTGGTGTAGATGTTCTCATCATAGTTGGTCTTGGCGCCGAAAAGACGCTCGTTTGCCTCAAACTGGTCCCATCCCGCAGAAGTGTTGCTCGTGTCAAGTGACATATCAATGTCGGTCTCGGCAGGTTCCCAGCGCTGCAAGGTGCGCTCTCGCATGGCTAGGTTTCCGGAGATATCACTGTCGGTTCTGAAACCCTGGGAAGCACCTGCGGTCTAGATTAGTATATACACAAACGAATTTGACTAAACAAAGCAACCCGTACCGTTTGGTTCCTTGGCTGAAACTTCGGCTGTGGTAACGTTTGGAACGGCAATGTCGACGACATCCTTAATATCGAATGACATGATGTGCTCGGGTGCGGAGCCTATGTACGGAGTTGCGACATCGCTGACGCCGTTTGTCCGGGGCTGGCTCTCTTGCGAGGTTCGCTGGACCATCTTGAGCAGGAACGAAAGTTCGTTGGGCTCCATGGTCGTGGAGGAGAAGATACCGGTAAATTTCTCTCCGGTCTTGGTGGTAATTGTGGTATTTAGGCCCTAGGTAGCAGTTTAGAATTGATCGAGACAGGTATGGTGGTGCGACTGGGCTTACAATGAAGCTGGCGAATAAGAAGACAAGGCGGTCATGAGCATGGCTATCAGGCGTGTTTGACTCCTTCTGGTTGGGTCTCGGGGATCCAGACTGTTTCTGGTGGGTCATGTTGCCGTTCGATGAAGTGTATGAAGATCGTTGGGTGATGGGGTTGGTCCCTTGGGTCCAGGCCTTGTGGGAATTTGTGCGCCTATGCAGTAGAACATGCTTGCGTTAGCGGTCATTGGCCACGAAACAGAGAACAAAACATTTCTGTCATTGAATCCGACACCTTCAATTGGCTCTTGCTGGCGCACAAGTCGATGCAAGCAACAGAGCTCACCAGCTCAATCGCCAATAGGACAAGGGAAGGTCACGATAAGGACAAAGGGGAGTTTTCCAAGTCCAGAGGAGATGGAACTTCAAAAGGATTTGATCTGACATATTGTCTAGAAGGAAGGACTGAACGTACCGCTGTCCGCCATCGACAGGGCTGCCCGACTGTCGACGGTTGTCGGACCCCTTGGTGCTGTTACTGGATCTCAGGGTAGATCTGCCGGGGTTGGGGGCACCCGCGCTGGCATTGCCAGACGCGTTGTTGGCCGGCACT
This sequence comes from Penicillium samsonianum, assembly GCF_028829775.1. Classification (NCBI taxonomy): domain Eukaryota; kingdom Fungi; phylum Ascomycota; class Eurotiomycetes; order Eurotiales; family Aspergillaceae; genus Penicillium; species Penicillium samsonianum. The sequence continues at coordinate 1,055,814 of NW_026643260.1, read as the reverse complement.
GAGTTGATAGCAGAAGCCATTGATTGACTTTGGTGTCAGTCAGGGCAAGCTTGCGTCGTGGAACTTCGCACGGCGGAAAGCCGCGAGGATGAGGCACGATGCCACAACACACCGCCTGCACAAACAGGACTGGGGGGGGGAAGTGAGGGGAAGGATAAGCAATCACCACACTGCGGAGATACCGGAATGCCAATGGCAGGAAAATAAGGAAAGAGAAATGGAAGGGAAAGAACAGATAGAAAAATAGAAGAAAGAGAGATGGGCTTGTCGCAAGTTGATGGGGGAAGGGGACTCTGGAGCGAAGAAGTCACGCGTATGGTATTGTATTTGTGTGTTACACCCTTTTTCTTTTTTTTTCCCTTTCTTTTTCTTTTTTTTTTAGGCGTTGTGACTTCAAATGTTCCAATGGGAAATATTATTGTTGATTCACAAATGAATAATAATATATTGTTATTATAAGTATTATTGTGTTCTTGGGCCTCCAACCCTAGGATAGGCCAATTCTCAATGTTACCGAACAGAGTACGGGTCAGGCTGAGGTAGCTCCCACGTCCGACCCCTCATAGAGTTTGGGACTATATTGACCATAATACAGAATGATGGCATTTGTGCGATATAGGGTCAGAACCCATGAACCCATTGAGATATATCTACTTCCGATGCATAAAGCAGCTATTGGAACTACCAATAGAAACAAGCAAACCCGCATAGGTACATATGTATACATCACCTTGTACGATCAACTGCATTATCGGTCACGGCCGTTCCAAGGACTTGTGTCATTGCTCAGATCATACTAGGTACATAGTATGGTACTACTTCGTATCTTGCTTTTCGTTACCACTCTTGAAGGTCAGTATGTATATACACATTACCTCCAGATGTCATATCTGAGGTCATAGGTCACTCTACCCGATATCTGGTTCCATGGGAACTTCCTCCGTCGGGTGGGGCTTTCCTATCTTAGCTGCCGTTTTATAACGCTTAGAGTTGGGTCCGCTACCTACATATGTAACTTGGTAGATTCCAGTGACTCAGTGAGGTCTCCGGCAGACCTTTGGGTCCAGTATATATACCACTACGGCGACAATTGGACATTCTCAAATTGATACTATGATCTTTTGGCAGAGTGGTGAAATCATCTTATCTAATCAACCGATGCCCCCGGGGGGCCCAGGGCTCCAGGTGTGTCCAGCTGAACCTAGGTACCTACATACAATAAGGCTGATGGGTTGCGGCCTCCAGGATTCTTGACTTGGAAGGTTTCTTGTCAGCATTGCAGAGGCAAAAAATCGGCAGCTGCCTGGCACCTGACATGAAGCAGTTCCGAGGTTGGTGCCTCGGATCATCCGTATAGTGGGAATAGTGTTCAGCCGCACAACTCAGATCGCCGATCTATATATATATATGTTAATGTTGTTTAAGAAAAAGACTTATCAGGTAATTATGGCTCAATGTCTGTTCTCCTGCAAAATTTATGTGATTTCCACTGCCCCCCGTATAGATATATAATAGGGAAGCGAGCAAGAAGAGATCATGGATTGTTTGTAGCTGCGAGAAAGAGAAGGGCGAGGCATGGAATGCCGAGGTATTGCCCACGTGTGTATCAGATCTCATAGCCCAAGGCAACGGTCTGCTATTGACAGCTTGTAGGGTTCGGCTTAAGTAGAATTGCAAATAGCATGCATTTTAACCTAATCTCAATACTTGATAGATTCGATTTCCAATCAGCGTTGCATTCGAATGTTGGTTAGCGCCCTTGGATTTGGTAAATCAGTCGGACGGGCATGCTGTGATAGACACCCACCTTGGGAAATGATGTGATATCTAATGCATGTAAGAGCATCGGCATTGCTTCATGGTATTCGCCAGTTTGGCAGGTGTCTCTGTTGGACCAGCTATTTCCTTCAACCCCATGGCAACATTTTCACCTTGGGTTCCAGTCTTCATCAGTATTTTTGCCAACCAGTCGCACTCATTCTGCCACTCTTCTTCGTACTCGAAATGTTGACTATATCACAGTGAGGCTCTAACTCCGAACAATATTATACGGAGTCGACAGGGCCTGATAGCTTCAGGTCACACCTGTCTCAGTCCTTGCACCTTCTTGGGTCTTCAATGAAATTGTTCAAGTCTCCTTCTGTGGTTGGTCGAGACGGGAATGAAGTTAGGCGTCACGTTGCTTGGGCTGCCGTACTTTGGGTTAGCAGGGTTGTTCGTGCTGTGCTTGGTGAGCCTGGTATTCATGGCATAGACTATAGAGAAGAGACCAACTAATTCTATACGAAAGACCTGAGCAAGTACAGGAATATAGTAGTAATAGAAATGACTTAACCTATCGTCATACAAGACAAATGAGTGTACATACTCCGTACTATGCTGGAATATAAATAGAGAGTGGAGCTGAAGTGGAACAGTCGAAAGGGACAAAAGCAAGGGCCTTATCAATCGGGTACTTATCAGTGGATGTGGTGAGGGATGAGCCCAGGTCCCTTTTATGGCTGTTCTGTTGTATGTTGTATGTATTATCGTTTTCAAAAGTGCAGGTAGTACCTAGGTATAAGCATGTGATTTTATGGCAACAAATTGGAGGTCAATTTCCAATGATCAATGGCTCACAAGTACATGTATGTACTAGCTACTGCGGCCTGAACACTCGAGTAACGCGTTGCCCTGGTCCCTTGTACATCAGTACAGGGCTATACAGTAATATATGGTATTTATGGTATTTATGGTATTGGGGGGATAAACCACTGCTGGTCATCGGTTCGGGTGCGGTAAGGCGCCAAGTGGACAGGAGGCTGGGCATCATCTTCACACATGCTTGGCACCCTCACTCGCTTCTGCCCTATTTCTCATTTTCTATTCTCATTCCCTCGGTGATTTGGCCTACCACACTCATGCAGTCCTCAGGCGTTTCAAGAGCCCAGTTCCCCTATCCCGAACAGTTGGATCAACAAACATCCCCCGAGCGACCCTCGGGGTCTGGCAGTGTCAACACATCCATGGCTTCCCAGCAGTCCGGCCGCAGTTCCTCCGCCTCGTCTCGATCCCAGTCCAGCAAGAACCAGGTAAGTATCTAGCTGCCTGTCACTTGCGTAAATTTCGGTGGCTAATGAACCGGTGTTTTCCCCCACCGCACAGCCCGATAAGCAAATATCCCAAATCGAAAAGAGCGTGACGCACCTCTTGGTCGCGACAAAACAACTCCTCGAAACCCTAACCCAATGGTCTCGGAAGCAAGCGTCGGAGAACGACGTGTCGGATGTATACGTTCGATTGGGATATGAATTCAACTTGGCTTGTCGGGCCTTCAGTGCCATCGGAGTCGACACCTCAGACCTCGGTCCCGTACCAGACCTACTCCGCACCATACTTGAAGACACTCTTAGTCAAGACGCATCTTCCCAGAGCCTCGATAGATACCTCCCCCGAATTCGAGATATAATCATCAACTTGTTAAAAGGGCTGAAGAAGAAGCAAGCTCGCTTAAGGTCCCGGCACCAGCGCGAAGATGGCCGGCCCGCACCAGCACGGCAAGCCAGTGCAGGAAGCATCGCTAACGGGCAGGCAATTGGTCAGTTGTATGATGATGCTGCAGCATCCACCATGCCGTCGACAGCCCAGTCCCCCAGAAGATCGAACCGACGGTATGGCAGCGGTGGATCGCTGGAGGATCAACCGGCCATGGCTCGAACCTCCTCAGCACCTTCGACAACCGAACCGCGCACGACAAACTACGCCGAAAGAGAACTATCGCGGCGAGAGGCCCAGCAAATGCTGTCTCAACCCACCCCCTTCGATAATGATACAACACCCCGAGCCACCGCATCTAACACCACTGCGCCTTCAACATATATTACACCTACCGGTTTCTCTGCGCCCCCGCCTCCACCTCCGCCAAAGGAGGATGACGCGTTGGGGGCTTTGCAAAGAAGTGGAGAGCTTGAGCGACGTGCCTCGCGTCGATTCTCTGCTTATCAAATTCAGAAGCATTTGGGCACATCTACCAATGGCGTACCTGTCCTGCCTACTCAGAACTCTCCCATCCCCAATCGCGGTCGTGATGTCCGCGAATCCTTGAACGCAGTTCGTCTACGGGGCTCATTTACTCATACAAGGCAACGATCGAACAACCGCTTACAGGAAGCCGCCAAGGGGGCGCAAGCTCCCCCACCCGCAAATATTCCGGATGTAGTGGAAGAAGAACGCACTACTCCATCTGCTGCACCTCCATTAGAGCCACAAGGGATCGATACCGCAGCACCCGAGGCGCCCAGCGAAGCGGTTGCTCATATCGAGAAAGACGATACCGTGGAATCTGCCATCGTTCCTCCTCCGATCATTCCCGTGCCCCAAGAGAAGCCAACACTCGAAGACGCTTTTGAGCCCGCAAAGCCAGCACCCCAAACCCCGAAGGCAGACTTGTTTGGACCGTCCACCGGGATCGCAACACCTCTATCAGCTATTCAATTTGCTACTGAGCAACCCTCACCAGGCAAAGAGCTGACGCTGTTCCTACAATATAAAAGCAAAATTAAGAAGTATGTGCTCCCAGATGGCATTGCGGAGCTCACCATCGGGCGCCTGCAGCTTGCTTTTATTGAAAAGTTTGCCTGGAATACCCACGACAATGGCGTTGATTTGCCAGAAATCTATATCCAAGACCCGATTTCAGGCATTCGACATGAACTAGAAGATCTTACCGACGTCAAAGATCGGTCTGTGTTGGTGCTTAACGTTGATAACCTTGATGAGGTCAAGAAACATTTCGATGACAGCCTTGGAAGCGTGCGCCTCCTGGTGGAAGGCGTCAAAGAGACGCTTTCTGGCCAAGGGAATATCATCCAGCGGGTTTCGGATCGCCAGCTTGAAGCTGCCAAAGAAATTGCTCGCTTGGCTGCTGCTCCTCCAGCCACGTCTGGTCCGGCTGCCGTTGGAGGGAATTCCAAGGCATCGATTGCCGGCAGCGGAACTCAAATTGCTGAGCTTCAGAGCTTGCGTCGTGACTTGGCTGTCCTGCGACAGACCTACTCCAACTTTACTGCTGATATCACCGGTTCTATGAGTGCAGTCCGTGCCAAGGCAAGCAAGGTCAAGACCGCCGCCGATGACGTTACCACTCCCTCTTATGAAGGTGATGCTGGCCGTGCTCGCGTCAACACTGGCAAGAAGGAACTTGCAGGTGAATCGGAGCGGCTGGTCGCTCGCGTTGACGATCTCCAAGATTTGGTCGAGGATCTTCGGAAGGATGTTGTGACTCGCGGTGTTCGTCCTCTTCCAAGACAGTTGGAGGGTGTCAGCCGCGACATTAGCATGGTCATGAAAGAAATTAAGAAAATGCAGGACTTCCTGGGTCGCGAGAAGCCCATCTGGACCAAGATCTGGGAGAAGGAGCTGCAGCTGGTTTGCGAAGAACGAGACCAGCTTACCATGCAGGAGGATCTCGCTGCTGACTTGCAAGACGATCTCGAGAAGGCAACTCAAACCTTCGCCCTGGTGGAGCAAGCTACGAAGGAGCAGGTCTTGACGAATGCAACCGGTGGCACCGCTGTCCGAGCCGCATCCAGGACTCTTGGAATTGATCCAACCGTTGATCCCATGAAAGCCAAGGACGGTGTCCTGGGCGAAGTTCGTGCTTTGCAACCAAACCACGAAGGCCGACTCGAGGCCATTGAGCGAGCCGAGAAAGCACGAAAGAAGGAGCTTGAGACTCGGCGAATCGGTCTTTTCCAGAAGGAACTCGGAGCATTTGTCGACGAAGGCAAGTTGAAGAAGAGCGGTGGTTTTGAAGAAACTGAGCGTCTCCGTACTGCGAAGGACGACCGCATCCGCAAAGAAGTTTGGGATAGACAGCAGGCTCGCAATGCGGAGATGGAGAAGGCAGAGGCGGAAGCCGCTGCTGCGCAAGCAGCGGAGCAAAACAACGAGGGTGGGGGTGGTGATGACCAGCAAGAAGGTGAAACAGAGGCGAAACCGGAGGATGGAGATGAGGCAGAGAAGGCAGAAGAGCCCAAGTCGCCATCTTCTGACACGGAAAAGCCACTCCCCAAAGCGCCGGAGGAGGAAGACACCGCCACCTCCGAACAGCCCTCTACATGATTCTTTATTGACCTTTTATCGATCCAAGCACGTTCATCCATCCTCCATCCCATCCTCGGTCTGATCATCCCCGGACCCTCCGAAGTTTCATGCCGAACCTCTCATTGCCAAGCGCAAGTGAAATTGGATTCACACGATTGTTTTTCTTTGTTTATTGCATTTCACATCGCATTGGGGCCTTGGTTTTGTTCATTTCATTTCCCTTGATACCTTTTGGCGTGTCTCCTGTGCGAGAGCCCCTCATGTCATTTACTGACGATACCCTGCCACACTCTGTGGTGCGCTACTAGCATTTGGTCTTTGATTTTGCGAATGATATGAGCACTTTTGAAGCTAGCGTTGGGATGTTCTTTAGTTTGGAGCCGTAGTAGTTCGAAGTAGTCTGTCTCTTGATACCGTACTACGTAGACTAATATAGAGATAGAGAATAATCCCCAATGCTTGAGCTAGCTAATACAAATGTTCCTACTAACTACTAGTACTCCATGCCTTGACCTGTCTGTCCTGCAAGCTAATGCGTAGCGGTGTGCGCCTCCTGCACTCCCCAGCCACCTTTCCATGCAGCTTTTGCAGGTTTATAGAAAGCCCAATGCGCCCTAATTTATTCCTAATTTATTCCTAGATCGACAAGCATCTTTCTACGTTAAACCTGACAAACTCGACCGAATTCCATGTTGAAGGGACACAAGAATATATCTTTGCACCCTTGCATCCAGCAACCCAACACGAAATTTCATTCCTAACCAACTCGTCCACAGCTTTTGTTAGTGACACATACATCTGAAACAACTATCCAACTACAAGTTAGCCTCCAACCCGACTATTTCCACTAGTCTCAATCTAAACAGACTCGAGATCTATCTGGTCGCGATGCTCGCCGGCAACATGCAGCTTGTCTACGCCCTCACCATATTTTGCTCACTGCCCCAGTTTGCAACACCGGCCTTAGCAGAATATACAAACCCCTCTGCGGATCTAGAATCCAAAGAGGCTGACACTTCTCCACCGTTACCAGGAAAGCTCATCCTACAGCGTAATGCCGCGGTAACATCACAGCTCGCAGCAGGACCCGCCCTGGGCGTGAAGAAAATGAGCGACGACGAAGGCGAGAAATTCTTCTTCGACTACTGGAGCTTTGGGGATGTCTCTTCGACAGGTAACATAGCTGAGCGACACCTCTCCGATGAAGATGGATTTTCCCCCGCGCGCTTTGTGGCCCAATCTTACCCATTCGGGCCATCTTATTCCTTGGGCTCTGGTGGAGACAGTCAATTCCTTCCTCGGGAAAACAATGACAGCACAAACAATCTGTTCGAAAAACGAGACTTCAAGTGCCCAACTGGGACGTCGGCGTGCACATCTATCGGTCGATCCGATCGCTGCTGTGGGTCCGGGGAGACATGTGAGATCGTCGCTGATACGGGGCACGGCAACGTGGGCTGCTGTCCTAGCTGGAAGACATGCTCTGGGATGATCGGGTCGTGTAAGAGTGGGTATACGGTTTGCTCGCAGGCTCTGGGGGGTGGATGTTGTATTCCGGGGTATGATTGTGTTGAAGGGGGATGTAAGTGGATTTCTTTTTCTTTTTCTCGTTCCCATATTGTCATTCGGATTTGGGAATACGAGAGAGAGCTTTTACTAATTGTTCGAGTAGGTGCATACATCACTGTTATTACAGTAACTCTTCATTCGACCGTGGTGTTGTCTACTGTGACCTACTCGACAAAACCGCAGGATAGTTCTTCCACTTACACTCCCTCCTCTTCCTCGACGAGCCCTTCCCATAGCAGCCAGACAACAACAAACGATAGCTTGGCACCGCCAGCGCGGCCTACGAACCTCTCAACAGTAACCAGTGTTACCCGCAGCGATGATGTCTGTCCGACTGGTTTCTATGCCTGCTCCGCCGTCTACTTGGGTGGTTGCTGCCGAACTGGACGGGACTGCGATACGACCTCATGTCCGATCACCTCTTCGACGACCATTGTATCAGATGGCGTGACGATTATAGCGCCTGTCGCGACAACAACGCAACACTCTGGCGGGAACCGGTGTGCTCAGGGCTGGTTTCACTGTGCTGACACCGTGGGCGGAGGATGCTGTCCCATTGGTTTCGCCTGTGGTGCTAGCTGTACTGCAAGGGATATCGCGTCTGGGACGACTGTCGCCAAGGAACAAGCGACTGCGACTAACGGAGATGGTGTGGGGTATCGGGTTAGCAAAATGATGTTGGGGATGATGCTGGGAATGAGTGTGGGAGTTTGGATATTATGAAAAAGATACGATAAAACATGATACATATGAATTGATGACAATAAATCTGCCAACAGCACGGAATGAGAATTTTATAGAAGCTCTCCCCACGGGGGTTTAGTAATCGGGGCTAAACGTACAGGCGGAGACTTACCGGCTGCTGCACTCGGACCTGATCACCGAATCTCGCCGACACCGGCAAAACCTCCGCTTTTCTCACTTCTTCTTTCTCCCAACCCTCGTTCTTTAAAGGTCTTGTGAGTGAACATGTCCGATTTGATCGCAAAGCTGTGCTTTGGATCACTTTGCGATCCCAACTTTAGCCAATTATGGCCCCATACTGACATCCCACTGCTCAAGCCGCCATCATGTCCGAAATTCCCCAGAAACCCCTCCCCTTCGTCTACCAGTTCGCCGCCGGTGCGGTGGCTGGTGTCTCAGAGGTATGTCTCTCTTGATTTTGATTTGGAAAGCGATTCCGACTTGATTCGTTGTGTCGGAACCCCCTACGAGATGTTTCATTGACTAACGCGTCTCTCCCCGCACGAACAGATCCTGATCATGTACGGCCCTCCACTCCCCTTCCTTGGTCGCATAACTGCTTCTATTGGAGATATGCTTGGTATAGTGTGAAAATTGGACCCAGTTGACGATGTGTGACTCGCAGGTACCCCCTGGACGTGCTCAAGACTCGAATGTAAGCAAGCCGCCGGTCGCAATAAACACCGACCTCACATGACACGAGCTAACGATATCCTCTTGCAGTCAGCTTCAGACCGGAGCCCCTGTTCCTGGTGTCGATCACTACAATGGCATGTTCGACTGCTTCCGTAAGATTGTTAAGAACGAGGGGTATGTCATAACCCCAGCGAAGCAGCCATGCCTCTCTCTCTAACATGCGACGACGTATATAGCGCCTCCCGTTTATACCGTGGTATCTCCGCACCCATCCTGATGGAGGCACCGAAGCGTGCAACCAAGTTCGCCGCTAACGACAGCTGGGGCACTTTCTACCGCAACCTGTTCGGCGTGGAAAAGCAGACCCAAGGCCTGGCCACTTTGACCGGAGCCACAGCCGGAGCAACTGAAGCCTTCGTGGTGGTTCCTTTCGAGTTGGTGAAGATCCGTCTACAGGATAAGGCCCAGGCCCACAAGTACAACGGCATGTTCGACGTGGTGAAGAAGATCGTTGCCGCAGAAGGCCCACTGGCAATGTACAACGGCCTTGAGTCGACCATGTGGCGCCACATCCTGTGGAACGCAGGTTACTTCGGCTGTATCTTCCAGGTCCGCGCACAGCTGCCTGCCGCCGAGCCCGGCAACAAGAACCAGCAGACCCGCAACGACTTGATCGCCGGTAGCATTGGTGGTATCACCGGTACTGTCCTCAACACCCCCATGGATGTTGTCAAGTCCCGCATCCAGAACACTTCCAAGGTTCCCGGTCAAGTCGCCAAGTACAACTGGGCTTGGCCTGCTCTTGGCACCGTGATGAAGGAGGAGGGCTTCGCTGCCCTGTACAAGGGCTTCACCCCCAAGGTCCTGCGTCTCGGCCCTGGTGGTGGTATCCTGCTTGTTGTTTACACTGGTGTCATGGATTTCTTCCGCAAGATGCGCGATGAAAAATAAATTTTTCGTGCTTGTGGTTGAACGTTTGATAGCGAAAATGTTTCCCAAAAGCAACATCCATGTGAACGGCCATTCACCTCTGACCCTGACCCCTTTGCCCCGATACCCTCTTCCACTATCCTTTTCACCTTGGATTCAGAGTTGATAGAACATGTGGAGGAAGTTGTGGTTTTTGGTTTCTTGTCTTTCTATACTACCCTCTTGGCATTGTACGATAACGGCCATTAGATGGACATAAAAACAAATAAAACAATAAATTCATGTGTTTAGTCTATTTCTATCAAAATATAAGTCTTTATAAATATCTATCTGCCAAAATTGAAGACAACAACAACAAAACTCTCAACTATGCAATGCAGCGCAAAACAACACCCCGACATACACAACCTCACGCAATTCCCTCAGAAGTAGGCCCCAAATCCTCCTTCCCAGACCGATCAATCTCAACCCTCTCCTCAGGCTCCCACATAGCCTCCCTCATAAACTTACTTCTTTCCCGAATCTGCGGGCCCTTGAAAACCAAAATAACAGGAACAATCGACAACGCAACCCCAATAAACCCAAGCAACGTCCCAGCCCAACCAAACCCAAGATTCCCAAACAACTGCGGCGAAGCAAGCGGCAAAAACGCACCAAAAGCATTCCTCCCAAGAGAAGCAGCCGATAAAGCCGACGCGGCATATCTCTCATAAGCATCAGTCAGATAATTAACAACAGCCATATAAATTGAATAAATGCCAATACCCGCAGCCGTGATTCCAATAGTCGGCACAATCCAATGAATATCAGGCTGACTAGCCCATCCATACCAGAACAGACCCGCAGCAAAGAGCAAACTACCCGGGATAGACGTGTACAGTCTCGCCTCGGGGATGGGTTTACCGGGTTTCTCTTTATTGCGTCGCTCAGACCGGAGATAGAGCCAGTCTTGCAGTGGGTTGATGGCTGTTCCGATGATCGCGCCTACTGAGATGGCGAGCTGGACTAGGCCGGTTGAGAGCGTGCCCCAGCCGTAGTTTGTTGAGTAGGTTTGGACGACGCTGGAGAAGAAGAGGTAGAGGATTCCCCAGGCGAAACTTATCCATAATGTGAAGAAGATTACGACCGGTTCGGTCATGAGCATGTTTGTCGGGCGTTGGAAGGAGATTTTAAGAAGGCGGAGTTTGCTGGGTGCGTCTATTTCTGAGGCTGCATAGACAGGGCGGTTGGTTTCTTTCCGGATCTTGCGCGCGCGCTTCTTGAGGATCACGTCTGGGCGGGATTCGTTGAGGATTAGCCAGAAGACTGGGATTAGGGCTGCGTTGTAGATTATTTGGACGTAGAAGATCCTATAGGGAGATGGTTAGTATGATGGGTTCTTGGTTCTAGGTTCTTGGATATTCATATTCGGAGGTATAAATCTCGAGGAAGAAAGGGATTGTGCTTACCAACGCCAGGGCTCCGATTTCTGAATCTGCACAATAGCAGATCCAATAAACGGACCAAGTGCAATACCCACAACACTCGTAAATCCGAAGATAGACATGGGCAGACTGCGAGCGTGGTCACCAAGCCAGACATCGGAGATACTTCCACCGACGATATTAATCGAGACGGAAGAAGCACCGCCACCGAAGAACCGAGTAACAACGAGTGTTGCGAAGTTCTGTGCGAACGCGGACGGGAAGAGCGAGATGACGAGGATTATATATGCCACGAAGTATCCTGGCATACGGCCGGAGGCCTCGGTCAAAGGCACGAAGATCAGTGGCCAGAAGGCCGCGCCCATATTCCAGGATGTAGTGGCCCAGTAGAGGTTTGGGAAGGGGTCATTCTGGACGTTGAATTGTTTCTCCATCCAGTCGTTGCCGGAGCCGTAGGTTCCGGCGGGCAGGCCGGTCAGGATGGAGCTGGTGGGTTTTGTTAGTTAGATGCTTCAAGGTTTATTTGTTGTGTGTTGAGATGGTATTTCTTACATGAAGCATACGGTGATCGTTAGCAGCCATTTGTATTTGACGCTCCAGTTGAAGGGATTCTCGGGGTCGTCGGGCCCGTCCCAGGTGTGGATTTCGATATCCTTGTACGCGGGCATTTCCTCACGGACATCCTGGTTGATCATTCTCCCGATTCTGTGAAGGCGTTAGTACTTTTGCCTTGTTCTGCGCTGCATATGGGAAACATAGAGGACGTGGTATGGGGGTACTGACTTGGCGATCAAGCCGGACTTCTTCTGTTCCTTCGCAGCAACAGGCTTTTCAACCGGTGAGGGCGTTTCAGTAACAGGCTGTTCAGCCTGATAGACCGAATTACCACGGATTTCGTCTTGATCCGCCATGACGAGCAAACTGCTATAGCTTCCCTTTGCTCAACGGGTTGAAATGCCAAACCTGTCAAAAGGAAAAGAAAGAGCAAAGCAGGGATAAAAAGGAACCACAGTCGGAACAGATCGGCGATAAACGTCCTTGCATAATTATTATGGAACCTTGGAACCTCCAGGGCTTGCCCTGATGGAAAATATCCAACCCGAGCCGAGTATGCAAATCGGCATGCCGAAAGCGAAGTCCCGACATCCACATCGGGTACCCGGTCGGGACGGCGAACGTTGGTTGGCGCCGACTTGGATCCACTCCGAGTCTAAACCCACTTGATGTGATTTTATGGAGCTTATTCTTTTTTTCTTAACGCCGCTGACATATGGCTTCCTGTTAGGCCCATTTTTCTATGGCTTTCTTTTGACGAACCAGATCTAGCCAGCCTGTGCCTTGTTTTGGTACGGCCGAAGTTCCTCCACTGGTGTCTTCAAATTCTGCAGACTGATGTCGTCATGCTTGAGGCTGCTTGGTTTGCTCGGTTCAAATCGGATGCTTAATGTGCCGATTGAAGGCAATACGTTGTACATTGCGGTTTTATAGTTTTATAGCACAATCATTCCAGGCCTGGAGATATCAGGTTTGATATTTTTCAAAGCTTATATCAAGGGTGTTACACGTATAGCATTGTAATGTTCAAGTTAAACTCTAATGCAATGTTCTTAAGGCATATGAAAAATCAAACCTCTTGCTTGGCAACAGCCTGTCTACAGTGGAAATACTAGTCGGACCTAACTGCATTGACAAAAAAGTTGTACGCTATACATATTTGCATGACATAGATTGACTATCGGGTTCGTAGAAAGCTAGGAAAGCAAAAAAGTGACCGACGCAGGGATCGAACCTGCAATCTCTTGATTCGTAGTCAAGCGCCTTGCCATTGGGCCAGCCGGCCGTGCTGTTATTATACATTTTTGCTCAAATGTGCACTATAAGTGGAGGCAGACTTTTCTAGGGCAAGGCCCCACTTATTTCCGCATCTGGACTTTTGTGCATGAACAACATGGTGGTTTTATGCAATGCGCTGATCTTGCTATGTACTATGGACGTTTAGCTTAATCAACATTCAAACAAACATAGAAACAGTCCTGGAGAAAGGCGAGGCCTAAAGATAAGAACGGATACTTGCATATCAGAAGGTGTATATGCCATTGACTATGTGATCATCTTTGGTAAAATACATACAAGTTGACCCCCTACTTCCTTAGCTGTTGCAACTCAAGCCGCGCCTTGTGCAACTGCTTAATATTGTTGTTGTAGTGCTCGACCAGTGAAGCGTACGACTTACGAGTCTCCTCAATCTCCTTCTTGAGATTCCCGTTCTCCTGTGACTGTTTCGCATTGACCCGGCGAAGAGCCACATTCTCCGCCTGGAGAAGCTGCAGGCTCGTCTTACCTGTCTTGGGGTCAATGGTAGTCGCCTTCCGCAAACTGCGTTGATAGTAGTTGCGTTCCTTAGACAGGCTCTGGATGCGGGATCGTGCGTTCTCCAGCTCGCGAGAATTTGGGGCGGATGGAGGAGGCGGAGCAATTGTTGCAACGGGGGCAAATGGGGAAACGTGTTGTGCATAGCCCTTTTGGTTCGTCAACGCTCGCGGAAGCTGCACGGTGCGAGGAATGGCACTTGCCTGTTGAACATAATTAACACATTTTCCTAATATAATTGGATCAATAATCATTAGGGACTAACATTCACATTCGTCGCGGCGTTCGAAGGTGCCATTGTAGCTGGAGGAGCTTGGGGAGGGGGTGGAGTCGACGGAGCGGTGCTAGGAGTCTCGACGATCTCGACGGAAGGGGAGCGAGGAGATTCAAACAGAGAATTGGGCGAGTCCACAGCCTGGGGGCTTTGTCCAACTGTCTCTTCTTCAATCGGCCGAGGAGCAGAGGGTGGGACGCCGGCATTGGCCAAATTGGCCTGGGCGATGAGGTTCTCCCACTTTCGGACCTTGTCGGCATCAGTGTCCTCAGGGGTGTATGCAATCCCAATCGAGGGATCGTAGGTCATTTGCCTGTATGGTGCATGCACGGGGAGATTGTTGGATACTGGCTGGGTAGAGCGGTTGACAGGTGTGGTTGAACTGGGCTGGGCAGAGCGCTTGACAGGTCTGGTTGAAATGGGCTGGGCAGAGCGCTTGACAGGTCTGGTTGAAATGGGCTGGGGAGAGCGGTTGACAGATGTGGTTGAACTTGGCTGGTCAAACCCAGACTGATCGAGGTCATCGAGAGGAATACTGGCAAAGAACTCATCGAAGCTGCACATAAGCTCGGGATTTTCGTAGTGGTTGAATCCATTGGCAGCATTGAAAGGCCCGTCAGTATCGAGGTTGGCAAGGCCATTGAGAAAGGCCTGGGAGTCGAAAGCAGGTTGGCCAAGCCCAAAGGCAGGTTGGTTGGGGTCAATTGGAGCCATGTTTATTAAGAATAGGTATTAAGATTGGAGGATATTGAAGGGGCTTGAGACGAGAAGAAAGTGTTGTGGAAAGGAAGAAGAGATCGAAAGAGGAGTGTCGAGGAGGGATGGTAATAACCGTTGAGGAAGGAATTAGGATGCATAGACGGGAACAATGGGAGCAAACAATAACAAAGAAAGCGACATTTCTATTGTCTTAAACCAATCAATAGCGATCAATAGAGATCAATAGGGATCAATAGAGACAACAAACGCATGATGTACTTGTTCGACTGCATTGGTATGTTTTTTTTTCTCTGCCGGCGAATCAGTTGTTTTGCCAAAAGTTTAAATTTATATCGGCTAATAATATGTCAAAGCCATACAGCTAGCGACTCACCGCTGTATATACCGCCCAATCTAGTCTAAGACTTGAGGTTCACCAAGTTTGAGTGCACGAAAATACTCACCCAAATACTGTTCAAAGAAATACGAAAATGGAAACAAACCACTAGATTAGAGTTATCACCTTATCTACAAAATCATGAACCGACCTCATTAGACAAACAATAACTCGCAATTGTGCTTCTGTTCACCTTCTTGACCGCCTCCCCTTTAGGTGTCACCATCTTATCTTCCCACCGCCCTCACTTATCGACTTATCGTCACACAGCGACACCGCTCTACTCACGGGACCTTCAATCACGTGGTAGTCATGGCAGAAAACGGGACTCCATCCGACGTTCGGCCTGGGCCGTCTCGCCTTGACAGCTCCCCTAACGCCTCCAGGGACTCCAGTGGTACCCAGAACGAGGATATCACGAAGACCGGTTACTTTTCCCACTACACCCCTTTGGCCTCAGCCCTGGCGAATATGAGTGTCATTCTATGCACCGGTAT
This sequence comes from Penicillium samsonianum, assembly GCF_028829775.1. Lineage (NCBI taxonomy): Eukaryota > Fungi > Ascomycota > Eurotiomycetes > Eurotiales > Aspergillaceae > Penicillium > Penicillium samsonianum. Next base: position 1,040,190 of record NW_026643260.1, on the reverse strand, counting down.
GTGGAACATCAGAAGGAGCTCCCCGCATTCTTCCAGGCATGAGCTAATTACCTTGGTTGCATATTTTAGCGGGGTACGACCATACCATTCGGTAAGTTGAGGCTCAACTAGCCGCGCGCAGCGTTTATCTAGCACCCGCGGAGTGGTGATTTATACTGGGACTCTTACTGACTATATCTCTGCTAGCTTTTGGGAAGCGCTCTCGGGTATCTGCTCGCGTACAATCCAGCATCCAGACTCTCAAGTCAATCGTCTTTGCATAACCCCGGATAAGAGGTTCCTGGCTGCCGCGGGCCACAACAATGTCAAGCTCTTTGATATCAAGTCAACCAATCCCAATCCCGTGATTACCTTTGAAGGTCACACGAATAACATCACCGGCGTGGCATTCCACTGCGAAGGGAAATGGATGGTCACCAGCTCCGAGGATGGAACTGTGAAGGTCTGGGATACCCGTACCGGTAGCTTGCAGCGGAATTATGTCCACCGGGCTGCAGTCAATGATGTGGTCATTCATCCCAATCAGGGCGAGCTCATCAGTGGTGACCACGCCGGTATGGTCCGTGTCTGGGACTTGGGCGAGAGCGTCTGTACTCATCAATTGATTCCGGAGGAGGACACTGCGGTTCTCAGTGTCAGCGTTGCCAGTGATGGATCGTTGCTCTGCGCTGGAAACAAGAAGGTGTGTGATTTGGTTTCACGGAAGATATTAGGCTTCTTTACTAATATCTCGATAGGGCAATGTCTACTTGTGGCGCATGGTCCAAACCGACGAAACCACCCGCATTATCCCCGTCTGTACCTTCCAAGCTCACAAGGATTACCTCACTCGTGTTCTCCTGTCTCCCGATGTCAAGCACCTTGCAACCTGCTCTGCGGATCATACCGCCAAGGTTTGGAACCTTGACGCCGAATTTCCGCCTGCCAAACTGGCATTGAAGCAATGGAAGGAGAAAGAGGCATTGAACCCTCCAGTTGAGACACCGGTCGAAGCTCCGATAGTCCCTGTCGAGGTTCCCGCCCAGTCTCGGGATCTGCTCCGCATTTTCGACGCACCCATCCAAGATCGTGATCTTCTCCGTATTACCGACAATCCTCCTCGCCAGGAGACACCACAACAGACATTTACCTCATCCCCCGACGGGCCTCCTATGGATCCAGTTAACCACACTCTGTTCCTAGAGACCACCCTCGCCAATCATCAGCGCTGGGTCTGGGACTGCGCCTTCTCTGCAGACAGTGCATACCTTGTGACTGTCTCCAGTGATCACTATGCTCGTCTGTGGGAGCTCGGCACTGGAAATATCATCCGCCAGTACAGCGGCCATCACCGAGGTGCTGTTTGTGTTGCTTTGAACGACTATTCAGAGCCTCGCTAGGGGCAAGATCCAAGGTTGAGTTGCCTCGGCTAACCGGTGTTTTGGTTTCATGAGTTACTGGGTCTCTTTATTGGCGTTGATCTTATTCTAGGTAATCTACACATGGCATGGCGCAAGTACTGATGGGTGTTTTCCAGTTTTCTCTGGGTTTATGGCGTATTTCGGTTGGTCAACGGAGACCTTTGTCGTTGAATTGTTTTGCAGTTTTTTTACTTCTCCCATTTTCATCCCATAGAGGATATTGCATATTGTCGACATACCACTAACAATATCAAACATTTATTCCAAGTCTTCTTTCTCTACATATGTACACTACATACTCCTGGCAGGGTAACATGTCTGATACACGTTTACAAGGCTGTTCAATTCCTCGAACAATGCAGGCAAGTCTCCATAAATTAAAGTAAACATAACATCACGCTCAGACCGAACTCAAATCAAATCACACGAAAAAGAAGAAGAACAGATCTAGACATACCCATAGGACTCAAAACAAATGTTCAAGTACATGAAAAAAAATGAAGCCCTTGACGCAAATCCGATAATAAGTCCAAGGAACCGCTCACAGACAAAGCCACCGCTTCCGCTTATGGACTATTATGCCATCCATGGATATGTTCATGAGAGAACAAGCCAACAAACAACCAGCCCCGTCCTTATACGACGACGGCAAACCACGTCACACACACAACAATATCCATCCCCTTATCCTCAGCACCAGTGTACTTGAAAGTCCACATTCCGTCGCGGTTGACATCCCAGAACGCTCCTGAGGCGGAGTGCATACCACGCTTACCGGCATTGCTAAGTGCGCCATCCGCAGCAACGGACGGGTCAATCACGCCCTGCTGCACGATTGTGCTGTTCACAGTGAAGCGGTAGGGAGGGGGCTTGGAGGCATCGGAGGGTGCGGTAGCGGTGATCAGGGCCTTAAGGACGGTGTTCTGTGCGGGGGATTGTTAGTATCAGTGTTGCGCAGTTGGGTGGTGGTTGTTGACTGGGTGTTGACACTTACGATAATCTCGGAGTTCCAGGTTCCGACATTGTCGTGCTCATAGCTCTGGCTGGTTTTGAGGGCATCCTGGCAGGCCTGGGGTGAAATGTTAGCGCGGGGTTAATTGCACGGGGCATTTTGGGAGTGGCCATACCTCGGTGGTGATCTTGGTGAGATCCTCAATGGGAATGGGCTGGACAGTTGTTAGGACCGTTTGTGACAATGCACTACTAATGCGGAGTGTTTTCACGGCATAATCGGGTCGATATATCGCAGCTGCAGCGTCACTCGTGATCAACGTACCGATGCAGAGGCGCCTTCGACAGACATTGTGAATAAACTGAACGCGGTGGTTTTAGGAGGGATAAAAGATGCTATACAGAGAATTTCGTTAGTATATGAGGAGATTGACTCAAACTTTAACGCGTGTAGACTCCATTGGGCTGACATCATGTCCCAAATACCACGGGGTATGCGCGCGACCCCGGAGCAATGCGGGGAGAAGGGGCGCAATTGGGGGTGAATTTCGGCACGGACAGCCTCTTTCAAACAGGAGAAACATATTCACATACCTTTATTGGATCTGGATAGCAGATAGGACTATGATTGTGGGATGCTTGTAGGACTCTCCTTGCAATCTACGTGGATTGTTTGGATGTTTGGCAATCATTGGGGCGCTTGGCCTAAAGGGGTTTGGCGCAAGCTTGATTCTGCCACGGCGGTGGGGGAGTATAACCATTGCAGTTTTATGGACTTCAGTTGTGTTTCAATCTGATCTAGAAAATATATAAAAAACTGCTCAATTTCTCTACAACTCTTTAATCCTCAATGCTGCAATTGATATCACACCCGTGGGACTGCACACACAGAAGAAGGTAGGGGAAGAAGACAACAGGCTAGGAACCAGATAATAATGCCCTCGAGGACGACGTAGTTCTCGTGGGCAACCTTAAGAATGACAGCTAAGAAACTTAATCTGTACATAAATATACCTGTCATGAGAAGCAATTGCTAGCTATAATCGATTATAGTGCTTTGTTTGGTTTACACCTTTTTCAGTCTTTAGCAGTTTTTTCTTTTGTCTCCAGGCTTATTGTTTGTCTTTACCTAATGATATTCCTTTTCCCCCAGGTCTCATTGTTCACCTTGGCTTTGTAATCTTCCTTTAATTAGAGCTTATTCCAAACAATGGTATTGCTGGACCTTTTTTGTTCTCACTTCGTGATATCGGGCATGTATAAAACTAGGCACTGGAGAACGTCTTTTAACCCAGTTAAATTCATGAGCTGGTGAGTATTATTTCAGACTTTTCTCTTGCCCTACCTAACCCAGCTCTTCAGCCCTAATTCACAATGCCTAGGTACTCTCCATGGGAAGAAAAAGGACGAACCTTACGGAAATGGATGGAACGCTACCACGAACTAGGGTGCCCATACCCTATGTCCACATTTTCAGTGACATATAACCCCCAACCCAGGGAGTATTCCGTCGCCCACAAAGCTGTATGCCTAGATCCATTATGGGGCAAATGGATCCACCCTCTTGCTCTACCAATCGAGCTTAACAAGATAGAAATCGAGAATCGACAAGGTCCACCGGTGGGCTGGGAGGGACGCACTGGACAAGGGGTGGTGTTCCTTGACTGGATCCGCCGATCAAGGCGAAGCACTGCTCCCCATATGTCGGAATTTACCAAGGCTGCGTATGAGATGGATTTTCCGCTTGAAAGCCTTAGATACGTATTTGTGACTGATATTTTCGAAACTGACACCGTGGAATGTATTCGTGATGAGGTGTATAAATCCGAAGGACTTCCGTACCCTTCCAGCGAACAGAAGATCTGGACTTCCTCGCACGAGTTTGATGCTCTGTTGGGTACTACAATGGGTAAGATTGTTGCGGCTTTTGTTCTGTGTGCCTGGGGCCAAGGTAGGAAGCGAATTGCAAGGATCGTTACTTTTCACGATGGTAAATACCTTCAACGTCTGAACATGCGGTTTGATATTGAAGACATTTGAGGGTAAGTATCTCTAGACTTATCTTGGCATATAGGTCATTAATTCCAGTTTCTATCCTTTTTGCTATAGTGTTGCTAGCCTTATGTTGAATTCCTGAACGATAGATTTAGGTAAGTTGGTAGTATAAATGAAATTGAAGTTGTCAATTTATTCGAACGGAAGTGACGCTGTAGTATATTTCACATGCGAAAGATCTATATAGTTGAATACATCGGCAGAATCGGCATCCTGTATCGGGCAGGTCCGAGGGAGCTGCAAGTGATATGACGTCACGGTCCACCCGTGGACAGTTTAGTCTACTTATGTAAACAACCCACAACCAAGGTTGGAATCAGGGGTTTCCAGGGTTGGCATCCCATCTTGTACGGAGTAAGGGAGTCGGATTTCAATATCATCTTAGTCGAAATGATCCCTCGTCGGGTACTGAAGCCATATGCGGCTGAATTTCTCGGGACAGCCCTGCTAATCGTCATCGGGGATGGAGTTGTCGCCCAATGCCTGCTATCCGACTACAACTACGGCACCTGGCTGTCCATCAACCTCGCCTGGGCCGCTGCCGTGTGTCTCTCTGGCTATTTGTCTGATCCAAGCCCGACCATAAACCCGGCCGTGACTCTTTGTCTTGCTCTTGTGCGTCCATCTGAAGGACAGTGGAAACAAATCCCAGGCAAGCTGGCTGCGCAGTTCCTAGGCGGGTTTGTCGGCGCTGCCATCGTATATATCAACTACCGTTCGGCTATCAAAGCTTGGGATCCCGAATATACCATCCCAGGCGGATCGATCCTAAGCCCGGTCGGTCACCATTCAGCGGGTATCTTCTCGACCTACCCCGGTGCCTTCTTCGAGTCGAACTGGGAGGCTGTATTTTCTGAGATGCTGGGCTCAGCTGTGCTGATGTTTGGCTCTCTCAGTATCTCTGATCCGGGAAATGCCCATCGATTCCCTGCTCCACAGCTCGCTTCCTTTCTGCTGCTGCTTATGATCGGAGCCGCATTGGGCTGGCAGACCGGCTACGTATGTTCACCAGCTTATCAGATTAGGAAGTCGTACTAATACTAATAACACTAGGCCATTAACCCAGCTAGAGACTTTGGTCCGAGATTGTTCTCTGCTATCGTCTATGGCCGTGAGGTGTTTACGGCGGCCAACTACTACTTTGTTGTTCCCCTCTTCGCCCCTATTGTTGGCTGTGTTGTAGGCGCGGCGACTTACGACGGGATGCTGTTCGAGGGAGAGGGATCGCGCGTTGCCGATGCGCTGGATAAAGTCGAGGATCACGGGTCTCTTCGACTGCAGTGATATTTGGGCTTTGAATACTCAATGGTAAACTTGCTAGCATGGCGTTAACCAGTAGTACCATTATGAGACATAGACTAAGGTTAAGTGGGAGCAAGAGGATAAGATTGGAAACTAAGAAGAGCTTTTGTGGACTGACCCCTTCTCACCCCCGATCTCGTAGTTTGGAGAGGCAGCATTTGCCCATTGCTTGCCCTCTTAGCGTACGCGCCTCGTCGACATATTTTTCAGTGGCCGTATTCGTCTGCTTGGATATGAGGGGGTTTGCATAACAAGATCGAACCGTGCCATTTGTCCCGAAGGAGAGGAACTCATGCGTGAAGTAAGCGACTATAGATTTTCGTTCTTCTTTTGATCTTGACAATGATAAGGTTGGCAAATGGTTTGGAACCCTTCTGACATTGCATCTAACACTATGGCCTCATTACCCTCAAGCATCAAGATGGGCCTGACTAGGTGAGTAGGTAGTTCATGACCTTCCATCAACCAGTTGTAACAGCAGCTTTCGATTCCAGTCGTCCTTCATTGCCAACCATCCTCAAGCTTCTGGCGGTAATCCGTAATCATTTCAGAACTAATATCATTTCCTCCGCAAACAATGATCACAACTCGACTATCCGGTGTTAGGTCTGTCATGACTTCCCTTAGCCTATCTAACCCAACTTGGACACTTATTCCGCAAGACAGCTCGACCTGCAACCGCAGCTCATCACACAAACGCACAACTCCCCTCGCAGCATCAGCATCGGTACCCACAATACTAGTGACTTCGATACCGGGCGGGGGGGATTGCGCATTTTTTAGCGTCTGCTGTGCCACGCAGAGTGCCCCTAGGGTGCTTGCCTGCGAGGTAATTGCAGGTAGAGGGTGCAAGTAACCTTTGCTTAGCGAATGTGCCAGCGAATCCGCCCCAGCTGTTTCAACGGCGAGTACTTGGACTTTCTTCATCGCTTTGTCGGGAAGCGTTGTCGGTTGATAGGCTGGCAAATGCCTCTCAAGGCCGCCGACAATCCCGTTCAAAAGACCACCACCACCAACGCTGCAAACGATTGCATCTGCCGGGAACGAACAAGTGGAATCGGGTTTGCCGTAGTGCCTTGGAGGTAACTGCTTAACTATCTCATCGACCAGAGTCCCCGCACCTCGCCAGATGTCAGGGTGATCGAATGGTGGGACATAAATGTTCCTGACCAAGGGATCTGACTTGCTGGCTTCATTTTCGATGAAAGTTTCCCGCAGATATGCGTCAGCTTCGAACCAACTGGCGCCATGGCGGATAACATCCGAAGCGCCTGCAGCGCGTATTTTTTGGATCATCATAGGCTTCGCGCTAAGGGGCACAACAATAGTACAGGCATAACCGAGATCCCGAGCCGCTATAACTGCTGCGAGCCCCGCATTGCCTCCCGAGGAGTTGTAAAAATGTAGGGTTCTGCCATTGTGTGATGGATCAGAAAGACATGTGAGAATGAAGTTTCCAATGCCCCTAAACCAGTTTAGATTCTGTATATGCCGCAACGTAAATGCTGAACTCACCGTGATTTGAACGAGCCAGAAGGTTGGAGCGACTCTAGTTTGAGGAAAATTCTACTATATTTACTCTTCAGCGTCCGGCACTTTGATTAATGAAGAAAAATAAAAGCCCAATCTTACCATCCGGCAGCCTTTGAAAGTGTGGCAGACTCGATCAAAGGCGTTTCAATCCAGGGTTTCTTCAGTCCATGTTCTAGATCGAGATGGTCCATTTTCAAGGGATTCAAGGCAAAATTGGAAGACTGCCCAAAAATCTTCTTCGTCTAGAGAATCCGAGAGCTATCTAGCAATTTATATTCGGAGACATGTGGCAAACCCCTAGAAAACGTGGTCTGGTGCCATTGGGCCCGATCTTGCCGACGCCCTTGATTTGACATTTGGCTTGCAGGTGTGGAGTGAATGTGGAGTGGGTCTGTGCATCCAAGAGGCAATTTTTAGGAAATGGCAGCAGTCGCAGGAGCAGGTGGCCCGATGTTGGCAGGATATGCGAAGCCAAGGGAAGAAAACCGGGACGTGGAACAAGGAACAAGATCCTGTGAAACTGTAAGGAAAGGAAAGAGATTGGGGAAGAGAGATGGCAATCTCGGATTCGTGCCTGAGCTGTCAGGCATGAACTATCACAACATCAACAGTAGATGGCCACACCATCAACAGCTATCGATGTCTAAAATACTTTCCAGCGAGGTATATTCACAACACTTGCTGTTTTGAGTCTAAAATTGCAGGATAGTCACCCAAGACCTGAGTTGAAGAACGTTCACCCCGATCCAGAGCGACGCCTGGTAGCCTGTATATGCTAGTCTGGTGATGCGTAGGCAACGGAAGTCGTGTCATACAGTCAGTGTATACAACTATCGTTGCTCCGTCGACAGTTCCATCGGGCCCTTCGCCGTAGATCATCTACACAGTAATTTTCAATGGTGTGAATATCATCGACGCAGCGGTCTGCTTCGGTTTGTTGGTAAGACATGGTTCCACTAACACGAGTTAGTTCTCTCCTTAAATTCTTCGTCTGCCAAGCGAATAACAAGAACCATCAACCTACCAAACAGTTCTCTCGATAGACACCCACCTCCAGTACCCGCACTGTCCAGCATTCAAAGGGTGAGACATGCCGTGAGGTCCCACATCAGCCGTTATCTTTGACTGCCAGCCTCCACTGATCCCATCATTCAACCCCTTCTCGAAATGAAGCTTCATATTAACAGACCAAGTCATAGGCTTCGTAGAATCGGCAATCTTGCAAGGAGGTCCATCGCACCAAGCGCCCAAGGGAAACTCCTTCCCATAAACAAAACGCGTTCTAATCTGACAGAACGCCACACACGAATTGGCCTGGTAATCCGCATGGTCGCAAACCCCCTCCGAGCTGTTAAAATATTTCGGTCGGCACACATCAGTTAGATAATTGTGATAGAGCACCGGCATATCACTAATCCCGTCACAAACGTCCCTACGGAGGAGTGTATGGTCATGGTCGTTAGACGCGACAGTCGCCTGCACAGAGAGGAAAAGAAATATCAGAGCAAATACTTGATACATAGTGAGAGTGTCAATTGTAGGAATGATGGTGCGGGTGGTGGATTGATAGGCCGTCGAGGTTTATTTTGGCCCTGAGATAGCGCATTACGGGGCGGACAAAGACGGGGCTCAGCAGGGCAACAAACTCCTTGGCAGAAGTAGTTTAAACAGAGGTCTGCAATAATTCTTGAGTGGAATACTGTCCGGACAGGAATAATTGCTTTCCCTAGATATTAGATGTAACAGACTGGAACTAGCAGCTTGTTTTGGGTTCCATTTTCTCGGATTCGACACCAACAACGTTAGTCTGTTTCAAAAACAGCTCGTTTGAAACACCTAAATCCAATCATGTCTTATATGCCGTAAATGCACGTCCCAATTATGAGCGTATGAAGCGGAAAAATTATGAGACGGAGAAATTATATACTGGTGGAGTGGAATGATCCGGTTTATGTTTCCCCTTAACTGGGTCATTATCAAATCTTCAAGACACTTAATCTTTAATATTCGTTTATATAAAGCCGCTCTCTTTGTAGTGATTCCGAAATTTATTCTTCTACATTTGATTAACCTCGTATATTCATCATGTCTCTCAGAAGCCTCGCCATCCTCGCCGTCCTCGGCCTTGTCAATGCCCAAGATAAGATCGGATTTGGTCCATACTTCTCCCTCGGCCCTACCTCGTCATGGATCCGTGAAGCAACCACAACACTTGTCCTCCCCGAGGCCTCGAGTCCACAGAAAGACCGTCTTGCTCTGTGGCCCGGTATGGGAACAAGCGGTGGTGATTTGATCCAGGCTCTTGCCGTTTCTTTCGCCGACCCTTCCGCGTGAGTGATGGAAGAACAGATGTAAACATGTAGAATTCATAACTGACTCTTGCAGAAACTGTGGAGCAACAGCTGGACAATGGTGTACATGGGCTAGTACCCTTCAAGGCACCCAGCTGGGCGGAAAGCAGGTCCCTGCCAATGCTGGTGATGAGATTACCATGCATTGTAAGTTCTGATCTGCTGGGACCTATAGACGTGAGCTAATTATTTCATAGACAAGTACAATGACCAGACCAGCAAGTTTGACCAGACAGTCTCCATTAATGGAGAGGTTGTGTCAACTCTTTCAACCAGTAAGTGCTCGGTATAATCATAATCCCAGTCTCCAACTGACAATTCCTTCTAGGTTCCGGCCAGGCACAGGGCTGGGGTACCGCTGTCGAATGCCAGGATGATGCCTGCAAGAGCACTGCTGCAGCACACGGTGAGTTGGCGTTTATATATCCAAGTCATCAAACGATTGCTAATTGGTGTAGAATACCTCGACACTACAATCATTCTGAATGCCGCCGATTCCTCCTTTGGTGACACTCTGGCTATCAATGAGGCCACTTCGTCTGGTCTGAAGACAACCGACAACGGAAAGACTTGGACCGTGTCTACCATTAAGGTTCAGTCTCACACCTACGACCTGTAATCAATATTTCTCAGCCTATGTATGTACTCTAGAAAGAAACTTTGTGCGGGCCACAATTAAGACCATTTTGCCTTGACCGTGCGGAATAATCGGCTGAGCGGACAGGAAGCCCTGATTTCCACACCCTATGGTCGTATGTAGTGTTTTACGTTTCCAAACAGTTTGGAACCTTAGAAGCTAGACTTTGGCGTCCACCGGCCAGACAGCGTTATCATTGCTTTCCGAACCTAGACGTATTCTGCGTTGAGACATAGGGTGAAACAGACTCGTTGCTTAGGAAGAGGATCATTGTGGTCTCGTTTGACAATAAGCAGAGTGACGGTTCGACTTCGGCTGCACGTGCAGCTGCAGCTGCATCTAGTAAGATGACACGGAAGACATGCTTGCGCCATTTGGGGGGAATAAAGAAGCTGTCTCCACCACTCCACGAGGATTGGTTGGCCAAATATTCCTCATGTGACATTTCACACTCCCCAGACGTGCGACTCGATTTCATCCTTTGGTTGTTGTCATTTTGATCTGGTTATAAATCGCGTCAAAACCTTCAATCATGTCTCTGATGTCCTGAAGGTCCTGAGGTTTGATGTAGTGTGGGCAGTTGGGGAAATGGTGTGGAAATTTCCACACTCCCCCCACTGCACCACATGCCTCATAACCTCTCCCCTTGTCATGATTCATTTTGGAATCGATTTATATGGGTCCGTTCTTGTTTCTGACATTCTGACGGTTCGAGGTTTGGTGTCGTGATGGTAGTTGGGGAAAAGTCGACGTATGAGATTGTTGTCAAGTCTAACTACGACGAAGCTGGAAGGAGCGGGGAAGTCTCGTTTTCTTCTTTCCTTAGATAAATAATGACTTTTGCATGTATTATATAATATGGATATCTTATACCCAGATGTACCCCTGGACATAAACAACAACTGAAATGAATATAAACTGCAACTAAAGGTTAAGTTATGTTTGGATCGTAATATCAAGAAGAGCCAAGTATACCGATCAGCCTGTGCCAAATGTCAATATATTAACAATTCATGGCGTTATAAACATCCTACTAAGACCAATAGAGACTCCAATCGTAATCCTTGGGCAGGGAGAGTCGCCATAGAGCATACCACGTAGTAAATATTATCAATAACCAAGGTAAATCATTCATTTCAGAATCCACCAGAAACTAATTGACATCTGTCCTAGAGGACCATCGGTACCCGTGTTCTCAAAGCTTGGCTGTGGACTTCGCCTCACCGTGACAGTCTGGATCACCCAGTCCAGTGAACCGAAGACACAACTCCTTAAGCTCTGATAAATGATAGTGCATCCCGCGAGGTGTGGTCTTATACTTCTTGCACAAATGGGCTGCCGCTGCAACGGCAATAGCATGCTGCCCGCCATTCCCCATAAACTTGGTGTTTGAACTAGCGACGCGAGTCACACTAATATGCTTACCCGCCACCAGGAGATTAGATATATTCTCTGAGTAAAGACAGCGGGAGGGGATTTTGTAGGGCTTCTGATCTCGTTCATCCCATTCCCAGTATTTAAGCCGAAAGTCGTACTTTGCATCATTGTCTCCAGGGTAGTGGAGACAAAAGGCTCCATCGTTCTTGACGACACCATCCGGAAATCGTTTATGAACACGGATGTCCGTCTCGGTGAGTATATAGTCACCCTTGTACCGGCGAAATTCCCCCTGTGCTGCGACGAAGGCAACCCATTCGAGCTCGAGGTTGGCGTATTCGGGGTCTCTCTTGACATTCCAAAATGTTCCATAGATGGCCCGGAGGAGATGGTCGCGGATGTGTTCACCCTGAGAATAGGGATCTAACCGCTGACCATACTCCCAAAAATGAGTTAACGGCCCCTTCATACGACGGGCTAGAGAGGCTGAAGGATCTGCCGCACCCTTTGGCGGTAGAGCAGGCCCTGGGCCATTCTCTATACCAGGTTTTACAAGCTGGCCGCCAAGATTAGAGTAGTCTTTTGATACCTCAGTTGCCCATGGGACGCTGGGGAAGTCGATGGCAGAATCTGCCATTTTTGTCCGGAAGAATACTGTGTTGCCGTGGTGTATGTAGTCATCACCTTCGGTCGGCGCCAGACCTTCGCCATACTCGTTCTTGGATCCCTGGCCGAAGAGTGTTTTAGCTCCCGATAACAGGCCGAGTATGCATTTTCCCGAGCAATCGATGAAGGAAGTCGCAGAGAGGCGGATTTCTCGTCCAGTTCGGGCCTCGCAAGCATCCACAGAAAGGATACGTGAGTTGCTGGTAATGGTGTCATAAACCGTGTGCTCCAGATACACCGTAGCATTTGCCTCAGCCCCCAGCAGACTTTCTGCATGCAAATCACCATTTGAGTGTCGCTGAGATATTTCATCAATCAAAGGCCCTGTTATACCACGCGGTCGGAGGCCAATCTCAACACTTCCATTGCCGCCGAGGACCGGCCGATTATGAAGAAGTGCAACACGGTCTCCCAAGCGCGCAGCGGCAAGTGCAGCAACAGATCCAACAATACCACCGCCAACGACAACGACATCGAACTCCCCAATATCAACTGGGGCTTGGGGAAGTCCGCGCAGAGCTCGTCTCCAAGCTCGTCCTGCACCGGGTGGAGGAGGTTCACCTATCCGACTGAGAAAAATAGCATCACAACGCCCGCAAAAGCCAGTCAGATCGTGCAATGCGAGTTCTGTCTTTCCGTCAAGCGGAACACTTCCCCCATATTCCCACGACCAATCTTGATCGTTCGCCCCGAACTCATGGTGCAGGGTTTTCCCGTTGACTATTAGAGTGAATCTTCCAGGGTGATGGCCTGGAACCCAATCCTTGGCCCGGACCCAGATATGATATACCCCTGGCGAAGTATCGATGATGGTTGTTGCATCTGCGACAGGTGCTCCGTTTCCGTGGGCAAGCAAATAAGGTGAGCCCATTTCCAGATCGAATTGTGAATCCATGACCCAACCGCCGAAGTCGTCAAAGGACTCAGCTTCGACTAATATCTCAGACCGACTGGATTGGAGAGTGGCCATGATTCAATAGAGTGCGTCGGTCAAAGCCAGGATTGACAAGGCAGTGAATTGTCGAACTGGACGGTGGGCTGTTGGAGCAAACCGGTTTTATTTATACATTAACTGAAATGACCTAGAGACTATATAGCCGAGGGAAAGAACAGTTTCGGTACTCTATGGACATGACGGGTAATTTTTGAGATCAGCCCTCTGCCATGGAATCCTGTCGGCCTGCACCGGTCATTGATCGCTATAGCTGCACATGTGGGTTCTAAGATTGGTCATCCAGCGCCCAGTAGGTAAAATACCGTATCTGTTACGAATTTGAAAGTTACACCCCGGTTTGAATATGTGATTTATCATCACCCGAGGCGCCCCCTGAGGAGGCGGATCAGGTGACAAAGGGGGATTTTCTGCCGGAGGAAAGGGGACAGGTGGGGTGTAGGGGTACCGCTTCGGTGGGAGACCGCCTCCACCGGGTGTGGCTGTTGCCCGCCCGATTGTACTTGTAGTTCTTAGGAAATATTATCACCTCTTGTGGCATTCTTTCTATTGGCTAGAGTAGTACTTTTTTTATCTATTTTCTAGTGGAGAGAACATCCTCTTATAGCTTTCAGAGAGCCCTCGGCTATCTAGAAGCCGATCTAGTCCCTAGATTGTTTGGGGAGTTTGGGCTCTGTTTCTCTTTTCCACTATGTAAACTAGCGTTCTTTCCCCTCTCTCTTCTTCCTCTGCCAACAGACAAACCAACTTCTTCGTTGAGTCAATCGCATCCTCAGTATCCATTTTAGGGTATTCGGACAAGACAAACTCATAGAACATCTGTGCCGGCGGATCTCAGCGAATAGCTGTCTTCCAGATAACTCATTTCCTGCATATCCGACCACACGCTAAACATTTTGGGTAGGGAGCACTTTATCCACCCTGGAAACGGCGGCTCGGGGTCTTCCTCCGATGCCTCAACGACTTTCACATAATGACGCCGTATGTCTTCTGGTCTTGATGGCAAGTTCTCTGGAAGTGGAGCGTTCTGTAAAGTCTGAAAACTTTCCTCATCAATCATAACAAACATACGGTAGCTAGGAAAGCTATCGACCTTCCCTTGCTCGGTTGCCCAGGTTTTGAAATGATCACGGACGTGGTCTATTGATGCTCCGTCGAACTGGGAAGCATCTTCAATAACGCGTGGTTTGTGATGAGCCCACATTTCATCGAAGGGAGCTCTTTTAAACTCATTTGCGTCGGGACTAAAGCGAAGGTAGGATTCATAATCCTCGTAAAATTTGTCCTTCATATCCTTCGTGGTAAGGTCGACCACACGCGGGAAAGCGGCACGGGATTGGGGAGTATATGTTGTCCGGTAGATTGTGTAGCCCCATGTGGGTTCGGTGTGATGTAGCCATTCATAAATGTTTTGGAAATGGGATGGAAGCCAAGGGTAATGCTTCATGGGTAATCGACCAAGCAGCGACATAATTGGGATGTTGATGCGACCTCAGGCGGGATCTTGCGGTGGTTTAAGAGGGAGCGGAGACGCTGCGGATGGAGAAAGATATTCGCAGGAAAAGGTGGCTGCAGTGAAGGAAGCTCTGGAGAGAAGCTAGGTGGTCATATGACCTCGCCAACATCCGCGGACATCCAGGGACAGATCTAGGATGCATTCTCAGGTTGCGGGCAGTGATTTGATTTGTCATTATTTCTGTTCGGAGGATGACTAATTTCCGCCGTGAACATGTCCACGGGTGTGCCTCGGGATGCACGGCCATACGAATCATCCCGGCTGTTGTTGTGTATTGTACCCCTCCCTTTGTGGGTGAGTTGTGACGAAACTATATCTATGCGCCGGTGTGTATGACATTTGCACAACGCTTGGACAGAGATACCCCATCCGGTGGGTGGCATGCAACAAAATTTACAATGGCATGATCAAGGAGTCAGGCGACGGGCATGTCGAACCCTTTACGGCGCGCTGCATGCCGTATGGCGGCTGGATAGTCATTGAAAGATGAGAGCTACTTGGCCTACTTAAAACATGTAGAGGGAGTTTGGTAGACAAGATAATGAAGAATCTTCGTTCGATAAAGGAAATAAAAGATTCAGGACATAAAGATATGATATAAAACAGACAAATCGAAGACAACAGAATTGTCAGAACGACCAGTTAGATGGGTCGAAGAATTTAACAAACACCAGGGAAGTATAAGGAATGTTCCTTCAGAACTTTTCGGAGCCACGAGTCAACAATGACCGAAAAGTGAGTATAACATATCGAATTCAGAATCTGCTCGTGCGAAGTATAAGTCGAGTGGACTTAGACATGAGGAAGAATAAGTCGTTCGCACCTAGGGATGACCTAGCGGTGCTTCTTATCGTTGTGTGTCCTATACTTCCGGTTAGCTCTAGTTGATAAAATGGAGACGTATAGATCAAATCCGAGTTCTGTGGGTAAAACTAGTCTCATGGCATCATGGTCAAAAATATTCTTCAACTTACTCGGAATATTTCTGGAGCTTGACATTGATGGGTCTTGTGAAGAAATAAACGACAAGAAAAAGCGCGCCGACGAGGAAGGGTAGCCAGGTTGTCCCGCTCCAACCGAATTGCTGGAGCATGTTTGCAATTATTTGAATCGAGGAATTCGTGCCCTGTAGGGCGCCTGCGCCTGCCGTTTGGCATTCTGTGAACAAAACCAGCACTATTCTGCAGGTGCTTCAACGGTCGATCTGACGTGCAGGGTGGAGTAAATGATAGGGAGCATGTAACCATCCGTCCAGACAGATACACGAGCGAGTCATTCGAAATACATGATTGAATGTGCCCTCAAAGAGCAAGCAAGGAATGGAAAGACCTCAGGGGTATCGATATGTGATAACTGAAGGGCACGGAATGATCGTGGCAAGCCACGATAAAGGGATAGAAATGAGAGAACGCAGGACCCCAAGTGAGCGATAGTGATGTGAACGTGTGCAGAAGGTGTGTGATTATCTTTAAGTGGGAGAGTGAGGAGACTTACGTCGCGAGACTTGGGACTCAGCGTGTTATGCTGATCGCGTTAGCTGAGTTGGCGTTAGCGAAATCGCGGAAGCTACGTCGCTGTGAAGGACATTGTCGGAAGGATAATTGGGATGACTGGCGAGCCGACGATTCTCGGAAATGACCAAATCGGAGAAGGCGCAGATGAGTACGTGCTCGGACGACTCGGCGAGAGTCAGAAGATATGTTGCCGCGTGTGAAGCGGGTGAGCCGCATGAAGTGCGGGGAAAGGTGAGGTCCGTCGTAGGAGATGCACTTGTGTTGTACGTCGAATAGAAAAGTACTGACCGCGTTGAAAATCGGATTGTGGGATGATGGCGCGTGCCAAGTGTTAAAAACCCTGCGCGTTGGGACTACCGTCGAAGGGAGAGGGGCACATTTGTTGATACCGTTTGCTAGTGTAGAAACTACGTAGATGACACAGGTTATAGGTGGGTGTGTGGCCGGGTTGGCGCGTCGCAGAGACAGGCGCTGGTGACGGTGACGATCACGATGGTGACGATGGCACGTCAAATAGAGAGGCGCTTGGAGGATGAAGATTTCATCGAGGGAGAGGCCTGTGGAGCGTAAAGAGGAATGTTGAATAGAGCTTCCAGGGGCTCATAACCTGTCAGGAGAGAGGTCTACAGAGACGTCTAGGTGCATGGTGGAATGTGACATAATGACTGGATAGTTAAACAACCTAAGTTCTAGACTATGAAGTTTGACACAACGTTGGTAAATCCGAAATGGGAGAATCCCAAGTCTGTAGTCAGCGAATTTTAGATCTGAAGTCAGATATTCTAAACAAAGCACGAAGCCGATACCGTTGAAAGACCAGTCAAACCAGGCCCTGACCTTATGCATATCAGATATTTGGCCTATATAATTCTGACATGGATGCCAATATAGACGTTAGTCTTCACAAGTACTAAGAGAGGGCTATATATGTTCTCTAGGGCAGAGCATATTGCCCCAACCCTAGTGATCTGACAGGAGAAAGAAAATCCAGCAAGCACACGCTGGCGACAACGTATAATGAGAATCTTGGAAGCAACCTCTATTGCTCCTTCCCTACAGGGGTCCTTCCCTAAGTAAATACTTTTCTTTCTTTTTTCTCGCACTCCAGATCCCAAGAACTTCCCTTCTCACAACAACCGCATTTCTTTCTACCCACCCACTGCTCCAACTAATCAATACAAAGTTATAAGAGCGCCATGGTACGCTTTGTTGTGCCTGCCTTCTTGCGGGCTAACGGTGCCTACAGGCGCTACCTTCAAGATGGAGCCGTTGGGGAGCTGAGTCTCCCACAATACGAGCTAGTAAGTACATCTCAAATCGGGGCACTTGAACCAACCTTCGAATCACTAAAACAATTGCTAACCGATGAATCCAATATTGGAATAGACACCAAATGGTGAAGTAACCGTGTACTACGGTGAGGTCGTTTGTCGCCTAGCAAATTGCGGGCACCGATGGGTGAGTGCACGGAGAAGTCTCATTGAGTACTATATCATACGATTGCTAATGGATTGATCGCAGGTTTCATTCTATGATACCCGAAACCTGCGCCTTCATCTCCGCCGCCATGGCGTTATCGTGGCCTGGACTCAGAGGGGCCGAATGAGCCAGGGAGCCATGGATGCTGCTATCGCTTGGTATGAGGCGGATGAGGGAGAAATCGACACAAACATTGCTGATGAGGAGGTGGGCGAGGTGGAAGATGGGGCGCATGAAGATGAATTTTAGACGACGCCAGGGGTTGTGAAAATATTTCCTCACTAGGGCATAATTGCCGTTATTACGATATTTTCAAGCGTCAGCTATGAACCTTGAGATCATAATCATTCTTTACAAGGTTCAACTCGTCTATTACGCTGCCGTGTAAGCTGAAGACTAACCTCCAACAAGGTTAATTCATTGTTACCAACGAGTGTTATCAGTTAGGGATATCATTAAGAGAAATTGAGATAAGTGATTAGTAAATCCTAAGTGAGAGAAATCTAAATTCCAAGTCTAAGTTTGAATAGTGTGTTACTATAGAGAATGTAGATAACACTAGTGAGAGACTCGTTAACCTGGCCGCTTGACTAGTCCAGGGTTGGTGAATATCTTTCTATATTAAATCCAGATCAAGAATTTCAGTTGGTACTTACACGGTGAGCTAAGAGAAAATGACCACACAATCAGGAACTCGCTGGTCACCTATAATGGCAAACTACCTCCAGTGCTTCTTCTCCATGTCCACTAGTGAGGCGTTTGTTTATTTGGTTTTTCTCTGATACCAGTCATCCCAACAACTTCCCTTCATCACATCAACCATCCGTCATGATAGCGGTCACCTTTCACCTCATTATCTCATCAAAGCACTAGCTCATCATCACCACTATCTAATCCAGTCACTATCTGACCTAGTTACCACCTCAATAAAACTGAAATTGGTTTCAACATCAAGATGGCCCATCCGCCGGGCCAGGTTTTTCTAGCAGCTTGTGGAGCTTGACACCACTACCTCCAGGACTAGCCGGGAATATCAGTCTCCCAGCATATGAGCAGGTGAGCAGTTATTGATTAAGGCAATTGACCAATCGTTGAAACATCTTTGAAACTAATCGCTGAAATAAAATAGACGCCAAATGGGGAAATCATGGTTCGCCTTGGAGAGGTGTTCTGCCGCCTACCTGGCTGTGGGAACCGTCGAGTCGAGTCTGTGCAAAGCCGACTAAGGGATTCGAAGACCCCTGTATCGATGACAGAAGTCGGTCATATGCTCCACTCGGAAGTCCATTGGGGATACGAGGAGACTTCACAGGCCTAACGGCAGACGCGGTACATCCACGTCTAGGTGGCTGTCGGATGGACTTTGCCCCTGGCAGATAATTCTGCTATTGTTCCTGGGGATCATTGAATAGCCACCGGCATTAACAACTCCAATGAAAGACGTTGAGCCATAATTCATGCTGATAATCGTGTCACCGCACTCTCCGTTACTCCAGATGCATAGCTTGAACTGTCCCCCGCCATCAAATGAGTACTGGGTACATCCCCACCTAGCAATTGGTGTGCAGCCCTTCGAGCCACGAGTACCTCCCCGTAATATTGCCCTGGTCGCGGCAGACTGGCTTGGGGGGAAAGCCGTTGAAATTGTAACTGGAGATCTTTTCACCCTAGGTGCAAAACAACCAGGCCCTGGCGCTCAGGTTCGTCCAATTCCGAACCCAAATTCGGGATATCTTATTTTGGCGAAGCCATGAATGATGAATAACCTCAGATAGGTCTGGAGAAGTATGTACTCCGGAGAATGATCACAAACGTGATGGGGGCTCCTGGGTGGAGGAAGGAAAATGGAAAGTGGAGCAAATGGAAAGAAGGAAAGGACAGGCGAGGCTAATACATAGTGAGCACTATGTCCCCCACTACAATATGTACATATATAGACCTTCGCCTCATCAGAAGAGGCCTTTCATTGTGGAGATGGGTAAGTGTATCTCCCTTCACTTTCGGGCTAGTACCGTTAGTACTAAAATGTAGACTCGAAAGACCTTTTATAATGCATATGGGCGCGGTGTTTCATTGGTCCAAGACAGGGCGCCCATGTGAGCGCACTGCCGCAAATGCCAGCACATTCTCGGGCTATTCTACAATCAGAACAAAGTCCTGCAACTCAGTATAATGGGGTTAGCGTTTATGCATGCGCTATGGGCAGATTGCGGCGAAGCAAGTCACTGATGTATTTTAATTAGTTAAGAAGTGATTAAGCCATGGAACTCCTCTTGTCTTCTAGATACCCATTTGGCTGACAGGGTCTTTTTTTTTCTCGAGCACAACGATGGAGTATCTTGATTCAAGTGACTCTGAATATTTATCAGTTCATGTCTCACCACCACCACCACCATCATCATCATCATCATCATCACCTTCTTATTCTTCTTCTTCATCTTCTTCTTCACAGCGCAGCTACATTAGGTCCAACCCAAGCAGGCCCACCATTATCGAAAATAATCCACGCTTCTCACCCCTGTTACAGCGCACAGCAACAAGTTCGAGAAATCGAGCAATCCCTAGAACTCGCAGCAGGATATCTCCCAATTCAACTCCACCGCCAACCACAAGAACATACGGACAGCCCCAGCAATCGCGCCCTACCCCCAACAGGCGTTACGCTCCGCGATATCCGTCTTCTTCTGTCTCTTCATCCCTGCCCCATAAAGAGCAGCTCGCGAGCCCATCTTACCCATCTTACCCATCCTACCCATCCTACCCATATCAGCCACAGGTAAAACCATACGACTTCTATACCTAGGAGTTTCGTCCCTAAGACTTATAAATCTGCGGTCCCCCCCCCTAGGTAGGTGATAGATTTTCTTTTTCTTAAAATAATGCGTTCTCGTTATACCTAAACGTAAGGCTAATTTTCTTCCGGAGTGTCCTTCGAAATCCGCTTATCTGTTAACCGTAATCTATAACCGGTAGGCTGATTATATTAAACTATATAGTTTTATAACTTCAACTCCTTATAACCACTATCGTGATTCCGGTGTTAATTATATGATAGATTAGTCGGACAAGTATTCGAAATATACGTCGTATACGCGTGCGGGTCGTTTATATAAACGGGAGTTCCACACTAATAACGAGTGGGATTTATTAAAATCCGCTAAATAGAAAATTACGGCCGATCTTTCCGAGGCCGATAATAAGTTAGAGCTATTAGAGCCCGAGTTAAAACTTATCTAGGATCGTCTAGTAGAGGTTCAATAAAAGATTAATAAAACACTAGCGCGTTATACGCGTTTATAAAAATAATAGAAATTCTTAAAGGAACGTGGTTTTAAAATGTCTTATCACGATGCCGAGCTTCTTAAAATTCTCGACGAAAGACAGACGTCCCTAGGGTAGGCTTCCCCTTCCGCCCTTAATCTCGAGTAGCTCGCTACTACTACTAAGCATCCGAACTTTAATTAGATATTAGCGGAGATTACTAATCTTCTAGTGTCTTTCTAAGACAGCCCGGCTTTCTCCGCTACTAGTGCTAGTAGAACTATTAAACTAGCTAGGGGTAGCCCCTTAGGTTCTCGATAGGTTCCTATATATTTTTAGAGGTATCGTACCCCTTCTATCTCACTAGATAGTAAGGCTTTCCGCTCATACGTTTCGTTTCTAGGATTTCCTTAACCTTATATTCGTTTTCGGTTTCTTCTTCGATTTCCATATTTATCACGAGTTTAGCGTTATTTAGTGCGGGTTCGAGTAACGAGATATAGAACACTAGATAGAGTTTTTACATACTTTTCGGTAGTCTTAAGCGATAATTAACTAGTCCTAATTTTTCTTTAATTTCGAATAGTCCTAATCGTAGATAGTCCAATTTATTACTAGGTCGCTTAGTTTTAATATTTCGGCGTAAAAGATAAACCTTTTCCCCCCTCTTTAGGTTAGGTCCCTCCTAGTGTTATTAGTCGTAGTACTTCTTCATATATAGGTTAACGAAGTTAATATCTCTAGATAGTTGTAAGTGTAACTATTTTAGCTCGCTAGCCTTTAGTCTCGCTAATTCTACTATAGCTACTTTACTAATTAGTTATCCAAAAATCATAGGGTTATACCTATAATTAGTAAAGAATGGTGATTCTCGTGTTATAGAGTGTACCGTATTATTATACGCTAGTTACGCTATTAGTAATAGTCCTACCTAGTCGTCTTACTAGTAGTTCACGTAGTTGTTACGGACATGCTAGTCACCAATCAGTTATAGGGACCGCAACTACTAATAGGCCACCGAGAGCCAACCGAACGATCTGTTATCAGATCATGTGTAATATCCTTTACTCTAGGATACCCGGGCATTTAGAGAAAAGAGAAACTGTGATCATGCTTAGTGAGTAAGAGTATGATCAGCCCTAAGTAGGACCCACTTCTAGAGGATATCCTATATATATATACCTATATAGACTAGCAAACCTCTACCACTAACGGGAGCTAGAACTAGCCTCCCGCTAGCCGTCCTAAAGTATACTCCATTTAGTGATACTACGGTTAGCCGTTACGTGATTATATAAGTAGTAGAATAGTCGATAGTAGACTAGTAGAATCTATTAAGGCAATTCTACTTATCTATAATCTACTTATCTATATAGGAAGAACCTAAGGATATATAAGGACACTTATTTATATATCTAGTTTAGTTCTTCGTCTTTAATCATATATTGTTACTTATATATACCTTTAGAACTTTAGTGACTCTTTACTTAATTATAACTTAATAACACCTATAAGCAGACTAATACTTCGGTATAGATCTCCTTAGCGCTCTACCTAGTATCGTTCCTTGATACCTTAATAGGACCTATCTGTTACGGACATACTAGTCACCAATCAGTTGCGGGGACCGCAACTACTAATGGGCCACCGAGAGCCAACCAATCTATCTATTATCAGGTCACGTGTAACATCCTATACTTTGGTATCCCCAGGTATCTAGGGGAAAAGAGGAACTATGATCACGCTCACTAAGTAAGAGCATAATTAGGCCTTGACAAACTCGCAGCACCTAGCGATTTTTTAGTTCGGTGCTGCAGCACTAAATAGAATTCTGGTGCTGTGGTGCTGCGACCTTACCTATTTTGGTTAGAAAATTACCTAAATAGGAAGGTGATCAACCGCTTGGCGCCAAGGCAGCACCAAAATTAGCGCCTTGGCAAAAAATTGGCATCTTGGCAGCACTAACAGCACCATTTTATCCAGGCCTAGTCATCGGCTGGTTCTATTGAAGAACCGTACGTCTATTGATTACGTCTATCTTACAGAAGATATAATAGCCTTCGACTTCGCGCTTTAAGGGTAGTTCTATCTGTTATCGGCCACCTTAGACGAATAGCTTTCGAAGGCGCTCTATAGAGGAAAGCGTAGGGACTTCGAAGGCTTAGAGCCAAAGAAGTATACCGAATATAAATGTATGAGGGCTAAAGACAAGCGACGGATCGTTAATGATTTTAGGGAAAGGAAAATTGTTACTAAGAATTAGTGTTAATATTAGGCTCATCATTGCCCGGGTTTAACGCACGATATATATATTTGGGAAGTTCCGAGGAATCGCTTTATATGCTCCGATTTAATCTCCACTAAAAGTACGGGAGGGCCCCCGTCCGGATTATCTTATATAGAGAAACGTAGATAGTGGAACTATAGCGAAAGTAGGCCTTGACAAACTCGCTAGGCCTGGACGAAATGGTGCTGTTAGTGCTGCCAAGATGCCAATTTTTTTGCCAAGGCGCTAATTTTGGTGCTGCCTTGGCGCCAAGCGGTTGATCACCTTCCTATTTAGGTAATTTTCTAACCAAAATAGGTAAGGTCGCAGCACCACAGCACCAGAATTCTATTTAGTGCTGCAGCACCGAACTAAAACATCGCTAGGTGCTGCGAGCTTGTCAAGGCCTACCGATGACCGATAGCGCTATATCTAGGCGTCTAAGAAATCTAGGGGAGATCCACGGCCTCCTTCAGTCAATATTCGCCTATCGTTTTCGCTATAGAGGGGGAAAGATATTAAACGAAAGTAGCGCGGTCAGCGAAGCATAGCAAAATCTGATTATAAAACACGCTAACACTCGCACTTTCTTGAATCATTATCTTCCACGACACATCGACACCGATATATAGAACGTTATGAACGGCCGCGAATCTAACAAGTCTCTGATACGCGCGATCACCCGGATAAGTAGGTGGATTGATAAGAGACGCCCTCGGCATCTTACTTCGGAGCAACGAGCGTCCCTTCGCGAACATCCAGAATATATCGAGGCCACTCGGCGAATAAAGGAGCAAGCCAAGGAGTATAAATACGATCCTAGTGTAGCGATATAATCGCGATTAGCGAAGTTAACACGCGAAACCTCCAATACATTCGGCCGGTTAGAAAGAGCACTAAGATGGAAGGTGCGCTATAAGTTCGACCGTAAACAGGCCATTATAGATATTAAGCGATAGCTCTTAGGGGCTGCTATTAACGATGAAGAGGCGAAGAAGGTACTTTAAGTAGAAGCCTAGATGCTACCAGAGCAGATTGATCTTCTTAAGAAATTATTTATATAGCCTACCTCTCAATCCCTAGAGGCGGAGTGGTAAAGAAGGAACGCGGCCGTGGCTACGATCTCCCGATACTATGGTTTCCTTGAAGGTGGGCCATTACGTGGGCGACGTAAACGGGCTGCACCTAGTGACGGGTTCGATAAAGAATAGACTAGCGTGTTACCAGAGCTAGCCAAGAAGAGTTGTAGCTCTTAGGAGCCTTCGTAGCAGGATAGTCTTCTTTTGAAAGCCGGAAACTACATCAAAAAGGTAAAGAAGCCTCGGCGATGTTTTCAATGTTATAGCAACACTAAAATTTCCATTCATCGCCGGACGCAGAAATATAGCGAATATAAGTCGACTCTACGACACTTTCGAGAGAAGCACTTGTAGGATCGAAGGTGTCATATGTGTGACGAAGATCTGCTATATGAGATGCATCTTCGTAGGCATGCAGAAGAGGTTCATCGCCTCAGCACTGAACGGAATTACTACGCCAAAGAAGATACGGGATCGGACATTGATACCGATTAATTGGGAGGCTTGCAGGTTTTCGGTCAAATTTAAGAACTCTATCCTTTTTTTCTTTGCTTGGCCGTTTCCACTCTTCGAGTAAACGTCCACCCTCCCTGTCTTTAGTAGCAGTCTGGCCCTCCCATGTAGCCCTACACAATAGTGATGCACCATAAACGCCAGCATTAGCCATCGATAGAAGTGGACACCTTATTGGCTACAAAAGTGCGTAAACGACATTGGAAATATATTAAACTATAGACTTGATGGTTATGATGGAATATCGTAGCCAACTTATAAGTCTTACGTCACCAGCCGTCTTTAGACCTGAGGTTCACGACTGTGTGGGGCGTAAAGTCGGAGGAGACGCTAGTGGGCGGTCTAATGGCCTGGCAGGTCTTGAGACCGCGGTCTTGGAATCTGCTGGGTCGCTGGCTCTGTGCCCACCGCCCTCGGGTTAGTGTTACTGAGCCTTAGTACGTAGTCTTATATGAGCAGACTTCAGATATGGTTCTTATAACTGCCTGTGATTCAAGTCTTTAGTCTAATATCCTTGCGACGAAACACGTGTTAACTCGGGCTTCGATCCCAACCTCAGGCCGGTTACCGTCTTGGGGCTGCTTTAATGCGATTGGTTCGGAGGCTGACTCAACATACTAAGCAATCTCTATGAGTTTGATCTGTCTTTCGTGTCCTAGATCTTCTTCCCCATCCACTTGAACGTCCCAGCTCCGCTGCTGTCATTCAGGCTAGCGGGCAAAGGGGCTTTTATTTCGGTACGACTGTGTCTACATACACCTGGTCGATGATTGGCTTCCAAGGAGATGACTAAACATGCTGTTCTCAACCGCAACGATGAAACTAAGAGCGTGTCGAAGACTTACACCACCTGGTCAGATATGAAGAAGGGCTAAGAATGGTTCCATACAGCGGTTTTGGAAATCGGTTATACCTTGTCCTTCTGTAGTAGATACATTGGTAGGCTCGGTTAGTGACTATCTTCTGATATATCAAAACAACCCCTAGGGTGCTGTCAGGCCCCAACAGATCTTGAACGAGTGTCCCCTGCCCTGTGTGGTTCTAGGTCCAAGTTAGACAGATATCGAGTGCCATAAAGCCAGCCATGTGATAGATCTCTGGAATCGTGTCTAGGCGGGCTTCAAGTCTGGAGATGCGTGTCCGTGGTTGGGGAGCTGTGGCGACAAGGCCAAGTACTGACGGCTGTGGACGCAGATCCACATTGGACGTACGTCCACAGCTCCCAGTCTAGGTGGGCTTTCGAACTGTCAACTGGCGGCCACCCTGGCTTAGTAACCACAAGGGCCCTCGGTCTTCAGACTACGGTCTATATGGGTTACAAGATTTTGATCTAGAAGTGCAACTCATAGGATAAAAAGCCCCGTTTTCATATATAGCGAGACATATCTAGTAAATCAACGATGGTGGTTTCACCGAATGGATGCTCCCAGGAACGAGACGGGTATTCCTGGGAGCCCTTGCACTCCCAGGAACCCTTACTTGAGCCCCAGGAACCAGACTTCCGTTCCCAGGTAACTAACAGCCTTTAGCCGTTTATAAGAATGGACACCTATTGGCTAAAAAAGCGCGTAAACGACATTGGTCTGACCGTCTCTGCATAGATCTGTCGAATCCATCGTTGATGGAACGAGTGGCGCAGAAGTATGTATGGGAAAAATTATTCACTGTGCGATAAGGATTTAAGTCCCTACTCTCCAGTGTGTCCCTACTCTCCAGTGTGTCCCTACTCTCCAGTGTGTCCCTACTCTCCAGTGTGTCCCTACTCTCCAGTGTGTCCCTACTATCCTGTGTGTCCCTACTCTCCGGTATGTCCCTACTCTCCGGTAAGTCCCTACTCTCCAGTGAGTCCCTACTCTCCAGTAAGTCCCCGGTTGCTCTTACAGTAGCACAAGGATCTCAGTGTTACACTGTCATTCAGCTTTAAATTTACATATCTCGAGCCCAGAGACAAATTTACTGAACTTCGACGATTCCAAGATCAAAACACGCTTCTAGGATCTATACTGTCGGCTTCTGGGAGCTAAACATCCTTCAGGAACTGTACCCATCTCCCCTGGGAGCGAGCCAGACCGTTCCTGGCCTCTCTTATCTTTGATCATGAGTCATTTTGGTGATCCTGGGGACAGAGTCGGTGTTCCTGGGGACGGACTGGTGATCCTGGGGATGGACGGGTGTTCCTGGGGACGGACTGGTGATCCTGAAGGCAGAGCCGGTGTTCCTGGGGATGGACTGGTGTTCCTGGGGATGGACGGGTGATCCTGAAGGCAGAGCCGGTGTTCCTGGGGATGGACTGGTGATCCTGGGGACGGACTGGTGATCCTGGGGATGGACGGGTGATCCTGGGGATGGACGGGTGTTCCTGGGGACGGACTGGTGATCCTGAAGACAGAGTCGGTGTTCCTGGGGATGGACGGGTGATCCTGAAGGCAGAGTCGGTGTTCCTGGGGATGGACTGGTGTTCCTGAAGCAATCTGTCTCGCTCCCCGATCCGCCACGATCCGCCACAACAGTTCCTGGAGGCCATTAAGCTTCTAGAGGCCGTAAGCATGACCCTAAGAGCGATGGTAGTAAGCTCCCTGACTACTCAGCAAAACGTAGATTAATCAGGTAAGCAGCTAGCTGGGTTTGAACCAGAACAAGACAGGCAACGCATTTGAGTGCGGCGTCGTAGAAGAATTGAGAGGCAGCTCATTTTCGATGGCTTTCGAGACCGATTCAACGTGTTTGAGCACTTGTCATAGTAGAGTGAGGAAACGGATGCCCTTCAAAAAATGTTATAGCGGAAATCGGGTGGGTTGGTGGATCCTAAACATGTGTTGACCATTGCACACGACGAACTCGATAAACGTTGAGTAAATAGGAAGTCAATGGTTGTTGACGTCAGTTAGTTCTCACGGTCCTTATCCTTTATGCGCAAGTCAAACGTGAGGGGAGTTCTTGGTGAGTGTTTTACTCGTTCGAGGAAATCATTTGTTTTAATTAATTAAATTGATCACCACTTAGCAGAAAAGGAAGGATGGTGTTTATTAGATGTTATTGGCTTATTTGTCTCCACTTGCTCTGATGTCCGTGCATTCTCTAATACCCCCCAAGTCTACCAGCGATAATTTTTCACCCCGCTCTTATAAGATTGTTCTCAGCCGATTGCCAATACTTGAGCCAAGCGTCACTCTGAGCAAACGTGTAGAGAAACACTAACCGCCTCTAGCTCGTATAAAGCCTGAGGCTGTAGCCTCAATTTAAAACGGGTACCTATGTAGACTGTAGGGGTTCGCGCACGTATTACGTGCTTCTTGCTAGATCACCTGCATGATATGGCGTGCACTTTCTGGATCAAAATCGCTGCAAGCATATAGCCTTCGCCGCCTCGCAAACTGTAATCTTATCGATTTGCCAAATCTTAGGTACGCGCGCGGCCACCACCATATGCGTATTTAGTAGGCGATGTCTTATTAGTCGAACACCCCCTTTAGTGGGAAGTCTTCTAATTTGGACAATAAAAGCTATAATATGAAGATTACTATAAGGAAATTCAAGATCGTTATTCTACCCATTCCTAGGGATCACACCACCTGCACGACGACACAAGTTCCTAAAAAGATATAGAGTGATCCTGGGTCTGTCAGAGTCAAGCATATATACTTTGGATATTTGGTCGTTGACTAAACATTGTGCCTTTTTGGCCTATTGGCCTAGTGGTAAAACTCAAGCAACCACGATACCTAACAAACGCTCCTAGGCCTAAGCGGCATGAGAATAGACAAATCAGCGTCTATATCTATAAAGAGTTTGGTAGTGGAGAAGCAGCCAAGATTTTACGGGCATGCCGCATATGGTAGTAATCCACCCTTCCTTATTCTAGGGTGATAAAACACGTGACATTGGTGTTGCCATCCTCTTTAGCCCGTTGATTTACCGTCATCAATATTTAGTAAGGTGACATAGAACATTCGAGATTACTGCTAGGTGGCGCGGACTAAAAGACCAGCCACTCACTATAGTCCTTCCTCGTGTCTCTCGTATCACCTATAAATTCACTGTCACCCCGCCGTATACTGTCAGTAATAACAGCACGTACTATATACTGATTTTTAAATAATGGCCTTACTAACGGGGGACATTTAACTAGCTCCTATAGGTTTAACGAAATGTAGGCTACTACCCTCCTAAACCAGACCACGGAATAGACTTAAGACCTGAATCTATCTTGACATATTGCCACTGGATCCGTCAAACTAACGGGGGGTCCCTTCTGCTATAGGCATCCTGGTCAAACCTAACAACCGAACGAGTAGGGGGTCCTATTCCCAAAATTCTCGACACGGCTAGGGCTGCACCCGAATACGAATAAGCCTATAGCCCTAGGTGCCAATTCCTAGAAGCTGTCAATCGAAACGTAGATAGACTTCTACAGACTATAACGATTCGTGGTATAGTTCTTAACTATTATCTCGACGCGTTAGATCTAAGGACGCTATAGTGATGTTACCGTAATGGCCGAATTCAATACTCTGCTAGTAATACTCTAATAAGTTTGAAATCACCCTAACGGGATGGCTTAGGGTCCCATTAAAACTATAGTGGATAATACCACCTAGTGCGTTATTAGGACTACGTGATTCGCCGTAGATAATAACACGAAACTAGCGAATAAGTGGTCGGACCGTATTCAAGCTTCTAGTAGAGATACTAAGACCAGCCTTAATATTAGACAAAATGGAAATGTTAATAGTGGCATCTAAAAAGGAGCCGGCTGTTAGATTAAATTCAAAATGTCGGAGTCTCTTAAAAAAAAGTAACTTATAAAGAAACTCGGGACTTTTATAATTATGAAGATAAGGGATACGGGCCACGATAGTAGCACTTACGCTAAGAATAGTCAGTTTTGTCCCATCATTAGGACGAATATCAGAAACGTATATATAACCCATACTAATAATCCTAGTCAAACCCTATTAGGTCCACCGGCTTATCGGTAGCTCTTTTATAAGATATGCAGTAGTCACTATAAGGATGAAGTCGCAGATATATATAGTCGCGCTATAGAGGTATACAATATTGATGACGTAGTCTATATTGATGTAGTGTCCTTGCCCGGTTCGTTGCCAAAATTCTCTGACGGGCTGGCATTATAACATAAGGACAAACTAGAAGGCGATGTTAATAGTATATGTCACACTGATGATAGTGTATATGATCAAAGAGTGAAGCCGTCGCATTATGAAACGGAGAATTGATATTACGACTAAGATCTTCGTTATTATAACTACCTAGAGGTAGGCTGGCTAAGCAAGCCACCACCACTATAATTAAGGCGGTTATCACTAGCAAGAGACTATGATCATTGAGTTGATAAACTTAGGGAAACTCACAAAGAGTGCTGTTTCGATTTCGGCGGAGCAGTCGAACTCATCAATTTTTTTACCGAATCCATATACGGACCCGGCTATTCCGCATATCGCAAACCATATATTCAATGCCTAGGAATTGATGGATATCAATAAGGCCCTTATATCTTAAGGGCATAAGCACGTCTTTTACTATTGCAAACAT
Source organism: Penicillium samsonianum (assembly GCF_028829775.1). Classification (NCBI taxonomy): domain Eukaryota; kingdom Fungi; phylum Ascomycota; class Eurotiomycetes; order Eurotiales; family Aspergillaceae; genus Penicillium; species Penicillium samsonianum. Next base: position 1,009,785 of record NW_026643260.1, on the reverse strand, counting down.
CATAGAACCGTCATCCCATCTAAAGGCTTTCACGAGCCTTAATCGAACAAAGCATCGTAATACGACTACGATAAACGATATACATAGGAAAGTAATCGTGATAATAAAAATCGGTTTACTACGCCCCACCAATATCATCTTCACCCGTAGTTATAAAAGCGATGATATAGCAGCCCATACAGATTGTCCTTCTAGGATGTATGTAGCGTTAGGGGCGAAGTTGGTTTTCATGGACTTCTATGTCAAGGGGATATAAAAAATGGCGGATGGGCAAGAAGGAAGAGCTGGGGGGGCGGGGACGAAGATTTAACGTACGCTTTTAATAGGACAAGCTCACCAAACAACTCTAGGTGGTATTTTATTGCATATCCCTCGGAGAAACCCTTAGGTACTAACGCTAAGCGTTGTCATAAACTAGTTTGAGCGAAAGTTATTTGAGCTTCATAATGGACCCATAAGCCTCCAAATTTTCGAAAGCTCGCCGACACGAACCGAGCGGGCCCGACTAACGCAATCCACCAATACTGCCTGCCGCTCACCGCTTTCACGGTTCGGACGTCCGGTAGTAATCCCTTTTCTGGATTTAGCCCCAAGAAAAAACGTATCTGGATTCTAGTGCTCTCCCGAGGGTACCACCTATCATTCCCCGGAGCTATATATTCCACTCCCGGGAGCAGGAGATTCTCTGGGAACTATGATCTGACTCCTAGAAGCGACTAAGAGCGTGCCTAGGAGCAATACCATGGATCCTAGGGTCGAACCTGATCCTAGGGTCCCCTGATCGCCCACTAGCACTGGTCTCGCTCCCCGGAGCTATATTATTCACTCCAAATAGCTTTATAGTTCTTACTTCTGGGAGCGACTACATGCATTGCTGGGAACCTTACTATATGTCCTGGGGCTGATATGATTCCGGATCTCAGTCGCGAGATCTGGAATACAGTAAGTAATCAACATGACTCTAAAAGCAAAGAGAATGGGGTTCTTTACCTTCACCTCAACAAATTAAGTCTCTTTTGATGCCTATCTTATGATCAACATGTGTTCCTTCATCTGTTATTTTTTCCGTCGGTAAGCGGTATATTACCGGTTTGGGACTAGCGTCACTCTGAAGCTATGCTCACCGAATTGAGAATTATACAGAATGCATGCAATAAAAAGAAGGGAAGAGTGACCGATCAATGGTGTCCGTCCATTGTGGTGATTTTCGCCCCTTTTTCGAGAAGAGATAGCAAGCAAAGAACTGCTCATAGAGTTACGAAGTTACTGTAATAAGGCAATAATATATATAACACGTCCAGCTGCCTTAGACTTTACGTATATTTGTCTACTCGGGATCTAGGTCTGGGGTAAGCACTGTGTATAAACCGAATATTAAGGAATTAATTCTTTTATTTTTCTTCGAAAACATTTTTTTCTGTATTCGCATTTCGAAACAGCCAATTTTTCACTCACTGGCTACAAGTTTGCCTTCCCGTTGCCTCATGCTTTCCACCAACCTAGGTCTTACACCGCTTGTCGACGACTATGTGTTAATTCACTTGATATTGTCGAAAATATCGTCGAAAACGTAAAGTTGTAAATTCGGCCAACTCCTAAATAACCGTTGCGTTTCTTTCTTCATCACCATTGTGACTCTGCGAGCAATTTGGCTATCTTACTTCCCCCCCCCCCCAAAAATTCGGTTAGCGTCTTTACCTCCGTAGTTCAGAACGACGCTAGTCCCAAACTGGTAACTAGTGACCTCGTGGACCGAGAATATGGCAAAAGAAGAATTAAGGACACAGAGAAATAGACGTCTCAAAAATTCTAGCCGCGTGCGGGGTTTTAAAATTCAGACGCAGCGTGCGATCGGGGCCTACACAACACAAAAAATTTTCACGCATAAGAATAACATATATGAATGACAAAACTCCAAGATTTTCCTTGGTTGCCATGAAATGGAACGCTGCTCAAATCCAAACACAGAGAACTCCCGGCACCTGATTTTTAATTAATGCAAGTTCCAAGAAAGCCTTTCTGGGCATTGTCAGATGACATATGCAGATCGTATTGCTCTTGCTGAGCAGCCGCACGAATGATATGGTCAAAAGGCATGATTTTTTGGGTGGCTTTGACGGAGACTTGCCAGGAAATGTAAGACTGTGTCTCAACGTCGCCACAGAATGCCTCCCAGAGAAGGCACACGTTTGCTTTACCACCGGGCTCAGATACCTGCATCTGGTTTAGTACCCCTGTGACCTGAGAATAGTCAAGCCAAAGTCTCCCGGTGGGACCGGAGATACCATGGGTTCCACTAAACTCTTCCGAAAAACGGATTGTGCCAGCAAATATGCCTAAGAAGTCTCCTTCGCAAACGGGAATAATAGACGAGACAAACACAGACCCGTTGTCTTTGGGCAAAAGGGTGACAAATGCGGACTTATCGGTCCCACCTTCATACACCAATTCATCGCCGTGTCTAATGCCTAGATTATCGGTAGAAACAGACTCCGCGGCGCACTATTTGAAAGTTTCCTCTTCAGCGAGAGAAGCCCACTCATTCGAAGCACTATTCCACGAGGTTTCTAGCACTTTCAATAATCCTCGCACGTGAGGATCGTTGAGATAGCTTACCCGTTTCAAATCACCTATACTCTGTGATAAGATCCGCGTTTCTAATTGCTCGATATAAGGGCGATACTACTTTTCCCACTCTAAAACTTTGTTCACAAGTGAGATTTCCGCTGTTTTGGAATAGCTTCTATAAAAGCTATCGAATTCTTTCGAGCGGTAAAGAAGAATTTTGTGAGCGCTAGCCTCACGTATTTTATATATATTCTTCCAGAATGTACGATATTATCGCTGATTCTTAGGGCCCAAGCTATGCCCGATGTCCTCTATAAATCTCCTTATAGCAGCTTTTTCCGCTATTAAAAATCCATCGATCGGGCCTTTCGCGGGGGGCAGTGTTATAGGATCGATTAGAGCGGCGCATTTAAGGATGATTGGCCAAAAGATAGTTTCGTTGTAGTTAGTCTGTATTGCTCTGCTAGCGTTTAAAGCAGTGTCCTGTTACGGACATGCTAGTCACCAATCAATTATGGAGACCGCAACTACTGATGGGCCACCGAGAGCCAACCAATCGATCTGTCATCAGATCACGTGCAAGATCCTATACCTTAGGATCCCCGGGCGTTCAGGGAAAAGAGAAACCGTGATCATGCTCAGTGAGCAAGAGCATGATCAGCCCTGAGCAGGACCCACTTCCAGAGGATATCCGGTACATATGTTACTGTATGGACCAGCAAACCTCTGCCACCACGATTAGGCAATCACCACGTGACCGTGACTCCCAGATCTACTCCACGGGAGTATATCCAGGAGTCACCAGCGACTCCAATAGTGACTCCAGGGGAGTCACCCAGGGAGTAGGATACGAAGGATATATAAGGACACTCTCTCATGTACTTAGTCTAGTTCTTCGTCTTCAATCATACATTGTTACTTATGTATACCTTTGGAACTTCAGTGACTCTTTAACTTGATTATAACTTGATAACACTCACGAGCAGACCAATACTCCGGTATAGATCTACTCGGCGCTCTACCTAGCATCGTTCCTCGATACCTTAATAGGACCCATCCTATAGTAAGGCCTATTAGGCAATAGTACGGTTGAGAGTATAGATCGTTGACGTTAGAAACCTAAGAAGCATAAGGCAAGTATAACCTAGAAACCTTCTAACCTAACTGTGACTAGTTAGCAGTGTGTAACATATTAAAGACCGTCTCGAATCAAGTTTCGAGTCATAACAAACAAACATGTCTCACGTCAGTGCTAGAAAGAAGCAGGTCACTCCACCCGTGGAGGACCTTGATTCTAACACCGAGCGCGATAACACCATTGCGGAGCAGAAGAAGAAGATTAACGAACTCGAGCACAACCTCAAGAAAGTCATAGATCAGCTTAGCAACTTAGGCGAGAAAAGCGGCACTAAGTTTAGTAAAGTCGACGAGTACCTCGAACAAATCAAAGTTTAAGTCAACGCTTCTGCGCCCATTAGCGCTATCTAGGCACCACGGTTGCCTAAGGCTAAGTGTTTTGAAGGAAACCGAACTAAGCTTCGAGGATTCCTCACTTAGATAGACATGCACCTAGACGTGAATAGCACCAAGATCCCTAACGAAGCCGGTAAGGTGATTTTTATATCAACCTACTTGCGCGGCCAAGCATGGGATTGGTTCGAACCATATATCCGTGATTACTATGGAAAGGATCCTAAAGAATGGTCAGCGACCACGATAAATATCTTTAGTGCATACCGCCATTTCCGCGAATATCTTGAGAACACGTTCGGCGACATCGATATAGTAAGAACGGCAGAAAAGAAGCTGTAACGTATCCGATAGACCACCTCGACTTCGAGCTACGCCTCTGAGTTCCTATAGATCATCTCTTACTTAGATCTGCCTAACCGAGCGTATATCCCGTACTTCGAAGCCGGGCTGAGATCTAACGTTAAGGACGAACTAGCGCGAATCGATCGACTAGAAACGCTGGACCAGCTTATCAAGGTCTTAGTCAAGATCGATAATCGCAATAACGAGCGACGATATAAACGTCGAGAGATAGAATAATGGAAGAAGGGTAAGAGCCACGGATTCAACCGATTTAGTAATAGGCGCCGCGACTAGGGACTACCACGGGACTCCGACCTATACGGCCCCAAACTAATAGAATTAGACGCCACTTAAGATAAGCAAAACGAGCGTCGTAAAAAGAATCTCTGCTTTACGTGCGGGAAACCAGGACACCGTATAAGGGAATGCAAGCAGAAGAAACCGTACGAAAAACGGTAACATATGCGAGCGACACGCGAAGAACTACATGCGACTCGAGAATCTAGAAAGGACTACCTAAGCAAAGAAAGCTTAGAAGATCTCTTGGCAAGATAGGAAAACCTAAGCCTAGAAGAGATAGCAGCGGGCAACCTATATATTGAAGGGTTAGCCGACGAGCAGAACATCGATTATCCAGAGATCGATTGGGATATAGTGGAAAGTCAAGGATGGATATAACACGATCCTCGGAACTAGAGTCATAACTTAGTAGGTCATGAATCCCAGAGGACACCAGTTGGCAGCCCTAGGGCTCGCTAGGTCCATAGGCCGCGGACGCACGGCCAGATAGGTCTTAAGACCACCACGGACTCTAGGAGTCAGATATAGGGCTCCTGGGAACACTAGTCACGTTCCCCGGAACCACCGTTGACCTAGGAACGCTAAGCACGTCCCTAGGAACAGACTAAGTAATCCCAGAAACACTAATAGAAAGTCCTAGGAACTATCGTCAACCAAGTAACGATAAAGAAGCCGATGAGCTTATTAGTCATCTCTAGGATGAGATTTAGACTAGCAGGTTGGACCAGCACCTTATTGCAGCAATTGAGGAAGGCGACGACCCAATAGGATGCCCTTACGAAGATTCCACTTACGCGTGTAAAGGATATACACGACACCTAGGACATGGCAGGATGGCTAGTATTATATGCTACGACGAGACGTGCACAACCTATGGGTTAGTAAAGTTAGATTACGGCATCGAACCGAGACCACTACGGTGGATGAAGAAGCCATAATAGAAACAAGTTTACTAAGGAATTTGGTACAACGGGAGACAACTATACGATTACGATAATCGTCCAATAACGCAGTTAGCTATAACCTTGTTAGGAACTCACGTCAAGCTATTCGTGATCTTACCTATAGGAAAAGCGTGGACCCTGATCGACTCGGGTGCCACTAATAACTTCATGAACCTAAGGTATCAAGAAAACCGATAAGTATCAACCAAGAAGTTGTCATAAGTGATACTAGTTATAGGACTCGACGGAGAAGTCCTCTCTAGGGGAGTCAGCGAAGAGACTATCACTCTGCCTATATCTGTCTACGGACACCTAGAATTGATCAAGTTCAATATCCTGGAAACGGGAGACTACGACATCGTCTTAGGCATTCTATGGCTTAGGAAGCACAACCCGAGCGTCGACTAGCAAACAGGACGCATATCATTTAATAGATGCGAGTGTGCGAAACAATACGACGACTACGAAACGCGTCGGAAGAAGTCTGCCTAACGGACTAACGGTAGTAACAACCAGTCCTGTAAGAGGAGGGCTAGGGTATTAGTTATAGGCGCCGCCCCGGACACTATAGAATAGTCACCAGATATGTCCGACCACGAATTGGCGGAATATATGATTGTTAAACACGAAAAGCTGTATACAACTAGCGACGAACCTAGGATTCTAGACGAATACCGGGAGTTCAGAGATGTCTTCACGGCACCGGCCGACGGAGTGCTACTAGAACACGGAATCTTTGACTATAAGATTAATACGATAGAGGGTATAGAACCTACTTTCAAACCTATCTATCAACTATCTTAGAAAGAATCCGGGGCACTTAAGGATTATATCGACGAAAACCTATAGAAAGGTTATATCCGCGCCTCCAAATCACTAGCGGGATACCCGATTATCTTCGTACCAAAGAAAGATGGGAGCCTTCGACTTTACGTGGACTATCGACATCTAAATTCGATTACCATCAAAGATCGACACCCGCTACCTTTGATTCACGAGATTTAGGATCGGATTCAAGGAGCAAAGTACTTTTCGAAGTATAACATTACTAATACGTATCATCGCATTCGGATTAAGCCAGGCCATAAATGGAAAACGGCATTTAGAACCAAGTACGGACACTACGAGTATATGGTTATGCCATTCGGCCTCACCAACGCACCAGCCACTTTTCAACGCTTTATCTTTAGCGCATTGGAAGAGTATCTTGACATCTTCGTTATCGCGTATCTGGACGATATCTTAGTATTCTCCAAAACACTCGAAGAACATATTAAGCACAACAAGCTGGTACTACATAAGTTGAGAGCTACGAAGGTCACTCTCAAACTCAAGAAATGCGAGTTTCACGTCTAGGAAATAGGATTTCTCGGATATCGCATCAGCCTAGACGGGTTAGGCATAGAAGAGGATAAGGTTAAAAGCATCATGGAATGGCCTACACCCAGAAACGTTAAAGAAGTGTAACAATTTCTTGGACTTACAAACTACTATCGGAAGATCATCGACGGGTATGCTAGTATAGCAACCGGACTCTACCAATTCACTAAGAAAGGACAAACATTTGTATGGGACGACGTAGCAGAAACATCGTTTTAGGAACTAAAGAAACTATTTAACAAACGAACGATTATAGCTACATTCAATTACGATCTACCAATCGTGTTAGAAACGGACGCCTCAGACTACGCTCTCGGAGCTAGACTAACTCAAGAAGAAAAAGGGACTTCCTAACCGGTCGCATTCTGGTCTAGGAAGATAATCCCTATAGAGCTCAATTACGATATGCACGATAAGGAACTATTAGCTATAGTGTCAGCATTCTAAGTCTGGAGAGTATATCTAGAAGGAGCAAAACACACTATGACGGTACGGACCGATCATAAGAACCTCACGTTCTTCACGACGACCAAGGTTCTCACACGACGATAAGCGCGATAGGCTGAAACCCTAGCACAATACGATTTTAGAATCATACACTGCAAGGGGACAGAGAATAGCCAAGCAGACGCTTTAAGTAGGCGACCAGATTACGAGCTTGGTACCAAGGCAGCGGAACCCGCTATATTAAAACAAAACCAAGATAGAACCATCTCGTACAACAAACAGATGCTGGCCGCGACGATCGAAGTCAAGGATGACGACCTTTTATAACAAATCCGAGTAGCGCAAGATAACGACGTCGCATCAAAGTCAGTCAGGGACGGGTCATACACCCAACCATAATTTACCACGGACGAGACCGGAATGGTCTACGCGCACGGATTGATATATGTCCCGCTACAATTTAGAAACGAGGTCATCCGAAGACATCATAACGACCTCGCACACGGACATATGGGGGTAGAAAAGATAGTGGAGCATGTTTCGCGAAACTACTATTTTCCAAACATGAACCGTAAGGTCCGATTCTACATCTAGGGATGCGATACGTGCCAAAGGAACAAGCTAGCACGACACGCACCATACGGGCAACTATAACTATCGGAGACACCAAATACTCCATGGGAATGGATCACCATAGACTTCATCACGAAGCTACCAGTCTTAGAAGGACACGACATGATCATGGTTATAGTCGATAGGCTCACAAAGTACGCCTATATGATTCCGACTATAGAAACCATTAACGCCGACCAAATGGCAAACATCGTGCTACGACATATGGTCGCAAACCATAGAATGCCGAGCAAGATTATATCAGACAGAGACAAGTTGTTCATATCAAAGATATGGCAGTCATTTACGGATCAAATGGGTATTGAGCTAAGACTCTCTACCGCATACCATCCACAAACCAACGGACAAACAGAAAGAGTGAACCAGACGTTGAAATAGTACCTACGGCACTACGTGAACTACCAGCAAGACGACTAGGCAGGACTATTACTAACAGCACAACTAGCATACAATAATGTAGTACACTCTACAACACGAGAATCACTATTCTTCGTAAACTATAGGTATAACCCTATGATGTTTAGAGAACCAATTGGTAAAACAGCCGTGGCGGAATTAGTAAGGCTAAAGGCCAGCGGGCTAAAACAGTTATATCTACAACTATCCAGAGACATTGACTTCATTAATATACGCATGAAAAAGTACTACGACTAACAACACCAGGAGGGACCTGACCTAAAGAGGGGGAAAAGGTTTATCTTTTACGCCGTAACATTAAAACCAAGCGACCTAGTAACAAATTGGACCATCTACGATTGGGACCATTCGAAATTGAAGAAAAATTGGGACCGGTCAATTATCGCTTGAGGCTACCGGAAAGCATGTAAAAACTCCACCTAGTGTTCCATATCTCGTTACTCGAACCCGCACCAAACAACGCTAAACTCGCGACAAATGTGGAAATAGAAGAAGAAACCGAAAACGAATATGAGGTTGAGGAAATTCTAGAAATGAAACGAATGAGCGGAAAGCCTCACTACTTAGTGAGATAGAAGGGGTACGATACCTCTGAAAACATATGGGAACCTATCGAGAACCTAAGGGGCTGCCCCTAGCTGGTTTAATAGTTCTACCGGAAGAATCGACTAGGAAGGCCAAGTCCATCCCCTCTAAGACGGAAGGGGATAGGGGACCGAACATCTGGGTCAGAGTAGGATTCTCTAACGTGGCGGCAAGAATCTGAGTATCGTGCTCTTCGGCGAGACGATCCAGCTTAGCGAGGTCCTCAATAGACGGAGGATCCTTAGCATCCAACTGCTCTATAACCACCGAGTCATGATTTAACATCTAACCACCACGATCTTTAAGAAACTATTGTTGTTTCTAAAGGCGAAGTATTTTTAACATCGCCTGATTCATTCGCTATGAATATTCAAGCCATTGTTTTTGGGCTTACTCCAACTCCACCGCCACCTTCTGACGGTCACGTTCCAACGATTCCCACTCACGATCGTTATGGAAACGCTTCACGTATTTACGACCGCGACGGGTACACTCCGCACAATTCTAACTTTTCGAGTCCATGACATAGTCGATGGAGTTGTTCGAACAGTGTTCACACGGGGTATCGACAATTGAACCCGCTACCAAAATAGTGTTGTATTGACGTAACCTATTTTTCTTACGCACTTCGTTAGAAACTAGCATAGTGAGGAGACGACATTGAGGAAAAGAAAAACATCACCAACCTAAGGGGGGACCGCAGATTTATGAGTCTCGGGGACGACACTCCTAGGAGAGGGGGAGATGATATTACGGACATGCTAGTCACCAATCAATTATAGAGACCGCAACTACTAATGGGCCACCGAGAGCCAACCAATCGATCTGTCATCAGATCACGTGTAAGATCCTATACCTTAGGATCCCCAGGCGTTTAGGGAAAAGAGAAACCGTGATCATGCTTAGTGAGCAAGAGCATGATCAGCCCTAAGTAGGACCCACTTCCAGAGGATATCCGGTATATATATTACTATATGGACCAGCAAACCTCTGCCACCACGATTAGGCAATCACCACGTGACCGTGACTCCCAGATCTACTCCACGGGAGTATATCCAGGAGTCACCAGCGACTCCAATAGTGACTCCAGGGGAGTCACCCAGGGAGTAGGATACGAAGGATATATAAGGACACTCTCTCATGTACTTAGTCTAGTTCTTCGTCTTCAATCATACATTGTTACTTGTGTATACCTTTGGAACTTTAGTGACTCTTTAACTTGATTATAACTTGACAACACTCACGAGCAGACCAATACTCCGGTATAGATCTACTCGGCGCTCTACCTGGCATCGTTCCTCGATACCTCAATAGGACCCATCCTACAGTAAGGCCTGTTAGGCAACAGTACGGTTGAGAGTACAGATCGTTGACGTTGGAAACCTGAGAAGCATAAGGCAAGTATAACCTGGAAACCTTCTAACCTAACTGTGACCAGTTAGCAGTGTGTAACATGTCCCTTCGAATGGTCTTGATTGCTTGATTATAACTATATTTGGATAACTCGTTGATATAATCCTATGTCTTCTCCAGCTTAGTTGTTACCATAGCTGTGCTAGTGTGCTGCCCGTACTTCGCTATAGCGGAGTTCGATTTGACGCATTCTATAATTATTGTTGTTATAACCTTCATTTCGTAGGCTGAATTCATATATAATAGTAAGGAGCTATCGCGGGGTATCGGTAAACCCTAAGGATTAGCGTCATCGACCTAAGGCAAAAAGTGAATCATAAGTCCCTTATCTCATCAATCATAGATTTGAAGCAGTAGTTAGTGTCTTACCGTTTAGCGCGTTTGAGGCGACAGATTTTTTTAGGGAGTCTTATCGCTAGATATCCCACTTTCACAACTCGCAGATGCTCTAGGACGCTAGTCCATCAACTTCAAGCTATAACTATTGTTTCTCTCTTCCTTTTTCGCTCCCCTATGCCAGCCATATTATTATAAGTCGTTCGGCCTTCCGTTACAGCCTATTTCAGAAGGCGCTCAGATCCACGTTTGTCATACGGAGGAGTGAGAGGTGTTTCGATCGTCTTTTCCTTCAGCTAAGAGTTAATCTCGGACCCGCTACCTCTCTCGGTCCTAAGTTGGGCTTCGCGAACTAGAAAAATTGTTAATGTCCGGATATCGCTTAGCACTTAGCGGGGGCTCGCTCACGATGTTCGATAGTATAGGCGGTAAGTGACCTAAGAAGCTCCTCACTACTTTTAACTCCACAAATCGCAAACAACTCCCAAATCTTCTGGGCTGCTAGGCCCGAAACAGTATCATCTATAGCGAGAGATAAGAACGGGAGGGAAGTTTGATTCCTTAGAGGTTCAAACCGGAACTCCTAACTAGGAATCCCATTTCGAATATTCTAGGTAGTGACGCCCTTCGAGGGCGGGGTTATAAGCCAATCAAATCAACTCTAGTGACTCGTAAAAACAGCACCATCTAGGCCAAAGCAAGATTTCACAGAGATTCACCTTTATTTGGGTGTCCGTCTCATCTACCTCATGAAAGCATCAATACAACAGTTTAATGCATATCAAGGTGTAAACCGTTGCTATAACATCCATCTTGAAAGTCCCACTCATAATCATCGTTTTTGAGATAGACGTCAAACAGCCCATCTAGCATATGCTTGACCATATAGGGCTTTTGAAGACCGTCGGAATTTGCGCTTGAAGTTTTGAAAATAAGATCTTGAGGCCGCTCATGGAGAGACGGTGGCCCGCAAGTTTTTTTTCGAGTCGATAAATGTCCTCAATGCACAGACAAACTAGCGAGGGCATGGATGGCATGACTCGAAGTCAACACGTTGGATCATAATCCAGATTGTACAATCTTCCCATTTTGTGTAAGTTAGCCGTGTCGGCTGCTTTGGGATTGATTTGTTGAACAGTCATATTGTAAATGATGAAGGCCGATCAGCGTTATGTTGATGTGTTGATGGTGCAGATGGTGATAAAATGGATTAAACAACGGCTGGTGAAAGAAAAACGATATTAATCTTGGGCAAAAGTACGGGCGTTCAAATACTGCCATTGGCTAAATAGATTGTGGTTACTTTCTCATCCTGAGCCCCACATGCGTCACGTGCATTTCCTAGTTCTAGGATATCATTCCGCCAGGCTTTAAATTCGTCCATGTATTTTCGGTAAGTCCCCGTAAATTACGGTAATATCATCTCTTTTACCCTACGTCCCATAACTGGTGTCACCACCTACACTCTTTCATCCATTGTTTCTCGAAGCCTAACTGCCGAGACACGCAAGCCTATACTACAATTTCGCCCGGAATACCTGTCAGTGCGACCTGTATTGTTTCTTATATGCAATAGCTAGAACACGAGCTTTACTTCCACCCCAGAGCACTTTGCGCTCGAGGGAGCCATTTCTGTGTACGAGAGTTCACAGATATCTGCAATCATGATCAGCGCCTCGGGAAGTTGTTGGACCATATCGTCATCCACCAGGACCTTCAAGCCTTTATTCTTGACCCAAATTTAACGAGAGACAAGACAAGGGTCGATCTGCAGTTTCTCCGCAAGCTCGACTTTCAAATTGAGAGAAGTGCGATCTGCTAGGTATATTGCATAATAGCTGCCCTGGGGCTGCTTCCCGCTTTGAGTGAACTGGAGGTAAAAGCATGCAACTGCGATAAAGTAAGTGAATGAAAATCAAAGTCTGCTTTGTTGTGGTACGAACCAGACTTGGAACAACAATTCGCAGGAGGTGAAGAGCTTTGAGAAGTCCCAATAGAGACTTTTGGCACTTTGGGCGGTGGCAGGTTGGCCTTTTTTGACAAGTCAGCCGCTCCTTGGGGGGCCAAGATTATAGCACGTGTGCTATGTTGATTATCCAAGAACGCATCTTTCACAGAAGTGCTTGATCCATCTGATAAATAGATAGGATGTAGATCCGGATCATCCTTCACGTTACCACGAAGACTAAGTACACTCACTTGACGGGCCGATGAAAGGATCTCAGTCGTTGTAGCAAGCTCGGCGTGAAGGTCCGTATCCGACATAGGGCTGTTGCACGAACTCTGTGACCACTTGCGCTTATCCTGAGGCCGAATGTCGATCTGTCCACCGTTCATCAAACTGTTGTTGCGACTTCGTCTACCGAAATCGGCACCTGTCTCTCGGTCGATGATTTGTTTGTTGAGCTTTTCAATCCTTTTCTTGACATGTGTCTTGTCATTCGATAATTTTCGTTCGGCACCGTGATCTCTAAAGAGCTTCACCAAGGTTTTCGTGCTTTTTCAATATGCAACGCAATGAAAGCTCTGGAATCTTTTTGAGCGCTTCTGTCTTGAATTCTTTTTTTTAAATATCTAGTCTAACCAAAGCTGCGTCAATCAGACTTCCTTCTCCTTGTGCAGCAAATTGGGACCATTGAAACCCCTTGTTTAGTTTATGATTTTGGGAACTTCAAGTCTGGATAAACTCGCTTGGCCTTTCCCTCAAGCACTTCCCTCAGGTAATCTTCAAATCTCACACCATTGAAGTCTGGATAGAGCTCCTTGGAAGTCACATATCCCAAAAACTTTGCGTATTCTGGCGTATTGTCTCCTCGCAGGCCCCAGGACAGACAGTATTCGCTCGTATAAAGCATCAATTTGTCAAGCGCATCTGTGGATCCTTCTTTCATCGCCTTTCTAGCGGTGTCGACTCGTGAGTGTATTTCGGCCGCGGGAAGCTAGGAAATAATTAGCGGATTCTGTATACGGTGCATGGAGACCAAAACATACATAGGTTCTTTCAATTTTCTCCCCACTCAGCTCCCCCATCAGCTTGAATATCTTGTCCTGTGTGAGTAGCTCGTTGTACGCAAACACCATCTTGTTCAGCGTGCGAGGGTCCACGATTATTCTCGCGACATAACGACCGACATCTCGCAGGTCCGTGAGCCCGCTAAGCTGGTCGCCATCGCCGATGATTGCGTTAGCGTCAGGGTTCATCACCGCGTAGTCTACGCGGCCAGATGGAACACGAGGGACCGCAACCTGAAACCACCAGCCAACATCTATGATCGTGTACGGCAGGGATAGCTCGCGGATGTGATTATAGACATCCTCTTTCTTCAAAGAAAGTATTTTGTTAGCTCTCATCCTGAATGCTTTATTTCTGAGTTGTTATAAGGACGAGGCAACCGTACCTGGTCGCGCAGCCACATAACCCCCTTCGGTGGTGCAACCGTAATAAATCCGCAGGGGATAAATCGCTTCACACCAGCTGCTTTTGCAGCGGTCGCAAGTGGAATCTGGTCCAGTTGAGCTGTCGGCCCGATGGCGGAGATGACCACGTCAATCCCAGAAAGGAGCTTGATAAGTTCATCCTGTGGCCCCTGAAGGTCAGCAGGGGCCAGTTTAACCCCGCGCTCTTTCAGCGCGACATTCTCTGGTTTATCTGCTGACGCCGGGCGCAATAGGGCGGTGATTTCCTGTCGTGAAAATCAGTATGACTCCCAACTTATCTGAGATGCTCCTGACGGAGCTAGTGTCTTTCGATAGAATATCGCAGATCAATACATACAAACTCAGTCGGGAATTCCAAAAGACTGTTCGTAATGGATGCTCCTGTCTGCCCTGCGGCGCCAACAATAAGGACGTTCGTGGTGGTCATCTGAAATGTTTGGATCGTGTCAGCTCACGAGGATGTAGTACGAATTTGTCAAAATTGATAACCTGAACGTACTCTTCGTTGTCTCCAGTTGATATCTTTGAAAATGGGAAGAATCTGGCGAAAGATATCCAGGTAAGGAAATGTAGAACTCTTTTAAACCCCTAATTGTCTTGGTAATACCGACGGGTTGCGCCTCGGACCTTCTTAGTCAAAGACATGTTTGTTTGTAATCTATGATGTTGTCAGCAAACCCACGCATCATTGCTTTCAAATCAAATTAGTATTTGTTTCAGATTCATTCAAAACCATCAAGTTCATTTTGTAAAACGTTCCATAGAAAACTTAGAACATTTCTTCGTTGGAACGCCGTATGTAATGTACAAGGTGAGTGGCTAAACTCTACTACCGGAGACAAGGAGATATTAAATAACACCGAGCAGTAAGCTCTGTATGCCATGCCATTTAGCACTTTGTCAATCCTTCGTAACTCGACAAGAAATCAATATTTGATCCTTATAATAGAAAAGTGAATAAACGCAATGTAGGATGATACTTGTTGTTTTCTCACAACAAAATTAGATGATAGTCCACGAAATTTATATCAAAATACATATTATTATACCTGCGTATCTAATGTAGCAAGTTACTTCAAATTTTGAACATAGGCTATCCATCATTTCCAAATATAAATCCCAAAATATTTAGCAAGATAGATGGGAATTTATTGAGATATAATAGATCGGGATATGCTATTTTGCACGGCATACAGAGCTTACCGCTTGGTGATGCTTACCGTTCGATGGTTGAATACGTTGACCTAGTTACGTGGGTTGATAAGATGATGTAATTGCGGGACCAACGTCGAAAAATGCCGGCAAACATTGCTTTAGAGTTTAGCGGCTACGGAAGTTGATCGTTCCGAATCTAACTTTGTAATCAAATCCGCGAATTAAGATTAGCGGCTACGGAAGTTAATCCTTCGATTCCTTCCGAGTTTAGCTTTGTAATTTACTTCAACAACTTTGTAAACATAGCACAGTGGTGCGCTCCACATTGATTTGCGCATTCACTTTTCTGTCATTCAGCATGTGGGATAATCCACAGAATCTTCTCGCAAAGATCGCTTACAAATGTTAGCAACATCGGTTTCAACGGTGGCGATGCCAACCCAGACATTTAAAACGCCCATATTAACGGCCCGCAACTGATACTGGGTTCTTTTTAGTGATCAGTTGCCTGCCAAAACCGATTCAGCATGTCGTCTACACCGCGCATTCAGTCTGACTATGTCGACCTGCTCCTCTTGCCCAGCCTCTGAGCTTTACATTCTCTGGGCGGTCTGCGCCGAACCGTTTTCTAAAGGGTGCTATGAGTGAGCATCTCGCGTCCTGATCCCCTACCGATCTAGATGCGCGCGGCATTCCCTCGCCTGCACTTATCAAGGCCTACGGCCACTGGGGTGAGGGGAAGGTCGGTCTCCTCCTGACCGGGAATGTTATGATAGAACCCGATCAGCTTCAGGCTGCGGGCAATCTGGTCATTCCATGTGCCGCTCCATTTTCTGGCGAGCGGTTTGACCGTTTTCATGAGCTTGCATCGGTCGCAAAGGCTCATGGTTCGCTCATTATGGCCCAGGTATCGCACCCGGGCCGCCAGTCACCGGAACATCTCCAGCCATGTCCAATCAGTGCCAGTGATGTTCCCCTGTTGGGATTCATTAACGAGGCGACATATGCGAGGCCCCGGGCCGCGACAAAGGAGGACATTGCTTATGTTGTGGAAAGCTTCGCCCATGCTGCCGAGTACCTCGATAAAGCAGGATTTGACGGTATCCAGTTGCACGGTGCCCACGGTTATCTCCTTAGCCAGTTTCTATCCCCGACCACAAACCAGCGAACGGATGAATACGGAGGAAACCTAGAGAACCGCATGCGATTAGTCCTGGAAATCAGGAACGAAATTGCTCGGCGAGTGCGAAGGGATTTCGTCATAGGCATCAAGATCAACAGTGTGGAGTTCCAAGAAAGCGGATTCTAGCCGGATGATGCCAAGGAGCTGTGCGGTGCGCTGGAGGAGAACCGATTCGACTTCGTGGAGCTCTCGGGGGGAGGTACGAGAACTGGCCCCTCGGTACGAAACGAGAGTCAACCATTAAACGTGAAGCGGTATGGGCTTGAACTCTGGATTTACGTCATGCTTGCGCTAACTAGTTTGCAGTTCTTCCTTGAATTTGCTAAGCTCATTGTTCCGACCTTGTCGCAGACCAAATCATATGTCACAGGCGGTTCAAAGACGGTCGAGGGCATTGTCAACGCCCTCGAGACAGTTGACGGTGTGGGGCTCGGCCGCGCCCTGTGCCAGGAGCCCCGATTATGCTCTGATATCCTCATCGGTATGGTTACAGGAGCGATTCAACAGAAACTTAATATGTCAGACTTCGGTCTCACGGTCGTCGCTGCTGGCGTACACATTAGACAAATGGGGCACGACTTGCAACCAATCAACCTCGGGTTGCAGCAAGATGTGGAGGCTTTCTCTCGTGCATTGGCTCAATGGGCCGAGGAGCGCAGGAATGACCAGGAAGGAAAAGTGTATCAGTTTTTTGCCTTGCCAGGATATGGTGACCCATATACTACTACAATTGCTTAGAATTTGGCACAGCGACTTGGAATATATGCGAGTAATGGTGCTTGACTTGATTTAATTCACCATTAGAGCCTACATTTTACTACAGTAGTAGTAGTAGTAGTAGAATTCATTTACCCTGACCCTTCGCGAACGATATGCAGGCTACAACAACTGTTTTTTAAATACATGTTTTTTTGATCCACTGAGATTGTTCCAAGCTTCCTGAACGATAAACTTTGAGCCTCACCTGATAAGGCGCTGGGGTACTCCACTGCCCCGGGTTGTTGTGTCTCTCCACAGAGACGCGATGGTGGTTATGTTGCGCCAGCGTTGGGAATCGAACCCAATACCTGCAGATTGAAGAGTAACCAATTGGTCATCCTGCAGGTTGCCTCGGAGTGCTACCCACTTACACTACCGCTACTGGCAATACCTGCAGTACGTCCCGAAACTGGTGTCGCCACCTACACTATTCGATTGTTTCTCGAACCCTAATGCCAAGACATACTAGTACATATTGGGAGTTTTTCCGGAGTATCCCTGTCAATTGGGCCTGTATTGCTTCTTACATAACCCTTTGGTGAGGTGTATTCGCTTGTAAATTTAATACATCTAACATACCACACTTCGAAAACCATCTCCATGGGATGGGGTAGTATTAACACTCAATCACAAGCGGTTACATAAGGATGGCGCCAAACCTACCATTGTTCATGAACCTTACCCTCCCGCAACTCGCCGCTACTTTTCGTACGCCTTTGGCCCCGGAAGAATGGGCTGTATTTGGCCCACTATCCCAAATAATAGGCGATCT
Organism: Penicillium samsonianum; assembly: GCF_028829775.1. Classification (NCBI taxonomy): domain Eukaryota; kingdom Fungi; phylum Ascomycota; class Eurotiomycetes; order Eurotiales; family Aspergillaceae; genus Penicillium; species Penicillium samsonianum. The sequence goes on along the minus strand of NW_026643260.1, from coordinate 991,640 downwards.
TCTTTCGAATAGAAATCGCGGGAAGCGGGAATGCGGCCGCATTTGCCCCACTATCTCAAATTAGAGGCGATTTTTTTTTAAATAGAAATCTCGGGAGGCGGGAAATGCGCCCGCTTGCATTCATGCTGTAATCTTAAAGGTTATTCGAAATAATTTTGATCATACTCAAATCCTATTCTATCCGGCCTATCCGAAACGAAACGTATAAAAGCACGTCGCGAGTAATGCAATCAAAAAAAAAGTTCTATCTCGAGAATCAGTTTCAATCCATTCCCTCAATCATACTTTCGCAAATCCATCTACGACAATGTCTTCATTTCCGCAATTCGGCGAAAAGACTGGTGCTCTTGAAGTCGCCAAAGCGTTCGAGGAGGAAATTCGGGGGAAGCACGGTATTCTACCATTTTGAATATGCTCAAAATATCAAGTGAGCGTGAAACTGACATTGGCGGCAGTTCTTATTACTGGTGCCGCAGTTTCAGGAATTGGCGGAGCTACAGCTATGGCCATTGCGTCCCAGCATCCCGCTAGCCTGATCATCTGTGGCCGCAGTGAGGACAGATTGAATAATATGGCATCAAACATAGGGCAGTCTTACCCCGACGTCCATGTAAAACCTCTTGTGATGGATCTGTCATCTCAGAAGTCTGTGCGAGATGCCGCAAAGAAGGTTCTCGAAAACTCGGAGATAATCGACCTTCTTATCAACAATGCTGGTATTGCATTGTCTGATAAGCGTCTTGCTGGTGATGGCACGGAACTTCAACTTGCTACCAACCATATTGGACATTTTCTCTTTACCAATTTGATTTTGCAATCATTGCTTGTGGCCGCGAAATCAAACCCTGCAGGTTCAACACGTGTGGTGAACCTGACGAGCCTCGGTTATCTTTTCTCGCCAATCAGGTTCTCTGATTATAATTTCGACAAGTCAGATATCCCGGAAGAGGAACGCCCAAATCGGGATTATATCAAAGGCTTTGGGCTTCCCCTTGGACCAGAGCCTTTTGGCTCGTGGGAGGCATATGGACAATCGAAAACTGCCAACATCTTGTTTAGTGTCTATTTGAATGAGCACCTTGCAAGACATGGCATTTCATCTTTTTCGGTTCATCCAGGCTTGGTGCAGACCGAGCTTGGTAGGCACTTGCCTGGCCAATCAGAGGATCTCGCAGGTATACAGAGCGTTTTACAACCAAAGACATTGGACCAGGGTGCTGCAACGACGTTGGTTGCCGCTTTTGACCCCTCTCTGAAAGGTGTGTGCTCTCCAGAGTGATTCATACCGAATTCGAAATATTAATCGACCTCATTGATAGCATCGAGCGGAGTTCTTCTTGCTGACTGCCAGTTAATTGGGGCTGAAAAATATGCCGTTGACCCGAAAGCAGCAGAACGTCTTTGGCAGTTGAGTGAACAGATTGTTGGACAGAGTTTCAGTATTTAATTTTCGTAATCTCATCAATTTCCACTCAAATATTTCTTCCTTTGATCCGCACTACCTTCGATTCCAATTAAATACTGCAACGAACAAACGGGCTTGAACGAAGTTACTTTAAAGTATTCACGCGACGCCTCATTATTTTGATATTCTCGGCGTAACAATTCATTTCAGCTCCAACATCGCTTTTAATTGTAGCTTTCACAATTTCTTCAACTTGTGCCTGCTCCTGCCTCCTAGGTTTCCATGGCCTTTAAGGTATGACACGCATCGACGATGATATAGGTCCATTTGCAAGCAATCATTCATTCATATGAACAAAAAAGGATACATAGTGTGGTTACATTAGGTGGGAGAGGTCAAATTTAAGGGGGAGAGAGAGAGAGAGAGAGAGAGAGAGACAGAATGAATGAGGAGTGTAGGGGGGAACTTGACGACACTTCATTTCCCAGTTTCAGCTATTGGCCGAGATTCAAGAACATCATGGTACTTTTCCATGGAGAGATATTGAGATCCAAGCCTCCACCGCACCCCAAGCTGTTCTAATGCTGTTTTCATGTTTTCTATCCTCCAATGAACTGCAACATCACCACTCTCATGCCAAATAAATTGCAATGTCGCCATCACACAATAAATAGCGTCTAAAATAAGGGGACAAACTTGATCAAGCTGTTCGGTTGGGTCTGGGACTGAGGTAATAAATTTCAATAGCTCGTTCGTGAACTGATTTGTCTGTTCGCTCACATCTCGTAGTTGTTGTACTGCAAGAACTTGCATCTCTGCTTCGTCTCCATTTTGAGCTTCCTTTCCTGCGGAAATGCCCATACCAGCTTGCAGTGTCTCTGGGCATGCATAACTATCCAGAACCATGATCAATGCAGACCAGGCTAAAAAGCGGGGGGCTATACTGGCGAAATAACCGTATGGTGCTGAGGTTGGAGGATCCGCATCAAGTTGAAGAATGAAGTTGTTTAACGAGTCAGTGAGACAAACGGCATCGGAAAGGCGTAAAGTGCCCGACGAGCGAGCACAAGAAACATGCGTACTGGCGCGGCCAGCCAGCATGGCTGATTGACAAAGCCGAGCGAAACAAGGTTGAGGAACAGAGAGCGGGATTGAAACTGTACGGTGAATGGCGCTCGAAACGTAACCTTCATCCTGACACAATGAACGATTTCTTATCAATGATTGGTTCTCTACCGCGCATCTGGAATATTAAGAGAGAACTTACCCAAGCACTATCATCAACAGGAAGAAGATCGGTGTCCTTCGGATCGGGGGCACTGAACTTTCTCTGACTCCCAATGGAAATGGCTCTGTCTAAAATAAAGACACCCCACCATACTCTTCTCCTCTCTTCCGCTTCTGTCCAAGTTGTCTGTCCATGATGAGTCAGTAATGATTTCTCACAAAAAAAAGAACATAATAGTCCAGGGGGGAAGGATGGGCAGAGCCTAACTTACACTCCGCTCTAGAGTGTTGTATAAGTCAGTCTGCGAAGGCAGTCCTAGGATTTCAGAATAACGGGAGCAGGCACCGATGGTCATCCATGCGGCTGGATATATCGCATGGCCGTACTCATAATACGCGACCAACAGCATAGCCTGCAGATAGAGCAATGATACCGCGCCAGCCGATTCAAGGGCTGCAAGAAAGCGTTTTGACACAGCATACAAAGGGTTCTCTTGATACGAAGTTCCTTGCTCAGGCCTGGAAGTTATCAACTTCATTGCAAGAAAAAGCATAGCCAGATCGGAGCCCCTAGTCCAGAAGGTGATGCCAAGGTCAATTCGCTTCCTTGAGATAACGGGTAACCACAAATGTATTGTGTTGAAGTAATCTGTGGTGACTTTCTCAATCGTTTTTTCGCCGCTTAAAATTGTCAATACTTCCTAAGAGTCGGTGAGCAAGAGTACTATGAAGCTAGAGGTCGGATCATACCATCGGAATATCAATAGTGGGTGTCCTGCCATGTGAGCGTGACCGTCGAAAGCACTCGATATCTAGGAATGCAAGAGATAGGGTGTTGTCTCGTTCCTCATCTATCACGCTTCTATCTTGAAAATGAGTAGCAGTCCTTGAATTTGTAGACTCCTGGCCAGAATTTCTCATAATACTTTCATCGAGAAGGCATTCTAATTGAGAAATCCTCCTTTCAAGAGAGGAAACGTCACCACTGCGAGGCTGTGCCTGACTGTCATAGTTGCAACAACGGCCAAGCCTCTCACAAAGACCACAGCTAGGCAAGGCTTTGTCACACTTGCGCTTCTTTCTTTGGCAGGCCGTACAGGCTTGGTCGGCTTTCATATGGCTATCTGCTGAGCTTTCATACAGAGATGCAGGATCCTGTTATCCAGATTTGTCGCAAGAAATTAGCCGACACAGCGGGCTCACGGGATTGTCAAACTAGTATTTGTGTGTTTCGTCATGATTTGTAAGGTTCTTATCAGATCCCGTGATTTAGTTTGTGGGCGAGTGAGTCATTTCGGACCAAGGTCGGCCCGGCATATATCCGATCGGGATAAAACAGGCCTGTGGTAATTCGGTTACCGGAATATCTACAGTACCAGAAAAATGCGCCAAGGACAGATTGTAGTCTATATAGCAAAAGCGAGGTCAAAGTCCAACTAGACTTCGGCACAACCCACTCTAACCCGGACCCAACCCAACCCAATCCAACCCAAAATGGGTTTTGGGTCTATTGTAGACCTCTGCATAGCCCACAAATGGGCCTAGACCCCCAGCCCATAGCCCAACCCGCAGTGGGCTATGGGCTCAATCTTCAGAGCCCAACCCAACCCACAGCCTATCGATGGTTGGGCTGTGGGCCCCCATCAAAGCCCATATCTATGCACAAATACAGTCTTGGCATGTATAATGTAGCTGATTAATGACTGTATTTTACACCTGTTCCAGCCTGTATATTTAGTATTATTATATTATCACTATAACAAGTAGGAATTGAGTGGATATTATACTAAATTCGACATCATGATGCCAGATTTCATATAAATTACACAAAAAAGCTTCAATTTGACTAGGAATTTATACTATTATAGCGCCTAGGAAGATTACTAAGTATCAATATGAAGATATATATATTTTATATAGACTAAAACAGGTGTATCTTTCTGTTGAAGTATAAATTCAAGTAACAAATTCATATTTTATAGGCTTATATGATTGAATTTTATACTAACAGATAGCCTATCTCTCCTTCTTTATTTCTACTTCTATAGATAAGTGATATTATATCTAATCTCGATATAATAGAGGTTTCAAAATATATTATGAGCTATTGGGTGAAATATTTTGAATGATAATATTAATAAATGGACTAGGAAATGGGCTAGGAATAGGCTATCTATAGGCTTTGGATAGGCTGAACCCACTTAATATATATGATATAGCTAATAATATACGAGTATTATAATCATCTATTTTAATTCAGACTAGCACTATAATGAATTCTCTGTTTATTATATCAATTTGCTGTTTCCTATTATTAAGAAGGTGGCCTTTTGTAATGTATGACCTTAAACCTATCCCCCTAAAACCCTATACCCTTCCTACTATACATTTCATACTATATAATCTTAAATTTATTATTAAATCGTCAACTAATTATATCGTAAAGCTAGTAAACCGAGATTGGATCATCTTAGTTCGACCCATTCGAACCTGACCTCGATACTATATCATTCACTGCTTCCTAGTAGGCATTTAGTAACTACGGTGGTTCATCGTTTCTTTAGCTATCTATTCCTTCGTTAATCGCTCTAGAAGTAGACTTTAAGTGCTTTTAACGAGTCGGTCCTAGTAAAAGACGGGATTTCTTTCTCTTCGACGCGATGAATCATAGTAATTAGGTCGATTGGTGGTTATAGACCGACTATAGATCTAATAATAAGACGCTTCTATAGGACTCCTAGCATGGTTCCGCTTCGGAGACCTAGAAATAGTTTGAATAAGTAGCGTATTCGGTTTTAGGGAGCCTAAAGGTGATGTGTAAGCGTTACGGTCTTATCCTTAAGTATCTATATAGCATTAAGTAAGAAACTAGTGCTAATACCAATGGTGCTAGTAGAAAGGTTAGCTGTTATGGTATAACGACTATCACTCGTCATCTAGAAACTAAAGGGTGCCGAAATGCTGTAATGATATAGAAGTAAAAGGGTATAATAAGGGGATTTGTTTAATTAGTATATAAATGCCTATCCTTTAATATTACTTACTAATAAGGGTTAATTAGGGTTATATAGCCGAAGCACCTTTCTCGTAAGAGGCCTAGAACGATCAACTCCTATAGTTTATTACTATAAACCGACTCCTATTCCGACTTATCGAAAGCCTATCCTTCCGTCGCTTAATTATATAATCATAGTTAGCCCTAGGCCTATTAACTATACCCTACGCTACTATAGTTTAACGTCGGCTATCTCTTAGTGTTAAAGAACGGTAATAGAATATACTTAGGCTACTACCAAAGCACGTGAGGATCTTAGTTATATTAGATTGTTAGACTTCTCTATTTAGGTAGGCATTTATAGCTATCACTAGCTATTTTATCGATACTAACTAGGTCTATCGTGAGGTGCTACTTGGTTTTAAACCCCTCTATAGAATATATTCCGGTGTGAACCTAAGTGCTATCCTCCTAGAAACGGTCACTAAGTATAAAATTCGGGACCGGATCTTTAGATTGACCACCGATAATACGTCGAATAATAAGGCTCTAGTTGATGCCCTATAGCAATCTTTGCTATAACAATCTTCAATTAATACTAAGAACACTAATATTATCTGTATCCCCTATCTTATATATATGATCTAATTGAGCTTAAACCAGCTACTTGACCGTCTAAAAGCAGTCCCTTAGAATAAGACTATAGAGACCAAATGGACTAAGTAATAAGGTACCCTCGTGAGAGCGAATATAAAAAAAAGGGATATCTCGTATACTTTAAAAAGAATACGAGCACTTGCTATTTATATCCGCGCTAGTCCTTAGCGCCGGGATTCATTTATTACACTTTAACCTAAAGGGCAAGGGCTTATACTTATCTAGGATATAAAGACTCGGTGGAATTCAATATTCCTTATACTCTAGCGAGCTAAGAGACTCCGTATCTTTATTATATAGTTTTATGATTAGTTCAACGAGAAAGACTTCGCCCTTAATGATGATTAATAGCGCTAGATTGACTATCTTCTTTATATTATAAAGCCATTCTTTGATTATACACTTGCCCTCTTAAAGACATAAGATATAATATCATATCTTATCTTTCAGATCTATAATCTGCTATTCGAGTATATTAAACGATCAAAGAGACAATTAGAACGAAAGTGTGTTATATAGAAATAGTAGATACTTACCTCTCTCGATACTAGTTAGTTAAAGCTACGCGATTACTACAAAGAGACTAATCAAATGCGAGGGCATATCTATATAGTTTATATAATACTATCGCTAGATAGTAGATTTTAATTCTTTCTTTCTAATGACTGGTCCGACTTAAAAGAACTATAGGATTTGTATCGAGTAGTATTCTAAGATACACTTGTTCCGATCTAGTAACGTCTTACTAGTACTTAGGGTCTATAAGAGTCTTCTATATCGACAATAAGATCAGTTCTTCACAATCTTGTTCGAAGCCAGAAATCTAACACTAAGTCAAAGCTAGTTATTAATAAAATGACGTAGTATCTTGACGGTAGTATATTCAATCCCAATCCTTCTAATCAAATGATTTACTAGATACTAATTTTAATATAGATATAACTAATTCCGAGCCACTCGCATTCTAGAGAGAGAATAAATCCCGTTTTCCGGCCGTCGCTACACTTATAAGGGATGTTCTCGCAATCCTAGTAATAGGTGCTAGAGTAGAGCGTCTATTTAATACTACACGCGACGTCTATTATTATCGCCGCGGCTCCTTAAAGCCGTATACTATCGAAGAGCTGATACTCTATCTCTATATATTAAGGTTTGACCTTAAGGTATATAAATCGGAGGAATTTAGAAAGTTTTTTACTACTAATAAGACCGATATATTAGTAGAAGAGAAGGATAAGACGCCAGATAATGTCGATATTAATAAGATTAGTGATACTAAAGAGTAGGATAATATATCTGGGGATTTGATAGATGTTGATAGCGATAGTCTTAACGGAGATAATAATGATGCTGCTACTACTACTACACCGCAATTACCGAGTATTCATACTCAGCAGCGTACATTAGGGAGGAAGAGGTTGCGAGTTAAGGATGATATATATGAGCGTTATTAGTATATATATCATGATCAGGATGTAAATATACTATTCAATCACCTAGCATCTTACTTGATATCTTATCAATCAGTCCTATAACTTAATTTATAAGCTTATAAGATGGTTCATATACAGCTTAAATGGTAATTTGAATACCTAAAATAACCAGGGAAATATGCATTACTTATGCAGCTGCGATAAATTGGAATGTTTGCATTGTTTGGGGCCCATTATAGGCCGAAATAACCCTGGTGGGCTTTCACCTTGGGCCCATAGCCCACCAATGGGCCCGAAGGCAGGGCCCAAAGCCCAGCCCATTTGTGGGTTGGGTTGGGTTGGGCTATGGGCTTTGTGGGCTATGCAGAGGTCTAGACATGTCTTGTCCAATCCTGTCCTCGCGGCTTCCAATGACTTTATCTAATGGCTTTATCGAAAAAGAAAATTTAGCATTGAGCCACTGGTAAGAGAAAAATTTATTGTTATAAAGGCTATGAGGAGATGCAATCACTGTTCATACATAATAGGGGCGTCCTAAGCCAATTCAACAGTTGGCATAGTTGGCACCCGGGTTTGGTGGAGCTCAAATTCAGGGGATTATTAATCCGCGAGGGCTGGACCTTCGATACACAGAGGACGCCTTTGGTAGTCGTTATATCTCTAGCAGTGGTTGTTACTGCCAAGTTCCTTTTCGGTTGGAATACAACATGGACTGTTGGAGGTTTCTTTGTCGCGTTGGTAGCACCTTTATGGGAAAAATTCTAACCATGACTTGCCTATAGTTATGGAAATGATACATAAAGCAATAGTGACATACATATAATATTGCAAAAAATCGCTCTAAGGAATACTGATAACGAGGTACTAGTTATTCGGAAGGAAATATTATAAAATGGTCTAAGGTTAAATCGAAGGCGGAGTTGACGCTGCGTTGCCCCTCCCCCCCCTCTCACGTGCGCTCAATCTCTGTCGTCCTCGTTTTTCAGGGCAAATGCGTGCGCAGCGCGCCCCCAGCCTGGGGGGTAGAGGGGTACTGACTTAGTGCGCTTGAAGTGGGGCCCTGGGTAATAAAGAGAGAGAGATTGGAGATAAAACTGATTTCGAATATCACTGTATCTGCTAGGTGTGCCGTTTCAGATGTTCACCCACGAACTGAAATAGTATAGTAGTTTTTGTCTAGTTTTTCGCTATGCTTTTGGCTCAAAAAACCGTGGTCTACTACATGCTCAAAAACCGCCATTGCACTTTTGCGCTTTTGCGCTTTTGCGGTTTTCGCGCTTTCATAACGTTTGACGTTCTTTAAAAGCTACTCCCTAGCCAACGAGTCTATGACTATAAGAGCACCCACTTCCTTATTTCTTAACTCTACTTTCCAGCAAGTCTAATTTTAGAGTCCCGAGGCATATTTAAGGCTACAAACTAGCAGATGGCGACTACAGGCCCTCGTTCAAATGGCTCTTCTTCGAAAAGAAAATCAATGCGTCAAAAACAAGGTCGTCGCAAATCCAACTTGATAAAAAAGGCACGCGAATATAGTACTATTTTAACGTTTAGTTCACTCTTTCTATCTACCCGTTAGTTTATAGGTAGTATACGGTAGAGAGTCTAAGCTTAATGCCTATTTAATCTATAAATAACTACTATATCTTCGATATAAATAACTTATCTCTATCTAATATAATCTTACTCGGTATCCTATGGTTTATAACTATATATTATAGCACGATATTTGCTATCTGATCGGCGTTAATAGTTTCTATAGTCGGAATCATATAGGCGTACTTTATAAGCCTATCGACTATAACTATAATTATATGTCGAATACTAAGATTGAATACATGGTGGAAACAGGGTAAAATACCCTGAATATCATGTGACACCTGGTACCACCCATACCATACAAAAGTGCATATTACAGTTAGTCATCTATGTCCGCCCAGATTGTTGAAAACGCGGGTTTTGTCATTTTAGTTAGTTAGAGATTCCAATATATCTGATTTTGTCCATACGTTGTCATACAGCCAGATTTCTGTCATTATATTATATCCTTCTAAGACTAGTAGCTTCGTGATAAAGTCTATAGTGATCTATTCCTAAGGATTAGATAGTGTCTTAGATAGCTATAGTTCCCTATAGGGTGCGTATCGTGCTAGCTTATTTCTTTAGTACGTGTCGTATACTCTATTAGATAATACTACGGTTAGCCACCACGTGACCGTGACTCTAGTAGTGACTCTAGGGGAGTCACTTAGGAGTAGGCAACGAAGGATATATAAGGACACTCTCTCATATACTTAGTTTAGTTCTTCGTCTTCAATCATACATTATTACTTATATATACCTTTGGAACTTCAGTGACTCTTTAACTTGATTATAACTTGACAACACTCACGAGCAGACCAATACTCCGGTATAGATCTACTCGGCGCTCTACCTGGCATCGTTCCTCGATACCTCAATAGGACCCATCCTACAGTAAGGCCTATTAGGCAACAGTGCGGTTGAGAGTACAGATCGTTGACGTTGGAAACCTGAGAAGTATAAGGCAAGTATAACCTGGGAACCTTCTAACCTAACTATGACCAGTTAGCAGTGCGTAACAATAGGTTAAACCACTTATAACAGATATTAATCCTAGATTGATACTTGACTATAAAGATACATATAGTTCCTAGTACAGAATATATATCTTAGTAGGTATTAACTCATATACATAGAATATTTCCAACCACTTGATCTATATCGTTATAAAGCTTAGTTTTCATACTAAGATATCTAAGATAAACCTCAATTCACTAGAATTTCTAAATATTTCCCATTCCTTATTATGATAATATAGTACAATTCTATATATAAACTAGAACATATATAAAAGACAGATTTATTTGGATGATTCAGCCACTTTATAAACGCCAAGACCATGGTTTTGTGCAATTTCGAGCCTAGGGGGGGGGGGGGGGGGGGGACGAGCGCCCCCCTACGAGCCGGGGTCCGGGTCGAGCTCGAGAAGTTCGACCCCCAGCTCGTTACGGGTCGGGTTTCGAGCCCGGACCTTGGGCCCAAAGTTGGGCTTTACGGAAGTCTAGTGATGATCAATTTGTATCGTATTAGTGTGAATATATGTCTATAATAAATGCCTATTAATGCTAATAATAAATGCCTGTTAAACCTACTATATGCCAATGCCACTGCTGGCTACATGTAATCAAATTACTTAAAAATACAGAGGTAAAATGCACAAATAATGCAAGTCACGAGGTCAAGGAATTCTGCTTACTAAAAAGGCCCATGGGCATGCCCACGGTGGGCATTGCCCGCTTACATAAGGCCTCTGGGCAATGCCCACCAGCCCGTCCATGGGCGATGTCGCAGTCTACGTAGCACTAAGGCGAGTATACCAGGTAGTAGATAGCTAGGGGTAACTACTTCTAACCGGTCTTTTTCCATAGGTTTTTGCTTAATATAGGTATATTTCTTAGGTAGTTGTTTAATAAAGCGATACGCCCAATTTTTACCGAGCTACCGATCTGGATCATAGCGCCGAAGAATGTCAATTGCGCACTTATAGATCATATTTAAGGTTGGTGGTGTATTTGTAGTATTTAAAGTGTCAATCCAAAGCATTAATGCCTTCTCTTGATCTGGTTCTAGGGCTTTGTTAGGACTAGTACGACTGCTTCGAGAAGTGCGACCGTGGATTCGACCCCTTAGGTAGACCTGGCAGTGACCCTCCGGGTGGTCCATGACCTTGGACCCTCCGAGGCTCCAGCGACCCGCCAAGACCTAAAGTTCTACATAAATATACATAAAAAATGGTTTATAAGCATATTATTTCCTATTTAGGATAGGTTATGTATACATAATTTTCTTGGCGGGTCTAGGATCCGGACTTTAGACCCTCCTTGGCGTCTTGGCGGGTCCAAATGGAGGGTCACTGCCAGGTCTACCCTTAGGGTATAGTATGGAACGTCGAATTCCCGCGCCAATACTGAGAGAATAGGCTTCTTACTTGTATGGTAGGCTTCAATAACACTACTAAGGCGATCCTCTAAATTTGGAGAAGAAAAAGGCATTTTTGGGGTAGTAGAGAGAGTTGTAAAATGGTGGGTAGATGAAGTTTTGCATTAGACTAGGTTTTGCATTAGACCAGTGCGGCCCAACACCCGCTACTGGGTGTTGGGCCGTGCGTTGGGCCGAGTACCATCACTATTTTGCACCCACCTAGCGCCGTTAGTCATCATCTTCCGGCCGTGATGTTTGGCGCCCGTTCAACAGTCATTCCCTTAGATTCCACCTACCACCAAAACGACGCCGAAAATGGCTCCCTTTTTGTAAAGGTATACTGTTTTCAGGTGTAAGGCCTGTCAACCGGGTAAGATACTATGACTGAGAGGGGAACACAATGTATTGTAGAGTGTGCCAAGACTAATTCTTGCCAGAATGGAAAGGATCCTTTAGGGGTCCTTGACTATAGGGAAACTAATATGATAGTGCTGATATTGATATCACCTGACGAACCCCTCTCGGATCGACATCGAATCGATGTCGATCTATTGATAGATTATTGATATGGCCCGCTCTGGGTATACTAGTTGTAAGGATCTTTTATCCGTTATAATTAGACTGCGGCATATCCTCTCCATTGGATATCGGGTCACATACCATATCCACAAATTGAGGATATTGGATATCATTCCAATACCATATCCTCAATGAGGATATCCATGGATATCCGCGAGGATATGAGGATATTTTGCGGATATCCGCACTAGCATAACTCTCGCTTAATTATCTACTTAGGTGTAGTCATGTACCTCTTATGCAGCTTATCAATTTATTTTTTAAAACAAAAGATACACATGTTCGGTCCTAACCATACTGACGACCTTATTTACCCTTTTCCTCAATGAAATATTAAGAAATAATCATGTAATATACAACATTTATCGTTTGGTTATTCTTTATGGTGTCAATTTTATTTTCCAGAATATATTAGAAGATGTAGGTAAGTTTTTATCGTTCCATGGTACGTTATAATGGAAATATATATTGGCTCTATTTGGTAGTATAGGGCATTTTAGCTAAATAAAATATATATGATTAAAATCGCCATTTCTTAGTTAAATCTAATAAGTTTAATATGAAATAAATGGTCTAAGCCTATCTTTAAATTATTTTAAGTTTTCAGACTATGTTTTTTTATAATATTATATAGAAATCCTGGTTAGAAGTTCTGATATTATAGACTTAGTGATTTTATTATCTTTTAAAACTAATACCTAAGGATAATTAAGGATATCCGCGGATATCTATACGGATATCTATAATATATCCTTAATTGTCCTCAAATATCCGCACTAGTGGTTAGTAATAGCTAATTATCGCTATTAGAAGTTAGAGATATATCGAAAACGCGCCCGCGAGTCGCGACCACTATACCCCTAATATTCTTAGCTAGTCCTATATATACGTTTTTCTCTCCCTACTTCTATATAACCCGTGATTAAGTGTAATATATCTTACTTATAGGCATCTTAGTCCTAGTACTCCTTTTACGCTAATTTAGATCTAGGTCTGAATACTAACCTACTTTATTCAGATAATATCTCCGATCTTATTAGTAGCCAAACTCTATTAATATCTATATTAGAAGTTTTATCTCTAATTACACCCTCCTCACTTTCTCGTGTTAGTCTCCCTCTTTAGCGGTACTAGGTCCTATTTTCCTCTAAGCCTAGTAGCGAAATAGATAAATCCCATAAGAGCTTTATAAGGTGGTGGTTAACTATAGAGTTTGGATTAAAGCCTAATATATAAAACTCTATCCGTTAGGATAGGAAAAAGACATCTAATATCTAGGATCACTTTAACCAAGTTATATATAAGAAGACCGGCAAGCCAAAAGTTATATATACAATATATCTCTATACAATTATTCATCTAAGATATCGCCGAGCCGGGTCATCGCTAATGAATATATATATTAAGGGAGGCACCTATACTCGGAAGCCTACCTAGAGGGTTGATTAGCTACTAAAATAGATGGTATATTATAAATCTAAAATCTAGTCTCTTATACCTCTCTTACTAATCTTTATATACTACTATAAAGCTAACTCCCCTAAAAAGCCCAACTTTATCTTAGGAGCGTCTAGTTAAAGCGATACTAGACTTTATCTCCGCCGCCCACCTTCCCTTCCGAATCATTGAGTATACCTAGTTTAAGGATCTAGTAGAGGTCATTTAGTAAGCCTAAGGTAAGGTTAATATCCTATCTACGCGAAATATACGGCGTTACCTTAACTCTATAGTCGAAAGTAACTAGAAGGAGATTCTTTAAAGGCTTCTAGATAGAAGTCAACTTTTAATAGCGCTTAATTGCTAGACATCCCTATTCTAGCAAGCATTTATAGCTATTATAGGTTACTTCCTTGATTAGGATTAGAATTACTATAAAGTTCTTCTTAGATTTAAGTATCTTTATAGCTTATATACTAGTGAGAATCTAAGTAAAACTATGACTTAGCTTCTTAGCGATCATAGAATCACCGACCGCGTATTATCCGTGACTATAGATAATACGACTAACAATAACACCTTAATAATTAATGTCTAAAAGACTATCTAGTTATAAAGCCGATCGGATACTTTAATATTCCGAGTTCTATATATTACGCATATAATCTAGCTAAGCTTAAACGAGCTTCTTAGGAAGCTAAAAGTGACACCACCTAATAAAGAGGTTAAGCTAGAGTGGTCTAATAAACGAACCTATTCGTTTTAGACTAACCGATCTAGCTCTAAACAAATTATAGATATATTGAAGAAGGTAAATCTCTTATCATCCTAAGTCTTTTAGGTTTATTCTAATACGAAAGTCTAAGATCCGAGGTCTTATAGTCTTTATCAATATAAGCCCGTAGCGCCGGGAGGCATTTATAGCTCTATAAACTAAAGGGCCTCCTTTGATTCCTATTTAGGATGTCTAAACCTAATAGAACTCAACCTTTATAATGCTGAATCGTGTAAAAAGGCTACAACCATTCTACGATCAGTATTATATAGATCATCAATACCTCCACTTCAAACTTGACTAAGAAGAGTGGCGATAGATCGAGTATCTTCTTCTTCTTATAAAGCCTTTTTTTGACTTCACTACTATATTATTAAAGACTAGGGATATTATAGCATATAATATCTATAGTATTTATAATAAGCTTTTCTCTTACCTTAACGAAGCTAAGAGTAAGTTAAAGAATAAAGGAGTTGTTTAGAAGAAGCGTATACTTTAGGCTCTCTAGACTATAAAAAGCAAGCTCTCAAAGTATTACACTACTACTAATTATAAATTATACGGTGATATCTATACACTTATAACAATCCTTTACCTATTAAAGAAACTTCGGTATTTTATATTATCAGACTAGTAAGGTGAAATTAATTACGTGAAACACTATTATAGAGTCCTAAAGCGAGAGTTTCATCGATATAAGGAGATACTTCACTATGATTTAGACACTTCGGTCTTATAAGATAACACTAGAGAGGCCTTAGATAATGATTATTATGATCTTAATACCGCTTATACTTCTTAGAACTAGCTATAGGATAAGCCCTTAAACCCCGAAGCCGATAAGATTACGAGGTATCTTACGCGCGGGATTAAGAGATAGATGCCCCGAGCATTCTAGAAAGAGTATGAGTATAAGTTTCCTATTCTTATAAGGATGGTATAGGATATTCTCTCTATTCTAGCTAGTGGTGTAGGCGTTAAGCGATTATTTAATTACGCTCGCGATATCTGCCACTACCGTCGTGGTTAATCAAAACTAAGTACAATCCGAGGACTAATGCTTCATTAGTTCGCTACTAAGTTTAAGGTTAAGTAGAAGGAGATAGATATTATAAAGGAATATCTTTCCACTAGAGAAGCTATATTATTAGATCAAACTCGGAAACTAATGCCCTAGCTTAAAACCCTTAAGCTAATAAGTGATAACGAAGAGGAGGATCAAGAGCCTAGTATTGAGGATATATAACGGATAGGGAGCCACGAGAATGATTTAGATAGTGGGAAAGCTGATCGAAGTAGGCAGCTACAACGTAAACAATCAAAGAAACGATCATCTAAGGCTTTCGATAAGGAAGACGATAGCCTTCCAGAAATGCCAGTAGATAAGGGTACATAAGGACGATCGGGGCGGATTCGGAAGCAACCAAGGTTACCTAATAGATTCGAAATTGATCTTTGATAGTCTATATTAGGAAATAACAAAATTTGGTCTATAAATTGAAAACTTCAATTATAGTATAGTTACTTGATAAATACAAAGGAATCTGCATAAATAATGCATGTTCAAAAAGGTCACAACGCTTGGCATGTTTAGTATGTTTTATATCCACTGGATATCCTCAAATATCCAGAGGATATTTGGTGGCATACCATATCCACAAAATTGAGGATTGCGGATATTGGGTGACCTACCATATCCGCAATTTGCGGAGAGGATATGTGGATATCCATGGATATTGAGGATGTTGCCGCAGCCTAGTTATAATTATCCTCTCTCTTATAAAGAGGATGTCCTCATCCGTGTATAGAAATAGAACTATTTATAAAGTAAAGGTAAAATAGTGGCGATTGCGATCAAAGGGAACAAAATTAGAATGACCACCTTTTAATATTAAAGAATGACGTTTTTATCCTTCCTTTATTAAATAGATCTATATAGACCCTAGAAAACTCTATATAGAATTTCCATTTCAATCCACTATAGTTCCCACTATCCGGATAAGACGTGTTTAACTTAAAAACACTTGGTGTATAAAATGCTTAAGGTCGTCTATCGCGGCTTTTAATATTAGCGGTAGCGAACCGTTCGAGATTTAGTACTTCCTTAATAAGGAAGGGTTAAAGCGATACTAATAATATATGTCTCGTAAGGACTTATATGCTCGCCCTAGCGAAGGTATATAGGGAGACGCTTACGATTTAGTGTCGCTTCTAGATTGGGTCGCGTGGACCTTTTTAGATGATAATAGTTACTTTATATAGGATAAAGAGTTTTTAGTGGCTATTAATAATACGACTCTTAAGATAGTGAAGGATTTCGAGCATATATATAAAGCGTATAAGTCTTCGTATAAATTGGGAGGTGCGAAAAAGGATATAAGTAGGGTAAGTGATATCGATTCTATATAGTCCCGACTACGATTCGCTAACGTTTCGAAGAAAGTCTTATCTAGATATCGAAAGTATTTAGATAGACGACGCGCGATATACCTAAATCCTTTACCTCGCCCCCTAGTCTCGTCTCTAGTAAGGGTCTAGAAACGATACTATTATAAATTAGGGTAGCGTCTTTAGGCCGGCGATAAGGGGTATATATAATAGTCTTAAGCGAAATATAACCTTTTATTTAAGGTGTAGGCGGCTACTACCACTACTTATAGCCCTACTATAGTTTCCACGCTTATAGAATTACTTAAGGATTTTGAAGATTCTTTTCCTATTCTATTACCCAAGTTATAAGGCGGAGAGGCGTTAGTTTAATAGTGTTTATATAGTGAATCGCGGTAATATTAAAATTGGAAGGTGCGACTTTAACTTAGATAACTCGTAGTTTCCTCGTATTATAGTTCGTACTTTCCACTTTTATATGGTTGCTAGTCATACTTAGTCTCTACACGGGTTTATTTACTTTTTAAATTGCTCTTCTCTATTCCATTTTCTCTCCTATATAACTCCTTTCCTAATTTTATATGGTAAGTAGACGATCGATCCGCTATCGATTCGACGTCGGACTAACATTATTTTATAGACTCCACGTTAATAATACGCGATACCTAGAAGAAGAGCTAGTACTAGAACTATAGGTTTTCTAGGAAACCGGCGGAAGTAAATAATGATCCTAATTACTCGTACGTAGACCTAGTATATATATTATCTACGTCTTATAAACCGCGAGTGGGACTCGAAGCCGGATAGCCTCTATATACCCTTTACTATAGACTATATCTCTAACACTCCTAACTTAAAGTCCTATACGTACTATACTAGACTATATAAGGTTTACGAGTTAGTAAGTTCCTAATATCGATTCGATCCTATTCCGCCTATAATTCGTGCTTATATCGTTTGGTTTTTTAGGTTCCTAAGGGTGTTAAGGGTAACCGTTTTAAGCTCCTATCGATTCTTACTTAGGCACGCCACTTTTAGCTGACTAGTAAGGGGGGAATATAGTGTATTATTAGACGAGGAGGATAAAGAAGTTGACCCTATCGAGTTCACGCTAGGTTTTAAGCTTATTGAACGCGTCTTAGCGGCGATTCGTGACCTTATCGCTAGCTTCGATAACCTAGTGAAGAATTATAGATATTATCACTTCCTTACTAGAACGCGTATTAAGCGGGTGAGTTGCTATTAGTCTAGTATCGATTCGATAGGTTTCCGCTAACGTTTCTCGCGTCCCTTTAGGCTATTCACGATTCTTACACCTAGTGGGTATCCGCCTATTGTTAGAACCTTATATATAATACCTATATTGCCTCCTATAAGTGGGATATATTAGCCGTTTAGGCATCGGATCGGTGCCGACTTATTAACTCTAAGGAATCGGTTCACGCTTAGTATAGGGCCGCTATAGGTTTTAAGAATGCTATTATTCTTACTATCGGTAAGCTTATTACCGACCCTATACTCCGGTCTACTCTACGTATTCATCTAAGCTACTTCCCCTTCGATTAGGTGCTATAACTCCGTCTTCCTAATACCGATTCGTTACTAGTTCGGAGCCCCTAGGTTATATTCTTTTTCTTTTTCGATTTTTATTATAGTTATACTATAGTGAGGCGGTTTTAATCTATTATCGTAGTTCTTTCTACTCGGTGCCGATCTGTTATAGATTCGGTGGCCCTTAATATTATTGTGATTTCTCTTAATTTAGAATTCTAGATAGTCTATCTATAGGATTTGTCTTTCCTAGCCTATACTTTATAATAAAGTTAAAAGGCGTTAGAAATATATACTAACGTGCTTATCTCCTATTAAGTTTCTACTAGGTTATAAATATACGTAAATTTGCGTGGTTAGATAATACCTCTATAGTATACTTACTACTATTAAGATAGTGTCTCTATTATTAAAATGAGTGTACGATAGCGAATAGCTCTTAATCCGGTGTCGTATAGTTTAACTCTACTCCGGAGAATTTCCTTAACTAGAAAGCGATAGGGTGCTATCGTCCTTCTAAATCTAGTTAGGAGAGAACTCCTCCTATTCCTTTATTTAAAGTATCGGTTTCTAACCTAATTAGTCATTCGGGGTTAAAATAGTGTAAGAGAGACGCTAACTAAAAGGCTTCTTTAAGGCGTCGGAACGCTATCGACTCGGCGCCGTTAAGTTTGACCTAGCCTAGTTTTTTCCCATTTTGCTTCCTTTTAGTATTAAGGTGAGGGGTAAGGAAATATATGAATACCCTTTAATAAAGCGCCTATAGAAATTATAGAATCCTAGAAACACTTATATATCGTGGTAGCTTCGAGGCTCCTCCTATTCTTAGATGACTCGGACCTAGCTCTCGTCTATTTTTATACCGTTACTATTAACGATGAATCCTAGGAATTTAACCTCCTTCTAGTAGAAGGTATATTTTAAAGGTTTGATATAAAGTTCTGCTTTTCTTAGGCATTCGAAAACCTAATATAATGCCTTTATATATGATTCTCGATCTAGCGTAAAAACTAAGATATCGTTAAGATACGCTATATAAACGACATTGACTAGTCCACCTAGCGCTATATAGATATAGCTCTAGAAAGTGGCGGGTGTATTTAATAGTCTAAAAGGTATAACTATATATTTAAAATGGCTATACCTTATACGAAAAGCCGTCTTCTATTTATCACCCTCTCGTATACGGATACGATAGTAGGTATCTTTAATATTAACCTTACTAAAGTATTTTGCTCTAGAAAGTCGGTCTAGGATTTCCGAAATAAGGGGTAATAGGTAGCGATTCTTAACCGAAACGCGGTTAAGTCCTCGGTAGTCTATATAGAGGCGTAAGCCACTATCCTTCTTTAGAATAAAGAGAATTAGTGCGCTAGTAGGGCTTTTCGAAGGTCGGATCCTCTTTTTCTTAATATTATCTACTAAATAGGCCTATAGCTCTTTAAGTTCTATTTAGGAGAGGGGGTAAATTGGACTATATAGAGGGGCTTTTCCTTCCTCTAATTTAATTATAAGTCTAAGGTTTTTATCCTAGGGAGAGTCCCTACCTTTTTATAGTCGAATATATCGCGATACGCCTCTAGTTTGGGAGGGATCTAAGAAGAATCTAGGTGCGAATAGTCCCTATTTTTATCTAGTAGCCATACTTCTTCTAGCATTTTTACTAGGGCGTAGATAATAGCCGCGTTCCGCGATGCTTTAGCGAATCGGTGGGGTTTCATTAGTTTAAAGTCTTTAACTCCGAACTACCATTTATCTACACTTAGATATAGGATAACGTCGAATTTATTAATAAAGGTGCGAGATAGAAGTATAGGGCTTCCTTCTAGGCGGGGGTCCCTCTTAATGCCTATATAGGGTCTTTTTATGATTTTCTTAGTCCCTCTAGAATCTCTTATTATAAATAAGACCTAGAATACACTATGAGTGTGGAGTCGTTTAGGGGAGACACCCTTTAGTGAAGGAGACGAAAATAGAGTAGCGAGTAATTTATTCTTATAAGCGAATTCCTTACTAATAATATCGCATTCCGCGCTAGTGTCTAGATCCGCGTGCGTTTCGTCACCGTTCTATAGGGTAATCGGTATATAAAGCCGCACTATAGTCCTAATTAGCGGGTATTAAGCTAAGGTATTAGGATTCACTCTAGCTCCTTTACTTTTCCCGATCGTCGTGGCTAGGTTAAACGAACTAATTATATTAACGATTAAATCGTTACTTTCTAGGGGCATTCTTTTACCTAATAGTTTTTATCTCTATAGAGGAAATAGGCTCTATTCGGTGTTAAATCGGTATGGTTTCCTCTTCCTTCGGTGGATATTATATATACTCTAGAGGCGTAAGGTCTTCCTTAGTTATTAAATCCCCTACGACCTCGGCCTCTACCTCTAGTTTAGCCTCTTCCTCTTTAGTTACCCCTTCCTTTAAAACCTCTATATCCTCTATAGAATATAGTAGTTATTATCGTTAAGATACCGGATTAGTGTTAGTTCGATGCCGAATCGATCCTTTTTTATCTATCTTAATTTTAATAGGAGTGGTTCTTTCTTTTAAAAGGTGCGAAATATATATGGAAAAGGGTGGCTACTAATTTTAATATTTTATCCCTTATCTCTAGTAGGGTGCTATTATTTATAGTGATTATTATATCTCTTAATGGTTTCTAGAGTTTTATAAATAGGGTTTAGGCCCTCTATTCTTTAGTTTATTTTAGAAGGTGATTCTCTAGTGATTCGAGGTAGGTTTCGAAGGTACGAGGGTCCTAGTAAGGACGTATTTCGGCTTATTAGAAGAGAATAAGGGTATCGGTAACGATATTATAGGAGTTTTAAAGTAGTGTTTTCGTCTATTCCTTAAATATTCCCTAATTGCTAGCGTCTTTAGGGTGTTTTCGCTCGTGAGATACCTATTTACTCTTATAGGTAGTATAAAGGTAATTTATAGCGGCGAGGACCTTTTATATTCCGGAGACGTATTTCTTTAGGGCGCCCTTAAATAGAGCATTAAGGTTATTTAACTAGTCTTCCCTCTATTTAATACCGAAGTCTTCTTCGAACTTATCTATATATCTTTTAATCTCTCCCCTCTAGCTATATTCGCCTTCCGATAAGGAATCGTAGGTATTTCGTGATCGAGACGATATATTTTCTTTATTATAGCTTTCGATCTTTTCTCGGTTTACGTTAATGAGTTCCTAGGTAGTAATGATTCTTTATTAAAATGCTACTTTAGCTTTAAGGGCTTTAAGTGTTTCCTTAACACGTCTAGCATTTTCCGTGACCGTTTTAAGATTCGGTTCCGTAATCTGTAGATCTTGGTTTTAAGATTAGACACTCGATCGTTTATTTTCTTCGATCGGAGGAATGGTTCCCGATTCGTTACCGACCTAGGATAGATTCTTAGGGGTTTCGGTGTTACTTCGAGAGTGGCGGCGAGTAGAGGGAGCTATTATATCTTAGGTAGTTAAAAAAGAAGAATTAGAATTATAAAGGTATACTGTTTTTAGGTGTAAGGCCTATCAACCGGGTAAGATACTATGACTGAGAGGGGAACATAATATATTGTAGAGTGTGCCAAGACTAATTCTTGCTAGAATGGAAAGGATCCTTTGGGGGTCCTTGACTATAGGGAAACCAATATAATAGTGCTGACATTGATATCACCTGACGAACCCCTCTCAGATCGACATCGAATCGATGTCGATCTATTGATAGATCATTGATATGGCCCGCTCTAGGTATTCCAGTTGTAAGGATCTTTTATCCGTTACATAGTCCAACCTACTAGTCTAAATCTTATTCTAGAGATAACTAATAAGCTTATCGGCTTCTTTATCGTTATTTAGTTAACGATAGTTCCTAGGACTTTCTAGTGGTATTTCTAGGATCATTTAATCCGTACCTAGGAGCGCGCTTAGCGTTCCTAGGTTAACGGTGGTTCTAGGGAACGTGACTAGTGTTCCTAGGAGCCCTATATCCGACCCCTAGAGTCCGTAATAGTCTTAAGTCCTATCTAGGCGTATATCCGCGGCCTATAGTCCTAACGAGCCCTAGGGCTACTAACTAGCGTCCTCCTAGGGTTTATAACCCGCTAAGTTATAACTCTAGTTCTAAGTAACGTGTTATATCTATCCTTAACTCTCTACTATATCCTAATCGATCTCTAGATAATCGCTATACTACTCGTCGGCTAACCCTTTAATATATAGGTTGCCCACTACTATCTCTTCTAGGCTTAGGCTTTCCAATTTTGCTAAGAGATCTTCTAAGCTTTCCTTACTTAGGTAGTCCTTTCTAGATTCTTAAGTCGCACGTAATTCTTCGTGTGTCGCTCGTATATATTACTGTTTCTCATACGGTTTCTTCTACTTATATTCTCTTATACGGTGTCCTAGTTTCCCGCACGTGAAGTAGAGATTCTTTTTATAACGCTCGTTTACTTATCTTAAGTGGCGTCTAACTCTATTAGCCTTAGGCTATATAGGTCGCTATCCTATAGTGGTGCCTTATCGCGGCGCCTATAACTAAATCGATTGAAGCCGTACGTCTTACCGCGCTTCCACTAATCTATTTCTTATCGTTCGTACTTTCGTTCGTTAATACGGTTATCGATTTTAACCGCGATCTTAATAAGTTTGTCTAGGGTATCTAGCCTATCGATCCTAGCTAGTTCGTCCTTAATATTAGGTTTAAGTCCTACCTCGAAGTACGGAATATACGCTCGATCGGGCAGATCTAGATACGAAATAATTTGCTAGAATTTAGAGGCGTATACTAAGGCGCTAGTCTATTATCTAATTTTCTATAACTTACGCTTAGCCGTTCTTACTATATCGATATCTCCGAATATTCGCTTAAGGTGCTTACGGAAGTTATAGTATCCTCCGAAGACTTCGGTAGTGGTGGTTAACTACTCGCTAGTTTCCTTCTCGTAGTAGTCTCGAATATATAGTTCGAACTAGCTCTATACCTAGCTATATAAGTAGGTTAATATAAAGATCACCTTACTAGCTTCGGTAGGTAGCTTAGTTTAATTTATATTAAGGTGTATATCTATCTAAGTGAGGAATCCTCGAAGCTTAGTTCGGTTTCCCTTAAAGCACTTAGCCTTAGGTAATCGTAGTGCTTAGATAGAGCTAGTAGGTATAGAGGCGATAACTTAAGACTTGATTTACTCGAGGTACTCGTCTACCTCGCCGAACTTAGTGCCGCTTCGTTCGCCTAAGTCGGATAGTTAACTTATTATCTTCTTAATATTATACTCTAGTTCGCTAACCCTTTTCTTCTGCTTAGCGATAGTGTTATCTCGTTCGACGTCGGAGTTAGCTTCCTCTTAAGTTAGAGTAACCTACTCCCTAATAGGCTTCTTACCCGAACTAACGTGAGATATATTATCGTTTAGTGACTCGAAACTTAATTTAAGACGGTCTTTAATATATTACGCACTACTAACTAGTTATAGTTAGGTTAGAAGGGTTCGGTTATACTTACCTTATACTTCTTAGGTTTCTAACGTTAACGATCTGTTCTCTTAACCGTACTATTACCTAACAGGCCTTACTAGACCTTGCCAACTCCCATGGGACTAAGAAAATTTTGGTCCCATATCCTGGTCCCATCTACTCCCATGGGACTAAAAAAATTCCGGTCCCATTACCCTAGTAGTCCCATGGGGGTCCCATGGGAGTTATGGGACTCCCATATGGTCCCACGCTAGCATAATTTTGCCAAGGATTTCCTATTTCAGCTGCACAAAACTGCAAAGTAATCAGATAAAATACTGTTATTTACAGGCGTATGAGTGTCCCTACTTTCAATGTCTAACAATATGGTTTTTTTATATGACATAGTCCATAATAGAGTTAACAAATGACTCAAGTATATATCAAAAAGCATCCATCTTCAAAAAAAAAACTTCATATACTAGATTGTGGTGGCTTCTGGGCGCAAAGGAGATTTAAACATGGTATTAGAAGGAAGTGGTTGAGCAAAATATATATTTACAGAGAGGTACTACACTACATTTTCTACATATTATTTGGAAAGTACAAATTTGACAAAGATTTTAACAAATTATATTTAATTCCCGCACTATAAGAAACCTTACCTCTAAATTAGTTATATGCACTTTAGAATAACTATTCATACTACGTGGTTATTGAGTAATTTCGGGATAAAGAAGGCTCAAAAGTGAGAATTTTCCCCTTGAAGTTGTGGGGGATTGTAGATACCCCTAAATCTAATCAATTTCCCTTTTATATGGGAGTCCCATGGGAGTCCCACGGGAGTCCCGCGGGACCCCCATGGGAGTCCCGTCGAACAGACCAATAAGTAACATATAATAAGTGGGTACTAGCCTATTTGTGATGTATCTTCGCGCTATTACTCGTTTGAACTCTGCTAGTAGCCGAACGCGACTCTCGCGACTGTAAAGGTAGGTGTTAGAGATATGCTTTTTAAACCCTCTTCTAGTTCAACAGAATTGTTATTCTAGTATGTCGCAATACGAACTATATGCTGAGGCTGGCCCGTCATCCCAGATCACATTATCCCACGCCGGAATTCCTCCACCTTCTTCAGTCTATAGCATTGGCATTATTGATGACCCCCTTACGCCAGATCATTCAATTAGCCAGCAGCCAATCTATAGCGGACCAGAATCCTCAATCCTCCAAATAGAGCCGAATCCGATTCCTCCAAATCTCCGCCGTATCGGTCCTAAACATCAAAAGTTCTGGGTTCTTTGGACTACAATGAATAAGACCGACTTCATTGAGTGGTGGCGCCATACGGCAGGTGCTCACCCACACCCTCCGCTTCATAAAGTGAACTTTGAAGCAAGGTATACCTCTGCTGCTTGGGAGCACTTTGACCAAGTAGCAAACTTTCAAACCGGGAAACCAATGGCACTCTGTCGGAGGTGTGGAAAAGCGCTCTCGCACCCATCCTCGACATTAAATGGTTCGAAGTCACTCGCTGCACATTTATCTAGCCGCGCATGTGTAGTTGCCTCGAAAAAGGCTTCAACACAACAGGATATACAGCAATCGCTCGAACTTGCGGTATTATATACGTCCGATTCTACATTCTATCGATTTGATACTAATATCTATATTACATTTAGTCTACTCGTACGCCTACCCGAAAAGTCTTTGACCAACAACGATTTGAAAGAGCCCAAGTCAAATTTATAGCGAACTCACGCCTTCCATTTCAGATCCTCCGGCATAAAGACTTTGAAGATCTAATTACAGAGGCTCAGCTTTCTCAACAAAAGCTCACCCTTCTATCACCAAAGACCGCGCGGCGTCGGCTCCAGTCAATCGTCCATACAGAGCAGTAAAAGCTCCTTTCTCTTCTCCCAGCCGGAGCGAAGCTATCAATTGCCCTTAATTGTTGGACCTCCCCCTTCCAACAGTCATTCATGGCAATCACAGGCTATTTTATGGATATCAATTGGGATTATCATGAGATACTTCTAGGTTTCATGCCAGTTCACGGCCAGCATACAGGCTCCTATCTGGCAGACGTTCTCCTTGAGGTTCTTCAGCAACAGTAGATTACCAATCGAGTGATTGCGATTACTACAGACAATGCGTCAAATAATAAGACCTTAGTCGATAGTCTATATAATTCAATCGAACGGTTGGAGCTTCCTAATTTCACTGAAATTGTACGGATTCCATGTCTTGCTCATGTGATTCAATTGAGTCTGAAAGATCTCCTTGGCCTAATGAAGGCTGATCCAAAAAACGACAAGACAGCAACAACATGGTCGGAAGAAAACGGGAGTGTTCTTCAACAGGCAAAGAGACAGAAGGGAATCATTTATACGCTAGCTAAGGTAAAGTAACTAATGCCTTTAACAATTTTATCTAATACTAACTGCTACACTACTAGGTGCGGGCCTTCGCAGTTTTCATTAATGCCAGCCCACAGCGACGGGAGGCATTTCTGAATCTTCAAAGCGAAGAACCGAGGCTTGCCCCGATCCAGGATGTACGCACTCGGTGGAATTCAATATATCTTATGCTCCAGCGCGCCAATCGCCTTTCAGATAGCTACCAAAGATATTGCGCAGAGCATCAGCGCCCCGAATTCCGGCTTGGTAAAAGCGAATGGCGGCAGATCGAATACTTGCTCCATATCACAAAGCCTTTCTACAAATGGACGGTTAGCCTATCAAAGATTAAGGCGACAACAATCCATGATGTGTTCCGGGTCTACAACCGACTATTTACCCATTTTGAGCAGGCCCAGGCCCGACTTCGGCGAAAGAAAGTGCCTTGGAAAAAGGCTATGCTTAAGGCTCTTAAGGCCGGAAGTAAGAAACTCTCGGTATACTATAAAGCAACTGAGCAAGCACATGGCAGCCTATATGCAATTGGTACAATTCTTGCACCCCAGCATAAGCTTGAATTCTTTAAAGGACCAGAGTGGGCAGGTGAAGTCGATAATATGGATTCCTCCTGGCATGACATATATGAAAAGTCTCTTCATAATCATTTGGAGGATTACTCAAAACGCCAGCCTGAAAAGCAAGTGCTTACAAAGGCAAAGTCCTCCTCGCATAGCACGGATACAATGATGAGCCTCTTCGAGGAGGATCAACCAGAGCCACCACCGCAGCCGAAGACTGGGTGGCAAGAAGAACTTAAGGGATATCTTAATACTGGTATGTTTAGATGATCATGATTATAACTTAACTAAGCTAATTATATGTAGAACGGAGCGTAGTAAACCCATGCCATTTCTAGAAAGAGAATGAGTATAGATTTCCGACACTCGCAGCGGTTGCACGGGATGTCTTTTCTATCCCAGCTACTAGCGCCGGTGTTGAGCGCCTCTTTAGTACTGCTCGCGATATCTGCCATTATCGACGAGGCTCATTGAACGAAGTAACAATATAGGATTTGATGATGCTTCGTTGTTTATCCAAATTTGATATTGAAAGTGAGGAAACTGGGGAGGATTTCCAACCTGAGGCTACCTTAAATCAGGACGAAAGGACTGAGGGTGATGAGGTAAGGGAGGCGGGACTTCCTGAGTGTATACCAGAGGCAATTAGCGAGGGTGAGGACGGTGATAACTCAGATGAAGCAGGAGAGATTGTTACCGATCAGGAGGCCGCTGAGGAGTCAGATGATGATTCGGCACTACATCCATTGCCTGCCATCGATACTATAAGTCAGGCACGCCCCCAAAGAGATCGTAAGCGGCGTAGGGATGAAGATCTATACGAGTATACTAGATAGTTTAATCACAGGATACTATAATTACACTACTTTTTGACAGGAATTAATCCAGAATCATTCAATGCTACCTCCCACTGTAAGCTAAATACCCATTAATACAGGGCATTTCTGCATATCTTATGCAGGTCACGTTTTTCTACGTGTTTGCAGTGTTTACAGTCCCATGGGAGTCCCATCAAAGTCCCATGGGAGCGGACTGGCACCTCACTCCCATCTCTTGGCACACCCATGGGACCATATGGGAGTCCCATCTACTCCCATGGGAGTGGTCCCATGGGACCAAATGATGGGAGTTGGCAAGGTCTAGGCCTTACTATAGGGTGCGTCCTATTAATATATCGAGGAACGGTGCTAGGTAGAGCGCTGAGGAGATCTATACCGAGGTATTAGTCTACTCGTAGGTGTTATCAAGTTATAATCAAGTAAAGAGTCACTAAGGTTCTAAAGGTATATATAAGTAATAATATATGATTGAAGACGAAGAACTAAACTAGATATATAAATGAGTGTCCTTATATATCCTTAGGTTCTTCCTATATAGCTAAGTAGATCGTAGATAAGTAGAATTGCCTTAGCAGATTCTACCAGTCTACCGTCGACTATTCTACTACTTACATGATCACGTGACGGCTATCCGTAGTATCACCAAATAGAGTATACTTCGGGACGGCTAGCGGGAGGCCAGTTTTAGCTCCCGTTAGTGGCAGAGGTTTGCTAGTCCATATAGGTACATATATATAGGATATCCTCTAGAAGTGGGTCCTACTCAGGGCTGATCATGCTCTTGCTCACTAAGCGTGATCACGGTTTCTCTTTTCCCTGAATGCCCGGGTATCCTAGAGTATAGGATGTTGCACGTGATCTGATGACAGATCGTTCGGTTGGCTCTCGGTGGCCCATCAGTAGTTGCGGTCCCCACAACTGATTGGTGACTAGCATGTCCGTAACATCTGGAGGGGGGGTATCACCATCCTATATCTCTAATACTAGCTCTGGAAGATTAGGATCGTCATTCTAACCTAGCTTCTCTAAAGCAGTATCTGCATTTAAAGGATAGATACCGCATTTTTCAAAGCCAGAGCGTATTATACGGCTTTTAAAGCTTGGTTCCGAACCCTATGGATGCTTGAAAAAAAGTCCGATTTTTGCTTTACTAAACCACCCCACTATACTATATTATTATTATTCTTACGAAAATAATGCTTTAGCACCTAAAACGGCACATCGTTAAGCGGCTGACATATATACGTTGTATGTGGGATAAAATAGTATAGAATAATTTGATTATTCTTATAGAATTTGATAAATTTATAGGTGAGATGGGAGCTATAATTATCTATAAGAAGAAGCCGAAAACCCGTCTTTGTACAGCGATTTTTAGTGCTTTCTTCGAATGATTGAAGCTATTGAAAGGCTATAGTATCGTCGGTCTAACCATTAGGTGTAGGAGTAATCCAATAGTCGTCGGGGAGGTTGGTAGTCCTATACCAATTCTCCATATAGAATTCACCCTTAACTAAAAACCAAGGTGGCATGACCCAGCCATCGGTAGCAATACATTCAATTGAAGTAAGCGATTCACTAGGCCCGCTAGTTCTAATACTAGCAGATTAACCAGCCTTAGTTAAAACGACTTTTCGGGGTTTGCCTTCGCCAATTTTGAAGCCGCTTTCGTCAAAGTTATAGATATTCTTCGATCCGATTTTTAACCGCTGAATAGTATCACCTAGGCGAGTATACTAGGTAACAAGATGACTAGGTGTAACTGCTTCTAGGCGGTCCTTTTCCATTGGTTTTTGCTTGATATAGGTGTATTTATCGGGTAGTCGTTTAATAAAACGGTAGGCCCAATTCATACTAAGGCATATATCTGGATCATGCCGATGAAGAATTTGACGTGCACACTTCTGGATCATATCCGTAGTTGGAGGAGCATTTGCAGAATTCAAGGTATCGATCCAATGAATTAATGCCTGCTCTTGCTCAGTCCCTAATGCTTTGTTAGCGCCAGCATGGCCAGTTTTAGATTTGCGACCGTTGATTCTACCCCTCAGGGTATGGTATGGAACATCAAATTCCCGCGCCAATACTGAAATTACAGGCTTATCATTTTTATGGTAGGCTTGCAAAGCACTAGAGATCCGATCTTCCAAATTTTGGGATGAAAAAGGCATTTTCAGTGGTAGTAAATAGAGGTTAAAAATGGTGGGTGGGTGAGGTTTTGCATTCAACCCGTGCGGCCCACTCCCCAGAGGGAGTTGGGCCGTGCGTTGGGCCGAGTAATATACTAAGTGTATAGTAACATTCGAAACCGGCTTCGACGCTTCAGACAAAGGATTTGTTCCCAGAACCTAGGTGGAAACACGCTAGACCTGATACAGACGAGTTACGAGCTTACCCCAGATCTCGCTGGTGACTTGCTCGCGGCCGGATAACCGTACCCCACCAAAGATATCCCCTGATTTTGATGAACTATTTCTCGCCAACCACTTAATCTCTGATCTTGAAATTAAATTAGAATAAGATATGGTATCTAGGGTTGATTCAATGAGCCCAGGGCCCACTCTTTTTCCCCATACAAATTACCTTAACCCTGATTCAAATGGACTAATCACTCTTTCTATGACGTAGATTGATTGAATGCTGCAATCCGAAAGATTTGAATTGTGGCCTTACTATATTTTGAAGGGGGAGAGTAATACTTATACAATCTGATACTCCCCTAAGTTACCCAAAAAAAAGAAAAAAAGCAGTACAAAATATCATAGAGACAAATTCAGGACGACATGAGATTACCTCCCCAAAACAACACTAGCAAAGCCTAGGGTGGCCATTACTAGCATTTTGAGCTCCGAAAGAGGTTCACTTTAGAAATTCCTTGTATCTTCCGCTAACGGGCCCAAAGTTAGCGCCAGCTAATAAAAATCGGCTCTAAGTGACTTACAGTGGGGAATGGAAGGGCTGCAGGGTGACCGGAAGCTCAGTTCCCTGGGGACAGGTCACTGGTGGTGAGCTAGGGTTTCCAGGACACCATGTCGTAGCCCCACATCCATTGGGCGATACCCTGACACATCCGGGGAAGCCACCACCGTCGATGGGGTTTATAACATAATTAAATGTGCCTTGGTTACCAGAAACATAGCTCACTTCTACCTGCCCGTTTAGTTTCACATCCGCTGAGAATGATCCTGGGATATAAACTGGCGGCCCGCCGGGTGGAGCGTTATATATACCCCCTTGTGGCTCTTCTATCACCTGGACATTAAACTGCATGTCATTGAGTACAACAATAGTACCAGAATCGGCTGGACGGACTGGGCGCGTGAAATAAGGCCTCCAGTAGGGAGCCGGGTTGCCCAAACACGGCACCACGAGTGCGGCGAGAGAGAGCATAGCATACTTCATATTAGGAGTTGATTGAATGTGAGCAATGATATATATGTCAGTATAGTAGGAATGATCTTCAGAGATTGAGGAAGTACACGTTTCAGAGACAGCCGCTATTTATGTCTTTGAATCCAAGTACACAGGAATAGGAATGTACAATGGTGATAAATAATGACCTCAATGAACTGTAGTCATGATGTAAAATCTGTACTTCGTTTTTATTCCTGGTTTTACCTATAGGGACTCGATGTAGAATATTGTTTCCGCATGTAGGATAGCTCAGTGGCAGCAAAGTAAATAAGACCCACTAGATATTCTTAAACTTTAGAAGTAGCGACTAGATATTTAGCAGGGAAATAGATTTTTACCTATAACATTAGCAACACTTCATATAGAATTTCCACAGCTATTTGGAAATTCGTACATGTTAATTTATTATTTCAAACAAAAAGCGAACAAAATCCTTATTCGACATAGGAAAACTATAATATTTTCCATTATCTAAAAGGCTGCACATATTAGTCAAGGACGTTAATGTACTTGCAGATATATTAATGATGTACATATGATGTAACAACACCTTGCTTATTATTCTATATTCTAGGATGGTCTAGAATTATTTCTTAACTTTGACTGCGTAGGTCCGATGACATCTCGACGACTACCTTATCCTAACATATCTACACCCTTCCGTAATCATTATCTTATTATGCCTTTTTTTAAAGAAATTGTTTCTCTTACTGTTGACCACGCCCTTATCTGTAGGTGACCCCCGTAGACCTGAAAAAAATCCATATACCCATATAGAGAGGGGGTAAATTTTCGTTTTTTTTCAAACCCATGTATACTGTCTGAAAAAGCCCATTTTCTATATAACTATCCAAATCAAGGTATAAAGCGCTGAATCATCAAAATACAGACCAAGTAAGAAATGGTTCTTCGGTATAAATCAGTACAAATCGCGTGCCGAAGCTCATGGGCCCCATAGGTTTGAACCCTAGCTTAAAGCCCAAGCCTCGTCGGGTGATCCCCGACCTACCGTACGGCTATATCCGGGTAGATTTGAGAAAGTTAAGTTAACCCGCGCGGGTTAACCTAGCTCCCGTTCTGATCCGCCCAAATTCGCACTAAATGCAACTAGACAACGGGAGGCCGACGATGACGACAGATAGGAGGTCGAGGCACTTACGAACAAGCGGCCGAGAATAGATCTACGACGCCAAGGGCTATCCATTATAACCTCAGGTGGGGGCCTAAGATGGGGCGGATAAAGCGGAGCATGTAGCATCGAGGAGACTTCGCAACAAGGGGGGTCAGCGGAATAGCAGACACTCAACGGGAAGGCCTCACCAGCAGAAAGCAAGCGATCTAGATGGAATTGTAGACTTCTTTATAAAATAGAGTATTGACACACAATCATGCGATACGGTGGATGGCTGGATCACCCCAGTGTTTCTGCTCCTAAGCGACTAGATAGCATTGCAGCCTACGCTTGTCAGAACGACCAGGGAGTCGGATCGAGCGGCATCTCCGGTAAAAATGAAACGGGTAGTGCGTCGGGCTGAAAACCAATGCGCAGGCGGCGGTGGGGGCCAGAGTAAAGAAAGGGGGTGGCGATGAGTGCAAGATAGAGGGGTAGGAAGAATGAAAAAGTGAGAGAGTGGGAGGAAGAGTAGCGAAGACGGGCTTTATGTCGGCGGCATTGAAGGTAGGTTACGTGACAGCGTATTGGGGCGCTAAACCCAAAAAGGCAAAACTAACCCGATATGGTAATTCACAGGTCCGCCGTTTACATTTACAATTGTGCAAAAAGTCGAGGTTGTTACATTAGAAAGCATGCCCGCAGAGCATATGTGCATGAGTCGCATAACCTATCATATCCCATATAGCATCTGGAACACAAAGAATATGGCAGGTTGTTGTGCTCAGTACGACAACTCATACATCAGCGTCTTCATTTCTTGTACTTGCATATCATTTGCGCTCTGCCTTCTGCTTTCCTCCCTACCGCGGTTAGATGCCTGCCCTGATTTATCTCGGTTGTGATATTTGTCTTTTGCATGTCCTTTTGAATGTCCTTTTGGATTTATTTTTGAATGTCTCTGGTGGTATTGTGTTGATATCGAGGTAAGGAGTAAAACTATTTAATGCTTCAAGATATACCTTCCTAGCTAATTCCTTGACAGTGGAGAAAGGCAGTGATGCTGAAAGGTGCAGACGGTAATTGAACTGTATTTGATTTGCCCTCTGTTTTCCTTTTCTGGGTCGTCAATATATGGCTGGCGCAGGTTCGAAAGTGCGGTTGTTGTCGGCTGATACAAAATCACTTTTAATGCTAGTTATACAGAGCTCCGTTTCAAAAGGAAAATCTCCCGTGAAAACACCCCCAGCTACGCGAGAGGCTATTTCCTTGTCTCCCTATCCCCCGACCAACCCCTCAAAGGATGTTTCGACAGATGATGACCTCATGTCGATCTCATGAAGCTTTACTATCACACCTTCCCTATTTGTATCCGTCCTTGGTGATATGGAACTTGAATCAAGGGAATATTCGTATGGCTCGATTAAGAGAAAGGCAATTATCCCAACTGATGACATGAAGTATTGTTTGACAAATCCCCTCTAGACCCCTACTTATGGTGGGCCAATTGATGGCTAACTATTTTTCTGCATGGTAACCCCACTCCAAGGTCTCCCATAGAAGAAGAGAAATAAAACTGAGAAAGGATACCAGCAAGCTCACCCATCCACCACAATAATATTCATGTCCTCTCAGTCCTTTTTGTCACCAACAAGACTAAAGATGGTGGTAAACTCAAACGGCCCAGCCTCAAGTCTATGACCCTCAAAAGCACCAGGCCCACAGCTCGCCGTTCCAATTCCATGGTGCGCATAGTCAATATTGAGCTCGGTCTCATTATTCAACTCCGAAAGTTCATGCGGGTGCTTTGCGCGGTCAAGCTCTAATGTGCCATACTTGCGAAGAGAGAAACTAAACGGCGCATCCATAGATGCCCGAATCTCTGGAACAGGTACAATCGACCCAGCAGAGGCAGCATAAGATGTATCCGGAGGTGAGGAGTGAATGCTCACCCAGCGTGTATCGACGCGATTACCATTCTCCTGGGGCCACTCATACGGCGTCTCCAGCCCACTCTCAATAGTGGCCGTGTACTTTCCGAATCGCGCAGCCGCCTTGGTGTCGCGGTAGGATTCTCCGGGGCCTCTGCCAAACCATGTGGCGGCATCATATTGTCGGGGAAGGCGAAGTGTTAGACCAATTCTTGGGGTGTAATTTGGGTGCGTGCCTGTGAAATCACCCTTGACATGCAGACTCACGGATGTCTCCGTAATATTGTAAGTGAGGATAGCCTCGCATGCCCATTCTAGCACGGTGGGTGCAACACGGACTTTGGTGGTGATGCATACGTTTTTGCCGTCGTCGCTGACACGCCAATTGGCGGATTCAACCACCATGCGACTGCTTTTGACGCGGAAGCGGTTCCACTCGACACAAGGTCCCGCTGTTCCGAGGTCGTTCTGTGTCAGGGCTCGGTATATCCCCAGGTGTGGTCCGCTGTTAAAGATTTTGCCTGCGTCTGTGGACCATGATAGATCGCCTCTGATCAGGTCGTAGGTGATATGGGAGGTGAAACTGTTCGAGTTGATGTATAACCGGCCCGGCCCCTCCTGAACAGACATTGTCAATTGTGGTGAGGTTAAGGTTGGGGGGATTACGAGTTTCTGGTCTTCGAACAAGGGGATTTGCGCCCAGGCAACCTCGTGTCCCTGGGGTGCCCAGGATGTGGTCGCGGCGAGTCGGAAGTTGATGGTGAGCCAGCTCGGATCAGAGCCGAAAGTCACGCCATCGGGCAGGTTGAGCACCTTGGATTCTCCAGGCTTAATTTGGGGAATTTTCCATGGTATTGGGTCAGTGTTTCCCGTCTCTTTAACAAGGTGCCATGAGATAGACAAGTGATCTAGGATAATAAAGTCGTAGTGGTTGACCACTTCCAGGCTACTTTCCTTGAGTGTCACCGTAACTGGCTCAATGGCCTTTTTGTATTCTGTTAGCCCCGGGCTGGGTGTGTGATCCGAAAACACCATTCCATCAAGGATGAAGTCTGCATCATTGGGCTCGTCGCCAAAGTCGCCGCCGTATGCGTAATACGAGGTGTCACCATCTCTCTTGAGAAGACCATGGTTACACCACTCCCAAATAAAACCACCTTGGAGAAGCTTTTCAGTGCGGTAGGCCTCAATGTATTCTTTCAGTCCACCTGGACCGTTGCCCACTGTGTACGTAACAAAGGTTAGAAGACATGATAGAAATTTCACCAAGCTCAAATTTCAAACTTACTGGCATGCCCGTACTCGCACTGAATGAGAGGTCTATCAGGCTTCTCGCTAATGTGCTTTTTGAGGTCGTCAATACTCCAATACATGGTTGAGTACAAATCTGCGCTAATAGCCTCCCGATCACCCTCGTAGTGAACGAGACGGGTTGGATCAGCCTCTTTAATCCACTTGTACATGCTCACATGGTTCTGGCCGTAGAACGCCTCGTTTCCAAGGGACCACATAATGATACAAGGGAAGTTCTTAAAGCGCTGAACAAGCTCAACAGCCCGATCAAGATAAGCATCCTTCCATTCTGGATTGTCGGATGTCCACTTGGTGGCCATTTTGTAGGAGGTCTCTTGAATTTCGTACTCGGTCATAAGTGGCTGGTTCGGAATATTAGATCGTTCCACGGGATCGAAACCGTGGGTCTCAAGATCCGCCTCTGCTATAACGTAAAGACCAAGTTCGTCACAAACTTCGTATAATCTGGGATCATTTGGTTGATGACAGCACCGCAGGGCGTTGATGTTGTGCTTCTTCATCAAAATGAGATCCGCACGCATATTTTCATACGGCACGGCGCGGCCGTGGAGGTGGTGATGTTCATGACGGTTCATGCCGTATAAAATGATGGGCCTACCGTTGACCAAGAAGTTTTGTCCTTTCTGCTCGATGCGGCGGAATCCAACGCGCTGGGGAATTGTACGGCCGTTGAAGGTGAGAGTCAAGGTATAGAGAACTGGATATTCGGCAGACCACAGCTTCAAATCATCACCAGATACATTGATACGACCAGATTCTTTTGAAGAAAATGTGAGCTCCTTGAGTAACGTGCCATCCGGTCGATATAACTTGGCCTGGACATCGGCATCTTGTCCCTGTATTGTGACATTGGCGAGCAGTTGAGCTGTAGATAGATCTTCGTTGAGTGTTGGGACAGCGTTGAAGTCGATCACTGAGCTGAGTGGAAGTGCCAGCAAGCCAACATCTCGGAAGATGCCACTAAGAAGCCACTGGTCTTGTCGCTCAATATACGAGCCATCACAGAACTCGTACACGCGCACAGCGATGGTATTTGCGGATCCGGTAGGCCTAAGTAGGGAGGTGATGTCAAACTCACTAGGATTGCGTGAACCTTGCGAGTACCCAACTTCTTCTCCGTTGATCCAGAGATGAAAAGCACTATCAACACCTTCAAAGCGGATGCGAATCTGTTGTCCTTCCCACGTGGAAGGAGTTACAAACTGCCTCCAGTAAGACCCAGTCTCGTTGAGGAGTGGCACTTGAGGGGGATTCACGTGAAACGGGTAGTTGACATTGGTGTAGGTTGGATGGGAGTAGCCCTGGAGTTGCCACATTCCCGGGACTTGAATGTCGTCCCAGCTCAAGGGATTGGCAGTGGACCACTCAGGTGCCTCGAAAGGAGAGGCATCGTGCTGGAATTTCCATGTGCCATTGAGGGAAACATATTCGCCCTTGTCGCGGTTGAAGGTGAGGGCCCGTCCCTCTGAAGCATAGCTGTAGAAGTGCGCCCGCGGTGGAAGGGTGTTCTTGTGGATCACTTTGAGGTTGTTCCAATCGGGTAGAGCTGTAGGAAAGGACATTATCATAGGATGTATCTCGAGAGAGCTGCAAATGTGATTGCTTGAGATGCAACCGGGGGATGTTGAGAGGGGTGATCAGATACGCTTGAGCAATGGCGGGGCTAAGATTGTGCAAGCCACTACCTTAGTTTTACAGCAACACCGGCTAAATATGAATTACATTTTGCCGATATTATCTGCCAATATATGGCTCTGCTGGCCCATTGATCTGACAGGCGGGATAAATGAGGAAACATATTAATTATGGGGCTGGTGCTATACGGAGTAAGACTCGGTGAGAATGCTGAGGTATATAGAAGATTTGTTTCACAAATATTCAAAGCGCCTTTGAATGATTTGATTGAAATTAAATTTGCATATATCGTTCGCCTATGCGGTATCTCGAATTACCGCCTGAGAGCGGGCTGAGTTCAGGTGCCTGAAATAAGGCACAAGCTTGGAATAAGGCACCCGAGCGCCAAAATGTGGGAAATCGACCAGATCGCTTTAAGCCTATGTAGGTAGCCCATGATTAGAGTTTGATTATCTCAAAAATCTGACTACAAAATCGTTGAAAACCTTGGAAGAATAAACAGACCGATTAATTTATTTTTCCTTCTAATCAACGCAGTGAAAGAAGGAAGGTGTTTATTGAGTATGATTGGCTAGGGAACACTCTCCACTCTAAATCAAGCTAATTTCCTAATACCCAGCACCCCCAAGTCTGTGTATTCCTAGGGGTATTTTACGTACAGGGGACGTATTGAAAGTTGGGTATAAATTCGGCAGCTTGAAGACATCCGGACCTTGCCGCATTCCCAAGGTCGCCAGGTTGTACCTTTCTCCATCCGCAGACTTACCCCCTATGACTCTCAACAACCGCAAGATCGTATCAACCCCATCATGTCGGGAATTCGATTACCGAGGCAGCTATACCCCTGGCTTCCAGACCATTTTCGTCACCTTTATCAGTGGCTGAATTCCACGGAACCAACATGGGGCTACACAATCTACCGGACAACCTACACCCCGCAATCTCATGCCTCTTTTCCGCGCATGGTCGACCTTACCACGGCGTACATCAAAAAAGGATATTACGATACATACGAATCCTGCCTCCGCTATGAACCCAACGCAGCTGAGTTCGAAAGAACTCCCTTCGATGAAATGTGGGCTAAGTACAAGCCACGCGTCATCGAAGATGCTTCCCAGTTCGACGGAGCATCGATAGATCAGGTCCGCGCGCATTTTAAAGCCTGGGCAACTAAGCGAAATAAGCTCGATCGCTTTCCTAGTTACCGCATGTTTATTGTAATTGACGAGGAGAGTTTTCGGACTTTACAAAACGCTCCGCTTCCAGATGATCTGCCAAAAACACTAGAAGATAGGCAGCGTCATTATGTGAAAGTCATTGAGGCATTGGAGGAAGACTCCGAGCCGCCGTTTCCAGGATGGATGAAGTGCTCTCTGTCCGGGATTTTCGACCTGTGGCCGAATATGCAGGAGGGGTCTTACCTAGAGGAAAGCTATTCGCTGAGACCCTACGGCACAGATGTTTATTGAGTTTGCCATTTCATCTGGGGCTCGAAGATTCCTGTAACTAGACCCAAGACTGAATAGTTGCATAGTGTCGGTTCCGGGAACGATGCCCTCGATGTTTTCGGCATAGCGAAAGTTCTTTTGATGGAAGACTGGCAGGTCGATATTTACGATGGCACCCAGTGAACCCCATTGTTGTGGATGGCGGAAATCGGCTCCCACAAAGCAGTTAATTTCTTGTTGACTGAAGGGGCCAATTCAAACTGCATGGATATTCACGGCCGGACCGCCCTATCCTATGCAGTGCTGCAGGGACATGAGGAGGTGTTTCGAATACTCAAAGCAAGAGGGGCCCATATGGAATCAAAAGATGATGAAGGGCGAACTCCGTTATTTTACGCAATTTGGGGTGGACATGAGACTATGGTAAAGCTCCTTCTGGATGAGGGTATCGATGCAAATTGCGAAGACAACGGCAAACAAACACCCCTTTTCCATGCCATACAACACACCTTTGAGGGATTGTTTGAGACAAATAAGAGAGTCAAAATCGTGAAGTTGCTATTATCGAAAGACGTCGATCTCTCTCGCAAGGACAAAACCGGCCAAGTTCCCCTATCATATGCAGTGCAAGGCGGCAACAAGGCTTTGGTAAAACTACTCCTTGAAGAAGGTGCCAATATAGAATTTGAGAATGATAGAGGCGAGACTGCACTGTCAAATGCAGTGACACGTGGGCATGAGGACGTCGTCAAGCTTTTGTTGGGATGGCACGCTAACCCAAGATGCAAAGATTATGATGGCCAGACCCCACTGTCAGCCTCAGCAAGACGTGGAAATGAGTCTATGGTGCGAATTGTTCTAGAGGGTCTTATATTCGAAAGCCGTCCTAAATGCATTTGCGTTTAACGATACGCTCTAGGGAACCAATTTCACAGCTAGATCCGAATTGTGTAAGACGAGATGTTCGGAACTCCATATTGCTTAGATAAGAAGAGAAGAATGAAGGGTAAATCAGATCCTGAAGTAATGAGACAATAACGGACGGAATTAGATGGACTTATAAATGACAAGAAAATCGATATAGAACTTAATTTGAGATCTCCTCAACTAGGGAATTTTGTATCAACATTTGGCCTGTGCCCACCTGTTCGTGCCTTAATATGCTCCGAACTTTCGTTCTCCACCTCCCTACGGTACGCCGTCAACCACTAAATTTCCAAAATTATTACTCTCAGCAATTATTGACTTTTGCTGTGGTAGGCCGGGTCCACGTGTGTTGACTGCCCACCATGCCAACAGAGTAATACTCCGTCAACTAGTTATAGGAAGTGATAATTATTTTCCAGCTTTATGGGGCAGCACCAAGCTTTTCTAGGATGTTGAGCCGGACTCGGCAATTCCATTTGCGGCAATTTGGAATAACCAATAAATCCGGCTAGGTATGCAACGACATAATTTTCTTTAGTATGATTTTACCCGGTCCCTGACCCGAAGAAAAATTGAGCACAGTTAGGACTTAGGTAAAATGAAACCCTCACACTGTACCAATAATCATGCAAGTCGTCGAAATTCGGGGAGTTTCGATGGTGCCGACTCACGTGTTGCCGTGTCAGAGTTTCTCAACTTATCAACTTCACTCGCTCCACTTTTTAAGCAAACCAATTGACGCAGCTAAGCTCGTTGTTTCCTTTTGTTTGGACTCTTCTACTTGTATTCAAAAAGCGGAAGCCACTGGAAATATCATTCACTTAAATGTTCCATTCGAAACTGTGGGGAACAATTGTGAAAGCAAAGACATCGGTTTGAAAAGATCCAAAATTCCTATCTCCCAATGGGGCTTTGTCTCAAACGGCCTTAACATCAGACCATGGTGGGTATTTGTATTTCATTTATTGATATCGTAGAAATTGACGCACCATACTACTTCCAACTTTAAGTAAAAGAATGTCTCTACTGTCATCCGGAATATTTGAACAGCGGCCAAAATAGCTGAATTTCTGGGGAAAAACAATCAAATCCCTGTGTACTCGTTTCTCTATTGAGTGGTCTCTCCAAATGATCTCTTCTACCATTGTTGCCAGCCTCCTATTTGGCTTAGCCCAAATTCCTAGCATTGTTGCTAAGCCAGTCGCTTCAAACAATTCTACAGACGTCATCGTTACACTCAGTGCCTCTGATTACATCCCAAATGCGAAGGGAAACTTGAGTCTTTTCGACGTGGATTGTCTGTTCTCGGGTTATGACGCCGATACTCGGGCCTGGCTCATTTCCCTTGACCCAGCCCCGGCCACTACCGATGAGGGAAAGGCAATCATACTTACTGAAGCGGCTTATTCTAAAAGGTTCGACGCGAATGACTTAGATATGGTTGAAGATGTCGAGTATATGTTGGCTCAGGTTGCTGGCAATACTACTTCCCTCGGAAAGCATACCGGCTCTAGCACCTTTTCCACGAGCTCACGCCACGTTGTGAAATGGAGCGCTTGCGCGACCTTTTTTTCATGCATAAGTGGAAAACGC
The DNA here is from genome assembly GCF_028829775.1 of Penicillium samsonianum. Classification (NCBI taxonomy): domain Eukaryota; kingdom Fungi; phylum Ascomycota; class Eurotiomycetes; order Eurotiales; family Aspergillaceae; genus Penicillium; species Penicillium samsonianum. The sequence goes on along the minus strand of NW_026643260.1, from coordinate 950,562 downwards.
TGTAGCTTTGACCTCGTGACGGACAAGGCTCCTCGCAGCAAGTGTATGTCCCGTGGAGGGAGTCACTGCTGTATAAGCTGGTCTACCTACAAGGTGCGGGCAGCCTTCTTCTCTACTACCTGAATATCGTGCAACTCCGAGGTCGAAGCGAAGGACCTAGTGAGCGCCTCCTGTGAAGGTCACGGCAGCTCCCCTCAGGGTGGCGACGTATGCCTCAGTAACCGAGCCACTCATTGTGGCTGATATCCTTTCATAAGGCCTCTATCGAAGGTCTGTGCTTGGATGAAGCTGTTGGCGCCAAAAGCACCAAGGCGGGGAAGGAGTACAATGTACTACGGAAAAAAAACGAGAGAGCACACAGAACGGGATACTGTATTGCTTATTAATAATATCTTAAATATCTTAGGTCTTAGATATTTATTTTTTATCTATTTATAATAGTAATCTAGGAATTTTAGTCAATTCTTTCTACTCTTTTTCAAATAAGCTTCTCTTTATTCTTAAGTCGCAGCCCATGGGGGTAGTTATCAGGATTGCCTGAAGTGTGAAGATATGGAAAAAAGGATCCCTGGAGAGGGAAAGAAATTATGATCCCAGTTGGTCGGGATACCCCGTCTACCATCTAAACCATTGCTGTAGCTAGCGTAAGCATAAACCCCATTGTATCAGCCTCTGCATTCCAGAAATCCATCTTGTGAATCATGCTCGGGTCACTATTCGCCTTTTGAGCCTCCATCAAGTCACCGAAATACGTAAGCTGCCTCCCAGGAATAGTTGTCTGTGTTGCGCTGTAATCCGCTTCCCAGCCTTTATTAGTTCGGCATTCCCACAGGGATCGGCCACCCGGCAAGGGAAGACAATGATATTCTTCCGACGTGTCGCAAGGGATACCCGTTTTGGTGGATATGACCTGTCCGATCAGGAACCAGATGCATGCAACCCTAATGGTTGCTTTTGTCAGGGCAATAAATGAATCCATCAAACATAATCCACGTACCTGCGCCGAGACTCGGCAAATACCCAGTCGGGCCAGCGCCGGCTAGGGTGTGTTTGCTCTGGAAGGCTAAATGGGCCTTGACAAAGCGTGCGGAAGCGACCGCAGAGAGTCTGAATTTTTCATATTAGCACCATTTTCGTCGCCCGATTTATAGGAATAGAAAAGGAAACCCACTGCGAAGGTTAGTAGCATATTAAGGTCATGCTCGCTATGATACGCCGCGTCGTCGACCACGCGCATAATAATGTAAATAATATAACATTGTATCGAAGCAAGTAAGTCCTCCGGCCCAAATGATTCAGACTGGATAATTTCCATCAGCTTTAGTAGTTCCATATGAGCAAAAACGCAAAGTAGGCTTACCTGGTCCATTAGTCGTCGCTGCTCAGTCCTAATAGCGTTCCAAACAAAGGCTCTTGTATCGGGTGTTCTGGAGGCGAACATCTGTGCAATACTCATGCAGTTACCAATAGGCTCGGGTAGTGTCTTCCGCACTTCAGGCCCATCTCCACGGTGCCAGTTGGGATGAATAAAGGGGGGAAAGCCGCTCTGCGGACCATCATTTGCGGGAAAGCTCGCAGGATTTGAATCAGATGAGTGGCGTGTCGCTGTGCAATGGGATCATCAATAGGTAGCCGCGTAAGAAACCCCGCAACGGCCAAGGGTGAGACCTTTGGCGGCGCAGAAAGTGCAGCAAGCAGCTCCGGTGGATCCATGCCCCAGCTTTGCAAGCCGAGTGTGAAGTCAGGAGTGTTTGCTACCATCGGTGCAGAAGCTTGTGTGGTCTTGGAAACAGCGAGGCTTGGATCCATTAAAAGAAAGTCCGTAGAATTCGACTGCCCATCCCAGATCATATTATCTGCCAGTTGGTCAATATTGGCCATCAGGCTGACTGTATTGCCGTCATCTAGATTAGTGCTAACTGAGTCTGTTGGTGTTCGTGTGTCCATTAGAGGGGTCTCATCGGCGCCGTTTTTCTTAGGCAGTTGCCGCCGACCGGGTCGCTGTTCATATATACATTCGATGCCGCGTCGTAGACATCGAGTGCACGATGGATGAGAGCTGGTGCATTTTGTCTTGGCAGCGCTGCAGGCGCGACACGACAGAGTTCGCGCGTGAGGCCGGTCTGTTGCCTGACGGCAATATTCCAGGTGCCGGTTTCTGGAAGACACTAGAAAAATATTAGCTGTGTCACTCCTCAGGACGCTCAGCAGTATCAGTTTGAGACCTGTCAAAAGTATCAACTTACGTTGTTTGAAGGGCTTCGAGCAGAGGGTACATGCGTACATGGCAGCTAGTTGATCGTAGTGGAATAAATAGAAGAAGAAGCTATGGCCGATCGGCTAGATTAGTACCTTTAGGGCTGAGATTCCCAGAACGTGGTAATTGTGAAGTATTAAGAAGGGAGTTAGCAGTCCAAAACGCTGACGTGAGGGAACAAACGTCCATTTAGTAATGGGACGGCGAATCTGGCCGGCACTAGCGTCGGCCAGTTTCGCCGTAAAACAAAGAACAAGAGTCCAAGAATGGGATTAATCCCGGACAAAAAGCCCAAGGGAAATTAAAAGATGCTCGAAAATAAAGAAATTTCAAGGGAGAATATATTGCTCAATTCCTCTAGTTTTAGAATGCGAATAACCCGAAAACTAGGTAAACCAATGAAATGACCCTATCCATAACCAGTTTCAGACACGCTCCAACTCTGCATCTGACTCCAGGGCTTAAGTATCACAATTTAGGTATGCCCTAAAATCTAAAGGGCAGGGATTTGGCTGTGAATTTGTTGATCGTTGCCTACCCAAGCGACACATTTATGCTGCGATTGCTGTGCCCTTAGCACCCTTGGTGAAAAGCATGTCTTTCTGTAGGAGGAGTGCAAGTCAGTATAAATTTCATGAAATTTAGCTCTGGATTTGCAGAACATACCCCTAGGAAAAGAGACAACACCACACAAATGCCACCTGCAACAGCGAGCAAAATCCACACTGATCGCATAGCAATAACAATAGCATCTATCACGGCGGCCGATTGGGCGCTTGTCAAGCTAGCGCTGAGGGAGGAGCTGGTTCCAGCAATAAATTGACGGACATCGACATCGCTAGCATTAGGCAGGAGCTTGTGGATCTTCTCGATGACCAGATTTTGGTAGGAAGTGCCCATGATCGCCAAGAAAAACAGGATGCCCAAGAATTGCGCTAATAAGAACGTCAGTATGCGTCTTCCGCTGCAGGGCTGGAAAAATCGCCATGCGCTTACAGATACTCATCAAGCCGACGACATTGGTCAGCTCGGTCATTGGAACCAATTGCTGGGATACACTGTAGCTGGCCTGGCAGTAGGAGCCGACGCCGATTCCCATCAACGCAGTATATCCATAAATAGTAGAGTTCGAGGTATTCGCATTAACAGTGCCTGATCAAGATTAGTTTCATCAGCGCTACGCCCCGCATTCAGATGTTTCATGGATTTGAGAACATACACATCAATGCTGAGCTGATTACTACCAGCGCGGCACCACCAAAGTACCAGGGCATATAGTATCCAAACCGGACCATAAGAGCAGCGTTAATCAAACAACCAGCGACCAGTATGAAAACGTAGGGTAGAAGCTGCACGGCGGCTTCAAGGGCTTTGTCAGCCTAAAATTTGTAATTAATATCGACGTCCACCAGGAGTATCAGGGGAAGTAACAGGGAAAAGAAAGCATACCTTCGCAAATTCAAAGTACAAGGGGATATAGTAAATAGCACCTTGGAGCACACCTGATGACAAAAACATTTGGACAGACAAATTAAGCATAAGAGGGCTCTTCAGCAAATGGCTAGGAAAGAGAACCTGTTCTTTCTTCACAAGCGGGTGGAAATACTGCGCCAGAATAAATCCGACGCAGGTGACCGCCGTCATGACCCAAAGTCCGATTTCCTGAGCAGAATTCCAAGCATAAACGGCACCTCCGAAGTTGATGGCCATAACGAAACATGCGATGAATCCATTCAGGAAAATGATGGACACCCAGTCCACTTGCTTGTGCTTCTGAAGAAACGTAGCCGTTGGCTGTGCGTCGATATTAGGGAGCAGGAAAAAAGTAAACAGGGGCAAATAGGGCGGCAATTATGAGGTTAATATAGAAGGTCCAGCGCCATCCTGCTGAGCTGTCTGCGAATGCACCGCCGACCTATATAGCAAGTTAGATTATACCGTGTATGGAGGATATCGAAGAAATCATACAATTGGTCCGAGGACAGTGCCAATGCCCCAGACAAAGCCGACGAGCCCGATATAATGCGGACCTTCGCGAGGACTAGTTGTCATCGCGAGGTATGTGATGCAACCGAGATACATACCCGATCCCTACTTTCGTTATTTTTTCAAAGAATAAATGTCCTAGTAATTCAGCGGAGATCTACTCCAATTCCGCTAGTCATATTATTAGCAATCGCAACTGAACAGGAAGAGGGACCAGACGTACGCAATCACTCGTCCAATGATCAAGGCCGTCATATTCGGTGCCGCGCCACAGATAGCACTTCCCACCTCAAAGAGGGCAACCGTGAGGATATATGTCCATTTCAGGTTGAAGACTCCGAATGACTTGCCCCAAGGAAGAATGTTCATGGCTCCAAGTGCATAGCCAGAGCTCAACCAGGGAAGCAAATCTGCCTGGCCAAATCGACTGATCATCGCAGGCGAAATATCCGCAACCTGAAAACCACAAATTCCAGTAAGTAACTGGGATAAATGAGGTTGAAATTGTGGTGGAATCTTACTGCAGTCGTATCCAATCCGAACAGGAAAACAGACGAGAAAATCGCCAACACAGCCAGAAACCACTACAATCGTTAGCAATTGCCGAATGCCCTGCGTGGAACAATTCTCACTTTGACACCATGAATTGACCGGTACTTGTTTCGCTCATCCTCAACCTGCACAGTCTCTTTTGAACTGTCTGGCGTGGAGGCCCCAGAGCTCAAGTGCCCATTGGAGTCATCAAAAACGTTGGTCGCGTCCAAAGACGGTCCTTTTTCGCTAAAATCGGCCATTTTGATGGGCGATACTGGAATGTGAGATGAATGACTGGAAAAATTAATACGAGGATAGAAAGTTGACAGTCTATCTTAATACCATTCCTTAAGTATTGGGGGCGTTTTTTCTTCCGTGCCGGCGAATTTGGCCGACAGCCCGGCGAGCGGCGCCGGTATCTCGTCTTTGACAATGGTTTGCGGGATTTGGCTATCAAAAAAGAAAAAGAAAGAAAAAAGGGTTATCAGGGGTTCATTTTTGTTCTTTCAAGGGATGCTATTTAAGGGCTCATTTGGCCCATCTAGTTTCATCATCAAGCAATCCACCGTCCAGAACGTTTGACGTTAATAAATAAACAGCCTTTTCCAATATCCCGATAAATGATTTCTTAACTTCGACTGGGCGGAACATGTATATAGTTGTAGTAATATAGGCGTGAATGAGAGAGCACAAGTCTATATGATAAGGCATTTAATAGAGTCTGAAGTATGGGATGTAAACAGTGGTGACCAACAACATAGAATAAGTGACATGTAAGTGGGAGATTAAAAAGGGACCGAAGGGAAAGTGTCATCCTTTATTACATACGAGCCTTTATATCTATCCTCACTTATATAGCAAAACGTACACATTGAAGAGGGGCATAGACTAGCGGTGTGACGTGACTAAGCTAGAATCATGTATTTAAGCGCTATGATCGAGAGATTAGAGCATTGAACCACCTTCTCTTCTATAAGCTACTCCTAGGTCTCCCTTTCTTTACCTCCCACTGCCCCTAGTGGTCGAACCCGGTTCGCAGACGTGGTTCACGACTGACCATGTTCCCCACTACAATATGTAGGACCATTGTGGTTAATAGAGGGCAATGCAATTTGTATTGATCTACAACTAGGGACAAGCTTCAGGCGAATCTAGTTCAAATTTAAAAAATAAAAGCATGGCGAGAGCATGTAGACTTGTCTGTATCGATCATAACAGCCAAAACAACCGACAAACACGTGGAAAATCATACCAGCGAGCTATAACTTGAGGAGGACACAGAAAGCAAGCCCAGATTAGTAGCAATGGCCGTAGCTAAAGCTTTGACGCTCATTTTGGGTGCCAACAGCTCCTGGAATGCAATATCCAGAGTGTATTGCTTGAAAAGTCAATTGCGCAGCTCTGCTCTGATCATGCTATCAATGTCGTAGCTTGCAATCGAGCTGCCATCATACTCAAAACTTTCCAATGAAATGAGCAGCATTCCAGCGAACTTCTTCATCACATGTTGTCCGACTGCTTGTAGCATGGCCTCGGGTCCCTCTTCCTTGAGAATCTTCATAATATCCCCGTCACCAGAATCGCCTGATGGGGAATCCTGACCCATAGACTCAACTGTATGACGAATACCTTGGAATCGTGCATCATTGTACCAGTAAGCATCGGCAGACTCAGAGGCCATGAGAGCGGCCTCCAGGCGGGCAGGCTCCATGCCTAGGATTATCTGAGCATCGCCAAGAATGTGTGGGCCATCGACTTGGGGTGATTCTCTCTACTATTGCCATCATGGCGTGACACCAGCATCTAATCCTTTAGGACTTGCATTTACTAGGATGGATAGACAATGCAAGACCTATGTGTTTATTGGGAGTTTTCAGGAGAATGCGCACTTGGCGCCTTTTACTCGGAACTTTTTGTTTTCTATATGTGATACGAAAACCGTCTCCAATGACTGCGAGAGATTTCTACTCATTTTCCCCTTCAAACGTTCAGTATGAACTTAGCTTCAGTTTCTTCATTCAATTTCTTACAAGTTAGTTATCAGTGCTAGAATGGGTTGAAGAGTTTTGAATGTTACGAATTCTTGTATACGGTTTGAGATACTGAAGTGACTATGTAATCAATTTCTCCCCCTCTGTTTGCTCAAAGGCTCGTCAGGTTCTAACCTTAGGAAACTCCTTGTATCCATGTCCAGCAACAAAGGTATCCATCCACGGTCTCTGTTTACGATCCTGACTAAGCTCCCAGTAGCGCTCTGCATGCGCCACGCCGCTAATAGCGCCACTAGCAAAGTCGCCATTGGCAAGGCGTTCGTCTCCATAGTAGAAGCTTGGTAAACGATTAGCTTGGCTCAGCGTTGAAAACCCCGGACATAGATGCTTACGTGTATCCTTTGCCCTGAAAGGAGAGGGTAGCATTCTCGATGACGTGGCCAAAAGCAGTCTTGCCAAGACCAAGGCTAACGAGCCGAGGCATAGGCATCATGTTAAGGCCGTTGGCAGTGTAAATGAACGACTTAGGTAAATCGGCTGGAAGGGTCTCAAAGCCCTTCACAGCCTCCTGTGCGGCGACGTAGGCTGACGTGAAGTTCACGGCCAGATCGTAGTTGAGCTGACCAAGACTAAGCGATAAGGGATTCTGTGGGTGCGCCGGGAAGACATGGTACGCTGTAGGATGGGCTGGTTAGCTCTTGGCCGGTCAGAACAAATTTGACGGATTCGGCATATTTACCATTGTGGATCACCACGTTTGGAGACCCTCCATACTTCTTCTTGACTTGAGCAAACCACTCGGGGATTTTCTCCGGGTTAGACAAATCGCCCTGGATGTAGAAGTAGGAGGGATCGAAAGAGGTCGAGGTTCCGCGGCTGACGAGAGCGACTTGGTATCCTTGTTCCGCAAAGTGCTTCGCAGTTGCAGTGGCCACATTAGGCCCTGCGCCAAGAATAAACAAGATTTTGTTGTTGGTCATTGTATTGGTAGTCTAAGATGCAGGTACGAGTATGAATAACGAGGAATGAGCGATACCGATCAAAAAAACACAGGGAGAATATTTTTCTATTTATGGGTACCGATGGCCTAGGCCCAAGACGAGATGCCGGAGTAGTTGTATAGTTTCTTACATTCTCCCGAGGAACGGCCCGGCGGGGACATTGTCTGGTGCGGCGAAATTCGCCGCACCGGCCGGAGCCCGAATCACACAATCCGCTGCTAATGTGAACCAATCACTAATCAAATCCAGTGGCAGGAACCACGCGTGAGATACGAGATTCCACCGTAATAACGCGCGTTTCCTCATCTACCAGCATACGTCCATTGCCCACCAGGGTCATGTTCTGTAGCTCCTTAAGGGCTGGATCGCCACTATGGAATTGATGGGATCCCGCTGTTCGCTCGCATCAGTAATCACCACATCTCAGGAGCTGTTATGCTGGAGACTTACTGCTGAACCCGAATGGAACACTGACAGAATCAGGCTCCATGTTGAAAATCTTCATCACTGCCTCATTCAATTCTATGATGCCTTCATATCCGAAACTGATGTCCTTGCCATCATCAGTTCTAGATACAGATCAGTGGGAGCTCCGAAAGGATTAAGACAGACAATTAGTAGACTGACGTGGCAACAGCCTTCATGTTAATGCGCGCATGTTTCTTGTCAGGGTCGAATTCAAGCCAGTCGGCACCAAAGACGACTTTGGCGGAGAATTGGGGTTCAAAACCAGGCACAGTCTCGATAGTCCCAGTGGGGGTTTCCTATTCAAGTCCACGTTAGTCCAAAGTAGACATTCCATAACGAAGATCAATCAATTCATACAAAATGGATTAAAGTCGAGCCACTCTGGCGAGGTCCAATAAGATGTGCGGCCCCGGCATTCACCTTCCATACAATGGCAGGTTGCAGGGTTGCAAAATTGATCGTAGGAACAGACATGGTCAGACAAAATCAGTGGAGAGATTGCTTTTGTGGAATAGAACCAATACTTTCGTCTTAAAAGGTTCTCAAAGTTCTTATGGTCGTTTAAATCTTCTCCACAAACCCCCTTGTGATGTCTCTCCGGGACATAATCCATCACAAAAGGTGAGAATTAAAGAGTCCGGCCCGGACGCCGGGAACATACGACCGGAAGCTTCGAAGACCCGGAGATTCATGGCCCGGACCTTCGTGGGTCTCACGGCCTCGATTCCGTGCAGTGGTTGTGGGATGTAAACAAATAGTGAAGAATCCCTGTCTTCAACTTTATTTATGCCTTAGAGCAAGTTCCACTACTCGTCTCAGATTCATGTTCAAGCCATGACTTCTCCAAAAAGACCATTCCGTGTCATCGTGGTAGGTGGCGGCGTGGGAGGCCTGACAGCAGCTCACACCCTCCTCCGGGCCAATATCGACTATGTGGTCCTGGAGAAAGGTGTGATTGCTCTACGAAAAGGGGCCAGTATTGGTATTTATCCACAGGGGTCTCGCATTCTAGACCAAATCGGATGCTTGCAGTCCGTTGAAGATGAATGTTGCCCGTTGATTTGCCGATGCCGAAAGACGGGCGCGTGAATGTGCCGACTGCCCCATCTCCAGCACACAGGTCTTCGGAGAGCTTTGGAAGACACGCATCCGGGGAGAGCTGGTCAATGTCGAAGAAGGTCTCTTTAACCATATGTATTTTGGGCGTGTCGTTCTCGCTGGCGATGCTATCCACAAGATGACCCCCAATGTCGGGTTGGGCGGTAACTCAGCTATGGAGAGCATTGTGCTTCTGTCCAACCTGCTCAATCGGGCCATCGAGCTCCACCCTGATGATCATCCGGATGCGAAGATAGTTGAGCAGGTGCTGTCAGAGTATCAAAGTTTGACTAAGGAGCGCATGCGCAAAGTCATCGACTTCTCCAATCTTGCTACGCGCATCCAGGCTTGGGATACGCCTTTCCACAAAAATTGCAAGAGAAATGCCATTACCTTCCTTTTCAATGTTCCCTTCAATCACAACAGTGACATCTCTCCCAATATGGGATCGAAGTTGAGCCATATCGCTGGCTGGTTCAGATTGAGTGTTGATGTCAACCCCCTTGAACTGTTGTAACTGGCAGTGGAACCCAGACCCCCCCCAACAGAAAGTTCCAATAGGTGTTACTTGCTTTGATTCCCATGCTGTAACCATTGCGTAACATAGCCAAAGCGGCCAATTTAAGCCCCTCTCCATGACAGCCAGCGAGATTGGCGTTTTCTCTTTTGGACGAGTGACCGATCTCTAGATCTTCGTGCTTGAGGTAAGCACACGAATTGGCGATCGTCACTCGGCCTGTCAACTTATCGTATTTGATAAAGCCCAGAGCTCGGCAGTGTTTCCCTCTATCGGAAGTCTTTGGTACGATAACGGATACATAATCGTCTTGTTCATCGTAAAATGGTTGAAAGTCTAGACGATCTAGCCCAAATCTTTCCAAGATGGCGTCTTTCCTGAGAGATATTAGCGCAGACCAATTCCTAAAGACATGTGCATTACCAATTTTGATACAGTTCTCTAAACGCAGCCGCAGTATCCCAATCCTTCACGTAGGCTGTAGAGATACTGAATGGGAAGGGTTCTTCACGGTCCAAGTAGATCCCCTCTTCGCCTGTTTCACCGTGTGGTGTTTCATGCTTGGATTTATTGATCGGATGGAGAGAGAACGATGTTTCCTTAACAGGACCTTTATCGGTATATTGATCCATAATTAATGTAGAAAGGTACTTCAGTATGTATGGACGAGATTGAAAATGTATTTATAACAAATCACTCCCCATGATGAGGGACGGCCTTTTATTTCAACATTTGTGGTGATTCCCTGATTCACCAACTCTGGCCAAAAGCTGCGGCACATTCCCAGTGCTGACCCCAATGACAAGGATGAGCTTTTCGGAAAGTCTGCGCTTTCATATGCAGCTTGGTGCGGGCACGTGTCCATTGTGAATATTCTCCTTGAAAGTCGCGCTTATCCAAACTGCAAGGATAAACAGGGTCGCACTCCATTGTCTTGGGCAGCAGAGTACGGGCACTTGCCAGTAGTCTCGAGTCTGCTTGAACAAGGAATTGACACACTATTTGAGGAGGATATGTGCCGTCAAACACCATTGGAATATGCAACGTCGAATGGCCATGATGCGGTGGCTGATTTACTGTCAAGCATGGGGTGTGTCGCTAAAGACCCCAAGCGCAAAGCCATTGAGAGAGGTCGTGGGGGTCAGAGGATGGGTAAAAGCTTCACGATAGAGGATTAAGATTGGCTACTCAAAGTTTATAGGGATCTTGCACTTGGTAACACAAAGAATGATCCATAGGTCTTCACTTGAGGAAATTACCCCGTGATCCTGCGAGTCCCTATATTTCTCCGTGTCTATAATTTCTCCGGCACTATCTCCTCACTGTTGGCAATTGCCTGCATTTGTGCTTTCTCGCCAAGTTCTCTCTCGGCTGTAGATGCAGCGGCTTCAATCAATTTGTTTCCGTACTCTTCTCCGTCCAAAATGACGGCAGTTTCTTCCAAACTGAGGCTGCCGGTCTCCACAAAGAGGAAATAGACCACCACAAGCTCAAAGGCCAGCCACACATCGTAGGTAATATAGAACTTCCACTTGCTGTTGGTCACGCCGATTGGATTGACGTACTGGTTAAAAATACCAGCAAGTGCGACGAAGAGGTTATACAAAACGAGACCTCGAGCGCGCAAGTCGAAGGGTAATATCTCGATGCAATAGGTAACTTGCAGAGGTGTCCAGCCGACAGAGTAAAAGAAGTTGTACAGGAAGATCATGGCCAAAACACCCTTCGCATAGCCGTCACCCCCAGTTCCGTCCGGCCCGGCCCGCTTCTCATACATAGCCTCGAGAGCTGTCCAGACAATATAGACGACCAGGATACCTGCGGTAGAGATAAGGAAGAGAGTCCGCCGACCAAATCGATTCATCACAGCGGCAAATACCAAGCTCCAAATCATGGACCACAGTGTGAGAAGTGCATTGATGAGGGTCTGAGTGCTCTCCGCCGTGTAGCCAATTGAGTTGAGAATCAGTGTGAGGTAGTATGAGATGAGACCATTGCCGCTCCACTGGGAAAAAAATCCTACAGAAAGAATAATAAAGAATCGTCTAATGTTACCTTTGCTTTGGAAAAATGTCATGTACGAGGTGGTGCGTCTCGCCTCGCTCTCGAGTTGAAGGGCAATGCGAATCTCCTCCATCTCTAGTGTCACTAAAGGATCGGAATCATCCCCATTGGCATGATACTTGCAAATGAGTCTTCTTGCTTCATCATCGCGCTCTTTGCTGATAAGCCATCGGGGCGATTCCTCAACGAGGAAGCAGATCCCAATCTGGATCACGCTGGAGAGGCCTTGAAGGAGCGAAGGAAGCCGCCATGCCCAGGTGCTGTTGATGCGAAACGTGCCGTAGGTGACCCACGCAGCGACCAAAGCACCCAGATTCCACAGACTGTTGTATATCGCTACCTGTGGTCCCTGTTGCCTGGGAAATGCCAACTCCAGGAGGAGGAGCGGTGCCGCAGTGATGTTTAGCACGAGGCCCATGCCAATAATTCCTCGGGCTGCAATGAACATTCCGACGTTCTGAGCCGCAGCCTGAAGGGCAACTCCAACTAAAAGAACAAAGGCGCCCGCGAAAAGTACTGGACGACGGCCAAATTTGTCGCAACTTATAGCGCAAATGGGCATTGTGATGAGCTGGCCAACATTTTGTATTGCATTCAGACTGTGCAAGGATATGTTAGTTCCGATATCCTCGCATAACAACCGGTGATTACCGGCCAGACTGTCCAAACATATCTGGCTTGATTGTCACGTACAGACCCAGCTCGGAAGCCCCAGGGTTATTGAAAGAGTTTTGCCAGGTAGTGAGGGACTGTAACCCATTCATCATCGACCCATCATAACCTGTTGCGTAACTCGAGATTTGTAAAAGTACAAGCATTAAGTTGAGCTTGATAATTCCGGAGTTGGAGAGCCAGGATAACCCAGTGCCCCTGCTCCCGAGGGCACCGACCGTAAAAGGCAACTCTGCTTTCGGCTCGGACATGACCATTTTGCAACGCGAGTCAAGAGACACATTGTCTGAAGATTGAATGGTTATCCAGGGTCTTTATATGCAAAGCCCCATAAGCCGAAGGTCAAAAGTTCCAAAGTCAAAGCTTATCACGCTTCGTGAGGGGATAACGCCGATATTGCCGGAGGTTTGCCGGGTTTGATCAAAATGAACCAATACCTTGAAAGGTGTCAACAACTTAAGCAGGATAGATGTAGTATCTAGTCAATTTACAAGCTTAGCCGGAGCCCGTGTTCCAAGTCAATCGCTTTTGATCTGCCTGTTGCAGTGCAGTAGCTAATCATGTCCAAATGTCACGCAAAAGGCTTTCTCCAAATCAACAGCCAACGTGTCCCTGTGGCACCCCTGTCAACGAGATAAGGGTCGATTCTCGAACTTCCGAGGTTCATTGTTGAGGCCCGTGCCTCAGGCAGGACCTAAGCATATGTCAGCCTTGGAGTCCATGGGCTCTTTCTGTTTTGGTTCAATTGTTGTTGCTTGTTTTTTTCACGTAAAGGGCGCAGTCCACCGTTCCTCTAGTAACCCGCGAGACACCTTTCCTCTCGATTTGCTCAAACCTCGACCTCCTCTTGTTCTTCACAATCCGATGCATCTTGCAATGCGTCTTCCCAACCGTCATACCAGCACTACCACAGAACCAATTGCAAATAACCATCTGAGAACCCAACTATCATCTTAAAATCGAGGCGTCCACATCGGATGAGCTTTAGGAATACGCGCTCGGTCCCATCTCAGCGACCGTCACTCGAATCAGTTCGGAATAGATCAAGGAGACATTTCACCGCGCACTGCCAGAAGCGCCTACAACTAGGACGGAGAAGGCTGTATCCAGTCTTGACAGCCGTTTGAATCGATCGACAACCAGTTCGCCGGCCAAACCGCAACGTCCAGTTTCGTACTGTCCACGCTCGAGGAGCATTTTTCGATTGAGCTTGGAGAGACAAACCGCAAAATTCAAGCGATTGACAAACGAGAGACTGCAGCGGGAATTACAAGTTAAGAGTCGAGATCCAAAAGCTGCTCGTGGAGAACGAAATTTTGCGCACTGAGATCGAGCGCATGGAGTCCCGCCTCGCGGCAATCCATCGTGTCATGACGGCGCAGCCACCACTTCGAACAGTTTGCAAACGATGGTGGTCTTGAGACATGCGAAATGAGCCAAGCTGGAGTGGCAAAGCTTAGGTACTCTTGGCTGTGTTTTGGTTGTCGTGTGCCTTCACGCAGAGTATTGAAAAGCCCGCGCAGTTATTTTAACCACCGCCCCATACAGTTAACGTGCCGCCATGACGAACATCCAATCCTGAATATTTAATGGATATTGATTTCGGATAATTAAATTTCGCCAAGTTTCGACTTTTGGCTTGGAGGTATGGCCTCCTCATGGCCTATATCTGACCCATTTTCTTCTCATCTTGGTGATAAGAGATGATTCCGGGAAACACTTTTGATTGGCTGTTTTGAGACGCCGACTGTTCGGGGACTGAGACATCAGGCGGGTGATCAAAATTTTGAGTCTGCGTTTTTTCTGCTCCGGGTCATGCCACGATATATATCCGTAGTCAGCTCACGGTCTGGGGCATAATAGGACAGCGAAAATATAACAAAATCCTCTTTCAATCAAGACCATTCTTAATTATGATCAGAATATCAGCCAAATAAACTTTAAAAAAGCAAGACTTGGTTATGGATAAGGGAGGTAAGAGGGGAGTGGAAGATATCTTGTTTACTTGGCTATATTTCCGGTCACTCGTTCTCAATGCACCATGATTGGCGTCAATCCACCAATCAATTGGGCTTGTGGTTTAGTGGTATAATACTCCCTTAGCATGGGAGTGGTCCGGGGTTCGATTCCCCGCGAGTCCATTTTTTTGTGTTGTTTTTTTCCGCTCGGATTTGGTTGCCAAGACATAATCCAGGCCTTGCCAAGAGATAATAGTCCAAGTTGTGCATTTGTTTCAGTCTAGAGGTTCTCGGACAGCAAATACCATCTCGATATTTGGTCGCCAATGCTGGGCTTTCCGCTAGCGCCTCGGTTGGGAGTGTACATAGGTGAAAACACCCATGCTACATACAGCCTCTACGGCTCTTTCTGTCATACTTAAGCCTAATTTGTCCCGGGGCCAGGGCAACTCTCGAGACCTCTAACTTGTCAGGGGCAACTAGTTGCCGACCCTTCTATTCAGCCTTATAATTCCCACATTCTGTTTATTGCTCTCCTCTCTTGAATCCTTTACCCTATTTTAATTTGCCCAAAATGCGTTATATCTGGGGTTGGGCCTCGCGGATTTATCTTTTGATTCTAGCGTCAACTGTGCTTGCAAAAGATGACCTAGATTATAATCCACCAACAAATTTCCGGCCTAGCAATGTCACAGGTTTGAATCAGCTTTATGCTTGGGTTGGATCGTACGTTATACTGATTAATTTACGAGCCATGTGATTAACGATGTATAGTTACTACAACGCGACCTTGGAAATCGAACTGAATCCAACAATCGGATATCTCCCAAACTCGACAGTATGTCCGACTCACAAGAACCGCACCACAACCCTGAAATGGAAATCCCTCTTGGCAATTACACAGCGAGGCACATACAACTCCGGCATCAACCCAGTCAATTCATGGTTGATCATGCTCCCGCCGAACCAAAACATGTCCGCAATGCCAGAGGAAACGGAACTGCTTAAAGAAGGGACACCTCTTATGTTCCCCGTCATGTCTTCACTGTGAGTCACATACAGGGAGGCCCTTTTCCCTTCTTGCAATTACAATTCTGATTTGACCAGACTCACTTGGAAGAAGCAGGAGAATACAACCGTCCGCGATCATTTCAACATACCGCGACGAAAAATCGTGCCTCTTCCTTTACTCTTTCGGGGGAAATGCACACCATCCCACGTCCCTATGACGGAAGCGCATCCTGGCCTTTGAGAATCGATATGCCCGCGTGCAACACCTCCCAGCAGTACGACAATTGGAGTATGCGGGTTCTCGAGGCAATGTGGTGGAACTCGCAAGAGTGGGACGAGTTCGTTCAACCAAATGTGACGGTAGATTTCGATGCCCACAACGCAAATCTGACCCTAGATGGGGATTTCTTTGCGTCTCCATACATTCGATCGAACAATTCTGGCTATACGGAGACTGGCATGACTTCTAGTGACGATGCTCTCCAGGGCACCGTTCAAATTCGCTTCAGGGGTGTTTTGGACACTTATAATTCGGATATCCTCGACGTCAATTCGACGACCCCTGCGTGGCTACGGACTGTCGGGTTTGGAAATAATTCGTTGATTATCGGGAATTCACCGAATCGTGCGGGTAGTCTCCGATCTGCTCTGTGGAGTGCTCTTGGCGTTCCTTTCCTTGTTGCAATTATTGTGCATATATAGATGCAATTTCAAGAAATCTTGCACAGCACGAGTTGCTAATCAGAGATTCATCATGGGTAATTGCAGTAAGTATCATTTGCCTTCAAGTGGGTCTCGTAAAATTATTCAGGATCCGCTGCTACGATTCGCAGTCGGCCCTTGTGGGTTAAAGTTGACACATCCCAAATTACGATCGTTATAATCGGGTCGAATCCCGACGCCGACGCTTCATTTGGTGGGACATGATGATTTCTGGGTCCCGCAGTGAGCGAACAACAGGTTTGTTGAGACCTGTATTAATGGCAAACGGGTCTGTTTCGAAGGCTGTCATTATGCTCTCGGTGGCAATCATGTTGTAAAAACTGTAGTTGACCTCATCAGGGAATCGCTCGGGTTGGATATTGAGCCTTCGCACACACAGCTGATTAGATTGATATCGAGATCTATTGATGACTTGTCATATTTAAGTGATTCTTATTTTCATGTGAAGAGACGCTCTTACAAGAAGGAAGATATCAAAGTGCAAGGAAACAAGCGAGACGAGTTTATTGTGCTAATACTAACTTCCGATGGAACTATCCAATTCGTAAACCTCCCCATGAGCAAAAATTGCGAAAAACCCCTAACAAATGAAGCCCCAAGTTGGTGAACATGCTGTTTACTCAGCAGGCGGGTCTTCGGTGACTGTACGTTGAGCGAGAGCCGTAGTCGGAGCCGTAACCACTTTATCCAAAGGAACTTGGTTAGCGGGGTTGCGGAAGCAGTGCTCACTGGAATGACCGGCTTGACGATTATGATAGTGGCAAAAGAACGGGAGATGATTAACTTTGGTCAAGCTGAAGGAGTGAGCTTGATTGAGAGAGTTGAGGCGACGATCCTCGGAAACGACAAAGTCAGCGAAGGTGGATTCAATGGTTGTATCAGTGGAGACTTTCGAATTGAGGAAGCCGTCGAGCCACGAGTGCGCGGCTGGGTTGGCGCTGACAGCGTTCAGGAAATGGTAAAAGATGAGAAGAGGCGTGAGCTTTGTCGAATTGCTCTCTTGGAGTTCGCCAAGGGCAATACGCCACTCGTTGACAAAAGCCTGAGGCTTGTTTGAAGTGTATGTGGTGTTGATAAACTTCAGGAAATTAGAAAAGCTGGCTTCGTAAGACCGGGCTGCGAAGGCGCGGTGGAGATTGGCGTATGCGGTACGTGCATTATTAGCGTCAAGAATGTAAAACTTGACCGTGTGGTGAACGGTGGCGTTGAGTAGCGGAAGGAGGTAACGACTTGCGGTATCCCACTGGGTACGAGCCTCAACTTCAGTGAGAGTAAGCTGTGTGGGGTGGGCTACACTGGGTTCACTCCACACGCCGGTGAGAAGTTGGTAATATCGAAGGTCGCGCGAGTCGAGGGTCCACTTGAGTGAAGTCGTCCACGTAGAGAAATTGGACTCTCCGACGAGGGTTGGGACTAGATCGAGGAGGGTCGGCTCGGCAAAGCCACCGGAAGCCATTTGGGCGATAAAATTGACAAAAGGAGGGCTGAGAGTGGCTGAATGAATATGGAGTATTGATACAAAAAGGAATGAAGATTTGATTGATGGAATTTCCTGTGGGCGTCGAAATTGGGAGTATTGGAAGTTCTGTGCTGGTGCGACAGCTACTGGAAAATGAAGAAAATCCAGGAAAACAAAGAACATGATAGAGAAGGAGCGATGAAGGCCTCATCACCTGTCGAGCTATAGATCTACAAGAACAGAAATAGCAAAGTCCATAGCGACTTCCTTATTGTTGAAGCTAAGATCGCAGGAAACTATTCCTCACCATCTAATATGCACATTTTTGTAGAGTAAACACTGCATCAACCCTACACGCAGCCAGCTGTCGCAAATAAATACGGAATATATATCTATGCAGCAGCAATCCGAGGCTGATTCCGAATTTAGATGCAGCCTTAGAGTTACAATCCTCGACTACTATGTAGGAAGAAGACGGTATATTAGTGCTTTCGTGTAAACAGATTGGAAGACCTCGGGAATTAGAGGGCCCATACAAAGTGTAGCCATATCGAATCCTTGCGACAATACATTCCCTCAAAGTTTGGAGTCCAGCCTCGGCAAGAGAGCATCAGCTGCCTTATATTCTATGTCAAGTTGATATGCCTGACTGAGTCTTGGATGCTCAACACACTAACTAGAGTTGGTCTTGACGTCTTGACCACACTGGGTTGGTACAGAGCAAGCAGATTGAAGGCCTCCCATACCGTCGGACGACGGCCTCGAATGCCATGCGATTGTCTATCGCTAGGATCATTGACCGGTAGTGAGGGAGCATTCCAACAATTTGAATGCAGTACTACTTCTTTGGTGGCCCGAGGTACCCATGTGATCCGATTGATCCTCTGTCCTCGTCCGTTATCTCTTTTATGAATGCACACATAAAGTCCAATAGGGAGACCTCGGGAATTGAGTTCAAATTAGCCACCGCAATGGCCTTTCTGCGTTATAAAACTTGCTGGGGGTACACCGGAGATTGGCGACTTTGGCGACTTTGTGCGTACTAAAGATGAAGAGCTTGATCTTGAAGAGGTTGTCGAGCCTCGGCACAAATATGATCCAAAGGAAAACCATGTCTTTTATCCCATCTACCTCGGCGAGGTGCTCCATCAGAGATACCTAATTGAGTATAAACTTGGCTTTGGCGGTTGTTCTACTGTCTGGATGGCCCATGATCTCCAGGAGAAAAAGGATGTGGCCCTCAAAGTCATGGCTTTATGGGACTTGGGGGACAACGAAAAATACATACAGGATGAAATCATTCAGAATGTTCAAGATACCTCTCATCTTGTCACATACCTAGCGACTTTTCTTCTTCCTGGGAATAAAAGTCATCATAGGGTCCTAGTGTTTCCTCTACTAGGCCCATGCATTTACCCGGTTACCTTGGAAAAGATTCCTATGGCTACTCCCATATCTGCTGCTCTACAACTGCTCAAGGCTATAGAAAGCCTACACAAAGCTGGAATTGTACACTGTGGTAAATGAACCTGTACCCCGTCCTCTTTCTCTACTACCTTTTAATCATTATTCTACAGAATTAAATGAGAGAAGCTGCATGTGGGTAATGGACCCTCTGGACAATCCACAATCTCAATAGGGCTGCTAAATACAAGAAACTCGGTCGGCCATTGAAACAAACCATCCCATTCGTCAAGCTGTGGAAACAGGGAGAGCTTGTTAGATCCGTTAAGATTCCCGAGAACCTACGCACCGATGAATTCTTCCTCGGTAACTTCGGTATAGCGAAGAAAATTGACGACGACAACGATACCACTCAACAAGACTATCCACCTCTGCAATTTTGCTCTCCGGAACGACTTCATGGTAAAGACCCAGCTTTGCCTGCGATATGTGGAGTTATATGGTCATCTTCTCTGTGCTTTGCATTCAGTTTCCGCCTTTCCCTACCTGTTTCCAGGGTGGATTAATAGGTAGTATGGTTGATACTCTAGGCCCACTACCTAAGGAGTGGAAGGACCTTTACATTTGGCACCCAGGTTCTGATTCCTGGTATGATCAAGAGCAAATGCCTAATTTAGATTATGACCTCGATTCAATTATTACACGGTTCCGTCCCGATATTAACCCAATTGAGCGAGAACATGTATACTCTATCATGTCCAGAGTATTTATTTACTGTCCAGAGAAACGTCTGACAGCAACACAGCTTCTGAAGGACCCCTCGTTTAGAGCTATTGCGGATAAATATGGTTGTTAATTTCTCCATTCTCATACTTTATGTTTTCCTACTTCTCCGTTGCGATGTTGCCATTTAGGTCCGTTACCCCAAATAAATATTGCATATTGATTGATATATTGCCATCGGAGAAAAGGCCGAGCTGGCTGATAGGCGAAATAAACATTGTACAAGTGAACTGAAATATTGCTCATAGATACAATCTCGGACACCAGCGACTAGGAAGAATGCCTATGGTCATATTTCATTTCAAAGAAATCTAGGTCAAGCTCCTCTGACGCTGTGCCTAGCATACTGTGGAACGTAGTGGGATCCAAAGAAGGGAGTAGTCCAAGATCTTCAAAGCCCTGCATCGACAACTGAGCACTAGCCTCCATGGCGGGCCCAGAAGGAGACGGGCTTGATACTGAGGATCCCCCTATGCTGGCTGTGCGCATTCTTTCACGATCATCTAGTGTCACCAACCCTCCGAGCAGTTGATGCAATAGTGATTCATCTGGAACGATTGCCGTTGCAGCCACTGGGCTGTATGTAGTACCCAGGTTTTCAATGTTGTCATGAGATAATCCTGATGGGCCCATTATTTGATTCAGCAGGGCTCCACCAGGAAGTGTTCCCGTTGCAGCTCCCGAGACGTTTGTGGTTCTCATGCTTTCCGGGTGATCAATAATCTCATTTGATGAACCCAGAAGTTGGCTCAACAACAGCTCATGTGGAGCTGTAGCTGTTCTAGCCATTGGGACATTTGTGATATCGCTCTGAACAACACTTGATTGACAGCAACATGAGTTGCCGACTTTAATTTGTCGTTCTCGTGCGACCAACAAAGTGAGGCATTCCAAGACCATGGCTTGAAGCTTTTCTTTCCTCCCATAAACAACACTCAACAAATTCTCCAATGTCTTTAGTCGTGATTGCAGCGCCTCGAGTTCGGATTGCTGGCGCTGGCGATGTTTCCGCTGTGATTCACGTAGCTGTGCACGTCTCTCCTAGTCACCGCCAACCATCAATAAGGATACACATGAAAGGGAATTGAGTAGATCTGAAGCTTACCTCAGAAGATCTCATTTCCGAAGTGAATCAACAGGGGGCTTGGGCTAATTAGTGTGACAGTAGACGTACATTGCGCGCCTATTAATATCCGAACAACGCCCAGTCACGCGTAGCTGGTAGCTAAGTATGAGCTAAGAGTAGATAAGCAAAGTGGATATCCAAGGCTATATCGCCATTTATGCTGCTAGCCGCGCCATTGTCTAAAAGTCTCACATTTCAAGCGAAGTGGGGACTCGAAAGCATCGTACAAACCGAGGAATCGGTATCACTTCCAGGTCGATTTAAGAGAACCAAATCTCCAAAGAATATTATATCAGACTGAACTCTCATCATTGACTATATTTATTGCGCCTTCATTGGCGCAGCAAAATGCACTCCTGTCATAGTTGGTGTCTCCTTTTAGGGTACTATGGGGAATAATATCAGCCTATCGGCTTCCCCGCATATTGAATGGACTACCCAGCCACTAAATACTCCGTACAGCATGAATCCTTGATAGCCCTATCTCCTATTCCATTTCTCAACAAAAGTGCATGCACTTTTAGAGTGGAGTACAAAGGATATATAGACTCCATATAGTGCGCTGATTGCTTAGACTACGTAGTATATCCTCACGCTTACCCCCACTTTCGAGCCAATCCAGAGAACAAGCAACAAGCCGAGGCTATAAAAAAACACCACAAGAACATAAAATAGGGTTAAATTAAATATTAAGTGTGCGTGGATTATTGGCTAGCTATAATATTCAGGGAGTAGGAATCCCAGGTTTCACTCAGAGTCTCTTGAATTCGATCAGTATACTATTCAGGCAAGTGGACCTAATCCACTTGACTAAACCGGAAAAATGGTGAACTAACAGTTTTACGAAAAGAGTACTATGATAGTAACCAACGGCATAATCTACAACTCCATACGTGGCCTACGACACGGCCCACCGCCACCACTAGGTATTGGGCTGCATGAGTCCGGTAAAAATTCGACCCGATGACTTTAATCAACAATACCACGCTCAATTTAACCCTGAATTGGGGTCGGTGGGTTTGCGTAGAGCCCCGCCCCGACGGTCCGGGTCCCAGGGGTTGAGGGCCCCGCCACAGTGGGTGCGGGAGCCTTGGCAGGTTGACCCTCAGGGAGGCCCCGATGACCCCGGGGCATTCATCAAATAATCCTATTATGGAATTGGTGCCTCAGGCTGGCAACCCTCGCAAACCAGATAGTTTGAGAGCTCCTCTTTACCAACGCAACTCTTCCCCTCTCGACATTTTACAGTATTCACTATCCTCAACACTTACACGATCAACCAGACTCGTGTCCCAGTCGTGGTATTCATGTTGAGTTATCTCGGTGAATAAGCGCAATGACTACACATCGGAACTTCTCAGGTCATCATGAGGCCAGTCGAACCTGTCGAACCTGTCGTAACTAACCGATATCATAACCCGGAGACACACTTTTCCCTACTAACTCGGAATCCTTTCCCTCTTGTGCTCCTAAGCTATAGTGAGACATCATTTGATCACCTGGCGTTCTATCAATGCGAGCCATGCACCGGACACAAAAGCCCCGTCAGAAGTACATGGCATTGAGAGAACTTGGGAGGTCACCATGACAAGCAAGCATTGCAGATCGATCGATTGATGGGTTGCGGCTGAACCTTATTCGTTGCTTGACAGGATCTACTTGTTTTTCTCTTTCCCCCTGCAAGGCCCCAGCGCTGTACAGATCATCAAGAAGTGCTCCTACTCCGTATGAAGTTCATTCTTGCAAACCTACCTAGAATTGAAGAGAGGGTTGGATTTAGATTTGACAGGGAGCTTGGTTTACTGTCTATGGTTTACGATATGAGGATCCGTCGCCACTTGCAGCGCCGTACGGAAAAATCAGTTAGGTCACTGTCATAAATAAATCACCATTCCAAAGCAATAAATTCAAGGGGTCGCAGAGGAAATTAAGGTAATGGGCCTCAAGTGATTCGTGGGTGACCGCATTGATCTCGAACAGAATAGAGATTGAAGGCCGTGCTTCGTCATTTGAGCAGTGACATTCTTCGAATCTAGGCCAGGGCTACGCTGCCTGTCTAGCGTGAAATTTTGCCGATCTACATATCGAAATGGTATTGAATGTTACTCGGTAGTACGTCAAGATGAAATATGGTCTTGTCAGCAAAAGATTCAGCAGAGAAATGGTTCAGACGAACTGGAATGTTTCAGATCACGAGGCTGGGCACAGGCATTCATGATAATGTCGGCGCATCCGGTCGTGGGAGCTAAATAAAGATGCTAGTTCACCATAATCAGGCCTGTACCCGGCAAGACAAGAATGCATGGGTGATGAGATAGACCTCTGCGAACAGAATAAAAGGACTTTTGAGTAACGGAGAATATACTGAATTTACGAAGCCCTATAACTTCCACACTTCGATGTTTATAACAAGGTAAGTGGTCCATTCTTCGTGTGAGTCTTCATACTGGAGAAATACCCAAGATTTTCAACACTCCAAATAGATATATTCTAGGCTAGATTTAGACTAACATACATCTTCTGTTCCAAAATGCATCCCAAATCCCACACAGGACTTGAAGTGCTCAAAGGCGTCCGAGGTCACCATATCGGGGATGCTTCAACCGCATGAAGAACCCCATGCAGTCAACTTGAGGATAGATGCCAGAAAGCCAAGATCCGGTCATCCCATAGCTGAACTCAAAATTTGATTGCAACTCAGATAGCCTTGGCACCATCGCGCTTGCTGTAGATGGAAGACTGCGCGTCGTAGTCTCCCTCGGTCTTGGCCTCACCACGCTTGCCATACATTGAGTTCTGGTGCTTGTAGTCATCGCTGGGGCTTCGGGTATAGATGTTTGACTTTTCATAGTCATCTCCCTCCTGCTTTGCCTCACCGCGCTTGCTGTAGATGGAATCACGGTGGTCGTAGTCGTCTCCATCATTGCGCTTGGCGTAATAGATGTGCTCTTGTTCATAGTCGTCACTCTCGGGCTTTGCCTCATCCCGCTTGTTGTAGATGGAGTCCCGGTGCTCGTAATCGTCTCCATCATTGCGCTTGGCGTAATAGATGTGCTCTTGTTCATAGTCGTCACTCTCAGGCTTGGCCTCATCACGCTTGCTGTAGATGGAAGACTGCGCGTCGTAGTCTCCACGCTTGCCGTACATTGAGTCCTGGTGCTTGTAGTCATCGCCGGGGTTGCGGGTGTAGATGTGTGATTGTTCATAATCATCTCCGTTGGTGACAGCGCCAGTGGATTCATTGGCTTGCTTGACAATAGGCGATCCAGCCGCAGAAGCGACCATTACGGCTGCAAAGAGAGCTGCGGTGAACCTCATTTTGTCGGAGGATATTTGGAATTTTTCAAAGAATAATGGACCAAGTTGGCTTGATAGGAGTCGTGTTGGAGATATCTTGTTGGAAACGGGTATTGCGGTCTATTTAGATAGCACAAGAAGAAGGCTTTGGTCCTATGCTATACACACATCAACTGTCTGTTGACGATATGTGACTGATTGTTGACTCAACAATCTTCTTATCCTTATCAACCAATTAGAAGTTTGCAACTTTGCCCCTAATTCTGCCCACCTTGGGGTGATTACAGGATGTTGACTAAACATATCCATACCTAACCTAAACGTTGGACCACTAGCCTCATGCTTCGGGTCTGACGCCTTTCATCAATCTATTTCGAATTTTGTTGGAACTCTTACATCTGTACTCAAAAAGTCCATCCCCATCTTGACTACGACCTGTGCATATCTGACCAACATGCGCTACCCCAACTGGCTCGAAATGAGGACACAAAAATTGAAAGATTTAGTAACTTTGCAAGATGCAGAAGAAGACACAGACCATCTCCTACCTCATCACAACGAGCGAAAAGATGCCAGGATTGACTCGAACTCTCAACAAAATTCACATGGCTCTCTTTTCACCAGAGTTGTCATTAACCTTCTCGTGGTGCTCATTGCATTAGCGGCCATGATCCTTCTCCTTCTTTTCCAGATTTACATGCAAGATTCAAATTGTTACGGTAAATTTGAAAAAGGATTCGACACTGACCTTGGTAAGTCATGGTTGTTTCATGTCCAGGTGGTTTAACTTTCACGTCGGTGGAGGATACGCGATGATTAGTGGTGGTGCTGATAAACAATCTAGTCGCTGCCAAAGGTCAGATAGAACTACAACAAGTCCTCTTCACTGGTGGGATTCACTTTAACCCCGATGGAAGTGTATATATAAAGGACACACCGGGGCCGAAGTATGTGGGCTCTCCATCACCAGAGATTGACAAGGCATGGGATGAGTTGCTATATGGTTAGTCCAGATACAAAACTCGGAAAATTATCTTCCCAGGCTGAGTACTGATTAATACATTTATTAACCATGTCACAGGCCAAATTGTGAACCTACCTGAATCCCAAGTGCCCGATGTCAAAGACAGGACGTTTTTCCGCACTGAGTACCAGGCCTATGAAACCGGGTTGGATTCCGTTCATCAATTGCACTGCATAGTATGTTGACTCTGCACAATTTATATTTCACTCTCTTACTTTATCATGGAAATAACACCAATGGCGTATTAGAACCAAATGCGCAAAGCTTATTCACCAGAATACTACCCCAACTTAGATTTGAGTCCACACGGGACAAAGATTCACATAGGTTCGTCTTCATCCAATATTTTATTCTATGCATCCGTTCAAAGCTTTCTTGAAATTCGCGATCCCACAAGTGCGTTTCACTTTATATCAAGCTGACGTTTGACATTCACAAAGACCACTGTTTGGATTATCTCCGGCAGAGCATTCAGTGTGGTGCAGACATGACACCCGTTGTCTTGTACTACGAGCCCGCGATCAATATGTCTCTCGTAAGTTTGGCTTTTTTCCGACACAAACAAAAGGAAACTGCTAAACAAGGTTCTGCTACAGCCCAATTTCGAACAAGTTCACACATGCAGAAACTGGGACAAATTGCACGCCTGGTCTGTTGCAGCTGCGGATGCAAGTCCTCGCGACCAAGGGTCTGAACACGATGGACATGGAAGTCATATTGGACATGCAGGTCATATATAGGCACCATTTCAGAGAACAAGAGTCAATTGTGGGAAGTTGTGATCGGGTTTCCGATTCCTTTGATCAAGTTGTAATTTATGAAAGCTACGCTTTAGAAAAACCACGATGATTCCGTATTCAAATAACTATAATGCCTATGACGTCGCCCTCTAAGTATAGATCGTAGTGGTTCCAAACGAGAATCCGACATTGCAGTTTCCGGCCCCGTGGGCCTTTGACGATATAGCTAAGAAGTGAAAATCATGCCCTCAAATCACATTTTCCCGTCTGTACTATGTAATCGCGGGATAGCCCATTTCAAGTTCGTTTAGGTTGTAGCTTTGACGACAGCGCTAATACTGCGAGCAGTGTACTCGATATTGAAGTTGTTGAGCCCACTAAAGGAAAGAAATATGTCAGCTCAACGGTGATTCCCAAAATATGCTCATCAAACATACGCGATAGATATTCTCCCAGAGTCCTGAAGATAAACATGGTACTTGTCTCGGAGGAGAGTGACTTGTTCCACGGACAGTCCAACATATCTAAAAAAAGGGTCAGTATGGTGAGTCTCCACGAATCCGATCTTGGTGACACCTACGAAAACATTCCGTTCTGATCAGTGATATGCTGCCAGTTGCCTGGAGTTTCCAATTTCTCCAATTCTTCTCTGAGTGCAATTCGACGGCGCTTGAGTTCATTCGCCATATCGCGCACTTCCTGCCGCCATTGGCGTTGCAAAATATCATCTGATAGGACCGTTTCAATAATCTTGGACCCGAAATCGGGCGGCGCGCCGGACTCCGCTCGAGCGAGTAGTCTCAACTGTGTTTCTATATTCGTTCCCACTTCCTCGCTTGGAACAAGAATCGAGAGAATTCCAACGCGCTCGCTGTAAAGCCCAAAGGACTTCCCGTATGTTGAGACAAAAACAAGTGGGATTTCTTGCTCGGCAAACAAACGAACGCTTTCAAGATCTGTGTCAATGTCTCCTGAGGCAAACCCGGGATATGCAGCATCGAAGAATGCCAAATGACCACGCTGGGAAAATATCGAGGCTAGCTCTCGCCACTGATCTGGTGATGGATCACTTCCAGTTGGGTTCTGGGCTCCAGACTGGAGAAGAACAACGGATTGAGCTGGCAACGATTTGATGGCCTCTGAAAACCTTTCAAAATCGAATTTGTTTGTCTTGTTGCTATAATATGGCAGAAGACTGGTCTTAATTCCCGCAGACTGGAATACGAAAGGATGATTCACTAGGACCCAGTCAGAACTTCTTTCGTATGTGTGACTAAACGACGACTTACACCAGGAGTCGGTCGGAAGGAAAATCTCGGGGTTTCCATTTTCCTTCCACGGTCCATAATGTTTTTTCAAAAAGACTGCGCCGACATGGCATCCACCACATGCGCCGAGGGTCTGCGTTGAAACTATCCTAAGCAAGGAGGTCAGCTCTAGGTCAATTTTCTAAAGAGCATATCAGTCTTCCTCTACCTCTTTTCCCGCAAAAGACGATGATCTGGACCAAAAAGGAGATTGGCACTCAAGTCCCTATAAAGCTGCGAACCTAGAGCGGAAGGGCGATACTCATGATGCCAATCAGGGTCATTGAATATTCTGTTCTTCGCCTGTGGGGTAATGATTCAGTGATGTTCCGAAGGTGGAGGATGGTAAACTGTAGGAAGTCATATATACCTCTTTCACGCTTGGCAGCACGTACGCTTTACCTTCCTCCGTCTTGTACACGCCCACGAGGAGATCAGTTCTGTTGGGATCAGTATCGGCTCGGAACTGCCAAACGAGAGCTGCGAGGCCATCTAAACATGCTTTATTAATCCGGGTTCATGAATGCGTCAACTGTATTATTTACCTGTTCGGCCCGCTGGGACATCCTCAAAAGGATCTTGAAAAGGAGTTATGCTACCCATTTTGTTTCTAATGATAAATGGGGAATGGGATTTCTCTTAGATCTTATATCTGCGGGGAAATAGGTGGCTTAGAGTGATATTCATCTAGTAGCACGTTATTATAAACACGCCATCATGTCGCAATATTAGAAATATGACAAATACCCTATAGTATATATTATCTCTCCATCAGGGACCATTACTACGATCAGGCTGCTCGCGATATCGGCATTTTCCTCCTTAGAGGTGAGAAAATGCGTAAATAAATTAAATAAGTGAAACATGGAGCGCCTTCACACTGACACAATATGGTAAAGCTATTGAGTGACAAACTAAGCGCATTGAAACTATTCTAAATAGGTGAGCAAAGGGATACAATAATAGGGATTTGTATATAGTCACCCACACTGATAACATATCTACGTCTGGCTTATACGCCCTGTAGTTGGCGGGGTAGAGGAGTTTAGGTATCCAGGATGATTCTGAGTTGGCTTTTTTCGGCAAGAAGAAGGACAAGAATAATCGGCGCTTTTGCGGCCTCTTTCCTTGAGAACGACATATTCCAGTTGGCTCGATGTTAGTTGGATGTCTTTCTAAATGTCTTTTCTTCTTTTTTAGTTTGTCCCTCTTCTAGGGTTCTCTCAATTTTGTAAAACCATGTTTCTATGAGTACCACTTGACAACAGACAGGTGATAATAAAGGGCTAAAAGGACTGACTGATTAAACCAAATGAATCTAGAGTGAGTATTGACGGCAAAAAAACAAAAAAAAAACATACAACAGTGAGGATTCGCTGGTGGTCACCCACCCAACTACTAACTCACCGGCGTGTGGCTTAAGTACGGCTGAGCGGACGGGAAGCCCTGTTTTCCACACCCTATGGTCGTATGTATCAGATTACATGTGGAAGAGTATCATAGAATAAACCATTAAAAAATAGTTTGGCGATAGTAGGCAATTCGATAACAGGCGATTGGAATGGTGAGAAGTATACCGAGTAAGAGGTTGTAAATTAGGGCTCGGGTCACCACTTGCCGTGCGAACGCCATATGTTGTAGACGTGGGTAGATTATAAGGGGTCATAACAAGAAGCTTTCATTATAAGACCAGTTTCTTTGTTCGGTTTCTATGTAGTCTTTGTTTGCCAATGTCGCTGTCAAATATTTAAGGCGTCCAACTTCATCCACGGTATGTGTATAGAGAGAACCAGATCTCGGTTTACTGAAATCCCAACTTTTCTTCCTCCCATTATCAAATTCTTGACTGTATGTTAGTCTTTCAACTTGACAAGGTGCACAGTTTTGGTTGAGTTACTGGTTCTTCTCGAATATGCAGTATGCTTGTCTGAAGTATATATTGCTTAGAATTGTGGAGGATTTATGATCTAAAGGGGAATGTGATCCATTTATATAATGTCCACCTAAGGCCTCAAGTAAGCTGGCTGCTATTTACACACTATAAATTTGTTAGGGGTGCAATTTTCTGATCAAACTTTCACTTTTATTCTCTGATCAACCTCAGGTCTCTATGATATCAGTTGCCTCTCACTTATCACCCTCACAAACCATCCTTCATCTTCACAAACCACCCCTCTCCTCTCCTTCATTTCTTCGTCATCACGCGAAGTCAGAGCAATGTCATCCAACAGCCGTCTTGGTCTCCGGACGATCTTCGTAAGTCATTGTGATCTTTGATGAAACCTCAGATCTCGCTGACATCGATCCTTTTAACGTATAGCAAGCCGAACGCACGGTAGCTGCTTATCTTGGGTTCGATAATGTCGTTGACCTCCAGCGGTTTGTGATTATGTGGCCATGCCTTGAGGCCGTGCGACTTCTGTCTGCTCTTCCCGGCCTGACCAGCCAGAGTATCGTATTTCAGAGGACGGCTGAAGCTAGCCAGTCAATGGAACACGACCATCAAGTTGTTCCCAACACTGAATATATCCAACACTGCTGGGTGGTATGCGTGTTGATCGTCCTGCGGCATAATGTCACAGTTTACGAGACCAACACTTTCCAGCAGAACAGAGCCCGAACCATTGTAGCGATCAATCGCATGCCATCTCGCTTCTGGATTCCAGATCACGTCCTGGAGGAAGACGACTTTCCTCCGCATCCAATTATTCGGCCAACTGTGCGGTCTACTGAGCCTGCCATCCTTCAACTTCATCGCTGCCTTTGCCTTATTCAATATCTTGAACTCTCCCACGGCTCGGAGTTCAGACGGGAGATATACTTGGATGCCCGTGTACACTTCTCCGGAGAGGATTTTGACGTCACCGAGCACGATATCCCTTGGTGGATGCGACACTCTCCATAATATAAGCAACGGCAAGCTCTCGGTTAGGAGATACACGTAAAGCTCCAGTACTAACAGGAGGCTCACCTATAACTTGGACTATTATATAGCCTCCTTTGCTCACTAGTTAGGTACTTTTTAGGCTGTACGGTCTTGCCCTTCTATTGTCCTATCAGCGCCCTCACACATATCATCTGTGGTGAGCGACAGCGTTAGCTACAAACGCATCATGTCAGCTGTAAAAATTACTCTCGTGAATTGAACTTTATCTCCCATTGTCATGATGAGTCAATTCAACTCCATGGAGGCTTTATTCAAAATAAACTTTCTTGTTACACAAAACGTGCCGTTTGGCCATAATCACTCGTCCGATCCTCTACCGTGACGGCAACTCCATAATTAACCATTATATTCCGCCTATCACTCGGATGCGCCAATTTCTCCTGACTGCTTGATGGACTGGTAGAACGGTATGCACTCGCCGACTGGTACGACTCCTCCTTCCCCCTGAAGCTATTCAAAGGAATATCCGTTCTCCCAAACGCACCCGAGCGGTGCGATGGCATACCACTGCCTCCACGGGCCCGCAAGTTGTACGAGTCATACGGGTAGGATGTCTTGGAGGGCGAGATGGCAGTTTTAAGGACGCGATAGAGGCCGGGGCAACAACCGATCATGACAGCTAGGAGAATGGCAGTGAGTAAAATGGTTCAACATGCAAGTGGACAAAAGCGGGAAATGTAAGCATACCGATTGATGCCTCGATAGTTCCCCATAACGCTAGCCATGATGGAGCAGGGACTCCGTTTTCAGTATTTCCTAGCTTAACAACGCGGATGGTGGAAATAATGATGCAGACCCAGCCAAAGCAGAATAGCCCGCCAATGCTCAGCTTTTGGCGGGTTTTCATCTGCAGGTTCCAGATAAGGCGTATGGGGAGAATCATGACTTAGCGAGGTATTAGATTAGGTAGTGATCTTTAAGGACGAAAGAGGACAATACGTACTTGCTAGGTCAGTGACTATATCCACTCCATATGCGAAGTACAAGCTGATAACGGCCGCCCGATGGTCGCGTGGAGTGTTGCATTGGCCTGAGGTAAACCAGGCATGGAAGCTCGAGCATGACAACCATGACGAGATAATGCAGCCGGTAAGAAACTGGGAAGAATCTCGTCAATAATTTGAAGACTCGCACTCATGCGGGAAATCCATACCAGGACACAAAATCCCATAATAACCCACCAGGCGATGAGATATTTCTTTCCAACCAACAAGCGTTTATACATTGCCAAGAGCGAGAACTTGATCATCCACAAGCAGAGCCACAACGAAGATGTCGTGACAAAGAAGACAATCTGTAATTGGAGTCCATCTTCCAAAATGGTGGCATAGGGGGGAATCGTTCCGGCACCGACTGCTGCTATTCGAAAGATGACGGGCGAAATGTAGACGTAGAGAATGCTCAGTTCCAAGAAGAATATGTAAGCAACAATCAGAAGGTAATCTTCGGCCTTGAGATCCTTGAAACTTCGAATAGAACCTGCAAAACGAGTGCCTAAAACGAGCGAGGTGAGTACAATCAAGGCAATGCCAGTACCTTTGATGGTATTAGGCCCAACGGTGCCCGTAATGGCCTCTCCCATCCCTTCTTGTGAGACTGGATTTTAGAAAACAGGGACCGCGTGGGCCCGCTGCCATCCATATACATAAAGGCAATTCACCGGAATTTCGACAACCACATGGCAGCCAATATCTTGAGTTTAAGATTCACAGATGGGCACCACCTGCAGCCACCATGCCCAGTCATTCTTGGAGGCGTGCGTGGTTTTAAAACCAGCAGGGATTGTAAAACGCCGACGATGGGCAATATACGCATTTGGTTCGAACGCCAATGCTAGAATGATTCAAGATACATGCCCCACCAGCACCGGGCCAATCGCAGAAGAAATATATAGCACCGGCGGGGTGGATGGCCCGCCCCCTCAGCCCCGGCCCTTATGCCCCAAGTAACCCCTAATGCCCACAGCAGCCGATAACGGGCCGAGGCGCACATGGAGGGGTCTGAGAAAATCAAAGAAAAACATAGTAGGGCTCAAGGCATAATTTAGCATAACCATATCCATGAAATATCCAGACGATCTTCAAAGGAAGGGAAAAAAACACGGCTGGGTAAAACTGCGAATTGAGTTTTGGCTTCTTCTTGTCTCAAACTAAAGCGCTCCCTGCATAAGCCTCGGACCTATGAAGTGTGCCGGGTTCTGGTGGCGTTCTTCATCGCCCTCGCTTAGGAAATTCATCATAATTTCAATTTTTCGGCTTGCGACTCGATAGAAAAGAGAGAGTTCGTAGCCGACAGGAATAACTTTATTCTAGAATAATACAGAGTGCGAAACAAGCGCTAGCGCCGGGATGGACTAGAAGGAAAACCCACAAGTTCATTGTTATGAGCTTCAGGCTAGCTTAACCGTTCGGGTTGCGCCGCTTCGCTTATATTTGGAAGCGAGATTGATTTACGCGTTAACGAAAACGAACACAGCCTTGGGATGCCCAGTCATAATATACTCCAATTATACGACCCCCTTAATTACTTAATTACACCTAATGGCCTACACCAGGGACCATCCCGGAACCTCATCGGATTAGAACCTTTGATCAGCTAACCTCCGAGGAAGTTAAAAGACAATAAGTTTCCTCCACTTGGTTTCTTCTCTTTTTTTTCTCCCAAGTCCTTGCATTTGTCTAGATCTCGCCTTTGTTTGCTCTTTTTTTTTTGGATCATGCATCTTTCGACTCTCATTGGCGGGTTATCCGCGATTTGCGGGGTGACCCTGGCCCAGGGTGCTGTGACCAGCTCGGTTGTTGAAGCCGATGATTTCAGCGTCACCGGCGCATTGCAGGACCTCGGCGTGGATGTGTCGCAAATTCCCGCATTGGAGTCATTCGCCGCCATTGAGACACGGTCAACCGATAAGGCCTGTGCAGCTGCCGTGAGTGAAAACCTGGCGTCAATAGCAAGCTGGCTAAACATTGATCAATCGCTAATCTCAAATTCACCTTAGTGCGCAAGTTTGAGCTTCCTGTTTGGCTCCAAAGTCGCTGCCCAAGAGACTACTGGGTACAGCAATTTCACCAGCTCATTCTGGTCCATGCAGCAAGAAGAGGTCCAACCTCGTTGTGTTTTCCGTCCTACCAAGAACACGGAAGTCAGCACTGCAGTTTTGCTCTCTCGTTTGACTGGTTGCGAGTTTGCTGCTCGCAGTGGCGGTCATGCTGCCTTTACCGGTGCTTCTAGCGCCCCTGGCGGAATCAGCATTTGGTTCAAGGATATGAACGCTGTTACCCTTAACGCGGACAAGACAGTCGCTTCGATTGGGCCTGGAAACAACTGGCTCACTACCTACTCTGCCCTCGAGCCCTATGGCTTGGCTGTTATTGGAGGTCGTGCCTCTAGCATTGGTGTTGGTGGTTTCGTTTTGGGTGGTGGAATCTCCTACCACTCTAACCTGTACGGGTGGTCTTGCGACAATGTTGAGAGCTTTGAGGTAAGATTATGCACCTATTATACTCTCCAGAAAATTCATACTAACAAATAACATGTAGGTCGTTACCGCTAGTGGTCTGATTGTGCGCGCTAGTGCAACTTCTTACGCTGACCTATACTGGGCTCTTCGCGGTGGTGGCAACAACTTTGGCCTGGTTACCAAGTACAATTTGTACACCATCCCCTCCCCAGAGATGTATGGTGGTTCCAGGACCTTCCTCGAGACCGAGTTTCCCAAGGTTGTTAACGCTTGGATCAACGTGATCAACAATGCCACCGTTGACGGCAACGCCCAGCAATATGTCGCCTTCCTCCGGACCCAAGGGATGAACCTTGCATCTGCTGAGCTTACCTACGTAAAGAATGACCCCAACCCCGAGATCTACAAGCAATACAGAAGCATTCCGGCCATTGCCGACACATCCAGCGCCAAGACCCTCGTTGAGTACGTCGAGTACCTTGAGACCTCAAACCCCTTCGGTCTTCGCGAGGTGTACTGGCCTATCAGCGCGGCTCTCGACGAGAAATTCGCCAACTGGGTGTTGGAACTCTTCTACTCGATGATCGCCGAGGTGGCCGATGTTGCTGGCGCCCAGCCCGTGCTGATCTACCAGGGCATCACCGAGCCAATGTTGAAGAACATGAAGAACCGCGGTGGCAACGCTCTCGGACTTGCTGGCTCCTCTGGCCCTGTTCACCTTTTGCACATTTCTTGCTGGTGGAAGAACGAGTCTGATGACAAGACTATCTACGCGTTTGTGAACAAGTTCATGGAGAAGGTCCTTGCTGAGGCTAAGAACGTCGGCGTCTTCAATGAATATGTCTACATGAACTACGCCAGCATGTTCCAGGATGCTGTCGCTGGATATGGTGCTACTAACAAGGCTCAGCTGAAGAAGATTGCTAAGAAGTATGACCCCAGAGAGATTTACCAGACTCTCCAGCCTGGTTACTTCAAGCTTGATGGTCCTCCCGTGACCCCCTCTTTCTAGAAACACTTGGGCATAGAGATGTGATCTACCGGAGAATTTAAAGTGTATGTAAAAAAGCTCCTAGATGATAGTAGATTATCTACATCAAAATTTAATATTTCTGAACCATATTTTATTGCACACATTGTAGTCTAAATGAAATACCTGCTTGAAGAATATTGTAGAAAGAAAAGATGTAGCTCTAAGTAAGCATCCACGGCTCCACAATTAAAAACCCTGGTTCCATCACAGCGTATCCATGTTAGATTCCCATAGTTCTAATTTCAACAACAATTCATCTCCATTATCACATTCGTTCATGCGTCTAGATATCTGCCTATCCAGGCTTTGCTCTTCTCAATACACATAGGCCACAACTAGCCCGGGCAAGGTACATGGAGACCTGAGAATGTATGAGCGACGAATTAGTAAGTGTGAAAAGGGTGGTGCCAGACCTAAGACCTCAACCTTGGATTAAAATCAACATAGAAAAAAAGAAGAGAGGCGCAGACTCGACCCCGAGCCCGAGTGTCTGCCAATTACCCTGTGGGTGTGGGAGAGGCGCGCACTATAACTCCAGTTCGGGGGAGGGCATACTTAATGTATACCCCCGCCCACGCCAGTAGCTATATCATGCGCCTCCCCCGTCACACTGAGCTAACTGGGGCGGATCTGCTGGTAAAGATATGTTTGCCTTCCCTATAAGGGACCTATTTCCCGATTGGCAGGTCACCTATATGCAATCGACCACCAGGCAGCCGGAGTTCATATTCGCCCGTATTACTTTTATTTTAATTTCCCTGGGTCTTAGCTTCAGGCCACCGGATTTGGATTTGGAAGCGGATTTGGAAGCTTCAAATATTACATCCAATACTAGCAATCGGCTCTTTGTGGTGTTCCATCGTTCATCAAATTCACCATCACGATCATCAACCACGAGGCCGTCGTGCCTTGCGGCAGCAACTCTCCAGCCGTGCCGCTGCCTGCTTCAGTTGGCTTTCGCGTTCGCGGACCGTCTTCATCACCATGCTGGTTATATTGTGTCCGGCGGGTGAACTCGGAGACTGGCTGATGCCATTATCGCCATTCTTTCCATTAAGGAAAGGCACCGTGAGTTTATTCGCTAGATCTCCTAGGCGAGCTAGCAGTTGCAACGCTGACTGAATCACTAAGGCAACGTGACCTGCTGGATCGTCTATAGCAAATGCCCCAATCTGGAGTGATGGTAATGGGATAGCCGATCCTTCTGCCAACGCAAAGCCAAACTTCTGGGTATTTTGCGAAAAGGTGAGCTGGTAGGCTTCAATTAGTCGCATATAGGTGGACAAAGCGTGCAATATTGATGTTTGATCCAGGGTTATCTCTTCCTGTTGTGAATCTAAATCTGAATATCCGGAAGTACTCTGGGGTGCGGCTTCGGTGACCAGCTGTTGGAACTGCGAGGAAATGGAAGAGACCGAGTGGGCGGAACCGAAAGTGGAGGCAGCCGATTGACGGCTCATCACTGCTATGTAAATGCCTCAGGTCTCTACCGCGTTCTAATTTGATCAATCTGTTGATATCAGCCACAAAATGCCACTAAAAGTTATTGTCGTTGGTGCTGGTTTGGGAGGCTTAGGCGCAGCCATCGCGTTGAACCAGGCCGGACATGATGTTCAAGTTCGTATTCATCATCCCAAATATTGATTTCGATAGATTGACTCTTCACTCAGGTTATTGAGCAATCAGGATTTCTCAATGAGGTCGGTGCGGCTATCCATATTGCCCCTAACGCGAGTCGCATCCTGAGGGAATGGGAATGCGACTTCCAAAAGCTGCAAGCATCCCAGTGCAATCGACTTCAAGTGTGGAACTCAGCGGGTGAACTTCTTTGGACCCCTATTGTATGCTTTCTCTCTCCGAGGATGAATGATTCCTCAGACTCACCATTTAATGTAGGTGACCAAGGAACTCCAAACAATACTGGATATCCATGATGACTGGCTCTTGACTCATCGTGTTGATCTACACAACGCCCTGCGGGAGACAGCTGCGAAGGAGTTTAACGGCAGACGGGTGAACATCCTGTTGTCCTCTCGTGTGCAATCAGTGGTACGTAATAGCGGTGATTGCTTTTGATACTTCAAATCCATTAACTCTTCCAGGATGCCGAGACGGGAGTCGTGACACTCGATGAAGGAACGACGTTCACCGGTGATTTACTCATTGACGCCGATGGAATTCACGTAAGATCTCCATGAAAGGGTTAAGCTACGAGTGCATGGTTCACTGATTAGTCCAACAGTCCCGAACTGTCCGCAGCGTCACCGGAGAGGAGTCACGAAAGGAAAGCACTGGCCAAAACTGTTTCCGATTCCTGATTCCCATATCCAAGGTACATGATACTGAACTGGCTGCCTCTCTCTTGGAAAAGACTGGTTTGGATGGTCTCCATGCCTTCACAGCGAGCGACCGGCGACTTGTGTTCTACCCTTGCCGTCAGGGTCAGTTGTTAAATGTTATGGGTATTCACCCCTCGGGAGGCGACACCTCGGCGAAGGAATCCTCCTGGCTGGATGCCAGTGACGTGGAACATCTTTTCAAGACCTATAAAGACTTTGGCCCCGAGATCCGAGAAATGTGTCGCCTCGGTGAAGATGTGAAGCTGTGGAGTCTAGGATCCCGTTCCCCCCCCAGCAAAGTTTGTTAAAGGCAGGCTTGCTCTTGTCGGAGACGCAGCACACCCCACCCTTCCTCGTAAGTTTTCTGCCTTCTGCCACAAAGTAGACTGACCTACTACGATGAATTTTGCTAAATAAGGACATAATACAGATCAAGGTCAGGGTGGTGCTCAGGCATTCGAGGATGGCGCGGCTCTTGGCGCGCTATTCCCTTCGGACACAACATCTGAGCAGGTATCTGCACGCTTGGAGTTGTACAACGAGGTCCGATATGAGCGAGCATTGACAGTCATGATGATGTCGAAGGCCCCTGACGAGCGCCGCGCGGAGATGGTCGACGAATTGCGCAAATATGTGCCGAACGCCGAACTTCCGAAAGATATGTTTTCTTTCACTTGGCCCTCTAACCCGGCACAAGATGCCCAGGGGCTACTAGCAGCTACCCAAGCAAATGCTTAAAAGGTTGCGCTCGGGAGAATTTCGGCGAAAGAGCAAGTTATTGACAAAATTGGCCTTAACAGCGAAGAAAGATTGGTTCTTCGCAAGAAAATGCTGCGTGTTTGGCTTCCATCGTCCCATTAGCTGCGTTATACTCCTTACTATCGGAACATTTATTGGAGTCAACAACAGCATGCATCGAATAGCCTTTTTCTTTTTAGGAAAAGGGGGGTAGATGTGCCAGCATCCACTTCTTTGCTGCATGTACCTGTAAAATGT
Organism: Penicillium samsonianum; assembly: GCF_028829775.1. Taxonomy (NCBI): domain Eukaryota; kingdom Fungi; phylum Ascomycota; class Eurotiomycetes; order Eurotiales; family Aspergillaceae; genus Penicillium; species Penicillium samsonianum. The sequence goes on along the minus strand of NW_026643260.1, from coordinate 912,367 downwards.
CATATTCAATTCTCCACACGAGCCAATAATTGGCTTGTTTAGTGTGGTACCCGAGTCAAGATTACCCGGTGGAGAGCCGATGGTATTACCGTACTCCAAACCATCTACTAGTAGATAGCAGGGAACTACACCGGCCATCCTTATACGGGCCCGTACAATATTAAATAGCAATATCCCAAACTCTGCTATAGCTAGTCGCTAGTTTTACGATTTATCCTGACGTCTAATGTTGACAAGCGAATACTCCGGGCAATACGCTAGGGCTAAAATTTCCAACAAATTACCTTGGATCCGGGAATTACCTTTTTCCACGCGTTTGACCAAGAACCTTGGAATAAACCTACTAAACCCCGGAATTCGGGAGCCTCAGCAAGAACCTCGCGACGCGTATCGTTTGGGGTTTGGTGTTTCATTCAATGCACGTGACTGTAGACGGAAATTGAACGTCGATCTTCGCCCCAAGAGCGGAACTTCCCCGTCTTTGACAATTATTGAATGGATGCTCCTAAATAATTCTTCTCTCACTAGTCACTTCGGACTGAATCAGTATGCACAGGCTGTCTCTGTTATCTCGATCTGCCTATCGGTTACTTAAACAATGCAATCTACCGACATAAATTGTGAGATCTGTAATACCTCCTTTCAGAGGCGAGAGCATTATGAACGACATCTCCGCACCCATACCAAAGAGAAGCCGTTCTCCTGCACCCAGTGCGGCCAGCGCTTTGGCAGAGTGTACGTCTCGAGCGCTAACTTCACCTGCCGAGCTGAAGTGCTAACCAGCAGCAAGCGACTCACTAGCACGCCATTATACCACGATCCACCAAGGCTACCTCGACCGTAAGGATCCCACAGCTGATCGACGTCGGATAGCCAAAGCGTGCAAGCCGTGCAACATTTCGAAAGTCCGGTGTGATGGGGAACAACCGTGTCAGCGCTGCCGTTACCAAAATAACGGCCCCGACTGCTATTATGAACCTTCTAATAAGCGCAAAATGAAGGACTCCCAGGCTACGAGAAACACTTCCTCAAAGGAGCATTCAGTTGATTCTCTTTGCCAACCGGTTGAGGATTGCGGCCAACCTGCCCGGAAGAAAGCAAATGTTGCTCTGACAGAAGCGCCCGCCGCCGTACAGACGCCTACCCAACCCAGCCAGTGCCATGCAACACCCGCAACACTTGAAGGCATGTCTGATAACGGGATATTTGGGGGCACGCCATCTACGACATACGAGGGTTTTCAAACCTTCAGTGCCGAAGGAGCAGAGCTGGAGAATCTCTGGAATTTTGACCTGGACATGAACTTCTTCCCAAGCTTGTTTGACCTCAGCACAGGGGTCGAGCTACCCGATAGTCTCTGGCCGGTGCCAAAAGAGCCTGAAGGGCTTGCAACTAGGACCCCTGGACCTCCCACGCCCTCGACTCCCGCAGCCGTGGCTGATATTTACACCCGCGGTCTTTCCCCACCCCTAGAAGGAGAAGCCATGGAGCCGCGGCAATATCAGCCGAGTTCCATTGATATCGACGCGCAGTTGTCATTCCCCGATATGGAAGACATTTCCCCAGAGGAGGTGGACCAAGAAAACCTGGTGCATGTCCCTGAAGTGTCAAATACTGTCGTCGACCAGATAGCCCAGTTGGCATTGACTATTCAATCGACATCAACTTTTCCAAGTTTTGTTGATTTAAGGATACCACCTGCCCCAGTAATCAACGCTTGGGTGCAGCTCTACTTCGAACATTTTCATCCAGTGTTCCCTTTCCTACATAAGCCGTCCTTTGGAAGGTCGGACACACATTGGCTGCTCATATTTGCTGTTAGTGCCATTGGGGCTCAATTCTCTGGGTTACCCCAATCGCAAGCCTGTTCGAGGGCAATGAATGAGATGGTCCGGCGGTCGACATCATATCTGGTAAGACCTTTTGAATAGCGTTTCCCAGTAATATGCGAGGTAATGCAAGACTAACGCCCGATCAGTGTGAACATCGTAATCAAAATGGTCGTGAACTGTGGTTGACGCAGGCCATCCTGCTCAATCAATTGGCCTTACGGTATTCTGGGGAGCGGAGAGCCCTTGAGATCGCTGAATTGTTGCAAGCGCTTCCTGTAACTTTGGCTCGTCGGAAACGATTATTCACGAACTATCTACCTCATGAAAGGGTATCTCATCTCGACCTACGCCTGGACCAGACATGGCAGATCTGGACTTTTGACGAGGAGAGGCGGCGAACTGGCTTTGCAATCTGGGTAAGTCGATGAACAGTTTGAGCCTAAACAATGTCAGCATTTTTGTTCTAATGTTAGACTCAAGTTGATGGATTCGGCTTTTCAAACCGACTTTGACCTGACCCCTGTAATGAGAGTCCATGAAATGCAGAACTCCTTGCCTCAAGAGGAAAAGCCATGGGCGGCATCCAGCGCACAGGCCTGGGCTGGCTTTCCAGCTCGCACGAGTAATGGTAATGAAAATTCCACTGATTGCTGTACTTCTTCTAACGAGGCAAATAGCGACCAAGTTCCCGCAGACTCTGCTTCAGTTGTTGTCCGATCCAAGCCGGACCGCAATATGGAACAAGACAGGAGTGCTCGGGAAAAGCGTTATCTTGCAGCAACTCCTCAGTATTATCGAAGACAACCGCCGCCAGTCATTATATTGTCCCCCCAATGGCACGGTTGTTGATTGCACGGCAGCTGCAGATGCACTGCGACAAATCCTTGCAGTGACATATGCCCAAGGCCAAGAGCTTCCCATGAACGAACTGAAGGCTCTAGGTGCTCATCGAATCATGATTTTCTCCGCGTTGATGATGAACAACCTTCCGAAAATGCCTTTGTTGTCGACCGTGCTGAAAGTCAAATACAAGCGATACAGCGATTCCGACTTGGGCCGACTAAAAAGGGAATGGAGCTCCTCCCCCGTCAAGACAAGGCAAGCTGTTGTGTATGCGGCAAACTTGTTTGAAACCGTTCGATCCACCTGCTGCCCGCATTACTCCACACCAGTACTATTGTTCCAAGCTGCATTGGTTTTGTGGCTATACTCTGTTCTTTTGGGCCAGTTACAGAACTCCCCGTCCGACGCGCCCTCTGTCATCATAGGAACATCAGATATTAATAACGCGAAACAGGCTCAGTGGATTGAGACCGGTCGAGGGCGCATCAAGATGTCGGGTGTTGGAAATATCTCGTCTCCTTCAGGCCTGGGGAAACTGTTGGACGAGTCGATTTCCACAATGAGGACCATCAAGTGGTGGGGGATCAGCAAGATTTATGAACAACTCTTGGTTCGACTACGCGCAACATAAAATCGCAACATATAATACCCCGCAGAGTTAGGGAATAAATTATTTCCGTAAGGTCAAGATATCTGACATCCTACGTCTTCCCAAGCTACATATCCCAAGCTACATTGTTTCGGGATCCCGACCTCGGGAAACACTTCCGCTTACGCAGCGGAAGCGGGTATCGGAAGGTCTACGATAGCCACAGTGGATCTTATATTAGAAAGGTTAATCTACGGTTATTTTGTATGTTACAGACCCTGACCCGACTCCACCGGCAATTCGGTCAGGACATTGTCCTCCGACCTTCTATCTCCGAATAAAACCCAAGATTTTCTCCGATCTTCAAGACTCGCTCAAATGCACCCTTCCTTCCCAAATTCTTCTACCCCGACAACAACAATCATATACCAGCATCCTAAAGTAAACTGATCATTCCCACTTGAACACCGAAACATCACACCTGTGCACATTCGACATGCAAATACCAAAGCCCTTTTTGGGCGCTGTGGGAGGCTCGTTCGTCCTCATCCAGCTCTTGTTTCTTGGAAATATGAGCTACCTATATGGCACTGCCTTCAATGACTCGCAGCGGATGAAGGCTTTCAAAATTCTTCTCGTCGACTACGACGACGGCATCATTGGACAATCAGTTAAATCCGCCTATTCCCAGCTAGCAAGCCCTGGCTTCCCGACTCTCATTGAACATTCATCGACCGAGTATCCGGCTACAAACGATATTCGTGAATCCATCTGCAAAGGTCACTATTGGGGAGCGATTTACTCCAATCCTAACGCCTCTTCACAATTGTCTGCCGCACTCGCCTCTCCTGAAGCTGCACAAACATACCAAAACTCCGAGGCATTGACTTATGTTTGGAACGGCGCGAGGTATCCCTCCTACGCCCAAGTTATCTCTTCGAGTCTCCAGATTCTGGTGCAGGGAGCCAGAGGTGCCTACAATGCTATGAATGGGACAGCAGCGATGTCAACAGCCAACACCACGGATGCACACATCGCCCAGGTATTATTCGACCCAATCGGCGCCACATCAATCGATATCAAGCCAACTAACCAGGGTGGCCGTTTCTACTACAACACTGTCTCGATGGTAATGGTCATCCTACCACAATTCTTCTTCGTCATGGCCCTGAACGGTATTTCGGCCGAAACCAACATCCTCAAAACTTTGTCCCTGAGACAAAACATCGCTCTTCGACTAGGCATATCTGTGTTCTTCACTTTCATCACATCACTCTGCATGAGCGGCTATATCTGGGCCTTCCAAGAAGATTGGGGAACCACACCTAGCCAATTCCCACTGACGTGGATGATCCTCTGGCTCGCCATGCACCTCAACTTCTTCATCGTCGATTCGGTCACAGCGGTGCTTCCGATCAAGTTCATGCCCTTTTTCATCCTGACTTGGGTCATCATGAATGTCGCAAGTACTCTCAGTCCGTTCGAGTTGTCTCCTGGATTCTACCGCATTGGATATGCTTTACCCGCATATGAGCTCTACCAGGTCCTTGTCGATATCTGGACTCATGGCTGTAACCCAACTCTCTATCGATCACTGCCTATCTTGTTCTCTTGGTGGCTTCTCGGGATTTTCGCCTTTTTGGCTGGAATGCGCAGGCGGGTGCTTTTGTTCTCCGCCGACTCCGGAGAGCCAACTATTTCCGACGATGAGAAAGTCTGATCCGAGAGTTGGGTAGACCTTGCTGTACAAAAGGATGTCAGCACATGATGAGTGAAAAGGATCCTAAAGGAATATATTAAAAGGTTCCCAGCGTGTATCTTCCCCTCGTTTAATCTTTTTTGTGTGCTTTCATAGACCCTTCCCCTTTTTATCTGTATACATATCTCTAATCCATTCCGTTTGTATCTTCCACCTTACAAATCTCAAATATAGAATTCCTGGAGGAAACAAACAATTATATTATCGCACCAATGCATTGCCATTTTTGGACTTTGTATTTCTTTCTTTCATTGGTTAACAATCAAATATCATGCTCCCACTTCTGTTCATAATGGTTTTCCTCGCCGCCGGCGTCACGGCGAACAAAGCCGCCGGGAAATACCAAGTCCTGTTCTTCTATCACCTCTACACGCTCGAGGTCGCCGCCCACGGCCTCAAAAACTCGCGCATGGCGCCCGAATGCGCCAAAAGCGGCATTGTCTGCAATATGAAGGAATTCATGAAAGAAATCTGCCGGATTCCAACAAAATCCCTACCGCCCAATTTTGATAAGGTCAACTGTGGGCTCGTCGGCGAGGGTGAGGACCACGTTTTCAGCACCGAGATTGACAAGTCTGGCTTCAAGGGCGCCTTGTACAATGAGAAACTCTTCAACGATTGGGACCAGGAGGAAAATTTTGAAAACGTCATGAGCGAGGCAGAGGATATTGGCATGAAGGCCATTTCCAAAGTCGGGGCCAACAAGCCGATCGACCGTGTCAACATGATGCTGGCTGCGCTCAAGACCCATGCCGACGCCCGGCGCTATGATCAGGCAGAAAGATTCGCCGCCAAGTTTAGGGATGAAATGAAGAAAAAGGGGATCACCGTCGCGTACACTGATCCCATAGAGAGGCCGCCAGTGCCGGGTTATAGAAAGATTGAGACGGACAAAACAATCATTGACACCCAGGCCACGGTAGGTTTTGATAAAGTGCAGCAGGCGGTGATGAACTTTGTCTCCAGGAAAATACCTCGATAATCCCTTATCAAGATCAAACGTCCATCCCTCGTGTTATCACCCATCTCGGCCCGTGTCGTTTCAGGGCCACAGCGTGCGAAGCGCGCGTCACCAGTTACAACCCGTGGGTCTGCGCGAGGCTGACTTGGGGCTGAGTTGACGCTAGAGAAAACACAGCCCAATTTGGCGCCAGGCCTCGCTCTCATTGGTCGTCTTTGTTGGTTGCTCACGTGCCGCATACCCTCACGTATTTGCTTCTCGGTCTTTGTGATATATTTATGTATCGTATCATTTTAATTCCTCTACCTCCCCCGAAACACACAGCAAGAACATAATCAAAACAAACACCATGCTCACCCTCACCCTCAATCCCCCTACAAAATACAAACCAGGAGACTCAGTAACCGGGGAAGTAAGATACAACCCAAAAAGAAATGCGTGGTTCCTATCCTACCCCATCCGCCTCCTCGTACAGCTCATTGGAGACACAGAAACGAAAGTCGAATCACATAGTGGTCACGCTACATTTCTCCATTTCACGGCTATCGATCTATATCTTTCGCATAGGGAACATATTTGCCCTTTTTCATTTCCGTTTCCGAATGTCCTTGCGACTGCGGATACGGATGCGGACAGTCATCCACAGACTGTCCAGATGCAAAACATGCAACAAGGCGCGAAACAACACCTTCTCCCGCCTTCCTTTACTGAGGTGATGGGCGGAGTAGTCTCCGAAGGAACAGTGGAGTATGCCGTGACCGCCTCGATCTGGATCCAGGATCACGGTTCGATCGGGGGATCTACACGAATATGCGAGGGAAAAGTCCCAATTACATTTGAGTCAAGTTACGGTGGGCCAAATCACATGAGAATACGGAAGATGAGGCCGTCTATCGCGGTGCGGAGGGATTGCGTGGTGAGGAGCTTGATGCTTCTGCCTAAGCACAGCCATCATATCAATTCAGAAAAGAAGGACCAAACGGGGTTACAGGTGGTGCCGCATTTTAACTTCCAGATCTTCCTGGATACCCCTACTTATGGATATCTGGGTGGCTCGAGAGAGTGTCTTGTGAATATACTACCCGCGCCCAGGACGTCGACGGCACCGAGCATCCCAGAGTTTTGGGCGAGAAGATATAGGGTGCGTTTGGTGGGGTTTACATCGCTTTTTGCTCCGTCTTCCAAAAGTCGGGGAGATCACACAGTGAAAAATGAGAACGTGGTCCTTGATATTGAGAACCGAAACTGGGGAGTCCTCTTATCGAATGGGAATGGATATACAACATGGATAAAGGTGGCGATACCGGCGGACGAACGTATAGCGCCCACCTTTACAAGCTTTAATATTGAGAGAAGGTATTCTTTGCATGTCGAGGTGTGGGTTGAGTGTGCTGGGGAGGAGTATTATGTGCGAAGTAAAAATTGCTTTCTCTTGATGCCTGTTCTTAGTCGTGTGAGTTCAATTGTGCCTGAGAAGGGCGAGGATAGTTCACGAGATTCGAAGGCGGTGCTGGGCAAGGGAGATAGAGGCTGTGATGATGTCGCTCTGTCGCAAATAACCTGGCCAGGCGCTGCTAACGAAACGAATCTACACCACAAATGATTCCCGCTCCCGAAAGACGCGAATGACCGAGCAAAACATTAACTAATTTTAACTAAATCCTGTCTTGTCGGCCACTTCCTCGCATAATCCAGATAACGTGTCTTTCCTGTAAAATTTGAGTCTGTCAATAAGAGTCAATTTCCATGTCTTTTCCTGTCGTTTCATGGCATACCGCGGGCGAAAGCGAGCGTCACCAGTTTCACGAAGCTAACTTTGGGGGTGTCTTGGGGTATTAGGAGATACACGTGAAGCGTGCGGGGTCAAGGAAAGGGGATACGTAGTCACGTTTTATTCAGCCAATGGCAGTAATTGACCACCGTACCCTTGCCCGAGAGGCGGCGTCCTTTTCTCACTGTTTCATAGCCTCAAGACATGAGCTGTCTCTGGCGCTAAGATACGCGACCGTGCGAGTTCTGAAACCGTTGAGGGCGCCCAGTTGGCGATCGGGTGGCCTGCCTGGTCTTGAGACCCCGGTCTCCGAACCCGTTGGGTCCCTGATATCGGGTCCTCTGCTTTCGGTTTGGAATCACTAAACCCAAGTAATTGGCCTTGGGCTGCTAGTCTTCAGTTCTTTGTCGCAAATCACTGTCCCTTGGACATCGTCCTTGTTTCTTCCCGAGATCTGAGACTCTGGTCCAACACTTCTGTTGGCCTTGAAACAAAGTCCACATGCTTGATTCTGATTTGAACCCTCTCAGGACTTGGGATTTGGTACACGTATATTCAGAGGTCGCAGGACATCCCCACAGTCTAAAAGTTACACCAAGCAGGTAGATCAGAAATTCCGTCGCCCAGTCTTGCCATTGAAATTATCCAGCTTAGCGCCATGTTCACTTTATCCTCTATATGAATGTTAGGCAAATATCGGTATCATTACCTAGAAAGTAGGCTCTCTAGAAGGGAACCAAACCGATCATGTTGGTAGTACTCGTATTGAATTGTTTGCCGCGCATCATGTGTTTAGTGATAAAGATATCCCTTTCCTGGCCTGCAAAACAACATTAGTCATGATCTTGGGCTTACTGCTTGCCTGGCCTCTATCATTGGACCTATTATCCCTCGCATTCTATTCTTGTGCCAGCTGCAGAAACCTTCTAATTGCTCGCCAAAAGGATTGTTTTCATGCGGCTTGATCCTTGCAATGTGATTTGCGGGAGAAACATTCCTTCACCAGTCAATGATGACGTCGTTCCTTTTCTTCTTACATAATAATTCGACTAAGCTTTTTAAGCCGCTAATATCTGAGTGACAGCCAGTCAGTCTATGCTCCCGGCACATCCGTGCCATCAAAGCTATGGGAAATGGGGGCAGCAATGCCATCATTATTACTACTGCGGTTTTATTGGGATTTTCCCTAGTCACTGTCAGTCTCCGCTGTTTTACTCGGTTGAAAATTGTAAAGTCTTTTGGGTCCGACGATACGTTGATGGTAGCGGCAGCAGTAAGTATTATTGAAAAAGTGCCTCTTGAGTAATCAATCATCAAACTTAGATACGCGCAGGCATTCAATGTGGCATTCGCTATATGCGGAATCGTGGGCGCCTTGTACGGGATGGGAAAGGCGCAGGCGTATTTAAGTCATAGTCCGGACGACGTTCGCCGCGGCTTGCTGGTAGGTGTTCGTCACGCGCATCCTGTCACATCCTGTGATATTCAACTAAAGCTTGCTGACTGCTATTGCTGATAGTGTTGGTGGCTAGGACAGATCTTCTACGTATTTACTTGTACTATTGCTAGGCTATCTATTGCCGCCACCATTCTTCGCCTTACGGTCGAGCGCATTCATTCGTGGATTCTTTACGGTATTATGGTGATTTCGACGGCGGTGGGAACCGTTTTTCTTTTCTTCACGATATTTCAATGTCGGCCAGTTGCATACTATTGGAATCGATCATCAACGGAAGGCCGATGCATTGACATCAACACTCTTCTTGGTATCGTCTATATGTACAGTGGGGTAGCGGCAGCATGCGATTTTACTATTGGCTTTCTGCCTATTTTCATGGTTTGGGGGCTTCAAATGAATCGTGGAACGAAATTTGTTGTGTCGACAATTCTGGGACTTGCTTGCATGTTCGTATGCTCTGCTTACTCTCCCATCCTGGAGCTTATGCTGATCATAAAAAGAGCTAGCATTGCTGTCATAATACGCATCCCATTTGTGCATTACGCAGGCAAACCAGACTTCCTACGTGAGTTGATTTCATCTTCCAACCCGTCATTCTTCTAATTCGTTCGCAGACGAAACAACACAGATTTCAATATGGTCGAACGTAGAAGCCAGTCTAGGCATCGCTGCCGGTAGCCTAATGACGGTTCGACCTTTGCTTCGAGCATTGGTCACTTCTTTTCCGATGCTGCGCAATTGGTCTGGTGGTGATGAGCTTGGATCGCGTTGGGAATATCAAACTCAGCATTCTCATTGCGGGCATTCTGCAAACTAACGAACCCTACCTCATGGGTTGCAAGCCAGGAGATGGACGAGGAAAAATTTGCTGCACTTGAAAATGGATACAATGTCTTCTCCACTAACCAGCTACCGTACCTTTAGAAATTGTTCTGTGGTGACACCTTGAACATTTCGCTGGCCTTTTTGTGAATGCACCGTGTCTTGTATATGAAAAGGTTGGGTTTGCATCAGTTCCCGTTCTAGTTCTAGGGATATGATTAAGCCCGCACATGAACTAATGCGAAGCCCTTGTGCTGAACGGTGAAAAGTTCCCCGCGCTGAGCTTCCTTTGTGAAAAATCAGCTGAATGTGTTTCAGTATCGAAGGAGTGACTTCGGTGGAGCAGCTAGTCCAGATCATCAAGCAGCGGAGAATCAAAGGCTGGCGATGAACCAACTTGGTCATACATGTTAGCTGCTCTAGCTAGCTATACTTAGGGAACTTATCGATATTATTTATCTTAACGATTTCTTAGTGTTTATATAAGATAAAGAGTTATATACTTAAGCCTTAAAAAAATGTTCGAAAGGTTAAGGAAAGTAGAGCCTAGGCTGCGGCAACATCCTCAATATCCATGGATATCCACATATCCTCTCCGCTACTTGAGGATATGGTATGCCACCTAATATCCTCTGGATATTTGAGGATATCTAGTGGATAGGAAATATGCTAAATATGCTAAGCGTTATAATTTTTTTAAATCTATATTATTACTTATGTTTACCCTTTAGATTACTATAACTCTTTACTTGATTATAACTTAATAACACCCACGAGCAGACTAATACTTCGGTATAGATTTACTCGGCGCTCTACCTAGTATCCTTCCTCGATACCTCAAAAGGACCTATTCTGTAGTAAGGCCTTTTAGGCAATAGTACGGTTGAGAGAACAGTTCGTTAACGTTAGAAGACTGAGAAGCTTAAGGCAAGTATAACCTGGAACCCTTCTAACCTAACTGTGACCAGTTGGCAGTGCGTAACATAATAGACGCCGAAATATTAGGTTAGAAACTTTATAGCCGATAGTCACGCTCGATTGTACCTACGGTTGGCTTATTATGCTAAGTACCCTTTAGTCTCGCTAGAATCAACTCTTTCTATCCCTAGCTCCGCGCTGCTGAATGTTGTTTCTTTCCTATGTACTCGCAGCCAACTAATATTGCCTTTACTAGAATCTCTGCTCCCTGGCGGTACAGATATAGACATACTCTCAAACCTAGGATGAAGATTGTCTTTCTTTAGGAGAGTATAACCAAAAGTCCAGACCTTGTTAGAAAGCCTTCTATAGGAAACCGAGCATAGTTTCCAGACAACTATATAAACTATTGCAACTACCAAGGCTCACGAGCTAGGTTCTCGTGATCGCCACCCACCTCGCGAGATTATAACACCACTATCAAACTCCGATGAGACACTGGACACAAATAGAACCAGCTGGACCAATAAAACACCACGCGTGAATTTAGACAGATGCAGGTACGGTTCTGCGATGCAGATTCCAGCGACGACCCACGGGACAGTGGATCAAGGGAATTCTATTTATGGCCCGAAGATGAAATTGGATGGATTTGCAAAGGTCCAGACACGATCCACAAGCCCAAACTTGACGGCCGTCAGTGTCCGATGGAACAGGTCTTTGTTGCTTAAAAGGTACGGTTGAGGTACGGTTGAGGTACGGTCGAGGCAGGTCAGGTATTTAGAATTCCACACACAGACTTGGAGACAGAATCGTAGGCTAAAACACGATCCATGGTTGTGTTCTCCTAGTTTCTCTCACAAGGAAGTACCCTGTTTCGCTGTCAAGTGGCAAGCAGATGCTTCTTTATCTATCTGGTCTATAAAACGTTATACAAGCTATCTATATGGGAAAGTGCGGGTATCAATTAATTTTCAGCAGAATAGAGCATTCCAAGTGGCCTGAAGAATTTGAAGACCTACAGGCATAAATTTGGTTTGTGCGAGACGGCAACTGAAGTGATACAAAATGTCACATTAATGACTTCGAGTACGCCTGTGGGCCCTCAAGTCGCAAGTGCAGCCACGACATCTTGTTTTCCTTTCTTTTTCGCAATATCCTGGACACTTTCGCCGTTGCAATCACAAATGGAAAAGTCCACCTTTTGGGTCTGGGTGAGAATTGTATGATATGCAAGTCTCCCCCTTGTGCGGCGTGAAAAACTGCGGTTCTACCTTCACTGTCCCGCAAATTGAGATCAATATCTCCAATTTTCAACAAATCCTCCACAATCTGCCAATCATTTACGGCAATAGCGTGCATGAGAGGGGTTCGTTTCTGGGCATCCTGGAAGTTGACATTGACGCGCGAACTGCGCAGAAGAGCCTCCACAAGCTCAACATTACCAACTGCCGCAGCCCACGCCAGAGGGCTTTTCCCCCCTGTCCAAGCCAGAATGCCTTTTCCAGCTGTCATTTCCACTTGCTCGTTTCGGGCCATCATCAATCGCCTCTTGTTCTTTTGCTCCAGTAACATGAGCTCCATTTGATAGTCTTGGAGCGCATGATTCTGCGGCATACCGGGGTCGAGAGGCGATCTTAAGGAAATCCCTGTAGGTGGTCTGAAAGGGAATTTTCGTTTTTCACCCGTTGAATTGCCGGACAAAGGAGGTAAAAGTATATTAGACTCTGCTGTGTCTGAGCTCTTTTCACGTGGAAATGGCTCGTTCGGGTCAATATTAGAGCATGAAAGGAGGCTTTCAAATGCTGGACTCTTCCATATCCCGGATCGAATGGCGCTCCACAGTGCGGCGTTAGCAAAGCCCTTTTCAGCCCACTCCCGTACGAGGGATTGATCTGTGGACGCCTGAGAGAATCCCGCCAATGTTTCTTCCGCCACTTCCCTCGGTAGGATCTCGTTGAGAGGGTAGAAGAATTGCTTGACAAAGCCAAAGTTGCGAGAATTGAGGCAAACTAGTACCATCCTGTCCCAAATCGCCTTTTCTATCAGGAATTCCGCCACTCGAATAAAGGTTTTCAAAGCCTCGGAGCTTGGATCACTTTTGAAAAAGTTGCAAAGCAACACCCAAAGTATTGGTGGCGGTTTGGATGCGTGAGCAATGTCTCTATTCAAAATCCATCTCAGACCATTGGTCTCATTCACTCTGACTAACAGCGGCAGAATATAAATTCCTGCAGCGCCGTGAACAAGGTCGATCACCTGCTTCATAAGAGCATCATCACCCAGCCGAAGGACGTTTTTAAATACAGTTTCCAGAAGAGACCCTTTGCTATCAATCAGAAATGAATCGGGCAGACTCTCCATGGACAACTTCCCCGCTATGGCCCGGCCCTTTTCAGAGGCGATGGACTCGGAATTCGCCAGCAGATGGAGAAAAGCAGGCCAATTATATTCGCCACAAATTGTCAACCTTGTGTAAGGGCGCTCAATCAAAGTAGCCAGTATTTCCAAGTTGCCTTTCTCAGCCGCATTCGTCAAAGGTGTCTCAATTTCCTTATCGATGTTGATCATGCAATTTGCGTCGGCCAAAGGTTTCTCTCCCCCAAGCAACAAATTCACTAGTCGAAGGCCCGCGTTGCGATCGGCCTTTGTTGCGAGAAGGAGGGCGTGGTCAAAAAAAATACGATGCAAATTGAGCTTCTCCGAGCGCCGAACAAAGATAAATCTCTCCCATTGCTGAAAAGCTGTAATTGCTCGACTTGAAAATCCGTCTCTTGTGAGAATTTCTATATCCCTAGCTTGGGATTGCTGATACTCGAATACTTGAGTTCCGATCAAGAAATCTGCGATTCCATGAAATCCCAGTGAGATCGCGGTTTCTAAGCAGCGATGTTGACTTTCCACTTTGCAGTATGGCCACAGCAGTTCCACAATCTCGATATACTCTCCTTGGACTGCGCGCTCGAGAATGCTGGTACTTTGCCCTTCCACGCGAGCTCCTCGGGCAATCAGAATCCTGCAAGCATCTAACTGGCCGCTCTGTACGGCGAACCAGAGAGGGGGATTCCCGTATTTGTCAAGGGCATTGACGTCACACCCTTTCTCAACCGCAGACTCTATATCATCAATGTTGCCTTGCCTCGCAGCTTCATAAAGATCCATCGTTGGATGTTTGCTTATTGTGTTTCAGTCTTGTTTGACTGAGTGAGCAGGAGATTCGCAGGCTGCATCTGTGGTTAGAGATTTTTTTTCCACTAAAACGAATGAAGACAGGAGTCGTAGCACTTAAACGATGTGACATGTACGTTCGGAGTAAATTAGAAACTGGATCCGGGCGCGTAAAGAGATGACATGGTTGGGCTAACGAAGAGGAGGCCGCACTACGGGGACCGGGCCGAACTGGCCATCGGGCGAAAGGTTAGGGGGGAGGGGGAAAAGTGATAATCAAAGGTACTGTTTTTCTCGACGTTGGCTATGAAAACTCTATAGTGCCTTTGGGCAGAGCTGTAACCGTGCCAAGCGCCCAACCACCCATACTGGGGGTTGGTGCGCCCCACCAAAAGTCATTTTTTCACCGAACGTCAAATTTTCATTTTTGTCAACCTATGAAAATACTATTTACAGGTAACCACCAAAACTATCTATATACCAATTTCCACCTATACTATCTCTTGCCGCCATTGAAGCTTCATTCTCAGCTTCTACTAAATCCCTTGCTTCCTAAGCTCGCCGCTGAGCTTCCAATTCCTTAGTATACTTCGTCTGTAAGCGCTTCAACTTCTTAGAATCAGCATCCTATCTTTTCACTATTATCCTATTTGCGCAGATAGGTGAGAGCACTAAGCCCTCAGTTCTAAGAAGCGATTTGCTATTTCTTGCCTTAGTAGCTTCTGCTTTATAGGATTAAGACTTCTTTAAACTCTCCTTAACTAGATTAAGCTGTTAAAATAAAAGCGTATTTATATCTATACTTCGTTGAATACGCCTATATACGCTTTTAGATAGGTGCTCAATTTTTTCTAGATTATAAAGAAGCTTAATATTAAGCTTATTCACCCGCTTAATTATATCTAGTGGGGAGTTAACCGGCCCCTCTTTTTTTTACCAAAAATACGGACCCTCGCAAGCGAGGGTCTGTCACCCATATAAACAAGGCAGTGCAAGTTGCGCATACGGAATCAGGGGGTAACCATACTTACTCGCCATCTGCTTAGTCTCACGAAGCGATCACTCTTAACCCCGGGAGCTTTGGGCTGTAAATTTACTTACCAATAAAGCAAATTGAGTTGCTTGTTCTTGCTGGGGATCTGACTGTGCTATATAACTGGCTGATGCCAAAATAGCCAAGCCAAGGGTAGCCACAACTGACAAGCGCATCATGAAATTAACCCAAGGAATGAGCTTAACTTCTTGTTATATTGACCACCGCAAACCTTTTCTCCCTTTATAAATTTCTCACTCGCCCCAGACAGCTCAAACAGCGGAGGAATCAGGGATCATCTACTGCAACGTCCAGTCCCCTAGTGAACAAAATAATTATCAGCCTGTAAAATGGCATCGGACTTCCGACAAACCCGATACCCTCCACTCTTGGACTGTTATGATTGTGGCGTTATGTAAGTTCCTGCAGCTTTCTGTCACAGATGTGCATATGCATGCACGTTGGTAACACGATGCGGAAGAAAGGACTTTCTGTTCGTCTATTTAACTTTTGAAGTATTCAAAATTTTCCGGTCACTGCAATATGTTAATTGAGGTCTTCATGGCGATGGCAGTTTGTGATATATCCGAAATTTGTCGAGATTAAGGGCATTTGCAATATCTTGGCGTTCTTAGACTAGCTGAATATATTGACACTACTGCTAGGTTTGTCAGCATGGGGGAAGGGAGCAAGTATATTCATTTATTACTGCGCTAAAAGAATTCGCGCAAAAGATCTGCAGTTCTCACTATATATTGTTGGGATAAAGGGTGGATCCATCTGCGGAATACAGGTCGAATTACCACTCCGAATATCGGATGTCCTTGATATTGAGAACGCACCTAATTTGTAGCCGTGCTAAGCCAAATGCTAGTCTAATGCAAAAGTTTCTCCCGGGGGGTGATGGAAAGGCGTATCAAAGATCCGAAGCTCACCGCTTTCTTCGTTCAATTATGTAGGCTTTCAAAGGTTCAAGGATAAGCTCCGGTTTCACAAGATAAATTCCCCGATATCTAAAATTGGCCGGATAGTTATTTGGGTAAATGTCTGGTTTCGTACATCCAAAACTTCTTCCGCTGGATCATCGAGCTCAGAAACAAGACTTTTACGCACAGTGAACGATGAAACCCGTGTTCAGAAAGACCTGAATTTGGCATTTAATTCATCTGTCCAATTAAATCTCTGATAGATGCCCTTCCTCCATGCCCAATACTTGAACAATACGATTCTCCGCTAAATACCGTTCAAAAGCAAGAGAAAATCGCAAGGTAATTCGAACGATTCGTGGGGGAAATCAAGAAAGAGCTTGGGGAAGCCAAGGCAGAGAAATTGAAATGGAGTCTTTCTAGTGGTATTCGGCTTCATGCGCAGCTCCTTGAAAATAGCGATGACTTTGCACGTCGTAGGTCACCAAACCGCTTCGAAAGTCGATAAACCTCAAAGAAATATTAAGATAAGGGGCCCTGTCTCTTCAGGTGGTGGAAATCGACGTATTCGAGTGCGCGCTGGTGCTGAACAAGAGAAAGAGAATGAGGACCGGCGCACGATAAATGCCGCTTGGAGAGGTGTACTTCCAGGCATTTCTCAGGGCAATATGCGTGCGAAAGCACTGGAATAAGCTAGGAACCAAGTCTCCGTGTGGACTCTGGAAGGTGCTGAGAACCAATCTTATTAAGATTCTAGGCCTGGTGGTTACTCGATCTACCGCCTACTTGTATGTTCCTCACAGGTAACTCAACCTTACTTCTCGAACCAGATATCAATCAACCATACTCTCTATTGGACATGCCTAGTACTAGCCTGTAGGGATTTCCTCAAATATTAGAACAGCCATAGCGAATGTCCTAGGAACAGTCCGTGTGATGGCTTCGAAAAACAATACCTACCTGAGACATACAGCTACATGCATCGATCTATATTCTGGCAGGAGAAGGTGTGATTATTTGTCAGGTTACATTGTGTAATGGAGAGTATGGGCATTTGGGAAGAAATGCGTATGTTGAAATGCTTTATAATTTGGGCCTATCACTAGGCATTTGGACGCGAAATTTCAAACACACCACCCTCAGTAACATTACGTCACCTTGTCGACTGGCAACCCCACTCATTGCTCATCATGACTATCACACAGTCCGGTGTCAATGACCAAACATCATTTTATAAAACCGGACGAAGATAGCCAGATAATCTTGAGGAATTCGAGATAAATAATAATTATGCGGCGGACAGAGTTGCGCACAGCTCCAACTTGGGTGGTTTCGGGATATTGCCTAGACTTTCGGGCGATCGATCTCTAGGCAACGCTCACATGGGACGGGACGGGACGGTCGTTCATTCGATTCCCGCAAGTTTGTGGGGTATATGCATGCCTCGCATCTACATGTGTTGATCTATTGCTGACTAATAGGTTGGTTTGCTCTCGGTGGCCCATCGGTAAGTTGCATCCCCACAACTGACTGGTGACTGTATGCCTGTACCATGTAGCGCTGGAACAAATATATAGTGCAAACATTAGTCTCAAAATGCCAAGATAATGCAAATTCGGAGTTTTCGGAAGACCGATACTATTTTACAGACCAATCATTATTTTGATCTATGGGACTAGCGACACAGTGAACGATCACGTCGTATTTTGGATCATTGCCTTCAGCTCAGCCAGCGCTTGGTGGTAGCTACGTATGCACAGGAATTACTAATGAGTGGAGCTCTCGGCCTAACGCGTATTTGGCCGACTCATTTCCGTATTCAAATAAATGCGAGACTCGGCTTGCAATGGATTGTGTCCCCAGTACAGAAATATGGAGATTGATGTATACTTACCCTTTCCGCCTGATTTGATCATTGTGCTGCAATTAGATAATTCAAATTGATAGTTAGATCATCTTGGCAGGCATAGCGGTTGCGTAATCACTCAATTAAAATGTAAAATACAATTACATACGGACTTCCAACCTTAGCGACTACACTATTATCATGTCGTGTGATAGATTAGAAAAGCAATGGCTACCTGAGACATACAGCTGCAAGGATAAATCCACAATTTGGGAGGGGAAAGGGTGATTATTTGTCAAGGTGCATTGTGTAGTTGCATTGTGCAATTGAGGGTACGAGCACAGGCGGCCGGGAAGGAAAGGCGTATGTTGGAATGCTATATAACTGAGGCCAATCCCCAGATATTCAAATTTCGAAAATAGAAAATACAAGCACATACTGCCCCGTTAGCTTTACATCACTTTATCAACTAGTACCCCCACTTTCATTGCTCATCATGGCTATCACACAGCCCCGTATCGAAGACAGCAACCATGACTTTGAATTTGCGAACCGAGGACTTCTGCGAACCGACCGGGATTCTTACATTTTGTCAGACACCACCAATCAAATTGTCTGGGATACCGAGGCTTATGCATTCCTCCAGGAAGAGGCCCCAGAGACTGCAAATGCGTCGTTATGGAGGCAAGGGCAGCTCTGCAGTGTGACCGCGGGCCTCTATCACGTCACCGAAGGTGTTTATCAAATCCGTGGGCTTGATCTTGCAAACATGAGCATTGTCAAAATTCCAAACTCGAACGGAATTATCATCATCGATTGCTTGACCTCGGTTGAGACCGCACGTAGAGCTATTCAGCTCTACCAGGTTGAACATAGAGATAGGCATGGCCAAGACGCGGAAATCAAGGCCCTCTTCTATACACATTGCCATGCAGACCATTTTGGTGGCGCTCAGGCCATTATCGACATCGCAACAAAAGCCGGAACTGCTCTTCAAATCATAGGTCCTGACGGCTTCCTGGAACACGCTGTCAGTGAGAACGTGTATGCCGGACCGGCAATGGCTCGCCGATCTATCTACATGTACGGAGAGGCCTTGGAAAAATCTCCTGTCGGGCAGATCGGCTGCGGACTCGGGCAAGCTTTGTCGACTGGAACCAGCTCGCTTGTGGCGCCCCTACAGAATATCACCAAGAGTGGGGTTCTCGCCCCAGGCATTGAGGGTCTGCAGATTATCTGCCAATTGACTCCGGGAACCGAAGCCCCTGCAGAAGTAAACTTTTACTTCCCTGACTATAGAGCGCTGTGTATGGCGGAGAATGCGACCCACACCTTGCACAATATCCAAACGCTGCGAGGTGCTCCAGTACGTGACGCACGACTCTGGTCACGATATATGGATGAATCGATTACCCTATTCGGTGACAAAAGTGATGTGGTGTTCTCTAGCCACCACTGGCCCACCTGGAACCATGATGGAAAGCTGGTGGTCAACTTTCTATCCGAACAACGGGATTATTACGCCTACCTGCACAATGAGACACTTCGGCAGCTTAATGACGGCAAGACCCCCGTCGAAATTGCGGAAGAGATTGAGATGCCTCCAACTCTGAGTGCGCGGACAAACCTCCGTGGCTACTATGGCTCAATCAGTCACAATGTCAAAGGAGTCTATGACCACTACATGGGTTGGTTCAATGGAAACCCTGCTTATCTGTGGCCACTCACTCCCGTTGATGAAGCAACTGAACTTGTAAAATGTATGGGTGGCAGCAAAGCTGTTCTTGAAATGGCCCAGGTTTATCACACTAACAAGAATTTGCGATTCGCCGCTACATTGTTGGACAAGCTTGTTTTTGCAACCCAAAGCAGTCCTGACGAAAAGAATAGCGAGGTTGCCAAAGAGGCAAAGGAGGAACTGGCGGCTGTGTATACCGAGCTGGGATACAGCACGGAAAATGGAACGTGGCGCAATTTCTTCCTCACCGGGGCCTTCGAGCTGCAAAACGGGCCCCAGGCGGCGATCAACGCAATGACACCTCAGTCGATGATGGCTCTAGGCTTTGACCAGCTATTCGATATCATCGCTATCCGTATCAATGGACCAGAGGCGTTCAAGCAACCCACGAAATATCTTGAAAAGGAAATCACCATTGATTTTATGGTCGAGGACATGGAACAACTCGAAAAGCCAGGTGCGGGATGGCACCTGAGACTCAGCAATGCTGCCCTGACGGGGCATGCCGTTCCATATACGGCATCTCCGAACCCTCGAAACGCCGAAATTACTCTGACTGTCTGGCTCAAGCACCAGGAACTCGTGGCCCTCATCGGAGCTGCAGCTGCTAGCAAGACCCCGAATCTCGACAAGCTCATAATTTCCGGGAACGTGGACGCTTGGACCGATATCACGTCCCTGGTCACTGTGCCAAACCCTGCATTCAACATTGTAACGCCTTAGCTTATCTGGGAATAAAGTATATTTAACCCTATCCTCTATGCAGCTATTAAGAACACGTTCTCCATAGTTCTCACACACTCTTTACAGAAAATATTGAAGAATCATGATTATCTTCCAAAACTTGTAACACAGCTCGCCCTACCCATGGGTCTTCGCCTCTCATTTCTTATGGAATCCTCTTCGGGTCCCCACTAAAGTCTTTCCGCGGTCCTAATCTGGCGAGTTTTACAACATATCGTGCATACTAGATATAGCCAAGGGTCGTTGTGATGTCACGCATAACGAGCTTCACGGCAGGTCCTCAGTCCCTCCGATCCAAACTTGATCAGCCTTGTTTATAGATATGTACCATGTGAATGACGTTTTCGTCGGTGATGGTTGACTGAAAAATCTCTTCTCAAACCAGAATGAGACTTTGCACTCAACTTATATCCATCTAGTTAATAGCTGGTCAATGGCTCTTACTTCACCAGTCTGCACGACTGAATTCCCACTTAGCGTAGGTGGTCATTGCTTATAGGGGAGGTGTGACAAGAATGGTCACGAAATTCAAAAAGTGATCGCCAATCGCTCACCCGTGATGCTACTCGGAATTGGGATATGATTAGGAGGCAGTTGACAGCATAGTTTTGGTCTATCTGGGAGTGGGAGCTATGATTTCCTTAACTGCTCGAGGGAGGAGTTGTCGTAGAAGTGTACTGTCTTCTGATATGCAGAATATTGGACTATAGGTCCAAGCCAAACTTGATCTCCAGTTCTTTGATACGAAAATGTGGTTCTTTCTTTGCTCGAACAATGAGGGTTTGGCGGAACCGGATGCGCAGCCATAGTTGGGTTCCATCTCCAAGACGGCTTGATGTCTCTAGGAGCGCAATTCGAGCCCGTGCGCACCAAAAGTTCGAGTGAAAAAAGTTGTACCTGGATTGAGTGGTTGATAAACTCAGTTTCCAAACCTTGGTGTCATCTCTTAGTGAGAACCTGCCACAATCTCGGAAATCTTGTACAGAAGGTAAACTGGCTCGACTTTTGTCGGTTGCCAACTGCATTTTCCAGTCATGCAATGGAAGTAGATATTAACACAGCAATAACGGTGATCGGAGACGGCTAAGGATTTGAGACACGGCGGCAAGAAGGTCCGAGGCGTTTCCAAACTCGCCCCATATAGTCGCCGTAGTGAACGTAGAATTCGAGTGATCGGACGGTCCTCTCCGGGTTTTTCGTCTTCCTAGTGTGATCGTAGCTCGAGTTGCTTAGATCCATCAAATCCTCATTGTTGTCCGTCGGTTTATGACAACATCAAAAATTCCATGAGAAAGATGTGTTGAAAATTCCCCTAAAGAAGAGGTTAGATATGATACCGATGACAGGGCAGACAAGCAGCCATACCTTCAGATGCTGTTATATGAAACGGAAAAACCAAAGAAAAAACTTTAGAGGTATTTCGCACAAGAGAAGAAGTTAAACCTCATCTTCAAAATGTTCTTGAGGATCGAAGTCAAAAGGGGCGGAGGCGATTGAAGGAATCCGCGGCGCGGAGGAGATAAGAGATTGTCTTGCGGAGGAGATGAGAGATTCCAAGGTTGTCTTGCTGATGGATTAGCCGATCCACTCGGACGTAGAGGCGAAGCCGCAGTATCTAGGCCTTGTAAAAGGATGTAGGCCTGTTGGCTTCGAATTTCATAAGAACTCGATAAAATGGAACGAATGGCCTAGAGAAATGCAATTCCCACGGCGTTCGGCATAGATTCGTCCTCGATCGATGTAGTTTTGGGGTGTCTTGCGATGAGACAGCGTCTCATGGGCAAAGAATTTGAGGAACTCGAGGTGTTGATCGGGGAAAAGAATTATTTGTGGAAAGAGCAAGCTAGTTAGTTAGTTATCCTACTTCCCGGGTGGCCTGACGCGTAAGGCACCGTTGAATTGCAATATCTCAGACTTATTTTGTAGTGACGATGCCTACCACCCCCATTTACCCATCATCTATTCATTGTTGTGTGCTTTCCAGCTTGAAAGGCTGCTGGTTGCCAACCAGCTCTGTTCAATATATAGCATATGCGCATTCACGTAGTCTAGATAGTCAATATTCTCTAGGCCCCAGCTCCTTCAAGGTTTTCATCTGCAGATAAAAGAGAGCAAGGTTCCCGACAGGGAAGGTGGCACCCACGTGATCTGCACATGCACAAATAGGGCCTACGGAGTCCGACAGAATGGAATTTTGTCACTAATCATCAGTACATGCGCAGATGTATCCTCGCTGGCTACCGCGGCAAATTATTATTTTCACTCGCACTTCGCATCTGGGATTCTTTCTATTGGATTGAACGTTGTGTAACGCTAGCCTCGAAACCTACTGGAAAAAGCAATATCCAATCACCACTAGGCAAAAATGCATCGGTGCACGCAAAGAGCACGGACAAGAAAATGAAGGTTGATCATTCTACAGCTAAGTGCCCCATTTCTCCATACTCGACCTTCCTTGGAATAAACTGAGACGAAGATGGAGCCAACCCTACCTAGGAAATAGATCGGCACGTTAGTGGTAAACCTGGTGGGGCCCCTCCACGTCAATCTAATCTTGATTGATGGGGAATATCTGGATGAGACCAGGTTGCATGTTCAGACCAGATCTGATCATTGGCCAAGCACAAACCGCCTTGGCATGGGCTCACTGGCGGGAAAATGTGCAGAAAACATGGTCCGTGAGCCATTTAATTCACTCAATTGGTTCTCCAGTCTTTCCATACGACTGAAACCAGAGGCGCAAGTCGACGGCGATGATCGCTTCTTCAATCCTGATTTATATCTTCAATCTACGGATGAATTGAATAAAACACAGGTGTTTCCATTACCTCGGCAGCCAGGCAACAGCCTGGAGGGGTACATACTTAGCGCAGGAACATGCATCATGCTCAGGCCCAGGCTCAGCGCAACTGAAAGTATGTTCCACCGACATCATCGATCGACCAATCTTCACCCTTTTTGGGTCCATTCATCAATAACCCCGCATCATCACGCCATTAATTCCGGCTATGTCCAGGCTATATCGGTAATGACCTGCAGCTCAAAATTACTTACTATAAGAAGGGCGTCCGCACAGGGTTGGAAACTGACTACTACTCACTTGATTCTAATCTCCTAGGCCAAAAGTCACCAAGAACCCTTCGCAACAAAACGCAATATCCCAACCTTCTAGACCATTTAATAAAGCCCCCTTCTTCAGCAATCAACCCCAAACCCACACAATGTTGGCCCCAACTCCAATCCAGGCAAAGGCCTCAAGCTCAGCTAGAGAACTATACCTCAGTCAAGCCCGCGCCAGCGGCAGCACCGAGGATTGCATGGCTCTATACGAGAAATGGGCAGCCTCATATGACGATGAGGTTGGAGACAGTGCTCAAGACTACGTTGCTCCCGTGCTTGTCGCTCAAGCTGCCATCAAATACGGGCTCTCAAACGGCGCCACAAACAGTGTGATACTAGATGCCGGTTGCGGGACCGGGCTGGTGGGAGTGGCTCTTTCAATGGCCAAGGCCAAAGCAATCGATGGCATCGATCTATCTCCCGCCATGCTTTCTATCGCTAGAAAAACAGGCATCTATCGGGATCTCACAGTCGCAGACATGAACCGGCCGATTGACAAGGCGGACGGAACATACGATCTCGTGTCCTGCGTGGGAACTTTCACTCTTGGCCATGTTGGGCCAGACCCTGCTTTGCGAGAACTTGTGCGTGTCGCTAAGAATAAGGGTGTCGTTGTCTCAACGATCCTGGAAGAGATCTGGGTGCCCGGAGGCTTCAAGGCTGAGGTCGAGAAGCTGGTGGCTGAGGGCGTGGTGAAGGTCTTGACCGACGAGCTTATAGACTATGTAAAGGGACACGGCGACAAGGCAGTGTTGCTCATTCTAGAGAAGATCAACCGCGACTGAACGAAACCATTGCCAATCACGACGCAAAGCCCCAGCGACTCACAGCCCTTGCAACACAAATTGATTGGTCCTCAACTCCTCCAATGCGACATACAAAGATGGGATTTCAACACCCCAACCCCAATGCAACACTGCAACACTGCAATAGGCTCCAGATGAACTCGACTTTAGTTACGTGGAAGCAGCTTGTCATTTTTAGAACATTCTTAAATTAATAAATCCTGACAGACTAAATGAGACAAAATATCGTGATATTCGGGGGAATTTTCGACGGAATTTGTTTATATTTCACTTTATGCATCCGCTTTCTCATATGCATCCGACTTATTGAATCCGCTGTTGAAACAGCAGCTATGTAGTTCATTTTGAGCTTTTCTCAATAATGTACAACATACGGAACATGCATGATCAACTAGGGGCGCGGGGTAAGGCCAAGACGGAGCAGAAATCTCCGCGGCAGATGATTCGCACTCAACACTACAGGGATCATCGTAGTTGCGAAAATCCGGGGATCGGGAATCCTTGGCATATCTCACATTCATCAAACTTACGGTATACATTTACGCGGTTCCTGGGGGCCCGAGGCAACTAGAGAAGAATGCCGTCAAAGTATACACTGGAATCAAGAGCCAAAATGAAATTTCCATGGTCTATTCATTTTATATACACACGAAAGACCAAAGAAAAACCAACCAACACCACGCTGTGCAGTGGAGGTCAAAGACCAGCCAATCTAAATTCAAAAAGATGGTATCATGCAATGTTCATAAGAGTTCTGAGCGCGCGAAGGGAGAGGGGTTTGATGAGGTAGTTATCGATACCAGCCGTAGTAGCCTGGTGTTGGAATCCAGCGGTGGAAACTCCAGTGACAGCCATGATGCAAGAGGGTCTGATGTTATGTTCGCGTTCGAATTCGCGAATTTTGCTCGTTGAGACGAGGCCGTCCATCACGGGCATTGAGATGTCCATCAGGACAAAATCGTAGTGAAAGTTCGACGATTTGTATTTATCCAGTGCGACGAGGCCGTTGTGGGCTGTGTCGTAGCTGCAGTTTATTTTGCGCATGAAGGTGGCCATAATCTGACATTTGTGTTAGTGATGCTCGGAATGGGAAGCGGCGTGGGACAGTACCTTGACATTAATTTCATTATCGTCCACAATGAGCACATGGGCCAGTGCTTGCTTGCTGGATCGTCGGGGTGTGGAGGCGGTTGATTCTCCCGGTGAGCTCATCGCTTCATTTGAATACCCGGGCGTCCCTCTATCATAGAGATCCGAGCCTGAGTCTGAATTCCTTTCTGTTTGTATCTGCGAAGATATTAGCGAGAAAGCAGCGTCGAGCACAGGGGACGCAGGTTGTATTTGGATCTCGCGCCACTTCATGATCTTTTCAACGGCTTTGTAAATCTTCTGTGGTCCGAATCTGCAAAAAGCGTTAGTTTTCATAGCAACAACTCTTTTGATAAATTGTAACCTACGGTTGGGCAACGCGGATAATGTTGACAGAGAGGCTGTCCAGTATGATTGGGACATTGCCGCTCAGCACGATGAAGAAGTCAAAGCCATTCTGAGCCGCCATTTCGGACACAAGTTGATCATTTTCATCCATAGTTCGTCTGAGGAGTTCTTCCTCAATGACAACAACCTGGCCACGAGCCTTCTCGATGGAAGCAGCCAGAGAAATGTTCCACTTCATCTTTGTCATGAAGATGTTTGCCAGTGCACTCTGAATGGAAAGATTTCGTTTGCCTTCGACGGTGAGAATCCCAGTGGGCGCCTCTGTGAGGTCAGGATAACCATTGAAGCCTACCAGACATGCATGCAGGGTGGCTCCTGGCTGAGTGGTTGTCGGAGCCGGGCTATCCTCTGGATCAAGACTCGCCGGTAGATATTGAACCGGAATATAGACATCAGCCTGAGTCCCAATGCCTAACTCGCTCCTCACGTTCACATGCCCCCCAAGTGACATCACCAATTGTTGTACCATGCTCAGGCCCAGCCCGACGCCCTCAGACAACGGGTCTTCTTGAGAGAATGGGGCAAACAGCTTATGTTTGATGAAATCGGGCGCGATTCCACGGCCGGTATCAGTGATGGAGAGGTGAACAAGGGGTGACTGGGACTCCGATCGGTCCCTGGCCTTTGATAACGCTATTTCGATGAAGCCGGCTGTGGTCCACTTCATCGCATTGCCGAGAAGGTTCATCACGATTCTTCTCCAGGCACCTGCAAGGGACCTAATCATCCAAGTGTCCGTTTGGTCGACTCGTATGACAACGGACAATTGGTTTTGTGCCCTGAGATCCTTGGTGATTGAATCGCCTGCCTCCTTGTTGGATGACATCCTTTTAGCGAGCTGGCTCACCTGCTCAGGTGCTCGCTGACCAGTGTACAATATGTCTGCAACCTCTTCCACCAAATGGCTAATGTTAAAGTCAGACACAAGATTGGCCGTGTCATTCTCCATTATTTCATTTAGTTTGTCCGTATGCCTCAGGTTGTTGACCTTACAGAATTCCAACCTATAACGTATTAGCATAATTTTTAGATCTAAGAAAGTCTACTCGGGTGAACTCACATGTGATTCGTTGTATCCAGTAAGGTCAATCCAGACTTTTCGATCATCGTCACCATCTCTTCTTGTGATGGGCTAAGAGAGCTGGAATGTAATAATTCAGCACTTGCAAGTATTCCATGCAGTGGTGAACGAAGCTCGTGGCTGACAGAGGTTATAAAATCGAATTTTGATCTCTCGGTAGTGGCCCAATGAATCCGAGAAACTTCAGAAATCAAAGAATCACCAAAAACCTTGAAATAGTGTAACTCCTCTAGCCCGAGTGCTCGGAAACTGCTTGTCGTCCACACCAGCACCCCAGAAAGCCAACGAGACTTATTCCAATCCCATAAAGGAAGGAACAGGGCGGATTTAGCACCGGGAAGACACCGTGCAAGATGTTTTGCACAAGTGTGGGTGTTTAGATCAGTGCTATCATTTAGAAGACAATCATCCCCGTCAACGTCCTCGTCTAGAATCAGGATCTGACCTTGGGGGAAAGACTTGAGCATTTGATGGAGCAATCCCTGTGGTATACTAGGTTGTTTATTTGGACCAGCATTGCCTTGGGGTGGCAACTTTAGCGCACAACTTAAAGTATCGCATGGAAGGTCAAATTCATGCGACACAGCCCGGGCTAGCCCGAGAGGATTAGGCAGCGGTGCAGACGGGAACCCGGGATCTCCAGCCGGCAATGGCTCCCAAATTTCTGGTTCTTGGGGTACACTAACGAAAGGAATGTTAGTGAATACCATTCGATAGCAAGAGCTACGTACTCACAAGGCAAAATCAGTGGGACAGGCATCGAGAAATGCAACTCCGTCCAGATCCATGGAATCCCGGAGCAAGGCACTTGCACGGGAATAGATAGAAGCGATGCGTTCATATATGGGTGTGCTCTCGGTCAATGATAACTGCGAAAAGCCTTGATCAATACCCTGAGGGGCACCGTTGTCTCCTGACTTCAATACTTCGCCCATCGACTTTTCTTCGCTGGGGCTCAGCACCACTGGTCGATCAGAGAAACCCGAGTTCAAAGATGAAGGCTCGGTCGTGAAGTGTTGATCCTGCAAGAAGAACACAGATTCTTCTCCCGCAACGGTCGAGGAAGACGATCGTCTGGATTTGGGAGAAACAGATTGAACAGCGTGACCCAATGGCACATCAGCAACCGGGGTGGTGTCAGGGTCGTCGGCATTTGCAGTGGTGGCGGCAATTTCATGTGGTAGGAGATTCGCTGCATTGACACTCGACTGTAGACGGCCATGATTAGAGACCTCTTTAGGATCAAAGTCTGCATGGGTTTTAACAAAATCAGTCAAACCCTTGACCAATTTTTCAGTCCGAATATGGGCCTGGCTCATTCGCACGTTCTCCAGATGCAGTCCGATGGCATCCGCCACTTCCTGGAGGTCATTGACCTGGTCGTCTCCGAACTCCGTCCATGGTTTGTCGTCGACGATGCAATAAGAGCCCAGAACGTATCCAGATGCGCTGAATAGAGGCACCTCTGCGTAGAAGCGCATGTGTGGCCACTCTCGAACATAAGGTCGGTCCTTGAAGCAATCCTCCAGTGTAAAATCTCGGATAATATAGCGCGTGCGATTGGCGGTCACATTGCTGGTATCGACGTCGTCCGTCGCGCGGCCCGTGAACAACTGAACGGTGTGGGGACATACGCCCCAGACCAGGTCCAGCGACCGTGCTCCGAGATAGATACCATCTCCTGGTTTGTGACGGTTCTTATCTCGTAGTGACACTGAGCCTGTCGTTTCGGCAATGATATGCTGGGTTTCGCCGTCAATTATGGACACAAAGCAGCGATTGGCATTGAAGCGGAGGACGCCAAGCTGAGCAAGTGCGTTGAGGGTAATGTCCTTTGCTAGCTCGCAACCTATGGGCTGTTCATCTCCCGTCGGTGCTGCGGGCGTCTTTTCCTCCTCAAGAGTCGTCGCGTCAGGTGCTTGGAATGCTTGAGTTACTGTGCAGTAATATCTGTTATGGCAATGATCAGTGGTGATCAGTGGGACAGGGATATTGGCCGAGCGCCACAAACCTCGACAAATCGCGGATCCGCTCGCGCTCCGGATCTTCCTCCGGGGTTAGATGAAAAGCGCGTACGCCTGCAGAATTCATAGTAGTCATTGGCTCATAACTGACTACTAGTCACTAAGCAGCAACTTTTAAAGAAAGAGAGTTGCTAAACCCGAGACTCAAATTCCCCACGGGCGGGTGGGTTGCACGTGAAGTGCCAAATCCTCTAAAACCTGCTGTGCATGGAATTCTCCACTATTTTGGGTGATTGACAGTTGTTTATTGGCAGTTCCGAAATTATTTGTGGTCACACATGCCAAGGAAAGATAATGGCAGGTCTAGACAATTTTCAGGCGAATACGAGGCCATTGGTTGGAGCGGGAAGCGGACCGTTACGACATCACATGATATCAACTTTTTATTTCTTTTTCGGGAAGGGGTTCGGCTATATTAAATAGATATCTTCTCCTTTCTCAAGATTTATAGGTAGACGGCAGAAAAAGAATTAAAACGTGCAGACGACTTTTCTGTACGACTTTGGATAATCGTACGATTGCACATTCGAATTCCTAGATGCAGAAATTTGAAAACTTCGCATTCTTTGTGTAGAAGCAAATGAGGCCGATGCAGCTGTATTTATGCCTGGTTTCATTGGGTTTGGCTTCACTGCATGTCGCTATCAGAATTGTAGTGGCTGATTGAGACTCTTGTGCAAATATGAGCCCGGAGTGATAAAGACGAGACGTTCACTTCCTCCGCCTTGTCACCCTAAAAGCGGCTCTGTTTCGCGTCCACGCCGTATGTCGTTACCTGCGGATGAGCAGCGCATGGCCATTACAAAGAGCGCCGCCTGGCCCACGGCGAAAATAAAGTTATCCACGATGACCCAACCGATAGCGCCATACCATATGGAAAATGTATTCCAGTTCCAATGTCCCTGTAGCTTATCATATGGGAATGGAAGGCTCCAGATCCACGCTGCCGTCAGAAGTGTGAACACGACTGCTTGAGAACACAAGCTTTGCAAACTTAATGCATTGGGAAACGGCACTGCACGTATCTCACGAGCTTGACGCCAGATAGCTAGAACGCCGAGGATTGTGATGATCTGGTAAAGTAAGAAGAAATGCAGGGCGAAATAAACGGCTGAAAGCCATCTCCGACCCTCATCATCGAAATCAAAGATAGCGTCGATTACAAGCGGGATAATTGAGACTAAGAGAAAGCCAGTGTACCCAGCGCTTAGGCAGAACCTATACTCGCTGTAGTAGAGGACTAGCACAAATCTAGAAGAAAATTAATATAAATTCGGAAATACTTCAATAGAGGGGAACAGGGGGATGCTCTCACAAGGCAAAAGAAAGGATCGAGACGATGGCACAGTGACACAGACTAAACCAGTCCCCTGCGCTAGGAGGTGTGTGTAGGAAGATGGTGCCACCCTTAGGATCATATTCGTTAAAAAGTAGATAGATATAGATGGTGAGTTGCTCAGTAGCGCTTATCAAGTTGAACAAGATATAGAACGAAGAGATCCCTTTGATGTTCTTCTTGGTCCAGATGCGAAGAATTTGGGGAATAAATGAAACGACGGTCAGGATCAACAATATCCTATTCAAGTTAGCGGATATCTAGTATGGGGACCATATCAGAGAGCGTGTACCCCCGAAACCATATTGGGAATTCCGAAAGGGCCATCTTCTTGGAATGAGGAAGTTCGTGCTAAATTGCCGGTTTCAAACCAAGGGTAATCAAGATGTCCACCCCCTGGAGAGGGTGGAGGACGGAAAACCCCGCTTGTATTGTATTGTTGCAATTTGGATACGGGTCTAACCTATATAGTACATTGATGTATGCATCGATGTACGTCTATGGACCTACGTACATGGGCACATCAATGTATAAGATACATATGTGCATGTTAGTATGTAGGTGAATGGCAGGACACGATTGTAAAAATAGGTGCTCAACAGCGCCAACGTACATAGTATGACGAACTGGTTACTGTACTCCCCAAGTGCCATCTTCGGACTGACCCTCCCCCAAGTACGGCCTTATTGTTAACACAGAATTAATCTGCTCTACCGTTCCCTAGAACATCCACAGAACGGACAGAAGTATCGAAAAGCCCAATTCCACGTTTCTCTGTGCAGTAAATAATACCGGGTTTGCATGGTACTCGGTCCCACCCCCCAACATCATGAGCCCATGAAAGCAAGTTGTATGTGGGAATAGGTGAAGGCGGGTTCATGCCTGTTAAGACAATTGACACGTCCTCCTCCCCCGTTGCGGTCACCAAATGTCGGTATTGCTCATTAACTGCAGGCGTATTGGCAATAGTCTGCGGTTGGGCGGATGGAATGAGAGTTGGCAGAATGATGGTGACAATTTCTATACAATCATAATTCCAAATGCCTTCAGTCATGGCTCGCATGCGTGCACCAGCGTTGAGGATGTCAACCTGAAGTCTACAATCATTTGTTCCGGCATTGACGAGGACCACGTTTGGTCTATAAGGGAGGGAGCCTTGGACATATCTTTTAATCATGCGCAAAACATTTCAAGTTGAAGTTCAAAAGAAAAGGAGATATCTGAAAATTGGTGGAATAAGAGGATGTCAACTAAGACCTGTTGTTAGAGAAGTATAGTTCCTCAAGTTGAGCCCCTCGGTTTCGCTCCCGTCTTCGCTCTCGTTCCCGCTGTTCCCCTCTAGCCCTTGTCTCTCTCACGATCTCGCTCTCGGTCTCGCTCTCGACCCCAGACTCAGCTATCAGTTCCTGCAGCTACCTAAAAGCCCGAGAACTCAATAAACTTCTCCATCATGCAAAGCTATGACATTATATTCCCCTTCGGGCATAATCAACCTGGGTATAGTTCTCTAGCTACCTCGGCTTGACCCACAGTGGTCCCTGCAGATGATATTTCGTGAAGCCTAGGTCTTCCTGTCGTCCCTGTCGGAGGTATTTCTGATATCTATCCGAGTCTTCTGTTAACACTTATCTCTCGATCTGGAACCCCTACCGCCGATCTCAGTCTTGCGCCCGAGACGTCAACAATTAACGTAGGAAAGCTAAAAAACAAGGAAAAGAATGACTAGTTTCTCCTCGGCCAGGCAATTCTAATGCCTGAGCTCAAAGCAAGGGTTCACCCATCGGATCCCCAAATTGCCGGCAAGGCATCTATAAAAGACATGTCCCTCTACTTGGGAAGTAGATTGGTCATTCTTTATTTACAGCCAGACTTCCAATCCAAGAGATAATCAAAGCCCTACTATTCCACATAATGAGGTTCACTAATCTTGCCCTCACCGGTGCCGCCATCGGTCTTGCTAACGCAAGTCCGGTCTCGAAGCGTGCTGTCAGCGATGGTATGTAACCTTCTTCCCAACCAATTGATTGACATCTAATTCTTTTCTTTAGCCGACGTCCTCAACTATGCTCTTACGCTTGAGCATCTTGAGGCCTCTTTCTACGAGGAGGGTCTCAAGAACTACACTCAGGAGGACTTCGTCAATGCTGGCATGAAGGACCCTTTCTATGCCAACCTGAAGGAGGTGGCTTCCGATGAGAAGGACCACGTGAATTTCTTGACCTCCGCGCTCAAGGGTATGTCCCCGTCATTCAAACCGCAAACTAAAGAACAACATTTTGATACTTTCTAGCTGCCGGTGCCTCTCCCGTTGCCCGCTGCACCTACAACTTCCCATCCACCGACGTCAGCGGCTTCCTGGCCCTTGCCAGTGTTCTTGAAGGTAAGAAGATATCCAATCATACCAACAACCACCACTAATACCCTCTCCAGGTGTTGGAGTCAGCGCTTACCTCGGAGCCGCGGCCTCCATTATGAGCGACACCTACTTGACAGCTGCCGGCAGCATCCTCACCACAGAAGCCCGACACAGCGCGTACCTGCGCGCCTCGCTCGGTGAAGTACCCTTCGCCCAGGCCTTCGACAACCCCCTCAGCTTCAACGAGGTGTACACCGTCGCCTCCCCCTTCATCGCCTCATGCCCCTCCAGCAACGGCGCGCTGCCCGTAAAGGCTTTCCCCGCGCTCACGATGAGCTCGATGGACGCCGTCATGACAGGCTCACAGGTGGAGCTGATGGCCGGCAGCGGCTTCAACACCAGCACTACCGACGTCAACGCCGCCTTCATTACCGTCACCGGTCCGGTCTGGGCTCCTCTCAAGCCCATGGGTGATGGAAAGTTCACCGTCACTGTTCCCAAGGGCGTCGCTGGACAGAGCTACGTCGTCCTCACTAAGGGCAATAAGCAGGCGACTGATGACAATATTGTTGCTGGTCCTGCTATCGTTGAGGTAAATTAGATTACCTTTGCGTTTGGGTTTCTTTCTGTTGGGCGCTTCCTCGCCCCCTTTTTCGCAGGGCTGATGTTGCTTGTATTGATAGATTGGAAAGAAGACTGCTATGGGTACCCCGAGCGGTATGGCTGCTATGGGTATGGGTGGCAAGAAGAACATGACTATGCCTACTCCTTCTAAGTCTATGGCTGGATCCTGGAGCAGCTCCTCTGCTACTGCGTCTGCTTCTGCTTCTCCTATGTTTACTGGCGCTGCTCAGAAAATGTCCGGTAGCGCTGCTGGTGTTGTTGCTGCTGGTCTTTTTGCTGCTGTGGCTCTGATCTGAGTGCAGTTGGCTTGTTGAACTTCTAGTCAAATTATCTGGGCGGCGATGTCGATGTTGATTATATGTTCAGTTCTAGTAATAATAGTAAACGTTTGAGCTTTTGGATATATATATTCCAAAGTTACTTCTATGAACACATGCAGTATGCAGATAATGCAATGCCAATTTCCCCTGATATTACCGAGAATGCTGTACACATCATACATATCTACAAAGGCGATGTCAACTCGACAGATATACTTCCGAAATTGTCCTAGACCCGAGTCACATGATACGGGGAAATATGTCAATGTCTCAGATAATTTCTTCCTTTTATTCCCAGCCATCTTGATTGGTCTCCACAGCATGTCAATTAACTTTGAACATGCCCCCTCTTCGCGCGCACACCAAATCCCGCAACGGGTGCGATCAATGCAGAAGCAGGCGGGTCAAATGTGACGAGCAGGGTCCACCATGCTCAAACTGCACAACGCGCGAGTTAAAATGCACATATCTGAAAGTCGCCGCCGCCCGTCGCGCTACAACACATCTTACCCCACCCAGTTCAACATCCGACGTACCCCGGTCTTTAGATGGCCACGGTTCGCCCGTAGCAGCGATTCCCGGCCCAGCCGTTGCCACAACAATCCCAGTCCCGGCACCAACCCAAACAAACTCATTCGGCATCGACAACCTAGAATTAATGCACAAGTTCGCAACAGAGACATACGAAAGCCTCTGTCTCAGTGACTCAGAAATAAATATCTGGCAAATAACCGTCCCAACACTCGCCTTCAAACATGACTATCTGATGAGCGGGATCTTGGCGCTAGCCTCAATGCACATCGCAACAACCTGCGAGCCACCAGAACTAGCACACATGTACTACGAGACAGGTCTACAGTACTACAACCGCAGCCTGACGCCATTCCGCAATGCGATCGATACTATCACGCCGCAGAACTGCGACGCGGTATTCGCGCACTCGATCGTCATGATCGCGATCAGCATCGCGTCACCCCGACTAACCGTCACGAAAGACGAGTGCGCCAGTATCACAGAGAACATCGTGATGCTGTTCGAGCTGCTGCAGGGCGTGAAGAAGATCCTACAAGTCAGCAAGTCGTGGATCAAGCTGGAGTTATTCTCGCAGGGCGAGTATTGGAAGGACACTCCTACCGAACTCGATCCGGATACAGAGGAGGCCCTGACGCATCTGTCGGCGCTGAATGATCAGGTTATGATTGGGATTTACTCGGAGCAGCATCGCATTAATAAGGATGTTATTGCGCATTTGAGGCATTGTTATGCCAAGTTTGCGCGCTCGGCGGATCCGGCGCCCGTTCTTGCTTGGCTTGCGGCTGTTGAGAAAGATTTTGTTGATAGTCTCCGGTGTCGGCAGCCATTTTCCTTGCTGATTCTTATGTATTGGGGGGTGTTGTTGAAGGATCTTGATGAGAAGCGGTGGTGGGCGCGGGATTCGGGTAGAGCGCTGGTTTCGGAGTTGTTTGATGCTTTGAGGTCAGGGGATCCGAGGTGGAAGAGTGCTCTTGCTTGGGTGGAGCGGAAGATGGGGCTTTGAACATTGGAGTGGTGACTAGGGGTCATCCAGATATCTGGAACATAGTCGCTTGCATGACCCGTGGTCGGGTCAGTCGAGTTACGTGAGGCTAACACATTGTACATATAGCATTTTTGAAGCGATTTACACAAATACACCATTTCTTTCCGCTCGAACAGTCAAGACTGACAATTGCCGCCAACGGACGTGGACATCAACAGTGGAGATCCTTGCCAAGGGCCAACCCCATCCAGATGAGGAAGATGATTTCCGCCGAACCGGATCTCTATGTCGACTTACACGGCTAGACCGTGTGGCTAATAAACTGGAGCAAGACGTAGGTCAAGATTGCGGAGTAACTCGCCGAGCCAACTAGGCTACAGACAGCACTGCACGGTCGAAATTTTCAAAGTTCCGTCAGTCAGCCGTAGCGCCAAGTGCATTTTACCAACGGTATACGGGGCAGTTTGTCGGCGACTTGTCACATATATAGAAGTGCGCCTCACGGCCAGTGATATGTTCTGCTTTATTCAACGACGCAATCCAGAAAGCCCGAGGCTTCACACGCGGGACAATCTGCAGTGTTGCGGGTCACACGGTCGCCGCTAATCCTATAAGATATGGACGGTGAAGCGAAAAGGGCTCTAGCGGGCGTTAGTAGGCATTAGCGGGCATCTTCGTGCAGCTGTGATATGCGGCTGACAACAGGATTTAGCAAGTTCAGCCAATCTTCTATCTTCTCAGCTGTGGTGGATGTTGAAAAGAACGCTTGGCCAATTCCATCAGGAGCAAAAGTAGTAGCTTGAGGAAGCTGATGGGAATCGTGGAGTGGTTTGAGTATCCTCAAATCCGGGGGAGAGTGAATACATACATGTATGTACTTCACTAACTAGTTACATATCCATGTGATGTGTCTTATACCGGAGGGGTTTAGTGGGCGTTTCAGGAGCCACGCTTGTGGGAAAAGGAGCTATTCGGGGGTTTTAGGATGAGCTTTGTTTATCTGGCATTTGGCGAAGAGATTTCAAATTGTTATTTGAGGATAGCATTCCTAAGTATTATCGAATATAGGTACACTGTACGTACACTGTAGGTACAGAGTACAATATAGGTACAATATAGGGCTCTTCCCCGCAATCTGTACCGAGGTCTGCGTCTAGGCCTCACTAGGTCTCACTGGATGGACGCCTTATAGTTCGTTTTAGTATATATTAGTATGCATTAGTATGCGTTAGTATGTTTTAGACTCTCTTGGTATAAGAACTAACCCCTGCAGCTTGTCTAACCTGAGTTTAATATCTCATTACCCCTCTTGTGTCTATTTAACTTGTAAATCCCCCAGTTCCACTCCTCCAATCTAAACCAATCTAAACAATCATACAATGGCCGAAAATCCAACTTGCACAGTCGAGGAGTTCACCCGCACCACATTCGACTATGTCATCTGTGGCGGCGGAACTGCAGGACTTGCTATCGCAGTGCGCCTCAGCGAAAACCCAGATGTAACCATCGGCGTTATTGAGGCGGGCAAGTATCGCATTGGAGATCCGCTGGTTGATACTCCTGCGGCGTTCGTGCAGATGTTCGAGGATCCCGAGTATGATTGGTGTATGTATACGGTGCCGCAGGTATGTTTATTCTCTATTAGATCCATCTGCTTTCGATTCGCCAACTTATTTCCTGGGGTTATAGGAAGGCAATCGTGGCCTGTCCCACCATATCCCCCGCGGAAAGCTCCTCGGTGGATCCAGCGGCATCAACTATATGATGTACGTGCGAGGATCCACTGCGGATTACGATGACTGGGCGGAGCTGACAGAGGACGATGGGTGGTCTGGGGAGAATATGCAGCAATATATGCGAAAGCATCAGGTACGATCTCAGCATTTGCATCCTGCAATATTGTGTTTTCCAGTCGAAAAACTGACGAAATGGACAGACCCTCGAGCCAATCGACCCATCCATCACTGATCGCTCCACAATGCCACTTGTAGGCGAGTTCCACGGCACTAGCGGGCCAGTCCGCACCAGTTTCAATGATTCAATCCTGCCAGTAGAGAATGATATCATCAAAGCCTGCGAGGAGGTGACCGGCATCCCAAACAAGCCCACCGACCCATGGAGTGGTGACCACATCGGCTTCTACCACACACTCGGCACAGTCGTTCGAACAGGCCCAAACAAGGGCAAGCGTAGCTACGCCGCACGAGGATACTATGAAGAGAACCGCGCCACTCGTCCAAACCTCAAGGTTCTCTGCGAGGCCCTCGTCAACCGCGTCATACTAGACGGCAACAAAGCCACCGGCGCAAGCCTCACACACGGCGGAGTCGAGTACCAAGTCTCCGCACGGCGCGAAGTAATCGTCAGCGGCGGGACAATCAAAAGCCCCCAGATTCTCGAGCTATCGGGAATTGGCGATCCAGAGGTCCTCAAAGCCGCCGGTGTCGAGTGCAAGGTCGCCAACCCCGGCGTTGGCGCAAACGTCTTAGACCACTCTATCACCCTTAACGTGTTAGAGGTGCAGCCCGGCATCGTCACACTAGACACCCTATACCAAGTGCCCGGGGCAATGGAAGCTGCCGGTAAGCAGTATGCCGAGGACAGCAGCGGGCCACTCAGCTCCGTCTGCAACATGCAGGGATTTTTCCCGGCAAAGAAAATCCTCTCCGAGACAGAACTGGCAGATATCATCCAGAGTATTCGCGATATCAAACCGAACAGCGCGTTCCACGCGAAACAGCTCGAACAAACCATCGTGCACCTCGAGAGCGACCACTCTGCCAATATGCAGATTGTTACCGTGCCAGCCTCTATGAACACGGATGCCATCGGTCATCAGGGCAAGATAATTATGCCGCGCTCGGCTGATCAGCCTGCTGGTTTGACTTTGGCCCTTTGTCTGCAGTACCCCGTGTCCAGAGGGTCTATCCATATTGAGAGTGCAGGTGAGTTACAACCAAACACAAATCCATTCCATGTCCAATCAACTCATATACTAATAAATCCAGACCCAACCAAACCCCCTATGATCAACCCCAACTACGGTGGCCACCCAGCAGACATCTCCCTCCTAGCGGCGTTCCTGCGCTGGAGCGATAAAGTCACGGAATCAAAGCATATGAAGTCTTCAATCCTGCGGCGCGCGTGCCCGGAGCCCAGTGTGAACTTGCAGGACATGGATGCGGCCCGAGAAGCAGTGCACGACCTCATTGCGGGTGAGTACCATATCTGCGGGTCTGTTGCTATGGGCGCTGCGTTGGATAGTAGATTGAGGGTGAAGGGCGTTGAGGGATTGCGTGTTGCGGATGCGTCAGTGTTCCCGAATAATGTTTCGGGCAATATTGTTAGTAGTGTTTACGCTGTTGCGGAAAGGGCGGCGGATTTGATTCGCGAGGATTGGGATTTTGGTGTTCTGAAGCAGACTACCTAGGTATAGCGTAGGACTTGTTCGGGGACTGTTTCAAGGTTTCGTGTTTTACAGTTGAATGAGATTGATTCTGTCGACCCTCTTGGACCAACAGCAGAGTGATTAATCCCTCCAAAGTAAAAATACACTAAGAAATAAACATACTGTACCCCTCTGTACCATCATTCGCCCACAAATAGCGAGTATGCTGCGAATCCTCCACCTGCAGCCGCATAGCAGGATCACAAAGCGAATCCTGCATCTTAAGATCTTCATACCCAGGCTCCGTAACCCGTCTCTCCCGAACCTTCTTCTCAATAAAATCACGCACATTCTCCTTCCTCGGCACATCCTCAAAGTCACACCCTTCCAAAAGAGCCACCGCCTCCTCGAACCTCTCGTCCATCGCCAAATCAAGATCACTCCGCTCAGCACGAACCCCCTTCTGAAGCAACAGCTTCAAAACACCCAAATGCCCGAACCTAACCGCAAACCCAATAGTACTATACCGCGGACACTCAAAACTCAACATAAACACATCATGCGTTAAATGCGGATTCACCCCCTTCTCAATCAACCCAGCCACCATCTCAGTCTGTCCATGCATAACAGCCGCAAATAACGCCCCCTGCCAACACATCCCAACCTCCAACCCCGCTTCAACAAACATCTTCAACAGCGTCTGGTTGTTCTGCTCTGCAACAATACACAACCCCCCATCATCCGCAAGCCTCATCCCAGCCCCAAATAACATCTCCACGACCTCCGGCTGGTTCGTGCAAATCGCGCTCTCAAGCGGGGTCGGTATCTCATTCTCTCCGGGACGAGCACCAGCCTCTAATAAGAAAGGTATGATATCAGGCCAGCATGCAGCAACAGCCGCACCAAGCGCGGACGAATACGGCGGGACGCTGTCTGCGGGCTCGAGCGATGCCTTATACTGAAGCAGCAACTTTACCGCCTCGGTACTATGCGCCGGGATCGCGCCGTCGTGGAGTGCTTCGCGCAGCTGGCCGGGGTCGCATGCTCGGCCAGGTCTTGTTTCGGATAGTAGACAGGTGAGTGTTTCTATGTGTGGGCCGCGGGCTGCGAGGGAGAGCGCATTCCCCGCTATCCGGGTTCTGCTGGCGGGGTTGGTGTGGTTGGTGTTGAGGGCGCTTATGATGGCGCCTGCGTCGAGCATTCTTTTGGTCAGGGTTGTGTGGCCATGCTTGGCGGCCCAGAGGAGGGCGCTGGTGCCGTGGTTTTGGATGTTGTTTTTGTATAGGTAGGGTTGGAGGACTGTGTATGTTCTTTTTGTGGTTTGGACGAAGGCGCTGAGGTCTTTTTGGTTGGGGAGGGATTCGGCGACTGTGAGAAGGAGTTCGGTTGGTAATGAGACTAATTGGGACATGGTGTATGCAAGTTGTGGGGGGTTCTGAGGCTTATTTTGCAGATTGGGCGGATACGATGGGAGATCAACGTTTGATGGATTTAGCGCTTGGGGAAGTGGGCTTAGCGCTGTTGGAGCTAGTGCACTTGGGGGATTGGGGCGGTTTCTAGTATATGATAAAGTTTGGGATTTGGTATATTGGGGACAGGGGGTGGAATCATTTGAGTACTTTTGTGGGAGAACCGGAACAAGCAAATATCATTCACGAGTTCATTTAGGCTCTTTCTGGTATTTAGCCTATACTAGGACTATAAGCTGACTATGAATATGAAGATCAACGTAGGTCATTTATCTTTGAGGGATGTGAAAGATTCCCTTCGATTGTGCATTTAGGAAGATAAATATCTCGCAGTCTTATCATTGCAACAGCTATGCAGGAGGATAGTCTCTTTCCATAACTCCATAACTCGATAGCTCCGGATTTGGACTAGCAATTACTGTATGAGATGCTTTATTAGGGTTTAGTATCAACAAGAACCTGTGAGGTTATAAGGATCTCTAGGTATTTTTGTGAGTTTATATGGTTGGTCTTATATTTCCCTGGTTGTTCGACTGTCTTCGCTACCTCGTTATATATGCCCCCAGTATACCCTACTCTAGATAGATATGCCTTAGACATGAGCAGTATGAACACGAAAAGTTTATATTTCCCACAGGTAGTATGCGCAAGTCAACAACAGCTCAGATGCTCACCTATAAGCCTAAAGTGGGCCTAGTTATTCTAGACCTTAGTTCTTGGGCCTAGTGGAAATCGCTTCGGGGTTCTTTTTTAGTCTCCGTTCCGATCCATTTTTCTCAGGGCGATACCGGGAAAAGATATGTTATGAGACACAACGATCCGAGTATAGATGCAATGTTAAATTGTATGTACATTTTACCTGTCAATTTCACTAACTCGGAGGATATTCGGATGATATGCAGATGCGCTAATGGCAATTCGTCGGTTAATAGTTATAGGTCTAAAGCTTGAAACGGCGTGCCCCATTTCTCGGCGCATTGACCTTTACCGTATAGGGGAAAGACAGAAGAGAGAGAGGTGAAACACTTGTACATGTCTAGTTTTTTTTTTTTTTTTTCTTGGTCCTCGGGCCTTTTTTCGGAGTCCAAGGTTGTATGCAAGTATCGATGAAGAGCAATATAGTCTCCGTCGGATTTCCAGACACTTTCTGTTAATAAAGATTTATCCAAGCTTTATATATGAACAATATAATATATTTATATAAACTTGTAGAATACTAAATAAGATCAAACCTAAGAACGAACCCACCGTATACTTAGTCACCTGCCTCTCATCAAATCGTGGGAGCACGTGCGACAGAGCTCTATCCCGCTAGTCCCAAGCCGGAACAAGACATTGGGGGGGAAGAGATCTTGACTCTTGAAGCCTCTCGCTTCTTTAGTTTGCTTTTCTCTTCGCCAATCTCTCCGAATTGAGTTTGGATTTTTCTTCTGACACTTCTTTTCTTCCG
Organism: Penicillium samsonianum; assembly: GCF_028829775.1. Taxonomy (NCBI): domain Eukaryota; kingdom Fungi; phylum Ascomycota; class Eurotiomycetes; order Eurotiales; family Aspergillaceae; genus Penicillium; species Penicillium samsonianum. The sequence goes on along the minus strand of NW_026643260.1, from coordinate 870,968 downwards.
AACTCTTCCAATCTTCAACCTCACCTCTTCACATCCGACAATGTCCAGCCAACCTCTCCTCCAAACCGCTCCCGGTAAGTACGACAACACCTCCAATCTCAGCAGCTCAACAGCTCAGCACGAGAGACAATTCCACCTAGACTCTCTCCCCTCACCGCGGTGCTAGTTAGCGGACCATCATTTTGCTTCTCTTGGGCTGTGGACACCAATTCACACCGCGGTGACATCAACACCCCAAGAGAAGCAGAACGGTCGCACTCCCCATCCCAACCCACACCACAACCACCTTCGAACCCTCCAATCTCCACCCCGAACCCAGCTAACATCCACCAGGCAAGCGAATTGCCCTCCCAACCCGAGTCGAGCCCAAAGTCTTCTTCGCAAACGAGCGCACCTTCCTCTCATGGCTGAACTTCACTGTCATCCTCGGCGGCCTAGCCGTCGGCCTCCTCAACTTCGGCGATCGCATCGGTCGCATCTCCGCTGGCCTCTTTACCGTCATCGCTATGGGCGCAATGATCTACGCCCTAGTGACATTCCACTGGCGCGCGCAGAGTATCCGTCGGCGCGGGCAGAGTGGTATTGATGATCGATTCGGTCCTACAATCCTCGCCATTTCCCTGCTCGCCGCTGTCGTTGTCAACTTCATCTTGCGGATTAAGGATGGGCAGATGAACTAGGTTGATTCTGGACGGTGAATACGATTGTTCTTTTTTTGATCGCGATGTTGGATTGGAGATTCGATTTCTCCCGTTTGGCCACCTGAATACTATACCATTGATTACGTTGGCTCATTCTCGTTCGTTTCATTGTTGATTTTGACAGCATTGTCTGATTTATGTATTCACTTGGCGTATGTTGGTCTGCTTTATGTTTATGAGGCCAGAATGCCTTCCATGTTCATATGCTCGAGTCGAGCGTCTGTCTTTTTATTGCAACGGGCGTTTTTGGCGATTGTGCTTGTCTGACAAGCAAAAAAGAATGACCGATTGGACTCGAATTGAATTGAATCGCATCATCTGTCTATACACCCTCGATCTCACGGGCAATCATCCTTAACAACCTATCAACATATCCTTGGATAAACTCAACCGTTCCAATAATCTTAACTCTTTACCAGCATGAGTAGCATCACTGCAAAAATATGCCGTCCGGAACGCACTACCCTGAGCAAACTGCTGCTAAACCCCTCGGAGCGCAAGCACATTGATTGTTATTACCAGCCTTCCGAGGTCAATAGCCCACTAAACAACAAAAGTAGGAACCTTCCCATCCATTCCCCTTCGACCCCCTCGTATCAGCACAAATAGTCGCCTCAGCACTTGTACACTTAAAGTAATGATAATCCGCATCAAATGCAATATTCCTCCACCGCCCGAAAACCCTAACCACCAGACTGCGTCGAAGATTGGTTCTTATCCAAGCCACCTGGATTAAGTTTACACATGTACATCATGACTTGACAAAGTTCGTTGGTCAACATTTGTTTTGGTGTTGGTTGGTCAGAATTGATGAGGCTGTTGTTGGTATATATTGTAGTGTGTATGGCGCTAAGGAGTGTTGGTGTTTGGAGCGTAGCGAGTGTTGAGAGAATGGCGCGCATTAGAGCGGTTATCAGCTTCCAAGGAAAAGAGAGAGAGTTTACGATAAGCGATTTGCTTTGGGGTTTGTAGAAGTAGGGGGGTATTGTTTTGATCGGAATGTTAAACTTGAGGGGTAACGGTCTAGTTCAAGGGGTTTTTGTATGCCTACATATATATGTGTAGACAATATCTCGGTAATACGTTGATGGATTACAACATGAACAGCCGAATCTCCAACTCGTGCATACATGTAGCCCAAGCGACTCTGCAGGCTAGAATTCGGGATCCGAAGTCTAAATCGCATCCCCATAATGCGGAGTGCAGGACTGGGAAATGTGGGAGATTCGAATATCACTGGTAGCATGGTATATTTTCTACTCTATAGTGAGTCATCTCGGAAATGTTGGAGGGAGATAGAGGTGCATTTGTTCGTAATGTTCTCTGCATTAGGAATACAACACGTTATATATATTTAGTCGGCCACTTCTGCAGCCCTGTCATTCCAAAGTTGACGATGTACATTTTGGTACTTGTGCGCTGGGTTACACGTAAAGCATTGGGCAGACCCCACAATAGTCAGGATAGTGATGGTCAGGGATGAGTGGAGTAAGTGTATATCGGTAAATGGAGCGAAAGTGTATGAGTGTATGAGTGGATGGAGATTGAAAATATGGGGAAGAGAAGAGATGCTAGTTGGGGTTACTGTGATCAGTAGAGTTGTGACTCGGGCTCGGAGTGAGTTCCCAAATTGACGGGTTGGCCCGAGTTATCAGAGTGATGGGAAGCCCGACGTCAGATATGAAGATATAACTTGAAATGGCTAGAGTATACAAGATACGGAGTACTCCGGATGAAATAGTAATTTACGCTATAAATAGGGGTAATATATGTATAGAGTGGCTCCGCTGGTATATATAGTTCCATAGTTCCCAAGAACCTGGGGAAGAATAGAATAATTGCCCCTGTTCTCTCGGTTCGATGATGTTCCACAACTTTCCATTTGCTTTCTCAGCCACATCTGACCTATCCCATGGATATGCCATAGTGAAATATGATTTGTACTTTTGTGTTTCGCACATGCAATCGAGGCGCAGTTAGAACCTGTTTATATCCGGTTCGCCCCCCGGCAAGATTTATAGTTGTGGGATCTGATTTGCTGGGGAACTCACAGATCGTAGATACAACTGGCTTAGGCAGAAACAGGGCAAGGCCCAGGCCGTTGCAGGCTTGGCATGCAATGGGATCGGGTCAGAGTTGCTTGGGTATATTGGGTATCAGCCGTAGACATCCGAGTGAATGAGTCCAAGAATAGGTGAATAGATAATAGATAATAGTCAATAGGTGAATAGTAAATAGGACAATGTGTATAGATATAGAATGTTATCATTTATAATATAATAGATACATACATTCATAGATAGAATAAATAAATAAATAGAAATGTATGACGTGTCGCAGATATTTGAGACTGATCCAATAATTCCCCCATTAACCAATGGTACATGATCTGCCCATATAATTAGTATGGGAACAACAAGTATCACATCATAACTCCACTCCCCTTTCCTTTCCCAACTCTGTCTCTCCCAGGTCCCATTCCCATTATTCTCTCTTATTCTCTTATTCTGTCCTCTCTCAATCCCCCTTTCTTCCCCTTTCCCTTTCTTCTTTTCCTATTCTCCCATTATTCTTTCCCCCATTCTCCTCCTTTTCTCTTTCTTGTACTCTCCTCCCTCTTATTAATAGATTTTTTGCTGCCTTCCGTAATCAACCTCCGGTCGCGCAGTCGACGTCCATTCCTTTTCCGTAATAAACTTGGAACGCATGGACCATCTGCCACCTAATCCAAAACCATCTCTATGCACTCACATGGCATGTTTCGACTGCTTCCCTGGCCCTCTACTATAGGAGGGAATAAGGTGATGGAGGATGTCAAAATGCTGGCTCCAAACTGCACTGATATCAACACACTGTCGCTGCCCCAGCTCAAGCGCAAACGTTCAGACTCCGACTCCGACGCGACCGATGCGCCCGCCCCGACGAAAGTCTGCGCGGATTCCATTTCTTCGCACCCAACTCCGACCGTGATCGCTGACTCGATCACTTCCAACCCTTCTACTCCACCAACTTCGTCAAACTCATCGGTCGCGTCCGCGTGCCCGCCGGCGCAGGACGCCGTCGTCGCCGGACCTAGTGTGACCCGACTTCGGGAAACCATCACCGCCCAGCTGAGCTTGGAGGTGTTGCTCAAGCACAACGAACTTCGTCTTATCGACCAGGAGATTGCCAAGTGTCAAGTCGCTCTGGAACAGCTGCGACGCTGTGGCGAAATCCCCTATCCCGGATCCCGTGTTGCGGGTGTCTCGCCGGATGTGAGCTCGGGAACGGGCGCGTCAGTGCTGGCACCTGGAAATGGTCCGGCACCGATGTCGCCTGCTCCATGGGGAGTAACCGAAGGCCCGTACGCCCGCCACTACGCCCGGTGGTTGCTTCCTGACCCTCGCTTTGACGGTGGTGAAGGCGACTCTGGGATGGTGGCAAATTCGCTGGTTGAGGGTCGATCGACGCGTGGGAACCCCGGTGAGATGGGCATGCTGGCCGGCAAGAATCGTCCCCAGCGAGGCTCAACTGCCACCAAGCATACCGCACTGTCGACTGGTTACCCTGTGGTCAAGGAGAAGTCCGGGCCGATGCTCATCCGGCGCAAGTCGGATGGTGTCCTGGTCAAGCTGGTCTGTCTGGACTGCCGGCGCGATAACTTCTCCAGCACTCAAGGATTTATAAACCACTGTCGCATCGCGCACAACCGCAACTTTGCCAGCCACGACGCTGCTGCCATGGCGTGTGGCCAATCTGTTCAGGTCGACGACGCCGGGATTGTGGTCGGTGGCTCTGCTGAGCCCACTGCTAACCCAACAACCCCAGGCTACGTGCATCCTCTGATCCGCTCTACCCACGTTGCTACGACCCCTTGGAAATCTCTTCATACACCCGCTAAGGACCTTGTCACCCCTCGCAAACCGAATCCGGCTACCACATCCGTTGCCACTCCTCCCTCGACTGCTGAACCGACCTACCGACGACGCTCCGAGCCTATCCGACAGCCTCCGAACCCCCAGTTTTTGGCTTCTCCTGCAACTCCTCATCTGTCCGCTCTCATGAAATCCCGTGGTGCTGGTCTAGACATGGACAAGTTGGTGGAAGAATCCCGAAAGCCTGTCGATCTTGGTCTTTTCGACGATGACTCGGAAACAGATGACTCTCGACTGTCGGCGGGAGCCAGGCATACCTCCCTTGGTGCTCGCGCCGGTCGCCAGCTGATGCGTATGCCTGTTGGTCAAACCGCCGGAGAGTCTGAGAGCCGAAAGGCCCTGGATCGCGCACACAGCCCGCCTACCGAGCAAGCAACCCCGTCGCGCCCACAGTCCTTTTTGGACATTTCGCTCGCTGGCAAGTCCCATTCATTGCAGTCTCGGGAATCGGACAGCATGCATCATCAAACCCTCAGCCCTCACGCCATCGAATCCAACCAAGCCCCCAGTTTGGTCAGTGATGATGAAGATGATTACGAGGCAGCCTCCGACTCCGACAGCCCTGCACCGTCCGAAGCAGATGAGCAGGAGCAGGAGTTCCGCCACATCCACGTCGAGGACGACGAGCGCGCCGCTGCCCCGTCAGCTACCGCCGAAGCCAAGCCGGGACCCTCCCTCGCGAGTCCTGCGCCGCAATCTGGGCCACCTCTGTCCCAGCCATTGAAGCGTAGTCGCTCCAAGAAGATCTCGTCCATTGTCCCGTTCAGTGACAATGACGATCAGCATGTGGGCTATCCCTATTCCGCTTCCGCAGAAAATGCCGCCAAGGCCAAGCGTGCTGCCGAGCGCAAGCCCAATCCGTCCAAGCGGTAATATCGCGAGCACTATTCTTTACATGACAAAACCTATTAAAAAAACCCGGGGTAGAACACCCTGCTATCAATTCACGCGCCTCGATCCGATCTGTACTGCGACTGCTTACGCAGTGCTGTTACCGTTCCGACCTCTCTCATCTCTTCTCATTCCCCGGTTCTCCCTTCAACGGCAGATATTCCGTCTCCTCCCGCCTCCTACCTATTTTTCCACCATTCGCCATTACTTCTACTTCTCCCTACCCCTCTCCGTCATGTCGAAACACAATTCACTGGAAAAACCGGCCATCTTGACGATGGCCCGTGATGCATGGATTGCATGATCTGACGACTTTCTTGTGTCTTTCCCCCTACCCCCCTTTTTATTCTTGTGATGCATGCGTCTCTCCTGTATCTGATATCTGCTTTTAATCAAGACTTGACGGCCGTGAATTTGTACATAGTGATGAGTTTCCAAAAAATGCGACTGGTTTGGCATAGATGTGGTTCTGAATACGTAGACGAAATGTGTACTCCGTATTAATCGTAACCAGCGTAGCATGGTGGCAGATCTTGTGTCATCTACAACGGTGTACTTGATAAGAACATGCATATGTATATCTGAACTATCCTCAAGTAGTCATAGGCGTGTAGTATAGAATTAGATCTCAACAAAAACTTCAATTTTCCAAAACGCTATAACAGAAACCCCCACAATCCGCATAATAGTCGACATTCCCCTACATCTAACTGGTCGAACCCCATAACCTCCATAACGACGACGATAAACCTCTTCCTCTCGCACTGGACAACGCAAAACAAGGTAAACCTGCTAGTAGTGGAAATGCAGTCGCGACAACGCGTATGCAGCAATCGAGATCAACAACCACAGATACGATTTCAAGACCGCCTATAAACAGTCCTTCGTCTTTCTGGTTTATGTGCTGAAGGTGGCGAGGAGGAGTCTTAGGAGGAGGTTTTATAGGGTTCCGGTTGAGAATGCCACGGTTATGAATGAGGTTAAGATGGTGCATTATTTGCATAGGGAGCGCCGTATTTGGCTTTTAGGGTTGGGGACTGGGAGCCGATTTTTGGGGAGCCTACGAGGGATTGGGGATACAAACATATATTGGGTTGTTGATAGTTGTGTTTTTATGCCCGTAAGACTTGCCAGAACTTCCTCGAGGCCATTACAGATATACATAGCCAATTTGCGACTGATTAATTCAGTAGCTGAAATAAAGAAAGATACTGGATTCATATCTAACGGGGAATGGCCAAGCGTCGAGTTAATCCATTGATCCTCGCAAAGGCAATCAAAAGCAGCAAGATAAAATAGTTAATCTGAATGTAATTCGAACAGTAAGGGAAAACAAAGCAATGACACCTCTATATCAAGCTGTCTTTTAGTTCAATAATAGATTTGACTATGATATCAGAGACGTCATATCTTGGATAATACTGCAATGTCCTCTTGCATATCTTCTTGGGATCTTGAAATGTCTCTTTGTCTTCTCATTTTACAGCTAGAGACATGAAAATAAGTAGTCGCAGCATGAAAAGCACAATCCTCAATAATATACAGCTGTCATCACATAGCCTCTTGCTTTATCCTCTTACTACGCCTCGTGCCAACCTCACCGGAATCTTTCTTTGATTCCTTTGGTAGCTGGTTATTCGCCGACTCCATATTCTTCACAATATTCAAACCAGCCCCGGGATCTTGATTAGCGAAGTAATCCGAGACAGCGATATTGCGGAGCACATAAGCAGCCCTCTCAATATCGATAAAAGAGACAGGCCCACCCCCAGACTTCTCCCCAGCGCCATTGTTCAGTCGTGCCCGCAGCTCCTGTGAAGCATTCCACAGATCTCGATACTCGTTCATATTGTACTTGGCAATCAACTCCCCATCGGGCTTCTTATGTTTAGAAGGCTTCTGCTCTTTGGAATCCGGACCCTCTGGGAAATCCGTCAGACACAGCCAAAGATACACATCATCGCTGTAAAAGGGGACTTGTTTCTTGGCATCACCGAAGACCGTGGCAATAGACAAAATCAAAGATGCAGTAGCCGGGCCGACGCCACGAATAGGCGCAGTAAGGGCGTCCAGACTGGCTTTAGGGAACGAGTCGTTCGGCGCAACAACAGGATCCACATCTGGGAGGGCGGCGAAAGCCGTAGATGTAGACTTGGTGATCGTCGCGACTTGGTTGCTTTTCACCATTCCCATGAGCATGGGACGGGAGACTCCATGTTTTCTGAAACCAAGTTAGAAAAAAACCTGAACTGCAACATGAATAAAGCAAATTGTTACTCACGTCTTCCATTCCATGATATCAACTAACTCCTCCTTGAGCAAGTGCGCTCCCTCTGGCGCGTTTCCTCTCTGGCCACTCTCATTCGCCCGTTCCGCGATCATCTTCGGCAGAACTTCATACCGCCACCGGTCAAGCTGGAGGAACTTATCCGTCTCTTCGAGAATGTGCTTATCCTCGGACGGATCGAGCTCTGCCTTCGTGGTCGGCGCTGCACTGGTCTTCGTTTCAGCCTTGCGCTTTGGTCCCTTCCCCGTCTTCGACTGCAGCTTCAGCATCAGCTTGCGGCGATGCACTCGCTCTATCGTTGAAGGGTAGTGAGATAGCAGGTTGTGGAAGGTCTCGAGGGTGATATGGCGCGGATGGAATGATACATGTTGTTTGTTGTCATTCTCTCCGTCATTGGGGTGGTCGTGGCTTTTCTCAGGCTGGGCATGTAATGTCCTTGTGGTTATTTCCTTGGCCATAGCGAGGGATTACTGAGGCAAGGTAATTCGTTCTGGGGAGACGTTGGAAGGATGTTGAAGCTTGCATGGACCTCGGGAGATCGTCCATATAAGCTGTTATCGCAAGCTGATAAGCTATTGTAAGGTGCCCTCAAAGAAAAAGATACTTACGCTTACCTACACCGGGAAGGTCGATCATCTCCGAAATATTGAGGATCCGTATGCAAACAAGCCAAACATCATTATTGTACCTGATATCTTAGATTATGCTATCTGGGTGTAGAGAATAATGTCTCCGATTGAGAAACCAAATGATATGTCGACACACCGGATCGAAGCTAAAAGGACGAAAAGTGCGTGGAAATTGTTAATAAGAATGTGGCTTTGATGATCTAGCGGAATAGATCCTCCCCCTAGAACTGGGAAATCGTGGGGGCGTACTTATTTTCCCTCTTTTGCCCTTCCAGTGAGGCGTAGACCTCCCTCGCTGTGTAGCGCGAGGGGGCTGTGTTTTACACCTACCAAGAGGCGCTAGTCATGCTCATGGACTCTAACCACCCAATCAATAAGTGTTTAATGGATCGGTTATATATCATGAGAGACACATGAACATCCAATAGGGACTCGGATTTACATGATCGAGGCTCTTGAGGCTTCACCTTAGCCCAGCCCAACGCTGGGGAAGCACAAAGATACACATACACTCTGACGGTACGCTATAGTGGCCACGAGACACGAAGGAAGTTAGGCTGGCCGACAAAACTTACTAGGGTCTAATATAAGCTATTTTATTAAGATCGTTAGAACTAGAATTCCTCCCATACGACCTCTAAAGTAAGTCGAGCCAATATGTAGGGTTCGCACGCAAACCGCCAGGTCGATTCATTCGCCTCATATAGCGCTTAGCGCGTTTAGAGAGTTCATCGGCATGTTTCTTTATTTCTACTGTCTATAGTGCATCTTCAATAGCTATCGTATAAGCCGCATAGGTGTCGAATTGCCGCTTTCCTAGCTTATCAACCGCGATAAAAATCCGACGATGGCTATCGGGCCATTTATGGCTTGGCACCTCTCCGCGGAATTCAATTCTGTATTTCTGTCGGAGACTTTCAACCTTCTTCCGTTCTTTGGCTGTGAATAGCATGGGTAAAGTGTAGGTCTGAGACTTGAGCAGTGTGGTCTAGAGTCATGAAAGAGTAGGTATAGCTATAGGCATTCCGATAGTTATCTAGATATATACTATAGATAGTCCAGCCCTGACATACGTGGAAACTCGCAGGCGAAACTTCATGTTCGCGGCCCCTAATCCTAGTTTCTAGGAGGTAATGAACTAACATTACTGTTATAGCTGCCCCACAGCGTAGGCGCTCTTCGAGTCGCAGCCAGTCCAACGCCTTGGAGTCTGGTCAAGACTAAAATGAGAGGAGGTGGCTGTGCTTGCCTTGTGCAATTGGGAAAATACACAGGGCGCTGGTGTCTTGCATCCACGTGCATCCACTTTCACCAATGGATCATCGACACATAAATACGCTAGAGCGAACAAAGTAGCCGCCTAGATACTTCTATAGAGAATGATAGGGTCTGAAGGCCCCTTAGCGATTCTATGGCGCAAGGGCGAGAATGTTAGGAGGGAAGCCTAACAGGCAAGAAGGCAACTCGGCGGCGAACTAGGCATACCTACCCTAGTTAGTCGGTGTCCCATTAATAATTACGGTATCCAAAACTGATGCCGGAGGTTTGTGAGAAAAAAAGGAAGAAAAAGGAGGACAGGAAAACATAAGTCATTCTCGCGTTTTTTTCATATTGTTTTTGACATGCCCTTCCACGCGATAGGAGCACGCGATGGAGGGTAGCGAGAGTCGGGATCAGCGGGCAGCTCTGGGCCGTTCATCTAGGTAGCGATCGCCACGGGGCCGAACTGCGGGATTTGAGTTTCGGGGAAAATAATCTAATTCATTCTCTACGTGAAGCTCTAGCTAGAAGAAACTACGTGCTAGATAAGCTATCCAAGAGTAGACTGAGTACTCATTGGCCCCGAGACTTCTTTGGAATCATGGATGGTTCTTTTCCTCCACCAACCCTTTATGCTCGTAGAAAGCTTCTTCAAAATGTCTCACACTCTCAGTCTTCTTACCTAAGTCTCCACTCACTTTGATATCCATATCACGCGACAATACTGACTACGTTTTGTAGTTTGTACAGTGTCGCTCTGATCATACCCGAACCCGCCGCTAAGTGCGACGGGGCCCGAAAACATATTTTAACCACTATACGCGGACTAGGCCCGGGGCTGTATTGACCAACCCATGTAACCCTTAGATCGCTTGAGCTAGACTTATCGCACTGGGTGATCAGCAAGTGGTTCTTTCTGCGCCGTGGCTTAGGTCTGTTCCTGTGAAGCGAGTCGAAATCAAGAGCCGAATCCTCATCTTGATCATCACCTTTAAGCCAGAAGGTAGTGTGCCCTTAAGTGCAACATATTGCCGATGCCTCCTATACGGAGAGCTGCATCACGTCTTATAAGTCAAAACTCTCGTGTGAAATCTGTATCAATGTGCTAACTAGCAGGGTAGCTAAGCATAGCTAATCAAAACCATCACCAACGGCGCTACAGGTGAGAAATATCACAAACAATTGGTTTTCCTCTGTCTATCTTTGGTCCCGATCTAAAAATAAAACGAGAATAAATAAAATAAAATAAAATAAGATAATAAAATTCCAATTTATTATGTCAAGTACACGATCCAGTAGCACCCTTGTTCTTAGCCGAAAGATATGGGAATACCTCGGCGACAAGTGGGGTAGTTTAAAGACAGAAACTTGTGATAATCCTAACTCTGGGTATATAACAGGAATATTTTTGCAGTCTGGGGTGCAAGGACTATTTTCTGTCGTTGAACCTTTCGAGCCAAAACGTAGGATTCTCTCTGTGACCATCGAAATATCGAACTCAGCCCCCGTCGCCGCGGATCCTCCTCTGGCGGCTGACCATATGAGGCTAGTGAGAGCACGAACCCTTGGGGGGCGGCTGAGGGAGAGGGGCCCACATACCAACCATGCACTCCAGAGCCGATGATTCTTTCGCATTATTGCGACATAGACCCGGTCGGCCACAGAACTTGGCAGCGCCAGTAGCTTAAGATCATTCCAGTGGCGCAAGATTATGCGCTGGTCTTAGCTTGAAATAACCCGCCAATGAGGTCGACATCTGACCATTGATGGGACTGGAAAGTACGCCAGTCGTGCTTTCTCAATCAAGAATGCTAACGCATCATCTATTGCTATCCATAAGGAGATGGACAACGGATCAACAAACATGAGCTGCTACTCACAATGTCTAAATCTTCATTTTCGTAGGTCGCTAGAGAGGAACGGCCTGAGCAACAATCAATGTATGATAAACACCAGCGCCGCACGTGAAACTGGCCCGACATTAGTGTGGTTACATCGCATATTAGTTCTGTGCCCCGAAATACCATTTCCCTCTGATTTAAAGATATATATAGCTTCCTAACCTTTGTAAACAACAGGGCATATATTACACAAATTCAGAGTACTGGCAATATCCACTGATGTTTTCATTAATCTTTGAAAAGTCTCTGCAATGTCGACCTCACGATTTATGCGGGTCCCAACCGCTCATAGGGCCTTTTCCCAGTCACAATGCACGCTACCTTGCTATCCCTGACAAAAGTCACCCCAATAGCCTGTGCGATGAAGCCGTTGCAACGAAGCTACTGTATCCAACCAAGCACTCAACTGAAAGCAAGGTAGAGGTGAAGGGCAGGAGTCACCTCATTGCAAAACTAGAGATCACTTCGCAAATTCTCGTCGCTCAAGGAGAGGAACCAGCTGAAGAAAACAACCAGAAGCGTCAAGCGTTGAAGACGAAACTAGCACCAAAACTAAACCGACGCAGAAAGAGTAACCAGTTGTCCTCCAACGACACTGATATGCGTGATATGGATGAATACTTCGAGGTTCTGTCGCCAGAAGATGTCAGCTCCTTCTCATTCATTCTCGAACCAACCACGAGTAAGCGGTTCTGTCGAGAGAAGATCGAATTCTGGCTGCCGAAAAACCCACACGAGATAACAATGGACTTCTCCCGTCCAGGAATGGTACTTCTTAGACCACAGGCTTTGATACATGCTACTTCCAGGCCCGCTAAGAAGAGTTTTCCATCTAAGAAAGTTTCAACTACCCAAAAGTCTGTTTTGGACGCTATCGCGGAACCACGCATTTCAACAACTCTGCCCATTGGTGAAATTACACGGTCTGGTGATCGGGAGAAGCAAGCGGGTTTGGGTTTGAACGAGGTCAATCCAATCCAAAAATTCAAACCCTACACGTCAAAGATCATCACCCGAAACCTACCTGAGAGTCTTAGGGAACTTCTTACGAAGCCTCTCTCGACAAGCGATTTGAAGTTTAAGGGTTCGATGTATATATTTTGGCAGCAAGGCAATTTTGGATACCTGAAGATTGGACGCTCGGGAGATGTTCGTCGCCGTTTCAAGGAATGGTCTAATCAATGTAAGAAGGATATGGGAATTCACTTTCCAGACTTCGCGCCAGAGACAAGCGATGGCCAGCGAGCTTTGAAAGAGGTTGCCCATATTTGTCGTGTCGAGGCTCTGGTTCACCTAGAATTGTTGGAGCACAGAAAAATCGAAGAGAAATGCCCAGGCTGCTCTCGGAACCACATTGAGTGGTTTAAAATCCCAGATGAAAGAGCGATAGCTGTTGTGCAGAAGTGGATGGCTTGGATGGGAACGGAACCGTATGAGAAACGAGGAACGGGAGGTGAAGAAAAATGGGAGCTAAAAGCCAGAGAAATGGAGCGACTAAGAGAGCTTAGTCAACCTTTATTTCCCGAATTGGTCCCAGAATCTCAGGCTCGGGAAGAAAGACTGGCTTCTCTTCGTCCTAGAGCTTCCTCTTCAACCCCATGGAGAGGTGGAAAGGACAAATTGGGACGGAGATCAATTTAGCTTATACTTCACAATCTACACTTACGCCGATATCTGTGGCAGGGTTGTGAGAAAAGATATTTTAACAAAGAATAAAGATAATTTTGCGATATGTATCAAATGTATAGAGAATGGATTGGTAGATGCCTTGATTGATGTTTTCTTCTAGTACCGAAATCTCCAATATCGACGGCGGAGAGACATATCTGGGTCGATTCTCACAAGGTATTATTGTCTTGATAGAGGAAAATTAGCAACCTGAAGATTCGCCTATCACTCGACGTTTGACCTGTGCTGGTTTTCCTGTTAGCACCAGAGTCCATTTGGCTGCATAGAGTCCGAAGAGAAAACCTGCTTCTTTTCTCTGAGATTTGGGTTCAAGTATTCAATATTTGGAATCAGGCCTAATATTTAATTCTTGTAATCATATCCTTTAACTTGTAAATCTTTTTAAACGAAGTGTTCTATGAAGCTTCAGGTCGTCTTTACGCTTCAAATACCCGTATGCGGATATTGTAGCTTGACAAGGACTGCTTACCAGTGACCTCACTGGGGACTGCTGATACTATAAAACCAGAAGTTATCTTAGATATCCAAGTGAATATATGATTGGGTGTGACGGCTGGACTGAAAGCATTTAGTGGTTGGAAATTACATATTATTGACTTTGTTGAACCCCCTATTACACCGTGCGAATTTCACATGCGCAAGATTGGCGGGGTTTTCGATGCTTTTATTGTTAAAAAAGCGCATATTATCCCTCTCTATTGGCTGCCAAGTTTGTGTTCTCTTACCATCAAATACCAAAAACCGTGTTCCGCGTCGATGTGAGAATCCAATGCATGCAGGAGGCATCCTTCTACAGAGACTAAAATCCTAGTCATTAGTGCAAGTTTTGCGCCAACGCATACTTGCATTCTTCGGCGCATGCGTGTGACAAAGCAATAAGAGCCGTCATACACCATGGGTGATTGGTACCCAGATATCAAAGGTCGACGGCAGATGGAGCGGGGTTTTGTTTGATGGGAGCTAGATACTGCCTTACTTGAACTATACAAGAGTTCTAATTCGGATACTCCGACTCCAAAGAATCGCTGGATTCAATAAAATACTCAGACAACGAGAACCGGCTGACAAAGTACAGATTTATCTTGTGTGGATTTTGCCCTCTGTTCAGCGGACCATGGCCGAAGACTGGCTCCTAGATGCCAGGGTTTGTACTTTTCTCATCTCGGTGTATGCAATGCCCAGCTTATTGGTGCCCAAAAATGCAAGAATCCTTGCCTATATTCTACGTGGTATTTCGATATTGGCCAGACAGGTGGCAGCAATCAAGTACGCGCTAGTTGAACCCAGTTGACGCTAGCCTAGGGGGGAAGCTTTACTATTGGAGGCACCATGATGGCAAGCCTCCAGAACGTTGTTTGCTTTTTTCGGTGGTCTATATCTACTCTCTATCCCTCTCTCTTCCATTTTTCTCTTTTTTCCCCACCCTCATAGCGAAGTTGTCTCCGTCATAATTTTGTGAAAATACTAGATTTGTGACGATAAAAGCCAGCTACCGCACTCTTCAAACTATCACTACGAGCTTCCTTCCGATCTTTTGACTTTCTTTAACACGCATCCTGGAATCTGTTACCTTCATCAAGGTCTAACAAATATCTTGATTGTTCATTATTCCAGCCGCTCTATATGCCACAAAAGATGGTTCCAGCTAAAAGAAAGAAGCCCATAGCCAAATGGTCTATGTATCAAGCTCTTCACGATGAGGTATCAACATTGTTGGTCGAGGAAGATCTTCATTTCGAATTCCAAGAGGATGATAATGACACAAGCCACACCAGAGCGCATGATACAAACATCATGGGCCGCTTTGTATGCCATAACCGAGGATGCAAATCCAGCGGATGGTCAAGCAAGATGATCGCCGTCACAATTCGCCTATACCCAGGGCAAAAATACAATGCGAGGGTATACCACCAACGCTGTAAAGTTTGCAGTTGGGTCAGTCGACCAGTGCTGGACCAGTCATACGCTGAGAGAATTGTCTACCGGATAAAAAAATGGAACGGAGTCCCGGTAGAGACGCCTTCGAAGTCCGACAACAGCAGAGGTCCTCACAACAGTGAACTTTGTGAGGGGTGTAAAGCTGGACACTGTTCCCAATCAAGGGAGGATGCAGGAGAGAATTTTATTACACAACTAGAAAGGTTTGTCAGTCTCAAATCGAGTAACATTATTTAATACCCGTATTGACATATGCATAGATTGACTCTCTAACGAACCAGTGTTCCAAGTGGGATAAGAAATCAAAATCAAAATCATGGAGGAAAACCTTTCATATGTCTGATCCCCCTTTGAGGAGCTACGGCCAAGTGTCAAATGGAATACTATGGGACAAAGTCGCCTTCAGTGATTATTCTCTGTTATAAAATCCCTTTTTGGAGTGAGGACACGAGAGTAGGCCTAGAAATCCCAGTTCCACTTTGCAATATCTTGCTATTTTGTAGACCCATACAATGAAAGAACCCATCTTCTATGTGTTTCTCGTATAGATGTATTAACGAAAACCAGGATCGACGGGATCGGCACGGACCACGATCTTGAGCTATGCGACTGACATCACGCGGATAAGTGGGCCACATTTGATCAATGTAGATAAAAAAGTAGACTCTAATGGCATAGAACAGCGAGTTGTTCTTCATTCATGCTTTTGATTTAGTTAGATACGCACGAATCTTGAATTCAATCTCTAACCAGCAATTCGATAACAATACATTAGACACGTTCTGCTGGAAGCTATTTTGTTTGGTTGAGATATCTCCATTTAAAGACTGCTAATGAGGCTAGGGCGGCTGTGTGGCCAGGGTGGGGGGGGGGGGGGGGATTCTTCGCTCCCGATGAATTGGCTTTCTTGGGGGAAGTGGGCTGTTAGGGAGTCGATCTCGGGGGTTTCCATTTTGAGTGGTGGTGATGGAATGTAGGAAGATGGAGAGGAGACGCAGACTGACGTCCGTCGGGTGAAATATCACCCTCCTCAATCATTATTGGCTAGTTACATCACGACCGACCAGCTTTGATTCTTCTTATTCTTCTATATTACTATTTGCAGTCACTGTAATTGCTGAAGAGGATGATAGTACTTACTGGCATTATTCAAGAATGCCAGCTCATGTATGGGTGTTAAACCGCCTGAACAAGGATGATCATTCAATCCCAAATAGTAACTTAGTTACATAGAGATACTATGACCAGAAGGTTCTCTGTTGGTCCAAAGACATCCAGGTCTGTATCGTTGACTTCTGGGTAGCGAGAGAAGGCCGCTGGAAATTCTAGACCAAGCTAAGGACACTTTTTCCTCAGTTCGGTGAGCGACTCGTTTGCCTCTCGAATGATACCAGCGAGCATCGAACTTTCAAATGCAACCCTTTCTCGTTTTTCATCATGCGGGGGAATAGCTGTGGGCACAACTGCGATGGTGTATAGCGGTCAGGGGTGGAATGCCTAATTTATACCAAGTGCTTCACGAATTAATCTTTCAACCCTTATAAAGGCGAGATTATTCATCTTCTCCCTTATAATACGCATTTATATGGTAGGAATAGCTTCAAGACCGTAAACGACGCTGAAATCTGGCAAAAGACATGAGTAATTAGTCCACTACGGTTCATCGCCTACTAGATAATTCTTCGATTACCGGCGACGCTTTTGCAGAAAACAATAGATCTAACTGTTGCACTTTCTGTCACATTCATCATGGGTTTGGGAGAAGCGTTTCTGTAATATAGTATATAAGAATCAAGCGGATTTGCACTCTACCCACATTTACATTATTCAGTACGTATGTCTATCAGCGGCATACGTCGCGAGATCAAAGCATGGTCCGGCCTTGTTTGATACAAAAACACATGAGACCTTGAGTTGCTCATATATGATAAATTTGATATTCAAATTATTGATAGTGGAAAAACATTACATTTCATCAATCTCAGGCTCTCGCTCCTCTTCAGCAGGCTCCCGCTTCTTCTCCTTCTTCTGACCGGACTTGGCGGTCTTCGCACTCTCGGGGGGCGGTTTTCCTCGGATACTTTCGTAAATCTCGTCCATTGTCTGATGATCGATTTGTCAGTGGTCACGATATGTGAAACGTCTGATAATGTACGAACGGGGTGATAAGAGTCCTCAATCCCCTGATTCCGGTTTCGCTTCTCAAGAATCTCAGACTTCAATGGCGAGTCCTCAAAGTCATCTGGGAATGCCGCACCGACGTTAACTGGGACCAAATTGTATCAGCTGGTTTCGAGACTGTCTCAATAGAGATGCTGGTCGCACATTTCTGATCACCATTATTTTTAGACTGGGCCTTTTGTGCGAAGGCTCGAGTTAGTCTAGGGACGATGGAGGCTGAAGACCTCACGATATATCGTTCCATATTGGTTCATTTACTAGTGGTTGAAAAATATATGGTCTTAGCAATTATTTTCAAAATTTTAAAATCTGACCGACGGCTTTTAAGCTTAAGCGAGCTAAAATGTATTCTGGGATTAGATCATGGTGATGTCAGCCCTAATACACTTGCCGCCGAACACGAAGTATCAGCAGATCACTCGAGAAGTGCGATTCAAGAAATGAAAATGATTGGCACAAGTCAAAACATTGTGATGACGTTGATCGGGTCCGTCGCGCCACCGAGGAACTATTGCTTAGCGGATGCCGCTATAGTGGAAAAAATTTCCAGCGTGTTTTCATAAACGAAGCAAAGCGACCATCTCTCACTAATAACTTACGCAAATGCTAGCTTATATGATTTCCATGTCTTGACTGAAGATTCAGTCCGGTCCGCTGATATACCTTTCCGTTCCGAGACAAAGCTGCTTAAGATGGGTATTTAAGAGCACCGATCCCAGCCGAATCTGTCATAGACCTCTTAAGATGTATATATATTCTGCAACATATATAGCTAAGGCTCAAATGCGAACGAAGTGTCAACAAAATGCCTGCCCATTCACTGACTTGAGTCTTCAATTAGTTCGACCTAATATGTTTTGTAGCGCTTTTCGGCCCTTCCTTGTACGACACTAGAAGTGCTCCTACCGCGCGATACTTTCATCGGCTCACAACGGGTTTCATTTCCCATGATGCGAGAGGAAATTTGGTCGCCAGGAAGGTTCCAGTTGTCATTGGCAACTCAGGAGAATCTTTTGTTTTGATTGATCCAGGGGTTGGTACTGCACTCGGCAACGTGGGAATTTGCTACTCCCTTGTTGTGAATATCCTCCGCTAATGGTACATCTGAAGGTAATAGCCGTTGATTTTCAGGAACATATCGGCAGCTAGTAAAGCAGTTCGTTTGATTCACACTAGTGCTTGCGTCAAGTCGAAGACCCTCTTCGGGATAAAAAAGACTTTTCGGCAAAATAACCAACATCCATCATTCTCACAAGTGAATGATCTTGTGGTTGACCACCGATCTGCGATTGCAAACTATAACCCAACTGGTCGTCGCTAGGGGTTCAATTATGACTTGGATTATATAATTTGGATGACGGTTGGTTGAGGTGCAACATATTACGGTCATGGGTGGTCAGGAATGGCGATACTGTCAGATATATTTGAATCCACGGAAATTCCGAAAGATCTTGTAGGCTCCGTGCAGTGTCGCATACATACCACCACCCGCAGTAACCCAGGCAGCTCCCTGGAAGCGCAAGGAGTTGATCGGTATATTTCTCCGCTTCTTTGATGGACCTTTCCGTTTTTCCACTTAGCTGAACTGCATAACGTGACCGTGCTGGGATTATTGCCAGGAGATATTTGCATACCACTGCTTGCAGGCCATGATCGTTGTGGTAGTCTCCCGACCTGTTGATCAAGGAGTGTTTGGAAATTATTGATTGATGATGACATTTTTCACATTCGAATATGTGAGTAGTTAGATATTTTTCACCTTTTACTTCCAATCGTTGCGATTTTACGTATTTATATATCCTATTATATATTTACAGGTTGCGACTGGCACCCAATGATATAGTGGGCCGGACATCATCTGATATGTTACATACGGACAGCGGTTCTGGGAATCTGGCGTTCTTGGTTATAATTCGCTTTCTCACTCGGGATCCGCGGTTGACTATGTATGGGCTTGATATCTGGCCGTGGGCCCACCGTACTCTATATTGTGTCAAATCTATATAGGACGAGTAAAGTTGGGGGTGTTCCCTATCAATTCGCGCTGAAATATTCGCTTCTATAAGCGCCTAGAACCCTCCCTTTTTATCGGCCGGATATTAGGGAAAGCCACATGATGCATTGAAACAGAATAATGTGAGTGAGAAAATTCAGATAATTTAGCTAAACGCACTTCCGGCCTAAGTGGCCTACCCGTCCTTTATTGTCAGATTTTTTGGTACGCACGTCGTCGTCCGCTTGTATTTGAAGGTCGGTCACTTCTTCGCCTTATCCGCTTATTCGTCCCGCCATTCTGATGTCGCGACACAGCTCCACGGTCTCAACGCCTACTGAACCCGACCCACTAAGCCATATACTGACAGGAAATCTTCACATTAACGCTCCGCACAGGAATATAGAAAGTATAATGGATTAGCTTTTAGCATGGAGGGTATATTATGGGGTTTCCCCCAACTCTCTATAATGGGTCGCCCTCACAAGCTGGACATATTTTAATCACTGTGATCTTTGGCATCAAATCTGTGGCTGGGACTACAATCTTATTGCGCTAGAATGCATAATCCCATCGATGCGTCTGCAAGGCAACTGCTCATAGAGCTCGGACTGACCTTTTTCGACGAGTTGGAAGTGCATCACGATCGCGAGGAGACCTATCTCTTTCCCAAACTGCCCGCATGGATGCCAGAGTTCGGACCCCAGTCACTCCTGGTGGACCAGCACAAGAAGATTCACGTCGGGCTGCCCGTTTCTAAGCAGTACCTGCTAGATTGTCACAATGAGGAAGAGGCACTAAACCAGGCAGACATGGAGAAAATCGTGAACGTGTTTTCAGAGACCCTGTTGGCTCATCTTGATGACGAGGTGTACGCATTCCGTGAAGAGAAGAATCGGCAGCATTGGACCTTGGATCAGCTCAAATTCATTCCTTGACCCTAAGGTCGATGTTATGAATTGTGGCATGGCCCCGGCCATACTTTTTCATTGCTATATTCACTGTCACGGGGATCGATGAAAGAGCTTTGGGAACTAATTCGAACGCGGTTCCGGTCGTTTTCAGATCACTGGTGGCTCATCGTAGGACCGAGGCTCGCAGAACGGACTACCACAGCGGCCCATGATCGCGTTGGGGAACCGTGGTTAGTCCGTCGATCTGCGCCCGAAGCGCTTGCGCTTCTTTTCTAACTCATCGTTGCTATTTTCGAGCGTGAGTTGGTCGTGGCTGACCTCTAGAAGGTCCGAATTCGTAGATTTGATGATGGCGCTTTGATTAGTGTCGTCGATGAGCTAGCTTGTCGCAGCTCCTTATGGTGGTCCACCCACTATTGTCCTATTGTCTCCAGAGGCCAGAAACTCGGGGTTTAAACGTGTGGTGGTGATGATATTGTCTCTATGGCGTGGGTTCCTTCCCTTGCCAGGCACGATCGACATTTCGAAGTTCTTTACTGAGCGGGGGGTTACCGTTGCTTCGGTGATTGTGGGAAACCACAGGTGCGTGGATCTATCTGCCTTTGGTCCACCGTCGGTTCCAGCTTGGGAGACAAACAATTATTTGGGAGACAACAGCGACGCCTACTTAATGAGTAAATCAGAGTGCCCGGGTTGCTTAAGTGACGCTTAGTGAGCGAGTCATTTGGCATATATAGTGATCACGTGATGTTCGGTGGGCGAGTAGTAATGAGTATGTAATACCCAGGGTGTCCACGGGTGCTCATTTTTTAGTGATCAAATAGCGGCAAGGGTGAGCACTAAAACGGAAAGGGAAAGCCATCTCCCGCGGTCTAAAATCCGATGTATATGTGAGGGCAGAAATCCTCCGCGAAGTCCTATTCACTCCTGCACCCACTGCGGACTTATCAGAGCTCGAAGGATACGACTACCCAACTCCCCCGGTGGGAGTTGAGCCGTGCGTTGGGCCGAGTATAATGTTGTGCATGTGGCAGAACTTGCACAAATTGAAAGACCGCTTAGTTCTAGTAGCAGTAGCTTCATCCTTTAGTGGGTCTTTGAGGGTCTTGGTACTTGAACCCAGAAATCGGGGGCTAAAATATGGCCCACATCTGTGTTATTTAATAATATTGGAAATGTAATTTTATTGGCTTTCCTAATCTAAAAAGCGCGATTTGATGACCGGTGGGAGCGCTCAGCAGAGTGGCGATACCACTGTACACGGTATGGTCTGAAGAGCTAAGGGAATCTCTACTTAAATCTAATTAGCTGGGTTCTAGCTTTCTTGTTTTTCAACTCTTATTGAGTCCCAACCACCCAAGTTTTCTGGTCAAATCCAGAGAATTGTGAACTTTCGATCATGTCACTGACAATGAGACCTGTATGTGATCAATTCCGACACTTTCAAGATTATTGTTAATTCTATTAGAAACATCAAGGGCCATTCGGCTTTACCAGCTGCCCGGCGGACATCTTATACTCGGTATTCGAGTTACTATCACCCGCTGAACTTCATGTACTATGTCTTGTCAATAAGAAATTTCGCGGAATCGCTGAGAAATTTCTCTACGAGAAAATTCAATTGACTTGGCAGCATCCTTATGATCCTCCTCCAGTCACTCAACTTTTACGAACTTTGATATCCAGGCCTCATCTGGCTGCTTACATCAAAACCCTTCATCTCGCCGGCAAAACCCCCACTCTGGCTTCACTCGTATGGGACATACGTACAATCCCCGTCTCCAGCACCGAACTGGACGAACCCATTGCATTCATTCGGAAGACTGGAGTCCCGTATGGCGACCTTTGGATACAGGAATTACAGCAAGGTACAATCAATGCTTTTGTCGCCCTTCTTCTAGCACAGCTTCCAAATCTGAGATGTCTGTACCTGAGCCCTGCTTTCACCCAGCGAAGTGAAATCATCGGTATGGTTCTCCGTTCAGCCATCTTTGAGCCTGTAGATTACGGGCTACCCGACTTTCAGTATCTCCGAGATGTGACATACCTCCTCATGATTTACCATGACCGAGCGCGTGATAAAAATGTCAAAAACACCGCGGATGTCTTGCCCTTCTTCTACCTGCCAAATGTCCAACGCATTTCAGTCTCGATCGAGAGCCCGCTCGCGATAACGTGGCCTACACCACAATTGACTGTCCCATCAACCCTGACATCGCTGGTTTTGACCTCTGCCCGGGAGAATTATCTCGGTGATCTGCTCTCAGTCACACCTCATCTGAAATCACTTCGCTGGGGATGGTTTTACGATTTTGGTATCGACGATGAAGTCAATATGCCTATTGTAGATCTTGATCAGATCGGTGATGCGATATCTTGTCTTAGAGGTACTTTAACCGACCTCAAAATCCTAGCTGAAATTCAACTCGGAGGCAATGATATAAATCTCCCTGCCATCAAAACGGTGGGCTCACTGAGTGCGATGGTTAATATGGAAAATCTCAGGACACTTCAAGTCCCATTGGCATTCCTCGTCGGATTTGCTCAAGACACAACGAAACGTTTGCAGGATGTGCTCCCAAGATATCTTGAACATCTCACCATAACGTACGACTTATGTCTACAAAATGATGAGCAAATGGAACCAGACTGGCCTGAATTTGAGTGGGAGGATCACGCCGTTTTAGGCTTGCTGAAATCATGGCTAAAGGATCGAAAAGCATTCACGCCGAATCTTCGTGGCATTTCTCTGGGACTAGCTAGAAATGAGATTCGCGATGAGGAATGGGACCCTAGTATGAGACACCAGCTCACAGAGCTAGGTGCTCAAGCTGGAGTTCCATTTGACGTAATCTTCACAGATGAAATATAATCAACATGTATGTATTGTCACATAACTAGTTATCAGTCACTTCCACGTAGCCAAATGGCTCAACGTATCTCAAACCACCTACTCGCTGACCAAGCCCGTGTTAGCCGAAGCGCATAACGGGATCTGGCTAATGACCGGTTTGCCCATGATCTTGTTCAAATCATAGGACTCTGGGGTGATTTTCACGTCCAGCTTTTGCATACCCTCCTCATCGACAAACAAGTTGCATCCCCATGTTCTCTTGCGAAAATTTTAGTCCTGTCACGATAATCTGCAGATTCGAGGGTATTCACTATCACTCACTTTGTCTGAACAAGGATCGGTGTTTTGAGGTATATCAGCGTGGTTTAAAACCACTGTGCAAACTCTTGCATCCTTCGTTTTTAAGGGAGTGTTTTCATTGTCGTCTGTAGTGTAGTACATTTGAGCACTCATCACCTCGCCACAATTTCCTGAATTTTTGTGCCCATTTGTACCTTCGCCCCCACGGGTATTGAAAGTAATTTGACAGAGGTCAAGAGACTTGGAAACCCTTGTTCGGGGGTAAGCAGATGCAAAATTACCTCCACCCTTCATTGAAGAAGAGAGAAATATCTCATTGCCAACAGCGAGAACAGTAAAGGCTCTGGGACTGTCTCTTTTATTGGTGATGTCGTACAGCTTCATATTCTCGAACATCTCCCAGTATCCATCATGTGCCATTTGCCAGAGTTGAGCGTCCGTAAGTTTGCTGACCTCGCTGTCGAATTTGAGATGGCTACTCCATAGGAAAGTCCGGCTAATTTGCTTGCCCTTCTTTAACAGTGGTATCGGCCAAGCATTCGCGAGGTAGAAATCGAGCCTCACACCCAGAGAATTTTTAGGAGGCGGCTGCTCCTTGTCAAGATTCCACGCATTGCTCACGGTGCTCAATGCGCACCAGATCACAAATATGACTCGAAAAAGTCCCAGAACAATCATGATGTAGAATGTTCTCTTGTATCACTATGTTAACAATCATTAGTCAATAAATAACCGCGAATGTTGTACACCAAGGAGGGAAGTTTTGTACCAAGTCAGAGGTGGTAGAGTAAATTTGAATGTACAGTGTCGCTGATACCCATGAGTCTGGCACCCAGCGCCATTTTAAAGCATCGCCGCTGTAGGCTCTGCTACACTTGCCAGTCTCTTACCTCTCGATGTGGAAAGGCCCGTCACACCAGACAATACGGGCAGAATAGCACTAGGCATACGCCGATATACTAGATTCTGGGGCCAAAGGAGGAAATGTCTCTAAGAGTTAAATTTGAATTTTTGTTCTATAGCCTATAAAGTCCTTTCCAACTTGGATATAGCCCGAATTCAAGCTAACACACGATACTACTCCTGAATGAGGCACAATCTCCTTCTTGACCCAGTGGAAGGGTCTTGATCTTGCGTGAATGAAAGGAAATCCACCACACGGTGTCGTGCTACTCTGAGTAGCGATACAGAGATTTGATGTCCGAGGTGGTAATTTTGAGTCATGATGCCTTTCAATTACGCTAAAAGGTACTAATATAATCAGACTTTACATTACCTAGAGACGGAAGCAACGGCCTGGTGAGGCGACAGGATTTAATACTTGTACTAGTAGTTGTTCGGAGATTTGCGATTTCCACTAATGCCGCCACCGGATGACAAGAAAGTGCCAAGATATCTTGTATTATAGTAGCCTGCCACGGAGTTATAACCCTGTATGGCGCAGGATCATAGCTAGGGTCTTCTGGAATGAGGCTAAAGGATCGGTTGGAAAATTCTGCACACTAACTTGTAGGATTCGCCGCTAGTGGTAGCACAGAGGCTGTATGAAACATTGCTAATCTGGCCCCCGTTGCGTATATGATGGCCCCCTAAAAGGGTCCAATACTAGCGTATATCCAAGTCTCCTCATGTAGAGATTAGGGAACGTATCAATGAGGCTCAGAGAAAGACAGGCAGCTACAAACGAGAGTAACGTAATGAAGAGGTATGTGCTTAGTTAATTTCTATCTCTAATAGATAAAATTCGAATCAGATAGTTTAGCGACTCACATACTACTTTGGCCCCATGAGACTAGGCGGTATGGTGGTGACAAAAAGGACAGCGGAGTAACCCCGTTGGCGTGATGCTACCTAAAACCTGTCGTAATGCGAAGTAGAGAATCTGGTGGCTGAAAATACCGCAATCATTTACCGAAATCTGCTATCAAAAAAGCGCCCCTTGGACTACCACAACGGGCGGATACCGAGTTCATGTTCGGTTTTCGCCGGAACTTACGGGATGGAAGAATAGCAGGAAGAAAAGAACTAGTATATCGTATTCAGGGATCGGGGAGGGGCGAAATTGAACGGACAGACTATACAGCCCTAATGCTAGTTGGCGAAGACAATTATAAGAAGTCCTTGAATCTCCGCAAGGTTCTGTTTTCACATCCTCATCTCTCTCATCGTCTTCCTGTGTTCTCTGCTTCCCCATACCGCTATGCGCGGACAACAATGGCATGGCCTGGTGGCCATTGCTACCCTTGGGAGCTACGGTCTTGCGAATCCTCTTGGGTATTGGAGCGCGCTAGGAAATGCAAGCTTGAACACCCAGCGGTTGATGGGAAGAGATGATGCAGAATTCGACCCGTCAGATCTTTCCTTTATCACAAAGATGGCCGCCGTCGGCGACTCCTACTCGGCTGGAATTGGTGCTGGCAATAAGCTTGGATCTCTATCAGATCTGGGTGGTAACTCTCTCCCTCCCTGACTCAAGGCCGAAACACGTTGACTAATCATTATTTTTCCTGGGCTGAAAGCTTGGTATTGCAGTCGCTATGATGAATCGTACCCTAATATTATCAACAACGATGACCGGCTAGGCGACTCATCGGCACGCACGTTTCAGTTCGAGTCATGTTCTGGCGCAGTTATATCTGACGTTGTCAAGAAACAGATTCCGAGAATCGATGGGGGCCAGCAGGTCATCTTGCTATCAGCCGGTATATATATACTCATGCACCTTCCTACGAACACAACTAACATCAGTGAGGTACCAGGCGGCAATGATGCTGAGCTTTCAAACATCCTGAACCAGTGTATCTTCCAATGGTCCGCGTTGACCCCCAGTCAAGTAGCATTGGCAAATACAGCTCTTGATAAGTCTGAATTTGCATGGAAGGATCTTATTGATTTGGAAGGATTGAGCATTGGGTGCGATGGACAATTGGCGCACACGAAAACGTTCGTTGCTGGAGATGCCTTCAGCAAGAGCCTTGACTCTGTTATCTCGGCGGCCAAACTAAAGCTAGCCCCAGAGTGAGTAGCACTTCTTTCTTGTTCATGTCTGAATGCTGACCGAATATAGTGGAATGATCTACTACACTGGGTATGTGACAAACCCTTCATCTTTTTGGCATCATTAACAGTTGATATCAAGCTATGCCAAATTTTTTGCCGAAGATCTAACATCCGCGTGTGATCAAGTGACCTGGGCAACCTGGAATCATGTGAGTAGCATGCCAGCGACGTTCAGCACGGTACTAATCGTCACCCAGAAAACCATCAGCAGATTCCAGGACCTAGAGCGACTGACGAAGGATAATCGAAAGGCAATGAATGATCTTGTCGATGATGTCAACTCTCAGATTGTTCGTTTTGATAATCCTCCTTTCATCTAGTAAAACAGTCACTAACTTCAATTGCACCGCAGTCGGCTGCGGTAAAAAGAGCCGGTGACCAAGTCAAGTTTGTAGACTACGACCATTACGTCGGTTATTTTAATGGCCGCTTTTGTGAAGCTGGCGTTGATGAATCAACGACAGAAAGCAACGGAAGGTGAGTACTCAAATCCCACTCATGTACTATATTAACATCTGTGACAGAGCCGGTCTCATGTTCTTTGAGCTCAATTCACAGGACGTCTTGGGCAGAAATCCATGGAAACGAAGCGTGGAAAACTCCCCAGAAGAATCCTTTGAGGGTAAAATGAACGCGTTTGCGCAGATTACACTCTTGTTAGACCCAGACGCCAAGTTCTCACAGCAAAATTTGGTGTCCGACGCTACCACCGATTCTGTCACCACCGCCAGTTTGATGTCGGTCAAAGTTGCCGACTTTTCCTTCGAGGTTCCAAATCTTCTTCCAGACGGGTAGGAAGATTCTCCCGCATGTTTCGACCAACGACGAGGTTTCTCTGACACATTAGTGATAAATAGATATGGGCGTGTGTTCCACCCCCAACCCTTGCTTCACCACATCATTGCCTCGCTGGTCATATACGAAATGACCAACAAGAATGAGCTGGATAATGGCTATCCAACAATCCCCGAGCAGGTCTCTTTTGACTCCTGTCCAAATCCTTCTTCATCGAACTCATCAGACTCGAACACCGCTGACGGCCGTACGTATCACCGACAATATGAGGTAAACAATTCATGACTAATGTGACATACTTGCGTTTAGAACAAATCGCAGTGGCGTCATATATCAATCCACTAGGAGACCCGGCCGCCTGGGATCGCCTGGTCAAATATGATCATGGCAAGATACCCATCCTGGTTGCCAACGTCGTCAATGGTCCGGACTCTACCGTCGACAACAGCTGGACTAAAGTTATAGACCAAGGTTCAGCTTCTGGTAAAACGGTCCTAGGCTATGTGCGAACGGGATACCTTGGCGTGAGCACGCAGAAATTCGTAACGCGACTTGGCTCAGGCGACTTGGCAGATTGGACAGCCCAAATCGAGGAAGACATCGATATGTGGTACACTCTTTATGGTAGCAGCATTGGCGGTATCTTTTTCGACGAGGGTTGGCCCGAATGTGGTGACAATAATCAATACGTCGACCTCTACAAGCACATTAACGACTATACCAAGCGAAACCATCCCGGAGCATACACAATCCTGAATCCTGGGTCACCTATGGCGTCTTGTTTCGAGGATACCATGGACACACTTCTGACTTTTGAGCTGGATTACAATGCATACGTGAACAAATACACACCTAACAATTGGACTCCAAAGGACCCGCGGAAACTGTGGCACATCATCTATAACGTGCCGGAAGACAAGATTGGCGAGGTAATCACATTATCTAAAAAGCGCGGGGCTGGTTTTGTCCAACTCACGGATGACCTTCTACCCAACCCATACGACAACCTGCCCGCCGACTCTTATATGACAAAAATGATGGCTGCAGTTGATGGTGGTTCTCTTTTGAACAACGGTGCATCATCCTGGGCATCTGGAAGCGCTGCGGGACAGGTTTTCGCGCTGAAACTCGTTGACTCGGAGTATACGTCTGCCAAAATTTCCTGGGACAAAGCTGCGAATGCTCTTGCGTATTCTGTGTATTCGGGCGACAAGGTCCTTGCAAGTGTCCCAAGCTCAATGACTCAAATCACACTTGGTGGCCTCACACCGGGAAGTGGATATGCCTTTCATGTACGTGCCTTAGGAGGGGCTGGCAATATGGGGCCCGCTTCCGATCCAGTCACAGTCAACACGGATGCTTTGCCAGGCGGGAAGACCGTCGCCAATTGGAAATCCACTCCGAAAGAGGGATCCACTACAATCAAGGCTGAAATTCTTGTTCCTTACGCTTTCGTCCGCCTATACATCTGGTCCCGGGTAGGATGCGACTTCGACACCAATCCTGGATGGAGTGTCAACTTCAAAGTCGACAAATACGTCTGCACTCACTACATGGTCGAAGATACCACTTTGTACAAATACACTGGCACGATGCCTAAAGGCTCTACAGCTCCACCTTGGTCGTGGACAGCCATCGGGACCGTCGATGTCGATATCACGGGCTACACATACACGTGGACATTACCCATTGGAACTAATTCCGCTGACACAAGCAAGTTTGTCGTGCAGACACAAGGTTACAATGTAGCGGAAAGCTACGTGGAGCCACGTGCGGACGACTATGACTGCGAGGGCTCGACTATGTGCTCAACTCCGGGATTTTTGAAGTGGTGCGATCATGCCGTTAATGTCCTACATCGAGATGATGACCCTTTTTACCAGTCTAGGTATGTTCTTCCCAGTGGCCCTTTTGTCGGTCTCTTGCGCCATTGGCACACAAAGATCTGGCTCTCTTACACTCGATGGGTTTACTAATATTATCTATTTAGTGGCGGCCTCAATGGAAACTGTTGGGGCGATCAGACTCGGGGTTGCCAGGTCTTTGTTCAGGGTGAGGGCTGCAGTATCAGTGGCAACGACATGTGGAATGCCTACCAGAATATTCGCAACATCGGCGGTTGTGGCAACTGTGGATCATATCACAGGGGGGGCGGTTGTCTAGTCACTATCGACTATAAATATCAATGCAACAACCACGGTTAGAATGGGGTGGCAGATGGATATACGGTATATGGGCTGGGCCAAGAATGCTGCCCTCGAGTTAGACAGCAGGGGCCTGGACAGACTTTGCATTTCATGAAGTCAGTTGTACTATATTAATGGAACATGTAAAATTTCATAATGTACTGTCTATTAGCGGCGGTGTGTTGGGCGCTTGGCACGGTTAGCCTCCTCCTACAACTACAGCCTTTCCCGCATGTTTTCAATCTAAACAAAAAAAACAGAATTTACCTTGTCTACTCCGTAGTATCGATCGTACTTTACAAGTCAAAATGCCAGCCGCAACAGCTCCTGTTTCGCTTTTTACCACTCCTGACCTTGAAATAAAGTCATACTGTGAAGATAGGGACTTTCAAGCCGAAGGGAAGCCCGAGCCTAATAGTCGCTCGCAGACTTTGATCTACCATTGTCAAGACAAAAAATGGTGGATCAAAGTACCTTTCGAGGGCGCGATTTCCTGTTTGCCCCACGATGCCGAGCCAGAGCAAACCAAATCGAAACGCGAACGACGAAAAGAATTCCAAGACTTTGCTAGGCTAATCGATTTCCAATCATTAGCCCTGCTGGATAACACTGTGACTGAAGTGATCTTGAACGAAGATCCGAAAACAGCTGAACCTGTCAAGCTGTATCGCGAACCAGAGGATACGAATCCGTTTGTAAAGCTCATCCTACGATTCTCTATTCGGGAGGACCTATCGAGACTGACTTATCCGCTATACCTCCAATTTCCGTCTTTTCGAGCCATCGATATCGCCGAGTTAATAGAAGAGGATGAAATCACCGATAGAGTGTTCCGCGTTTTATATCGCAGCGATAGAATACCATATATTCTCAAGGTAGTCAATCGCCCCCTTTACCAACCACACGATTCGGATGTTATATAAGAACTAGAGAATCTTGAAAGATTTAAAGGCGTGATAAGGATCGTTCAGCCAGCTAGTATTATAGTGTTCGCCGGCCCGTACGCGACCTCCCAAAATGGTGTCGAACAAATGGTTGTTAGCGGTATTCTATTAGAGTACTATAGCGGTGGCTCCTTACAACGTGTTCTAAATGAACAGCGTGTTAGGGAATTCTACTAGGAGCGATAGGGTGTCCAAATTGGGAATGCTTTAGGCATTCTTCACCGCGCAAACAAGACTTTTATAGATATAAAGCCTTCAAATATTGTTCTGGACGATGATGGCAATGCGGTCCTCATTGATATTAGCGGCATCGGTGGAGTAACGCACGATTGGCGTTCACCAGAGATACGGGATGAAATATCACGCATTAAGCTTCCATTCCAAACACGTCGACTGAATGACATTTGGGCCTACGGAAAGCTTTTGACGGAGATTGTGTCAAACGCCGACCGCCCCTTTGCGGGAACTCTCAAGTGGGTTGCGGATCATTTTACTAAAGAAGATATTCACACCAGGTGGACTCTATCTGAGGGCATCTCTCGATTGAAAAATTGTCAAGACATTGATTAACGTCTGCTTTATTTGGAGTGTTTCCAAGATAATGAAAGGCATGTGTCCGCGTTGAGGAGCTTGCCCCGGCGAGTCGAACAAGCCCATCACGTGTCATGACCCATGAGAAGGTATCGTGGTGATATTGAGAGACCTTATACACGTAGCTTCTGTCTCCTTTCATGTAGAAACGGACCCTTCTTCCGCAAGGAATACTTCTATGAAACATAGAGCATTTTCATTGTAGTACTGGTCTGTATAATCCATCAAGTGTCCGTGAGGTAAGTCCTCAAGCCGACAACACACATACAGCTTCATGGACTAATATCTGAATTGCCATTAACGGATGTTATGGAAGAGGCACCTCAAGAGATTTTGGGCAAATTTAATGCCAAACAGTCATTGTGTATAAGTAATCATTTACAACGTCAATTTAAATCACACTGTGTCTTATCAAGCGCTTCGAAATGGAGTATTGATGATTTCCAGAAAGTACGCTGGTGGTGCTTGATTTGGCTTGAAGAGACTATCCAATTTCCCCTACAACTTCGCTGTAGGTTCCAGTAAATGCTTCATCTCAGAGTTTGGGTACTCCACATTTTGGGACGAGTCAGGTCGCTGTCGATCCCATGCCCACTTTTCTATCAATTCGGGCGCCAATTCTCCCTCAAGCATTTGCGTGATGTACTTGCCAAGCACGGGGAAAAACTTGTATCCATGGAACGAACCGCAAGTGGCAATATATAGTCCTTTGGAGGCAGAGTGAGGCGAAATGATAAAGTCCGAGGTGGTGGTGAAAGCGTCCCTTTCGAGT
This sequence comes from Penicillium samsonianum, assembly GCF_028829775.1. Classification (NCBI taxonomy): domain Eukaryota; kingdom Fungi; phylum Ascomycota; class Eurotiomycetes; order Eurotiales; family Aspergillaceae; genus Penicillium; species Penicillium samsonianum. Next base: position 839,168 of record NW_026643260.1, on the reverse strand, counting down.
GTTAAAAGGAATCTATCGTTGCGTTGTCAGGGGGCACTAACCAGCAAATGCGGTGTTTCGTCATCTCCCATGTTGCACTTTCGGGCCCATACCACAGATTCCTGGACTCTACGATATCCTGCTTGAGAGGTCCTGGAACCTTCCACTGGTTGTAGTCATGCGTGGGTGAAGGAGAAGAGATGTGGTGCCCAGGCAATACCTCTCGAGTGTTTGTGAAAATCTTAGATCCCCACCACTTGAGCTCTCGGTCTTTAGTAGGGGGAAGGGTGCCAATGAAGGGTTTCCCTGGGAATGATTAGTGGCATTCATGCGAATATACCAGAAAGCGTACCTTCATCCGGCGTGTAACCCTGGAAGCCAACAGGCATGTCTTTGAATTTTTTATATTGCTCCTCGTTGAGTTGTGCCATCCCGGTCGTAATACCAGCCGCAACAATTCGCTCTCCAGCTCGTAGCCCAGCGTTGCCGCTCTTCGCAGCACTCCACTCTAGCAATGTCGGCGTGAAAGCCCCAGCAGCGACGACAACATGCGCGGCCGACAATGTCTCTCCAGATCGTGTCTTCGCACCGGTGCAAGAGCCACGGCCATCGAACTCAAGGTTAGTAACGGATGCAGTGACGTATGAGACGCCCAATTCTAAGCACCTTTTCGTTACTGCTCGAAGAGCGTCTCCCGCCGCAGCCCAGCCACTAGCTCTGTTCACGAGAACCTCCTTAACACCGGTGTAGTCAGCATTATCAAAGACTCCTCCATAAAGCTTTCTAGCTTCAGCAACAGGGAGAGCAATTATATCATCATTGCGACCAAGTTCCTTGTGATTTGTGATGACATTTTGCGCGTAGTCGCTGCGGCACGTCCAGTAAACGCCAGTCTGATGAAAGTGTGGCTGCCAAAGAGGGTCGGATTTGAAAATCTCTTGAGCCTCAAGAGCAAGTCTACAGTAGACCTTGTCGTCGTAATCGGCGCGAATAACCTTGTTCCAATCCCATGATGCAGCCACACGCGACTCAGCATCGTATGCATCACGATCAACCAGAGTTACCGATGCATTGGGATACTTCTGGATGAGGTGGTAGGCGGTTGATACACCAAAGACACCCGCGCCAATAATAAGGTATGAGGGGTTGCTTGAGGTCATTTCGAAAAGTGATTGACAAATGTGCTATTGAAATTATAACTTATTATTATCTCTGCGAATCTCAAGGCTTATTTATGTATGACTCGAGAGTCATCTTAATTCCAATGGACGGTCCGTCACAGACGGTCCGTCTTGTATCGGGCGGGGGCTCCGATTGAGCCGATCACATGAAGTCTAATGCCTGGATTCAGACACTTGATTTGAACAATTGGAAAGAAATTCGGTAAAATAACCGGTTATCCCAAGTAATCAAGATAATCTTGAATTTAATTAGCTAGATATGATAAGGTCGACCAACAGGAGAGGATGTAGTGTTTCGATGCCGGTTCACGGTCCGTATCACGGTCCGGTGTCGGGACTGCCACGTACTTTCTGTGTGCTACAAAGTACATTGTACATAATATATATAGACGATGAGGGAACTAGGGAGGACGCTTCCTTTCTAGAAATTCATTGCCACCAAACCTACCATATCTCCCATGGCTACTTCAGAACTTCAGTACTTTGAGTTGATGCCTTAGGCCACTACGTAGTGCCTCAGGCAGCAACCCCTCCATACGTTATCTCCGTTCCAATATAACTCTCTCCCCCTCCTACCCTTTGGTCCCTACATTCGCAGTGTCCTAGCAGATGGAAATGGCACGAATATAGACAAAACAAAATTATCTTTACCTCATCGCCTGATCCCTTATTATTACATCATATCCTAGCATTTTCAGCCCCAAAATTCTAACTAGAGATGGTTAGATCCCTGGGGCCGACACCTAGGGCGCCCACCCAAATCTCTGGTTTATTTTGCCCTTAACAAAACCGCAATTGCTTTCTTTTTTTAACGAGCTAGACCCTTCTATGTCCGAGATGACCTTCGACCCTCAGCGATCCGCTGAGCTTCACAATCAAATCTTGCAACATGCATGGGCTGGTGCCGGTCATGATATTGCTTCTCTCCCATCCACGACTTGGTGGGAAGAGTATTCCCCAGTTGACGTCGAGCCACGCTTAACTCCTAAACTCGCTCAGTTCCTTCGTTCAGCTCGTTCAACTCCCTCAAGGGGAAGGACACGTGGGGATCTTGGGTTTAATCTTTTATATTTTTTATCGGGATTACAATCCAGCGATCATTTGCTCCAGTTCTCTTTGCTTCATTGCGAGGGTGACCGCTTCGTGTATCTATATCCAGCAACGGGTTGTTACACATGTGATGAGGAGGTTGACATAGTGTGAGCCTTGTTTCTTTTTTTTTTTGAAAAAAAATTAGACTAAGTACTAACTCTCGCGCTAGATTCGATCAAGATACAGAGCTAGCTACCTACATGCCCCACTGGCAGTTTATCCATGATGCCATCGGCAATCCCGGCGCCACTCCAGCAGATACTTGGGGCTTACCTGGAGATGATTAATGAAGGGAAGGTGGAGATATTTACGGAAGACAAATTTCCCGCTGCCCAATTTTTCCCATGGGAGTATTATCAATATACGCAACGGGATATCGAGAACTCAATCACTGCATTCAACCGTCTGCTCAATGCAATTGAACATCGCCATCGGCCGCCAGTTCAATCGGCTAAAATAGCTATCAACTATCCACAATCTGTACTTGATGAAGCTTTCACCCCCAACAAGTCTTTCGTCAGGTCATTTCTCTCCGCTCTTCCCTCTCGTGAGATCCAATTCCGCTATATTGCTCCAGGACTTCAGATACAATATTTCGACTAATTAAAAACTCAACCCTTTGCAGCCCTGAGTGTTATGAGGCAGAATAGCTCGGACGGCGAAGATGAAGAAAACGGCGAAGCTGAACAAATTCCATTCCTCCTCTTCCGAGCAGATGGATTTAATCCCTCACCTTGGTGCCCCCATATGACAACATTGATATCCCCGCTGGTTTATACATTGAAGAAATCGATGAAAACAGAGCAGACGATTTTGGAAATATGTCTAGGCTGCTTCTTCCCTTTGACATTGGATCTAAAGGATACGCCCGAGATAGTACCGGGAGACAGATTAGGTTCAATGCTCATGATCTTTATCAAGCCTGTGGTTCCAATGGGTTTTTGGAAATTCATGGTGTCCAGCTTCATAAGGTGCTATTGAATTGGGCGGAAAGAGTTGAGATGGGCGATTGGGAGGTGGATGAAAATGGGGTTTCTGGGGGGATTGAGAAGTTCAAGGATGCTGATACGTCTGATCTTTGGGAGAAGTATCAGATTCCGCTTTCCTGGTGAGAGTCTCCAACCGTGAAACAACCAAACACCATTCGGGCGAGGATTTTCGAATTCTGTCGGGAATTGGAGTGTGGCTGACGAAGGAATTCGTATATCTCCAAGGGTATTGGATTCTCCTCTTCGATAAGAATTACTACCTCCTGGACAGGAACGCAGAATATAGCGGCAAGAGATAGTGGAAACGGAAATTGGTGTATATAGATACTACCTAGGTACTGTTATAGATTGATCTGTTTGGCTAATTTATGTACAAATATAATTGTGGGCCAGACCCCACCCTAGGGTGAGATTGATGGTAAGACGGCTATCATCTTATTCTTTCTTATATTCTTACTGAGCTTTCTTCCGTCTTCTTCATTCCCGTATCTCACCATTTCACTGAAACAATGACCGAGATTATTGAGACTCCCTTGGACAATAAAACAACCCTCAAAGTCCCCGGTCTCCATGATCTTCCCATCAATGTGTTACTCTCCCACGATCAATTCGCCACAGGGGTAAATGACTGGTATGGTCACATTCTCACGGCCAAAGAACTGGCCATCCTAGATCTAATCAACACTATCACCGACCGACCGGATTGGCACCGCGCCATCTTTGACAAGCAAGTTATCGCTCAATGGCGAGAAAACGCCGTTGCATCGTCGTCGCTGATCAATGACAAAACGTGGGACTGGTGCTTGCAAGAGTTGCAAGACAAGGCTCGACAGTTTGACCGAGACGGCCGCTTGGTCGTCTTCAACACGAGCAGCGGTGTCTGTAAATCCGATTCGGCAATCTCTTCCGATTTGAAGTCACAGCTCTCGAATTCTGTTGACCTGTTATCTCATCAAGCCATTCGGCAGAAGTCAGAGTCAGCTGTGGTAAATCTCGTCGACCCATCTTTGTTTCCTCTTGTCTATGGGAGAACGAAAATTCTGGTCAACGGACAATCGTGTGGAATGGACGAGAATTCCTGGTCGTCACGTAGTGAAGAGTGCCCGATCGTTTCGGAACACCCACAACTAGCAAAAGGGGGCTCATCCTGGACATGGGACAGCGGTCGGTATATTTGGTCCTCGAAATTTCAGTGGCTGCCATGTGAAGTGGAATTCACTGGTCCTCCTGGGTCTACAGATGTTCGGATTTCGTCTTACGTCAACAATCTGCATCCGACGAACCGTGAGATGTACTCCGCGATTGAGGCCGTGATCTCCGGCAGCATCAAGCAATGGAACGAGATTGTGGTTCGTAACAAGTGGAGGAAAGCGATTGGCCTTTTCTACGGGAATTGCGTCTCCGGGTCTCGTGGGCCTATACGAATCCGCACTTACGGAGTCGAGTGGAAAGCCCAGTTCCCTGAATGGGCGAAAAGATTGCCCGATAAGGAAGACGAGGGTAAACTTCCTGCGGAGGAATACGAAGCTATGTGTGCTCAAGTGGAGGCGTACCTTCAGGAACCTGAATCCAAGGATAAGGTATACTGGGATCAGGTCAGAACGCAAAGGATCCCGGAGGATTGGAAGGCCCGCTGGGGGTTGCTTCGCACAGCTTTGACCAAGTATGCATGCACATTCATCTTTGAGCACTCGGACCCAGGAACCGCGTATTCGTACTCGGACTGGAAAGCAGGGAGGACCGGGAAATCAATTGTTGGCCCGGCGCACCCCGATTACGTTTGTAGTCCGGATTATGAACTGTCTAAATTCTTTGAAGCAAACCCTTGGTTGACACCATACGAATGGATGTATAAGCCAAAGGAAGAGGACCCTGACGATCACCAGTTCTACACGCTTGCATTGCAGGATGAATTTCGAGAACAGGGTCTCCAGACTGTCGTCCGGATCCACAGCATCGAGCTAGATCCTGAGACGCCATCCTTCCCCGGTGAGGAGTGGCACACCGAAGGAAATGCAAACGAACGTATAGTCGCCAACGCCATCTACGCGCTTGATTCGGAAAACATGTCCGAGCCGCAAATTAGCTTCCGGCAGAGGTGTAGACTAGGGGGCCGTACCTGGGTCTACGACCGAATCGGCGCCGACGATTCAGATAACGAGGAACGTGCTGCAGATGAGATCGATGACCTAATCCTGAATTATGCCCTATGGGACGTGAAGTATATAGGAAGGCTTTGCGGATTCGAGCACATTCAGGATAGTCCGTCCTGGCAACAGCTCGGGGAGGTGAAAATGCCTCCGGGCCGGCTAATCTCCTTCCCCAACGCCTTCCAGCGCCGAATGGGCCTATTACAGCTTCAGGACAAGACTAAGCCCGGTCACTGCCGTTTTCTCACTGTGTCCCTTGTCGATCCAACCTACCGACTTTGCTCTACGCGGAACGTTCCACCCCAGCAGACTGGTTGGACCAAAGGCGATGGCGCTGAGTCTGCAACACGAATGGATCTGGGCGAGGCTCTCGAGCTGAGAGAGGAATTGGTTAAGGAACACGCCAAGAAGGATGAAGGTGTCTTTGAGCTTGCTTCAACTCTCTCGTTTTCTGGATTTTCGTGAGCGTACGGGGTAGCCAGCTAGAATATACATACTTTCTATACTCTGACATGTTGACATCTCATGCCTGCTCTCGCTACCCAGAAGCTAACGATACAGATCTGGATGTCTTTGTACCAACAGAGAAGCTTCTTGTCATAATATCTGTATGTAACTAAGTTACTATTTAGGATTGAATGATCTTCCTTGTTCAGGCAGTTTAAACCGTTATATACGCCGATATATGCATGTTAGGTAGTAAGTACATAAGTCATAAGCTCAACATCGGGGCTCAATAATTTGACCAAAAGGAGGTGTGGAATTTCATTATTGATTTTTATTCATATCGTATACAGCTGACCTTATTCACCTGATTTGAATCCCATTTAGAAGTTTTTATCTGAGTTGAAGGCGGAATTGGCGGCGATAGCAAAGCCCTGACCAAGGATTCGCCTCTTTCCTTGAGTGGTGTATCGAGGCTTTCGGATCTCGAGAAGAAAGTGTAATGGGCCATTTCCGGCACGCTGGCGTTGTGGGATTATCAGCATGAAAGAAACCTGACCTGCTCTAAGCTTCCTAGGGCAGGAGTATTTGCATTAATTACTGATCCAGAAGGCTGAGCGTTAGGGGGCAGCCATGGTGTCCTTGCTCCGTTTAGAAATATCCACTGTCACTGCTCTATATATCTCTCTAAGCTTGCCACAGATCGATACGACGTATAATCGCTAACCCTTTTTAATGAAACCACGGTTGGTTCTGAGACACGGACCATGGTCAGTAAATTGGATATGAGTGGTCTGTCCGTCGGTGGTGAAGTTCGAAGTCCCGTGCAGAACGCTAGCAGCCGGCTGTTGGGAGTGAAAACCACCGATTAAACCCGATGTGAATGGCCCTTGAGAGTCTGAAGCTTTGAGCTCTAGGTTTCCTTAATCTGTTACAGCTGTCGTATCGAATTTTACGAGGTTTTCTTTCAATATATCTACGGACTTTCGAAGTTCGGAGGCAAATAAAATTTCTGCGTAGAGGAATAGCTTAGACAATCTTCCCCATCTGCTTGATCTGTTGGAAAATATGCGTGACAGCCTTTTGCCCTCGGAAGATCGCAATCTGTGGCGCCGTCCACTTTTTATTTCCTGATGTAAGGGAGACATCTGCGCCAGCGTCGAGCAACATTCGGATAATCTCACAATGGCCGCATTCTGCCGCTGCTGAAAGCGCCGTATACCCATTATAATATGAGCCTTTAGCATTCACATCAGCTCCTGCATCTAACAGTTGACGGACTATCCGGCGGTGGCCTCCAAAAGCTGCGCCTTGAAGGGCTGTAAGGCCTTTATACCTTGCGGCGGGGGTATTCACGTAGGCATTTTGATATAAGAGAATTTCAACGATATCGATATGCCCTTCTAATGCAGCAGCTTGAAGTGCTGTGCGACCTCCATTCTTAGAGGGGGGCGTATCAATATCTGCGCCTTGCTCAAGCAGCCATCGTAGTAGCTCGATATGGCCCCCCTCGGCGGCGGCTTGTAGGGCAGTTCGGCCCGCATACGGATGGGGTGGGTAGTTGATATCTGCACCCGCAGAGACTAAGCGGCTGACGATATTCATATACCCCGCTCCAGAGGCTAGTACTACCGCTGATCTGCCACCGTTGTTTCCCCCAGGCGCGTTAACGTCTGCCCCTGCCACCAATAGCATTTCAACCACGGCGAGATGCCCGTTATAAGAAGAGGCCTGAAGGGCCGTCTGCCCATAGTAACCTTTAGGAGGCTCATTAGGGTCCATGTCCATTGGTTGGGCTAAGAGCCGCTGTACCCGGCACAAATTCCCTTGCGCAGCGGCAAGCTGAAGAAGAGACCATCTGCCCTCATCGTCTGGTTCATCTAGTTGAGATTGTCGAGTTGATAAAAGTTGACTTCCCTGCATCTTGGGGCTTGTGTCGTGGTCGTTTCGTGCCGCCCAGTGGCGTATATATTGTTCTTGAATTGTTTAAGAAAATACACATTGACTCTGGGGAAGATTCTTATCTGGTTAAAACGGCATCGATACCTAGTGCGAATTAAATGAAACCCAAAGTATCCCAATCAGAAGCCAGATAACCCACCTACCCAATATACCCTCCCATGCCCGCGCGGACGAGAATGGACGCTAATGCACATGCACATACTATCTAGTTGGGGGTAGCCTGCTAATCATACTAATACCACTAATTATTATTATTGACCAGGATGTAGTTTATAGCCTTGGTCTGTATTTAACTAGTTTTATGCATTCGGAGAAATACCATTTTTATTACCGGTGGCGTATGTGCATTAGCGTGCGTTCTTAGGCTGGGATGGGAGTTGAAAATAATGTATTAGCGAAGCAACTAGTGGCTTTTAGGGAACATAGTGAAATGATGCACGAACGCGAATTGCATTTACATTACCCAGCGGTATTAATGAGCAACCCCTCTTTCAAGTTAGCATGTATAGGTTTCTAATATATGGCTACCAGCAGGCCCTGTGATAAAACGGCAAAGTCCATGTCAGTTTCAGTCCGATCTCAATGCTCCGAAAATAATCTACTCTCCAGCAGCCTCTAGCGCCGCGCATCCTAGACTTACACACCAGCTATGACGGCGGTGTCGAGATCCTCAGAAGACTGGGATAGGAATGATGACAAGCACGGTGATTCCATTTCGTCATCCACTGGCTTGTTGAATGAACTTACCTCTGAATCTCGAGTGGCCTCCTTGCGGAAATACATCGACCTTCGCTTGATATTTGAAGGGTTCCTGGTGTTTTCTTTATTTATCACTTTGGTGTCTATTACACACAGTCCAGGGGAATCGAATGCAGCTAAATAAAGAAAGTACGGACCGACCCGTAAGTATCCCTTGGATTAGATATCAAGTATCTGCTCAGCTGTTGATCCCTAATATCTTTACGACAGTACCGCGGAGAGACGTCCTTTTTGGTAATACGGCGGGGCTTGGACCGGAACTCGATTACGATGATCCTGAGATGTTGCGGAATGCTACACGTATGCGAGAGATTCATAGAAACTGGCACAGCCTATTCCCGCGTAAGCTTTTTCAGGTTGAGCACGGGTATCTCGACTCCGCGACTGATATTTTTTCTTTTCCTTCTCATAGCGGGTCGCGGCTATATCACTGTTTCGGAAAATGAGGAGTTTAATGTCCTTCATCCCCCATTCAAGATGGATAATGTGTTCGACGAAGGCGATCACTACGAAGGACACATTATGGCGGTCTATCACCAGCTACACTGTTTGGTGAGTCTGCGCTGAGCGATAACTTATATATCCCACTGACGTACGATCGAAGTCTATTATTATGACTGCTATGGGGACCTCGCGGGAAGAATGGGCGATGCTTGAGACGGAAAAGCTTGAGCACCGTGCTCACTGCGTGGAATATCTTCGGCAGAGCATTTTATGTTCGGCAGATACAACTTTGGAAGGTGAGACTGGGGCGTGGGCGAGAAGTACAGGCTGGGGTCAGACACACTCTTGTGTGGATTTGGATGCTTTGACAGCGTATGCCAATGAGCACGCGATTTGGAACCTTACAGAGAGATTGCTACCGGACAGCTTTGATCCTCTCAAGGTTCCTAGTACTGCTGACAACCATCAGCAATAAATTTGTTTGGCTTGTCACACTTAGGAAATTGGGCTTTCCCGCAACAATGCAAAATCAATAGAAATTTATGCTAAGCAAATATTCAACTTTTCAAAGAGCGATTAAGACGAGATGAAACCGCGAGCCAAAATCCTAGTTTATATGATGTGATAGTCTATGTTGTTTCCTACTTAGCTACACATAGTGTTGGCAAATAGTGAGTGATAGGCTTTACGCGGCATCATGTTCATTGCGATTTGGTTCAAGTCATAATTATTCGTCCTCGGGATGAATACAGGAATGGAGAAAAGGCATCTAATAACACCCGAGGCCGTCTCTAAATCCCACACCAGGTGCATGACCACATGCGTAGCTTATTCCCCGAATGTGACATTCTATGTGTTTATTTGGTGGTCAGAAAGTTTGAAGACATAGTATAGTGACTTAGTCTGGTACTCACCGTATCACTTGCGCTCGTAATCAGTCACAGCCTTTTCGGCGACAGAACCAGCAGCCATCGCCCGCTTTCCGTAGTCAGTCACAGCCTCCTCGGCGACGGGGCCGGCAGCCATGGCGCGAGGTATCGACAATCCCATTGTCTGGGACGCACCAATTGAAAGCAACATCAGTGTAGTGAGGAACTTCATATTGGGAGTATGGGCGAGCTGAGGATATGTCTGCGATGGGCAATGTCAATTGTATGCAGTAATGGCAACAATGCGTGACTAGGTAGGAAACAAAGACTTTATATCACCAACGATTTACATAGTATTCCTGTTTTCATATACCGATACGCAAAATTCGACTAAGGGTACAAGACGGTACAGTTTCATGAAGTTTTACATTTTGGACCCTAATGCAAGTGGTGCATTGATAGAGAAGCTAATGACTCGTAGAAATCATAACAAGGAGCGTCCTAATTAAGAACTTTTGGTTTTTCAAGTCTCATCTGCATATTCCCAGAGCCGATGTAACCCTAAGTAGGATACTGAGTATGTAGTCACTGATAAGGTAGGCATATCAAACAATATCAAAGAACATTGGTCCACGTATAGTATGTTTGAGGGGGAGTGTTCTGTAAAAATTCAATCCATGATAAACAGTAATCCTTGAATCAGCTCAAACGAACCGTCCAAATCTACCTTTCTTGTCCCCGCTTTTATTGACGTGGTAATGTAATTGAGCATTATCTGTACAAATTTTGGGTGTCGCTCTTTGACTGGTCCATTCAATAGCCCATTTTGGTTATCTATCAATTTGCGTTATCAACAAGCCATTCACCCCTGCTCTCCCCCATAAGACCTGCTCTGGCAAAAGATCTCCCGGCTACCAAATTCACAGGGGCTGTAACCTGCAATACGGAATGCCAGAGGTCGCGATGGTGGTGGAATTTATCCCCCTTGGCCATTTCATAATTAATCTGGTGCAGTGTAATGTATGCTCGTAGCTGTACACATCATCATCCAAGTGTCGATGTTCAATGATAGCGGAATGCAATCGTCGCCACAAGTAGAGGCAATGCATTATGTGATAATCATTGTCCGGATAGACAGCTTCAAACTCGCCAGCGAGGACGGCGTCCCGGGAGACTTCCTTGGTATGCTCCCGGTCAGCGTACCACTTGAAATTGACCTCCTCGAGCATTTCGCCCAAGACGCCCTCGTTGAAACAATTTGGGGAGTACCATCGCGAGGCCATGACGTCAAACTGGCAGCCCAGACGTTTAGCCTCAGTCCAGTGGGTACCGCATTTGGCTTCTCCTGTCTCGGCGTCGAAGACAAAGTGGCCATCCACACCCACCTCTGGTGGTCTTAAGGTCGCGTTGGCGATTGCGTTGGCTACCAGCTGGACGGTAGGATTGAAGACGCTAGCAATTCCAGCCCCAACGACCATTCCAATTAAGAGACATACCAAATAGGTAAGCCTGTTGGAACGGATCTTTGAACGAAATTTCGTGATTTCAGTCTCTGGTCCATTCTCGGAGTCCAAGGCAGAGTATTCTGTTGAAGCCATGGGACCGTGGAGTTAGAAGCTGGGTTGTAAAGCGACAGTATTGCAGAGATAATCTCAAAAACTGGGTAGAATGTCAAAAGTGGGCGCACATGAATTTTCAGCTGGTTGTGGGTTTGGAATTAGCTTTGAATGTCTCATTGTATATTGATTTTAGATAACAGAAGTACCCCCCTGTTCTTCGGATATGTAATTTCAAGGGGCGAAAATTACAGTTACCAAGGAACCTAGGGGTTGTACGCTGGATCAATGTATATATCTTCCTAAATACCGTCCTTGAGCTGGCCTTCCCCGTCTTTCCGAATAATCACGGTGTGTCTGGAAGAAACAATCAGATCCTGGGACAGATTCTCTAAGGCACATTTGGAATAAATCCAGTCTTTTCTTTCTATGTCCTCCATGCACTTCTTTGAAGGAGGCGATGGACAGGCGCTCGGCCTTGACCAGCGGTCAAAATCCACCCAGCCGAGGCGCACGCTACTAGCCACCTCTCTCACTTTTACCAAGTCTTGCCTTCTCTACTCGCTGGCCATCTGGGGCGCCTTCACAATCATTGCGAATCCACTGCAGGCAATTGAAATTCCTTTTAAAAGCCGAATCTCCTCCAGCATTGAGCCAAGGGGATGCGACTGTGGAGAGTCCGTCGCAGAGGCAATATCCCGCGGTTGCCGATTCGACGGGCTCGCAATGGCCTGGCTTCCGGAGCATTGTCTTGACGATGAATTAGCAGAAGAATTCAACACAATGGGAGACGGTTCTAATGGAACTTGGATATACTACGCCGATCGGGAACGTACTATCCAGATTGACCCTAACGAGGTGGCGGCCTTGGGAGATCGCCCTGAGGTTTTGGTCCATATGAGCGTCCAGTGGCACACCATCCATTGCATCTTTTATTGGCGAAAGCAGTTCCGGACACGATCCAATGGCAAGATCGTGGAGCCCAGGTCTGATTCTGAGCATCACATCAAGCACTGTGGAGAGATTTTCTTGTCACCAGGGTCGGGGACGAAATCGGGGTGGCTCTGAATACGAACATAGAATAGTTGCGGTATAGGCCGTACATGTTGCATAATACATGTGCTATACAAAGAGGGGTGTATTGAGAAAGCTGATGCAGGGGTGTGAAGCTTTGACCGGAGTTCCGATTGTAGATCATATTGTAAGATAAGCACTAGGTCTGAGCGCCACTGCAAAGCACGCTAAAACGGGGACTATCTCCCGTGGCTCGGACCTTCTTGTTTTGTATTCTTCGTGAGCGTCACGTTAAGTTATGAGGAATTCTCATTTCCCCAACTGCTAGCTGCCCAAGTAGATAAGAATTTCCTGATGTTGCATTGCATTCGAGACATGCAGATTAGTTCTACCCGCCTTAAGTTTCATTTATAAACTATTCTCATCGTTTATGCTTGGTAGTCGTTTCTTCGGAATTTGAGCGCTGATCCTACATGTACAATTTCAGTCGAGAGCAATGTGGTCGTATCACCGGGCAAAAGGCGACAATGAAGAGGGCGACCTTGGATTGCATCTTATATCCGGCCCCTGCGAAATGATGAAGGGGGCGAGTGTATTTTCTTCGGGTACAATCGAAAGTCTTCTGAGCCAGTGGGCGAGAAGCATGGTCGACCGGAGTTCTCTCCATAACTCCAGTCTCTTGCTTTCTATCCATGAAGGCGAACAGTTCAAGTTGTGGCTCACTCAAATTTCCGATGACTCAAACTTGACGTTTGAGAACATGGTTGACCGTACAACGGACTTCATCTCACAATCTGACTCCCAATCGGTCTGCTTCACGTTCCAACTGGACTTAGAGAAGGAAATCATTCTACCCCGCCTGATGTCTATCTACTTTCCATCTTGAATATTTCAGCCTGTGACCGGTCTTACACTCCAGCAATTGGCTGGTTAGCTACACCACAGGTACTTCGTACACATGTGATGAAAAAGCTGCGTCAAGGTTCTCCATGGTTTTTTCCTCTTTCGCTTCTGGTCATGGTGCTCTTAATGGGCATTGGAATTTTGGCCAGCGTTTGGATCACACCTGGTGGCTCGCACTCCGACAATAGTGAGGCTGACTTTTGGCTCACATGGAACACCAGCCAAAGCATCGGCCTCAAACATCAACTCCAATTCACCAAGCCATGGGCTCGTTTTGTGGAATATTTTGACGAGGAAACAATCCGTCAACCATGGTTTATCCGGCTTGATGACCAATCGATGGTAGCGCCTGACCTGATTGATGATACGGAGCTGAAGTATCAGCGATGGTTTCGCGAACGGTATCCGGAAATAGAGAATATCAAGCTTAACGGAGACTATCTCAACGAGTCCTTTTGGTCAAATGCATATTCGGTTAGGGTTCTAACCGATCCTCTCTTTCATCCTGCACATTGTCTCCTCGCTCTGAGGAGGTACTGGATTGCAAGAGAGACTGGTCGACATGTCTGCCCTCGAGACATTGATTATAAACATATCCAGCATTGTTTAGATTCCTTAGATGATATTTTCTTCGTTGATCCCAAGAAAGGGCCGGTTGTGACGCTTGAAGATTCGGATAACAGAATGCCATGGCTTGTGAATGCCTGTTTCTAGTTATTCATCATATAAATGGGGATAGTCACCATAGGTAGACTAATTTTACCACAAGATATGTCCTGAGGAGCATTACGATACTTAGTTAAACTTTAGCCCGATCGGTAGGGGTCCTACGGTACTTATAGTGGTCTCGACACTATAATTGAGTTATTAAGATAGTCCAATCATTTAGGCATATACACCTTAGACATGCTGTTGTGTGTCCTTTATTTTATTTATTCTTTGTGTCCAAGTATATGAAGGGGCTTTTGCTTTTGGGTCTCCAGTCCAGTTCATCGAAAATGGGGCAGACACTTGACGCAGAAGCTTATCCCCACTTCATGGCTCAACATTTATTTACTGATCCGGTCTAGATTTTCCTTTCCACCTCCCTCATGGCAGCCCAATATTGCCCGTTCTATGAGTAGCAGTTACCTCACCTTCATCGCCATATTCAGATATTTTGCTTCTGTTCCGCCTTCTTCGAGCTGGATGTGAGCCACCACGATGCATTGTCCGTTGCTGGTCAAATGCATCGCTGGATGAATCGGGACGATCAGGAGAGGGTCGTCTAACGGACGTGCGAGAAACCAATTTTGGTGGTCCAAAAGGTGGCATCTGCATATATGCGCCTCCCTGATCTTGACCTGCGTTTTGATTGTGCATTTCTGGCTCAGCGCCTCGACCATCATGGTTGTCAGATTCTCCGTCACTTGAAAGCAGCGAAGGGGGCAACGATCTCGAAGGGATTCGCTACTCACACCATTAGTATGCGGCTGGGAAATTTTTCTGGACTGTTGTACTCACTGAAGGGGCTGACTGAGTTCTTCTTTTCTGCGAAATCTGCCTCCCGGGTGATGAGACATCCTCGTCCTGCTGCAGATTGATGACAGATGTCTGGCTCCCAGATTTGCTAGGGGGAGAGGGTGAGGGGGTTGTAATGGGCGAAGGCTCGTTTGATATGGGTGAGCTTGGTGGCGACCGCGATTCAGACGTGGACTGGCTCTCAGTGGGCTGGTGATTTTTTAGTCGAGGAATCTCTTTTTCCAAAATCTGCATTATTTTTTGCGCAAATTCTTTGGCCTCGAGATGTTGACTCGGCGATATTTGTTGCTGCATCAGGAGCTTCTTTTGGACCCGTTGAGCTTGCTGAAGCTTATTGAATTCGATACCCAGCATTTTCTTGAAAGATTCACTGCCAGCAAATAATCAGTATAGAACTCCACGTCATCTATCAATTGGGGGTATATTTGAGAATTACAATTGTGCCAAGACTACATCCGATCCATTCCTTCGGTGGGTTTGGGAAAGCAACTGGATGTGCACCAGGGTTCCAATTGTTCTCATAGACCTCTCTAGTACCTCCATATCTTGGAAAGAGAGGGAACAGTTTTCTTGCTCTCTCTAGACCATTCAAACTGTGCGATCCATCTTTCGACCGTACTGACAGGTTCATTATCTATGAGAGAGCGAAACTTGCCGGTAATATGCTTCAGCCTTCCAATGGTTCGTTTTGATTCCTCATCAATACTCCTCATGAGCTGTTGGTGTCGGTTGAACATGGGCGCTAGCTCTTGAATTCTCCTCGCAACTTTCATGGTGTCCCTGAAAAAGTCGTACGTTTGGGCCACTGATATCGTTCTTTTAATCACACTGAATAGATCGTTTTTCGCATTGCGGATTTGCTCATAGAGCCTCTTTAACTTTTTCACAAGCTTGAAGAGGTCTTTAGCAATAGGGTAGGCAAGGCCCGCCACTGCGAGAACGTCCGCCATTTTTGCCAGCTTGTGCTTGCGCGGTCTTTAGAACGGTCAGAGAGGCATAGAGGTCGCTGGGAATCATAAATAAAGTGAAAAAAGTTCAATTTCACCAACGTGTGTCAATCAACCAGGCTATATGATAGACAAATGGTAGAGCCAAAGAGAAAGCTACTACTTTCGAACATTATCCTTAAAAATTTGGGCTGAACCGCCGCTGCTAAGCCCAATCCTCTGTAGGGCATTGCCTCATTCCACATTGTTCGTCCATCCCAGTTCCCACCGATTGTCTAGTGAGGCTGGATTGTCTAGTGAGGCTGATTGACAGCAAACTCCAGGGGTCAATCTGTGAACCAAAGCAAAAAATCCACCAATCTTGAGAATACACGGCTGCTTACCTGGAAAGGTTGAAAAAGCAAAGAATACCCCGCTTTATCTCTATTGCCGCATCTGACCAAAAGAGATTAGTACTTGCATCAACAGCCAATCTCTACATGCCACGATAGGCGTCATGAAGGGGTGATCAGGAGCATGCCGTAGGCTAGTGTGCTGGAGGTAAGGCTGTGGTTTTCTTGGCAACTGGTTTGGTCCACCTACTGCGGCTCAACACAGCATGGGAGACACCTTTAGGCAAGCTTGCACCAGCCCCTGGTAAAGAGGATGACCTTCGCGAGGTGTGGACGTGGGAATCAATGCTGAACCTGGATGTAACTTGGCCATGTGACAGCCAAGTACGAGGCGGATATGCGTGAGTCTAAGATGCCCTGTATCGATGACTTAGTTCATTCGGTGGGTTCGCCTACTGAAGAGGTGCAATCGCCGCTGCCGCCGCCCCCACTGAACAAACTCAAATGAAGGTTCATGCCCTTGCTCTCCTTTGCCCTACCCTGTCTCTAAGATCATACCAGCGACAAGCATAATATCGAGATCTGGCCCGTATCCACTTGGCTTCTCCATACAAGTTTTCTAAGTTGAGTGGATGGCGTTACCTTGGAGCTAAGGGAGCTCGTAGCAAACAGTGATGTGACTAGCGTCCGCTTTACGATGCGACCATGACATACTGAACCACCTGCTCATGAGCAGCATATGTCTTCTCCGCACTTGCATACACAAAATGGCATGCTTCCAGAGCGATATTTTATTGAAAAGCTAAACCAAAACGGGGGAGATTAGACGGCATTTCATAACATGTACAGATTCAATAATCTAACAAGCCAATAATCTAAACGCAAGCAATGAAATGTCCAAAATCAACGTGCATCATCGCCGCAAAAAAATGATAACACCAGTGAACCCTCTGTGGAACTCCTGATACGCAGGCACCCCCAAATTCTGATACAAGAAATATTTCACCCTGTCCACCCGGAAGATGTTCTTCTGGACCAGCCCGTGCAATGCCCACTTTTATGCCATTTCGTTCGGGCCTCCACTCTTGTACCCCCAGAGCTCCAGGGCCTGCTTTATGGCTTATATCATTTCACGACTAGTTATCGGCTGAGGATCAGGAGAATCTAAATAAACTGTGACCGCCTATAGCATGCTTACTTCCCGTCCCAACGGAGACCCCGTCGATGGTACTGTAAACAATATAGTGTGTGCTATTGTCACTCAGTTCTCAGAAGCTATGATACGCCAAGTTGGCAGATATTGCAGTATTGTGGACGCAAAACTTTGTATAAGCGCGTCCCGGTTCCCCCCCTCGTCTCAATGGAAGAATAAGGGCGCGGTGCATCTGCTCAAATGATAATGCTTCGAAAAAAATGCGCCGCAGAATGACTGTCTGACATTCAGTAAGGGAGATATTTCCTTGTATGTAAAATTTATCATTTAACCTTGTTGTTCCTGGGAAGCAGATAAAGAACTGGATTTCGAGCTTCAGAGATTCCGGAGTGCAGACGATGGCAGGGGCTTCTTGACGTGGATCAACTTCAAAATATTGTAATTTTTGATTTGGTCGCGAAGGCGGAATGTCGAATTGTGGGACATGCTGCCTGACGAGTTCCCACAAATCTGACCGTTCTGCTACGCCCATAACTTCAGAGTGCTCTTCAGTGTCCTCGTAATTATAACGACGCATTTCTTCTTCCGACAACCTATTGACTTTTGGGGTACTCGCGAGTTGTGAAATCGACTTCGTGTAAGAGACAGTAAAGGCCGGTTGTTTTGGGTCTCTGCAGGTAATTGCTGTCCTCATGCGGAGAGTGTCACCATCGACCCGAAAGACTGTTTGCAGGCAATCTACACTGTCAATAGTCGTGTGTAGATCACCTGTATAATAGTCAACCTCTTCGACGATAGCTCTGAAAGTATCTCCCTCATAGTTTACTGTCCCTGGACGGACATAGACATCAAGAATGCCTTTCTTTTCCATTGAAGGGCTCATCAAAGGGGCCATTAGGGCAACACGCCCCTGGTGCATGCAGCAATTGAGGATGCATCTCCTGGTAGCTGAGGAGGAAATTCAAGCGCGGCATTAAGAATGGCAGCCCTCAAGAGAGCAACGCTAAGCGGCATATTCCTGTTTGGACGGGATGGCAGGCCAAATGTAGAATCCCAAAAAGATGAAAAATCTTTGTCCACGTCGAAATGTAGCGGGAGGTTGTTGGAGGATTCTCCCTGTCCAGTACTTGAGGACCGTAAAAACATATTCAATAAAGCCTGTGCAGCTATTGCGAGGGACGCAGAGTTGATTATCTTGTAAATTTCCGGAGAATAGGTTGTCCTTCGTTGCCTCGGAAGGCGTCTCAAAACGTTTGTCAAGTGATTTTGAGCGTGGGCAATTACTGTCATCCATCCATCTGCATTTTCCATAGGTTGTCCTTGAGAAGGATTGCTCAAAATCTCTTGCACGTGGATTTCCACGCGCCGAGTCGATGAATTCAAGTCCTCCTGGCTATTACCCATGGTATGTCTCCGACACTTGCCTCGTATGCAGTTCTGTAAGTCTTCCTTAACCGAATCAGGTATACTAAGAATCAGGCTTGCAGAAGAATTCCATCCGTAAGAAGTCAGCGAACACTTTGCTAAATGATTCTGGATGATATAGGTGCGCATGACGGTTCTTAAAGGTTGCTCGATATGACTCTCTGTGATCATCGAGTGATCAAGAGCAACAGTCATATAAGTATGTGCCACAAGCCAAGTATTGCCACTGCTTCATCGGAGCCCAAGATGTTAAGATAATAGTTTCGGGTAGCACTTGCTGGAATCAACTTGGCGGATTCAATGAACCCAAGAGATTCCGCGTTTGTCACAATATCAGGCACGATCGATTTCTGTTTCCATGTGTGGAACGCCCAGTCAGCTGTTTGACTGTTGATAGAATTTGGTTCCAAAGCAGCTTCTTGACCCTCTTCTGTAATAATGATCCTGAGTTTGGATATGCTATTCCCGAGAAAGCATTTGCCATTTGAGAACAGGCTCACGGAGTCTTTGTTGAGCCATGAAAGGCAAAGAGTAATCCAGTATAGACTTATGGAACCGCGTATCTCCATGAAGGCGATTTCGTCGTCTCGCAAAGCGCTTAGGGCTTTGCAAATGATTTCACCAAATTTACTCGGTTGATATCGAAACCAGACGGCTTCTTGGGAATATGAGTTGAGACATCCCAAATCATAGAGAGCATTGAGCAGATTGCTGGTGGTATCAGTTTCAGTCTCCGCTAAAACATCTTGACAGTGCCCTGAAAGTACTATTTTATAATTAGCTGGAAGGCTCTAACTTTGAATATAGACTTCATGGGCTTGATTTGCGAGTATGACTTTCCATTTGACCACCTACCAGATATCAACTTCGAAAGTTGTTTGGGTGTAGTTGTTTTCTCCCTTCCCCCCTCCGACGAAGCCATGTAGTAAAGGGTCTCACCAGCAGCACTTTCATCATACTCACAGAGCTTCAGTGCAGCTGCAAGTAAAAAGCCCTTAGTGGCAGCAGTTGAATCTCTGAGCTCTTTAGCTGTCAAACCTTTCCGATAACCCAAAAGTACCTTGGTATCTCTCAAACGAACGCTCTCGTTGCCGTTGAGGGCATCAACGCCTTTGCCCAAAAGGTCGTCATGCACAATGCATAACCCACCCACTGATCGAAGAGCCACTATGGACCCAGCTTGCACATCATCTTGGCTAGCAGCTGCCAGCAGTTTTGAAATCCGCTCAAAGGTATTATAGTACTGGCCTAGTGCTGAGGGACCTTCCCAGTCTTTCGATATGTTGGACTGATTTTTCGAAGCCATTGTTTGTGGTGTCACTTCTGTTCTGCAGATGAGCGTTATTCAGACTTTATGCCGTGCAAATTATGTTGTATGATGTCAATGGAGCCTTATCTGAGGATCTCTAACCATCCATAACATCTATCGGGCGGAAAGTTTTCCATGGGTCAGGTTTGATTGACATCATGTAGGCCATTATTTATCCTCGCAGCTTCACGGTCTAGACTCGCCATATTCCGGATTGAAACCGGATACCGTTCATTTCTTCAGCAACGTAGGCCCTTGATGATGATGATGATAACTCTATTAACCTAGTGCAGCCCAGCTAGTAATCGCCGCGCTATGTAGGCGCTTCCTTCGGATGGGGAAGCAAGGGCTAACTAACCGAAAAACGCGGCCCAGATCGCAGTAAGTAACCAATACAAAGGAAAACGGCGTTTTGCCAAAAGAAAGTGCCCAAAATCTCACGAATAACCGTCATGAAACGCCAGTAATGAATGGATCCCGCTGCCTCCGTTGCTCCCTTTCAGTATTTCCCCGCATCAACTTCCATTACTCTCTGGCGGCATTTTAGCTGCTTGCTTCTTTGATCCAATACGTGTTCGTCCCTGCACCAGCTCGCCAGTCGTCGCAGTATCACGCGTCGTAGTTCCAAAGCGACTCGTTCTTTGGATAATGGAGATTTTCAAGGTGGTAGTACTGGCAATGATTCATCCGACATGGTACGTGGTTTGTATACATGTGTGAACGAAGCCTGCGTGCGGGTGGTTGCGGTTGACGGAGGAGGCATGAATGGTCGCCGACCGGTCGAGACCTTACCCGTATTAAACAGTAAATTATGTTATCTAAAAACGGACCTCTATTCTTAGCGTGACCTCTTCACGAGATTGAAACCCTGTGAGTTTAGTCTCCCCTATAATTTCTATACGGTGTTGTTACAACCACCCCCGGATCATAACTACCACCTCCCCTGCCTGAAAATTCAGTCACCACCTTCCCGATCGGGTGCGATACTGAATTTTGCCATACTTCTCTGCCACTGTAAAGTTTTCTGCCATATATTCTGCCACCACCATATAATTCTGGTTTACATAGTAAAAAAACATGCATTTTAATGAGAAAGAATCGTACATTTCATTGATTTCTGCATTGATCTACTCTACAAATTGCGTATGCTTCTTTTCATACACCTCCCCGCGCCCGTTTCCCTCCACATCCACGCCCTCGACTAGACTTCGCCATAAACCGCAAAACCCATAAACCACCCCACCCCAAACCGCAATTGGGGCAGGTTTTGGGGCGAGGTCTATAAACCGCAATGGTTTATGGGTTTTTACTTTCAAACCGCAATGGTTCTTGGGGCCCCAAGTGGTTTATTAATTACAGGCCTAGTAATTTTGGTAAATCTTATACATATATAAATCTAAATATATCATTAATTTAGTAGTAATTTAAGGTCATAGGTGATAAAAATATCATCGGTACTATTTGATTACAATACGGTAATTAATTATAATGAATTTTATGTAAAATTATGCAAAATTATGCAAAAATGGGTTTTAAATGGTTTTTTGGGGGCCCCAACAGAACCCATCAAAAACCGCAGTGCGGTTGCGGTTTGGGGGTTGGGGCGAGGGTTTTCTTGGGCGCTACGCTATGTAGGGGCCAAAGGGAAGGAGGGAGAGAGTTGATTCCTACTGGGAGCAAACAGCCCGACTATCTATCTAGCAACGAGGGGTTGATGCCTGAGGCATCACTGGCGGCCTGAGGCCACCACAACACACCCCCCCAGGCACAAATCCCGAGGAAATCTCTCTCTAACATATGCAACCATTCCGGTTTACATAGTAAAAATCACATGTTTTTGTAGGTTTTTCCAGCTCATTTTCCACTGGTTTCTTCTCAATTCATTCCCTTTGTTTTTGTCATTTTCATTTGTATGTATGTTGGAATTCATCCTTCATCAATTTCATCGTTCAACGTCGTTGTCATTGGCTGATTTCGCCATCATCCTTGCTCTCATTGGTTCGAAGAGCTCCTTCGCGAGTGGTTTCGTCAGGGTATCCGCAATGTTGTTGGCGCTTGCGATTAGTTCCAGTCGAACGATGCCTTCTCTGACTGCATGTCGTACAAAGTGGTATCTTGCGTCAATCCATTTCGTCCCCTTTGCGTAGTTATCTTTCTTCATGATCGACACCGCGTTATCACTGTCGGTGTACAGTGTGATCGGAAGTTCTTGTTCGATCCCCATTTGGTGCAGGATTTTCAACAACCACATACACTCCCTGATCGCGGCATCAAAAGCGACGTACTCGGCGGCAGTGCTGCTTCTCGCGACAATCTCTTCTTTCCGAGATGACCAGCTGATTGGGCCACCAGCGTAATAGAAGATAAACGCCTCCGTGCTCTTACCGTCTTCACAATCTTGATATGAAGCATCGACATAGCCATATAAGCCTTCCTCTGGTTTTCCACCTAGTAAAATACCAAGGTGCATTGTTCCTTTCACATAACGATTCAGTTGTTTTAATGCCTCGACATCCTCCTGTCTTGGTGCTGATGCTCGTCGTTGAAGCTTATTGACTGCGAGGGCGATATCTGGGCGAGACTTATCTGTCAACCATCCTAGCTTGCCGATGTCTTCAACGTATGCTTTTGCTTCTGTAGTTGAGATTGAAGGTTGATCTTCCTGGAGATCGTTGTCATCTCTCCGTACATCCTTGTCGTTTTTCGAATTGGTTATTGCTGGTGATTTGTATGTCGTCTTCATTGGGAGATAGACGGCAGCTGCAGTTTGCAAGCCAGCTTTGACGATGATTTCTTCTGCATATGCACTTTGGCTGAGGAATATGCCATGTCTACCACGAGAGAGGCTACTACCCAGAAAGCGATCTGGCTTGCCGAGATCTCGGTATTTGAATGGGATCTTGCTTTTGAACCAAGCAATTCCTTCTTCGTCAGATGCAGCGATCAATGTGTCGTCAACATAGAGCAAGATCCAGACGTTTCTCTCCTTGTGGATCATAATGCAGGGCTCATCTTCAAGCGGTTGGAATCCCATCTCTTTCAATGCTGTGGCAATGGTTTTGTACCACAGATGACCAGCTTGTCGAAGGCCATAAAGGGCTTGTAAAAGAATACAGACTTTGTCTCCTTCTTCGAAGCCTGTCGGTTGTTTCATGAAGATCGCTCGGTTGTCAATTGCTGCATTGAGATAGGCTGCCGTATAATCCACTTGTTCGAGGATCATATTCTTGATAGATACGACGCTTAAGAAGAGTCTCATCGTCTCTGCTCTTGCAACTGGCGCGTAGTTCTCGTCGAAGTCGAATCCGGGGCGTTGACGGTTTCCACAGATGACCCATCGGGCTCTGAATTCCAGAACAGTGTTGTTCTTATCGATCTTGAGATCGAACACCCATTTGCCGGGTAGAATGGTAGCTCCAGATGGTGGACGATCAATGTATTCGAATGCATTTGCGGTATGAAGCTTCTTGATCTGCACCTGCATCGCACCAAGCCATTCTTTCTTATGTGGAGATGCCATCGCTTCCGCGTAGGTACGTGGAATCTTCACTTGCCATGATTTCAAATGTCCCGTTGAGGTAGCATCTTGACTAGTTGGGATAGAGCCTTGATCAGGTCCTGTCTCGGTCGATGACATGGCAAAACCAACGCCAAATGGCGAATTCATCCAGTAGTCGTTTGGCATCAATCCCATGTCTCCATCTCTATCTCCACCACTTGCCACCGATCCTACCACGGCGCATTGTGATCCTCCACTTCGGTCCGGTTCGCCGTATTTCTTCCACTTCAAGTCTTGGTATCGTTCTGGGCTCTGGCCCTTCGTTGATCGTGGAGATCGTCGTACGGCGGTGGTAGTGGGGGTCGCATTCGTAGGTTGGAATCTTTCCGGTGGATCGAGACGGGCCGGGTTCGGTGATGGTCGGATCTCGTTTTCAACCACCTGTCTCGCGAGGTTGATCTGGTTTTGTTGGGTGCCTGTCAATGGTGACGGCGTAGGAGAAGGCGTAGCCGGTTCTTCATAGATCTCTGGCAGTCCAGGGTAGTCAATTCTCTCTTGACGGTAAGCTTGTTGCTGGTGAACTTGCCCTGTTCTTGGAGGAGAAGCTTGTTGTTGAACTTGACGAATTGGCGTCTCTGGCTCTTTCAGTCGTAATGCTTGTACCCTATTTTCTAGGGTATCCTCCTGTGTATTGTAGAACAATTCAGCTTCCTCTGTATTGACAGAGCTTCCTTCCGAAAACAATGAAGCATCCAGGTGATCCTGGTGCTCTTCCCCTGAGCTAACATGTCCTTGATCAGTGATCTCTCCAATGATCTTTCCTGGTGTAATTGGTGCAACAGAGAGATCTTTCATCGCTTGGCGAGTCGTTTTGAAAACTGGCTCGCTGATTGAGAACTGTGTCTTGCCAGGCGGCGGTCCATCAATGATTTCCTCACCGATCTTGATGTCATTAGCACCGTCATACGACTGTGGTGCTCTTGGTTCAAAGAAGACAACGTCTCTATGAATAGAAACCTTCTTTGTGGTAGGATTGTAAATGCGGTAGCAATGACCGTTGTCACCTTCATATCCCACCAGATAACCGATCCATGCTCGAGGATCCATCTTCATGCTTTGAATACGGGTTTCTTTTGGCTTATGGACGTAAGCTTTCGAGTACCATACTCGTAAGAATGACAGGTTGACTGTGCTTTCGTCTCCACGAAGGTTCATAGCTTTTCTCCAAGCTAGAATTGGTGCTTCACCCCCCGAGCGAGACAGTCGATTGATGATGTAGGTGCCGGCGCTAACTGCCTCTGTCCACAGCTCCTTCGGTGCTATCTCTGCGTCAAGGTGTATTGTCCTTGCCACTTGCATGATATAGTGACCGCTGAATTCAGATACGCCGTTTTGTTCATGAGCGTACGCCGCAGAAGGACTGACAAGCATCAACTTGCTCTTTGCCCACTTGGTGAATTTGTGAAACTCTGTGCCGTTGTCAAATCTCCATTCAGTGGGGTAGTAACTAGTATGCTCTTTAAATTGCTCTGTCCATTCTTGTAGGACTCGCGAAGCATCACTCTTTTTGGCGAGATGAAGGGCCACTCGGAATCGAGAGTAGTCATCTGTGATGATCATTGTATGCTCTCTGTCGTATTTGCCGTCTTTGCCAATACCCTTAGGCTTGACAGGATGAAGATCAACATGAAGAAGTTGTCCAACCTTAGTTGATCTAGCTTGGCGGTCCCGGGAGATGATCTTCTTCGACTTCCCTTTGCCGCATGCTTCACAGTCATAGTGCTCGCTACCGACGTCACAACCAAGCTTGTCCTTGTTGATTCTTCCTTTGTAGCTTCCGGCATGGCCCAGTCGACGATGGGCTAGTTCAGCAGAGATCGTTGTGTATGCAACACCGGTTTCTTTGTCATCGTCTTGATATTGGACTGGGAATGGCTCGTTGGCAAGCTCAATGAATGGGACGTTCTTCGCCACGAATGTGTAGCCAACAGTCCCTTCTTTGGTTTTGATTAGCATGTCTTCTGGGTTCCAGATCATGCCGTGTGTTATGTGAGCGGCAAGGTATCCAAGAAGGCTGAATTTGTTGCCTGGTCTGTATTGACAATGGAGCTTTAGTTCATGGCGAGAACCATCTGGCTTTCGAATCGGAAGAATGATATCTCCATGACCAATTGCTTCGGCTCCATGTCCCGTGCTTGAATCCCATCCTGGCGCTGTGCCAGGTTTGTATTCGTCGTATGTAATGAAGAGCTCTCTGTTTGTACAGATATGCCACGATGATCCTGAATCCAGGATCCAGTCAATGCCGGCACGAAGCTGGCGAGTAGATGAAGTTGTTGCCGAGCCGGCGAAGCCAGATGACTCGGTGTCATCTTCCAGGATAGTCTGGATGTTGTCTGGAATATAGACCGTTTCAATATTGTCTGGTGCGTAGACATCTTCGGTCTGAATCTTGTTTGCAGTATCAACTGCATTGACAATTGGATCGTCAAGTGCAACCGCCATGCCGGCGAAGTCGTACACTTTGTCATCCTTTGATGTTGCAGATGAAGCGACGGCGTCGAAGTTAGCCTGCTTGGTTCGCTCAGTAGGCTTGCCCGTCAGTTGCTGGCTTTTATCTTCATGAAAGTGCTCTTTTATCTTCCAGTACCATAAGCCAGGCTTCGGTTTCCAGTTCGAAGGACGATCGTCAGCCACTAGATAGTAGCAGTCCTTAGCATCATGGCCTTGTCCTCCACAATAGGAGCAATTGCCAGTAGCTGTACGCTGGGTTTTGTGTTTCTTCCATTCGTTAACATGCTTCCATGCTGATTTACCGGGTGGGGGAGCATTGGTAAGCTTGTCCTTCTTCTCGGTTGAAGACTGGGATTGCTGTTGTCCCTGCTTCGGTGTCTTTGTGGCTGTCGCATTGGCACCGAAGCCGCCGTCAATGCCGAATTCTTTGATCTTATCCTTCATCTCAGAGCAGTATAGGAAGAAATCCTGAATTGTCAACTCTGCAGACGGATCTTTGATCGATTTCAGCTCGTTGTTCTTGATCTCGATGGCGCTACGTAGCTCAGTGATCTCCTGTAGCTGCGTAACCATGATCACAATAGCCGCGTACGGGGGTAGGCCGGCTTTAAGATCATTGGCCGTTTTGAATCTTTGTTGTAGAGCTTCAATAAACTCTGTGGTTGTTGAGAACTCAGCTTTCTTCGTTCCCATAAATTTGACCATTGCTGCACTCAGTGCGCCATGTCCCTCACCACGCATGTGAAGCTTGCATTCATGCATAAAGTCATCCGCCCACTTGGTTCGCTTTCCGCTCGAAGTAATGTATTTCGCGACGTCGGGGTCAATGCAGATACGAAGCCAGGAACTGACTTGCATGCTAAGCTTCATCCATGTTTCCGCATTCGGTGAGTTTCGGGTTGGTCGTAGTATGTTTTTGTCAATTAGACGCTGAAGGCCGTGACCTTCGAGGATTCGTGAGACAGCATTGAACCAGTTGTCGAAATCTTCCTTCTCTTTGAGAAGTGGTTCAAGCTTGTAAAGTACGAAGCTGCCAATCGCCGGCAGTCCTTCACCTTGATCTCCGATTGTATCTGTCACGTCTTCCACTGTGTCCCAGTCTCTGTCTTCTGGTGCTCCAGTTCCGTACAGGGGGGCAGTGGTTGTGTTGTTGGTTGCGATCGGTGTCGCGGGGCCTGTATTGGTCCCTGAGGGTCCTTCACCACCATTGCTGGATGCCATTTTTGCTGACTCCGGTGGTCAAAGGTCGTTTTGATGTTGTTGAATGATCTGATCTATGTAGATCGATGTTGATTGGACGGTTTTTCCGTCGTATGGTTGGTTGGTTTTTCCCGCAGTGGGGTCGAAAGGGTTGATCGTGGTCCCACAGAGGGGTTGCTCCACCAATCAGATGAAAATTCTGCACTGCGACTCTCTCTGCACAGTACAGATGAAAAAGTAAAGATGAAAATGCCTCCTTTTTACAGGATGAAAGCTTTGAAAAGCAGAGGGCTCATAACCTCTTGGGCGCTACGCTATGTAGGGGCCAAAGGGAAGGAGGGAGAGAGTTGATTCCTACTGGGAGCAAACAGCCCGACTATCTATCTAGCAACGAGGGGTTGATGCCTGAGGCATCACTGGCGGCCTGAGGCCACCACAACAGGTTTGGCCCCAATTGCGGTTTATGGCGAAGTCATTATGAGATTAGCAAAGCTGGTAAGCACTTTCATATCACTTTAAAACTCTTCAATCCTATTCTCAAGATTTCATACATCAAACCTCCTACTCCAACATGGTCCACACCTTCTATGACGGAACCATTGTGGTGGCCCAACACATCCTACGCTCCCTGTCCCACTTTCTCCAACAAGCCGAGCAACGCCCTAATGCTACCGATCTGCTCAATTCACGTCTCTATGAGGACACGTATTTCTCGATTTAATGTAGGTGTGCAATTGAACCTGGTTGATGCTGTCTAAATAATCTATATCCTCTTCTCCGTATTCTCAACACTATTCAACCGGAATCAATTTCTCCACACCTATCAGTAATTTCTATCCTAAATGGGTTTCTCTAATCACAGCTATCCGCATCGTATCCAAAAGGTTAAAGGCCGCCCCCGAATGACCATATACCCCTCCCTCAAACGTCTCGGTTGCGTCTTTCCCTATCGCCCCTATGATCATGGCTGTACCTCCCGGGTGCTCTGTCACAAAAGCTGAAACATCATGAACAACCCCCCTGATAACTATGAGATTACATCCTGTCCTCGCCTGTTGTTGGAACTCTTCCCACTCCATAACTGGAAGTTCCTCCAGCGGCACACCCCAGTCAACCATCTCACACTCCTTCTCCAATTTCTCCTGTCTTCGCTGTAGCCTCCCTTTCTGAATCTCATTTTGCGGGAAACGTCTTAGATTAGAGGCAAGCCCAATCTGATAACACGTCCAGATCAACCACTTGGTCGGGTCAAAGTCATACCATCGAACCCCATTCCGATAATCGATTGGGAATTCATGATGAAAATTATGATATCCTTCTCCAAGGGTGAGGAGACCGGTCAAAGGGTGATCTCGGGGAGATTTCCCGATTCCATAAGGCTGATCCCCGAACCAGTGCGCGACAGAATTCACACAAAATACGCCCTGTAGTTGACCGGCTGTGCCTATACAGCCTGCCACGACGAAACCACCAATATAGTCACCAAAGTATAGGCCACAGACAACCGTGGGGAGGACGTAACCAATAAGGAATGCCAGGGGGAAATAGTATTTGCGCTGCCATTCCACGATAGGATCAGATTTGAGGTCACTCATATCCACGTGGCGTGTAGTCGAGACGTCATATGGGGAATATGGTTTTTCAAACAAGAGCCATCCCATATGCGCATGGAAGAATCCCCGTTTTATATTGTACGGATCTTGATCAGTATCAACATAGCGATGATGGGCCCGGTGGTCGCGACACCATTTTTTGATAGGGTCCTGTCCCGCGCCAGCGCCGATGACCGCAAGAATCACTTTCAAGAGTGGACTAGCAGTATAAGCTCTGTGTGCCCAGAGGCGATGATAACCTGTTGAGATATTTCATTACTTGAGTGCAACGGGAAAGAAGTGACTGTTAGAGGAACTCACCAGTCGTCACGGCAAGAGCTCGTGTGTATCCATAGATAAAGGCAAAACAAAAGGTCTCTTTACGAAGAGGAACCCACAAAAGACTAATCAGAGCTACCAAAGGAACTCCGACAAGATAGGTTGAATTTTTTAAGTTCAACGACTCTTGACTGCCG
This sequence comes from Penicillium samsonianum, assembly GCF_028829775.1. Classification (NCBI taxonomy): domain Eukaryota; kingdom Fungi; phylum Ascomycota; class Eurotiomycetes; order Eurotiales; family Aspergillaceae; genus Penicillium; species Penicillium samsonianum. The sequence goes on along the minus strand of NW_026643260.1, from coordinate 809,858 downwards.
CCGTCTGGCTTTTTGCTAGTGGGAGCTAAAAAATGAGTTTTCTTAGCGGCAGGACTTTGTTGATTCAGAGAAATCGGCTTCGTGTTCGTCTTGTAGGATTTTATGAAAAATTGCACAAAAAGGATGATCAAAGGGACGAGATAAATGCTTCCCACAGTAAGGCAGAAAGCCTCTCCACTGTCACTCAAGCATGTAATTCTACTATCGCTAGCCAATTTTCCGGCCTTGCCATAAAATTCCCCGGTTGAAGAGGTATTGTGGCTTATGGGAAAGTGCAATGTTGGCGCCGGGTCGTTGTTGAGACTGTTTTCTGCCACCTCTATAGGGACCTTATAACGCACGAAGAGCACACAGTGGCCCCAGGCCAGTCCCACTAAGAACTGGGCGATTTGAATGCTGGTTAGAGCGCGCTTAACACCTATAGAGACAGAAACCCCGAGGCTTTGGATGGTGAAGTATGAGTACTAGAATATGATGATAAATTGTTAGCATAGTATATCGACGCAGACAAACGGTTGGGCCGATTTACCATCAAAGTATGGATTCCCGCATTCAATAGCACCGCAACAAAGCCCAGCGGGGATTCATATCTCATCGTTGCCCATCCACAAATAATCACACCGGCGTGATGATATGTTTGTAAAGTTGAGCTTTTTTTCCCGCGTGCGAGAATTATCAGAGTGTCTATAATCTCGTAGAACTTGCTCATATAGAAAAGCCAGCCTAAGTAACCGCAGCCTCCTTCCCAAAAACTTTTTGAGCTCTTTAAAACTAAGAAAAGGTATAAGCGGTTAGACGACTGATTGTTATATATAAGATCCTAGTTGATGATCAAAGGCTTACCGAGAAACGAACTTGACTCGACTTCACAAAAGTATTCCGCTAAACAGGCGTAGTAATTAGGTCCTTCCTCTGCTACTGCCGAAGGCCAATAGCTATATAGAACGTAGAACATTCCACACAAAGTCCATGCAGAGTACAACGCTAGGAAGGCGTTATGCGTTACCACTAGAGTCTTGAATATGAAGGTTTTGCTGAAAGCCCATGGCCGATACTGTCGGGTAGTATTGAATTGATTCAAAAGTAGAACTGTGGTAGTATATACCGTCGCGAAAGTGAGAACGAGCTTAAGATCGAGAGAGAGGCGGAAAAGTTTCGGATTGATCATAAACGGCTGGAAAAACATTGCCGCGGAAGTATCCGTGGGCGGAAGAGGGAGACGTGTGGCCGGCTTGTGAGGCTGGCTTGGGGGGAACTTGAAAAGGTCCAGTGGTGGAAGGGCGAAGTTAATCGCAGTTTTGGCTGTGAAAAGATCCATGATAATAGAGCAACTGGAGAGCAGAGTCCTTGTCAGGCTAGGTGGCCTCTGCGCTACTTTATAGATGCTGGGGAGGTGCACACGAAAGGGGGAATGCCTCAGCTAGCTATAGTCACACCAAGAAAGACTTTATTATGCTGCCGCTAACGTAATTCATATACGAGCTGCGCGCACAAGCGAGCTGCGCAATCCAATACATATAGTAAATGCGGTAAATTAGATCTCGTTATTTCAACAACAGTGGTCTATAGGGACTTTTCCTTATAGCCTAGTACTTTTTATACGACATCTAGCAATTTTAGAGAGTTTCGAGAAATTTGATGATTTGGTAACTGAGATATATATTTTGATGAAGTTCAGCGCTGTAATTTTCTATACCATAACACTGCAAGTTTTCGATTTATTCGAAATTAATATATGCTACTAAAAATACTTATCAATAGCTATCGACAAGCAATGAAACAAAACAAGAACGTGGTTGTTGAGATATAAATGTAGCGTATATCGCATTTACTATGGTGCCCCGGACTGCGCAGCTCGCTTGTGAATTACGAAGGTTATTATGCAGCCGCTATCTTCACCGATAATGATCTGCAGTGACAAAAAATCGATTTATGTAGCATTCGAGAGATCTACTAGGAGACTCATCAAGCATAAGAATAGGATCTAGATTCTTTAGCTTAAGTGAGCCTTTAACGAGTAATGTCGGTAAGAAAAATAATGTAATACAGCATATAGTCATTACTCCAAGTACCTCTTTGGCCACAGCAGAGGTTATAGATAGCCTTGAATTTGGATCTACAGACGAACACCATTACTGTGTTCTGTCGCCTCACCATATATGTATATCAATGAACTATGGTATAATGCTAATTAGAAAGGACTACGAAAAGTCAGATTACAAAAACCGTGGAATAAATGACTAAAAAGCGTTTAAAACCAAAATTTATTAGTAACTACTACCTTGAAGGATACCTACTGTTCGTACCTAAGTGTGGCCTAATCACCTTCACCTAAACCAAATGACCAGTTTTGTCAATACTTTGCAGGAATCGCACTGTAACCTTGTTTCCTGTTCGAACGGCAGATCCTGAGGTCAAAGAGCCCGTTGGCGGATATTCTTTACCACTGAGACTAGGAGTATAGTGTTGTTACTGTGGGCTTCTGATTTTGAAAATCGCCTGCCGGGGGGAAGTAAAAAAATTTAAAAAAAGGGAAATGAGAAAATAACGACAATATCCATACGTGAGCCAATATCTTCTTTCCAAAAACGCTAATTATACTGGGCACGTACAGTTGCTTAGTTTCGCACGCCAATCCAGAAGCGATAATTTGTTTTCCATAAAAGAGCCAGTAGATTACCGGAACGTGTCGAAAGTATCTTGTAATGGCGGGTGTTTAACAAGAGTCCGACATGAGGATTGAAGGATCGGCATGCCACTTTGCTGCAGCAGGTTCGAAACATGCTTTGACTGCTGCATGGGGTTATTTAACCTATATCGCAATATACCCTTCCCAATACCGCTCTTGCTTGGCATGCTGTGATTTTTTGTGCCATTTCTAGTATTAAAGGCTTGATTCCGAACCTCTGGAGCATCGTGTATCAACTTCCCTCACGCAATGGTGCTCGTAATTGCTGCCCTGTGTCTGGTAGGCACTATGATATCTCTACTGCTCTCTGTGGCTATCTACAATCTCAACTTAAGCCCCCTGGCAGGCATTCCTGGCCCTCGACTGGCGGCAATCACACGATGGTATGAGACTTATTTCGACGTGTTCTGCGGGGGCCAATTTATGTACGAGATCCAGCGGCTGCATAAGCTGTATGGACCTTTGGTGCGCATTAGCCCCAATGAGGTCCACGTCAACACCGCCGACTTTTATGACACACTATATGCTGGGCCGACGCGGTGCCGCCACAAGGACCCCTGGTTTATGTCTTCTGTTGCACCAGGTACGTCATTTGCATCAAGTGAAGCCAAACACCACCGTGTGAGGCGTGGCGGTCTAAGTTCCTTTTTCTCTAAGAACGCCGTCCGTGCATGCGAGCCGCTCATACATGCCAAAATGCATCTACTATGTACGCATGTTCAACGAGCGCAGCAAAATGGAAATGCACTTGAACTACATACCTGCTTCGTCAACTTTGCTGTCGACACCATCTCGCAGTATGTATTTGGTACAGACTATCAGTTCAACACGCTACAGGAGCCAATGTTGAGCGACAAATGGAAGAAAGGTGTTAATAGCATCTTCGAGATGCTGTTGATCACACGTCACTTCCCTTGGCTGTATACCATATCAAGAGTATTACCACTATCTGTCTCTACCTGGTTCTGTCCGATATTTCTCCATATCAATGCAATTGAAAAGGTGGGTCCCTTCTTCACCTTACGCTCGAGCGCGAGTAATGGATATATTGTGCTAAGGTGATCTCAATCTTTAGGACATTGAACAGCAGGCCAGACTAGTCTATAGAACCTCTGCAGATGACAAAACTTCCATTATTGCGCATCTCATACGCAATGAGAAATTGCCCCCCGGCGAGCGCACGCTAGCCCGGTTGACCGACGAGGCCAAGTTCCTGCTGGTAGCTGGGACTGACGCACCATCACAAGTGATGGCCCTGACGATGTACCATATTCTGCACAACTCGCACGTCCACAGTCGGCTCAAAGAGGAGCTGCAAATGGCCCTTCCAGACACAGATACAAATCCCTCGTGGGAGGAGCTGGAACGATTACCCTACCTGGTAGGTGCGCCATACTAAGTAAGGGGCCAATCTAACGGTGACAGACCGCTGTGATCAAAGAAGGCCTGCGACTATCTGCCGTGGTGACCTCACGTTTGCCCCGAATTGCGCCCGATGAGGACCTAGTCTGCCATGGCTGGAAGATTCCCGCTGGTGTTCGTTTTATCCCCCCATTAGAAAACAGAGCGTTCACTGACCGTAAGTGCTAGACCACTGTTAGTATGTCCAATCATTTTATCCTACATGATGCCGAGATTTATCCCGATCCGTTGGTTTTTCATCCGGAACGATGGATATCCCCGTCAGCGGCGATGAAACGTTTTCTGGTTCCATTTTCAAAAGGCAGTCAGGGATGCCTAGGACCCAAGTAAGCTAATGCATTATTCTTTTTGCTAGAGGTATGCTTTACTGACAAGAGATAGTATGGCTTACTGCTGGCTCTACATTGGGCTGGCCATTCTATTGCGCCGATTTGACTGGGCGCTTCACAACACTGATGATAGTAATGTGACCATCGTGCGAGACTGCTTTAATGGCCAGACAGTCCCTGGGCATAACGCCATCCAGGTAAGGGTGTTGCCTAAGAAGGAAGGTACGGCAGAGGATTAGTCAGACCACCACTATTCAGCTACCATAATTTTGGAGCATACCCTTACTTTTTAACCCTTACATATATGCAAGCCATTGGATCTGTCTAGATTTCTGGACTATATTATACATATCCACTTTCCAATGAAGGAGTGAAATGCCCGAGGTCGTATCATATGCTGAGATATATCATCACAAATGAACTCGAATAAAGCAGGGCAGCAAGGAGGCGGTTTAACCTATAAAAGATAACCCAAAGATATCACATTTGACTCTGTCCTGACCCAAGTCACAGGCCTCGCATCAATGGCAGCTCAATCCAACTCTTCCCGGTCTGCGAACCCCCCGTTCACGCCATCCTGGCGTTACTATTATCAAAATCTACACTTGTTACATTTCATTTTGCTCCTCACTATTATAGGAGTTCTAGTTTTATATATTCCCTCGGTAACCTTGAGACTCAAAACGGGTGTCTTGACATTCGTGCTCCATTTAATGGGACTGCTCGGACTCACGGCCGGTTTATTCTTCAGAACTACGAGTCCCAGAAGTATGACAATCTCGGAAATCTGACTTTTATATTGTTTTGCAGGATACCATCGTCTGTGGACCCATAAATAATACGAGGCCTCGCTTCCACTAAGGGTGTTTCTAGCAATTTCCCCCCCGCGGGGGGGGGCAATTATAACGGTCAATTGTCGAATGGGTCACACACCATCGTGCTTATTACTAGTATACTAATACAGACAAAGATCCCTATGATGTAAGAAAGGGATTTTTCTTTCGCTATATAGGCTGGATCCTAATATACATGCACAAAACATAGGGCTCTGTTAACATCTTAGACCTAAAAGAAGATCCCGTGGTCCGGTGGCAATAAAAGCATTATTTAATTATTTTCGTGCTTCGCTGTTTTGGTTTACCAACTTTGATTGCTCACTTTAGATAGAATGATTGGCGAGGCCTAGTTTATACTAGCGTCCTTCGTCTTTTCCTCACCTTTTAGGTGACATTCCTCTCCGGTTCTATCGGGCACGCCGAGTGGGCAAGTAAAAGGACCTACTCAGATAAGAATAGCGGAGTGGACGTTTCTCTCCTTTCATTTTTAAATCATAGAGAAGGATATCATAACTTTCATCATACTTTCCCAAACGACTTTCGCACCGGAGTGTAGTGGTACCATATCGACCTATCCAAGTGGATGATTTTACTATGGTGCCAGCTTGGTCTTGCAAGAAACCCAGTAATGGCAACGGAATCTGAAATTAGGAGAGCGCACCAGCGGCAAAAAAGAAGAACTCAGCATGGGGAGACTGTTGAGTATGTGGATGAGGACCACGAAGATCTTTCAACCCTTCTAGTGATAAAGTGGTCAGAATACATTGACCAGGCTAACACTAGTTGTTGTCTGGTGTGCATCAATGGCGTGATACATGATATATCTGATTTTATGGGAGAGCATCCTGGAGGGAAAGATTTGTTGCATCAAGTTCTTGCGACCGATGGGACTGCTGCATTCTACAATGACTACCATGATCACTTCAGTCATGCCCAAAATGTTTTGGCAGCAATGCGTATTGCTGTTCTTGAAGACTCGCCGCCAACAAATCCACCTGTTTCATAGTTATAGATAGACATATCTGAAAGACAAAATAGAGAGTCGTTAACCAAACCGTCAATGCCTCTCCGCTTCTCTTCAGACAGGGAATTCTCTGGACTTGAAAATGATCTCGAGGGTGTTGGAGGTGGGAATTGACCCCATGTCCCTCTAGAGCAATAGGCACCGTTGGCATAGAATATGAGACATCCTTGCTTTGAAAAATTGTTGACGGGAGCCCTCCGACAAGACCTCCGGGGCGATGTATCAGGGTATCGTACTCAATAAAAAAATAGCTCCAGCTAAGGGCACCACCGACGATGAATTGTGCGATTTCAGAAGCCGTTAAACTCTGTTTGATGAAACCGAAGACTGGAAGACCAAGGGAAGGTCAAGAAAAGTACGAGTACTGGGACAATGAAATCAGGATTCAGTTCTAAGACCAAATATTGAGTAGAGTGCATATATGTGTAAAAGAGCGGGGTCCCAAACAGTCTAAGATCGGCACAGATCGAGAATTTCCTGGGGTACTATGAGGAGGCTGATACGGACTACGACGGGCGACCGGGAAAGTTTCGAACCTCCCCTAGAAATACCCGGGAATTTAGATTAATCATGGTGGCAAAACATACAGAATCATGAGCAGCGAGGCTCTGCCATATATAGTCCCTGCAGCGAAGGACTCGGAGACACATATGGAAACTCAGACCAGTATGAACGATCCCCTTTTAGATGCTGCGGATATAGATACTGGGTTTGATAGCATACATATACACATTTTGGTAAACATAGGTTTTTTATTTCTTTCCTTATTTGACGTTATGGTCATGATAACAGTGCGGACAAACAAAGGAGACATAACGTTGTCTGCTATAACATAAAACCTATCATCGGGTCTATGTAAAAATCAGTAATGACAAGGCATCGATTGCGCGATAGGCGACACGACAGGGGCTCGCTAGCTTACTTAACATGAAGTAATTTCCCTTTACCTCCATCTTTTGAAAATAAAAAAAAGAGCGAAAAAAGAATACACCACGACATCATGGCACCAGAGTGCTCGCCCCAGGCTGACAACAGTTTCGGCCCTGTGGTAGATCATCAGTGCCGTGATGGCTTTGATTTCACGCTATTGTTCGAGCAAGTCATATTTGGCCTCGTTCCTGCGGTCGCATTTCTCCTCGTGTGTCCTCTTCGATTGCAATTCCTGGTTAAGAGAGATGTGCGGACTCAGCCTCACGTAATGAGATTAGCAAAGCTGGTAAGCACTTTCATATCCCTACTTGCAGCGTCAAACACGAGATAACGTCAATTGCACCTCAGATAACTGCCTTGGTTTTCGCCGCAATCCAACTTGCCCTGCTCATCAGCTGGACAAAGAAAACGCAGCCAATTACAAAGTTCTCCGTGGCATCAAGTGCAATAAACTTGGTAGTGGCAATGGAAATTGTGGTCTTGTCGTGGGTGGAAGATGAGCGATCCGTTAGACCGTCATCACTCCTCGCCATCTACCTTCTCTTCACACTACTCTTGGATGTTGTGCAGACAAGGACTTTATGGTTATCTCACGGGAATTCGCTGATCCCTAGTCTCTTCACCGCAAGTGTCGCTGCGAAAACAGCAATGGTGCTGTTCGAGAGCTTGGGGAAGCAGAGACACCTCATCGGTTCCTATCAAGATCTTACACCGGAGTCGACGAGTGGAATTGTCAATCGATCGTTCATGTGGTGGCTAAACCGTCTGTTTGTCACGGGCTTTCACTCTTTGCTTACTACTAAGGATCTTGATCATCTCGACAAGCCCCTGGAGTCCGCGGGAACGGCGCAGAAGGCATTAAGAGCCTGGGCTCTACGCCAGAATCCCGAGCGCCGCTTCGAATTTCCATGGCAAATGGGCCTAGCGTTCAAGGGACCACTTGCTCTGATAGTAGTTCCACGCCTATTCTTGATCGGATTTACCTTCTCACAGCCCTTCTTGATCGCATCTGTTCTCAACTGGCTTGATAACTCGTATAGCGCGAGCAATGCCGGCTACGGCCTTATCGGCGCTACACTTCTAATATATCTGGGAATGGCCCTCTCGAACCTCATATACGACCAGATGTTGTATCGGTTTGTGACAATATTTCGAGGCGCAGCCTCGTCGATGATCTATTCCCATGCCTTAGACATCCCCGATGGCACCCTGGAGGATCGTTCTGCCACAATTACTCTAATAACTACCGACATTGACCGGATCATCGACTGTCTAATTACTTTGAATGAATTCTGGGCGCGGACGATTGAAGTGGCCATTGGCATTGCGCTACTCGCGCTTCGGTTAGGATGGGTTTGCCTAATGCCGTTAGTGATCGTTCTCAGTAAGGATTCCAGTCTCAATTCACATATGGCTACAATTTGCTAAAACTTGATAATAGTATCTAGTGGAGGAGCTATTTATATCTCGAAGCATATAGGAGGATACCAGAAAATATGGGTGGATGCCGTGCAGCAACGCATAGCGATCACCCGTTCGATGCTAGTCGGTATCCAAACAGTCAAGGGGACTGGGTTAGGTCAAACCTTTATTCAGCTCGTACAGAAGAAAAGGGTCCATGAGACCCAGCAGATGGCCAAGTACCGATGGAGTGTGGTCTGGAAGAATATGATCCACAATCTGCCTTGGGCCTTAGCACCAGCTTTGACCTTCGTCGTCTACGCTGCTCAAGGAAACGAACTGAATGCTACCAAGGCGTTCAGCAGTCTGTCCATCATAACCCTTCTAACTGATCCAGCTTCTAAGCTACTAAGCGCTATTCCTTCCATAGCGGCTGCGACAGGATGCTTTGATAGAGTACAAGCATTTCTTCTGCTCGCAACCGGTCCTCAACACAAAGGGGATGGCTTTGTTCGCACGAAGGAAACGAAAGTTGATGCATCGTCACATATCGTCGAAATGCAGCACATGACTTTCACGGGCTCACCAAACACTACCAACCTTCAAATACCTGTCATCTCCATGAAACATTTCAACATTCGCCCATTCCCATCAGCAAAAATTGTGTTGAGAGATGTTAATTTAGAAGTCCCTCTCGGGGCACTGGTCATCATCCAAGGGCCAGTTGGATCAGGCAAATCGACCTTGCTTCGGGCTATACTTGGCCAAGCAGTTTGCGAGAGTGGATCCAAGACAGTGAACATACAACAACCGGCCTTCTGCGCGCAAACACCGTGGCTCCCAAGTGGAACCATCCGCGATGCAATCTGCGGAACCTTCTCGGCGGGTCCAGTGAAAGAGGGTTCATTTGATAAAAACTGGTATGCGGCTGTTCTTCATGCATGTGCTCTCAATTCGGACCTGGATCTGCTTCGCGAAGGAGACGCTACGCGAATTGGACACGGATCTGTCCATGGACTGAGCGGTGGTCAAATGCATCGGGTCGCTCTTGCTCGAGCGGTATACGCTCGCAGGCAGCTTTTGCTGTTAGACGACATATTCAGTGCACTGGACCGTAAAACCAAGACTACTATCATAGCACGTCTTTTCGGAGTTGATGGACTGCTCCGAAAAGCAAATTCCACAATATTTTTGGTGGCACATGAGAGTAGGGCCCCAGCCAATGTTTATTTGTCGCCTATTACGAGCTAACATCCTAATAGTGGAGCAGCTGCCTTGTCCGGATCGGATTTATGTTCTTTCAGACGGGCGTCTTCGCCAAGAAGAGCCCTGCGAGGGGAATATCTACCAAGAAATGGGATCCGACGCTGTGGAAGCTGAGGGGTCAACGGGATTCCCAGAGCTGGCGACAGAGGATAAAGCCACCATGATCTCAGAAGCGAATGAGATCGACGATCTCAGGAGGTCATCAGGGGACTCTGCTGTCTATACGTATTATTTGCGCTACGTTGGGTGGACGAACGCTGTAATATTTATCTTCTTCGTGACAATGAATGTCTTCGCTAGCACATACAGTCGTATGTGAATTCTCACTTGTGCTATTCCCGATATCACTGACATCTATTTTCTACTAGAAATCTGGCTTAAGCGATGGGCTGATCGTGGCGGAGGCCAAAAGGCACTCTATGTCACGGTGTATTTCTTCCTCGCCATTTGCAACACTGTCGGAAATGGTGGTTACGTTTGGTGAATCGTTCTATTCCATAATATATCGTGGCTGACTCCTAACAAAATGATAGGGCTATCCTCATTCTGATCTCGCCATCAACAGCGCGCCGGCTTCATTATGTCGTACTGAAGACTGTCATGAGGTACATTCAGTTCCGTTATACTCCCGTCTCGGTCAACTGCTGACACCTGAAGGGCAACGCCTCAATTTCTAGCCACCGTTGACATCGGCTCAATACTAAACCGATTTAGCCAGGATATGACCCTGATAGAAAGCGATTTGCCTATTGGCGTCTTAATTACGGTCTCGAGTAAGGCCCCTGCCATTCCACTCAACCCCGGGAAAGGCTTTCTAACAACTATCGCTCCCCAATTCTCGATACTATTGCTGATGAATCCAGATCTCTTTTCATCAATTGCCACTGCTGCACTAATTGCGACCGGATCGAAGTACATGGCAATATCTGTGCCTTTCCTGCTCATCTCCCTCTTTCTCTTACAGCATTTCTATCTGAAGACATCACGACAGCTTCGACTATTGGACCTGGAAAGCAGAAGTCCATTATACTCCCATCTTCTGGACACTGTCGAGGGTCTTGCTACAATTCAGGCATTTGGCTGGAAAGCAGACTTTCGAATCGTCAATTCAAAATTGTTGGATGTTACTCAGCGCACGTATTATATGCTTAATTGCATTCAGCGCTGGCTTACCTTAGTCTTGGACCTCATCGTCGCTGCCGAGGCGGTCATTGTCGTCAGCTTGGCAGTGTCCTTAAGACATACTACGAGTGTCGGATTGCTTGGAGTATCGCTCAATAGCATTCTCGGTATGTCTTTCCGATGGCACTTTACTTTTCTGAAGCTGCCCCTTTAGGGTAGTGACAAAGATGTACTTTCGCCAGCTAACTTATCTCCACGAAGCCTTCAATGGTAGCCTTTCATCTCTTATATCGGGTTGGACACAATTGGAGATATCCCTTGGCTCAATCTTACGCGTCAAAGATTTCGAACTCACAGTTCCTCGTGAAATTTCAACTAAGAACTTCCCGTCAACTGGCCAGGTCAGGGAGCTATTGAGATCTCGGGGATGGCTGCGCAGTACAAGTATGTATCCCGCAAGACATCTGAGCTATCGCCACTTTTGATTCGCATAACTAACAAACTACGAACAGTTCTGAAGCGACAGTACTGAGCAATATCTCTCTGAAATGTTTGCCAGGTCAAAAAGTCGGTAATTACGGACGTACTGGGAGGTAAGCACCAGCTTCCTGGGAGTCCTATTTGGTTTTAGGATAACCAGTCCTGGCTAACTTTCCACCGCGTAATAAATTAGTGGAAAGAGCTCTTTACTTTCGACTTTGTTGGGAATGCTCGCCGTAACCAGCGGCTCAATCAGTATCGACGACATTGACCTCGCTACTCTTCCCCCCGATAAAGTCCGCGAAAGGCTTATCACCATTTCCCAAACACCATTCATCATGATTGGCTGCACAGTCAGGTTCAATCTAGATCCCACCGAAACCCTCCCTGACACAGACATCATCGCTGCTCTCGACCGAGTTGGGCTCTGGAATGGTGTGCTACTCGAAAGGGGCGGGCTAGGCGCCGAGATAAATGATATTCTATCGCTATCTCGAGGCGAGCAACAACTGCTACAATTTGCTCGTGCAATGCTAAAAATACAAGCAAGCAACGCTAGGATCTTGTTGATAGATGAAGGCACCAGCAGCGTCGATATGGAAACTGACGCTCGTGTGCAAGACCTTCTGCAACAGGATCCCTTTCGCACATGCACAGTCCTTACGGTTGCACATCGGGTCCACACTCTTTTGACTTATGATCTCATTGTCGGTCTAGATCGGGGGAAGATAGTAGAGATGGATGAGCCGATGGTTTTGAGTAATCGGAAAGATAGCATCTTTAGCAGCTTTCTCAAGGGTAGCGCATATTAGTTCATGAAATAGAGATTTACAAGAATTACCCACTTTGTAATAATAAGCGCTTCATCCAGCTTGCCTCAAACAAGTCTCGTTTGCCTTGGATAGCATTGATTATATTAAAGTCCTCTGCATTACATACGACAATTACTGCCGAGGGACATGACCAGGCGAGCCCATAGCAGTGAAAGTATGTCGGTGGATACCCATGGATGCTCGGTCGTCGGTGCCTCACCTTATTCAGTCCTACTTCAAATGAGAACGATCGAGAAATTGGGACCCAAAGGGCTCGGGTCAAATTTGCAGACTCATTTCAGTTGACGCCTTCGTAGCCGATTCGCAGCCCCACCGTGTTGATCGCCTCAACTCAGGTGAGGTATCTCTTTCCTATGGCTTGATCGCCAAGCGCCGACTCGAAGATGGATATAACGACCACCGATACATCCCTATCACCGTCTTTTTGATGTCGGATTTCCAAGTTCGCATCCTTCAGATCTGGCACAACAAGCAGAACCCTAAGGCTCTCCAAGTCCGATCGTCACCTATCATGGACTTTAAGGATGGAGTGCAAAATAACTTGGACGACTGGATCACCATTCTGTGTTGGATGGCAGGAGAGCCAGTGGGAAATACAAAAAACGGAATCGAAGTTGTTCGAGTCATTGAGCATGATGCATAGTGCGTCGCAGGATACGGGACACGGACAAAAGTTTGTTCTTTTACGACTACGCAGTTCGGGACAAAGGTTTCTTATTCCTTTCTTTATTTCCTGGTTCTTGCGTTACTTAGTTGAAGGAACTGTCAAAGAAAACAATAAAGTACATTATGTGAGAGATGAGATAGTAAGACTTTATAGGCCCATCTTTATATGGTATACGAGCATACATACAGTAATATCAAAGAGACAAGAACCTCAACCCAACACCAGAACTAAAAAAGAACCCCCCAGTGTAAGCCCCAGCAAACCCAGCCAACCCCCCATCCTTAAACCAGAAGCAGTCCCCTCTTCCGGACGGGGGATCGAATTAGCCTCCAAACCACTATACGACAATATCGGATGTCCCTCCTCGGAATCATTCTCAGCCTCGGAGTCGGAGATATCCGTTCCGTCATCAATATCAGTACTGCTCGTAGCCGCGGCTCTACTAGAGGTTATAGCAGATGCCGGCGTTGATTTTGGCGTGTGTGCTTTGGCATTAGCGCAGTTTTGTTGGTGGGTGGACTCGGCGTCCTTTCTCGATGCATCATCGGGACAGTTGTTATAGCAACTGTAGTGGTATTAGTGTCAATGTGTTATTTAGATGTGTGGAGGTGGTGTATAGGGTAAGTCTTGGGAATTACCCAGGTATTAAACGAGACTTACTCCACCACATTCGCGCTACTAGTACACTGGCAGTTCCAGTCGTCCGGTGCGCAGTTTGCCAAGTTAGATTGCATTGGTTGGATGCATTGTAGGATGCTGTTGGGTTGAAAAATTAGTATTTGGGCTCAACTTGAAATTAATATGACCGTCCACAGATGGGTATCCGTGGATCGACTCGACCTACCTTTCTGAGGCACATGCAGTATTCACCACATTGTCTGCTACTGTGCTTGTTGTTGTATCCGCTGAGGCGAAGGTAGCGGCTGCTAAGATAAATGGAAGGGTAGAGTTCAAGTAATGCATCTTGAGGAGATATTTTATATTAAGATATTGTCATGCAGTTGGGAAGCCTTGCTACTTTATGAATTATAATAGAAGCGAACAGACATATACAGGATGGATGGGCATACAGATATAAACGAAATAATATCCACTGCTACATTTCTATCAAAGACAAAACATTCCATTCCTACTCTGTACCTTCATCTCTGGCGAAACTCTATCGAAAACACGGGGAGATCCCATGTGGGAATCTAGTGCTCAAATCAGCTTGCGATAGAAAACATTCCTGGTTATATCTAACCTACTCTATATTGCTATGTACAATGGAAACTTTGGAGGTCAGCCGCGTCTATGCAAGAGAGGGTTGGTCAATTCGTTGCTGTCTAGGGGTGTGGCAGGGGGGCCTCGGCATGCTTCCAGCTTGTCTAACAGCAACTAGGAGCTAGTAGGGTGAAATAGAAAATTGTATGTAGTAATTCCTGGCATAATATTACATTCTTGACTCCTACTGCCTGTTCAAAGTCCCTGCTATACTACATTCCTACAAGTCTGGGGCATACTTCGGCTAGGGTCTTGGGTCTGGGTAGACGCGCCAATAGGGAGGATCCCAGAATGTGGAGGATCGGCGGGTACCTGCAGATTAGTTTGTTTCTTGTTTGGGGTAGGAGGTAGTTCCGGACAGTGGGATTATCTAGGATTGAATGTTATTAAAGGAAAGGCAAAGCGAACAGCAATATTATTACTTCTGTACGATGTTGGAGAGAATAACCACATTAACTTATAAAGTGAGGTCACGTTACTATCCTACTCAACCTTGGAACAAGGGAGTTTCTACAAGCTTGGAATATAATAAACATTGTCTATAGTCAATAATTCATTGCAGTAGTTTTACCCAAAAGATAATCCGCAAGGCTTACTCTGGGTAAGTCCTAGTGATCCTATTTACATCGAACATACCTAAGTACAGCCCTTACAGACCCTTAGCCTGCTTGGCCTCGGCCAAAGCCTCCTTGAGCGCCGCCAGGGCATTGTCAACATCACCACGCTTGGGATCAGTGACACTGACACCCATGTGGCCGAAACGGATGTACTTGGTAGCAATCTCCTTGTGCAGGCCAGCTGCAAATATGACACCACGCTTAAGCAGACCAGGCAGGACATCGGCCGGGACCAGACCCTCAGGCAAGTACATGGCAGTCATACCATGAGCCTGGCATTCAGGGCGAGAAGCAAGCTGCTTGAGGCCAAGCTCGGCAGCAGCAGCCTTAACCTTATCCGAGACCTCGGTGTGGATAGCGAATCGGCCGGGCACATCAGCGGTGATCTGGGTGAGGGTCGTGTGCAGGGCGTGGACGAGCTGGGTGGGCGGGGTGGCGAAGTAAGAGGGCTTGTTGTTCTCGTAGTTCTGCATGATGGGAAGCCAGTTGGCGATGGAGGCGTAGTAAGCGCCGGGCGGGGTCTTGCGCGACTGGGCGGCCTGGATGGCGCGGCCGGATGTCATGACGATGCTCAGACCGGGCGGGCAGCCGATGGCCTTCTGCGAAGCTGTGAGAACCGCATCAAGGTCCCACTCGTCAAATGCGATCTCCTCTGAGCCGACACTGCACACGCCGTCCACAACCACGAGGGTGTCTGGGCTGACGCGGCGCACCAATTGTGCGACGCCCTTGACGTCCGAGAGCACGCCGGTGGATGTGTCGACGTGTGTGAGGGTGATGACCTTATATGTCTTCTGCTTTAGGGCTTGCTCCACTTCCTCGAGCGAGGTGCGATCGCCGATGGGCGCCTTGAGGTGTGTCACGTTGGCACCGTATGTCTCGAGGCACTGGCCGAAGGAGTCGCCGAAGTATCCGGTGTTGAGAACGAGGGCGTTCTCGCCGCGCTCGATCAGGTTGGCAGAGACAAGATCCCAGCCTAGTGTGCCGCTTCCGGAGATGATGAAGGGCTGCGCGGTGGGGTTGGTGGATTGGAAGAGCTTGCGGACGAGAGTTAGGGTCTCGCCGAAGACCTTGACGAAGCCGGGAGCGACGTGGCTCTCACTGGGAAAGTTAGTTGGTTGTTTATTGTAGCAATGGCATTGTGGGCTGGATAACTCACGCATAGTGGGACATAGACTGGAGGACGGCATCGTCGAATTCGATGGGTCCCGGGATCAGGAGGGTGTTGTGAGGGGCTTGAGCAGACATAGTGGCAGTTGGTTCTGGGAGAGAGGCAGGAAGAATGGAGCGATCAATGGGTTTATATTCGACGTCGTCAGAGAATAGTGAATCTCTCTCGGTCGAGAAGGGAGTATTGAGGTCAGGTAACGGGAGGCGCTGGTCCAGGTGTCTGGAAATCAGGCTCAGACGCTCCGTGGTCGTTTTGGACGCCAGCTTTCCGATTGCGGCGAGCCGCGGGGTACTTTTCGCGTGAAAGGGTATTGGAGTTCCCGAGGGTAACTTTGCTGACTTCGGGGATCGCCGCCGAGTGGATTGGCCGAGATACCGATTGGGATTCGATGATTTGTTCGTTCGGATGGTAGAACCGAGAGCATGTGAGAGGGAGAATTGAAGGGCTATTTATGAATTGAGTCACGCTCTTGTCTCCGAAGGGGGTTTGTTTTCCTTTGGGGATTTTGACGTCGGAGAAGGGAAGGCCGGGCGGATCCTACCGATTGACTCCCCCAACAGTCTACGTCCTACGCTGTACGTGTTGTTCTATAGATATGTGTGGATATTAAACAATATCTGGGGTATTCTGCAGGTTTTATGGCATTTTGTGTCATTCTATTAGCAATTGAAGAGAATTGAAGAGAAATTGTATATCTTTGTAGAACTGTCTGCTGCACATATATTGGAGATAGGAGTATCCGAATACTAGGTAGACTTGCTCTCTGAGTTGAATGCGTATATAATATCACATCTATTTTGTAGATCAATCTCAATATGTCTGCCTGGCAATTGCGACCCCATTCGACCCTCGAAATCCAATGTAGTATGCCCCCTCTTGCTCTCCGGTGACCTCCGCAAAGCGTTAGGAAACCTTCGAAGAAAGACCCGGTAGAGCATGGATTGGACTCATTAAACCGAAAAGCATTCGGACGAGACGTTCGGCCTGATGAGCCAATGCGAAACAAAATGATCGGGATGGCTTCATAGAACAGATAGCGCTAAGCCACATTTAGACACAGAATAGGGCTTAGGGCATAGCTTAGTTGCTCTTCCCCGCGAAGCTCCATCAGGCTGAAGCCAACAGGCGTTGTTTCTTTCTGGCTTTCTCCGATTTCCGATCACCGTGGATGGACCATTGATCTCCATTTACCCCACACGCACCATCCAGGATGACCGCCCGTTTGGTCTTGGTCATTGGTGACCTGTTCATCCCTGACCGAGCTCCTGTAAGCTGTCCTCAGCTCAGCTTCACTATCTCCGCTAACACATCGTCTAGGATCTTCCAGCCAAGGTCCGTCTTTCTTCTGCGTCGCAATTTATTCCAGCCTGCTGACAATGTCGATTTTAGTTCCGCAAACTCCTGACTCCCGGCAAAATCGGCCAGACCCTTTGTCTGGGCAATCTGACTGACCGCGAGACCTATGATTTCCTTCGCGAGGTAGCCCCGGACCTCCAGATGGTCAAGGGTGACTACGATGTCGACTCTCCCAATCTCCCACTCTCCAAGATCGTGAACCATGGCAGTCTACGAATTGGTTTCACCCATGGTCATACGATCGTGCCACCCGCCGACGCCGACGCACTGCTTATCGCGGCCCGCCAGATGGATGTCGATGTCCTACTGTGGGGTGGTACCCACCGCTTCGAGGCATTTGAGATGGAGGGTCGGTTCTTTATCAACCCGGGAAGCGCAACGGGTGCTATGAGCTCGGGCTTCTGGCCAGATGGCGAGGAGCCTACACCGAGTTTCTGTCTGATGGACGTGAGTTGCCTTGACGGATTTGGAGAATAGTGTACATGCTGACCCTGAACAGATCCAAGGCGATGTCCTTGTGCTGTACGTCTATCAGCTAAAGACCGATGCCAATGGGGTGGAAAATGTCGCTGTTGAGAAGGTCTCCTTCCGCAAGAACCATCCCCCGGCTTCGTAATGCTACTTATACCTACTCCTTCCTTTCTCCCTACTCCGTGTAAATAACTGCCTCGATGTTCGCCTGATCATATGTTCTTCTCCTTCCCTCCGCCTTTTTGCAGATCCCATGCTTTTTCAATTTGATACATGATACCTTGAATCGAGTCATTTCCTCAACATTGTCTATGATGTTACTATCTATCCCTATGGGCTGAATTGCTCGCTCTGGTTTTCTTGATTCCCCCAAAACAGGATTCATCCGATAGAATTGAATTTATCCCTTTCATTTTGTGATCGTCCTGCGTCTTTGCTTGCACCTCTCTCTCCCAGACCGTGGATGTTTGTACTTATCTATGTAGCAACATTTGATACGGTAGCCAGAAGCAAATCATGTCAATTTCGATTCAATATTATTTGCATTCCTACCAACGAGCTGTGGCTCCTACGTGTATGGTGTAGATATATGGGATCTGTAATACTACGACACGCCCATACAACAGCACAGAGGTATATATGCATGATATCTCAATAACCTGAGTTTTTGCACCCCCGAACTAGCTAAAGCGAGAATAGAAGTTCGAATGTATAATGCAAGTCCAATTTGAATAATTTGATACTAAGATTGATCCATAATATCTAACTGAGAGAACAAGAATCATATCAAAAAAAGAGGTTGTATGTAAACGTGCGAATGGTCTATAGCTTTTATCATACTTGATAATTCTCTTTGAACACATCAAATGAAATGGACTTCCTTTACAGTATATATGTGTACTTATATTTTCCCTATCTATGTCGACGGTAAAGAAAATTCAGAAAATTGAGATATCAGGCCTATGTACCTTTTGTATAGGCGCGACATACAAAAGATAATTACTAATTTCCGGGGATTTTAAGGTGAAAGTTTGTCCATGGTTGTTTAGTGTGAACGTGAGGCTGGAAAGTTGATTACCGGTGTGGATACACCGCCCGGCAGTATACCGCCCATTCATCGCAGCCGGAATAGGCGCTATTCCCAAAATAGAAAGCCTCTCATTGCCAAATCCCAGAACTTCAATTCTCTGCCGCCTAGAGGTCTTGAACAGAGGGTTCTGTTAACTCGTACAAATCACCTGGGCAGTTCCCAATTTCAAGCAACTCAATCCCTTCGTTTTCATATATTAAATTTGACCCGCAAAGATTAAACCGACCCTCGGAGAGCTCTGACTTGCTCCCCTCATCGGTATCCCCGGCGCTTTCACCGACCCTTCGAATACCTCCAACCCACACACTTTTCTTTTTTTTTTTGCCGACAAGATGGCTGCTGAAGGCCAGGAGATTCCAGAGGAGGTCAAGGGGGAGCAGATTCCACCCCAGGAGGGTGGTGCAGATGACGAGGTACGTGTTATCGGGGTTGTTCCGTTGCACTGAAAGCAATCCCACTCTTTGTTCGCGTTCTTTGAGTTATTTCTTTCATACCCACGTCGCATACTTTCCCTCATATACAAGACACACCCCGCTAATATGATTGATCCATACAGGAAGAGATTGAGGCCATGAAGCGACGAGTGGCCGAGATGGAATCCGAGGCCGCTAAGCTGCGCGAGATGCAGGCCGACCTCGACCAGCAAACTGAGAACCTTCAAGAGAACAAGGAAGATATCGATGCGCGTAGTATTTTCGTCGGCAATGTCGACTACGGTGCTTCGCCGGAGGAGATCCAGGCTCATTTCCAGAGCTGTGGTTCCATCAACCGGGTTACCATCTTGCTGGACAAGTTCTCTGGCCAGCCCAAAGGGTGAGATTTGAACAGATGGAAGGAAAAATACAAGATGGATATGTGCTGACAACGCGCTGCAGTTATGCCTACGTTGAATTTTCGGAACCCAGCCTGGTCGCCCAGGCTCTGGTGTTGAACGAGAGTGTCTTCCGCGGTCGCAACTTGAAGGTCGGTTTATAATTGCTGATACCATTCTCTCTACACTCGCTGATGTCGAAATAACAGGTCGTTCCCAAGCGTACAAACCTGCCTGGTATGCACCGTGGCCGGGGTGGCTTCGGCCGCGGTCGTGGCCGTGGTCGTGGCTTCCCCCGTGGTGGTGGATATCGTGGCGGTGCTCCTCACCGGGGCCGGGGACGTGGTTTCTCGCCCTACTAAGTGTGTTGTTTGAAGGTGCTTCTGGAAATCCCGGGTCTGGTGTCCGATTTCAGGACCATCCGAACTTATCCTCTCCTCATTTTCTCTGTGGGTTTGGAGTTGTGGGAACTGTGCTGTACAATAATTTCCGGGCAGAGAATTAGCAAAAAAAAATAAGAGATAAGATTTGGCTATTGGCTTTGGGGTTGTATTTAATTGTACACTAGTAGTTAGCTGATATAGAAGGAAGATTATGTATTATATATGGTACGAGGTACATACTATAGTACTATTGTATACAAAGGAACATTAGAATATAGATATGAATATGGTTGCCTAAACAAAAGGTCATATTGCTATAGCTGTGATAGCTGTGATATTTCCCATACCATCCTATTAATATGTATCTAATTGCCACTCTACCCGCCCACACCCGCTGAATTTACTCTCTTACGTATGCTTAGAGAGGAAACTTGGAAGAAAAAAAAGATTATGGCATTCTAGGGCTATGCAATATTGTATAGCTTAGTAAAATAAGAGTGAAATTATAATCCAACGTTATAAATCTCCCGTGCTCAGCCCCAGGAAGTACTGACCGGGTATCTCGTACATAGTGAATACGTAGTCCGAGTACCTGCGCCATACAAACCCGGGCGCACCTAACGCCTAACCCTTCCCTTTCCTCTTCCTTCTCCTCTCTCAACACTACACACCCATCATCAAACCTGCAAATTACCAACCTATCCACTCTTTCCAGGCTTTGACCCTGGGCGAACTCGGTTTGGTCCTTCTCCCCCTCGTGAATGTGCGCGCCCGCGCTGTTCTTTGGGCGTGATTGATCGGCGCTTGTAAAGCATCATGGCGTCAAATCTCCCAGCGTAAGTTGGACCCCTCTCTGGAACTATTCCAATTTTGATCTTCAGATCATCGCTGACATGAATTGTAGCCAGCCAAATCTCCGGGTCACGAGTAAGGCTCTTATTCCGTCGAATCATCGTGGGACTCTGCGGGGTTCCGCATCCATACAAGACTAACATCTCTGGTTATATAGTTATCGCGGCTGACGGCTTGTACAAACGCGATGTCTTCCGTATGTTCTCTTCTTCAGATCGGTTGATCGAGTGCTGTGGGGTTGAACTGACCACCTCGTTTTCTAGGATTCCCCGATCCATTCGCCGTCGCTACTGTTGGAGGAGAGCAAACACATACAACTTCTGTGATCAAGAAGACTCTGAATCCCTACTGGAATGAGCCATTCGATTTGTACGTGATATCCCCCCGCTGTCGGGGAAAAGGGTGAACATTTTTAACCATGGAGTCATTCTTTACAGGAGAGTCAACGAGGACAGCATTCTTGCGATCCAGATCTTTGACCAGAAGAAATTCAAAAAGAAGGACCAGGGATTCCTTGGAGTCATCAATGTTCGCATCGGCGATGTCATTGACTTGTCGATGGGTGGTGATGGTACGTCCGAAGAACGCCGATCGCGAGTCAGAAACGTGGACTGACCTGACGGCCATGTGCCCCCCACAGAAATGCTTACTCGGGATCTGAAAAAATCGAATGATAACCTCGTGGTCCACGGAAAATTGATCATCAACCTATCGTCAAACCTTACCACCCCGCATCCGAACCAGAATGGACTCCATCGTCAACAGGCCCAGACATCGACTTCCAGTGGCCTTGTGCCCCAGGTTGCAGCAACAACACCCCAATCACAGGCTGGCCCGGGTAATATCGATACGTCCCCTGCCGCAGCATCAAGTTCATCATTGGCCCAGCGCACTCCAACCACCGGTCCACCGGCCGGCGCTCCTCCCCCGTTGAATGGAGCCCCAGCCAACCCCCCTGGACCCGGCGCCCCCTCTCGCGCCAATCTCAGCTCGTTTGAGGACAGTCAGGGTCGACTCCCCGCCGGATACGAACGGCGCGAAGACAATTTGGGACGAACATATTATGTGGACCATAATACGCGCACCACGACCTGGTCACGGCCAGCGGCCAACTACAACGAGCATGCCCAGCGTTCGCAGCGCGAAGCCAACATGCAGCTCGAACGTCGAGCCCACCAGAGCCGAATGCTTCCAGAAGATCGAACTGGCGCCAATTCACCCAACCTGCCAGATGCCCAGCAGATACCTACACCACCACCCGGGCCTAACGCAGGGACCTCTCTCGCAACTGGAGCCCCAGCCGGGTCCAACGCCGCCGCGATCTCCATGATGGCGACGGGAGCCACCACTGCAGGCACAGGGGAGCTTCCACCAGGCTGGGAACGACGAGTGACACCCGAGGGACGTCCCTACTTCGTGGACCACAACACGCGCACGACGACATGGGTCGATCCTCGTCGGCAGCAGTATATCCGCATGTATGGCCAGGGACAGACCACAGGTGGCGCGAACAACACCACCATTCAACAGCAGCCCGTATCCCAATTGGGTCCTCTTCCCAGCGGCTGGGAAATGCGTCTTACCAACACTGCTCGAGTATATTTCGTCGACCACAACACCAAGACGACTACCTGGGATGATCCGCGACTCCCCTCCTCTCTGGATCAGGGCGTGCCACAGTATAAGCGTGACTTCCGCCGCAAGCTGATCTACTTCCGGTCCCAACCCGCTTTGCGCATTATGTCCGGACAGTGCCACGTTAAAGTCCGCCGTAATAACATCTTTGAGGATTCATATGCCGAGATTATGCGCCAGAGCGCATCCGATCTTAAGAAGCGCCTAATGATCAAGTTCGATGGCGAAGATGGTCTTGATTACGGTGGTCTTTCACGGTATGTTCTGTTCTCCTTTTCTCCAGTCTTGGTCAAAACTTGCTAACTCTCTCAGTGAATTCTTCTTCCTCCTCTCTCACGAAATGTTCAATCCTTTCTACTGTCTCTTTGAATACTCTGCCCACGATAATTATACCTTGCAGATTAATCCCCACTCGGGCGTGAACCCCGAGCATCTCAATTACTTCAAGTTCATCGGCCGAGTGGTTGGTCTGGCTATCTTCCACCGTCGCTTCCTGGATTCCTTCTTCATTGGAGCTTTCTACAAGATGATGTTGCGGAAGAAGGTCAGTCTTCAAGATATGGAAGGTGTGGATGAGGATCTGCACCGCAATTTGGCATGGACACTGTAAGTTTGATACATGCAATCTCATTTTGAGGAATAATCACACTAACACCATGGTAGGGATAATGACATTGACGGAATTGTGGAACTCACATTTTCGGTTGACGATGAGAAGTTTGGCGAGCGTCGCACTATTGATTTGATACCCGGTGGCCGGGATATTACCGTCACCAACGAGAACAAGCCACAGTACATTGAGTGAGTGGAACCGGCTCGGCCTCCAGCCTAATGAAACCCTGCTAATCAATATCGTAGGTTGGTTACGGAATGGAAGATTATGAAGCGAGTCGAGGAGCAGTTCGACGCCTTTATGTCCGGCTTCAACGAGCTTATCCCACCCGATCTCGTCAACGTCTTCGACGAGCGCGAACTCGAGTTGCTCATTGGTGGTATCGCCGACATCGACGTCGAGGACTGGAAGAAGCACACCGACTACCGCGGCTACCAGGAGCAGGACGAGGTTATCCAGAACTTCTGGAAGATCGTCCGCACCTGGGATGCCGAGCAGAAGTCTCGTCTTCTCCAGTTCACTACTGGTACCTCACGTATCCCTGTCAACGGATTTAAGGATCTGCAGGGATCTGATGGTCCCAGACGGTTTACCATTGAGAAGTCTGGTGATCCTGCTGCGCTGCCCAAGTCGCATACTTGGTATGTATTCGATGCTGGTTCTTCTATCTGGTGTATCATAGCTAACCTTTTCGCCAACACAGCTTCAACCGTCTTGATCTCCCTCCTTACAAGACCCACGATGCCCTCGAGCACAAAATGTCTATCGCGGTGGAGGAAACGCTTGGCTTTGGACAAGAATAGAGAGTCTGTTGCTGTTACCTCTACTCTGCCTCTACTGTACCTGGATCTCTCTCCCTCTTCACCTCTTGCAGCAGCGTGCAATGCAGGATTTATTCCCTCTCCTGTTCTGGATTCTTGGTGTTCTTTGTTAAATGTAACCCACTACTCACGAAGCTCTCGTTTTTTTTTACAAGCCAACCAAACCAACTTTCAATATCTGATTTTCTGGATCACTGGTTAGGATATAGGATCTAGGGCTGGAACATTAGGGAGGTTAAGTCCATTCCGTTCCTCTTCTTGTCCTTTTTCTTGTTCTCCTTCTCCATCTCTTCATGTTGGAAAGGGAACCCAGTTCTCACCTTGCCTTTTCCGTCTGTTTACATCTCCCTCGAACTGGCTATACATACCCATCCTGGATCTTCCCACACTCGTTCTGTATTCAATATTCTACGTAGCAAAAAAAAAAAGAAATCATCAGACTTCCTCCATCGAGATCCTTCACTTGCTTTTCTCTTTGTTATACTGCTAAACCACAGCAACTTCTTCATAATATTGACTGATTTGGGCCATCCGTTCTGACCTTGCTTTACTCGCATTTCTGTTGCTTTGTTTTGTATGACCCATTTTACGATCGATGGTCTACTAGGTTGTAGCGTTTAATGCCATAGCGTCGCTTATTGTAAAGAGGATTAGAAGAGCCTGATACCTTGATCACAATGCATGGACTAATTTGGAAGAATATCCAGCCTATTTTATCCCAAAAAGGTCACCTAGTTAGTATAAGAATCACCATTAGGATGCCTTCCTTGAAATGTTGGACGGCATGGAGCCTAGCAGTATACTGCTCTACAGCGCCACTACCGTTAGTGGAGGCTAATATAGCAGTACTGCTAGGTTCCATACCGTCCAACATTTCCCCTTTTTTCGCTTCTTGTTTGTAGGCTACCGTTCGTTTCGCGATCGTTATATTGTTTTTATACCGTGGACATACTTGTTTTTGGTCTCAGGCCTCATACGCGGTTCCGCACCATGGGGGGATCATCTACGTAGTTCCTCTTCTCCTTTTTCTCTCGTCCCCACCGCTCTATATGAATCACACACAGTCTTTCTTTCTCTTCTTTTGAAACCTTTACTAGTGTAGGAATCCCTAGAATATTATGTGGACTCTTATTATGCTACTGTCAACTGTTAGAACCCAATAATCCATAACCTAGCTTCTAACAACAATCCCATCTCTCAACAAACCAAAAACGGCACTAGGAGCTAGGCTGGAGTTCTACCTAGGTAGCCCTACTGGAGTGTTAATGTATTGATTCCTAAGTTATTGATTCCTAAGGCATTGATTCCTAATCACTGTACTTTGAGGTGGTCGTCTTGATATAGTAACACACACACCCACACACACATAGACAGTATCATGTCTCCGAGGTCGTCGAGAATTAAAGATTCAAACCAGCAGCAACAAGTGACAGTCCAACAAGCAGGGAAATTTGCACTCCAATTGCTCCAGCACCGCCTTCATCTCCAGAACTCGTAGAGGCACTGGCGGAGGCGCTCGCGGAGGCGCTACCCGTCTCGGCCGGTCCATCACAGTGCCAGTGATCGCCATGCGGCTCGCAACCACTAGACTCGGTAGGGCTAGGCATTGTGGGAGAAGCACTCACGGTGGCGCTCGAGGAGGCACCAGCCGTCTCGGCCGGTCCATCGCAGTGCCAGTGGTCGCCATGTGGCTCGCAACCAACAGACTCGGTTGGACTAGGCAATGTGGGAGAAGCATCCGCAGAGGTGGTGCTCACTTCGACCTCGCTTGCCCTCGATGTACCTGAGGAGACAGCTGTTGAGGCTGGACCATCACAGTGCCTGTATAGAAGAGTGTTACTAAACACCTTCGAGTGATAGAGAGGGCATACGACCGCATAGAACATACCAATGGTCTCCGTGTGGCTCACAGCCGACTGAAGCAGTAGGAGATGGACCTGGATCCTCAGTCGAGACTGCGGATGAAACCGAAGTCATGAGTGCAATGAAAAAGATAGATAATCTCATTTTGGCGAGGTGATTTGAGAACTGTACACAGTATAAACCACGATGGCAGATGTTTCAAAATCAGGGATCCGCCGCACAGGATCCGGACCCTTTATACCTGACACTCCGCTGAAATAGTATAGTAGGGTTTGCGAGGCCAAGAAAAGAGGAAGTCTTGGTGCCCCAAAGGTTCTCACCTTGGCGGCGGGGGCTGTCTCATTGTATGGGGCAATTTATGTACTGGCCTTCGACTGGATGGTCGTATGTGGGTAAGAATATTTATTAATGAGCGCTGTGCTTTTCTTGGATATATCATTGGCTATCTTGGGCCATCTCTAGGTCCGAGAAAACAGTCCCTGCCGATCCCAACTTGCCAAGGGAGTGTTGATGCTTTATTGTCCGAGGAGCGATACGATACCCTCTTTGTGTAAATTTCGAGCCAGGGAGAAAAATAAGTTCTTCTCCGCTCGCCTAGCATAGCTAGCCTTTACTATCAGGCCATATTGTTGAGCCACGGTCCCGGAACCACGGGAAACTTGTAACCGAGACGCTGACTGCGCTAGCTAGCCAATGCGGGCCAGAGGAAAAGAGGCGTCATTATGTTGGCTGTGGGAAAGGAATTGCCATCTGTTGGTTAAATCACGTGGGCATTCTATGAGATATTGTGTTTTCCCATCAAAGACGCAGGTGGCTGATGACTCGTAGCCCTATCCCGTCTCATGTCTCCCGTTCTTGAACTACTAAGTTGCATCCAGATGATATTTTAGTAATAAACAGCTACTTGGCTTGAGTTCTATTAGGAGCTAGCAAAATATGCAAATGGACTTTGTTCTTGTTTTAGCGCTTAACAGCCTCCCAATACTGTGCCTGATATGCATTCTTATTCAACCCACGCCCGTTTCGACCATATGCCACCTCCAACCCTCGCACTCGCAAGTCAGGCACTGTGATATTTCCAACTGCGGGATCTGTCTCCTGGAACCCAAAGCCCATGCTCTCACTTACTGCCACAATCTCGTCCAGTGATAACTGCACAAATGGCGCGGTGCCATACAATAAAGGACCTAGGTTCACCCAACGGCCGCCAGGACGAAGTAATCTGTGGATAATCTCGAGGTATGTGACTAGGTTCCGCGCGGTATCGATAAAAAACAAGGTCACGATTATATCATATTGGCCTGTGTGTTCTGCAAATACCGTAGTGAAATCTCCCTCTATGAGCAAGACAGATGATGGCTGAATAACTTGGTTTGGAAACCTAACGGAGCGCTGGAGATCATCGGTAGTGGCATGATGAGACCACCAGTCGATGTACGGGTGAAATGATACACTGTTGGGAACGGAGCGACTGGATACATAACGGTATGCCAGATTCATGTATGTTGACCATTCATTCATAGTGACCTCAAAGCCTAACACCTCTTTGATTAACCAATGAAAGTTTCCCTAATAGGAAACCATGTACTCACCTCCGAGATTGTCAACCTCATGCGCCAGTCTTCCCAATCCCGACCCAGGCAAAAGCACTCGCAAGGGTCTATCGTTCGTCCGTAGCGTCTGGGCGAGTGATTTCAAAATAGATCCAAAGGACTGTTCACGCTCTTCATGGCCCTCATCTGCCCAGTCACGCACAAAATGCTTCATCCCCTGAGAGACGCTAGTCTTATCAGCCGACCGCTGCTGGCTCTCGTTTTCCTTGATGAATTCGTCTAGCTCAGATTGACTGATATTGTAGAACCAAAGGCCGTGATCAACAATAGACCTGGCAAGTTCATTGTTGGTCTCGATCAGATGTTCCATTGTGTTGAGTTTACGTGTGTAGTGGATGGTTGATTCGAGCAACTAGGCCAGTCAGTCAAACCTGCTTATTGCCCGCAAAAAGAAAGAAAGAAGAAATATCATACCGTTCTCTGCCGCTTGGGGACATTTTTATAAAGATTCCTCCATCGGGTCACCTCAGCTAGGTTTTTGTCTTTGTGGCAGGTATATCCATACAAGGCAGTTAACAATCGATGTCGAGGGTGGGTAGAGTCCCATTTTCCATTAGATCTCTGAAGATTCTGCAGTAGACGCGTGTGTTCTTCATTGTGTGTGGACAATGGCACTGGGTAGTGAAATGTAGTCGGATTGTAAACTTCAACTTCATGGGAGATGTCCTATGGGACGTTAGTCCGGAGTAGATAATGTCAGTTTCAAGCTATTGATTTCACCTTCATCCACGGCGAGAGATGAATGGCAAATCCCGCCCATGCCACACAAGTAAATATGAGAAATGCCTCACGCAGCATGCTGTCGGAATTGGAGAATTAAAAAGGAGCGATTGGATGGAAAATATATCGCTCAGTAAACCCTTATGTGAGTGACTGCCAAGCCTTGCCCAGCCCTACACTATCAAGGTCCTCGATGCCAAGAAACTATTCAGGTTCCCGGGAGACATGGCGCAAAAGCATGAAGGCATTTGCGGAACAAAAGACATACAACGGCGTGGGTGGATGGTCCGATGCGTTCTCGGGTGATGGGATGAGACACCATCTGCCAACCGGTCCCTTTCCAAATTCATTATTGAGGCGACAGCTATTGAAACCCTTTTGGGTCGGTTTAAGCTGTGATTTGAAGCTTGCGAAAATTTACTAGAGACTGCTGTACCGAGGTCCAAGCGCAAATCAAGTGGTGCTCGCGATATTCAAGCTGAGACGAAACCTAAAATAATCGTGCCAGGTCCACCAACACCACCACCCGGTGTTGGATTAGGTATCTTTTTTATGGCGACTCAATACTAAAGGTATTTAAATACAACATAGTCATCGCCTCAATTTTCTTAACTCTCAAGCTAGTTAGGGGAAATATAGGAAGACCTATATAGTGCAAAGGAAATCTTAATTACTTGGTATCAACCTTAGTAATACTTATCGAGTATACTTGATGCAAAAGAATAGCTAAGCTTTTACATACAATATTTATATGTGGTGTTTTTTAAGATGTTCTTTACACCTCTATATCAAATATTTAGAATTAATCTTAGTAGTAGATCGATTAAAAATTATTTGTGTCAAGATTTGAGGCTTTTACTTTTCCTTAAGCTAGTTTGAGCGTTGAGAAAAATCGATGTTATGCATATGTTGTGTTTATGTACCTTTTGTAGGGAATTGTCATACAAAAGGTACCTAATACTTCCAATTTGCTATTCGGTGCAGACATACGAGATTTGGAGGGAGTTGGAGCCCGTAAACTAGGCCAGAGTGCGTGTCTAGTGATGATAGGAAACGAAAACGCGGTATCGCAGCATCAAGGGTACAAAATAGATTCCACGTCTCAATCACTTCTTGGCTAATGCATATAGTCTCGTCAGCGAGAATCTCCGTGCTACGCACTTCTGTGTCCACTTTTTGCAAGCCTGCAAGGTATCAGGTGCATACAGCGTCGCGTGATCTTCTATATTCGTCAGCCTCCACGCTTCTCAATACTAAACCCCATCCCTCGTTGCGATGTGATAATCATGCCAAGCCCACCAACACCTACCAAGTATTGGTAGACCCATTCACTAGGATCCATATGAATATATCTTCACCATTCAATCGATGAGATTTGACAACGTCCTTGAAAAGATTCCGGGTTGGTTCCCCCTTGCATCCCTATAACGTGCCGTGCCGCGTCATATAGCGGCGTCATGGGAAGGTTAGGGCTAGGAACATGACTCTGCCAAGCATGTTTTCCTGAGCTGAAACGTATGTACGTGGATTGGATAGAGAAAATTGAAGAGCATTCCGCGAACTTAAACGGGTGATCGCCCGGTGGTCTGTAGATCAGCACAAAGACCCTTGAAAGTGACGTCGTGGTAAATCGGACTAGTTATAAACAACCTTAGATCTCTTGTACATCGTAGTTCAGCACCTTATCCAATCTTTACTTTGAAAAGCTCTTTAGCTTTATCTCGAAATCATATCAATATGGGTATTCCGTACGTACATGTACTCATAATTCCACACAATCGCGATTTCTAACCCTGCATAGCGTGGAAGGACCGTCGATAGGCTGGCCAGAGACTGAACAGGCTGCACCAAATATTCAGAGATGGGCAACTGAGGTTGGTCTTCTTTCGTTTTGCCGCTTGCTCGTTGCTGATGTGTGTGGTAGCAACTGCTGTGCCTTTGGCGTAAACAACGGTATCGCAGTGACAATGTTGCTTCGTGGGGTGATGAGGTATTTATCGACCTAAACCGTGGAAAAAGAAAACCGAGCTAATCCATTGCAAAGATTGAATACAACCTGGTTGATTTGAACGCAGGCGCTGAGCGGGCGACATTGCTATTAGACCAGGAGAAGGTAATTCGTCAATGGGAAGAAAGCCCCGCCAGCAAGGAAGAACCGTCAGTATATCCCATCCCAATCATGAAGGTATCATCATCTAACACCCCAAACAGGGTTGTTCTCCAATGGGAATGGGCCAAGTATGTGGTCGAGACAACTCCCGCAAAGCCATACACTGGTGGTATCGAGGATCTCCTAAGCGTCGAGCAAAATATGAAGACAAGGCAAGTAATTCTTAGTTGTTCAAGAATCAACAACTAACCCCAACCAGACGAGAAGTCATCAATCGCTCTCTTTCGCCAAACCAGCACACCATGTCACTATCCTTCTTTCCCCGTGCTGGAGTGGATGACCAATGGACAACTCCCCAAGGTCGAACCCAGACAAATCACTCCGTATGCTCTCTTCCGCGGTACAGAATCCTCCCGGAGAATGTCCACAGCCGCAGACAAAGTCACAAGAAGACACATTTTCCGGTCTACCAAGACATCGAGACGCCGAATACATTCCACGATATCTTACCATCGGGAGAGGAAGTCCAAAACCACCTCTGCTTAGATGACCTCGAGGTCGGAATTGGCTGTTGCAGTCTCCAAACAACCTTCCAAGCACCAAACGAAACAGAAGCCCGGTGGCTACACGACCAGCTGATACCCCTTGCACCAATATTCCTCGCCATGACTGCCGCAGTCCCAATCTGGAAGGGATACCTGGTCGACACCGATATCCGCTGGCAGCGATTCGGAGACCTAACAGACGACCGTCGACCAGAAGAGATGGAAACCACCGTATGTGAAACCTCCCAACAAAAGCAAAACAAAACAAAAACTAACAACCCTCCACAGCCTCCACGCTGGACCTGGAACCGCACATATATCTCCGAGGAAAAACCCGCCGGTCTCGAGGGCGACTCAACAATCCAACCAATGAACCCAGCAATCAAGCAACGCCTGCTAGACGGTGGCATGGACGATTCTCTCGCAACGCATTTCGCCTCCATCCTCTCGCGCGACCCGCTCATCCTAACCGAAGAAGATACGCACCATCTCAACACCTCAAACACAAAGCTCTTCGAGCTCCTCCAGAGCTGCGTCTGGCACGCAGTCCGCTTCAAGCTCCCTACCACAGACTCGGGACCCGGGTGGTGTGTTGAGTTCCGAACAATGGAGTCCCAGCTCACGGATAAGGCGAATGCGGCCTTTGCCATCTTTGCCTTTCTGCTTTCCAGAGCAATTGTCACTATGCATTTGAACTTCTATATTCCCATCGACAAGGTTGGTGAGTCGATGGAGTTTGCGAAGGAACGGGATGCTGTTCGTGAGGGGAAGATGTGGTTCCGGAGGTCTGGGTGGTTAGCGGGAACGCACTCGCTTGGAGGAGTCAAGTCCATGTG
The DNA here is from genome assembly GCF_028829775.1 of Penicillium samsonianum. Taxonomy (NCBI): domain Eukaryota; kingdom Fungi; phylum Ascomycota; class Eurotiomycetes; order Eurotiales; family Aspergillaceae; genus Penicillium; species Penicillium samsonianum. Next base: position 778,089 of record NW_026643260.1, on the reverse strand, counting down.
TAAGGACAAGGCTCATCAACAGTTGAATGGGGAGGTGCAGGGCAAGGGAGAGGAATTTGCGCTCATGACTGCTGATGAGATCTTCAATGGCGAGTCTGAGCCGAATGGGTTCCCTGGGTTGGTTGCTATTGTTCGGTATTACCTGAATCAGAGCAAGATGCCGTCGGCGGAGCAGGAGAAGATTGCTCCATATTTGGAGTTGATTAGTGAGAGGGCGAGTGGTGAGAATCCTACGCCGGCGACTTGGATGAGGGAGTTTGTGCGCTCGCATGAGGATTATCAGCAGGATAGCTATGTTGGCGAGAGGGTGTGCTATGATATGATGAAGGAGATTGTGCGGATGAACGAGGATGGGGAATGAATATAGGATGTTTATTGAGATCTACTTTATAGTGAATAATTATGCTACTTATTGGATTTAAAATATGAAATTGCCTATAGCTCTCTACATCGGCCACTTGAATAGGGGAGCTTATACGCTCGCACGAGGATTATCGGCAGGATACTAATGTTAGTGAGAGAGAGGGTGTGCTATATTATTATAAGGGAGATTGAGAATGAGGACATATAAAATATCTATTAAGATCTACTTTATGATGAACATCAAGCTACTTATCTCGTCTAATCTTCAAAGTTGCTCACAGCTCTCAGTCTCTCTCCATACCTCCATAAGATGAAAGGAATAGATGGGGAATAGATGTGGGCATATAGAATATTTATTAAAATTTACTATATAGTGAATATCAAACTACTTATTTGAGTTGATCCGCAAAATTGCTCAAAACTCTCAGTCTCTCTCCATACTTCCACAAGATGAAAGGAATAGGACATCCAATCACCAAAGCCAAAAACGCCAACAGGCTGTTCCCCCATCCATATCCAAGTTTCTCATACATCACCGGGCTGAACAACGGGAACCCAAAGCCCGTGAATCCTCGCACAATATAGACAGCCCCATTGGCACTGGCAGCATAGACAGGGAATGTATCTAGCAGATACTGACTGCAACACTGGAAGATGATAGTCGCCCCCATGAGTGGAAGTGCAATACCAATGTCTGGCACAATCCAATGAGTCTGGTACTCAGCACTCCAGCCGTAAATCAGCAATCCAATAGGGACGAGCAACGAGGCCGGCACCATAATCGGCAGCCGGAACTCAGGCTTCCCTACGCCATTGTTCTTGGCTACTTGGTACCGATACACTCGGTCGGTCAGAAAAGCACAGATCTGAGCCCCGACGGCGTAGCCAATGCACGGCGCAATGTAGTTGAGGCTACCGGTGCTGACGTCCATTTTATAACGCGTCGTCCAGAGATCAGAGAAGCTGGAAAGAAGGAGGTAGACAATTCCATAAAGATAACCAGAGTAGCAAGCCAGCGCTTGGATAATTGGCTGCGTGCAGAGGAAGTACAGGGACCGGGAAATGGTGCGTCGGTACAGCTGGCCGACTGTCTCATCTTTTTCAAAGGGGGTCTTCCAGACACGGCCATCGTCTTTGCCCTGTCTGCTGGCTTCGGCGATTAGAGTCGCCTTCTTGCGCAGCAGCAGAACAGGTGCGTACGTCTCTCGCGCAACGATGAAACATAGCACCAGAAAGGCGCCCGTGGCTAGGGAGGTGGACCAGAAAGCCCACCGCCAGGTGGTATAGTCTGCGATGAACCCGCCGACAATGGGACCAAGACATGATCCCAGCACTGGGCCGAGACTGATTAGAGCGATGGGCAGGCCGCGCTCTTCTTTGCGAAATACATCACCCACCATACTGGACCCAACCTGGTAGATTGTTAGTTTCGGGCTAGACTTGTCTTTCAAAGGCAGAACCAGAACTCACGGCTAGTGATGCACTCGCTCCTGTTCCACTCAATAGTCGGAATATCAATAGCTGGGTCATGCTTGTGCTGAACCCGGCGCCGAGGTTGAAGGCTAGGTAGAACAGACTCCCAACCTGCAGCACCGGCCATCGGCCGTAGAGTTCACTGAACGGGCCGAGTAAGATGGGTCCCATGGAGTACATGAGCAGGAACAGTGATAGTGCCAATGGGCCTGTGATAGAGGAGGTTGTGTGGAATTCTTCCGCAATTGCATTGACTGTTGGTGTTGTGATTGTCGATGATAAGGGCATGAGGAACAGCGGGATTGCGATGGTCCCCATGAGGGTCCATTTCCGCGTTGCGGGCCAATCTTGAGGGTGGTCACCGTCGAAGTCTACCACTATTACTTTCTCGTCGGAGATCGTCGACATTGTGGCTTTTGGCGTTATAGTGCTGGCGTATAGGATGTGCCGAGTGAACTGGACTGGTACGGGTGAGATTGGATGAAGTGAATACGGAAAATTATAACAATGGCACTGTCATCCGGATTCCTTGCCCCTGCATTCTGTAAAAGACATTGTTTGGCGTTTTTGAAGTTCGTAGATCGTCATGATCGACGATGATCGGCGTGGGTGACGAGGATCTATAAAAGAGTCGTAAGCTCAGGTGAGGATGTGCCCGCTTCAAGGGGGTTTATTTGTGAATGACCCACGATAGATTGAGTCTTCCAGCAAGGATCTGAACTTGTGATTATCCTGATGAAACCAAAGAATGAAATGAACGAATCCAAATATGAAGAAACCATACAAAGCCGTAGACAGACATGTTTACTCCTTGCACCTCTCATACAAATCTACAAGCCGAGGAATAAATATTAAACGGAAAGTCCTGAATAAATGGGTGTATTGATGAGTGATATGATGCAGAAATGAAATCCAAAAATGAAAATGTACTCAGTTATAAGCAATATTTTCAATCAAATATGATCCCGTCCACTTTTTCTTATTGACATAGGCCCATGTAAGATACAGCAGTTAAGCTTACCACATGAAAAAGCTTTCGGATATAAGTGCAAATTTTATGTATCCCAGGCCAATAAAGCGGCTCTCTTCCAAAATGTGCGCTGGGCCAGTCTTGATCGTGCTTTGAATCAGCCAATCGGAACTTCATCCCCTCGTTTGGCTGTTCTGGCGCTTGCCGACGGCCTTGGGCTCCGGCAGATATTTTGTTGTAAACGATAAGCCCGAAGAAAGTATGAGCATGAGTATCCAGATGGCATGGCCCCCAGCCAGCTGTGTCCTCGCCCCCAGAGCGAAGAGGGTAGTGAAGAAAGCAGGGCAGAAGGCTCTCAGAGCGCATATACCAGTCATAGCCAGCGCATTTAGCGTGCCTAGTACCTTCGGCGAGGGCGCGACGTCGTTCAAGACGAGCTGGATCGCCGTGAAGCTCATGCTAACTCCGCAGCCGATCACCAGCCCGATTGGCAAGACAATCCAAAAGGCTTTAACCGATCCGTCTGTGCCCATCCGCAGAAGTACATTGCCAAGAGGGCAGGATAAGAAGAATAACGGATAGACAAGAGCGCAGAGATATATCACTCTATTCGACCCTATTTTCTTCTGCAATGGGGGGAACACTAGGAGGAGCCATGCAGCTTGTGCGGCACCATTTAGACCCATCATCAACGAAATTTGCAGAGCCGTGAAGTCATACCCTCCGAGGTATACTGGAGTGAACCAAAAGACAGGAATGATCGCCGTGTAAGCGAAGGCGAGGACCATGAGATACCCATACGTGTATAGGACCATACCAACCCCTGGCGATTTGAGAAGCTGCCATGTCGATAGGTCACCGCTCTGGGTCGGCGCATCAGATGCCGCCTCCTCGCTATCATGGCCCGCTGTAACCGGCTCCTTCTTCAGCGTTTCTTCAATGAAGCAGGCGTTGGACACGGCAGCTGTGGCTCCGATCAACCCCACCACCAAGCTCGAGAGCGCGTAAGGATATTTCTCAAAGAATCCGGAAGCCTCGAAAACACCAGGGTATAGTCGTACTGGGTCAGCAAGTGCACCGCCCAATACAGGCCCGAGGAAAAGGCCCAAGTTCCCACTGAAAGCGAACCAGCTGAACGCCCGGGCCTGTGTACTAGGCGTGCTGTGCTCAGCCACCATAGTACGGATGGTTACGGTGGTTCCAGCAAAGACGCCAGCAATACACCTAAACACGATCATCTGTGGTATGGTCTTTGCAAAGCCAAAGAGGCCTGTTGCCACGGCCACGCCGAACAAGGACGAGACCAGGACGGGCTTGCGGCCGAGGCGGTCGGCTGCTCGGCCCCAGAATATCATGACAATGGCCTGTGTCAGGGAGAACATAGACTCGATGAGTCCACTGTAGAAGCCGATGTCCGAGTCTGCCACGGCTCCGTTGTCCTGCACCATCTGGCTGACATAGGGGAAGATGGAGAAGAATGCCAGGGGCTCAACTACGCGTGCATAGCAGAGCAACAGGATCTGGAACTTGGGCAAGGGCTTTTTCTCGTCGTCATTGTCATCATCTGACCCTGGCGAACTGTCCAGCGTGTCTGGTGCGGGCACGTCAGCATACTTGATCTTGCTGGACCCTAGGAGAGCTGTAGTCTCATCTACATGATCGCTTTCCTCGTGTACGGCGTCAGGCTGTCTGACTGTCCCTGTGATTGCGACCATATCTGGACGTGGGAGCTGTGAGGGGAAGAGGTGGATTTGGGGTTGAATGGCGAATCCAGTCAGATCCACACCGCTTTCACGTCGCGCTTAACGCGTGAATGATAGAAGTTACAGACTGAATCTGTTGCAATGGCCATCCTTTAGAGGGATCATTGTAAATTCCTTTCTCGCATTCTATATGTGCTTTTTAAACTATGTCACACAGCTCCTGGGCCAAAGCCACCATTACACGGACCATAACAAAACCCCGTATACTTAATGCAACAATGCCTACTCCGTACATGTAGGTAGTTTACTATCCAAGTTCACTCGCTATTTCCACTAGCTCTGCTTTGATTACCACTCAGCAGCCACAATTTCCCAGTATGACTGTTCGGTGTGATTTCCCCGTGTCAGAAGAATCCAGATGACTCACTTCACGGTCAACCCGACAATTGAACAATTATAACTCAGATTCAGATTCATAAAACTATTATAGCTTGGAACTACGGATTATGGACAAAGAACAATCAACATGAGTCAAGTCCATGTTATCATCGTCGGGTGAGAGCCACTTGAAGTCTACCCTCTTTTTTCTGTCTATTAACGGCAATTCAACAGGGCCGGCGTCATCGGTCTCAGCATCGCAGTCAAATTATCCAAATACCGGAAAGTCACCGTCGTCGCGAGAGAGTTACCGGGAGATGTTGGCATTGACTACGCCTCCCCATGGGCAGGGGCACATTTCCGCCCCACCCCCGCAAAAACAGACGAGGAACGAAGAGAACAGGCTTACATGCGACAAACCTATCAAGAATTCGAGGAGATCGCGAAAAACCACCCGGAGGCGGGCGTGGATTTCATTACAGCAGTCGAATATTTCGATACCGCCGACGCGACCTCGTTCCTAGCAGAAGAAAATGGCTACACCACATGGCCGGAATTTCGTATTCTCGACCCTACGCAATTACCCCCTCAACATCCATCTATCCAGCTAGGCGTCACCTACCGTAGCTGGGTGCTGAACTCGCCTGTTTATCTGAAGTGGTTACAGACACGGGCAGAGGCGCAAGGAACTCGGTTCATTCGAGCTACTTTGACGGACCTCGAACAGGTTGTATCTGTCTATCGGGAAAATAAATCCCGAGATGAGAGCGATCACGTTACGGCTGTGGTCGATGCAAGTGGGAGGGGATTTAATGATCCCAACTCTTTCCCCTCCCGGGGTCAGTTCATTATCGTCTCGAATCACTGTGATAAAACTATCAGTCATCACTGGGGTGATGGTTCCTCTACGGTCATTATACCCCGACCTCTAGGTGGTGGGACCGTCATTGGCGGGACGAAGGAGCCTAATAACTGGTATGGTTCGAGGTATTTTCCGAGATTGGAGTGACGCTAACATTCGTCAGGTCTGAGGACATTGACGATGCTTCAACTGAAGCCATCCTGAAGAGGGTGAGAGACCTATGTCCCGAGATGATCGACGGGCAGGCAGATGAACTAGCTTCGACGAATGGGTTTGATATAAAGCAAGTCTACGTTGCTCGGCGCCCAATGAGACGTGGAGGACTCCATTTTGTCATGAAGCAATTGGTGGGCCATCCTGGTCTTCCCCTGATCGCTTGTTACGGTGCTGGAGCAAACGGGTACAAAATTAGCTGGGGATTGGCAGCTGAATTTGACTGGGTCTTCCCCCCCCCAAAGAGTATAGATCCTGCGCATAATGAAGCAGATGCCTGCAAGAATACTTGGCCGCTTCAATGTTATCAATGTCCAGTTCGCTGAATGGATATATTAAGGGAGGCGTATGGTCTCAATCTTTAGTCTTATAATTATTAAATTACCATTTGAATTTTGGAATATTCCTTGAAAATGTTTTCATCGATTAGCATCACCCGTAGGGTGTTGGGTTACTTGGAAGGATCGGGTACCTAAAACAATCTATCGACCTCGGCACTCTTGCTTATTCAGGTTACTGTATTGCATTGCATCTAAATGGTCACCCTTCTTATCAGGGCCTGCATTAGGGCCAAGATGCTAACTCTGCTTAAGTGGACCTGACCCAGGAAGCCTTAGCGAGATTAATAGCAAATAATTCAATCGAAAGTCAATTCACCCTGATAATTCCCGTGGTCTACACTATAAAGTTGGCGAATAAAGATGGCGAATATCAAAAGGATTTGGGCAGAGGCTAGGGTCTGCGTAGAATAGAAACATGTGATTAATAAAAGTTGGTCGTTCAAATATATGGGTCTATGCTAGTCTATACCAGTCCACGGTCTATGCCACTTCGTGCCCCTGGGCTTTTGAATCCTTCGAGTCAATTGTCACCTCAAGTCTCTGTGCACATGTATGGCCCCCGGCTAAACCTCCACTGATGCGCATTAGTTCTGTGGATCCCGTCCCGTGTCGACCAATATGAGTGGACTATTGTGAACCCCTGCCATCGGCGCGTTATCTCGCCGGGTTCTGGCCCCCAAGTATTTTATGTGTCCGAAGGTCGGGTTGGCCCGATGCAAAAAAAATGTATCCGATCACGCTGACCGATATCGAGATCAATACAACATTAACCAGAGTCACATTCTACGATTTTGTCATGGGGGATTCTAGTATAATTATCCCGTTCCTCCTGGAGGTAGGGAGCATGTGTTTCTCCAGCTCCATCGGTTTATTCCCCTGTGTCAGTCAAGAGATCAGTTCAACAGAGTTTGATTGAAATTTTGAACGTCAACATGGAGTCCTACTTCCAGAACCGCCGTCTCCGCCGACAAGCAGAAGACGACTTGGCCAACATTCAAACCAAATCTGTGCGTACCAGTACCTCGTCACCCTCATTGGGGTCAGACCTGGAGGCAGCAGAGAAGCCAGCCGTTTCCGCAGATGGTCCCCTTGTACCCGGTGTGACTGTTTCTCACCATGACAATGGCGAGGTAGTCTTCGTGGTTGGTTGGAGGGAAAACGACCCAAGCAACCCGCAGAATTGGTCTCTGCTCCGAAAGTGGATGGTCATGTTGACCTGCTGTCTAATTGCCATCGCAATGACAATCCCTTCCTCGGTGGAGGGTGCGACTCAAGACGCATTCGATGCCCACTTTGGTGCAAACGCTATGGCTGGATCGATGACGACCGGTAAGTCTATTCTTTTCCCTTTTGTTTGAATGTAGCCCATACTAATAATCCCTGATAGGTATCTTCCTTATTGGAATTGGTGTGGGCTCTCTGTTCTCTGGTCCATTCTCTGAGACTTTTGGCCGTAACACCGTCTACTTCACTGCCCTGATGCTCGTGATACTATTCATCATGGCTAAGGCCCTAGCACCAAACTATGGCGCTGCTCTCGCCTTCCGATTCCTCGGTGCTCTCTTCGCAGCCACCCCGATGACAGTGGCCGGTGGGACTGTCGGTGATATCTGGCGGCCATTGCAAATTCCCTTTGGTCTGCCCTTACTCACTATCGCCGCCTACTCTGGGCCTATCTTAGGACCCGTGATCGGTGCCTACACGCCCGAAATTGGCTACGTGTGGGCCGACTGGATCTCGATGATCATTGCCGGTGTCGCTTTGGTGGTTGTTCTGCTCGCACAGCCCGAGACTTTCAGCCCTATTCTGCTAGAATGGCGTGCGAAACACCTGCGCGAGCTGACTGGTGACAACCGATACCGCGCCGCCCATGCCTCCACTGACTCTCTGGGTCTCCGACTGCTTAACAATGTGTATCGGCCCTTTGTCATGATCTGGACGGAGCCTATTATCCTAATTTTCAGCTTCTACCTGGTCTTGCTCTACTTTGTGCTGTTTACCTTCCTTAACGGCTATCCCTTCATCTTCGCCAATGTGTACGGGATTAGCACAAGCTTGACCTTCATTATCTTCCTCGCGATGATCCCCGGTGTTATCATCGCTCTATCTATGGTCCCTCTTATATATGGCATGACAAAGAAGGTAGCGAGACAGGCTGAGGTGGAGGGCAAGGCTTTCCAACCAGAGGTATCGCTCTACTGGGCGATGGCGGGCGCATCTATCTTGATGCCAATTTCCCTCTTTTGGATGGCTTGGACCTGCTACGTAAGTGCTGCTAATACCCCTCACACTCCTTCTTACACCACTTTCGCACCAATTTCACACCAATTTCACACCAATTTCACACCAATTTCACTAACATCACTCCCTAGTCCACTATTAGTATCTGGTCGCCGATTGTGGCCTCCGGTGTCTTCGGCTACGCGCTTGTTTGCATTTTCACTACGACCTATATGTATATCATCTTTGTGTACCTGCAATATGCAGCCTCGGCTCTAGGATTCATGACCTTCGCGCGGTATGTTGTCGCTGGTGCCCTCAGCCCTGCCTCGGTCAAGATGTACGAGAAGATCGGTCCCCATTGGTCGGTGACTATTGTCGGCATCCTTGCAACCATCATGGCACCCGTTCCTTTTGTGTTGTACAAGTATGGTCACAAGGTTCGGGCCATGAGCAAGAATGCTGTCAACAAAGCATAGATACCCTGGTTGTTGGTTTCGAGGCTCACATTTACTCACGAGTGGACGCTAAAACAGATGGAGTATGGTTGAAGGGGGTGGCTTCGAGTTGTGTGGGATTATATAGATTACTTCATTCTTTGCATTTCCATTTAAATATAACGATTATTTAATGAACATGAACTCACATATACATCTCGATCTGTTTATCCAAAACTGAAAAGGAAAAGGGAGTTGAATTTCCTCATGTACCTTTTTCAGCTTGCTCTACGTTTCTCCGGCTCGTAATGGCTTACTTTGGCGACCTTAGATCGGGGGAGTATGTACACTCCTTGATAGCCAAAATGCATTTCATAGGTGCTAAGTGGGCTCTCGATACCATAAAGCCCTTGCGATACTCGAGTATTTTTTTTTTGGAGGTTATATACGGGTAGTGGTCGTCATCAAGGGTCCCATTGCGCAGGTCACTAAAAGTCCCAGTGGCCTCAATAGCTATAATATGAAAAAGGCTGGAGATATAGTAACAGCAAATTTGATTAACAAAGCAAACTATCTTTCTGGGTTTCTTTTCTCCGGCGCCTCAGAGGAAGAGAGATATTGGGGCGGTGGATCAACTATCAAATCCAATGGATTGCAGCTACCGGAGAGCCCGAGGAGAGCAGCGCGTACTATTCGAACAGAGTACCACTGACTACTTAGACCACAGACCTCAAGTTTGAATGCGTTATTAATTCGCAATTTTTGTTCAGGGCTGAATTTAAACCCCCGAGCTTTCTCGCAACAGGAGCACTCCACGGTGCAATGACCAGCTGCATATTTTCGTTTCGATGTGTTCTGACAATTAGAACAGCAGCCGCAGTTTCTTTCACAGCATCACCCCTTTTGGTGCAATCTTCATAAAGCACATGGTGTATATACCATTTCGGCTGTGAGCGCCAAAAATCGATCCCTCTAGTCAGCGGGCCAGTCTGAAATGAACTCTTAATTTCCCACCAGCGCCGTTCTAACATCCAATGGTCCTGTGAAAGCTTAGAAAGGGCTCGCCGTAGATCGTGAACGAGCACCGTGTTGTCGTCAGTGATGATATCTTCGTCCAGGATTCCTTTTAGGTTCTCTTCGAGGGCGATCTCGCGTTGACTCTTCTCGCAGAGTTCCATTTCCGTCTGCAATAGTCCGTTCAAACTGGTGGGATCTTCCACTGGCCCTACAAGTCCACTGGACCATTCAGATCCGTGGCAGAGAATAATGAGTACGAAGAACGGGTGGATATTCTCTTTGCATCTCAAGAATACCCTTCAGTTGAAGGTCTTACTGGCAGTGCCGTGATACAGGGATGTTGGGAAGATCAGTATAGTGACATGGCGTCGCTCATTCGAGATCAATTTTTGGCTTTCGGTGCGATAAGAGGTTTTCTTTCCATGCTCGAGAGTAGCAATACTATCACAGATCAATACGGTAGCCCAGCAAAGATACGGCTCACATCCAATAAATTATGATCGCAAAGGAGGATCTCGGGGATTCGAGTAAAAATGATTTTGAGATAGTATATACAAACATTATTGAGTTCCCCTCAGAACTCCAATTCCTCTAAGACCAATGCCAATAACAGGAACATAAAATATACAGCCAGATTAAGCACCCAGCATCATCCAAGCCATAGCCCCAGCCCAACCAAAGACAAAGATCAAGGTTAAAATACCGGCACCGGCCTTATCCCCAGTCGTAATAGGCTTCTCCTTGGGCTGATCATTTTTCCCTTCACCTGCATTGGGATCACTGGTGCTGTTTCCACCAGTCTTGGAGGTGACAGGTCCAAAGGTGCCGGTATCAAAGTTGATCATGTTTGCAAGGAAGACATTCGTTGCGCTGATCTCTTGCTCCATACCAGTTGTCCCGTCCCACTTATTTTGATACCACGTGATACCGCACGAGTTGTTGTTGTTTCCCGTGCAGGACTTTGCGGCAGCTTGTGCGGAACTCGCGAGTTTGGGCTTGATCTGCGCCGCAGTATCGGGGACCAAGAGTGCCGTGAATGCGAGCCATGATGAGGTGAGGCCCTTGAAGAGGATTTCGTTGAAATTGCACTTTTGGATAGGCTCGCACGTCGTGTCTTCGAAGACGTCGCCGTTCGGGAAGAAGGTTTTTAGGGTTTTTCCCAGGAGGCCGTCTACAGGCGTCTTCCATTTTTCGTCTCCATTTGTCTGTACGGGTGAATTGTTAGTATCCACAAATAGAAGATTTGGGCGCGTGTGATAGGTAAATGGCGAATATCGAGGTTCCACTCACATAGTTATACATGTAGGCAGCACCCATCAGGTATGTGCCGTAGTTGTAGCTCCACTGGAAGTTACCGGCGTCGGCGCAGTCATTTGCCATTTGCGTTGAGTCGGCAACATTCCAAGTCTTGTTGTTCACTAGGGGTGAGGAAGTAGACCAGTCCCAGATCTTCTCGGCCCATTTTGAGTACTTGTCTTCATTCGTGTAGCGGGCGAGGCGCGCAGCGAGCTGGAACAGACCGCCATTTGATACGGCGTTCTTCATGGTGTATCCGGCTTGGTAAGGGAATAGCTGCCAGCGCAGACCACCTCCACATGTTGTTGTATCCCATCGAGCGGTCTGGGTGTTGAATACACCCTGTGCGAGTGAAAGCCACGAGAATTCGTTCGGGACATCAGGGAATTTCAGCTCAGCGGCCATCATGGCTGCGAGACCCCAGAACATTTGGTCGTCATTTCCCTAGAGATTCGAGAATAGTCAGAGAACTGTCCTTTATGATAGTTTGGAATCGGTGTATGGTTCTCACCAGGTAGCTACTGTAGTTGCTGGGCATATAGTCACCCTTATCACCCGATTGCCACTCCATTCCTTGGCTCATCAAAGAGTTATAGGTCGTATCACCCGTGAAGTGCCAGTATTGAAGCAGCGCGAGGAAAAGAGCAGACCCTTCCCACCATTTTTCGGGGAAAGAGCCGGGGATCTGTCCAGTTTCGTTGCCGGCATACCATCCCATCATGGAGTAAGTACTCGTACTCGCGGCATCTTTGATTGATTCTGTCAAGCGATCGCGAAGTCAGTCCCATGCCACCTTTTATCGGGAAAAATAAATTCGCGTAGTCATGACGTACGTTGATCGCTGAGGTCCAATTCGATCGCAGGCGTTAACGTTGAAAAGAGTAGTGTTGCGATGAGGCCATTAAGGATAGACCATGTTCCAGACAAGTGCATTTCGGCTTAGATCAATCATAGATGGTATCGATCTAAAAGGAGAAACGGTCGCGATTTCGAGGTGAAAACTGGGCAAGACCTTGCTTGTCAAAGGGAGTTTGGGGGTTGGGGATGCGGCGCAATGATGTATGGGCAGAAGACCCCAACCCCAAAAGTTCCATTTTAAAAATAGTTTTCAGGGCCTTATCCACTTTTCTATGGGGTTGAGAGAAATTGCAAGCTTTTGCTGGTTAATTTCGCAAAGACTTGACCGACGATCAACCAGTAGATCTATCATCTGGTTCGCCGCTGGCTGAGCCGAATATAGGCCGATGTCGTTTGTGTGCGTACAGTTAAACAGTTCACGGTTGGGCAGCATAAGTATTGGCTGGTCAAATTATCATATTGTTATGTGGTGAAAGCGACAGATCAGCGATAGATCAGCGACAGATGGTGTCGAATAATGTAGGGTCTTTCGTTTTCGGATGGGTTAGGGCTCATTTAGATTCCCCACTATCTTGGTCACCACGCATATGCCAAGCCATACAACGCGTGTAAAGATGGCGAGACAAGCTATTCGATGGATCCAACCAAGGAACTTAGACTTTTGGCTTTGGGATTCAATGATTCATGCACATATTACGATGTAATGTTTCACATCAGTTTATGTATGGCAGTCCCTAGCTGTTACGCCAGATAAATCATTAGTATCCTAAGCTGAGATAATCTTGTCCTTTTTCCAAAATATTCCCAAATCAATTAATTCACAATCCCTTGCCCTGAAATCTCCGTTTTCAGAATGACCGCATTCGGTAAATCACAACCGTGGGCCTGGGGCAGAAATAGTGGGGCCGTCCAGGGGTCTCTTACGTCAGAGGCGGGAAAGCCAGTTCTCTTCTTTTGACGATCAAAAGGGCTGTGTTTCAACTCCAGAGATATCAGGGGTTTCGCATGTTGGGTTTCGATGTCCAGACCATATTTTCTGTATAACCTACTTTTATCTCTTAAGGTTCACCAAAGAATCATGACGGGATTCTGATGGCATGCGAGTCATTGACAGAGGAAAAACAGTTAGTTTCGGTAGGAGGGATAAGCGACCACAACTTACATATGTTTATGTAAGGGTTGAACGCTTGGGAAACATAACTACCGAATAGCTAATGTCTTCGCCCGCGCAAACAGTCTTTGAGCTGTAATAATGCAACACCCACGACAGATAACCACCCACTTTCGAATAACAATGATTCTCTCTCAACAGCTACGGCACCAGGTACATACAAGACACAACGTCCAATGACCATTTGCCCCCACATCGACGCCAATAATACCTACCTCTCAATTTCACGGTTTTGCTACAATTTCTATTTTTCTCGCATTATGCTCCTAGTCGATGTTTTCGGGCCTTGCCAGTCATCTTCAAGGCAAGGTAAACTGTATCACTCCAACAAATTCTATACGCTGGCAATAAGAGCGGACTATGACCAGTCCCTTACCTCAACAGACTCATAGTCCTTGCACACTTCCATGGACAGAATTAACCGAATCATTTACCATAAACGAAACCCAGATATAAGCCCAGAAAAGACAAACATCCACAAATAAATAACACCCAAGTATGGAGGAGAAAGACCACCATTTTGCCCACTGAAACTCCTCTGCGACAGCCCATATCGGTCATGGCCGTACGTCGCATTGAGATGAACATCACCTGAAATTGACCCATCTTCCATCCGAATCCAAGTCCGGATATCATCCCCAAGTGACTGCTGATCCAACAAAATCTGCCTTCCACCACGCGCCCATTCGCCATACCCTCCATATCCCGTATGCCGGCCGTAGCACATGTTCATACCATTTCCCGTGACATTGAGGCCAGAAAGTTTACTATCCCACTTGAAGCACCTATCAAAAAAAAATGATTAGCCAAATGGGATCTTCTTACGTTTTGCCTTGAAACCAAGAACAGAATACATAGCGTAGTGTGGTCCATACCAATCGTTATCATGATCATGTCCACTGAAAGTCGCCGCCAGCCCCGTGGTGTTCAGCAGAGCGCTTATAAATGGGAAGTCTTGAGAATGGTAGCCGGCCTTGGCGTCATAGCCTTGTTGCTGCACTCGTTCTCCGTTGATTCCTGGTTCGCTGGTTGGGCTAACGCCAGATTGCTGGAATGCGCGCATTGCATTAACTGGGATATGGACGAAGGCTAGAGATGGGATTGTTTGCCCGTAGGTAGATGTTAAGTTTGCATTGGCTTTCATAAACCATTCAACAACCTGTAACAAGTTAGTATGTGAATGCTAAAACCCAAATCCCGGATCAAGCATGAGAAGATATAAAAGTCCTAGAGCTTCATTAACGCCGTGGTACTTACTGTGTCATCTACCCAATTCTGTCTCGGGGTTGATTTGCCATCGTCATTCTCTTTCAAGGCATAATGACCACCTTGGCTGTCAAAAAACCACAGGATAAATAGAGGGATGCTATCGTTCGAAGTCTCATGCGGAAATATTGGCAGGTAATAGTTTGTGATGCCGGCAGTGGAGCCCAGAACACTTCTCTGGGTTAAGCTGTTTTGATATTTTGTCTCTTGATGAAACATCTCTTCGGGATCCAGATTAATCTCGCTATCATGATTCCCATAAGTCGATGCCCATGGTAAACCACGGTCGACTAGTGGTGCAACAATCCGATCAACGTAAAGACTAGAGTTGGAGCTTTGTGTTACCTCGCCAGAGATTAAATCTCCATTGAGTACCACGAGTTGTACGTTCTCTGAAGAAAGAACTCTGTTCATCACCCCTATTGTCTTATTGTCCGCTTCCTCATCTTCAAATATGGTTAGTATCCCAAAACAATGGTTAGAGTCTGTCATCGTACCTTCAGCAAAATGCAAGTCACCAAAAACTGATATTTGGAATGTGCCATTCTCAGTAAATCGCAACTTTTGGTCTCCGGCACGACGTTGGTACGCGGACCGCCTTCGAATTGACATTGTCGTTGTATACTTAAGTATAGATTATGCACAATAACAAAAGATCAACTGAGGAAATGGAGAAGACCTGCGGCGCAGCTCTCAACATATTTTGCCGGATTTTGCACAATTTTCTAGCAGCTTATCCAAGACATAACGAAATATATCATGGGGATCTCTAGCAGTGGATAGATAGTAAGATGTAACCTTACAGAAACGGCGCCGCGTAAACCCCGGCAGGAGACGAGAGCCGGAATCCTGTGTGGTCCTTGGCTTGTATACCAAGGACGCACCTTGGATGATCACTTCGCCCATTGGCCGTTGGAACTATCATTTGGGTGCACATGAAACCTTTTGCGCCCAGAATGATAAGAGATCAAGGATAAATTACTCGTTCCCGGCTCTTCCGTCGGCAATGTTAAAGCCCCAAAAACTGGCGCCTTAAGCGCCAAGAAGTCTGGTTCTAAATATCTGTGCTAGGTATCTACTATCACCTTTTAGCATCATGCAGGCCGCTTATTGTACGTCATGACCAAGAGGTTACTTTTACCATCGAAGTGGGTCCCATCTTGACTTTTAACTTTTGGCCATTGGCGGCCCAGGCTGGCTCACCAATCAAATTTGCACGTTGTGACCCACTTGGTAAGCACCCGGACAAAGCTAAATTGACAGACCTTAAATCCGAATGTGGTCAGCAAGGAGAACATGCGATATCCCTATCTGAGTGACAATTGATGCATCACATGCTCGAAATCATTACTCCATTAAGACAGACCAATCCTAGAGAGAAGGAAAAGGTCTTGTCAACCCGAGACAGAAGCATCAACAGAAGCCAAGAAAACAAAACCAGCATGCCACGCTCTTTAACTTGGCACCCCCACGACCCCTCCTGCGCCAGGAGCACTCTTGGTGTAGATCCAGCAAGATAACGGCAGAACACATTGAGCATAAAGAATCCCTAATATACAAAGTTCCCCATAACTCGCTATAATGTTCAACACTGCCTCATTAATCCAGGAATAAAATCAAAGACATTTTTCAACCCCCAATAAACTTTTTTATCCGGAAATCACCCCCACCACTTGATATCTTGGGAAAGTATTACGCTTTTTCTTTGCGATGTCGACGCCAAGGTTATGCCCAGGACCACTCGATGTGTAGATCTGCTATTTTGATGCAGGCTGCAGTGAGGCTGCAGTGGCTGAATGGAGTGCTGGTGGTAAAATCGGAGTTCCATTTCAGGCAAGTGTGTATTACCAAGCACCTTGTACGTGACCACCTGGGCACAATGCAGCCCTGGAGCCAAGAGCGTATTACCAATCACCTTGTGTGCATACATTCCATAACCACTCGGTTTCCGAGGAAACCAACTGAATTCGCTTCGCAGTGTTACAAAAAAAAAAGGACCCAACGTGTCTACCATCTCTTATATAGCAATGGTTCCCACACGCTTTAGTATTACAGATCGTTGTGCCACACCGTCCACAGATGGCTAACCTTCTAGGCTCCCTATTATTACTCCTTGCATTCATCCACACGCTATGCCTCGCCTACTCCCCCGATCTCCGTGAAATCTACAGATTCTCCAACGGGACCTGGGTCGAGAACATCGCAGTCCGACCCAACGGCAACCTCCTCGTCGCAGTACTGAGCACAGCAGAGCTCTGGGAAATTGACCCTTCAATCTCATCAGGTCCCAGCTCAGCCCATCTAGTCCATCACTTCGACGGCGCCGAAGACGCAGATGGGATTACGGAGATTTCACCAGATATCTATGCAGTCATTGCATCCAACTCAGTCTATACGATCGATCTCAAAAGCCATGAAACTGCGCCCAAGGCAATCCTTATCGCGAAACTTCCCGCTGGCTATTTGAACGGCATTGCCGCTCTAGATGAAGGAAATGCAGTTGCCATAACTGACTCCCAACTCGGCCTTATATGGTATCTCGATATCCGCACTGGTAGCTACAGCGTTATCCATCAAGACGAGACAATGGCCGCAAATCATGACATGGATTTGTTGCTTGGGGTCAATGGATTGAAGATAGTAGACGATTATATGTACTACAGCAACACCCCGAAGCGGATTTTCTGTCGTGTTCAAATTGATACACATACCGGTCGTGCATTGGGGCCTTATGAGGTTATCAGCCACGATACACGGGCTGATGACTTTGCTATTGGCCCGCATGGGGTTGCGTATTTGGCGGGTATTGTTGATAATGTGGTGACCAGGGTCTTTCCCAATGGGTATCATGAGGTTATTGCGGGTTCGAAGGACTCGAGGGATTTAATGACCACTACGTCGGCGGCTTTTGGGAGGACACAGAGGGATCGCAATGTTCTTTATATCACTACTGGAGGGGAGACCAAGCTTCCTGTTAACAGCACGAGTACCAGAGGGGGGAAGGTTATGGCGCTTTCTGTGGAGTTTTAAGATTATTCCCTTATTTGTTGTGCTAGATTCATCAAGAGAAGTCAACGTCATATGTACGGATTTCCATTCCATTCCTAATAACAAAACCAGACACCGAATGCCATTATGAATAACTGCGCTTGCATGATCGTGTCGGTCGGTCTCCAATTCTTCCCGTTGCTCCGTAATATCTTCTTTTCTTTTTCTATTTTCAGGTTGAAAGGTTGGACATTCGATCTTAAACACAAAACCCTTATACACCTAGATGCGCACTCATGAACACAAATGCGGATAATGTCATGACTCGAGTTCACCGCGGCGAAGTGCCAGCAAAGCCCGGACATCCGTGACATATTGTAGAGCTTCGAGCATGGGAATCAAGTGGAGCAGACCGTTGTCCGTGGGGTCGTTGATCCAGCCTTCGATGGGAATCGCATTATCTGGCAATGATTATTAGTTTGAGCGCACCAAAATAAATACATGCAAGTATTACCTTCGTGGAAAATATAGCTCATCGGGCTGTTGTCCAGAATCATCACCTTGCTCAGATCCGGTTCCACAGAGCTCAGGTCCTTGATGTATGCCCCGTTACGGAATGTGCAGTGCTGTCGGTATAAGCGGCCTTGGAAGTATTTCCGTTCCTGCTCGAGCCAGTCGATGACAGGGTCGGCATACTCTTGAACGCTGGCCGTGAAAATGACGAGCTTATACCACTTGCTGATCTTGCGCAGGAACTCATCGCAATGTGGTCGTTTATGGACATAGTACAGAATGGGATGCTGAGGGCCCAGTGTCGTTTGCGGTCCGCCCGGGGACAATGAAGTAGTCGTGGGTATCGAGAGCTTAACCTCGACCATGTGACCACTGGACATCCGGCCACCCTTGGCGAGCGAGTGGATTAGGGTCTCATCGAGATCCAGCACCAAGGTCTTCTGCGGGAGTCTGGCATTGCGGGGAGCTGCAGTATATGAAGGTACTCGTGAAGGGAGGAGTGGGCGCGGTGGAGTTGGAGAGTGCGGGTACTTTGTTATGCGATGGATGTTGGGAGAGGTTGGGGACTTTAAGCTGTCCAAGTGAACAGCCCCCTGGACTCGAGAGACACCCTCGGGCATTGGATGTCCTAAATCTGCACTCTGGGATCTTCGTTGCCTATGCCGCTTGAGAGATTCCTCATTATGAAGCTTGATTCGTATAGACCGACGGGGCGTGTGCTCATGCTCTTCTCCTTCTGGGATTGGATCTGGATCGTGGCCTTTTGTCTTGGTAGGTCGGTTCCTCCCGCTCGAGAGATTCTTGATATGCCGTCGATCTGTGTCAGATTCTGACGTTGTTGATACAATGGACTCGTGAGAGCCTTGAGGTCGGAGCTTCCGGGTGGAGCCACTGCGACGCCGACCTTCTACCCGGGCGGCCCCTTTAGCCGACCGGATCGTTGGGACGGCAGAGGAGCGCCGCAATTTCCAGACAGGTGCAAAAAGCGAGTAGTGACCGTCATCGGCCTGAAAGTATTGAGCCAAATACACACCCGGTGCAGCAAATGTAGACAGAATGAACTTGATGGTTTCCGTGATCGCATCGAAAAACCGTTGGGTAATTAATCGCCAAGTACTTCGAGCAGTGAGCGTGCCATTCTTGTGAGCTTCATGCAGTAACGGTGTCTTCTCGTCTAAGTCATATGTGGCATCCTCCTCTCCATCTTCGTCCACGGGCGGTCCATCGTCGTAGCTCTTCTCGGTGGGGTCGAGGGACCGGAAGTTATCCTCGCTATAAGACCGGAGTTTCGAGAAGTCTGACGGTAGAGGTGCACGTTTGCTATCACCTTGAGACTGCGATCTGTGGCGTGAAGAGCTGGAAGATTGGCCAATGACTCGCGAGGACAGGATATTCAGCGAGTTCATCTTCCCTCAAGGCGTCACGGGAGACAGGGGCGCAGCGATCTATTGACAAACGGATCGTGAGTAAATCATCAAACCCACTTAAAGCGGCCCATGAGATGAGTGTGTAGGGATGTGATGGAGGGAAAGAGGGGGATTGCAAGGAGGTGTACGGAGTAAGCTGTTCTAACCTCAATGCGCCAGTCACCCGTGCCTCGGAAGTACTTCCGCAACTCCAAATCTGATTTATACCTCAAGTTTCAAAGCCAGATAAAAAGCAACCCAAAAACGGAAAGCAAATAATAGAAATTCGAAAACTGGACACCAATAAGAAAACCGAAGCCGAGACAATAGAGCGAGGATCAATGAGTGTGGGGAAGCGGACAAGATCGAACGGCAGAAAATCATTCTTTGTCTCTCCCACTCTCTCTGCTGAGTGTGAGAATCTAAGAATCTCTTGATCACCTTTCTATTTACAACCTGCTCAGTGTGATTTGGTTCTGAAACTTGGTATGTTTAATACTCGACACTGCACACTTCTATCGCTCAACCCCCGCTGACACTGCACAGATTTCCTCCCAACATCCCACTTCCTCATGCCGTCTTCCTCGTTGGCCCTGACGCCGGGCCTGGGGTCATTCCTCAAGTGCCTCAAGACAAACCCGATTGATACATCTATTGAGACTCTAATTTCGTGCGTATCCCGCGACTTCCAGTCATGGCCGCTACCCCCACCGACGATCAAACTTGCTAACATGGTATATTTCAATCAGCTTGCTCAAGCGACGTCAAATCCGCCATTCGCGATCATGTGCCACAGCAACTGCCTATTTGCTACGGAGCGTGATCTCCGCATGCCGCACAACAGATTCAGCAAAGCTTATTGAGCGGGTGCAAAGTGTGGGCAGGCGACTGATGGCTGCGCAACCGCGCGAGATGGTTGTGGGCAATATCGTGCGCCGGGTCCTAGGTCTTATTCGTGACGAAGCGGAAGATGATCGCGACGCGGAGTTCGCTCTTAGCGACATTGGTTCAGAGAGTCAGCCACAAACACCCCGGGCTTATGACGGTGAGTCCCAACTTCTGGTCCAAATATCTACTCAGTGACTCATAGATTCATAGATCCATCATTGCCTTTGGATCGTGACTCACCCTCCTTCCGATCCGACGACAGATCCTCTCGGCCCCCTCTGACCTCTATGTTCAGCCTTCTCTCCCATCCTGAACCCGAGAACTCACTTCCCAGCACCCCGGGATCCTCCTCTCCAAACGGACGCCTCCCTGGCCACGGCCCAAGCAAAGACGTCCGAGCTGAAGTGCTGGAGGGTATTGGCGAGATCATTGATGAGCTCGGCCAGGTCGACGATCAGATCGCCGCCTACGCATTGGACCACATTCACTCCAACGAAATCATCCTCACCCACACATCCTCGACCACTGTCCAAAAATTCCTGCTCAAGGCCGCCGCAAAGCGAAAGTTTACCGTCATCCATGCTGAGTCGTACCCGAATAACCACGAGGCTACGCATGCCACCGTCAGTGGTAGCGCTGTCAGCGACGATGACAATATCGGCTTGGAGGCTTTCCAGAAGCCACTGATCGAGCACGGCATCACCGTCATTCTCATCCCAGACTCTGCCGTCTTCGCTCTCATGTCACGAGTCAACAAGGTCATTCTCGGCACACACTCCGTCCTCGCCAACGGCGGCCTTGTCGCTGCAGCTGGCACCCGTGTCATCGCCCGTGCCGCCAAGGTCCATCAGACCCCCGTCGTCGTCGTGAGCGGTGTTTACAAACTCAGCCCTGTCTACCCATTCGACTTCGACTCGCTCATTGAATACGGTGACCCGAACAAGGTCCTCCCATACGAGGAAGGTGATCTCGTCGACCTGGTCGATGTCCAAAACCCCATCTATGACTACGTTCCTGCAGAGCTCGTCGATCTTTACATCACTAACCTGTAAGTTTCAAGCACCCATCCCACTCGCTGATCTCATTTCCTAAAGCTAACCTCGCTTTTCCTACTCCAGCGGCGGCCATGCCCCATCATACCTTTACCGCATCGTGTCAGACCACTACCGCAAAGAAGATATCAGCTTCTAAGCTAGTAGTTGGCTTAGGCAATTGTGTCAAACAGCTAATGAAAATCAACAAAAAAAAAAAATCATTTGAGGGACATTTGCCCGAACGATACCCGAGGAATTACTTTGACGATCGATATGCAGAAGTAATGAATAAAAAGAACTAAATTTTATCACTTCCGCCAATGTTTAGGAACAGCCGCTGCATTAGACTTTCGCGTACATATCACTTTGTAAATTAAGCTTCGACTGGCGTATATATCTGTTCTAGCACTGGTAGCAGTATAACTATATAATGTGCCTATCCTGTTATTGGGCTATATGTAGAATCCTTATGTGCCACAAAGGGTAACGTCGATATATATGTATGTATAAAATCGGTCTGGGGGCATACAACTAACAACTATCATTCTCATTCTTTTACCTATATTTCTTTCTGCATTTTTCTCTCGGCCCTTCTAGCTTTCAATTCTCACTGCCCGGAAGAGCAAGGAGACAACAGACCTTCATATGCCGACCTTTCGGTGCCTCTTTGTCGATATAGACTAGCTGATTTGTGTAAGAACGGGGCTAGCATCGTGGTTTATTCGAAGTTAGTACTAAGGAAATCCTAGTGGCTTCTGCAAAGGGTGTAGGTTATGTAGATATATATTCATGGGCAGCCATACAAAGTCAGTACACATATATATAGCGGCCATTGCAATTACTAGACAACTCCACATGTCCACGGGTGGATGACGTTTGGCAACGGGGAAATGGACCTGAAGGCCTAGAGCATGGGATAGGTACATGTTTGTATAGATCAAATCCCCAAACATAGACATCTCCACATCAACATAGGAGGCCGAGTTATGTACACAAACAGATTGCAGATTTAGATCATATCATGTCCCTGAATGCCGTGTTCACACCAACATCATACCCTACGCTTTACTTTGCGTCCCAACCAGACAACTCTAGCAAGGATCAAGGAACCAAGTAACAGAATACGGCAAGGTAAGAAACCCGGGAAAGAGATAGAAAGTCATGGCGCCATAATCTTTTTGGAGGTTGTATCAATCGTGTTTAATTCGCAAATAAGCGGATCCACCACATTCCGGACGAAAGCCCGCCGGGGGACTCCCCAAAAAGAAAATATCTCATGAAATCAAGGCGCTGATGAGGCGGGCTTTCCGTCCGGCACCGTTCCCACACTCCAAGGCTCCCGGTCGCTGCATTTTTGATTTCGAACAGAACGCGTCGAGTTGTTTAAGAGCGGGGCTTCTCCTTCTTCTCCTTCCACAGAGCGGCGAGACCGACACCGGAGACCTTGACGACCTTGAAACGGACACCGGGAATATCACCCTTGGCCTTACCCTTGCGACCGAAACCGGCGAGCAGGACCTCGTCGTTCTCATCGATGAAGTTCAAGCAACCGTCATTGGGGACTGTAAGAACATGCTAGTTAGCATATGTTTGTGGTAGTTGTGTTGGCGGTTTCCATGTTGTCGTGATTCCAACTCGTATAGACCTTTCCAACACATTTATAGCGATAGCAGTAAGGGACGGGGTTACCCACCGAAAGCAGCGACCTTCTTGCCGTTCTTGATGAGCTGAACCTTGACACACTTGCGGATAGCGGAGTTGGGCTGCTTGGCCTCAACACCGACCTTCTCGAGAACGATACCCTTGGCGTGGGAAGCACCACCGAAGGGGGAGGACTTGTAGGCGGTTCCGAGAAGACGCTTCTTGAAGTGGTCATCAGCCCAGCGCTGATCCTTGCGGTGCGTCTGGAGCTTGCGGGCGGCGTTCAAACCACGGGGTTGTCCTTTACCCATGTTGGCGGATTATGTGTTCGACGGTCAACTGAACGAAAAAGAAGAAAAATGTTAGCCTCGTGTCGAGTGTAACGATGGTTTTGCTGGTTGTGGGTATTTTCGATGCGTTTTCGATGTTTGGGGAAGGCCGATTTTTTGTGCGTGACGGATGCGATCGTCGACTGATTCGCAGTGCCACGAATAAAATATCTCTGAAAACCACAAACAATGCAGGGGAAACAGCAGGGTATCGAATACGTACCGACTGGGAGGGGTGTTGTCGGCCAAAGGGGCTGAGGGTCGATTGTCGAAAAGTCGAAGAGTTCCGGATTTCCCTTACCACACGCTTTGGATGCACCTCAGGTGACTTTGTGCGCTTAGCCCTAAGCGAGTCACGGGACAGCCGTAGCCCCCACCTCCGATTATGTCATCAAATCGATAACGATAAGATTATCAGCTGCCCGCGGGTATCATCAACCCCATTGAATGCTCGATGTCTGTTGTTCTCTCGAACATTTGCTGAAGATGGATTTGTCAAGAAAACCCACGAATTCAAATCCTCAGCGCCTGCCTCCCCCAGCCCTTTTCCAGGGCCCACCATCACACAATGCCTCTAATATATCCTTACCCGTACCACCTGCAGCCTCAACGTTAGCAACTGCCTCCGGCACCCAACCCCCACCCCTGCATCGGAACCGGTCACCTCGCGGAGCCGAGGGCGACAATCAAGAGAAGTCGAGCTTGTTATCACCCTTTGTATCGCGCCGCCAGTCCAAACACGATGTAGATGGATCCGAAGCCATCTGGCAGGAAATGCAGAGCGCCCTGTCAGAAGTGGAACTCAGCGCTGTAACGAGCGATAATGTCTTTGGCGCAAAGCACTCTGAAGCATTGGAAGATCTACGTATGAAACAGTTGAAGCTCGCTCAAGCCTGGGCGCGCAGTGAGGCAGACGATGAAGTTGTGGATCCCGGCTACAGCGGTGCCGATGAAGCCAGTGGAAAAGGCAGCTCGGCGCGGCGAGGTGTTGAAGAGTCGAAACCCCAGTATGATGCAGCGAAGGAAACTAGCGCAGGCCGCGGTTCGGTATCGCACCGCACGTTGGACGACGAGACTGAGAAAGACATTCGTCTTGCGCGAAAGCGCCGCGAGGCTAATGACCGGTACTTTGATCGGGTTAATCAGGGCGTTTTGGATGTCGTTGCTAAACTAGAGGAGGTGGCTCAGGCTATGCGCACCGTTGAGCGGGAAAGCAAGGATATTTGGAGTGATACGGAGAGTGTCACGACAACTGCGCCGTCATCAACTCATACGAGTTGAACTCCTGATCCTTCTAGTCGATTTAGCTGCAACCTCGCCTTTGCGAGTCTTGCCGCACCGCATTGATATCTCCATCCCATCTGGGAATGCGCTGGGCGTATTTACAATATCCCTCGTGGAAATAATAATACTAATGCATGTAAATTATGACATAACTAAATCAAGGGTATCCAAACTCCGATGCTCAAATCAAACCCAGACAAGCAGACATGATAATGTATCCAAGGATTCCTTTGAGCCAAAGCCTTTGCTATAGTCCCAGAGATGATCCTTCATTCCCGTTTCACCAATCGTGCAGCAGCCTTCCAGCCTTCTGCAGCAGCATCTCTCACGTCCTCCCATCTCGTCTCATAGGCCTTCCTTGTCAAGACCTCCACTTCCTTATTCCATCTATGCTTGAGTATTTCCTTCATAGTCGGCTCGGGTTGATTTTGCGCTTCCAATTCTTCGCGCCGCCGCCTTGGCATGTCTTCCGGTAGAAAGCGCCGGTCATAGGCGCCAGCAGAGGAGGTCAACCAGTCTATTTGCTCGACTTGCGCGTGGATGGCTTTGCGTTGTGACATCCGTGTTGAGCGGTGGACTTGGACGGTAATATAGAGAACGGATGAGGTGAAGGCAAAGCCGCCGAGCTGTTCGAGTGCAAACTGAAGTTAGTCCTTGTTTCCTGGTATAGATTTGAGAGTAAACCGTACAAAACCCGTGAAGAAGCCCATATTTGTTGTGTTGTTTGGAGTCACCGGATTGCCTATTTATTCGCCGAGGTGGGAGGGAGATGAGGCAAATCGCACGAGTCTTTCGCGATTATAGATTACTCTTTCCCCGACAATCAAAAAGCTCAGCTGAAATGTATTCGAGAAGCTGAATGTCCTCGAACAAGCAGAGTGAACGCGGAAAACTGAAGTCGGACAGGCGGTGGAAGCGTTCCGATTGGCTGGGACAATTCTTCTGGGCCGAACATCCTCTCTCCTTCACGTTCAATTACTGGAACACCTTGGTTTGGCCATTGACCTCGCGATTCCCACTCTACTTTTAATAACTCGCCCTCTTTCTACTTCTTTTACTCTCGCCTAATACTCCTCACCATGGCCGGCGGTGGAAGCAGATACCGCCATTTGAGCCGCGACTCCGCGCATCGACAAGCCCTGCTCCGAAACATGGTGACCTCCCTCTTCGAGCATGAGTCAATCACCACGACATGGCCCAAAGCAAAAGAGGCCCAGCGCCTGGCCGAGAAGTTGATTACCCTGGGAAAGAAGAACACCGAAGCGAGTCGGCGACGAGCATTGGAGATTTTCTACGTATGTTGAATTCTCGGAGAACAAGCCCACCCCGATCCCAACCACGACGGAAATCAGTCCAGTCACGAGAAACCATGTGTTTACCAAATCCGTGATGAATCACTGCAATTCTCAATCCATCGTCCCCCAGAAAAAAATAATCAACAACCCAATGACAATACTAACATACCCTAGACACCACATGAAATGCTCCCCAAACTCTTCGGTCCTCTCCGCGAGCGCTACGCAGACCGACCAGGCGGCTATACACGAGTCCTACGCATAGAGCCCCGTGAAAAGAACGAGTACTTCTCCCCAAAGAAGGGCGACAAAAACGCCATCCGAGAGCCTAAACCCCAGGTCAAGGCTCCCACCGCTATCCTCGAGCTGGTCGATGGGCCAAAGGACATGCGTTTCGCCATGACGGCGCGCACGGTGGCGCGCGAGCGCGAGCAGGGCCGGGATCTCGTGCACTCGCTCACGAGGTTGAATGTCAAAAAGGTTACGCAGTTCCGGAAGGACGGTGTTGAGGTCTTGGAGCGGGCGATTTCCAAGCTCAGTCTTGCCAAGAAGCAGAATGATAAGCTCGCTAAGAAGGAGGCTGAGGTTGAGTCGAGGGATTAGATGTGGGGAGTGCTAGCTCTCCTTTGTGGGGGTTCTGTTTCGGAATCCTCGGCCTTGGGGTGATCTCTGGGACCTGTCTGGGAGATGTTTCCTCCTGGGCTTTGATGGGTGTGCTTGATGTTGGCACTATCCTGCTTGCTCTCCGGGGTTGACTCCGTTGTTCTTTACTTGTTTTTCTTACCAGGAGTTCTGTCTTCTTCCTGTTTATTATGGCATCTCCGTCTTCGTTTGCACTCGCGCATGTGACATAGCCTCTGTATAAAAGATTTTGATACCTCTTTATTCTCACTTCTTCTTTTGTTTGTTATCCTTGGGTAAAGGCATGTGTTGAGTCATGCTGCGGGAGGGACACCATAGTAAAATAGTTTATCCCGGGCTGACATATACATTTGAGGATCGATCACTACCTGGTAGATAAATCACGATCAAGGACGTCAACGAAGAACATCCATAATACATAGACGTTCAGAACCCGGCATCTTGCCGATTGTGGTGCCTGACGATCCAGGCCGCGCAGTCTGAATCTCAACAACCTTCACAAAAACGCCATGACCTGCAATGTAGATCAAATAGAAGACTCACCGCAAATAATAACTGCTTCATTGCATCTATATTGATACAAACGAGGTTTTGCGTGGTTTGATGATTATGTAGCCAATGCTAATGTGAAATCGAAGAACTATATATTTAAGACCCTAGAGCGTCCTCAAGCAAAATAAAACATTCTTTTACTAATTAGACTTGAAAGTGCTATTTTATGAAGCCATTCATTATCTAACCCTTCCAGAAAAAGATCAAAGTTCTTTGCAGCCTCTCAACGCCCATTTCCCGGGGCGGTTGACGAGATCTGATATATCAGCTGCAGCCTCGACGTAATAGACTAGTGCCGCCAGCACACGGCACTTGCAATCAAGGGAGAGCAAAATTCATTGCAGAATTATCAATAGTTGAACTCTCTAGCATATGATCCAAGCGCATGCTGTTATAGGTCAAGCCGGTCTTGCCCAAGGGGTCATATATTCATCTAGCTCAGTCCTGGGAGGTACTCAAAACCTCAATTTCCCTCTCTATAAAGCTATAGTGCTCAGCAGGACCTGTGCTCTGGTCAAATAGTATAAAGTGCATAATTCTGTGCTGTCAGGTATTCCATACCAATTCTTGCCACACCGCAACATTTGTATACGAAGTATGCAGCACCCAATATCCCCAACTATACTCTCCAGGATTCATTCATTAACCTGCCACCAGGACAGGAAAAAAATACCTAGGACAACTACTCGAAATGGAAAAAGTGTCACTCGAAACACAAAACCCGCTCCGGCAAAATGCTCCAAGCCCCCCATACCCCGATACATACAAAGAAGTCGCAGCGTCATACCCACCTCGACCAACCATCGAACAGAGCATGAACTCGGACTGCACCCTGCAAGTCAATGACCGGGACTGCACTCTAGAGTTCAGCGACCGAGACTGCAACCTGGAACTCAATCAATATGCCGACGACAAACATACAGACAAGCAGGCCGAGGCCGGAGTCGGAGTCGGAGCCGGATCTGCAGATGGAAACCGGGCAGATGCGAGTGGACGACAGTCTGCAGCAGACGGGAAACAAGACCCGGAATCGCATTCTGTGACAGGGACGGTCAGGCGTCATAGGGCTCGTCGGCGGGAGTGGGTTATCCTTGGTTCGGCTCTTGGGGCTGTTGTTCTTCTTGTTGTTATTATTGTCCCTTCTGCAATCTTTGGGACTCGTCAGTCTAGGCCGCAGTATACGCCGCCCACGAATCCATATATTTCATGAGATGGTGGGGGGTTGATATCTGAGGGGACTTGGATTTATAGATTGAAGGTTGGATGTGAAATATGGAACGTCCAAGTGCTGTTTCTTCGTCTGAAAGTTTATAGTTTGATCAGGAACACATGCAAATTGAGAGATCAACGCCATATTGGGTATGCTTATCCCCTACAATGGTAGCTTTCCACAGAGTATACTGACTGAATCCCAAAATATAAGGGCGAAAACACGTGATAACGCACTCGACCGATTAAAATGTAAATCACATGATGCTAGTAAACCCTACTGCTGTTAGTAGTAGTCAACAACATCTGCGAAAGCGCTGATGGGATGGAATCCACGGAGGTACCAAAATGAAGCTGGCATTGCGACCAATAGTATCTTGCCGGCTGGTAGCTGCTTCTTGACCTTTTTCAAGAACTTGACGTTGTTTGCTCCATCCTCTGGGCTACTCGGTGGAATGCCAGGAAGATCCGGAGCTCCAGGATATCCCCAGTCAAAGTTTAGACCATCAAGGTCGTGCAGCTTCAGGAAATTGATGACATTGTTGGCAAACTTCTGCCGTTGAGCGTCTGTGACACCGTTACGGAAAGTAGGGAACCTTTTGGTTGCAGTGGAAAAGGCCCATCCACCAAAAGAGAGGATGATGCGTTTGAAACCTCCCAACCTCACGAAGGCATTGAATGAGAATTTGACATCTTCGATATCGATTTTCATATCATTTGTGATATTGGCAAAGGCGAAATGAATATGGGTGAAGTTTCCTTTGTACTTCGCCATGTCGGAGATATCCATGTTTAAGCAGGGTCGCTCAGAGTTCCATCCTTCAAAATAAACGACAGTTCTGAAATCAAAAGGGCTATTGTCAACTATCTTGATGTCATTCCCACAATTGGAAATACAGCCATACTCATCGGCAGCAGCAATTCAGGCGCGCCAGTGGTTGAATTAGATTCAGTGCAGAAATCGTTGTGATACTACACTGTCCCCAAATATTGCAGCAAGCATTCAGCTTACAGGGGCTCAAAAGGGCGTATATGACCTGCTTGATGTGGATCCGGATACCACTATCATGCAGGATGCTCGCGATACCCCGAATCCCCATTATATCAAGGACATGGATGCCAAAGTCCCTCAGCGGGGCTGTAAAAGCCTCCCGTCCGAGACATCGCTTAGAGTCGAAATGTTCGAACATAGAGCATACAACCTGGCGCGAGCCTTTGCAGATGAGACCCCACTCTCGGAAGAGGACGGTTTATCGTACAATGGTTGGATTGCAAATTTCAGTCGGCTGCAATTTGAGGTATCTGTTCCAGAATGGCTCAGGAAACAGGTTTCAGACTCTCCTGGAGAGCTTCGGGTGGATGATTATTATGACTCTCTGAAACATGAGGTGCAGGTCCACGAACGCCTAGGCAGAAACGAAGGAATTATCTCGCCCACCTGCCCTTCTGAGTATAGGATTGGGGTGGCATTCGCGAAAGAAAACAATCTTGAGTGTTACCTCGGTAGCCACCCGGAGCGAGAAGAGTCCTTCAAGATAAACTGGATTCTCTCTCTCACCAATACTTTATCATATGTGCGTTCTCGCAGGATTTTATAGATGAGATCCCGTCTCAGCAACATCTGCAAACTTTAGCGAGTCTATCTTGTTACCACCAACGGCTCAAATGGATACCGTATGTGAGAACGAGGTGACTGCTAAGATCGAAATCTTTCATCTTGGTTGGATCATCTACTCGATTGCTATCTGGAGCGTTCATAGATCCAATCCCGGTTATCGACCTGCAATGTGCAGTCGCCGTTGTCGCGCTCAATTGGGCTTGCTCGTGCGGCTGTGACTTCTTGTAGGTGTCGGTTGTAGGCGGTGGGAACTGGTGTGTATTTTTTTCAGTGGTCATGTTGGCGGGTACTACACGTATTGAGATCACGTAGATACATATGTAGAAACTACATATGTAAGCATTGAAATACTTTATTTGTAAAATATACATAGATTTCTCTCGTAGTCTCATCTTTGCTTAGCATTCCCTAAGCCCTGCAATAAAGAATGAGCCTCCTCATTCAAGGCATTGATACTATCGTATTCTCCACGCCAACACTTTCCAATAATGAGGCCACAGAAAAGATCATCTGTACGAGGAAACGATTCGGGTTTCAGCCAAGGTGAAGTGTCCGGATCGCTAGAGACCAGCGACCGGGATTGCACACTGGAGGCCAATGACCGAGACTGCACGCTCGAAGTCGATAGACGGGTCGAGGATACCAATAAGGAAACTGTCAACCACAACCAAGCAGAAGCAGAAGCGGATGAGAGCGGGGGTGATCCTGGGCTTAGTACTGTGCAGCGCAAGCGGAGACCTCATCGGAAATGGTTTATTTGCGGTGGTGTTAGTATTGTGGTCCTTTTGATTATTATTATTGTGCCCTCCGTGATTGCTTCTGTTAGAAAGGGACCCCTTTGAGTCCCAAAGCCTCATAGACTCTAAGGGCTTAACCCTAGATGGAAAGGAGTCATATAAATATAAAAGTCATCCCTAATATATAGTTAGTTTAGTGGTTTAAGCAAATCTAATCAAGTTCACTAAAGCCCCTAAAAGTGGGCTCTACCTCCTTCATTCTCCATCTGTATCCCACAAACTGTTCAACCTTGAACCTACATAACAACAGCTACGATGCATTGAGTTAGTGTGCTTTTTTGTTTGGATGCGCTGACTCGGCTGGGCTGTTTTGAACTAGGCTTTGGAGACATGATGTTTTGACTAAAAGGGCCTGGGGTGATCGAGAGGAAGTTATTTTGATACACATTAGAACTTATATAGAGCAACTGGGCGACTATGCTAGAGATAATGTTTTTGTTTTTTGTCTACCACTACAAGCCTAAGTGTCCGTTTGAAGTATTCATTTTAGATTCTAGGACCTACGAGCAGGCAAGAAAGAAAGACATAAGTTGAACAGGTTCATGACTAGCTAAGAGCGACGAGGTACATGCACAAGAACCCGGATCGCCATGCATTGTACTGCTGTAGATGCAAACCTTGGAACACAGCTGCGGCATGTGAACAGATGAATCTAGCCCGTATACTACGGGGAAACGGTTCATATCTCCACAACTTCCAAACGTCCAAGGATCACATCACAAAACAGATAAAACACAAGTAGTAGAAATGCGACCAGAACTATATTGCTTTAGTTCGGCTTGGAGACAGATGTGCCTCCCGAGACCACAAGTGGTCCATTGCTTACGGCGGAAACTCCATTGCTATTGTATGTTGGTGCTGGGACCGAGGCCGGAACAGGTCGGTTTTTCAGGTCAAAGTCGGAGGGGACTTCGGATGGCGGGGGTTTGGGAGGAAGATGAGCTGGCGTGCCCCATTTCGCGATCGAGTCTCGAGGACCGGTGGGCACTCGGTTGGGATTCATACCCGGGGTTGAGTCCATGGTCCGGTTAGGCACGGCTTCCGGATACCCGTTCCATTGTGCTTGGACATTGGATTGCATGTTACCATACGGCTGCATTGTGTGTTGGCCTTTGTTCGGGTGACGCCCGGGAGGAGCACCGCCGGGGATGAATGAGCGTGTCTGAGGGTTGAAGTGTGACCTGGCATATCCTGCTTGCATTGCTGCGTGGGACCCCGCGGAATTTTGGAGAGCGGGATTCATATGTTGCCCGGGATATTGAGCATAAGGATATGCGCCCATATTGGATGGCATATTGGAGCTCATGTTAGGGCCCATGTTGGAGCCCATGTTTGAGTTCATGTTAGGCGGCATGCTGGAACCCATGTTGGGTGGCATATTGGAAGCCATTGGCTGCTGAGGATAGTTGGGCCAGTGGACAGGCGGTCCATTTCGCTGGTGCGGGGACTGCTGGAAATTTGTGGGGAAAGGAGGCGAGTTCCAACTGGGGGTTTGTTGATACGGCGTCACATTGGGCACGGCATAGTTGTTCATTGCCGGTGAGGACGCGTTCGAGGACGGCTGGTTCATCATCCCCTGCTGGTTCATCGAAGCATATCCAGAATACGGGGATTGCTGCGGCATGTTTCCTCCTTGCCACGAGCCATTGGAGGCCATCTGGGGCGACATTGCCACTGGATACTGAGAGGCACCATTCATGTTCATGTTCGGTTGCCCAGGGTAAATGGCACCATTTTGACCAGCTGGCATGTATCCGCCAGAGGGTAGCGGCACGCCAGGTCCGACCAAGTAAGGTACTTGGTTTGGGTATGAGCTGTCATTTACAGGAGCATTGTATTGAGCAGCACCATTTCCATATTGCATCCCTGGGTAGTAGGCATTGAACTGCGACCGAACCTCAAAGCTGTCATCATGAGGAGTTCGCTGCCTCTGGTTCTTCTTGCGGCCGTTCACCGAGCTGGAGCGTGACATGTTGGGGTTCGAGTCACCGCTGGCCGGATCCGATTTGGCACTGTCGGGGAAATCACGGAAGATTCGCTCACGTACTTCATGGTATTTTGCCTCCCGTTCCTCCCTCGTCAAAGCCATTCGATCTTTAGCGGGCGTAGCGCCGGATGAAGATCCATGGCGTTCTCCATCTGGTCCACTATCGCCATCTTCCGAGTTGGCCTTTGAAGGGTTCGACGAACCTCCAATACTTCCTTCAAATTGCCCTCCATCGTTTCGGCGCATGATTTTCATTGCCGGAACAGCTGGAGGTGGGGTGCTATTGCAAGAAGCATGCACAGCAGACAAAGGAGTGGGTAGCCGACAGAATGGTGTGCGATGAAGCCTGACCGATGTCACATTATTGTCGACAAAATGTGTTAAATGATAGTAATCCCCCAGCTTGTGTGCAAGAAGTCGCCCAAACGCGTTCGAGGGGGGCAACTCCAGAGATTGCTCATTGCAGTCCTTGATAAAGTACCGAATCTTTTCCTCCAGTTGCAGGATCAGCAACCGATCTTTCGGTGATTTCATTGCCTCTAGGAGTTTTTCATCCGGCTCCAAGGGAAACCCATGTAAGATCTGACCATCTTCAATGCCATCGGAGTTCGTTGGGATCACGAAATTATTCGCGACCGAATCTGGAGGAATTGTGCCATTCACCGGTTGGGTGCCGTCAAAGAGAGGAGGCACAGGCAAAATCCCGCGTGGGCGTGTAGGGATGCCATCTCGATAATGATCCCGGAATGCACGACTGCCAGCCTCGGAGCCTGCCACTGAGTTTGGAGCCCCAGAAGCAAGTCCAGAAAGCGACTCCTCTTCATCAATGGCTTGGACACTAGCACTGTCATCGGGACGTACAGAGTCCTTTTCATCCATAGCAAAGGTCGTCACCGAGGCAAGACTCTTGGAATCGAAGTTGGTCAATTTGGTGGATGAGGTAGAAAGGTGAGTGCGATCATCTTCAAAAGAATTCTCCCGCTTGAGCAAGCCATTGTCTTGGCCACCAATGAAAGAGCTTGGGCCATCACTGTGCTTCTTCAAGGTGAGGGCAATATCTTGCACACCTCTCCCCAGATCATCAACAGCTAGATCAATGGAACTAGCCTCTGGCGTTTTATCGAGATTATGCTGGTTGGGCAAAGCTGCACCGGAGCCATTTGCTTCTGAGAAAGGTGATTGTTCAGCTGGCTGGCATATTTCGTTTTCATCAGATACCGAGGAAGAATGTGGGTTGAGGGGCGCGGGCATAGCGGCAATCTTGTCATGGAGTTAGCGATGAGCCACGAGGCAGCGGAGCAAACCATTGGCTTACCTTTGCAAAGGATAGAGGGCCGTCTCCACCTGGGGGACTTTTTGATGCCATGACAACACTCCGCGGGATGGTCGCTGGAACTGGTTAAATTTCACAAAAAAAAAAAAAAAAGAAAATCCGAGATCAAGTCAAGTAGCGGCTGCACTCAGCACGCTTCGGATTCGCAAATGTGAAGGTCGAGGCTTGTTTGGTTGAAAGTAATGTCGCTGCGTAATTTCGTTTCACACAAGCCCAAAACGAAAGACATATCTCTGGGGTAGGGCAATCGCCATGGAGAAAGCTGTGGAGAAAGCGCATTAGCACCATGCATGGTAGAACATAAGGAGATCCATAGGTTCAATGAGGAGAAATATCCACTTCAATGAAGCAAGAAGTCTAGGCAGATCAGGCCTTACATGATATCAAAGCTGGCTCATAGTCAGGGAGATGAAGATCTCGTACTGAGTTTTGAGGGGATTCCAGATCCGACGGGTATTTGAAGAGCCGATCAACTCTAGATCATCCGTCCGAGATGGATGACGTGAACGTTGACAATGAACTCCGAGATCGAGAAGGAGCGTTGGGAATCCGAAGTCTGATTTCTTGATTGCCTGAAGATTCGTGGGCATTATGCCGCGCCCGACCGCCCTTGGCGCGCGCCTACAATTTCCCTTAGGCTTCAGAGGTTAACAGCCGCTAACTTGCGCCGATCAGCTTTACGTCGGATTTTGCCTGTGTTTCTCATCCTGGGCGTGTCAATACCCCTATTTCGGACTTAAAGTACCTGCAAATCCAGGATTCTACCAGAACATATAACATCACGAGCTCCAATGAACCGATATCGAAACGCCCCGAAGCTTGGAGGCTCCAACTCCAACAGAGCCACCGCGACCACACTGTGCCAAAAATGCCTTGGACGAGATATGTACCCTCTTTCACTTGCTCTTCAGACGTTTGACTAACTCCGATCCACGACACTATAGCTTTGATTGCAAGGCATCCGCGCAAGAGCGCCCATACGTCCCGCGACCTTCAAGGACTCAGCAGCTACTGAACCCAGAATTGATGCCCAAGCTTTCAAGTGACAATCCAAATGAGCTGCTGCGGAAGTAAGTTCACATGAATCATTGTCATTTCCACACTTTTCTTTTGAGAATACTCGCTAACTTGTATAAAGAGAGGGTGTAGCGGATGATCTACTTGCTACCCGGGAGGAAGAGCGTGGCCGGAAGAGAGACCTTGAGGATATGACAGATCGCAACGCTCAGTCTCCGAAGCGGGCTAGGTCCCTCTCGGTGGAAACGATATCCACGAATCGATCCTATTCCTCATCTCCCCGCCGTAACAAACACGGCGCAGACAAAGGTCGCCGAGATGATTCATCAGCACCACCTGCAAAGTCCCGAAAGAGACGCTATAGTGATTCTACAGAGGGTTCTTCCGGGTCAGTCCACTCGGGACCAAAGAACCGCTCACCCTCCCGGGAGGGAACCGACGATCGAAACACTCGGCGACGGAGACGAGAATCTAGCCCCGAAGAACGAGGTCGTCACCGTGGAGCAGGAAGACATAGTGAGCGAAGAGACCGCCGAAGCAAGAGTGTGGATAAGGATCGAGTGAAAGAATCACGTGCTACGACTCAGGATGTTCCCCGGGACCGTTCATACCGTGATCGAGCAAGCCCATCACGCCAGTCTCGATCTGGATGGTCTAGGCCTGATCCCATAACGCAGAAGAACCAGCCTCCTCGGGAACGAAGCTTGAGTCCTTTCAGTAAGCGCCTTGCTTTGACCCAAGCCATGAATAACGGACGGTAAATTGAACTGAAAAACTGCTCTGCAACATTGGAGCTTCTTACGGCGCAAAATCTTGATGGGAGGACACGGCGGCAATTCGTGTTCCATCGGTATATGACCAAGTGTATCATTAGCATCTCCATTGCGGAGTTTGAAAATATCTGTCACTCGACAGCGGAACCAAAAAAAAAAAATCCAATAATGATTTCTGAACGACACTAAGATAGACATGCTCATTGAGAATCTTAAGTTGTAAAGCTCCCAACGCCTCATTTTGTGCGCAATATGCCCATGGCATCAATCGGACGCCTCAACCAAGACAACAAAAAAAGAATAAGTTAAATGGACAGGATATAGACAATTACAGGTGGAGGCAGAAGATCTAGACAACGCTCGCATTCCTGCACCAAAAGGGTATCACGTTCAAATTGTTTCTTCATCGCTTTTCTCTTCCTCTCGTTCGCGCATATGGATGCCCTCAACAAGCGTCTCACCCTCCATGCCCACTTCCTCTCCCTCCTCGTCTCCGTTAGACTTAGGCCCACGTGCCTTCGCAGCACGCTGCGCTTCCTCTACCCGCTGTCGTAAGAGCCGGGCAATTGCGTTGTCCGTCCGTACGTTAAGAGTCTTGAGCTTTTCGTTCAGATCGCGCTTCAAGTCCCAGTTGGGTTTCTTAGGTTGTAGCTTGAACAGATCAATGGGTTCATCGGCACCTGCATCCTTCTTGGCTTGCTCCGCTGTGGCCTTCGCAATCTCAGCCGCTTGTGCTTCCAGCGTCTTCTGGCCCTCTTGCGGACCTTGCTCAAAGCCTAGTTTTGGCCCGCGGGTCTCGGGGTCGTAGTTGCGACCGGACAGGTATTTTGTGGTGACATCTGGCGTGGCATCGGCGTCGGGTAGCTCGTCTTCTGCGCCGGCCTCGTGTGTGTCTTGTTCGGGTTGCTTGCGCTTCAGAGCTGCGAGCTTGGCGAGCCGGGCTTTGCGGTCGGTGGATGCCGCATCAAGATTGGCATGGTTTGACGACATGATTTCGAGTGATGGTTGGACTGATGACGGAGAGAATATCTGGGCTTGAGGACTAGGATGCAAAGTGATTAAAGTGACCGGAAGAAAATCCCAAGCTCCTCCGCGGCTTGGAAGTTGAAGATGATGGAGCGATAAAAGTAGATGTGGTGCGCCACACACTAGCCACGGCAAAATCGGGCGGAATGGCGGAATTCAACTTTCTGTCCGCCAGTGGACTTTGACTCCTCTCTCCACACGCCATACTTATTTTCTTTGTCTTGGTCTTTCCCCTCAGATGTTTGCGGATACAAGCTCCTGAATGTCATCGTGTCCGCATCAACTCGTTCGGTCCCGTCTCAACGGGTTGCTCTCACCACAATGCCGGAACCCAAGCCGATGGTATCGGGAGTCGGGGACGGCGAATGTCGGTCATAGAGTGCGCCTCTCCACATACAATGCTCTAGAGATCTTAGAACCTGGCGTAACATATGACACTCCTGACCCCATCTCATACCAACAAAACCGCGATTCGACCGACAGTTCATATCCGCCGACAAGTGAACAATCAGATCAGATCGCAACAAATCGGTATGGCATGGGCCATGGACAATCAAAACCTTCAGCCCAACCACGAAGGGCATCGCAGACACCGATTATAACGAATGATAAAATGAAGAAGGTCGCCTATGTGCGACAAGCTGATCCCAAGCTTGTGGCCATGGCGGCTGAAAGAGTCAACCGCGAAATCTTGAACAAGGGTAGACACTTGACCGATCGAGGGTTATACCTGGCGCTTGCAATGCGAATGAATTCGCTTTATACGCGTGAGCTGGGACTCCGCCAGTGGAAGGAGGCATATGGTGCAATTCACAAGGCTAAGACATATAGCCGTGAGGTATTGCACCAATCTGCATTGCCAAAACTGAGAGGAGATGGCGAGAAACTGCTAGCCTTGCTTCTAGATGACTGTCAAGGCAAGTTTCGAGAGGCATGGTTGGCAATGAGCCGTCCTACCAGGGCCTGGGCCTGGCAACGCCTGGCCATTTGGCTGCTGCAAAATAACCCGGCAATGGCCTTGGAGTTTTTACTCGTCACAACCGAGCCTCGAGATAAACCGGATTTAACTATGGTTGTCGATTGCTTGGCCTACTTGGAGAGATTCCACTATGAAGAGCTTCGGGATTGGACAAAGGATGCCCACACATTCGAATCGGTTGTTGCAACTTCCCTGGATCCCAAGGACTGGCCAATTATCTCCCCGCCACAAAGAGGAATACGGTTCTATATTCGCCGAGCAGGCTTCTTAGGTGTCTACGAGAGTTTCCGTTTAATGAACGAGCGCGGCATCACGATGGAAGCGCAAACAGCACTTTGCTACATGTACCGATTTACACAGCTCAATGACGTGGAACATGCCCTCAAAGCCCTCGAATTCATTCCCAAAATCAATGACCCTGAATTTTCCATGGACTCTGAAGGGGTCCTACGGCACTGTTGCAAGCTCCTGACCCTGGACACTGTTGAGGATAATGCCGGAGGACGAAATTTCCGGATCCTCCCACGGCTTCTCAAGATGGGTGTCCAGCCAGACCGAGACATGATGAATCTCGTGCTCGCCAATGCTTACAAAACCGGTGATCCTCAATTGGGGTCGGACATGCTTCAGTTCATGAAGAATCACCATCACGAATTCGATTCTTATACATACTTGACTCTCCTCACTGATGCGGTGTCTCGGGGCGACCGGGGTCGTGTCGACGAGTTGGTGCGGGAAGTTGAGATGCAAGAAGAACTACGAAACAACCCATACATTTTCAGCAAAATCTTCCACGCCCATTTCACTTTTACCGCCAAGCATATTGACCCCGAGAGCGATCCCTCCGGAGTTTTCTACTCCATGCTCGACATGTACACCAAAATCCACGACGTGACACCTCTCAAAGAACTCCTTTTACTCCCTCCCCAATATACACCGCCGCCAACTCAAGGACTTGAAGTCAAAACCCCACCTTCTCCGATATCCTTGTTCCTCATGGTCGCAACATTCTTCCGTTGCAGGAATCGGATATCACAAGTGCATCACATGTATGACAGATTCCGCGAGCTTGTGCAGCAGGGCCACCCATCCATTGCTCCTCTGGTCGAAACTGACCACGTCTATAATGAATTCCTCATCGCCTTCCGCAAGAGCAGCCGAGGACTACGGTCAAGCATACGTCTCGTTGAAGATATGCTTGATGCATCTACCATGCCGAAAGAGACTACCGCTGGCAAGCCTCTCAAGCACATTATGCCCACGCCTCGCACTTGGAACATCCTCCTCAGTGCCTTCAATTACAGTCGCCAGCCCGACGCAGCCGAGAAGGTCAAGGAAATGATGGCCAAGCATGACGTGGAGTACGACCAGGTGACTTGGAACACCATTATCAACGGATTCGCGAATGCGCAGGACATCTCTGAAACTGCTAGTGCAATCACGAAGATGGAAAAGGAAGGCTTTGCCATTGACCATTACACGATGAAGAGTTTGCGTTATCTCCGTGACCCCGAACGCCTCTGGGTGGCGATAGAGGAGATGGACGAAGGTCTTAATTCGGATGGCACTCATAAGCTTCTCACTCTCGAGCCCGCGTATGATGTGCACAGTGATCAGAAGGAGCACGACGAGCTCATTGACAATGGCTTGGAAAAGTTGGAGTCAAAGTTGAAGCCGAAGATGTAAGATAGGATACCCTTTTGTCTTTTATTGTCGCCTTTTGTAGGCGAAGCAACCTGGAAGCATTTTGGACGCATTGGTGTTGAAGAAGAGGGTTTGAACTTTTTTTGTAAATTTGAATATCATGTACTATACATTGCATCACTCATGAACCTGTCATTCGTCTGAATATCTTATTGCATCTGGAGACTGTCACATGGAGCAGAAATGGTAATCTCATAATCCTCACCCTCAGGTCACTTGAGGTTATTGTCACGAAGTCGGGGACTACCACAACCCATTGATACCCCATGGAAACTCCCCTTCAAACACCCATTGAGATTTAAGAAAGGTTAACCACCGAAGAAGATCGAGACCTGCATGCAACATCAGTATCTCTCTTCATACATCTATCTGGACTCGTGGAGGGAACTTACTGCCATCACGACACAGCATATGCTGACGTACGGGCTGAGTCGCTCTCCGACTCGAGCACACTTCCAGAAGATCCCAAAGATTCTACATCAAACAACTGTCAGTCTCCCATCTTTCTGCATTCCCGGATCCGCATCCTCATCACCTACCCATTCTGGTTCCGGTCCATGATCCCCGGCATTATTGAGTGCGCATAGCTGCTCGTGCAGATTATCAGGAGGATCACGAGCAGTAACGACTGAAAGTTGAAAAGTGCAGACTATGTGAGTGTGACAGTTAGCACATTGTGATCATATTGTCATTGTGGTTCCCACGCAAACGCCGAGTCGCATATGCTCCCCACCACAGAGCAGTAACTCCCATCAATCCTGCCATGTGCATAAACTCACCATTTTATGCAGCTGTGAAATCTTCGCCCGTCACTTGGGCAAAGAAACAGAATTGCGACAGTAAGATGCCAGATAGCTTGCATGTGCCAAGGTTGCTAACCAACCCCAGCCTAGCATATTCTGCCCGAAATGTCCGCCAAGCGCACAGGCCAAGCGCCCAAGCGGGTATCGTTTTCCCTGCCCAGCCAGAGCCCATGGGCAGCTCCGCTACCTTCTACGCCAACTCCACGACGTGTCTTGCCAAATCCAAACACTGGGTTGCATACTCCGAACACATCAACTCCAAGTCCAAACACCGTCTCATCAACTTTAAATTGTCACTTGCAAACCCCGAACAGCTCCTCGTCAACTTCAAAGACTGGCTTACGCACTCCGACTCGCAATCCGTCACGCCAGCCCAGCTCCAAAAATCTTGTCTCCAGGCTCTCACCTAATTGGAATTTCAATGAGCAAGACACAGCGCTGATCCGTGCTGGATACGAACCCCAGTGGACTCCCAAGCTACCCGACACAACATCTACCTCAACTGAAAAGGGTAAGAAAGAGCCCGCAACCAAGCCCGCCATGGCTGAACCACGCGCACGTATGGCCCGGCACAAGGGCCAAATGAACTTCCAGAATGAGCGTAAGTTCCCGCAGCCTATACGCATCCATCAATGGTAGCCACCAAGCCAAGCCCGATACTAACCATCTCCATAGTTCGCCTGCTACTTCTCGCTTACGGCGACCCCAGCCCGCACCCGAGCTTCCCAAACGAACCACTTCCTGAGACCGTCCGCGTGCTGGACGAAATCGTCACCGACTTCGTGCTGGAACTCAGCCACGGCGCTGCGCAAATCGCGCACCACGCTCGCCGTCAGAAGATCAAAGTTGAAGACTTCCGCTTCGCATTGCGTCGTGACCCAAACAAGCTTGGACGTGTCCAGGAGCTGCTGCGCATGGAACGTGAATTGAAGGAAGCCCGCAAGGCATTTGACCAGAATGATGATCAGGTTGCTAAGGAGGCTGGAAAGAAGGGCGCTGCCGCTGCGGCGGCGGCTGCAGCTGCTGGTGAGGATCCGGTGGCCGCTGAAGCTGCTGCTACTGCTACTGTCTCCAAGAAGAGCAAGGGCAAGGGGAAGAGAGGTGCTATGGCCCGCCGTGGATCTGATGCTACTGAGGAGTCGGTTTCGAAGAAGCGCAAGACTGGCTGAATACGTACCCTTAATAACCCAACCTACTCCTGCCCAGGTGTTGTTGTGGGTGGGTCACGACGAACATGACTTAATGCCCAACGTGTGTTTCTTTTTTATCAATCAATGTACAATTACTTTTTAACCACCATGAATTAACCGGAAATGCAATGAACATGGATACTTAAATTTACAATGCTCACTTTATCTACTCCAAGAAAGATAAGGCTAACACCGCGACTCGCAAACTTAAGGCCGTCTCCCTCGTTTCATTTCAGGGAGCCAATTGTCTAGTAAATCGTTTCATCCCCGAGTTTCCATGAATATGCTGTCGCGATCAACCACTAAAACGTCCCAAGTCTTGACTGCGGCGATAGGAGCAAAATACCAGGATTCCAAGACAGCACTTAGAACCGCGTTCGTTATATAATGTAGTTCATCGAAGCATGCTGTTCTAGAGTCCAGGGGTACTATCATGCCAACGGCCTGAACCGTCTCTACATTGTTCGCATCCATGGTCAAATTAAAGTATTTAAGGTTCGGGTCTGTCAGCCTCCTTCCCCACTTGCCAGTTGGAAACATCAACATCAGTCGAGCTAACTTGGAATATCTGCCTCTCACTTCCTTTTTCCCTCCATATATTTCCTCCATAAACCCCCCATCCTCTACTTTGACTACCCAAGCAGCGCACAGATCTACGCTGCGTAGGATCACAAACTAATCTGGGCCATCCTCCTTCTTCAGTCTTTCGGGCATGAGAGCTTCAAATCACCAATATCTGAATCGCAGCTGGGCATTTTCATGATACCAAACATGAAGAATCGGTGCTGGTTATGCTGGAGTTATGATTCTCAGGCTTGCAATGTATTCCCCAAAGAGGACAGACAGGTAAATAAATGCACCATTTCTGGGTCTCATGGAAACTGACTAACAGAAGACTACTAGGTGTAAGCCTGGACTTACAAAAGTCTCATCGATTTTGATCTCACCTCGCCTTCAAATGAAACACTAAGCTCATGCTGTCATCCCGAACTTGACGACAGGACAACCATTGCCTACTTGAAGGCATCTTGTCAACACTAAGGCCAACTATGGCTTTGCTGCTGTCACCCAGACCTGGTATGACTATAGTATATTCCATGACGAACTCGGACTCGCAGTCCTCGGGGTCTCCTCGTTCGTTTGCTTCAACCCCTGATCTTTCCCCGCCCCTCGGACGACGCGCAACGCACGCGAGCTCCCTCAAACAGCAAAAGAGAAGTTCCTCGGTAGACAAGCGGGGAACCAGAACATCAAAGTTCAACATGTTAGTAACAAATCCCGAGCAGCAGCTTCCATGTAGCATGGTCGTCCACTACCGTTGCTTGAGTTGCGTGAGTCTCGAGTATCAATGGTAGGCGGGTTCAGCCAGAAACAGGTGGTCCTGCATTTGCTCACAAGGCTTGAGTCAGTTGTCCTGAGCTAAGAGTTGTTCGTTCAAAATGCACAAGAGGACGACGAGGAGCGTAAAGAGAAAGCTGAAATTTTTGCATCCAAGCAATATACTGATATGTCGGGCTTGAATCAGAGGCTAGATAGAACAAGGGAGGGACGGAGTGGAAGGGCGAGCGTGGGAGACGATGTGGGCAGAGCGACCAAAATGTGCTGGGGCTGGGGCTAGTGCTGCCTACCGTCCTCAAGACATATAATCACAGTTGGAGTCAGCTTGTCAGACTGGATCCGGTCGAAATCAAAGTCCTCATCAAAAAGGGTGCTTGCGAGGGTCCGTACATGAGATACAGCAATATGATGAAGGCCTGCCAAGTGAGGCTTCTTACTGGTATTCAGGACGGATCAATGTTCGATCAATAAGTACCAAGGACTTCGGCTTGGACACCATAT
Organism: Penicillium samsonianum; assembly: GCF_028829775.1. Taxonomy (NCBI): domain Eukaryota; kingdom Fungi; phylum Ascomycota; class Eurotiomycetes; order Eurotiales; family Aspergillaceae; genus Penicillium; species Penicillium samsonianum. Next base: position 734,674 of record NW_026643260.1, on the reverse strand, counting down.
AACCTAGCATCTCCGAACTTAACTACATCCTCGGGAGACTTCTTGAGCCTCTGTAGCTGCGTCGGCGTAAGACATGGTGTTGTGTGCGAGATTATTAAACAAATCGGCATGCTTGTAGTTGATATTGTGTACCACGTAGATGTCCATCTATGAAAAGTTGGATCATATATCATTATCAAGTATGAGATCACATTCAGAATGCTTACCCTTTGCGAACATGGCCTGGGGGACAATTCAAAGGTCGCGGATTCCCCTCTCCGCAGAGTTATAAATCAATGGACCATCCAGGAAGCATCTATCGCTCGAGATCCTTACACTCTGGAGATAATCTTCCGCCAATTATTTAGAGTGAGTGATGATGCGCGCTCCCACTTAATCTCTGCCACCTTCGTTCACGTTTCCTCATTTTCCAAGGGTATTTCGCTGCGATCAAGAATAATCCACGCAATTGACCGCCCCGGATTGTTCAGGGCCTTGCTGAGAGAGAGATGAGAAGCACGTATAAGGAACGTGACTCCTTTTCATGAGCAAACTGGGCCTATAAGGCCCAAAGAACAAAGGAGTCTGATCTCGGCCTAGGAGGCTCAGGTATCTGAACACCAAGAATGAGCAACTGTTATACAGTCGCGGTGAGGATGCACTTCAATTTCAGTGGGGTTCTTGTCAGAGGTGAATACTTAAAGTAGTGGAAGATGACAGTGGTAGCATGAAGGTCGAGACCGTATAAATAGAAGTTCAGGGTCTTCCCATGTTTCATAAATATCTTTTTTGATACATAATCTAGAAAGAAATATGGATAGAAACCCTTTGAAATATGAGAGGGACGGAAAAAGAGGAGAAAGAGTGATTCTCTAAGAAGCAGACTTGGGTGTAGTTATAACTAGCGAACACGGCCTGATCCAAGGCATTAACGGGGCCACACATCTATAGGGTCAATGAAAAGAACATACATAGGAAAGACGACAATAGAGGATAACACGATTAGAAAGCGTAGGACTTTACATATTATGCTGCATCAAGCAATAGTTAGACAGCGAATGATGGGATCTTGCCCTGACATGTGGGACGATGGTATGTAGATTAACCAGGATAAAAACCTATATTCCAGAGTCATTCAGCTTACAGCCGACAGGAAACGCATGATACTTCCATGGAGTTGAAACTATACAAATATCATTGATCAAGGAGGACTGTAACGTGAACCTCTATGGCCATGGCCGGAGTAGTAAATGGTAGGAAATATACAATACGAAGAAGCTCTAGAACTTTTATGTCCATTTCATCATAACTGAAAACGCCGCGCCTAGAAAGATGCGACTTCGTAAACCAGAGAGATGGGCTCTCAGCAGACCCATCTCTCATCTTCAACAGTCTAGACTCATCACCCCCAAATATTCTCTATTGTCGAACGGTAACGATATCGTCACCCTCATCAACCACCACCACACATTATACCAATCGTATTGATATTGAATCGGCCTCAATACCACAACACCATGTGCTGAAGACCGTGTTTGAACGTCAAGACAGACCGAGTCTGGAAGCCGTTGATGGGACGTGACCAGGCCGCAGTCCGTGAGCTCCGGAGAGAACATGTAAGCCTCGCGAGGTAAAAAAAAAGGAAACCGGAAAAAGGAAAAAAAAGGAAGAAGGCGGTAGAGGGATAGTAAACAAAGAAGCGGAAGACCCAAAAGTAATAACGTCAGGGAGGGGTGAGATAGAAAGGGAAGAGAACGTGAGACGAAACATCGACGTTCACTTGAAGGGATATGTTCCTCTCGCAATTGGTCACATTATGCATCAGCGTTTTTTTGCTGTGGGAAACCTCTCATGCGCGGGCTTCCTCGGTGCGGTCCTGGCGTGGGCGGCCGCCTTGGGTGTTGCCCTTGCCGCCACGCTGGTTGCGCTGGTCGCCGGTAGCGGGGCCTTCGCCGCCGCCGCCGCCGCCACCGCCGCCGCCGCTGCCGAGGGTAAGCTGGGCGGTTGCTAGCCGAGTGGAAAGCTCCATCTGTGTGCGCACGGTGTTGGCGAGGTAAGAAACGACCAGGACGTCCTGGATGTGGTTGTTGCTGTGGAAAGTTAGTGAAAAGAAACACCAGGGAATATAATGCAAGTTCAACATACAAGTCACGCTCAATGTCAGCAGGCTCGACCTTGGGAGCGAGAGCGAGAGCGTTAAGCAGGAATTGGCCCATGGCAGTAGAAGCGGGGGTCTCCTCGTCGATCACGGACTCGACGTAGCGCGAGACGCGGTCAACCATGGACAGGACCTCCTCAATGGCGCGCTCCAGAGACTCAATGTCGGAAGTGACGGAAGTGGAACGGTCCTCGGCATCCTTGGCGTTGGCGATAGACTCAAGACCGCTCTTGTCGGCCTCGCCGTATCGGAGCTCGTAGGGAACGGGGATGAAAGCAGCGCTGTCGGCAGCACGCTCAGCGGTGACACCAACGGGGGCGGAAATGTAGGCGCGGGTCTCGAGATCCTTTCCAGCCTCAGTGGAGACAGTCAGGTGGACGGCGGGGTGAGGCCAGGTACCATCACCCTGGCCGCTGTAGAAGTTCTGGATCAAAGCGGAGAAGGTGTTGAGCTCGGAAGCAGTGGCGTACCAGCCAACCAAGACTTCGCGGGGGTTGGCCTTCAGGTGCAAAGCGAGCATCTGCTTGTGGTATTCCATATCGACTTCGACCTGGTCCTCAGCCTCGGAGTGGCCGACAGCGAAGGCGGATCGGACCTCGACCTCACTTCCATCCTCAGATCGTGTTCCGAGGAGGGTACCGATGACTCGCTCCTGGTCGGCGTTGCGGCGAAGAGAGTGGTCGAGAACTGAGAAGATTGCCTTGGGAGGAATGAGTTTACCCCTCAGATCATAGCAGACACATATCGCAACATACCTGGGGTTGAATGACCACATTCAGAGGGGCAGTGGTAGGAGCGGTCCCCACGCTAACGGGGCCGAGGGGGCGAGCGAGATGAAGGAAAGAATCTTCAGCCATGATTAATTTGGAGATGGATGGAATATCTTGCAAGTTTCAAGATCCAAACTTCCTTTCGTTTCTCGGAGGTTCAATTTTTCCTTGGGAAGTGGAGTGAGCCGCTCTGATTGTTCCGATTCTGTTGTGTGTGGGAAATTTCGCGCTAAGATAAGATAAGCACCCAAAATTCTCATTTCGGCCAGAACAGCTTGGAATTTGCCAAACCTCTTTAGTTTATTCACAATATGCCTGCTCCTCGTGGTGGTTCTTTTAGGGGAGCTCGAGGCCGTGGTGGCCGTGGTGGCCGTGGTCGTGGTCGTGGTCGCGGCGGTCGTGGTGGTCGTGGTGGTCGCAACTCCTTCGCCACTTCGCGATTGAATGAGTCCGAGTAAGTTCTGACGGTCTGAAGGTCTAATGACTATATCTAACTAGTACTAGATCAGACGACTCTTCTGGTGAAGAAGATGATGCTAGCGAGCAATCCCAAGAGGAATTGGTTGATGATACCCTTATGGACGAGGGCTCCAGCAGCGACGAAGAAGACGAGAATACTGAACGCCCTTACAACGAACTCCTTCAGCTACTTCAGCCCAATGAGTCAAGCGGACCAGCTCGGAAGAAGCGCAAGATCGCCACCGACTCAAATGCTGAGATTCAAATAGCAGAAACCGCAGAGGAACCAGAGCAGGGTGATGATGATTTGGAAGCCCAAGCGCCGTCCGACGATGAAGAGGAGGAAGTCGACGAGGACGAGGACCCAACCGCTGCTTTTGAGAAGCACTTTGATCTCCGCGAGAGTGCAGATTTGACCAAGCAGATTGAGCCTATCCAATCGAACAAATGGGCATCCATAAAGAAAGAGGTGGATGGGCTACGACTGGTACATACTGTTCCCGACACAGGAGCAAGCAGCGCATCGATCCTTCCTCCAATGAAGAGCACAATCAATATCAAGGTATGCAGAACAGACATGGGTCTTGTATTGGCTCCAATACTAACATGCAATCGCGCAGCTTAAACAAAAATTGAAGTCTCGTGCGGCCGAGATCCTGCCTAAAATCACCGGTCAAGCCCAGATCATCGCGCCATATGTGTTCAACTACCAAGACGTTCTCTACGGTGCCCGCACTGCTTCTAATGCAAACGAGATGCGCGATATTATTGCTTTGCACACCGTCAATCACCTGTTGAAGACCCGAGACCAAGTCCTCAAGAACAACGCCCGTCTGGCCAAGGACCCGGACACCGACATCGAGTGCCGTGATCAAGGATTTACCCGACCCAAGGTGCTTTACATTCTGCCCACCCGACAGGCATGTGTTAAGGTTCTCGATGCGATCACTCGAATCTATCAGCCCGAACAGCAAGAAAACAAAAAACGCTTCACCGACTCATTCTCAGCACCAAATGATGATTCGTGGGAGCACAAGACAGAAGATTTCCGGGAGCTCTTCGGCGGCAATGACGACGACATGTTCCGACTGGGTCTCAAGTTCACGCGCAAGACAGTCAAATATTTCGCGCAATTCTACAGCTCCGACATCATCCTAGCCAGTCCACTGGGTCTGCGTACGATCATGGACCAATCCGATGTCAAGAAGCGCGACCACGACTTCCTCTCCTCGATCGAGCTGGTAGTCGTCGACCACGCCGATGCCCTCCTCATGCAAAACTGGGACCACGTCGACTACATCTTCCAGCACCTGAACTTGCAACCGAAGCAAGCGCACGGCTGTGACTTCGGCCGCGTCCGCAACTGGTACTTAGACAACCATGCCCGCCACGTCCGACAAACTGTAGTGGTTTCATCTTGCATCACACCCGAGATCAACGCCCTCTTCTCATCCCAGATGCAAAATGCCTCGGGCCGCCTCAAGGCAACCCCCACCTACGCCGGCGCCATCACCGAGCTCCCGCTCCCAGTCCCTGTCAAGCAAACTTTCACCCGCATCGACAGCACGTCGCCCATTAAAGACCCCGACGCGCGCTTCAAGCACTTCACAACAACCATCCTGTCCACCCTGGTTAAGAACATCACGCACGGCCGCGGCAAGGGCGGCGCCGGCACCCTCATCTTCATCCCCTCCTACCTCGACTTCGTCCGCGTACGCAACCACTTTGCCACCTCTACGCAGACCACCAATGTCTCCTTTGGCGCTATCTCCGAGTACACCGAGCCGAAAGAGGCTAACCGTGCCCGCAGTCATTTCGTGTCCGGCCGCCACTCTGTGCTACTGTATACCGAGCGTGCGCACCACTTCCGCCGTTACCAGGTCCGTGGTGTTAAGCGTGTGGTCATGTACGGGCTCCCGGATAACGCGTTGTTCTATAGCGAAATTGTTGGGTTCTTGGGTCTTGATCCTGCGGAGTTGATTGAGGCTGCTGAGGGTGGTGTGCGTGCGCTGTTCTCGAAGTGGGATGCGCTGAAGTTGGAGCGTATCGTTGGTACGTCTAGGACTGGAAATATGTTGCGAGAGAAGGGAGGTGATACCTTTACTTTTGTATGAATAGAGCTTGTGTATTCTTTTCAAGGTAGATATTATTTTAGTCGTATGAACTATTCCTTTATATCACTTCATCTATGCTGTTATTTGTATTATATCAGTCAGTTTTCGAGCTATCTATGTTCTACCAAGGTTGTCCCAAAGCCTGCATCGAGTCAGTTTAATTGTGCATGCAATGCATGCAACTCGAGTACTATCACTATATCCCGATTATCTATCTTACCAGCTTTCGTTTCAAAGTGAGGAATATCTGAATCTACATATGTTTATGCGCAGAGCTACCAATATAGTATGTTCACCCACGGGCTTATCTATATAATAATAGGATATCAGATGAGCAATCCCCATAACCATTCCAAGGTTGAGACAACTAAGAAGCCCATAGTTGTTCATCATCTAGATGCCTTCTCTCTCAACATCTCGAATTCTCTCTCAACCATCCACCTTGAACTCGAACAAGCTGTTTGCTTCCCCCTTCCTCTTTTTACTGAGACATTATACAGCAATTATTCTCAGCCTCTTACATTTTCCCTTCCGCTCATCCAATCACCATGCCAGACACCAAGATGGCTATGAGAAAGATCACTGAGAAAGTCTGGTTTAACCATGACATCCATCTGGCGAAAGATTAGGGCAGCTGATACTGAAGGAAACTGTTTTTGCTCTTCTTGTTCTTTACTAGTTGTTGACTCTTGAGACTCAATATTTGGATGGTGGCAATGCCTACAATGGATTCGATTCATAAATCTGGTTTTAAACTGAATTTTTCCTGAATACCAGCTAGCTACTGATATTATAGCCTCCCTTTCTTTTTCTTTGCTACAGTACTAAAAAAATATTGTTACTTGGCTGTTTGTGTTGAAAAGGTTTTATGGGGAGATTACAATCTAGAACATGCCGAATATCAATTTCGGAGTGTAACGAGTTTGTTCCCTTAATTCTAGAGTTAGATACACAATGGAAGCTTGGAAATAGACACTGCTGCCAGGCTTATGGTAAACATCCTTTGTAAAGGAAGATAACGTCATGCTGTCGCTACTCATTTAAACTTTACAATATGACTGTGTCCTAGGTTATTTAGAGCAGTGCTTGGCAAACTTACACTGCATTTCAAAGAGTTGCTAATGCATAGATACGTATTGCCTCTGGAAATGGGCAGAGTCTAATCTTAGGACTATTTGGGCTCATAGCTTGTCTAAAAGAGTCAAAGAAGATTTTGTTTGCCCATGTTAATATAGACTACTTTCTTTTGCGACTGGTGTGTTTGCAAAGCGTCAAAAGACCTGGGAAAATGCTTCGGCTCTATCTTTTAGTTTACGTCCACCTGTTTCTCAACGATATTCGGAGAACCTGACGTCTTCATTGCGGTTGGGTTCGATATGTAGATGATACCATAACTGGCCAAACTCATTTTCCTGACCAAGTATCCGACTTAGGCTGCTCTAGACCCTTCGGCTAGGTTATTCATCAGCAATTCATTCACCTGAGAAGCTACCGTGATATCTTTTTCTTGCATTTCAGGTATTGTGTCATGATTCGCTTGGCTCCCTCGGAGCTATCATGAAAAGAAAGCGATGACTTCTGATGACATTATCTGAGAACCAGTAGAAGCATTGTTGTCCCAGCTGGCAATGTGGTGGTTCAAACGAATTCATACGAGTATTATATTACGCTCATTCAGTTATTTAAAAATTATTTCTTTGTTGGTAACGAAAAGCAAGTAATATGCCCAGTGGATTGTTGTTGATGTTTTGTTTGATGTCCTTTCCGGGGAAAGCTGGGTCTAAAAAGCTACCTATACAATCACTATGATGACCAATAAAGTTGATAACACCATCAGTGGTTGCTTCTTATTAAATAAAGGAGTGGATAACAAGTCGTAGACGAAGTCGAATATGATTAGTTACGCGACATACAAGATAACTCTACCTAGTGTGACCACAGCTTTCTCTATCGATCTCGCCCCAAATATAAAAGTTTTGCATAACTCCAGGAAGAACGAGAGAACAGGCATTGGACCTTAAATATGGCTTATCTCGCCAATATCTTCAAGGATCACATCGGATGCCTTCTCACTAATCATGTAGATGGGGACGACGATAAAGAAACCGGGAATGCGAGGAAAGACCGACGCATCCACGACGCGCAGGTTGCTCACACCCCGAACACGGAAACGAGAATCTAGAACGGCCTTGGGGTCTCCATCCCCCCTATCGGGCAGGTGCAGGACGCGTGATGACCCCAGGCTTCATTTTTGATGAATTCTTTAACTTGATCAGAAGAGGCCACCTGACGACCAGGAGTTGCCTCTTCTAGGGACCCCGTGAAGATTGGTGGGACGTCGTCCATAATGCGGCGCGCAAATTCGAGTCCTTCGGTAACGGCACCAAGATCACGGTCTGATGCCTGAGCCTCGTCCGGGGTCGTGGTAAAGTAATTTAAATCGATATCAGGCACGTCTCGCGGATCGGCTGAGTTGAGTATGACCGTTCCGTTCTGGTTATGCGTGTGAGCCTTGAGGACCAACCAGGTGAAGTGTTTCTTGTCTATGGTGGTGAGTTCTGAGTATCCAGGATAGTAACCCCGGAAGAATGCTGGACCACCGAAGATGAAGAGATCAGGGTCAATCTCGCATTGACTGGATTTCTTCACGATCCCAATGTTGAGTCCATTCGATAGATAGGGCCCACGCTGCCGGTACCAGTCTTCCAGGCATGGGTCTCCCGGCTTCCCAAACGTGCAATTGGCTAGGACGGGGAAGTCATCTTGTGTCTTAGTAACGATAGGAACCTCGTAGCGGTCCTGGAGATTGGTTCCAACGCCCGGTAGATCTCTTATAACTCGAATCCCAAACTTTTGCAACTCGTCTTTAGGGCCGACGCCGCTCAACTTGAGGAGCTGCGGTGTGCCGAAAGCTCCCGCTGCGAGTATGACCTCTCGAGAGACGAGAACGCAGCGTTTGGTGCCTGTGGCGGATGAACTGGACCGGGGATCGGCCTTATATAAACTGCTCCCTTCGAGGAACTCGACCCCAATCGCCTTCGGAGGGGCATTGATACCACCACCCTCTTCAAAAAGTACACGGGTAGCAAGACAGCATGTCCTAATTTCCAGCGGATACTCCTTGGCTGTATCCACAACGAAGTCACGAGTGCCACTTCGCTTTGCGCGACTCACGGCCATGGGGAGCTGGTAGATGCCCTCAGTCATATCCCGGCAAGCATCAGCGGAATTAATATCTCGTAGGAGGAGTCCGAGCAGCTGGGAAGCCTTCTCATGGATCACGCTTAGGATACGATTGCCCATGGCTGTAGCCGCTGCACCGACAATAGAGAGGATCTTGAAGTCCTTTAGTGCCAGTTTGAGATCAGCAGGGTTGGTACCGAGCCAGCCAGCAAAGCCATGACCGGGGGCATCGGTTGGAAGATACTCGCAGCGCTCCAGGCGCTTAAAGTATTGGCGCATATTCTTCGGCTCCCACGAAGAATCGCCGGTGAGTTGGGCGACGTTAGCCCAATCATTTTCGTGCGGATAGACGGTGATCATAGCATTATGTGCAGTACAGCCACCCAGTGTTCCGGCACGTGGATAGAGGATCCCTTTAGGTTTTGATCCATTGGGTGGATTCAATCCGACATACAGGGTCCCCGTGGGTGTCTGCCAGGTCATTTTCGAGTCCTTTCGCGCGCGAGTCTCATCTGCGTAATGTTTGACGAAGTAATCCCAGCGCATTTTCTCGTCCTCGGTGGATCTGAAATGGAAGGCGGGAACCTGCTGGTTGAGATTGGAGCCCTGATCATCTCCGGCCTCCAGGAGGAGAACCTTATGGCCTTTACGGGCCAGATTGGCGGCCAATGGGCCCCCGCCCGCGCCTGAGCCGACGACTACATACTCAAAACCCTCCAAATTGTCGACTCCCTCTTCTTTGGCACCCATGGAGTTGATAGTTTCCTCTGGCACGTTGGTTATGGACGATTGGCTCATGGCGGGATGCGGGAGTTCGGGTCTTTGTGTTTGACGACGGGTCACATACAGTTATTGTCACTTTTTCCTTCAGGTTTTGTCTGCGAGGGGGCTTTTGTACCGTACACTTGTGGCAAACCTACGAACAAAGGCCGGCGATCTAGACGCGTGACGTCAACACTCAATAACCTAGCTGAAAACATTGCCTAGGTATTTTTTTCTTTTCCTTTTTTAGAAAGAAAGGAGAAAAGAAAAAGAAAAGAAAGGAGAAAAATGTGAAAAGTATGTGGCGGTATGACAGTGGTCTCCATGGTGGTAGTGGTGTCGGGTCAATAGTTTCCAACTTGTCCAAACTTTCGAGACTTATGGTCTTCAAGGCCTCGGCCAGTGGGGGCCGTGAGTATCAAACGATGTTGTCCCTGCGTTTGTGGGCTCGTGACAGCGCGGTCCATATGGGATGGTCCCACGGAAGGGTATGTAGCCTTGTGATGGTATTTCGTGCGCGGTGTCGGAGATGCAAGTGCGTTAGCAGTACTTATGTTTCTACCTCCAGTGTGGAGGTCGCTACGCTTCTGAATGCGGAGAGGATGCGCATGAGCGCACATCGTTGAACCGTGTCCAGCAGTCGTAGATGCGTTTTGTCTTTGAGTGTTGTGCCACAGTGTTGATGCGTAATCAACTACCGGTGCGATATACATCTGGTAGAGCTGTCTAATCTGCTCCGGGCGAAGCTGTCGAAGGCCGCCGAGGGCAATGTTCACTTTCGTCGCTCGCTTGACTGCCTGTTGCACGTGTTTTTTCCAGCGTAGCTCCTGGTCGAATATTACGCCCAGTAACTTCGCGGTTGTCGACGGCATAATCACCTTGCCATCCATAATGATCTGGCCCTTGCCTTCCTCGTGTTTCTTCCTAGTGAGGTGGACGAGTTCGGTTTTCTCCGCAGCGAAGCCTGACCCAGTTTCCTGGGCCCATGCCCCGATACGAGGGATGTCCTTGGTCTGGATTTTCTCTAGGTTATCTTCTGTCGTGGGTCCTGCCCGCCACCAGAAGTAGTTGTCGATATAGGCCGATAAACCACCGTGAAAATCGACGGGTTGGTCCACCAGATCAGAATTGTAAAACGCGAATAACACAGGGGAAAGTGGTGACCCTTCCGCTAGTCCAGGATTCTCCAGCGGGGCTAACTCAGTCTCAAAGTCATCGAACCCAATGTTTGCGAATCAGTCGCTCATGAAGCTAACGATGCAACTTCTGGCTACCGCTGGTATATCTGAGTAATAGGTTTCGCAAGGCATATCCATAAGTGCTTCCGCACCAGCGTCGGGAGGCCGTCCTCGCCAGGTGCTGTAGTTCCATTGGCGGCGTTTAGGGATCGGTAGATGTCCTGTTCATTGATCGGTTGCCACGGGATTTCAAGCAGCGATTGGGATAAAGATTCTTGCTGGGGATCCGCCATAATGGGGAATAACGTGTCCATGAACGCTTTGGCCTTGGCTTCGTTGTCGGCCAATTCCCTAGCCGACCTTGAGAGCCAGGATACTCGCGAACGAGTCTCCAGGTTTTATGTATGTGGCTGCCTTCCAGACGTGTCCTTCACCAGCGGCGTCAAGAAATTCTTTCCAATGCGCGGTTTTTGCCCTTTCGATAGCTTGGCTCCACGCTCGGCGTTTCTGTAGCATGGCCCGGGATAAGGCAGTAGAGGTTGTATGATCTTGTTCAAATTCTGTTCAGCTCTCCTGCCATTTTCGTCGGGTATCTGAAAACTATGAAATTGACAATTTTATAGGACATGCTGACAAAGAGTAATATGCACTCCATCAGCAGAGACTAACTTTAAGCTCGTACCCAGTTGATACCGATTGGTTACATGCAAACGGAGTGTGACTGAGAGAGTGAGGAGGAACCGCGGAGGGTCGAACCACGGACGAATAAGCACAAGGTTGCGGGTTCGGATGATCGACATGCGTCACGTGGGGTACCCGAAATCGGTTGGGGTCATCCGCTTCGGACGCTAAATTTCAAATTAATCTGAAGGCAAGAAAAAAAAGGTAAATTCCAATGCGTGGAAAAGGATGAAGAAATAATCTCATTCATGGGACTATCTCCAATGCCGAGGACTTGAACTTGTGACAAGAAAATCGCTTCGGTCATTACGTGAACTATATATGTTCCTTCGGAAGAAGATGATACTGTAGCCTTACTTCACATCCGAAGGCAAAGAAAGAGCTAAATACTGTAGCACCATTGTCACGGTTCTATCTTTCACTGGGTCGTCTTCGATGTCGGTGTGAATGTGGCTTTTTTTTCTCCCACTGAGTGACCAGCTCATTCAATTGCCGGTTGAAGCCTTGGTAAGTTCATTTGAAGGGGCCGGGATTGATCTCCAAACAGGACCCTTGGTCGCCACTGTGCAGCAGATGGTTACTCATATTTATCAACCAACATCATCTTTCAAATCACAGCGTCTGTCGCCGCATCGCTGTTCCATCAGCAAACCAAAACCATTCACCAAGCTCAGAACCAATGTATACCTCTGTCCCCGGCTGATCACCAAAACAATTTGTATATACGGCACCTGTCACAAACCCTTTTCGTGTTCCCACACAGCGAAATGCCTTTTCGATACTCTTATATTTGGTGTGGCAAAACTATATCTGTAGGCAGTAATGCGAAACACCACGAGCACTTCTTACACCGCACCTTCCAGAGCTTCAGCTCTGAAGCAGCAGTTGTATCTTGAAAATCTTCACAGTGGTATGATCCTCTTCATGGATCAGAAGGTATTGAAGTAAACCTGCCCAATCATGGGTGAAAAAGAAAGGATCTTCGGAGTTTGGCAAACTTGTCCTGATATGCTTCACCCAGTGAGGCAAATTAAGAAGGCGATTATGTCCACAACAATGTACATGCCAAAACGAGCAAGAAGGCAACTTTACCAGATCTATTGAATACTAAGGAGCGAAATAGATTTGATAAAACTAGCGCAGGCTTTCATCAAATTCAGTTTCCGCCAAATTGCTTTTCACCGAGCTCCAGGTCACAACGACCGAGGCTTTTGCTCCTTGTTCGGCCATTGCAGCATTATAGCCTTGTGCATATCGACCACCTTGGATTAGTTATTTGCCTCATAGTCTACAACAGGTATTAATTTGTTTTCTTGTTTAAGACCCTTCCCAGAAAAATGGTAGAAGGCCTGAGGGCTGTTAATGTCCGAGGCTAGTATAGTGGGAGGAAATTTGTAGGCCATCACTGATGTCGGGTTTCGTGGACCGAATTGCACCACCGACTTTGTTCCGGTGTCGTTCCCATCTTCCACCTCGGGGGCAAACTCGTGACGAAATCCGAGAACATGACCCAGCTCATGTAGGAAGATATTCTTTTAGACACTGCATGGTACCGGATTTGAATGCGTCAGGGTACACGTTCAGTATATTCAGATCCAGATCATTCGGGAAAAAGGCCTCAGCAAGGACACCGGGAATGTTACTTTCCGCGTAAGAAAGGACGAACGCGGCATCCTCAATCTTGTAAACCCATTCAAACTGCACACCAAGTTCTAGATCATTCCATTCATCGGCGGCTTCTTTCAACTTATTTGCCGCTAGAAAAGCGAGCTCTTGCGTTGGATATCCATTTTCAAAGACAGCAAAATTGACAGTCTTCTTCGATCCCGTCTTCCAGCGAGAAATGGCTCTTCCAAGTCCTCCCAGCTGAAGGGCAGCCACACTACTTTTGCCAGAGATTGTGATAGGCATTGGTTAGCAGTCCATAAAGTAGATACGAGGTTCATCTCTCAGCTCGACTTAAAACGGCGATTAGTAAGCGATATTACTCCAGCCCTGGAAGGCTAAGGCCGCAATTTAGATTCATGAGAAGCGAAGCATAGCAGGAAATAAAGGAAGCGGATAAATATCCGCGTTAGGTGCATGTTTATATGTAGCTAGTAGCTTGTACGTAAGGTAGTAGATCGTGTGCCGCTTGTGCCTTGTGCCTTGTGCCTTGTGCCTCTTAACACAGCCCGGAGTAACCAGGTACTAGGCAACTAAATTTGCAAACCATTTCGAGTCAAGTCAATTCAAAGACCATAAAAGTCGTGAAAAGTAGAAAGAAAAAGCAAAAATAGAGCAAAAAGCAAAAAGAAACAAGAAGAAAGTTGGTGGTTAGTGGTCAACGGGGGCTCCACTCCGCCGTCATGCGCATTTCAGCTGAAATCTCTTTTAATCAGATCGGCAGTCCAGTGCAGATATAAGAATCCTTCCCTTTCGCCTGGATATATTGTTTATCTGCATTTATTATCCTCTCGAGGAGAAAACTGTACATCCAGACTTTATAAAAGAGAAATCCGACTCCAAAAGAGAGAAGAAAAAAGTCGTCGCCGAGATATCTCCATCTCCATCCCCCACAAAATCCCCGCACCAACCGCCCTCTCCAATAACGACCTCAGGATCACGGATCCCAGCATGGTCACTCCAAACCTTGATTCGGCCTCAGGTGCCGGCCAATACCAGGATCATCCAGACGCACCCCTGCCGATCCGGGTGGAGCAGTCGGAATCGAACTCGAGATCGGAGCAGAGATCATCTTCAACGCAAACGCAAACTCAAGCCGAGGATGAACACGACTACAATTGCGAAAGCGCCAGTGAAGCTGACTCCCAACCAGCATTGGCTCAATCAGAACCCCGTCCTATCGAGGATGACGAAGACGATGACTCCGTCGCTTTTGCTGCAGCTTCGCGGCCCCGCCATGCATGGCAGATATGGTGGTTGCGAAATAAGGGTATGGGGCTTGTCCTGCTGGCGCAGGCCTTCGCTGCGTCCATGAATGTCATGACCCAGGTCTTGGAAATTCATAGTGCTATGCATCCTTTCCAGGTAAGCGACAGAAATAATGGAAGATATCATCTCATATCCATCTTTATTCCTATATCACCCACTCCGATTCTATGCAAACCTAACTAACTCCCCCCAGATCCTCTTCGCCCGCATGTCCATAACAGCAATCGCAAGCTACCTATACATGTACTTCGCCTCAACACCCTCCCCACTCGGCACCCGCCCAGTCCGCGGTCTCCTCCTCCTCCGCGCCCTCTTCGGCTTCACAGGCGTCTACAGCCTCTACTACTCCGTCCAATACCTCCCCCTCTCCGAAGCAACAGTAATAACCTTCCTCTCCCCAATAATCTCCTGCTACGCCTGCTCGCTCCTCATCCCCGGCGAGACCTTTTCCCGGAAACAGCTCGTCGCCGGTCTGATCTCCCTCGGCGGTGTCGTGCTCATCGCCCGTCCCTTCAGCAAGCGCGACCCACACACCGCAATTGCAACCCCAACCGCCGCAGCCGCATGGGCATTAGGCTTGTCCACTTCGACTGTCGATAAACCCCCCTCCGAAACAGACTCCTACCACCACGTCATGGCGACAATCGTCGCTTTGGTCGGCGTGCTCGGCGCTTCAGGTGCTTACTCTTCTATCCGTATGATCGGCCGTCGTGCGCACCCCCTCGTGTCCGTGACTTACTTCTCGTCCGTGACGACGGTTATTTCTCTCGTTGCGATGCTGACCGTGCCTTCTGTGCCATTCCGGGTGCCTAATACGGTGGTGGAGTGGTCATTGCTGACAGGGCTGGGTGTCTGTGGGTTCCTGTTGCAGTTTTTGTTGACGGCGGGATTGTCGTATGTCCCGCCTGCGTCTGTCTCGGATGGGAAGCCTCAGGGGTCGCGTGCTACATCGATGGTTTATATGCAGATGTTCTTTGCGGTGTTTTATGATAAGGTTGTCTGGGGGAGTACCCTTAGCCCGATTAGTTGGGTTGGATCTGCGATCATTTTGGCATGTGCGGTTTATGTGGCGTTTGCGCATGAAAGTCCTGTGCAACAGGGTGGGCCTGGGAGTGGAGTGGACGAGTATCGGGATGTAGAGGGATACAAGGACGCCACCGACGAAGAGAGCGCTGAGGGGTCAGGGCCAAGGAATTGAGTTTTGGGCTTGCATTGTATATATCATTCTAGGGTTAGAGTGTATATGCTTTGACCTCTGTACTTTATTAAAATTGGATTGGCCACTGGAGCACTCTGCTCCGACCATTGCATTGGCATTACATTGTCTATATACTACCTAGGTACGATGTAAGTGATTGTGCGTGGCCTTTGGGTCACCATATGGTGCTTTCACGGTATCTTTGGGTTTTCCACTATCCCTACTTAGGATTAGAGTCACATGTATACCTAGAAAAGAACATGAGCATGGCACATATATCAGGAGTAGGAGATAAAAAGGTTCTCCCTCTTTATTTCTGATATGACATCCCACTGGTATCTCAGCTCTAGACCTAATCCATTATGGGGTATATGAAGACTCTCTTCGCATGATGGGACAAGCCAAGATAATGGGTTTGGCGCATTTAACTTAAAAGCTGCGAATACTGGTCTTACCCCCCGGGCCTTTTCATGGCGGCAGCAACCTCCCGGCTCAGGATTTGATCATATGTTTCTTCATTTTTCATGGAAACAAAACATCTATTGTGCGGGTGCTTCTAGGCTGCCTTCTATATATCCTCTATCAACCACTCGTCCGAGTGCCAGCGCCGGGCAACGAAGAAGTGATTAAGAAGTTGCTAAAGGACGAACGCGCAGATAGGCTTAGTACCCACTCGAGCTAGATTCCCGGCTTTCTAGGCCGTAGTCCGGGCCGACAGCCTAGATCTATACGTTATCTGGTCTTTAAGAATCTATAACTGACGCTACGGCGTCGTGATCCATATATAAGAAAACGTTCTAGAGAATGCCTTCCGTGATTTCCTCCGGGATAGCGTCGATCTTACCTTCAGCTATATCTATAAACAGATACGGCCCTTACTTCTTAGCCGGCCGAGACCGGAGATGGTTGAATTACTTACGTGGTTAAGTTAACGTCGCTAAGAAAGACTCATCACTACCCTACCGGTTCTAGAAGGTAAATCAAGGTGCCTAAGGTACCACTAGGATATAATCTTGATTCTAGAACGAATAGCGAGGTGCGCCCAATAGAACAAGTTAGTCTATTTTAGTTTATATGCCTCCTAGCGTTTAGGATCCTCAAGCGTCCACTTAGGGCTTTCGAAGATTGTATAGCCCTATGACTTTTCGTCCTCCTCTTCTTACTATAGCTAGCGCAGCTAGGGGTGACCGTGTTCAAGCAACTACGCTAGATCTACTCTGTCCTCGGCTTCTCTCATTTCATTGTCTTGTTAGGGAACCTCCGCCTCTACGTTTTTTTTAATATATCCGCTTCGTATTCCGCATAGAAAGAAGTGCGGAAGCTGTTTGAGAGTATTGTTTATCAGAAACGAGCTTTAGATCGTCGAAACAATGGAAACGGATATCTTCTCCCGGGAAGCTGATTCGTCCCTAATAGCGGCTATGAAGTAATTCAGCCTCAAGGGAAGTAAGCTCTCTAGGTAATTGAGCTGCTTTTTTTTCAAGAGCTCTTGCTTGTTAAGAGCTGTTGCAGCAGAAATGTTTGCCTCTTACCTAGGTAGGCTGGGGAAAGTCGAGAAACCGAAAGCGATCCTCTTAGTGGCAGACGGTTGCTTTCGAATTCTTGAAAAATTGCGAGCAGCCCAGAGGCGTCATCGAGATTTCGCAGGACGCACATGAAAGATGGGAATAGGTGCTTCATGGTTGGAAAGATTAAATTGTAGGAGAGGGGTGGGAGTAAAGCGACCACGCGTGTCTATAGTCTTAAACCGCAAATGGTAATTTACCGTTTCTGACTAAGTAACAAATTGAAATGCATAACTAGGTAACTTACATAGTAACATCAGCTGTGATACAGTGACTGGACATAAGTTTTTACACCCCTGGCCCCACACCCCCGTAATTACATAATATACTGCCGGTCAAAAATCCCCCTGAATTCTAATATGGTATGGCACATACCACCCGTTTTAGATAGACAGTATAAATCTATAGTGGCGGTGAGCTGGGTGGGGAGCTAGGGGTGTAGAAACTTATGTCCATTGTATGTAGCTGTGTAACTCTCTAAAATGACAAAACTGAGAGTTTCAATAGATACAGTGACACCGCAAATGTTTTAACACCCCCTCTGCTACCGCCTTCCTAAGCAGCTATACCGCCTTCTGAATATGTTATACCGCCCGCTATACTTAGTCTTTTATTAGTGGATATTTGTCCAGCAGAATAAGGGGTTTTAAAACATTTGTCACACTGTTTTTTTGTACTAGTATGCTAACAAATTGTAATATGCACTTTTGTATAGTAGTACATATGTATGTATCTACCCTTTCTACGGTTGTATGATCTTTCAGGAAAAATGCCCTATAAATCCATATATTCACCCTTGATCTTCAAAGATCTTCAAATGTTCGATATAAAATTCGAAAATGTCAATTCCAACTGCCTCGACGTCATTAGGTTACAGTCCGGCAAGACCCGAATTGGGATTCCAAGAATTTTATATTCCATTCAGTTCTCCCAGTCTATCTATAAACGTCCTAGTCCATCTAATTGTGGATTCTCCATAAAAGCCCACTTGCCCCATAATTTCCCCATATTTCTTTACTCTGAACTCTCTTATAGACATCTAAACCTCCAAATACCCAAATACCCAAATGCGCCACTTCGACACCTGGGTCCTCCGTGACCCCTACTCTATCTGGCACTACTATCCAACTGGCCATCGCTGGCGCGACACTGTTCGCGATTTAATCCAATCGCGTGCAATCTGCTCCCCAGAGAACACCCTCCACCCACCTATAGACTGGAACTGGAATCCATCCCCAAACCCATTCCAATTCGAACCTCAACAATCCCCCCTCCTCCGTCTGCCCCCCGAACTCCGCCAAATAATCTGGTCCTACGTCCTCACCAACTCCCCAACCCCAAACACCCAAACCCCCCAAACCATCCACTTAGTCCAACTAAAAGGCAAAATCCGCCATGTCCGCTGTCCAACCGCAGCCCCAAACCTTCACCAAACCCCCCATCAAAATAAAACCCAATCAAACCATCCAATTCAACCAAACCCCTCCTTAACCCAAAACCGCCACTGCTGCCCCACAACCCCGGCCCGCTGGCGCATCTACGACGGCCGTGTCCCAGGCCATAGCGACAGACTCCTCTACCCACATACCCACTCCCATCTCCCTTCAACCCTAAGCAACAGCAACAGCGCCCTGCTCCGCGTCTGTCGGGCCATCTACTTCGAAGCAGAGACAATCCTGTACAAAGCCTCGCACTTCGACGTCGATGATCTATACACCTTCATTGCATTCGCGGCGTCGCTGTCGCCTGTTGCCCGGAATGCCATTTCACGATTGACAGTCCAGTGGATGCCGATCTGGGTGCCCATGGCTGGGTTGGATCATAAGGGGTCGATTTATGCACATACGCATAGTGATGCGTTGTGGGTGCGGTTTTGGGATGTTGTCGCCTCGTTGGAGGGATTGCGGGTGTTGGGGTTGAGTTTGGATTTGGGGAGGTTTACGAGTGTTATTGGGAATACTGGGGAGGCGGTTGTTTCGGGTCAGAGGATTCCGTTTGAGATTGAGGAGGGATGGGTGAAGCCCATTCTTGGGGTTAGGGGGTTGGAGGAGTTTGATTTGGCGGTCACGGCTAGGTGTGATCTTCTTGCTAGAGGGGTTGTTGAAGGGGAGTTGGTTAGGGACGTTGGGCTTCTAAGGGAGGGATTGAGGGGGATATTGTGTGGGCCGAGGGAGAGGGTTGGGTTTGGGCTGAAGGGGATGGATATAGAGGAGAGGAAGAGGAGGGACATTAGATTGGCTATTACTGCTGCTTGATTGTTCTTATTTTGATACCCTTTTGTTTCTATCCTGAACTCGCTAGCTCAGATGCATAAGAATCACTGGTAAAATGTCAGATACCACATCACTTTAACATTGTCTACCTATTGTAGAGAACTCATAATTCATATAGTATGTCTAATATATAGCCCTTTCGCTAATCTCACACCTTGCAACCCCTCACCTTTCTACAACTACAAGCCAAGTGTTTCTCTCTCATCACTACTTCAAGCTTCCAAAGATAAAGATGTACCTTGGAAGATGCATTTATTAATTAAACCCACAGTCCAGCTAACCTATTTCTGGCACACTTAGTGATAACTATTCAAGATGAACCACCAACTTACAGAAGACGCCGAACGTCTACGGAAGTGAATCAAGTCCTTGTTACTAGATGCCCACGAGTGCGATAAAAATGAACCTCGAGATATTTCTTTCTCAAAAGACAGACAGGGGAATACAGTATACGCGGGTGCATTACTGAAAGCAAAGGTAGAAGAGTTATGTCATGGTTGTACTTGCAATTTCCTAGTCCGGTTATCAAAGTAGACAAGATTGCGTCGGGATCACTATTATACCTAGGTAGTGTAAAGAATAATCATAAGAGACAGCTATAGCGCATCAAGAACCAGAGCGAAAATAATCCCCAGTAGTAATAAATCTCATATTAGATGCACATTTATATGGACATTATATGTAAATCTCGCCGCAGATAACCATATAAAATGTCAAATCCTCTCTTATTTATAGTTGCAACTATGGGAATATCACAAATCCACTTGATTCGTATCAATGAAAGATATATATACACATAATTTGGTAATTTTTTCAAACAAGGCCAATCACAAGCAAATATTCTCCCGAGGTCGGGTTGTCGCCAAGAAAACTGCCTATTAAACCAGGAGAGGCAGAATATTACTTCAATTGCTTCATATATTCCACCTATTTCATTTCACCCTCAGATCTCCATGGATATCTCAATTTCAACTTCCGCCTGCCTTCTGCTGGGCTCGCTGCCTTTGCTAGTTCTCTCAGAATGGAAATCCAGATCACACACGGGTACCGCCGTATTCAAAATGCTCTCTTCAGTGGCTTTCCTCAGCAGCCCATTACTCCTACCATCCACAGAGTGGTCCGACTATCGTCGTCTCATCACCATCGGTCTTGGTTTTTCCTTGCTGGGCGACTTTTTTCTTATTCCTTCGCAGCGTGAATTCCATGGCTTGCACAGCAAAAACCCAACCGACAAGTCGGAAGGCAAATCAGAACTGCAAGGAAAAGTATCCATATCTTTCCAACTCGGCATCGTCGCCTTCGCTGCGGCTCATATAGCCTACACTGTAGCCTTCCTGCAGGATTACCGCGAGACCTCCTGGACGATCTTTGCCGCCACGTTCGTAGGGACTCTGGTCGCTGGAAAATGGTTGGGTGTCATATATCCCCCGCCACGTTCCTCACTCCAGAGCAATGCACTGGACCTCGACATCACTCCGGATATGAAGCCATTGGTTTCAGTTTATGCGGTTATCATTGGTTCAATGTTTGCTGCCGCTACTTCCACCTCCCCGTTGATCGTTCCAACCGACTGGTTGCACTCGCGAGCCCTGGGAGCTGCTATGTTTGTTGTAAGCGACCTTTTTGTGGCGAAGAATGCCTTCGGGAGATCTTCTGCGTCGAAGAGTCGTGGGTTGATCGGGATGTTTGTCGGTTATGGACTTTATTTCTGGGCACAAATGGTCATCGCTGGAACAGTGCCAGCATAACGGCTTGCATGGACTAGCACTGAGCTGGGAGGTTCCACGGGAATACCCAAGCTATGCTGAGCATATATCTCACCATGATCCTCACCTGAGTCCAAATCTGGACCTGGTTTTAATCTAATAGGTTTATGTAGTACAGCACTCTCATATGACTATAGCCGATTGAACCACTCTGTACATAAGAGATCTTGTGATAATTTTCTGATCTTTCACATTATCCAACTACAATTACCCATTAGTAATCCTACAAACTATGTATGTATCAGCACATACATCATTGCTAAATGTTAGAACATCTATAAGAAAGAGGGACATGCTGCATGATAATTGTGATAATGAAACTGGAACTATGCAACGTAGGCAAGCTGGAATGATAGAAACACGCCGCGGACATGTAATTCCACTGTCCAACGACCTGACTACAACCTATTGCATGCATCTTCTTCCACTCTTCACAGACACCCGCCCCATATTCTGCACGGTGTTCCTGATTCAGTTCCCCGAAGTATCAGTACAGCCGGAGATGAAACACGCTTCTTGCCTGCGTGCTTGTTGTTACTCCAGCCAAGCCAAGATTTGACCTTCTTCTCAAGATCTCATGGACTTTGTCCCGTATGGAACGTGTCCGAAAAACCGAGGGTTCTGTCACCCTCATTAATCACCTCCACTGCCTCTTTGCAAAAGGACTGCTTGGCGATTACCCAAGTGCAATGACACCTGTCATAGTGTACCCAAACTGTCCAGTCAACACCTTATGCATGCCGTTCAGTCTTCCTTCATATAAGGGTGGGACGAGGAGTGGATGGGGAGAAAGTGAACTCGACTGGCCAGGAACTGGTCGTAAACAGCGTATTCTACCGAAACGTTAGCGATACGATCGCGAGACAGACTGGCGGGAAGGACTCACAGAAGGGATCTTCATACGTGCCTGAGGAAAACCAGAGGTGGACAGTCACTAGGGAAGAGAATTCACCTCGTGAGTGGCAACGTTGACCGTGAAAGTTCCTCGGCATCGGCCTAGGAAACTCTGGAAGGTGCGCAAAGATCATGACTGCCACTTCTGCGCAAAGTTTGAGCCCCTTCCTCTTGATGTAGTTTTCGCAAAGCTCGTGCGAAGCCACGCATAGCTTCCATTATCTTGCAAATTTCGCTCAGGTAGGAGGAGATATGATCTTTGCTTTTAGATATAGGCGCTTCAAAAAGGTGTATGCGTTGTATGCGTTGTAAAACGCTATATAAAGTATAATGATGATTATAGCTGTTAAAGGATGTTATAGCATAACAGGGAGGAGGAGATGGTAGGTTGGAATACCTGTGAGAAGGGAATTGGCTTTGTTTTTATATGTGGGCTAGAAGGCCAGACCTGTGAGGCAAAAGCAAACAAACATCGCATCAATCTTTACCCTTATCATCGCGCCGTTTGTGTAAGTGATTGTAGGCATAAAGGCTCAGTGAAATATCCAAGTTCCTAAATAGCATACACTAAGAGGAAGTTAAAACAAAACACCTTCAACGGTCTTCAAGTAGCACAGAGCACAGAGAGGCCTAGCCATTATGAAGATATCAGGCAGCACGGTGTTATTTCCGAGGAATGGTCGAGATGTCCCCGTAGATGTTCTTTAAGACTTTGAGATGGTCTCCTAGGTATCTATCAACGACAGATTGAAATCCGTGACTTCATCTACACATCTACCAAACCAGGTGTATACCCAATTCAAGACCCTCTTGGGTAAATAGGAACCCGTTTGCAGGGCCTGGGTAGCACGGAGAATTTCTCCGATGTATAGATGGCAATGTCTCATGGCTGAGAGACGATACCATGTAGATTATGCTGCCAGGTTCAAGTACATTTTATATGAACACATCTATCAAAATCCAGTAATCTGTAGTTTCAATTAACCAAATCCGAAACTGAAACACGAAACGAAAGCTATCTCAATCTATGTGCAGTCCATATCCGGACACGACCAAGGCCGAGGTCGTGTACCTCACCCGATCAGCTGTCCATCAATTCCAGCTTTTATGAACAAACTAAAACAAACAGGGGGACAAGGAATAGCCGTGGAGGGTAGACCAAGATCAGAGATCATGATCACGATCAGATGAAAGGAGTCAGATCAACCGACACCAATCACCATCAAACCAAGGCCACATACAAAGACATCAAACAGGAAACAAGTTCATTGGAAGAGTATTAAGGGGAAGGAGAAGCGTTGAAACCGCCAAACCACAACCAAAGCAAGGATCAAGAACAAAAAAGACAAATGATGAAAAAGAAACTGTATCGAAGCCGAACCAGCGAAGTCCAGCATACAGCCGATTCACAGAAGAAGAAAGAAGACACCAAGCGCCCGACATAGGAAAAACCGCCAGTTACGGCACAATTTAAAGTATAAGACACGAACCGAATGCAAGATGAAGAGATGGAGACATATGCAAAGGAATAGGAGGGAAGGTGTGTTGGGGGAAGGGGGAAAATTGCGGCTACAGCAAGAATGGCAAGCCTATTTACCACCCAATTTGTAGCTTGGTCGGGACAATAGGGCTTCAAAGGCAGTAAACCAAGTCATCTACTGCGCAGAGAGGTGACCAGCACGGCCACGCACCTCCTCCTCGTAGCCGTTGTTGTGCTCGGACTCGAGTTCCTCGTCGGTGGGACTGTGCATGCCGCTGGGGGGTTCCTGGAGGGATTGGCGGCTGCGGGCCATCTGTATGAGGCACATTAGTACAAGTTACACTAGATAAAGCCACGCTGCATATATCCAGGGATTGTGGGATGTGACTTACCCAAGCACGCACACCTCCGATCAATCCGAGACTGTAACCAGTAGCGAAATCCTCATTGCGGCGTGAGCCCATGGGGCTATCTGCGCGGTTGTGCTCCGCACCCACACGCGACAGGTGCGACTTGCTGCCACCTGTCGGGCTGGTGAGGGGCCCACGCATTCCCCAGTCCATGCTGTTGCGGGCGCTGGGCGCGGGGCTGTTAGGGCGGCTGTTCTGCCAGATCTGGCGCAATTCACGGCCGAGCTCCTGGCCGGTCATGGTCCAGTTGTTGCGGATGTTGTCACGCAGCTCGACGACATGACGCTTGATCTCGAGCTCGTTCTTCTTGAGCCAGGATACGTTTAGTTCTTGGCGGGAGGCGCCGCGCTTGAATTGACGAGAGATGTATTGGTCGTAGTCGCGGACGACCCTGCAAATAGAGATGTTAGCTTTTGTCTGTTAGGTTCGATGGTGTAGGAGGTGGAGCATACCGTGTGATGATACCAGTGGTACTGACACCCTCTGTACGCTGGGTCACCAGGAACTTGCCCTGCTCTTTGATAGGGCCGTAGATGTCATCACCCTCAGCGGCCTCGTAGGGCAGATCGTCGTGGGCAACGTAGTCGATCTGGTGCTCAGACAGGAACTCCGGTGTCACAACCCACGGGCAGGAGGGGATAACCTCGTCGACCCACTTGCAGTGACGGATAGTCTCCGCGCGCTCAGCGCCGCTGAGCACCGTCAGACCCTTGCGCAGGTGTGTCTCCTCGTCGCCAGTAACACCGACAATCAGATAAGTATCGGGGAAAGCCTTCTTGGCCTGCTCGAGCTGTCTCATGTGGCTATGAAGTGATAGTCAGCAACCATTACCCAATTGAGCAAGTCCACAGCCCGA
Organism: Penicillium samsonianum; assembly: GCF_028829775.1. Classification (NCBI taxonomy): domain Eukaryota; kingdom Fungi; phylum Ascomycota; class Eurotiomycetes; order Eurotiales; family Aspergillaceae; genus Penicillium; species Penicillium samsonianum. The sequence continues at coordinate 710,014 of NW_026643260.1, read as the reverse complement.
AGAAAATCGGGGGCCGAAATTAAAACTCAATCCGCTCGTGTGATCACCTACCCAAGATGGAACAAATCAAAGACACCGTCCGCATACACGCGTACTGAGCGGCCCGTTGGGGGGGGTTAGTGTGGTAGCCCACGGGATCCTGCAAGCGCCCAAAGACCGGGGGCGCCATTTGCTCCTCTGTAACAGGCTCATCATCTTCGGGTAAATCAATATGTAAGCCGGGGCGCGACCGAGGCCCACCCTCAATGTCGCTGCTGGCGACAGTTGTCTCAGATGGCTCGCCGGGGTCTTCTTTGTTGATGGCTGACTTGACCCCGTTCACCTCGGTGTGGCTTGCGGCATCGGCGGCGGCAGCCTTGCGGGCCCGCTTAGAAGGGTGGCGGGTACCATTGGTGATGTGGGAGTTGGCATTAGCGGGCCCTGTCGAGTACTCGCCGCCTTCTTCGCCGGACGCGTCGCGAGAGGACGGTTGGAGGTCGGCTGTGACGTTATTGGGAACGGGCGCGGGAAGGTGGGAGGCGCTGCGCTTGCGCTTGCCGGCGGGGGATGTAGATGGCGACATTATGATTTTGGCCCTGGAGAATAAATGAGAGATTTCTTCCGAGGGAAATGAATGAAAGGTTGGGGATGGAGGGAATTAGGGAGAGAATTAATGCTCAACCCTGAATGACGGCAACCCGGTTTTTGGAGAGACTGGTAATTTTCTCTTTGGGGAAAGAGTGGGGGCGTAACTCCGCTGTTATAAGCCACAGTCCCAGAGTCTAGAGTGTACGGGGTTGAAACTTACAATACAAAGAATTGCAAATATGGGCTTGGTGTTGCAAATTAAGTCTTGGCACGTCCACGGGTCTTAGTTACACTGACCACGTGTGGATTAGGTACATAACAGGGGTAGCACATAGTGGACATCGTGGATAACTATCACTCCATGTGTTAACTAGTTAACTAGTTAGTTACTCCATTACCTACATGTAGGTATCAATTGACTAAAATAGGCAATTGGCAACATTTCAATGGCAGAAATATCCCATTGTTTCCTTGAATTTGCCTACGTCAGCAAACATGACTTTCTCTCAGAACTCCGTTGCTCAAAATAGAACCGTGAAACGACATCTACCAAGGTACAAAGAAACGCTCGATGCATCAGATATACGCCAAAGGCTATGTAAATGACCATTGCCATTGCCATTGCCCATTTCTCAACCCAACGAACTCTCAATCAATACCCAGCTCTACCAGCTTGCGCCTCTAGCAAGTACTCATTCTCGTATAGACCAAACCGCAGATCAATGACCGTAGGTAGGGAATAGACCGGGGATTAAGAGAGAAAAAAAGGACCTGAAAAAAGAAGCGGACAAGGAAGTGTAGGTAAATGGTTCGTCAATAGCGGGCATTTTCTGCGGTATCTCGTTGTGGTGATGGCATAAAGTAAGAAACGTGCTCATGGGGCCCATTTGGCTCCCGGCGAAGGGCTCTCTTTCAACATCGACCCCCCATGGAAATTCAAAGCTCTTGTCTTTCATCTCATTCAATTCCGTCTGGGTCTCTTTGCCGCATGTCCCGTCTCTGGCAAATATCCATTTCAAGTCGAAGGAGTTTTAAAAAAAAGTGTAAACAGGCTTGGGAACAGAGCCCAACGATAACTAATGGCAAAAACAAAGAAAGGGGGAGGAAAACAAGGCATAGATCGTGGAATCAAGGGGAAGGGTCGTTGGCAGTGGGCAAGGAAAACAAAACCAGATTGAAACCAAAACAGGGAGGACCAATCGATAGACTGTTCATAGGTTCATAGTCTACGATGCGGACTTCTCTTTCTCAGCGTCAGTGGAAGCCGGGGATTCGGATATTTGCGCAGAAGTTCCGCTGACATTCTCCTGTTTCTCCTGAGGACCGGGAGTGGCCTGGCGGTCGTTCCGGGTACTTGATTCGTGCTGCACCTGGTTGGTAAGGTCCTCGTCCTCGTCCTCCTCAGTCTGGTCAAAAAGTTCCTCGTCGTTCTGGTCCGTGATGACCTCAGTGCCATCACCTAGGAGGATGATGCGGCCCGAACGGACACTAAAGCCACGGGAACGCTCCATCTCCAGGTCATATTCATCCGGGGTATCCTCAAACTGGTTCCGGATCCCGGGGCCGCGGAACTCGGCTGCACGAACTGGCCGTCAGCACGAAGAAGTGGGGATGCTTTCGGGTTCCTCGGGAGACTTGCCGTACTCGGGCGGAGCACAAGGTCCGTCCCCGTTCGCAACCCGCTCTGCAACCTGGTTATACCACTCCTCCTTGGTCTTGCCCTGTAGGAGTCCAATGACGGTCATGGTCATGTTGTCACATCCAACACCGCCGGTTTCACTATTGGAGGCAAGGCAGTTGTCCATCATGTTTTCACTGATCTGGGCGAGGGGCTGCTTAGCAGCAATGCCTCTGCGGACAAATTCAACCACAGCCTGGGAGGACTGGCAATCCCAGATACCTGTAAATTGGTTAGAATTTAGACTGGCGAGAGATATTAATAATGGAAGACATACCATCACAGGCAATCACCAGGAATTCATCATCATCCGTCAGCTCGTGGACGGTCACATCGGGGTATGCGGTGACGATCTGCTGTTCGGGAGAGAGCTCAGGGCTCTTCTTGAATTCAAAGTCACCGATAGCACGGGACAGGGCAAGGTTGCCATTGACACGGCCGAAGTCGACGAAGCCACCAGCAGCGGTGATACGGGCCTTCTCGCCTGTTGTAATTATTTGTCAGACCCTGATCATGTTTCATGTAGCGACCTGTATGAATCCCATGCACTTACCCTCGTTCTGAGGCTTGTGGTCGAATGAGAGGGGCTTTGCACGTCCCTTGACACCCAAGACGGATCGTGAATCTCCAGCGTTGGCCTATGACCAGTCAGTTTGAACTTCTCCGATGCGATATTGGGGGTGTTTCAAGATCACAACATACCACCCAGATCTTCTTCTGTGAGATAATGGCTGTGGAAGCAGTACAGCCAGACACTTCCTCCTCATAACGGGGGTCTAGGCCCAAGTCAGCGATCTAGCATGCGGTACCTCGGGAACAACAACAGAGCACAAACCTTCCAAAATAGCTCTATCGGTGGCGAGGAAACCATCCTTCATGGCCTGTTCAATATCGCCCTTGGCGAAAGCCTCCTGTCTGGAGACGATCTTGTGCAGGTTCTCGCCGGTGAATAATGCCACCTTGTCTCCACCGTGGCCATCATACACACCAAAGAAAGCGAGGCGGTGTTCCGGATCCGTCGGTTTGTCGTTGGTGCCGGTATACTTTGCCTGGAGGTCAAGGATTGTAGCGTGGGCGTCCTCCATGCTGATTCGCCAGCCCTGCATGGCCGACACACCATACACACAGCAGTCATCCCCGCCTTCGGACGATGTCTGTAACAATCAAAAAAATAACACATTAGTTACACTCGATGCATTTCCACAACATATGCAAGGCTGTCTGGTAGGATTGCGATGCCAGTTCGTCGCTGGTCGAACCACCCCCACCAGCTGGATCACCCAAGACCCCGCATGGCAACCCGAGGAAGATTCATCCGAGCGACAGCACGGACTAATTGTTCAACAAGAAGACCTGAGAGAGACTCGGTCCATAACCCCATGGATTTGGGGTATGATAAGAGCCAAGGAAGGGGGGGAGGGGGGTGTTTAGAAGCCATAGACAAGACATTGGAGGGTCACAATGGGCCAGTGTGGGGTGTGAATCAAAAAGCAAAATATCGACTCACCTTTTCGACCACCGGCTCCGATAGGGTTTGACCCATATTGGCAAAGATTAAATAATTCGGGGGAGGTGGTGGAATCGAGGTTTCCGGATCGAAGTGTGGAAGATGCTGGGGGTGCTGGAGGTGCTGTAGGGAAAGGGTCAGATGAGGGCGCAGGGCTTTCAGCGCGTCTGGGACCCGCGATAAGTGGGGAACGACGGATGACGATAGATTTCTTGCCTCTGTACTTAAATGTTTTCAAATAGAGTAGGGATTTTGTTAGGAGATGAAGATTGGAAAGACAATTTCAAGGAAGCTAAGAAAGAGAAGTCCGAGTCCTGACAAGACACCTCGCAGAGATTTCCTGGTATTGCGTTTACCGCTTTTGTTACGCCTTGCTCTATATAGTCACGTGAGGGGGGTGTTCAGACTGGTTCACTGGAGGGTTTGGAAGAAGTTGGGGATTTAAGAGAATATTTCTTGTAAAGAAAGTCTGTAGTACATAGCACATAGTACATAGTATCTAATATCGACATGTAGTATGTGGTATCTCGTTGAGGCTGAAGGGGAAGTAAATAGGGGCTATGAGGCACAGTACTATGGAGTCACCGTACAGTCATGCCATATCCAAGATGTCTGACTTTCAAACTTGAAAAATCTAAAGTATTCTATTTGTAGGAAATAAGTTCCTTTCTCTTTGGTCTTCTCATGCTGGACTCTATTAGTACAGTGTTGGAAATTACTGCGAAGGCGGAGATCCAAGCGGTGAATTCTAAGCCCCGGTGGTCGCTAATACACCTAAAGAATTCTTATTCGTTCCAAAACTAGATCAACTAGTATAAAAGACTTGGCCAAAATACCAACCAATCAACCATAGAAAAGCCAATGGATATCATGCTCGCAATGCCCGAGAACGCCAGAAACACAATAGACAGAAGGAAAAAAAAGACAAAAAAAGAGAAAGATATAGAGATACAAGACGGGAAAAAAGAGGCAAAGCCAAAGATCAAACAAATGCCAGCTCTCCACTACTGGCTATAGGAAGACCCCGATTACCGGCATTCTTCAGTGGCCGCGGGGGCTCAAGAGGCGATGGCAACCACCACTGTTGATTCGCGCTCTTATTAGGGCTAGCCTTTCGCGACAGATGCTCATCCAAATCCGAGATCATAGACGAACTGTGCGGCATAGCGTTTTCATCATTCACTTTATGGGGCTGGGAGCTGCCCTGGCTCTGGCTCTGGCCCTCCAACCGCCGAGCACTGCCCATACTATTCTCGCTCCAGAACCGCGGCAGCGGGGAGATAGCACCACGGTAGTCTTGTGCAAGACTCAACTGGCTCTGGCCATATGCGCTGCCTTCAGCAAGGGGAAACAGACCGGCCTGGTTCTGATATTGGGAGAAGCGACTGGGGTTGTTGTCGTCGCCGTATTCCGAGGCCGACATCGCAGTTGACAAGGGCCGTTCTTGGATGGATTGGCGGAATTCGTCGCTGAAGGTTGACACAGAGACGGTGTCGGCGCGGCTGCGCATGCTGCGGTTTCGGTCGAGCGCACGCATGCCTGAGGAAGTGCGCCGGCTGATTTGCGCGGAGAAGAGAGGGTTGGAGGAGTTGCGGTGCTTGGCTCGGCTGTGGACAAAGGCTTCTAGGGAATCGGCTTCGGAAGGGATGGAGTCGTCGGGCTCGACGGTGCGTAGGGTCATGCGCTTATAGTTGTCGGGGATGCTAGATGCCATGCTGTGGCGCATGCGTCCTGCTGCTGGCAGACGCGAGAACATTGGTGCCATGTTTGTTACGTTGGTCTCATCGCTCATCATTGAGGCTCGCGCGTTTTGCCATGATGTGTGCACCACGCCGTGGCCAGGAGGTCCGAAGCCGCCAGCGCCATGACCAGCTCCGCTGAATCGTACGGGCAGTCCAGAGGCAATGGTGGAGATACCGCTCGAGCGCTTTGAGTATCTCTTGGACTTGGATGATTGGAGAGATTCTCGCTTCATGGCTCGCGGCTGGATCGGCTTCAATGGCTCTCGTCGGGACCGGTTGGTAGTCCTACGACGCAGGGGACTGTTTGTGGATGAGAGGCGATTGTTTTGCTTCTTGGAAGGTGAGATGGTTTGAACGGGCTTGTCCTCTTGGATGATGGTATCTCGCAGTGGGACAAAGTTCCCGCGAGTGGGAGAGTTGCGAGTGGGAGAGTTGCGAGTGGGAGAGTTGCGAGTGGGAGAGTTGCGAGTGGGAGAGTTGCGAGCAGGAGAGCGAGGGGGAACAATGGGCCCAGGGATAGCAAAGTTCACTGGGTGCTCCCGTTTATCAAATGATGACACGTTCCACGCGGGCCCAAGTTCGAGCTTGGGAATCGACGATGGGGTGATAGGACTCATCCAATCTTCAGAGTTGTCATCGCGGGAAGGTCTTTCCGTCATGGATGGCTGGCAATTAGGAACATCTGGTCTAACAGGTCGTGGTGGAGCAACCTTGCTGTCGGATGGACCCTCTTCGACCGTGGGTGAGCTCTTGCGGCTACGCCAGCAGCAGAAGAGTATCAGCAGACTCAGAATCACCACAAGTGGAACCACGACTGAGATGGCGATGATGCCGGCCTTCTTGTGGCTGGGGCTGTCAGAATCGGTGAACGGATCTGTGGGGTTCGAATGCGTGTCCGAGGCTTTGAGAACATCGAGAATGAAGTCCATTGTGTCTTCGGTCGACCCTTGATATGCAGTAAGAGGGATGGTGAACTTCTTGGGATCCATGTCCTCCGGAACGTGTCCGTAAAGAGTCTTGTTGTCCGAGAAGTAGGTAAGCCACGTAAGGTCTTTGGCATTGTCCAAATCGACCTCCAATCGTACAGAGTCATCGGTGACGATAGACTGGTTGAACACAAACTTGAAGTCTTGGCCAATGGCTGCCTCGCAGCCCTCGACGGTGTCAAGGAACAACTTCAAGAACTCCAGGCGAACCATCAAGTGCGCTTGGTCCTGGAAAGAATCCGTAACGGCAATAGTGATATTCTGGTTCACAGCATTCTTGGGTGGCGTCCCGCTCAGCGATATATTGTCCTTATCCAGCTTCAACCAGTTCGGCAATTCAGCATCGACTTTTGCCAGCTCCTTAATAGAAGTTGGCGAACCGTCCATAGACAGAATGCTATTGAATTTGGGGCTGTTGAACTCTTCTCCTCTCGTAAGGTTGAAGTTTTGGACAGTCTCGTTGAATGTCAGAATATGGGGACCGATCGAAAGCTCAAAAGTCATGTTGGCCGCACTGTATCCAGCTACATCTGATGCGATCAGCTGGAAAGTAAATGTTTGAGGCCCTGCGCCTGGAAAAGCAGGGCTATTTCCAGCAAACTTCAGGGCTGCCGGGTCGAAATTGATCCAGGAAGGCAGCGGGGCGTTGTTCGGTGATGTTCCGTAGTAGATTGTGGAAGGATGCGTGTTGTCGAAGGTGTCTTGATCGAACTCGATCGAGAATGGACGACCTGGATGGACGAATAGCGTGGCAGGGTATGAGACCGGTCCCAATTTCTGCAGTTGAGTTACAAGTGGTTTGTTCACTGTTGGTCCCTGGTCTGCTGTCACGATTAAAGTAACATCCATGCTGTCTTTTTCCGATCCATTCGATGCCACAAGTTTGAACTTGGTGGCGCCACTGTCGCCTGAGTGTGGCGTACCGGACAAGGTGAGACTGTTGCTGTCCACTTCGAGCCATGATGGTGCATTTGATAGCGAGTATTTAGTGTCCGCGTCACTGTTAGAGAAAGTACTTTGGGCGAACTCAAATCGGAAAGGCTGTGAAACTCGGGCAACAGGTGGCAATTGCGCGTTGATAGGATAATTGGCAGACAATGATGCTGCGCTGGCTATTGACAGAAAAGCCAGCACGATGGTGAGAAAGAACGCCATGGTCGATTGGGAAATGCGAGCACGCTGGAACTGTATATAGCTGGAAAATACACAGCTAGCTCACCAATCACCAACGATGCTTCCAATCTCACGGCGAAAGATAGTGAAAGTAGTCAAGATGGAAAGAAAGAGATTCAGGGCGAAGATGAAAGAGTATCACGCATGATCTTCCAGAAAAGGATCGCGGTCCCTCTCGCATCAAAGGGACCAGGGAGACATTCAAGGCGTGCCCTTTCAAAAAAGCCATACCTGGATATGTTAGATGTCACGGAAGTATGTAGCAGAATGACAGCGGAGAATGGACGCAGGCCCGATCGCTATAATCTCACGTTTCGACGATGCCCGTGTCCATGCAAGGGGTAACATAGGCGGCTCCTGTGGCGGCCAAGGAGCATAGCCGCGCCCAATCATGACTTGTTGCCCCTCGGACCTATTCGAAAGGGACCGATAAGGCAAGGAATATTTTTAGTGGAAGGAAAAAAAAAGGTCCATAGGGTGCAGCATTGACGGCAGTGGCTCAACCATCACGCTTCTAAATCCAGGACCATTTTGATGCCTGTTCGTCCAGGGGCATAGTAATCAGGGATGACTTCACGCTCCTCGAATCCAATTCGGAGATACAAGGCGCGTGCAGGCTCCCTGGCCTGGTCCACCCAGAGTTGAATATACTGACAGCCCTCCTTTCGTAGGCGTTGCTGAATGTAGGACAGTACCTCCTGGCCGACACCTTGACGGCGGTTAGGCTCTGTCACACAGACCTTGTGCAAAAGCGCAACGCCCTTCTGTCGGACATAGACCGCATAGGCAATCAGATCAGATTGCGATCCCTTGGCTCGAATCGCGTACAGAACTCGCGTGTTGGGCTTTTTTCTCCACAAGTCTTCGCCGAATGGGAATGCCTCATTGGTGGGGAAGGTCTTTTTCTCGACGCGTGAAATCTGGGCAAGAATCTCCAGTGCCTCGTTCCTCTTCAAGGAATGAATGTCCGAGATGGTTAGGCCGGGCATTCCTCCCATTCCTCCCATTTCGCATTGAGGTGCCATTCCAAATCAAGGCTGCCTAGTTTTTAGCACACGCCTGTTCCAGATATTTGACACTGTAACTGTGTCAGTTTATGCCGTGTAAAAGTACGAAGTTGGTTCAAATGTACGGAGTAGTGAAAAGTGTTATGGTCCCCACCGGTGAGTTTTGACCAATGAGAGTCATCTTGATCTATAAACGGCTACGAGTCGTCAGTGTCTCAATTTCATCTACGCGTCTATGCACGTACAACTGGAAGCAAATTTTTCATTTATTGGTAAATCACATGTCGAGTCTCGTCTCATCCTCGCAAAGTATCTGGGCACATAGTTGACCACTCCCCAGCCCCAAATTACATAGTAACGGTGATCGGTTGGCGTTCAATATGCCACAATCCCCCGCTAATGCATGCGTTCACAAGCACGGTCTTGGTTTGGATATCAGGGCGGAAGAAGGATTGCACAAGCCCTTTGACTACCCTCAGAAGATTAAAGAAACCCCCACCCGCAGCCTCAATGCGCTCAAGAGCCTCCTGAAGAGCATCATAGTGCAAAAATTGAAATCCGTAATTCTCAAGAGAGGATCCGAAAACATGCAGTCGAGGTTGATCCCTCCATATCTGTTCCAGCAAATGCGGGCAGCCTTTGAGATCGTCGAGGTGTGTGTATGGGGGCGTGTGAGTAATGAGAATGTCCATATTGTCGGGGATTCGGTCCCAAATATTATCAGAAGCAGTGTACTGGAAGGCCGAGGAAGGAATGGTCATTGGTGAGTATGGACTTCCATAGATTCGGAGTTGGCGTCCGTTCCGGGCAGTCACGGTGACATGCTGGTGCTCCAGATAGATGATGTCACCCCAGTGTGCCCTCTCGCGATGTCCATGTCTCCAGCGACGACCTCCCTTCTTCATCTTATCAAGATACCGGTCAGAACTACCCGCCACAACAATCTTAGTGCGGTGAGGCTGGGCTCGTAGCCAGTTCAGCGTGATTTGGAGCTCGGCGAGCGATCCATCTGATGTCAAATCGCCGGCATGGATCAGAATGTCGCCAGGTGGTATCGATGGTCGCTGGTGGTAGGTGTTTGAGATGCAGACTATAGTGACTGGGTTCTCAGGCAGTTCGGGGAGATTGGCTGGTCGCCAGGCAGAGAGCTTGCGGGCGAGGAAGAGACAAGGTTGATCTCGGAATTGTTCCCAGGCTGATGGCTTTTTCGGTGGTATGATGGTGAATGTCGCGTCCTTGATGAATGTAGACATTTTGAAAGACATGACCTTAGAACTCAACCCGATAGGGCTGTAGATGATGATGCTCGCCAGGTGATGCGAGTGCGAGAAGAGTTGAAGTACAGTGTTTGCTGCTTGAATTGTTTTGTGAATTTTGTGGATTTCATTAATTGGATGTTTCTCTGGCCCGAACTTGCTTTAACTTCTTAGTATGAATTGCCGTTCGCTTCGCGCTGATCTCGCATTTACATTTTCTCCTGTCCATGTTCGTATACTAATCTAGAATCAATGATATCTGTATTTACATTTGTTCCACCTTTTCGTCTATACAGTGGTTATTCATGTGCAGCTTTTTCGTTTCCTGATAGATCGACCATATAGAGAGCCAATCTCCATTTCTCTTCTTACAACCTATATAATACTTATGTAGTAGGGGTGTGTGACTGCCTGGGGCCTCTTCCCCGTTTGTCAGGAACTGCTTCCATCCAATGTTCCAAGCTTGAACATGATTCTCGGCGATTTCAGGACTCTATGGGATAACACTATTTGGAGACTGGAGGATCAGCGGATTATCGATTATATCTTCACAATAGCCCATGACACGAAGCTTTAGGACTAGACTATTACGCAATACCCGTCACGGTAAATCACAGTAGTCTTGAATAATGCAAATATAAGAAAAAGGGAAAGAGAAAAGGCGAATACGAGGAAAAGAAATGGAGGTAAAACGGAATGCCTTTTTTTAGTATCCCTACTGCCTGTATATGGTATCTATGTACACTACTAAAGCAGCCCGCATATGTGCAGCAAACAAAAGTCTCCCACAAAGGTATAAACATATATACATGTATTCATTAACTTTCAAACGCTCAAAAAACAAAGAAAATGATTACCGGCCCTGGGTTTAACAGGAGCAGCCTAATCAACACTCCAGTGCACAACTCGTTTAACACGAATAGCCATAGGATCCAGATTCTCCTCCCCATCAATCCTTTCTTTTGGGTCTGTTTCTATCTCCACCCGAGTCCTGACCGTCGTAAGAGGATCGAGGTCTTCATCTGATTGGCCAAAGGGCGTAGGACTCGTTCTGGATTCCATATCGTACTTGCTGCTCCTGTTCTCACGTTCGTTGAGAGATATTCTCTGTATAAAACTAGACAGTCCACGCGTCCCAATATGCTGGGTGCCCGGTATAGTCGGCATTTTCTTGACCAGTGAGCGGACGAATGGCTGTAGGACAGGCAGACAGGCGCAGATGATGCCGATGCACGGCTCGATAGTTGACCACACGGATACACTGCCCAAGGCCCATGTAATATCTATGTTGTTGTGGAGAAAGGTTATGTAGTGGATCCGAATACCACTTGCGACGCAGACACTAAGGCAAAGTTGTGTTAGAATTGGTTTTTGGAAGAGCTTTGTTCGGGAACATACAATCCACCTAGAAGAAGCACACCGCACACGCCAATCTTCTGTGTTGTACGCATCTGAAGACTCCAAACAACAGGCATCGGGACGAGCAGAATAAGAACGTCCGTCACGACGTTGGCAGCCGCGTTCCCAACGTAGTAATAATAGAAGTTATATCGGTATGAGCCAGATGTGGGGTCGATCAATTCGTTCCAGAAATATGAAATCGGCTCACAGGCACATAGGGCTGCGATCATGCTTCCTACACACCAGCCATAGGAGATAAAAAGGGTGGCGCAGATCATCCAGTTCATGCCGAAGATTCGGCGGTAGAACATGAGGATTGAGACTTTGATGAGGAGTAGTTCGAAGAGATAGATAATGAGGTAGGCAAAGAGGATCTATACTATTCAATTAGATTTGGCTCTGGGATATATCATCTTTTTTGTTCATGCCTTTTTCATTATAACCATGTTCTCCACTGTTGTACACCAGACATGCAAACCGAAACCATAGGTGCCACCTGATTCGAGGATATATCTGTTAATGTCTTGTTTCCCATATAATTAAGATCGGATTCAAAACGTACCAAGAATAGATGATGCAAGTAATGCAACTAATGGGATGCCAGATGCCCCAATCAACCAGTCATCGGGTTCCAGCCTCGCTCCCTGGATATACAACCTCACAACGAGACGGAAGACAATAGTGCATACCGCAAGCACACATACAGTCACGACAACGGTAGTGTCCTCGAAGGTTCTGGTTTCTGTGAGATCGACCCCCGCCGGTGGGGGGCCGAAAATAGATGTGGTGTTCATATTTGCAGTTTACTCGTTGCACCAGCACCCTGGAATATAGAAAATGACGCTCTATAAGCATTGAAGAGAAAGTGAGTATGGCTGAAGACTACCAGACGAAAGCCTAGCTGGCGAGTATGGGTCTTGTTGTCCATTTTGATCTAGCAACCTGGATGAGATCATATGAAAGGATCAGGGCAGCATCCTAAAGGGGATAGTTAGGTGTAGATATCTTCCACTCATGCCACTAATTCTACCTAGTTACAGTCCCACTTTCTTCATTTGGATAAGATCTTTTTGCACGGATTGCACGTTGTGCCGCTCGGGCGGGGATGGTTGTGATTAGGGTTGGGGGCGAAACGGTCATATCCGTGGGAGGATCATTGAATCTTAGTGGTAATGATGGTCGTCTATGGGTCAATTTGCCCATTTGAATGGACAATGCACTCATCCTGAAGGATCGCGAGTCTATAGATTGTGATGCAATTCCTTGAGGATCAACAAGGTAGTAGTTTATACAATTTGTACTATATTAACCATTTAATATAGAACACCCCATATCAGTGTTTGCAGCATTGCACGGATTTTAGGAATTATTAGAAATAATACTAAGATACTATATCCATGCATAATATAGATCAAGAAGAGTAATAGGAAAAGAAGCAAAAATATGCGAATACATGAATACGTGAACCCCTGTGGACTCTTCATACATACATAGGCTTATGCCCTAGGTATGACTTACTTAAAATGAACAAGTTTATGCATTACATTCTTAAGAATAGGTCAATTCCCAAGCTAAGAATTCTTCTACTGTTGTAGTACAACATATATTTTAGTCCGGAGAATATTGTAGAAGATAAGCACAGTTCCTAAGAATATCCACCAGTAATAAGAAGAGCAATTGAACTAGCAGATTCCTTTAGAAGTAAAGTGACGTCAATAGAAAAAAAGCCCCCAAAAAAAGACAAGACAAGAATATCACGTCAATGTACCTTGTGCAGAGTAGTTACTACAATATACAACATTATAGATGATTGTGTTGATCCGCAGAAAAGTCCCCCACAACGATCAACCCAACACCAACCACACAGATTCAACCACCTTACACTCCAACAACCACCCCCACCCTCAATATCAAAATCAAAAATGCCCCCAAAATCCCAAGACCAGGCCGATGACAAGCGCCAAGCCGCCAGAGAAGTCATCGATATCCTCCAGGAGATCTCCGACTTGCTGGTGTGTGCTCACCCCCAGACTGAACTAGACATGATTCAGGATTCAGGATTCCTAGTCCATGTCGTCATTCTCTCTTCTTTACAAAAAGAAAACAATACGCTATAGCCCCCAAAACTGACATGATGAACAGAATACAAACCTGGACCGAACAGAGCTGTCGCTTTGTGTGTCTCTCATTGAAAACGGGGTCAACCCCGATGCTTTGGCGGTACGCGTTTCCCCCACGAGATTGGGATCAAATTTCAACAATATAGCTCTCTGCACGCGTTATTTGGCTTTTAAAAGTGCCTAGTAGCTGACTCTACTTTACAGACTGTCATCAAGGATCTGCGCAAGGAGACTGGTTCAAAGCGCGTGGGTAATGCTCCCGCCGTGGAGTAATTGCTTTGGAGAGTCTGTGTGGATTTAAAAAAGAGTTACATGTTAACCATATCGGTGCATTGAAGGAGATCTGTTGTTTGTTCTGTTTTGGCGTTGACACTGTGTATTTGTTACTGTACGGGCCGGAGATATACCCTTTTGTTTTGTTGTTTTCCGGTACAAATACAATTTCAATTTGGCTTGGGTTTATGGAGACATTAGAATGGTTGGAAAACGTCTTGGGCTACCTCAACTAGGTATCGTAAACTCGGGGAGGTGGGTAGCGCATAGCAAGGTGAGTTGGCAGAGTAGAACGATAGGGGAAATAGGTATGATCATGGGCTGGGAGGAAACGATCCAATGCGGAAAGGCAATAAGTGCTTCAGATAACAGTGGGGATATTCAAATTCCAATCATTTGCAATTATTTTGACTCGTCGGGCTTGCTCGCGCCCTTGGTCTCCTGGTCCTTAGAGGGACCCACTTCGTCAGACACTGACTCGACAGTAGCGTGCTTGTGCTGATCGCCCTCCGGGCCAGTGGTTTGCTCCTTGGTCTTAATTTCCTTCTCATCATCGCTATCGCCGAGGCTGAATGGGTCGTTCTCCGCGACGGGTGAAGGCTCGACGGTGGACAATGGTTGCCATTTGCTCGCCTTGCTGCCTGTTGAGCTGAGGCGTTTGGATGGCGTGGGGGAATCGTAAAGGTTGTCAATCTCGGTGGGTGGTCCATCCTGGAAAGATACCTTGCGTCTGTCTGGCGAAGGAGACGCGGAGGGTTTAAAGCTGGATTGGCCCGGACGAGGGGGGCGAGCCGGGGGAGCTGTGCGCAGTTAGCAAAACCTAATAATATACCAAACTTGAGGTAGTTGTTTACCTTCGCCATCCCTCAACTCGAGAGCAGAGAAATCATCACCAAGAACTTGGGGATCCGCGTCGTAGCGCTCACGATCTCCACTGCGACGGCCCATATCACCACTGCGTCGGGGCCGGGCATGGGCAGGAGTCTCTCTTTGGTTCTGGCTAGGTTCCTCGTCCAAATCATCTCCATCAATCCTCTTCTTCAGGTTTGTGACCCATGAGTTAACTTTATTCTGTGTGTCCAAGAAGCCCTTACGGAGGTTCTCGCGGATCACAGGTAGATCATCTGTAACACCCAATTAGCATGAGCTTATTCGGCCAGCCACCACATAGCGCATACCATCAAAGAAGCTGTATTCTCTCTCATCCTCCTCCTCGCTTCCTCTAGGTCGCTGGTATCGGGGGTCACTCTCCCAGCCTGGGGGCGGTGCACGACGTCCCGTCGCATTGTAGTGCTCAGATAGTTGACGTGCATACATCTCATCGGCTTCCAGTTGTCGCTGTGCAGCGGTGCTCTGTTGGGTTGGGCGCGGCGGCTTTGGCGGTGGTGTCATTTCCTCTTGAGCCTTGGGATCGGTCATACCTGCAAGCCGAGGTCTGGTCAGCGCATACTCATTTCATAAATAGTATATTCTCCACGAACCCAGGAGGGCATTGAACGCCCGTTCGACATTCCAATTGCTTGCGGTCAAGACCGCTTTGATGACGCCAGGCTCGATGCTCGGAAATGCCTCCCTAAGGGTGTTCTCTGACTGTTCTCTCGGGTTCAGGGGCCGGGGCGGCTTTGGCGGGGCTGCCTCGGCGGCAGCTGGCTGAGCAGCGACAGGGGAGGAAGTAACAACTCCGCTCTCCTGGGGTTCGTCGTCAAAGTCCATCGGGCGCGCGGTAGTTGGCGACTCGGCTCGGGGGCTGTTAGGGGAATTAAGGGCAGCCAAGGGCCTGCTGGGAGTGTTCTGTGTATGAACGTGAGCCTCATGCGATAATAAATGATATCCGGTTGGAAAGTAAACATACCATCTTGTCCTCCTCTGACATCTTGGGGTATCTTCAGGACCTAATAGAGTATTGAAAGGGACTGGAGAGAAATTCAGAAGAACAGTGTTGCCTGAGAATGTCTGAGGGCAGAACATATCGGGGAAGCTCCAAGTGACGTGGGGCGCACGTGATAGCGGGCGAGCGAGCGTTATACAGATCGCCCTGGATGTTTCTGCGAGAACTCCGACGATCTCCAAATTGCCACTCTGCAAAGCGCTTGACATTTCAGAATGGCCCAGATCCAATTTGGTTTATTTTAACACCTGGGCTCAAATCCAGCGGAGTTCGTTCTCGGCTAAAATTCGGTCTAAAATGGCCTCAGAACAGGAGCTCTCGACCTCTTTCATTCCAGCCCTGTATAAACCGGCTGCTTTACTGCCTATCGCACGTCATAAGAAGAACCTGCTCTATCTGGTTGAAAATTACCCTGTCACTATCGTGGTGGGCCAAACAGGTAGTGGGAAAACAACTCAGCTTCCGCAGTATCTAGACCAGGCAGGATGGTGCGAGGATGGGAAGATCATTGCCGTTACACAGGTGAGCACTGATCCCATCATACTCTAAATTAAGTAGCAACTAACCCTATTCCAGCCCCGCCGGGTGGCTGCTACAACGGTTGCAACGCGAGTAGCTGAAGAGATGCGATGCAAAGTCGGTGAAGAGGTGGGCTACTCCATCCGATTTGAAGATTTGACATCTCCTGCAACAAGGATCAAATTCTTGACAGATGGAATGCTGCTCAGAGAAGCCCTGGTTGATCCTCTACTTTCGCGGTATTCAGTTATCATGGTCGATGAGGCACATGAAAGATCTCTCAGTACCGATGTGCTCCTTGGGACTCTAAAGAAGATCCGCAAGAGGCGCCCTGAACTTCGCATTATTGTTAGTAGTGCAACCCTGCAAGCAGAGGATTTTCTTCGTTTCTTCGCCGGCGAGGAGTACCAGCCCGAGGCAGAGGCGGCGGATTTGGGTGGAAGCGTTGGTCGGATCATCAGTCTGGAAGGACGAATGTATCCAGTCGACATGCTGTTCCTTGACTCTCCGGCAGAAGATTACATAGAGCGAGCAGTCAAAACCGTCTTTGATATTCATACACAAGAACCAGAAGGCGATGTACTTCTCTTTTTGACTGGCCGGGAAGAGATCGACACTGCGATCCAGTTGATATCCGAAAGAGCGGCAACTCTCCATCCAAAGGCCCCCACTCTGCTTCCGCTACCGCTTTATGCTGGACTCACCACGGAACAGCAAATGTATGTCTTCGAGCCGACTCCAGAAAACACCCGGAAGGTCATCGTCTCGACCAACATTGCCGAGGCTTCGGTCACAATCGACGGGATTGTATATGTGATTGATTCCGGCTTCGCCAAGCTCAGAGCATACAATCCCAATACTGGTATCGATACATTGACTGCAGTGCCGATATCAAAAGCATCCGCCACCCAGCGAGCTGGCCGCGCTGGAAGAACGAAGCCAGGGAAATGTTTCCGTCTGTACACGCAACAAGCGTTCGAGCAGATGCCGGAAGCAACCGTACCCGAAATCCAGCGATCAAATCTCGCACCGGTCATTATGCAGCTTAAAGCACTGGGCATCGACAACATCGTCCGGTTCGACTTCTTGACACCTCCGCCGGCAGAACTCATCATTCGTGCACTTGAGCTTCTGTCTTCTCTCGGTGCGGTTGACGACTATGCCAAACTCACGAAACCGCTTGGAGTGCGGATGGCAGAAATTGCTCTGGATCCTATGATGGCCAAAGTTCTTCTCACCGCTCCATCTTTCAATTGTTTAAGTGAAATCCTCACAATTGCGGCCATGGTCAACCTCCAGGGTACAGTGTGGGTTCAGCACTCTGGGGACAAAAGATCTGCGGAGACCCACCGGCGAAAGTTCGCCGTTGAAGAGGGCGATCATTTGACGTACCTGAACGTGTACCAAGCCTTTGTCACCAAGGGGAAGAAAGACTCAAAATGGTGTCGCGACAACCTCTTGAATTACCGGGCACTGTTACGCGCAGTGAGCATCCGAGGCCAATTAAAACGGTATCTAGAACGCTTTGGCATTCAAGTCGACGAGACACTTTCATCCCGTCATGGCGCAGCCGATTTGAGCAACCAGCCGGAGCAGATTCGGCGGTGTCTTACGACGGGCTATTTTGCTCACGCAGCGAAGATGCAACCGGATGGAACTTTTAAGACTGTCAGCGGTGGTCTGACTCTTCATGCTCACCCCACCTCGCTGATGTTTGTAAGTGCTCATGGATTTTGCGTGGGAAAGTACATGTTTGGTTTGCTGACTTGAATATAGAACCGGAAAGCCGACTGGGTCATATTCCATGAGATAATGCAAACAGGTGAAAAAACATATATCCGCGATGTCACTAAGATCGAGAAGAGTTATCTGCTGGAGTATGCTCCGGATTATTACCGAGTCAGGCAATATTAACAGCTGGAATTTAGCTACAGAGAAGGACCATCATGTACAATAATACCCCGGAGTTTAAGGAGACTGTGGAATTGAGATATAGTATGTTGGTTGCATTTTATAGATCGAGGGAAAACTAAGGGCTGTAAAGAGGCAGAGACAATCTGGGCCACTGTACAGTGATATATTCAGGTATAGTGTCTACATTGTAAAGTTGGAATACAGGAAAAGAATAAATCACTTCAAACAATATGATCTCTTAAGACTACTAACTACCTAAGTATCACTTTATTTCTCTGGAGTAACGACGTCACGGGAGTGGAGAGCTTCCCAAACACCTTTCAACTTCAAATCTCCAAATCCATTTTTTCTTACCCATATCTTGTACAACTTATCAAATTTACATCAACATCTTGCAATGTCAGGGCACCATCATGATCACGATGGCCACTGCCATGGCGAAGATCACGACCATACCAACGATATCACTCCAGCAATCCAATCTCTCCTCTATTCTCAGATCAATTTCGACCTGATCACAACCCTGAATGGTATGCATGAGCCCCATGAGCACCAGACAACTACTGGTGACAAGTCCTGATTTTCGACAGAGACCACCCCAAACTCTGGCGCATCCATCGTCAAGAAAACCTGGGCCGAGCGACTAAACGACCAGCCCGAACTTGAGAGCGATGCCGACGAACAGCTGCTCATGACCATCCCGTGAGTCTCACTCATTCCAGATCTATCCTATGATTTCTAGTAGCTGTTCATCCCCCTCGCAACGCGTCACGAAAATCCCAAACCCCCACCAATCTTACCCCTCACCCGTTATCGCCAACCCCAAAACTAATCCGAGCTTCTACACAGCTTCAACGGCCAAGTCAACGTCCACTCCCTCCTCCTGTACACAGCGCCTACAAACTCTGCCCCAAAGACAGTAAAGCTGTTCAAGAACCGTGACGATCTGGATTTCTCAACCGCATTGGAGTTGCACCCAACTCAAATTATCGAGGTCCCGCAGCCTGTACCCGGCGCCGATGTCTTTGAATTGCCGTTGAATCGTGCCCATTGGAACGCGACTACCTCTGTCACGCTTTTCTTTGAGGATAATTGGAGTGATGGCGAAGAGGATGTTACTAAGGTTGGGTATGTAGGCTTTAAGGGGCAGTTTATGAAGTTAACCCGGGAGCCGATTAATTTCCTCTATGAGGCTGCGGCGAACCCTCAGGATCATGTCTCTATTCCTGGTGTTAGTGATGTTGGTGGCAGGGTTATGCCTGGACAGTAGATAGGGTTCTTCGTCGGAGGTTTCTTTGGAAGGGATGAACATGACTCCGTGTATGTTGGTTGGGGTTGATAGGTCAGTCATGATGATTAACGACAATACCACTCCACTACTATGTATTTCTACATAGATTTTATTGATTTGTTTTGTGGTCTTGAATCTAGTCAAGTGAGCTCTTATATTGAGTATCATTTGTAAAACCTCGGAATGAGGATGTCATAATCTATAGGCCATGGATTTACAACAAGCAATAGAATCAACCGCTAACGCCATGGACACATGAAATCTACAAGTAACGTAGGCAACAAAAACAAACAAGCCCCAACGCCACAAATGCTCTGGATCAATAAAATGCAATGCTTGGTGCTGTGCAACGAGGACCCAACATATCTCCCCTACTGAGCAGGCAAAGCCGTCCGAGTCTGAGCCTTAGCCTTGGTTCTTTGAGTCAACTCTGGCACCACCTCTTCAACAGGCAGATCAGCAGTAGGCGGACTTGGTAGTACGACATCATCAGGCAGGATTTCAGGACCAGCAAGTTCCCGCTGCAGAGCCTCCAGCTCATCCTCGACCTCATCCTCATCTTGATTCGTCAAATGGCCCGCCAGCATCTGGCTCACCTCCTATAACAACCGTTAGCAAAACCGAACCCTACTCATAACTCCAATCCCAACGTCCTGCGAAAGAACATGAGACAAAAACGAGGGACATACCTCCTGATAAGCTCTCGCTTCCTCGGTCTCCCCCATCAATCTCTCAACACCCTCAATACCACCCATCTCCTTATTGATAGTCTGCAGCACCTTCGTCCCCTGCTGCAATCCAAACAACACGTCCTTCTGCACAAGCGCAAACTCCACCTGCCCAGTCAACTGCTCCAACTGCGCAAGTTGCCCGTCTGTCTTCTCAAGGAGTGATTCTTGGTATTTCTTGCGTCGGAGGGCAAGCAGTGCTCGCCGCCGATCATTGCGCGCGAGACATTCCTTGGCGATTTCCGTTTCGCGGTCTGTGAGGACGGTTATTCGTCGCTGATATTGGTGCAGTCTGTCGCGTTGGTTTTTGAGGTCGAGAATTGCCCTGCAGATACCATGGGTTGTTATTAGCTGGAAACATACTATTGCGTTCCTTGGATGGGCGTGCTGGGTGGGGATGGGGGGGGGGGGTCTCGTGAGGAGAACAATAGTATGCTCTGACAGACAGGATTGAGGATGGGTTATGGATATTGTATGTATCCAATATACAGCAGTCTGCACTCACCGATCCTGGGCAGAGATCTTCTGCGAACTACTCGAGTTTCCCATGTTGTTGAAGTGAAGGGAGAAACCAGCTCCATATGTAGATGCGGGCCTAGACATGAATGACGTTATGTAACGGGCCCGTAATTACCTGTAATTTTCAGTCGATCTTTCAAATGTTCCCATCTCCGAAATTTCGGGCCCGCGGCCTTTTTTTTTTGCACAACCATATCAAATCATGCCTGCTAGGAAGGGAGGCAGGCCGACCCTCAGTCAGGGTCTGGACCGTGAGGTATGTATCCAAAATTGAGTCTTGTTGGCTTTGACTTACCCCGAAAAACAGGTCTACCAGATCGTGCGCAAGATTATCGACGACCAGCCCGAGACTGGGCGCATCCGACTATCGGTCCCAGCGATTTATGACACAATTAAGAAATCAAACTCAAGCTTGAACCGGAAACCGAAGAGACTCATTGAGGACAGTCTTGAGCGGGTGTTGGAGGTTGTCAAAGCCGATATGGGTGAAGATGATGAGGATTCTATGGAGGGGGACTTTGAGGGACTCGAGGAGCCTGCCGCTACGGTACGTTATGCACTGCGCATATTTTGCTTCAATATGGGACAGAGGTTCTAATTGGAATTGCCATATCAGGAACCCAATGGAATGAACCAGAGTGTCGTCGGCTCGTGGGCAACAACGAAGGCCAAAAAGACCGCCGAATCCACCGCTAGCACCCCGGCACCCACCTCCTCCAAGAGAAGAACGCATGGCGGAGAATCTGTCTCTAAGCGACGCAAGGCTGAGCCCGCGGATCGTTCGCCACCAACACATGTCAGTCTCGCCGATTTGGGTGGACTGGATGATGTTGTTCAGGAACTTGGAGACTTGGTCATTCTACCCATGACCCGGCCGCAGGTCTATTTATCATCAAACGTGCAGCCGCCTCGCGGAGTATTGCTGCATGGTCCCCCGGGCTGCGGTAAGACTTTGATTGCAAACGCTTTCGCAGCGGAGCTGGGTGTGCCCTTCATCTCAATCTCTGCGCCTTCGGTCGTGTCAGGAATGTCGGGTGAATCCGAGAAAGCCCTGCGCGAGTACTTCGAAGAGGCCAAGCGTCTTGCTCCCTGTCTCATCTTCATTGACGAGATTGATGCCATTACGCCAAAGCGCGAGAGCGCCCAGAGGGAGATGGAGAAGCGAATTGTCGCCCAGCTTCTGACATGCATGGACGAGATTGCCCTTGAAAAGACAGACGGAAAACCTGTTATCGTACTCGCCGCAACCAACCGCCCAGACAGTCTCGATGCCGCTCTGCGCCGCGGTGGCCGTTTCGATAAGGAAATCAACATGACTGTGCCCTCAGAGCCAGTCAGAGAACAGATCCTACGTGCACTCACCCGCAAAATGCGTCTAGCAGACGATATCGACCTCAAGACACTAGCTAAACGAACCCCCGGCTTCGTGGGCGCCGATCTCAACGACCTCGTCTCGACCGCTGGCTCAGCCGCCATCAAGCGGTACCTCCAAATCCTCAAGTCGAACAGCGGCGAAGAAATGGAGATGGAAATCGAAGGCGAAGACGATATCAGCCCGCGAGTTCGTGAACTCCGCCGTCTCATCAGCCACGCCAAGGAAACCCCCATCGGCGATGAAACAGAAGTCGTCCTCGTCTCCAACGCAGACTTCTTCACAGCCCTCCCCAAGATCCAACCCTCCTCCAAGCGCGAGGGCTTCGCCACAATCCCCGACACAACCTGGGCCGACATTGGTGCCCTCGGTGGCATCCGCGACGAGCTCGTCACCGCTATCGTCGAACCAATCAAGAACCCAGATATCTACGCCAACGTCGGTATTACCGCGCCGACGGGTGTCCTCCTCTGGGGCCCGCCCGGTTGCGGTAAAACCCTCCTCGCAAAGGCTGTCGCCAACGAGTCCCGCGCAAACTTCATCAGCGTCAAGGGTCCCGAACTGCTCAACAAATTCGTCGGTGAGTCTGAGCGCGCTGTTCGCCAGGTCTTTGTCCGCGCCCGCTCCTCCGTGCCCTGTGTTATCTTCTTCGATGAGCTCGATGCCCTCGTGCCCCGCCGTGATGATACGCTCTCCGAGGCCTCCGCCCGTGTTGTCAACACACTCCTCACTGAGCTCGATGGTCTCGGCAGTAGTCGCCAGGGTATTTATGTCATCGCCGCTACTAATCGGCCTGATATTATTGATCCTGCTATGCTGCGTCCTGGTCGTCTTGAGACCCTTCTCTTTGTGAACTTGCCTACGCCGCTCGAGCGTGTTGATATCTTGCAGACCCTTCTCCGGAAGTTGTCTATCGAGTTTAGTGAGGATCTGCGCAAACTCGCTGAGGAGTGTGAGGGCTTCAGTGGTGCTGATTTGGGCAGTCTGTTGCGTCGTGCTGGTTACTCTGCTATCAAGCGTCGCGATAGTATTAAGTTCATTGACTTTGTTGCTGCTAAGTCGTTTGTTCGGCCTAGTGTTACGGACTTGAGGAAGTATGAGAAGCTCAGGAGGGACTGGAGTGGTGGTGTGGTCTGATTTTGGGGTTGGTTTGTATATGTACTTCTCTTGGGATATACATCTATACATATTTAGATCTAGAGTTTTCCTTTTTTTTCTCCCATTTTTTCTTGCTTGGGATGATGGACATAGATACCTTGAACATTTACTATTTGATTGAATATTGAATAATTCATTTCTATATCCCTTCGACTACTCCTGAGACAAGAATCCCAAGATCTATTCTGATATGATACGAAGTAGAAAATGTTAAAGAAACAACTTTTTTGCAAGATAACTATACAAAAGGAAGATTATGCACAAAAAATAAATAGAGAAAAACGCCCAGAAAAATGTCAGACATCATGCAACGGCATCTCAAGATTACATCCACAAGCGACAAGTTCCATCGGCACCAGCACTGACAGCCCACGCCTCGCGCGGGTGCCAGTCGATATCCAAGACACCCAGCTCGCCAGTAATCTTGTGGCCCTTGAGAACTTTGAGCGGCACGATGGTAGCATTGCTGAGCATATCTCCAGTGACGCTGCCGTGGAAGATCTGCAGGGATCCATCGTCGGAGGCATCCGCGAAGAGCGGGTAGCGGCCGCTGGGGTGGAACTTGACGGCGCGGATAGCCTTGCGGTGGTAGCGGAGGGTCTTGTAGGGACGCTGGGAGAGGTCGAGATCGTGCCAGAGCAGACGACGATCGTACGAGCCGATGATGATGTTGTCGCCGCCGGACGCGCTCGAAGAAGTCGGGTGGATGTCGAAGGACGAGATCCAGCGTGCACCAGGCTGCAAGATCTTGACGAGGAGCTGGCGCGAGAGGTCGTATGCGCGGATCGAGCGCTGGTTGGCAACGAACAGGATGGGTTTCGACGGGTGGAAGTGGGCGGTCTGGGGGGACCACCGCCCTTTAGGCGGCGTCGGAAGGGGAATTGCGTCAGGTGCTTGCTGACTGTGTGGATGGAAATTGCGACGGAGGCGGGTGTCGAGGCGCCCGAGCACACTGTGACGAAGTAGTCGCCGCGGCGGTGCCAGGAGATCGTCTTGGGCACGTAGCGGAGGGGAATGACGACGCACACACCGGCATCCACGAGAGCGGACTCGGGACGGATCCAGGTTGGGGGCGTGTTCTTCTTGCCTTCCTCTGAGGCACTGGGGGCCGGTCGAGAGGCGGCGAAACCCCAGCCTGCGTCGAGGAGATCCAGACTGGCCTTCTCGATTTCGGGGTCCACGATCGGAGGAACGGCGAGGAAGATATCGTCTCCTGCGGTGGCAGCGAGGATGACGGCATCCTTGCCCGGACGCCAGCGGACAGTGTTGACCGCCTCGTCATCGCTGAGCTTCACGCTCCACAGTTGGCGACCTGTGAGGAGTTCCCAGACACGGACGGTACCATCGTCGCCACCAGTAGCCAGCCAGATTCCAGTTGGATCCACGTTGACAGAGCGCACACGGCCCTTGTGTCCGCGGAAGACTGTGGCACAAGCAGTGGGGAAAGGCTTGAGCTCCTCAGGGCTGGGAAGCTTGGGTAGGAGACTCTCAGGGTCGATGTTCAGCTTGCTGCGGCGCACACGCGGAGCAAGGTAGAGATCCAAGCAACGCTCGAACTTCTCCTGGACGAAGTTGTCGTATCCAGGAACTCTGCGCAGGGAGCCGAAGTCGCTGGGCAGGTAATCCTTCTCGCGATCCTCGGGATCTGTCTGCTCCCATTCCTTGCGTTCCTTGTTATCGGGCAGGTACTCAGCAGGTGGGTGGTAACTCTCCTCGTAACCAGGGGGTGGGAGTTTGGGCGCCGGGATGTGCATGACGTGATCAGGTCGCTCAACTTCATCAGCCCACAGGTCGTAGTTGATGAGTTCCTCCTCCTTGTCTTCCCTGTCCTCTGGCGCCTTGTAAGGAAGAATGCGGCCCTCGCGGATGGCCTTGACAAGCTTCATCACACGCTTCTGCTCGTGCTTGGATGGCACGAAACGGCGCTTGGGCTCGGGGGCGGCGCTCAGTGGCATGATCTCCTTTTGGCTGCTGAACCATTCCACCAGAGGCTCATATGGGTCGTAGCCCTCGGAAGGAACCTCGTTCATCTGCACCTTGCGGAGCAACTCCAATTCTTCTTGGCTGAGCTCCAGAGGCTTGCCGGTCTTGGGGTCAGTCAGACCGGTCCAGCCCTTGGGAATTTCAATGCTGTCCAACAACGCATCCAGGGCCTCGCCCTTGGCAGGACGCATAATCTTCTTTCCATTGATGTCGTAACCAATGTGGGGATATTCGTCGTAGAACTTCAGGGGGATGTCGCCAATGGTGTTGGCATTTTCATCCACCTCGGAGAGTTCAGAGTTGTCGTCTGGGTGAATTTCATCCCAGAGGTAGCGATCGTTTCCGTTGGCGTCCTTCACAATGCGGAAGTTGGGTTCACCGGCAGCTGGCTTAATTTCCTCTGTATCAGAGGGGATCTCGTCGCTGTCCAATTCCTCTTCTCCATCTTCCGAGTCACTGAAGTCGTCGACTAGCTCGACTTCCGAGTCGCTGTCGTCGTCCTCGCTGTCCGAAAGATCCTTGGAGTTGTCCGACAAGGCTCCATCGAGGTTGCCTTTGCTCAATTCGTCACCGGAAAAGACACCAGCTTCCTCCTCGACATCGCGAGTGACAGCCTTGCGCTTCTTTGAAGCCGCCTTGGGGTTCATGATGCCGTTCAGCGGGTGTTGACTTGTTGCGGTAGATCCATGGTTTTTTTTTTTAGGATAATTTCTCGCCGTGCTCACCGCCCACATGACCGCCCCCATCTTATCGGGTGGGCCTAGTTATCTATGACTTAGCCAATGTTTTACTTCCAAGGTTCCAAGGAATGTTTTTTAACTATTGAAGGGCTCTTTTGATCGAGAGTCGATTTTCTGAATCATTGTCAAGCAATGTCACTCCTGACTGAGTATGAGGGAGGGATTCCTTTGCCTCTTACGAATGATTTGTCAGAGCCAAAAAGACATGCAGCATGCGACGAGTGTAGTAAGTCTCACAGGCTGATGTAACGCAACCCTCACTAACCAGTTCGGCAGGAAAGCGGAAGCTCAAATGCTCCGGGGAACCAGCAGGCTGTTCGCGATGTACCAAACAGTCACTCTCTTGCAACTATTCCATACAAAAA
Source organism: Penicillium samsonianum (assembly GCF_028829775.1). Classification (NCBI taxonomy): domain Eukaryota; kingdom Fungi; phylum Ascomycota; class Eurotiomycetes; order Eurotiales; family Aspergillaceae; genus Penicillium; species Penicillium samsonianum. The sequence goes on along the minus strand of NW_026643260.1, from coordinate 683,827 downwards.
CAGATGGGCCGGCCGCCCAAGAAAAGGACGCGGACAGACGATGAGGGGGCCGACTTTCCAGTGCTATCGGGGGCCGAAATTTGGCCCAGCCCAGAGGACTCGCAACAATCTTCACTAGGGATGAGTCCAGACACAGTCACCTTCCCTGACGCCGATCATCTTTGTCCGCAATTATTCTGGCGGCCTGGTATGACCACGAATTTGCCACAGTCCCAGCCCGCAGATCTATTGTCAGGTTATGAAGACCACAACCATACCTGGAGGCCAGACCGTCTGAAACAGCCAAACCTTCCCGTTCCTGCATCATCTTCCCCTTGGCCTGATTTCTCGGCTATCTCCGAAGCCACGGCCATGCCAATGCCATTCCCCAACCCTCCAACTTTCCCTTTGACGCCGCACTCCCTCCCGCTGTCTCCTGCTACCTCCATTTCCTCCGACTCCACAACGTCTGGGTGTCCGTGTTTATCATACCTCTACCTATCCCTCAGCCACATGACATCAATATCCTCCTTCCCCGTCAACTCCCACACTCTATGCTCGCTATATATCGCTGCACGAACAGCACGAGACGTGATCCGCTGCCAAGTTTGTCCCAAGGTCTTTGCAACGGGCCTCCAAAATATTATGTTCATAGGGACTCTATTAACTGTCGTCGCGGACTCGTGGCTGCGCGTCTCGCAAGCCGACGCTGTCGAACTGGGGATGCAGTCCGCGCCTCCACAGTACGTGTCTGAGGTGCTCCAAAGCCCTAATCCAGCACAAGTTTGGAAATCATGGCTCCACCAAGTTGTTCGTCGCGCTGTCATTGGTGGTCCCGTTGGGGCAGGTGCTATGATTCCTTGTTCTGAGCAGCCCGATCTGCTGTCCATGATTATGGAAATCGAGAATCGACAACGCCGCTGGCATGAACCTGGGCAACATCCACTTGGACAGTGGAACCCAATGTCCATGTCGGACTCGGCTCAGTCACAAGATCAGGATGATCCCGGTGAAAAGGAGTTTTTATGTCTTCGTGTGGTTGGAAGTGCCAGAGAAGTGATCAAACACTTCAACTTCGATCCTTCAGAATATCCCGAGGGCGTTGAGCCGGTCACTACAACCAACAAAGCGCATACGGGAGCAGATCATGCTTGAAAATCTTAGTTTATTAAGCCTTGGGTTCCGTTGTCTGATTTCTACACTTCGAATATGTCCGAGACTATGTGGAGTTTGTTATATACCATTCGGCATCAGATATTATACAATTCTACATTGCTTCGCTGGTACGAAGCTAGATTGATATGTCATTGACCATTTCATTAATTTTTGTTGTACAAGCATCAAGTCAGAGTGAAATGAGCCCAATTGTTCCTCGAATGCCTGTCCATGTAGATGACGCCGGACCATGTGGATATGTAACAAGAAGACTGCATCGAAAAAGCGAAAAGAAAAAGAACATGTGAGAGAAGTAGAACGATACAAGCTCACTCGTCGTCCTCGTCGTCCACCACGTAGCGGTTCTTCTTTCGGGCAGGAGGTGTACCAGCCCTGGCTTGAGGCTCTGGCTTGCTACGGGCAGCTTTCGCAGGTGCAGCCTCCACGTCATCTTCACCTTCAGCGTCCATGTCTTCATCTTCCAGCTCCTCTTCTTCGTCTTCGGCTTCTTCCTCAAGTTCCTCATCGCTGCCAACCAAGAATCCATCGTCCTCGTCGTATTCGTCTTCTCTGTTACGGGCACCACGAGAGTAGTCCTCTTCGTCATCGGTGTAGATCTCGCCGCGGCGGTTTTGGCGGCGAGGCTTGGCACGCGGACGAGTCGTAAGCAAACCGCCATCTTCAAGACCACCGACACTAAGACCGCTAGGACCAGTGCGAGTAGCGCCATGGCGGCGACCGCGGTCGGCCTCGCGATCAGCGAGCTGCTGGCGACGACGCTCAGCCTTGATAGCTTCCTTCTCCATCATTTCGGCACGTCTTCCAGCCAACTCGGGATCCTCTGTTAGTTCATAGCGCGGCGCAGTGCCAGCTGCAGTTTGCTTGCTGCCACGAGCAGCAGCAGCTAATTGATCTTGCAGTCGCTGAACGGCATCGTCCGTCTCCAACGTGGTCGGGAGAATAGTCAGACCTTGGGTGATATGTGAGGTCAACCGGAAAACTTGGGCTGTTTCCAGCCCGGCTGCGAGATAAACGTGGGAGTCCAGCTTGTGGTCATAGTCGCCGGACTTGGTGAGAGGTGCGAGAGGTTTAGATGCGATACGGTATTGCTCAAGGGGGGCAGAGGCGAGTTGAAGAGTAATGGAACCATCCTCCCATTTGATCATGCGGGCATTGGACTGCAAAAGAGACTCATCTGCAGGATCCTTGCGCCAGCATAGGGAGGTAGCAGCTGTCTGGTAAGGGGGTGGGACGTAAGTCTCGGGGTTGAATTCTTCTCCTTCGATTGAGAGGAAATCCGGCACACGCATTGTGTAGATCTGTTACCAGAAGTTAGATCAACATCAATGGTTTCAAGGTAGAGGGTCGTCCTACCTCTCCATCGTTGGTCAATGGCACCGGTGCCCGAGCAAGATCCTGGTCAGCAACATTGACTTCCTGCTGCTCCTCGGCCACATCATCCATTCGGTCTTCGCGCCGGTCATAGCGGTTTTCATCGTCACCTGAGTCAAGCTGTTCATCGTCCAGATTGCGGTGGGGTCTAGCAATATATCAGTATCTAGCTTTTGTCGCTTTAATTTGGTTTGCATACTCGGTGTCATCGAGTCCGCCCTCTCCGTCCGATCCGAAGAGATCATCGCCTTCATCCATTTGGTCGGCGCCAGAATCATTGGCATTGCTGTGCGCAGGGCTCTCATTGCCATTGCTGGGGCGTCGGACGCCCTCCTCATCGGAGGACATGGTGTATGGAATTTATGGACGTTGCAAGGTCGTAGATATGTGGAGGTGCGAGTGACGATAAAGAGGGGATTGAAGGTGTCCTTAGTATTATACTGGGAGTAAGCGACGCGATATGTCGTCGATAGTGTATTGACAATTGTACTTATCGGCCATTCACGACGGAGCTTCCATAATTCAATTGACGCGCGGGACTATAAATTCTCCGACTCCGGACCAAAACAGGACTAGTGTGTCGATGGCCCAGACCAAAAGGGGATCCTCAACGTGTGGGCATCTCACCGTCTCGTCCCTCATCCCCGTTATTTTCTTGATTTGAAGCATTGCAGATCAATTTCAAGATGGCGACCTTCTTCCAGAGCGTGTAAGTTATGTTGCGCCATTGTGGACTTGTTGCAATCGGCTGTTCAATCTCCCTTCTACCTTTACCCCCTCATACTGCACGAAGAATCCCCCGGCGCCACAAATACAAAGGAGCATTCTATTATCCAAAGTCTAATATCCTCCCTGGCGCCTCCTCCTGTTGTTCACATCTACCCCTACTTCTTTTATATATTCCTACTTCATTCTCAAACAGCTATACCTCACCACGATCACCCGCTAACTCTATCTTTGAATACAGTCGCCAAGGATTTGGCCGGGGAGGAAACAACAAGAGCAACAATCCCCCCAAAAGCCCAGCACAGACCTCTACTCCCCAGCATCAAGCCACCATGTCGAATTCGCCCTCGATTTCCAGCAGTCTGTCAGTGGAGACTCAAGCGAACGACCCCGAGGGACCCAAATACTTCTTCCAGGAGAAGTATGCCCCGCTGAATGTGAGGGGCAACTTCTTGACCCTCTGTGCTTGCCCGAAGAATGTGGAGCTGGGCGAGTGGCTGGCTCACCAGAGTAAGCAATGTGGAAGCTTATCTTGAGAGCGCGGAGACTAATGTGTTTCTGCTTTAGTTGTTGAACAATATCGTCTACTCCACGGCATGCTCCAGGTTATCCAGGAGGTGAATAGTGTGACCGGTCTACCTATTTGCAATGAAAACACTTGTCCAACAATGTCCGCTGGACGGTATGTGGAGTATGGCGGGGTAAATTATGAACCGAGCTAACGATTCCAAAGGCTGACCTATACCTGGCTTGTTGACGGCCGCGCCGCCAAAATCTCCGCCCCGAAGTTCATCAACCGCGTCGAGAAATGGATCGTCAGCAAGATCCACGACCCTGTTATGTTCCCTACCGAAAAAGTCAACGGCACTCCTGAGACTTCTGCCATCAAAGAGGCCAATGGCGCATCAACAACTCCTTCCGACCCCGCCAACCCGGATGACTGGATTGGCAAGTCCAGTGGCTTCCCGCCGACCTTTTACAAGGACTGCCAGGGTATCATGAAGCAGATGTTCCGCTGCTATGCCCATCTGTACCACGCTCATTGGCTCAACCCCTTTTGGCACATTAACAAGCACGATGTCCTGAACATGTGCTTCGTTCACTTCGTGACGGTCTCCAAGTACTACGGGCTTGTGTCCGATAAGGAGATGGAGCCCATGCAGCCCTTAATTGAGCTGTTCATCAAGCAGCAACGGGTTCCCCCAGAGGCGCTCAACGGCGGCCACTGGGCCCAGCAGGCCGCCACTTAAGCTCCACGGGTCTGGAGTTGCACCTTTTTGTTTTTACAATGACGACCATGACATGTCCGCTAACCTGGCGTTGGACCGCGATGTCTTTGCTAGTATTCTGCTTTCTCCTTCTACCATTTCCACAAAAAAAAATGGGCGAATTTGCGATGATATGACACAGAGCCGGGGCTTTGATTGAGCATTTAGCATGCGCTGTGAATTATTCTACTTGATGATCTTGCATATTTTCATCCAGCATCAGCTGGTCATTGCATGTTTTTTTATCTATTCATTGCAATACATTCATCTGATCATAATTCCATAGAGAGACCTGGGGTTGTAAATGATCCACTAGATGCATTCCATTCGTCTGGACCTTGTGACTCGAGTGTGCCTAGCGCTATAGAAGAAGTGAGCAGCCCCTAAGGCTTGGGGAGTAGTCATTCGTTGAGATGACCGTCTCCTAGCCGCTATGATTCAGCCGTGTACATCGTACTGTGAAGTATAGATGCTGTGAAACATAGCCAATTGACATAGGTCGATATTCGACCACACCAAATGCAGTAAAGCGCCCGCAAATAACAGTGACTGAAAGCCACTGACGCACTGGTGACAATGCTTTTGAAGATCTGAGCAGTCCAAACTAGCTTAAACATGCCGGCTGCGCGTAGATGACCCACGGAATTGGTCACAGATAGACCCCATCCCCATCCTCCCGGTCATTGGACTCTTGTCCTGCACCGGCCTCAGCCCCAGGCCCAGCCCCAGTCCCATTCTCAGTCCCATTTCCATTCGTCACTGGCACATCTGTCATAACATCCTGTTCCTTGTTGATCTTAAGCTCATCAAGCTCAATCCAAGGGTGTCCACGATTCTCGACCTCGGTCTTCAGCAGCGAGATCCGTTCATTCATGGACACCGCTACGCCCTCGTTCTCGGCCACATATCCCTCCAGCTCCTTCTTGTCTTCTTCCGAGTCGTTGCTTTCTGTTAAGAATGCGCGGAGCTCGGCATTCGAGCGGTGCAGGTGTGCGATGGAATTTGTAAGCTCGGAGACTTTGCTGTAGAGGACTGCGAGGGGCAGCTCTTTGATTGCCTCAGCGAAGGCTCCTGGGGTTATGGGGAGGGATTCAGTTGACATTTTGAGGGTTGTCTTGTGAGGGGTGGAAGGTAGAGTCGGGATCAATGCGGGCGATTTCCAGAGCTGTTTGGATTGTCGTTATCATGTTATCATCACGTGGGGTTTATAGATCAGATGTGGATGGCTTTGGGGCTCGCGGGGAGATGTTGAAGATTGGTTTGAGTATTGGTGTAAATTAAAGATGGATAGAAATTCTGATACTATTGTTCAAGGTAACCATATATTTAAAGAATGAACGAGATTTGAATGGTTCCTCTCACTCCTCCATCTTCTTGCTTTGTAGCTGCAATCGCGGTCTCGGAACAACTCTGCAGCCGCGGGTCCATTGATACCAAAAATATCCCCGAACAATCAACCACCACCCTATATTCCGTGGTCCTCTCCGAGCCCTCGCTTCAGTCACAGGATATGAGCAATGCGGTCTGGGCCGTATGGCGGGCTCCATGCCCAGGGCTCCGCACCTCCGTGCTTCCAGTAACATTCCGGCCTGCCAGTCGCGATCTCCGCATTACCCCATGGCGCAAGTACAGCACATCGCGCCATTCCATGTTGCCAATCCCGAACCTACTATCCCAGCTATTCACTCACCCGTCTCGGCCAACTCCAAACCCGATATCCCCACAACGATTCAACCCGTTCTCCACCCCCCGCCGTTTCAAACGTACATCCGCCGCATCTCCAAAGCCTAAGCCTAAATCGGATCCCTCGGAGGTCCTCCCTCGCCAAAAGCCTTTCTCCGATGCCGAGATCAAAGCCATCTTCGGCCCCGCCAAGTTCAACGCAAAGTTGGGAAACCGCATCCTGGCTGTCCTGCACGGCCACCGTCTGACCGGCACGCTCGATGCGGACTTGCCAGTTGACATTGCCCGTGCTGTCACCAACCAGCAGGTTGATGCTGCTTTGGAATGGCTCCGCGATCAGTACCCCGTCGACGAGGATGCTGCTATCTTCGCCCGCATTGAGCGTGAGGAGCGCGCGGCGGAAGAGAAGCTCGTGCGCCGCGCTGAGAAGCTAGGCTTGTATAAGCCGCAGAGCGGTTCTTATGACGCTGAGCTTGGCGAGGAGGGCTCTCCTTACGGCAAGAGCGTTTTGAAAGAGGCTCGCGAGAGGAATGAGAAGCGCTTGTTGGCTGAACAGGAACGGAAAAGGCAGGAGTGGCTCGATGGCGAGAAAGAAGAACACGAACGGTTGAAGCGGGAGTTCGGGAAGAATACTTCCCTGCAGCAGTACCAGGAGGCAGCACTCACTGAGGGTATGTATACTAGGATCCGAGTTTGGGTCATTGGTATTGGTGCTGACATTTTTAGCTCGTCCCCGTGCGGATCCTATCGAAAGGCCGTATCTCGCTTGGGTCCAGAAGCATCATATTGCCGCTACCAACGAGAGTCCTGAGTCGATGAATATAACCAATGTAAGGGTGGTTCACTCTGTGGAAATATTTGGTTGCTAACTAGATTTGACCTGGAAGTCTCAGCGTCTGCTCGCTCCTCTTCTGTTCTCGATCGTGGTTCTCGCCCTTTGCTATACATTCGCTCAGAAATATGAGTTCCCTGCACGAAAGGACCGCATCATGCCAGATGTGCCTCCTGCTGTGGCTACTGTGGGCGCCATTGTGGCAGCTAATGTAGCAGTCACTTTGTTGTGGAAATACGTACCTCCCGCGTGGAAACTGCTCAACCGTTACTTCGTGATCGTTCCCTTCTATCCCAGTTCACTGGGTATGATTGGAAGCACGTTCAGTCATCAGACCTGGAGACATCTTGGAACTAATATGATGGTCCTGGGACTTATGGGAACCAGAGGTATGCATTGTTGCCAGTAGAAGCACCAGAAAATATGGGTTCTAACTTTTTCCTGCTCTACAGTCCACGATGAAATCGGCCGTGGAAACTTTTTGGCCATCTACTTCGCTTCCGGTGTCATGGGATCTGTCTTCTCATTGACACGCAGCGTCATCCTCGGCCGCCTGGGCATGACCTCCCTGGGAGCCAGTGCCGCAACCAGCGGTATCGTCGCTGCGTGGTGCATGTCTCACTTCAAGTTCGTCTCCCACTGTCCTTCCGGCTGTTATTCTATGTGGTACCTATACTGACCGTCCCTAGTGACAAACTCACCATGTGGATTCTTCCCCAGGGTCTCCAAGAGCAGATCTGGACCTACGGCTGGGTCTTCCTTACCTGCCTGGTCGGCACCGAGGTCTTCAGCTTGCTAGCTCCCGCGTTCTTATTTCGCGCTTGGCCCCTCTCTCGGCTGACCAAGATGGACCATGCTGCCCATCTTGGTGGGTATGTGACTGGTGCCGGATGTGGATATACCCTCATGCAGCAGAGGAAAGAGCGCGAGAGAAAAGCGAGACAGTCAAGGTGGATCTAAAGTCTCATCAATAGAAACCTGGTAACCTATATGTGGTTCCCAATTGTATCATACTGGCGTTACTGCGGCAAATTCTAGCCTTTCATACTACTCATTTACTTGGGTTACCATGTTTTCTCACTCATTGTTCCATTCAAAGTATCTGATATATCAATCTACCAAAACCTCCTAGGGGGAAAAAATCAAATACCCCAACCATCTTCACAAATCCGACCTCACTCCAATCCCCATGATCTACCGCAGCACAGTAACCGCAGACCACGGATTTTGAGCCGTGTACTTAGGCTTATCCCAGTGAAAAGGCGCATCCAACAACTGATCCTCGGGATACGAGGGCGGCTGACGGGCCCGGAAAAGCATGTGCTTGTCAATAGAAACAGTCTCCGCACGGAGCAAGCTCATCCACCACAGTGCAGCGTACTCAACCTGAAGCATCAACCTCTCTAAGTCTTGCTCGGGGGTTTCCAACTTGATCGGGAACGAGACGCAGTACTTTCCTAGGCCGTGCATCGCACTATCGCCCCAAGTAACCAAGCCCGCTGCGATGGCGTCGCATATATGCAATATAATCTCCAGGTCACTGGTTCCAGTACCCATGGTATCTGGGAGAGCCACAGTGCCCCAGCACCAACCTGCCTGGCTGTTGTGGGGGTCTCTGAAATGGAATCGGCGGCCGTGCTCGAGCTGGCTCGACTGGAATATACTCGCTTGGAAAAAGGGCATTGTGGCGGTTGGAGTGAATTTCTCAGGGATGATGGTGGTAGTGAGATAGACTCGAGGCGAGTATGCCGAGGGTTTATATACTGAGGGACATACCTTCTATTTTGGCAATTGAGTTGGAACAATGAGAGAATAAACCCCTTTCATGACTATAATACCTTTCTCTGTTCTTTGAGAAAGTATACTATTTCTCTCTATACTCTTTGTTTGGCCTGATATTCTATATTAGTCTTGTTTAAAACGTCTCTTTGTTTTATTGGCCTTCAAGTGTTGAATTTACTTCCATCAAATGAGACTTTATCCTGGTCATAAGAATGGCTTTCAATTGGAAGAAGGGCCGGAAGACTAGCAAGGATCATGTCCAATGCAGTCCAATGCCACCCAATATTGCTGGAACACTCTGTATAGTTTCAAGTTGAACTATTAGCCCTCTAGTAACTAGTAATATCGTTTGAAAATCGTCTCGGTTCTTGGTTTCTAGCTTCGACAATAATCTATCTTGCATGTCATACATTTCGACTTTTTCTTTCCTTATTCCTGACAGCTATCGAGTGACTAGCATATTACACATATCCTACTCATACGAAGGCACTCTTAAGAATGGAACATTTAAACAAAGTGGGTGGGAAAAAGTAGTGCATTGATTGTTCTAACATCCAAATAACCCTGAAACATTCGAGTACAAAGAACTCAACCTCGACACATTAAACGACAGACAAAGAAACAATCTAAATACGCCAGGGATCCATCAAAGTAACTCCCACATCCAACATATCTTCTAGACGCACTATCTTACGACGAGTGTCAACAAAAATCATCCGTTGATCCAGAGTAACCTTCTTGAACGCGATCTGATCCTTCCAATACGCCGCGAGATTTTCAGCAAGAAGAAGGTCTGGATGCGTAGGATCAGGCGTATATGACTTGGGCAGAGGGGTATCTGGGTCACGCTTGATAGGGATCGAGAGACACTTTTTCCCTAAACCATGCATTGCCTGATCGTCTACAGTGAAGCGGCCCTTTCCAATCATATTCTTTACATACAGCATGATTTCTGAATCTGGAATGCCGCGGTGATCGATGTTTTCAGAGAAATATACGGTGATCCAGTAGTAGTCGCTTCGGTTGCCGGCCGGCTCGGCGAAATATTTGCCGTTCGTGCCCTTGTACACGCTTGGCTGGAACAACTTGCTTGGCATGGTGGTTAGCGAACTTGAACGGGGCTGGGGGACTCACTGTTCTTGTGAGGGGGCGTGTCCTTGACGGAGTGTTAATTTGTTGTTATGATTGAAGAACGCTTTTCTGGGTAATACCAATGAGATAGAACTCGAGGCGAGGGCACCGAGGATTTATAAACTGACAGTTAAAGTGCGATGTATCTGGAGTATTGCATAGGAAATAACAAAGACCTTTCATTGCTACAATGGCTTTCTTCGTCCTTCCAATGGCTTTGGTCTTTGATAGAGAGATAGTCTTTGTACTATGTATAGTTCTACCAACACTATTAAGCGTTCTAGCCAAAGATTTAGATATGAATATTCCAACAAGACTTACTAGGCATACACAATGTCTTGGGGAGAAATAAGAAGAAGGTTTATCAAATGCAATTGACGATAGATCAATCATATAGGACAAGATTCGGTTTCTGGCCACTATTCATCGTCCTTTTCTTGTAGCTTTGCAAGAGCGTCGCCTAACGAAATGCGAGCCTCGGGGGCCGCCTTCGTCAGATCATCAGCGACTACTTGCAGCTTTCCACTTGCACCATCAGTGTCACTTCTCTCGGCAATTTTGGAGAGTAATCTTCCATAAGCCCAACTGTCTGAAGCAACCCGTGCCTCGAATGAAGTGTTGGGCAGGGGTATTTCAATGTTTTGTTCTTTGAACATCTGCATCTCCGGTGAGAGCCATTCCCACACATAACCGCCGGTTCCACTGACGTCGATGAGGATGGCATTTTTCCTGGCATCGAAAACGATGTTCGAGGGCTTAACGTCAAGATGACTTCGGCCCCGCTTATGCAAAGATTCTAATGCTCTTCCGATTTGTAGGGCCCACTGTACCAACAAGAAACCATGTTGGACCTCAGACCCTTCAATTATTTCCTCGAGCGACCCGCCAGAATAGTATTCAAGAAGGAATCCAGTGATCACTGTTGGCATGTCAGTTGAAGGGCGGGTCTTCTACGGGTTCTCCGATACAACTAGGCCAACTAGCTGCGCGATGTTCGGCTCTCCGCGGAGTTGGATAAGGGCATCGATCTCATTCAAGATATGTTCTGTGTCTTCGGGCTCATAAATAGGGCGATCGATCATTTTATAAGCAAACTTTTGTTGCTTGAATAAGACAGTGGAGACAGTTGGAGCGATAACCTCAACAATCCGCAGACAACTAGCCTTAAATGTTGGTAGACATTGGTTTCGGTCTAGGGTCGGTATCTGACTCTCTTTGGATCCTCCGCGGTCTTGCAGCGCATTTGATGGGCAACGGCAATGTAAAAGTTCACAGAGGTTTGATACCCATCGCGGATTGTGATCGAGTTCTGGCTCTGCTCAGTCATACTTAAAGTAATGTTTGTCACAGTATCCCCCAAAAGATGTAATTGCTCGAAATCAATCGCTTCAATGAATCTTTGCAATATGGACCGGCGTTTGAAGTAGCCCAGAACCAGTATTGACTCCGGCAGAGACCAATCCACCACGACTTTAATCCACCACGAAGAGTCCTTGGTGTGGAATATCAAGGTCTGTGATGGATGGCCGCCGTTCCAGTCGTGGAATGATTTGAATTCGAGCCGATAAGAGGAAGGGGGAATATTTTCTGGCATTCTGATTGAAATAAATTGCCCTTTTCTTCCCCAAACAACAAGATCTCTAAAGATAAATCGATTGTAAGAAGGGGAAAGGGTGATAATTAAGGATCACGTGTTGTTTACAAGTTGGGAATGACTGGTCAGATTTTATATACCTACATACTAGTATGTGTTGGTAAAGCTTAATCTAGATCTAACTCTAACAGATATCTAGTATCTCTCAGACTATAAAATAAGATATTCATTTTCTTATGCCATACCACAAAGTGCACACAGACTAGAGATCTTGAGTCGAAAGTACATACTTCCATCTGGACATGATCACCATTGAAAGCTATGGCACACATTGCTCCTTGGTACTTGATACTGGGAATTGTGTAAATTATGGGTTTTATGGCTACTGAGGTATTACTATGTAGGTGCTTGGATGGACATATGGGCATATGCTCATGTCCTCAATACTTGAGAACTGGTTATGGGATACATTACTCCAAAAAAACTACAATCACTTCGACACACCTTGGACAGCTTTGAAAAAGATTTGATATTTCTACCTTGACATAATTCTCAGATTTTACCAGGCAACCCAATTCTCAGCCACAACTTCGCCATCTCCCTGGCATCGGCAATATAGCTAATCAACCTCTCTCTCCCCCTATCTCTCTCTAGGGTGCTACGGCTAGACAGCTCACGGGTAAACGACGCCCAAAAATCACTTCCCGGTCAAGAGTAACCATCCCATTACAAATATGTTCGAGCCACTTGTTCCCGTCGGTCTCGGCGCGCACCATGATTGCAGTAGTGTCAGCAGTGCTAACCGGGATCGGGATCGAAATACAACTCACTCCCATGTTATGCAGTGCCACTTCGCTCACGACGGCTCGCCTAATGCGGATGTTATGAAGCACGTACCTCATGATATCTTCGTCGCTATGGGTATCGTCCATTTCTTCAGGAAGCATTACAGTGACCCAGTCAGCTTCCTCGTTGTCCGGACCGTCGAAGAACTGAGAGCCTACGCTGACCCAGACTTCATCGTCAAATCCCTCTAAATACTCAGAGCGCGGAGCGTACGATGAATACACTGTCCTGTCCCATGTTTGCTGAGATGGCTTGTGGATCGAATGGGAACTTGGGGGGGGGGTGGGGGGGGGTTGGCCGCTGTTTATGAGGCTGCCTTGGATAGAGGCTCTGGGGTTTCCCTATGAATAAATGCTTTCTAGGTGACGAGTCTGAGACGCAAGACCCAGGGACAAGGTCTCTTATATTGTGAACATCCGGGTACAATGCAATCCAGTCTTGGGTAGAAATAAAGACCCTTTATTACCATAATGGCCTTGTCTTGTCTTTGATCGAGTCTACACGGCCGCGAACCGAGTCTATATCTACATGAAACCCTTGATTACTCGACAAAAGAGCCAAAGCCATCTCGTGTTCTTTGTTCTGATACAATTGACCGATGAAACATCGATCTGGCTGATATGGGAGACTCTTTGTTACTCGATCTCTATTATACGATATTAAATCGAGTCTTTGTATGCTTAATACCCGTGTTTCATCAGAAGGCAACCCCTGGGGCTCCTTTATTTCCCTTTGATACTTTTGTTACTCGGACATAAAGAACCAACAAGGGGATTATGGGTGAATGCCGAGTCCAATAATATAGAATTCTTCTAACAAAAAAGAACCCTTCAGACAAGAACTTTGTCGGCGAATGGCCTTTGTGTTCTTTGTATCTTCTATTGTCAAATCTCGAAGGAGATTCCCTTCGATGGCTCCAGACGAACGTCTTTAGAATGACTTTGTGCTATTGTTTTCTTTCGAGAGGCCATTACTTGTCCAGGGCCTTTCCATCCCAAGTACAAAAGGGAACCTCCGCTCCTGAGATAACATTCCATACCCACCATCTCAACCATCTCAACAGCAAACTAACAGCACAATTCAATTGACTATTTAGCCACACAGCTTCATTCTTCAACACGCTGCACATAAGCATCATTCTACATTGTAAGCTCTCCTGTCTGTTGTGAGCACTCCCTATGGCTTTTACTGACTTATTCCTCCAGGACTTTTCTACACATATCGACTGGATATTGTTTCTCGCGTGCTTTGGCTTCGTCCTGTGCTTTGGTTCTATCACTTATGTGATTGTGCATTGCATCGTGCAAGTGGTTCAAGCAGCTGTAACTTTCTACCTATTCGACATCCTTTATTACTTCATCTACGAAGAGGAAAGTACGCAGTTCTTCGCCGAGCTCTTCTCCCATATTCTCTCCGCACGCCTCGAGCTCAAGAGTTTTATCCTACTCCTGCGCCTACTCTTTGCCATCCATCATTCCATAAAGGAGATTGTCTCTGTTCTTTGTGAAAAGTTTCTCGCGCCAAACACAACCATCATTGTAGATTCTCCCAACCATCGTGAGTCTCGAATCAAGTCCTTCGTCAACTCCTACGACCGAAGAGACACCACTCTAGCAACCAAAAACACTTGACACTTGACACTTGACTTTCTAACAGCCATGCAGAGCCCCCAGTTCTCCCAGATCGCCGACGACATGGCCCGCATTCATCCCCGTAAATGGATGAAGCCTACTGAGTCTAGGCCTACTAACCCTAACTCCCCCAAGGATTCCCAACCTAAGGATCCCAACCCTAAGAACGCTGATCCCACGAGCTCCCAGCCTGCACTACCCAAGGAATTGTCCTTCGCGTCTCATTTGAACCGCTACATGCGCCATCCCTGGGGCGTGATCGACTACCACATCTACCTCTCACACATCGAAAGCGGCCGCGACAAGCTCCGTCGTGAGAAAGAATGCTACCTCCTAGAGACCACCGGCTTCGCACAAGTCGCCCTACACGACGAGCCTGTCCTCGACAACATCCCAGCCTACACAAACCCAACAGTAGTCTTCGTCAGCCTCCCCGTCCCCGACATGCAGAACGAATTTAGCACCGCCAGATTGGTGCTCGGCTTCGACCTAAAATCCGACCGCTTGCAGGGTTACTACTTCAAGCCCGAGTCCCCGATCGAGAACTATGAGGACCTCTGGGAGGCCTGGGTCCAAGGTGAGGGCCAACTTGTTATTGACGTCCCCGTCAACCGTTTCCTGGCAATTATTCGCCATACTATGCAGCATCAGATTGAGATCCTGGAGATCGGCGTCTTGCACCACTACGGTCTGACTACGCGCGGGTTCCAGGCCGGTTTGGATATGGTTGTTACCTTGCAGTTCTTGCAATTTGTGGATGATTTTGCTGAGCTCCTGTCCGAGGAGCCTGATGAGCTTCGTGAGCTTAATGCGCCTTTCCAGGATGAACTGCGGGAATTAATTGCGGTTGGCTCCCGGGACTCTTGGTTTGCTGTTCGTGATGGACTCAATATCGAGCAGTATCGCCAGAAGCAGTTGAAGAAGGTTGTTGCGTCCGGTTTGTTCCATGGTCAGAATATGCTCGTGCTGCGAGACGTGTCTCAGGAGACTACCCCAAAGGATAAGGCGTCTCGACCCGTTAAGATTGTTCCAGGCCACTCGCGTCGGTGGTCGTGGTCAAAGCTGCGGATCCGGGTCTTGGTGAGTGCTATGTTGATTCTTTCCTTATGTTCTCTCTTTGATCGCGAGCGGGTCTTGTGTGTGGGCATGTTTTAATCCACTTCGTCGATATTATCTCAAATTTTCCAAATGAACAAATTTTTAAAGATCGTTGTTGCGTAGTAATACTAGTAGTTAGTTAAGTAGGTTTCCACATGTAGATCAGTAAATAGCAAGGTGGTGATAGGCCGAGGCTTGTTGAGCGGGGTCATAGTGAGGAATCTGATATCTGATACATAAGTACATGTAAAAGCCTGTGGATTATTCGGTGACCTTACGGTAAGTACCTATGTTGTACCTACATACATAACTACTTGATCGTATGTTGTACATGTATAAGTGCCCAAGACATAAAAATGAAAATCAAAGAAACCCACCCTGATCGAAGCTAAAAAAGTGGTGCACTGCCACACTCTCTAACCCAATCAGGCATAGCAAGAAACGACATATGTGGCGCTACGTGGCTAAACCGGGTCGGGGCTGAAATCATCTTCTCTCCCATTGGTCAGCGCAACGCCGGAATGTCTTGGCAGCGTCAGAGCTGTTCATCGGAGACGAGCTGCGACCTCCTTTATTGCCAAGACAGCGGGCCCAAAGTTACAGACCTGCAGCTCCCAATCTCGCTTCGTTTCTTGTTTTCCCTTTCAGCCCTGTAGCCCTATCGCATTCGAGTCTGCCTAATTCTTTCCTTTCATCCCTGCCAACCCCCCCCTTCTTTAGCTCAATTGTCTTTTAATAACCCGTGCGACTCGAGTCCACGGTTCTCATTCTTCCCTCACCCCAGTGATATCCCTGGATCGCATCAATTGCCCTTATTATGGCCGAGTACAGTGCGCAGCCCGTCAACGGTATGTCGGGGAAACCCAGCCTTAGATCTGGAAGTTGCGCAAGCTAACCAAAGCATGTTTCCAATCGCAGGGATGCCTGGACAACAGATCACGCGCGGCTCGAACGACCGCTTTGAGCTCATCTCCGGTCCCCTGATCAACCTCAAGAACATGCACTACGAAGCTACGACTACCTGGCACGGCAGTGTCTTGATTGTCACAAAGCCAACCCAGGAGCAGCCCCAGCTCCGTTTGCGCCAGGTAGGCGCCGTGGATAACGGAGCCCAGAACGACGTCGGCAGGGCCCCGACAAGCCAAACAATCGACGGCCTCAAGCTCTACGAGGATCCGCTGAAAGCGTTCTGGCGATTCTCGCTAACCGTGCCAGTGGCGGCATTCGAGGCGCGCTGGGCGTACGACATCCCCGGTCTGTACAATGAGTCCGCGGACCAGATCCAGGCAACGTGGGAATTCGTCGTTCCTGCAGAAGAGCAGTCCATGCGCATCATGTTCCACTCGTGCAATGGCTTTTCCGTCGGCACGGACATGAACGCCTGGGTGGGTCCGAACCTGTGGAACGATGTGATGCGCGTGCATGGCGAGAAGCCATTCCACGTTATGGTTGGCGGCGGTGACCAGATCTACAACGACGGAATTCGTGTGGATGGCCCGCTCAAGCCTTGGACTGCGATTTCGAACCCGCACAAAAGGCGCAACCATGACTTCAATAATCAGATGCGTGCTGATTGCGATGACTACTACTATGCCAACTATGTTCGCTGGTACAACACTGAGCCATTCCGCACTGCCAATGGCCGCATCCCCCAGGTCAATATCTGGGATGATCATGATATCATTGATGGGTTCGGCTCCTACACGGATCACTTCATGAAGTGTGCTGTCTTCCGCGGTATCGGCGGTGTCGCTTTCAAGTATTATTGTCTCTTCCAGCACCACATTGCTCCTCCTAAGTCGACTTTCACTACCGATTCCCCGCAGACTATGCACGCCGTCAATGGAACTTCCGGTGTTGACCCGCGTCAAGTGGAGAACACCTACGTTCTGGAGAACCAGGTCGAGGACGACAGCTGGATCATCGGCAAACGGCCCGGTCCGTACGTGGAAGAGAGCAGCCGAAGTATCTACATGCGCTTCGGCAAGCGCATTGCCTTTGTGGGTCTGGATGCGCGCACAGAGCGCACCCGCCACCAGGTCAACTACGAGGACACCTACAATCTGATCTTCGACCGGTTGCAGCGCGAGATCGTCGCCGCCAACGGTGATATCAAGCACCTAGTGGTATTGCTAGGTGTGCCAATCGCATACCCACGTCTCGCTTGGCTCGAGAACATCCTCACATCCCCCTGATCGCGCCGATTCGGCTGCTGAACAAGCGCTTCGGTCTGGCAGGCGGCCTCTTCAACGAATTCGACGGCCAAGTCGATCTCCTCGACGACCTGGACGACCACTACACCGCGCGCCAGCACAAGCGCGAGCGCAAGATGCTGGTCCATCGCCTGCAAGAGTTCGCCCGCAGCCACAGCGTGCGCGTAACCATCCTCGGCGGCGACGTCCACCTTGCCGCCATCGGCCGTTTCTACTCGAACCCGAAACTGAACCTCGCAGGCGAAAACGACCACCGCTTCATCGTCAACATTGTCAGCAGCGCTATCACAAATAAGCCCCCGCCCCAGGCCGTTGCCAACCTCCTTGCCCGCAGAAACAAAATTCACCACCTCGACCGCGAATGCGACGAGACCCTCATGCCTTTCTTCGACAAGCAGCCTGGCGGCCAAGAGAAGAGCGCCGCCTTCAATAAGGTCACCATGCCATCCCGCAACTACGCCATCCTCACCGAGGTCGTCGCCCCAAGTCCCGGTAACCCCGGTGTCCTCCAAGCCAGTTCCGCGAAACTGGAGCGTCTTCCTAAGGATGGCCACGCACCACTGCACAAGGGCGAAGTTGATGCTGGAACGACGCACAGCGCCGCTGACGGGTTCACCTGTGCGAGCGGCATGTATGGCGGACTTGACATTTCCGTCCGTGTTGAGATCGATCCCCAGAATCGTAGCGCTACTACCGAGGGATATGGTTTCAGTATCCCGCCCCTGTTGGCTACCGAGGGCCCCCCGTCTACCGGTCGCCGGCTTAGTCTGTACTCGCGCAGGTCCCAGGGTCGACCATCGACGGCGCAGTAATTGTCTTTTCTTTCCATGTAAGAGTTTTCCTGTATATACCATATGCTACCGTAATGTTTGATGGTTCTCGAGGTTTTATTGGTTTGTTTTCTTTTCTTTTTTTTCCTTTTACGACTTTCTGTCTGATACCTCATTTTCTTTTTTTCCCCCCTTTAATTTCAAATCATAATGCATTTCTATTTTCCATGTCTTCCATGTCTTATCCAGGTACTCCGTATATCCCATATCAAAATCTCGATCAAATGCGGAGTACTTCCCCTCGCATGGATATAGTTGCTTTTTAGGGTTAGGCCTGGCGTCTAGGTTTCTCTTATCTTGTCTTCTTTTATGTACACATGTACTTTTAATGGCTACGTTCCTCTTGTCGATTATCTTTCTAGTGTATATGCCAATCGGTAAATGATATTCCCGTGAGCTCTCTATCGCCCTAGATTTTACCATTTTACCCTCGAAACTCTAGAATCCTCGTATATCTTTACCTATCAGCCATTGCAAAATGCGAGACACTTCCCCTTTCGGACTGCATTGTTTACATGTGTACCTTTGGTGGCGTCTTATATGACAAGGGATCCATGCCATTCGCTGCACCTCCGCATATTATTGGGTTACACCCTGATTCTGCAGTCCATATAATCTGTGTATATCCTTCCTCTTTTCTATTATCCCAATAGCTTGGAGGGCCTGTACATTTATCTCACTATCCAGTCAGACAAAGTCTGCTGCATACATCCCTTATCACGGCAGATTGTCCTCGCTGTCGACCTGCTACCGTCACCATGGCTCTTGAGAAGGAAATCACCCCTTCGCCTCCCTCCCCCAAAGATCATGAAAAAGGCACAATCGAGAACCTCGAACTAGACCGTCTAGGCTACAAACAAGAACTCCGCCGCAACCGCTCAGTCCTAACCCTCCTCTTTCAAACCCTCGCCATAGCAGCAATCCCCTACGGCGAAGGCTCAGCCCTCCTCTCCGCCATCTACGGCGGTGGTCCCCTCTCAATCTTCGTAGGCTGGATAGTCGTCTGTATCCTCGACCAATGCATCGCCTTCTCCCTCGCCGAGCTCGCCTCCCGCTACCCAACCTCCGCAGGCCCCTACTACTGGACCTTCCAGATCTCGCGCGGCAACAAAACAACCCTCTCCTTCATCAACGCCTGGATCTGGCTAATCGGCAACTGGACCATAACCCTCTCCGTAAACTTCGGCTTCGCCTCCATGCTCTCAGCAACAATCTCAATCTACCACCCAACCTGGTCAGCATCCAGCTGGCAACTCCTCCTAATCTTCTACGCAGTCTGCCTCACCTCCCTAGCAATCTGCATCTTCGCGAATAACCACCTTCCCTTAGTCGACACCCTCTGCGCATCCTGGACTCTCCTCACAATAATAATCATCCTAATCGCCATCTCCATCAAAGCAGACACGGGTCGCCACTCACCATCATACACCCTATCCCACTACGACAAATCCTTCGCCGGCTGGGGAAACTTCACCTTCTTCATCGGCCTCCTCCCAGCTGCATACACCTTCTCCGCAATAGGAATGATCTCCTCCATGGCAGAAGAATGCACAAATCCCGCAATAAAAGTGCCCCGCGCAATAGCCCTCTCCGTCCCCGTCGGCGGAACAGCTGGTCTATTCTTCATCATCCCAATTTGCGCAACCCTGCCCCCGCTACAAGACATCATAGATGCCCCAGCAGGCCAAGCCCTCCCCTACATCCTGGCTCGCGTAATGGGTTCCCCCGCCGGCGGTCTCGGTCTCATCTCCCTCGTGCTGGTCATAACAGTCTTTTGCTCGATTAGCATAACAGTTGCCGCCTCGCGCGCTACCTGGGCTGTCGCCCGTGATGATGCCGTTCCGCTGGCGAGACTGTGGGCACGCGTCGACGAGCGCTGGGGCGTGCCGGTTTGGGCGTTGGTTTTGTTGACGGGGATCCAGATGTTGCTGGGTTTGATTAACCTCGGGAGTTCGAGTGCCTTTACCGCGTTTGTTTCGGTGGGTGTTATTGCGCTCGCGGCGGCTTATGCTATCCCTATCTTTTTGAGTCTGTGGCATGGGCGTGAGGAGGTTGCTAAGGCGCCGTGGACTTGTGGTGGGATTGTTGGGAGGTTTGTTAATGTTGTTGCGTTGGCTTGGATTGCGTTTGAGTTGGTGCTCTTTAGTATGCCGACTGCTTTACCGGTTACGGCTGTGTCGATGAATTATGCTTCGGTTGTTTTTGTCGGGTTTATGGCTATTTCGGCGGTTTGGTATGTGTTTTATGCGAGGAAATGTAAGTTTTTTTTTTGGACTGGGCTGGATGGGGATTTTTATGCTGACAATTGGCAGATTATAAGGGTCCGCCTGAGTCGGATGCTCTGGATTGAGGATAGGTTTGAAGAGGTTGTGATCTATATCATACCTCGACTATATATAAGCCTGAATAGCACCCAGATATGTATACAATTTTGTTAAGAATCGCAGTTCATTCCCACTAAGTACGGAATTGGGCAAAAGCCAAATTTCCCCAGGTGTGCTATCTTGATATAATCCAGACTATTTGGTGTTGATTCAAAAATCTCATATATGTGCGAAGTTTCAAGATCGAATATAAAGTCAGACTTCTGTTCACGCAGTATTAGAGGCACACGAAAAGCTAGAGCTGCCAGGGTTGTTATGAATGGCCGACCCGGAAGCATAGAGACCGAGAACACACTAAGTCAAAGATTAGTTGGTGAACCTCTTCATAGCTATGAGAGATACTCACTAGAGTAATACCAACACAAATCGCGAAGGTGTTGAGTAAGGTCAGCATGATTTTCTTAGGAGAAGAAAACCACAGTTCCTTGTTCATGTGTAGCCAAAACATGCCGGTAAATCCAAAGGTAAACCAGCTACCAAATAGCGCAGTCTGTTGATTCAAGCATAGGTCAGACATTAATTCTCAAAGTAGAGGCACAGCCAACACTTACATTGAAGCTGAGAAGGTTGTTGAAGACTGGGATTGCTTCAGCGATGATCCACGCGATGACCCAAAGGCCGAATGCAATACCGACCCAGGAACCCCATAGAGACCCAGTCTCTTTTGTGCATCCGGTCAGTGCCAGCAAAGATGCGGATGTAAAGCGATTTTGCTGCAACATGACCGTTGATGACTCCGGCAATCACAATCTTCAATAGGAAGTTAGCCGGTGGACATGTCGTTTCTGATTGTCATAGGTCTTTGTAACTTGACATTAGATAATCTATTTCCAACCTTGGAATAATATATGGTATCATAAAGGAATACGCGAATCACAGTCTTGGCTATTCATCCACACCGTGCCAGACTCGGTATCCGAGGTGAGCACGCTCTAGACCGTGAAGACAGAAGCATTAACACCGTACTCAGTAGGCAGTAAGGCTCCTCAGCCATTCCAAATTGAAGAGCTTCTTGCCGAAGATTTTCAGCCATTCCAAAATAGATGCCATGATCTGCCAGTAGGTCTAGGCTTAGAGAAAGAACAGTATGTGCAGTCCTTATTATGTCAAATGCTTAACAAGAAAAAGGCAACTCAGAACCTCCAGGAGTTAGGGCTTTGATGACTAATAATCCGACTGGCACTCCAGGTCTCATTTCTTTCATCTTTTCATCTGAGACACGAAGCAGTGGGGGTCAACTATTTAGAGATATGGGCTTTGATGAAAGATTTCTTGGCTTGCTAGTATAAATAGAGACAACGTTTCAGAAAAGACAGGACTGGAGCAGTATAATGCTTGCCAGTACGCTACTTCATCGTATCCCCTCTGTCGGTTCTTTCAACCCTCTCCCGTGTCTATGTATAGATCGCATAAATGTGTCATAGGTACTCAATGACTTCTTTCTTTCCTCTTTGGTTCTGGAGTAGTACATTTGAAAGACCTGTGTCAAAAAATCACTCGCCCTATGTCTGACTTCCAGAACTGTACCATGAACTTTGCCGCCTTCTTTTCTTTGCTTCTGTCTTTTTTGGGCTATAACTTATCTGGCAGGCTTCTCAGATATTGATTCATCTGAAATATTCTGCTACAGCGTAAATACTATGGCATTGTAACATCTTGCTACCCTATCCGGGTCACAAAGAAAAACTCAATTGGCGTCGATTGACTACTGAGTCTCCAGATTCCGATTCCCCGTGTATTCTCCAATTGCCCGGGTGGTTCATTGCATAAGCCATACAGTTAGAGAACTTGCATTGGGAGGACATGTGAACAAGCATTTTTATCCCCTTGAAGTCAGTTATATGTGTTACTCCCAGTTTTGTGTTGTCCCAGGATGATACAATATCATTGTGTTCGATGGAGGGAAATCTCCGGCTGGAACAGCGATAAAAAATGCCAGCAGCTTCCCTTAGCTGGAGAGCTTACTTCTTGAACAGAACGCCGAAGATCACCAGCCATCCTGCATTGTTACCTAGGTATCTTTGCTTGCTTACCTATACTGAAGCAGAATTTAGGTAGGTAGTACCGGTGGACGATGGATGACGATTGGATTCTTGTCGATCGGACCAAGAAGGTGTGTATCAAAACAGCAGCGAGCAATGTGGAGTTCATAGGCTATGACATAGACAATCTGGAAGAGTGTTGGTTTGTTGCTGTCAACAGGTTTTTTGCACCAGGCGGGGGAGCCGAACAGGTATAAACAGTGCCCATTCTCCTTATATCCCAGTGATACTGTTTCAGACAATGGATAAAAGAGATTCTTAGACCAGCTTTGCTAATAAACTGTTTGCAGAAACTCGGACCAATCGCAAGGGCTGAATTAACGCAAGTCTATCTTTGATTTGATTTGATGTCTTGTCTTCTAACTTGAACACTAGGTTCTGGGGAGACGAGCCCGTCCACCGATCTAGGTTCAATTCTAGAGACAACAGGTTTATTCTGACTTTCATTGTTACTGCAGTTTCTGGCGAGAAAAGGAGGTGCCATGTTTTTGAGACTGGGAAAGGCACGAAATGGATTAGAGACATAGAACAGTAAGTTTTCTCTTTGGATTAGAGCTGGTGAAATGATTTGTTTTATGTATGGAGGGTTATTTATACATCATTGCTTGACAATTTCAGCTGGTCTTAGGAATAAATAGGTAACTGGAAGTTGGTCAGATACTCTGCGCACACAGCCACTCACTATACAAATACCAGTCAGAGTAGTTACCATGCAGCGCTATATCATACAATAACTCCTATAAATTGAGTCAAACTAGTTTTATCTTATTCAAGCCCAATCAAACGCCTATAATAATCCAACAAGACAGCAGGGAAGTACTAAACCCCAAACTGAAAAGCCCGCGAGTCATCCCCAAGCCAAATCCGAATTTCCTCGAAGGCATTGAGGTCATTATCAGGAAGAGACAGCATTACAGTCTCATCATACCACTCGTAAGTCCCGCCAACCCCCTCCATACTTTCTCCAATAGGCCGACAGGAGCCAAAATCAATAATCACTAGCTTATCACCATCAAACATGATGTTACTAGGATTGATATCATTATGAACCAACCCCAAAGAATGAAGATGTCGAATACCACTCTCAACACCTTCTAGAACACCACTGTAGTCTTTTATTGTTTGCCGTGTGCTTCTTGCTTGTCTCTTCATTAATGCGCCAGGATTAACCTCTTTCATCAACGTGTGCGAGTACTTCTTAAAGCAAAGACCTGTAATCCGGTCGCCGGATACCTGACAACCGTGGTAGATGGCGATATTAGGATGTGGGTGTTGCATTAACAGTTCGCACACTTTTGCTTCAGCGAGGAGTGACTCTGCAATAGTGTTTGGTTGGGGGCTTTGGGAAATCCGGTCGTAGCTGTTCAATCGAGGTCGTTTCACATGTATGTCTTTTGGTAATGGGTCATGTGCTCGTGTCAAGTCTGTTGAATATAGAGGACTGTAGGCTGAGGAGGGTATTTGGATGACATTTGTGAGGTCCTCTGGGTTGACTACTGTGGAAGGATAGTAACGAGCTTTCAGCATTCCGTGATATAATTGACCATTCATTCGATACACGACTAACGTGCCAGCAAAGCCAAAGCTGCCATTGATAGTCTCGAAAGCCTCGTTTATCTCCAGGATCTCCGGCTGTGGGTTGTCAAACGGTGGAGTTGCCATGGCTTGGTGGCTGTTGGTGCTGTCGATAACCTGTCCAGAATGATGGAGACTTTGTGAGGTAAAAGGCTTGGATGAACAGACAATGATGTCTTTCAATATAGAAGATGAGATAAAAGGGACTTTCGCTGAGAAGATTCTTAAAAGGTCGGTGTGCTCAATTGACACCCCAACATTTGATTGGTCCATGAGGTACATGTATCTTTCCCAAGTCAAAACATTCAAGTGCAAAGTACACCATTTACATGCAGTTGCAGACATAGAAACAATGTCCATTAGTTATAGCAACTCTATAACCCCAATATCACTCCCGATCAGCCAGAATCCCCTCCTCATTCTCACTCCCACCCTTCCTACGTCTAGGAACCCCCTCATTCATAGAATTAGTCTGCTTCGGCACAGGCACCGAAACCGAAGCATCACTCGGTCGACGCCGCCTAACAAGCTGATACCCTCTATCAAGTTCAATCTCAACCGCCTCCCGAACCTTCAGTGCACTAATCGCCGGCCAAACTCCCCTCTCGCCCTTAAGCGCCCACTCAGACACGCGGTCTTTCGTTGGACTCTGGAACAGTTTCCTCAGATCCCAGAAACATAGGTCCGGGACGAGAGTCAGGTTCGGCCCGGGGATTGTCTCGTCGATGAGGAGTCTGCTCAGTGGGGCGGGTAACACGCCTAGGTAGTCGAGTTGGCGGAGCCGGTGTCGCAGTTCGACGATTATTAGTCGCATTGCGGAGCGAGAGAGGTTGTTCCAGCCTGTTTGGCGTCGGTCTAGGAGGTTCAGTTCTGACCGGAGGAATGGGACGAGGTATGGTCGAGCTTGGGAGACGATGAAGTGGTTTACGTTGAAGAGTTCCGAGATTCGTGAGAGAGGTGATTCGCCTTCGTTGTATTGGACGTGTCGCCAGGGCCGGAAGACTGCATCTTGTGTGAGTGGCCATGGAATTATTGTGCCTGTTTCATCTTTGCAGTAGATCGTCACGGGTGAGTAGAGGCCTGAGGAAGAGGCGTTGGATGCTACGGCTGCGGACCAGATGAGCTAGGAAATGTGTTAGATACCACTAGCACTGACAAGGAGAAGGGGAGAAATACATACCACATTCGGCGCAGTCAAGTAATTCAACAGATTCGGCGTCCCATTCTTCCCCGTCGTCGCAACGGTGATATTCAAAATGCGCTTCGACCTCGCATATGCCTCTTCAAACGTAAGATCCCCAACATTAGCCCGAACACATTCCTCCAAAACACCAACATCAAACAAATACCCCTTCCTCAGCAACCTCCTCATCCTTCGATAAAACGTCCCAACCCAACTGGAATCAGAATTGCCCCCACCCCCACCATTAACCATCTTCCGCCTCTCAAAAGCAGAAAGATCAATACCCTCCCCATCAAGCAGCGGCAACAACTCATCCTCAGAATGAATCCCCACAAGCGCAGCAATCATCGCCCCGGTAGCAGTGCCCGTAATAATCCGAGGCAACAGACCCTGTAAATGCAACGCTTTCACAACACCAAGATGACACAGCCCGAACGCAGACCCGCCCTGCAGCAGCAGCGTCGTCCGTCCAAACGCCTGCCGCGTATCGTGCAGCAGCTCCAGCTTTGCTTGCGAGCTGAACCCGCTCGGGTGCATGGGTGCTCCTGGTACAGATGTCACGTACTGAATTGACAGTGCTACTTGCGTAATGTAGTCATCGATTAGAAGCTTGGTCCCTGCGTACGCGTGCGTGAATAGCTTCGTGCTGGTTATATTGCCCAGATTGCGTACTAGCCCCGACCGGAGTAGGTTTACTAGTGTTAGGATGTCTTCTGACTCCCGTGCACTCATCAGTGCTTCGAGTCGGCCGAGGATTAGTCGGTAGTCGTAGTGTCGGCTGACGGGGTTTTGGCGCCTGCGTAGGTGGTTAGATTGTGGTTTGATACATTGGGTTTTGAGCTGGGTTCAGTTGGTGTGGTTTGATTCCATACCATAGGTCTTTACTTTGTAGCTCGTCGAGCTCAAACGCGGCTTCTTCCCACTCCTCATAGCTCTGCGCGTTGGCTAGCGTATGGAAGAGTCGATCTCGAGGGGATTTGGAATGCCACCACGATAATAGTTTCTAGGGGACATTTATTAGCTCAGGATCAAACCAAAAACTACATCCGATGTTGAGTCTTGTGTGTCTTTTGTCTTCGCCATCTCAGGCTCAGACCTCTCCCCGCATACAAGACACTCGAGCTGGGATTGGAGCACAACACTTACATCTCTCCAGAACTGAGCAACATCAAGCACCATATTCCAGATCGCACCAGCAATCCTCCACAGTCCTAGCCACCAGGACCCCATGTTTTCATTCGAGGGATGTGTTTGTGTTGTGGCTGGTAGAGGGAGAGGTGCACATGCGGGCCCCGGTATTGGCTTTCACATGCTAGAACGTCACGCGCGTTGTGCTACGGGATTGGAGATTGAGATCGAGGTAGTGGTATTGAATTGATAGTAGATTGAGTGATTCAGTGTGATATTCGAGCATGTGTTATGGAGATGAATTGGACTCGATTTTGGTCTGAAGCAATTGTGTTTGGAGGTTGGAGGTTGAAGAGTTGGAACCAGATCGATCCAGATTCCCCCGGATCTTCATCTTCCCAACTACAACCCCACGAGACATGATTCTCTCTCTACTCAATACTTATAGTATTAAAGTAATGAAATAATGGAATTGCCACGGGCGCACATTTCTACATGCCACATACAAAGACGTTTTTCGCGTAAGGGAATCAGTGAATTTCAAAAGGGTCGTTTTGTTTTTGACATTTCGCTTTGCTTCCCTATATGCAAGTAGGCGAAATTAAAGAAACCTCTCCCGGACACCCCATACATTCCCAAGCGGCACATTTACTCTTCAATGATGTTGCCCTTCTCCGACACGTAAAGACCGTCCAAGAACTAGGGATGGTCAGTATAGATTCAGAAACTTGGGTCCTCCCGGCAGTAATTGTGTTCGTATAACTCACCTTACGGATATCCTTGTTTCGGACACGGCAGATCTGCTGGATGTCGGCGGCGGACTGGGACACACCCTCGAGGGAGTTACCGGTGAGGATGAGCTCATCCTTGACGTTGGCGGAGGGAGCGATGTCGACATCGGGCTGGGCAGTGATGCGGCGGACGTACTTCTCACCGAGGAAGTTGCTGGTAACAAGACGTTAGCTCTAGTTCCACCACAATTGACTTTCACGGTATGATTTCGAAATCATAGCGGAAAAACCGCAGGTTCCAGGGTTCCATACCGGATCTCCACAATAGAGCGGCCAGTCTCGGTGTTGGGCTCGATGTTGACGTTGATGGGGAAATGGGCGTAGACGTAACGCATCTTGTACTTGAAGCCACGGGTAACGCCGATCATCAGGTTGTTAATGATGGTACGGACGGTACGGAGGGTAGCAACACCCTTGCGGGCACCGTGGTGCAGCTCGATGGAGATAACGTTCTGCTCGGGGCGGCCGAAGGTGACGGCAATGTGGGAGAGATCCTTGACGAGCTTGCCGCGGGGACCCTCGACAGTCACGACGCGGGACTTAATCTGGACCTTCACTATAGAGCAAAAAAAGATTCGGGTTAGTTGACGGCATTTCTTTTTGTGAAATTCAATATTTTGAATCAAAATCAAGAATTGTCTGGTAGGTGTGCGAGTCGCCGATCCCACACAATATTTCCTCCTGCTTCTGCTGTATTGGTGCTGAATGTTGATCGTGTGTCGTGCTAGGCTGGGTTGAATTTCGTGCCCTCAAAAGAGAAGTTGTATTGTGTGCGACCGGCTTCCTCGATCCTCCAATAAAAAAGAAATTCGCTCACCATTGTCCAGAATGGGCAGCCGTTCCTCGGAGTGAATGTACCGCATCTTGACGTGACTTTTGGTGGTTGCCGGGGGTGTAGATTGTCGATGTCGGGGAGGTTCAAAATTCGAATGGACTTGGTGGTGGAGCGAAATTGGATGTCACGGGATTGTGCGTCGCTTAGGAACATTTTGGGTCTAGCGCAATTAGGGTTCCTTATCAGCTTATCGTCTTATCGCAGCTTGTACCAGTACTTGCTCTACCGGTATTACTTGAGTGATTGGCAGGTAGAGGTACATGTGGTAAATATTAAGCTGGAGCCTGGAGTTCCTGAGTAAGTTCGTTACTATGTACAATGCAATGAGCTGCAACAACCATATGCCTCCCAATTTTCTGCCATGGCTATGGGCTACGGATATTAAGACTTGAAACTTGTTTTACAATACTAATCTCACAGTGATTTCTCAACCTCGTGGTGCGATACATCCACGATCCATTTCCCACCCATTTGTCGCAGCGTCGAAGCCAGCTCGTCGCTCTGATCCAATTCCGCAATATCGTCTCCGCCACCTATGCTCTTCCCGCTCACGAGGACATTTGGCACAGTGCGACGCCCCGTGCTCTTTGCGAGCAGGGCCTGCAGATACGGCCCAAGCGGGTGCTGGTCCAATTCGACCACGAACGGTTTTGGCTCGATAGAGTAGTGCTCCAGCAAGATCAACTTGGCTTTCTTGCTGTAGGGGCAGTAGGATTTGGAGAATACGATGACTGGATGCTGTTAGACTTGGATACGGGCAAGAAATGGAAAACGGGGGAAGGAAACATACCTGGAGCCCGCTTAAGAATCGCATTAAGCTCCGTTGTCGCCTCGGCCTCTTTTCTCTCTTTCTCCTCGCGCTCTCTCTTCGCTTTTTCCTCGCGCTCCTTCTCCTCCTCGCTCTTAATCTCCGACTGAACCTCTGCCGGCACATCCTGATTCACCTTCTTGGGAACGGTCATCTTCGTCCGCCCCGCAATCGGGATATCCTCCGTATCTTCATTCCCTGTAGCAGGAGGAACAGCAGCTTTCTCGACCTCGGCGACGGGCACCTTGTCACCCGCACCCGCACCGGCAGCACCATTCTGTCCGGGCGCATGCACGAGATTCTGGATCTTCTCTTGGCCCTTGGCCTGCTTAGCTTGCTCTTTCGCTTTCATTGCGTCGAGGGTTGACCGATAGAACTTTTGATTTTGGATTTTGCTTGCATCGCCCTGTGGATTTGAATGCATTGTATTAGATGCCTGAAGCGACAGTGCGAAAGAGGGGGATCTGGGAACGTACAGTGTAGTAAAAGACCATGAAAAGAAGCGCGATGGCCGCAACGACGATCAGTCGAAGCCGCCGTTGGGAAGAAGGCATGGAGAATTGCGCTTATAGCCGTGTGGCTTGTGACTTGTTTCAAAAAGAGCTGAATCCAAAATGCTCCAAGTCGTGTCCGAGGTGACTTGGAGACAACGTGACGTGTTCCAGCCAAGAATTCCTCGGTTCCCGGCAGAGCTAACAGTTTAGGGTATTGGGAACATTCGACACTTGCGCATTTGATCCTGAATCTTCCAAAAATTAACAATAAAAAGATCAAAAACTCCAGACAGGTCAGGAGAAGTGGGGTCAAGGGGCCAAGGGCATGTCATTCCTGATTTGCGGGTTTGCCCGTCTGAGCGCTGATGCTTGGCGGAGCTATGATGTAAATAATTTATGCTTGTTTTATGTCTTACTTTTATTTTTACGATATACATAGTAAGTCAAGGTGAATTATCAATATTGATTAGTATATGGCATGACTGGGTATTGTGCTAAATCAGACGGGCTCTTTTGTTCAAAGGCAAAACCCATGTCAACAGTAAATCATAGAGAGGGCATGAACCTCGCACCAGTAGGTGTATGTAGATGGGTAAGAAAGGGGTAAGGATAAATGATAGGATATAGAACTTGAAAGGTGTATGTCAGAGCAGTGGGAACCGCAGACCAGCTGCGGCCTAGCCTGTCAAAACGAGTGCGATGGTAAAAATTAGGGGAAGATGAGCCACCAGGGCTGAAAGTGAAGTGTTATGTCAAAAACAATCGGATAAAGGGGAAAACATGGCAGACCGGGGAGATCAAGTTTGAATCGAGAGTCCAGGCCGTGTAGCATGGATGGCAGTGGCTCGGCGTTTGCCTTGGACAAGGATCGTCCAATCCTCCCACTCCTTGGCAATCTCGGTCAAGACATTGCCCATGACACCAGCAGATGCCATGAGGCCGTGGCCTTCGCCTTCGAGGATCCGGACCTCGCAGCGGCGCATCGTCTTGCCAAGCCACTGGACATTCTCCACTGGAACGCGGGGGTCTTTGCTGCCATGGTGCATCACCACTGATCGCGTGATGTCCACGTAGCGGAACCCAATTGTTTGGCGACGCTCGAGGCAGATCAGCAAATCAACCGCCGGGTTGGCGTTGGTGGTGGCCAGCTCCCAGATCTTGTAGGTGAGACGAGTATCATAGTCACGCTGCCGCTCGACCTCGTCTTCTGGAGACTTTGCGCGAGATCCGAGAGTCGTGTCACTCTTTCTGTACGAAGCGGTAGTCGAAGCGGACGGTTTTATATTGGGTACAATGTCCACTCGCTGGGTCTGCGGGTTGTTTTCAACAGCAGGTATAAGCGGTACAGGACGGATGGCATTCGCATTGGAAGCTTCTTTGGCAGCAACCTTGCGCTTGGCCCGTCGCGGCGACTTGGGTAGACTGGTGGTGATGCTGGCACTAGTGGCACTCATAAAGCTTGAATTGGCCACTTTGAGAAGGGACGTGGGAAGCGCACGAAGGATCTTTTGGGAGTAAGGGACGGCGTTGGTAGGCGCGGGATCCTTCTTAGAGCCGATGTTAGACAACTGAGATGGGGGAATCCATGGGGCTAAGAGATGAATGCGGCCACGGATATGCTGCGGAATTCGGAGAGCCGTTGCAAGAGCGTAGATTGCGCCGGCAGAATGGGCAAGGATGGAAAATTTGGTCACTCGGAGGTGGTTGCAAACGATTGCAACATCATCTATTACTAATTAGCGCAGTATTGGAATCTCTCCGCAGTCTTGCTTACCGGGCCAGCTGAGAGGGGTGCTCGGCTCGTCTCCCTGGTGTGGACCGCTCTCGCCAACGCCAGGGCGATCCAATGTGACCAGTCGTAGATTGAGCGTCCGAGCCAACTCATCATAAAATGCCATCAGATATCGAGTGAGACCCATGCCGACACAGCAAAGCACGACATGGCCCTTAGGATTGCCAACTTCAGAGAAGGCAATGGAGCGGCCAGTTGTTGGGTGGATCACTCTCTGGGTCAGCTTCGGCGAAAAGATGTAGTCGTCAACAGCGAGATCAATTGAATCCGCACTAGATGGTCGTTCGGTACTGTACGAGGGACGCCCATTTGACAGATGGGACAGATGACCGGATGGGGTGCGGCGATGGGTGATTGGTGTGATTGGCTCGAGGGACTGTCTGTATCTAGCTCTCTCAGAATCCAGGTTCTCCGCAGATGACTTGGGCAACTGCGGTGGTAGGTGGGTAGACTTCGATGCAAGTGGTGCTCCTGGCCTGCTCCCAGTGCGACTTTTCCCTGTCATCACATTTGGAGAAGGAGCACTGTCGTTGAAAGATGGATGATCGCGGCCTGGTCCATTCTGCATGGTGGCCTGGTTGACATCATATCCTAGAACGCGCGATACCTTTGAAGCCTTTGCCTGCTTCACTGGGCTCGTCTTAGTCGAGTGTTCAGGGCTGTTTTCCAATTCCAACTCGGTCTTGATCTTCTGTTGCTGGTCTTTCAACTCTTGGATCCGGCGGGTCACCTGTTCTGCGTCATTGCTCGTTCCCGGTGATCCATTGTCTGTGTTGAACTCTTTGCTGGCCGTGGAAGAGTATCGACTATGACGAGCAGAGCGGTGCTTTTTCGAGCTCGACGACTGGCTATGTCGATGTCGCAGAGATGAGTCGCGAGTTGGAATGATTCTACCGCTTCCAATTCCGCCGGGATTGCTAGCATCTGGGGTACCGTGGAACGATTGGTAATCTTTGGTTGGTGGAGTGCTGGCGACTTTCTCTTCGTATGGTTCTTCCTTGACGTCCGCAGGACGAACCTCCTCTGTAACCTCCGCCATGGAATGCAATGAGCGCAAGCTTGCTCGGCTGCGCGGGATGTTGTGTCGTAGACTGTCGTTGTAGCTGGTAGTCTTTCGCAGGCGCTCGACTTGTGGATCTTTTTCGCCCAGGAATTCTCGTGATGACCTCTTCAATAGACTGAATTGACCCTTTAGGCTTTTTGTCCGACCTGCAGAACTATTCGAAGCAATGCTCGGGGTTGACAGA
Source organism: Penicillium samsonianum (assembly GCF_028829775.1). Taxonomy (NCBI): domain Eukaryota; kingdom Fungi; phylum Ascomycota; class Eurotiomycetes; order Eurotiales; family Aspergillaceae; genus Penicillium; species Penicillium samsonianum. The sequence goes on along the minus strand of NW_026643260.1, from coordinate 651,388 downwards.
CGGGGGCCAGGCTCCGTGCTGATCGTTCCGAATGAGGAAGGCTCTGGGGCGGCTATCACAGATGTATAGGATTCCCTCGAAACTGGGCGAGTGGACGATGAGTCGGTCGTTCTGAAGGGCTTGAATCTCGGCGATCGGGGCGACTTTGGTGACGGGGGTGCCCTGGCCATGCGAATGACAGGAGACGAGGCCGCATCGTCGGGGTGCAAAAATGGGTTTTCCGGTAGGGCGGGTGGCTCGACCGCTGGCTTGTAGGCACCGTAACTCATTCCAAACCCATGTTGCTCGGACGGAGGAAGGGAGTAAACTGGCGCGGTGTGCGGTACTTCTGGCAATCCTGGGTCTGATTCGTTGTCGATCTTCGGGACGGTGTCAAAGTGCGAGTTTAGAGGCACGGAGATGGTGGAAAGGGAGGAAATAAGGGAGGAAATGACTTCAGGCGAGGTTGGATCAGTTCCATTGCGCGAAGGCAGCGATTTACGACGACGGCGACGACTAAGCAGAGCTGACTCTGCTTTCACGGGGTTCTCGTTCGACATAGTTCAATAGTCTAAGGGTGCAACCCTTAAAACAGACAAACTTCAAGGATCGGATGCAGGATAAATGGGTACACGCATGATCTACTGCATGCGAAAGATGTTTGATAAGGGTTTCTGCCCCCCTTACAGTATTTGAGATAATAGAAAAATTGGTGAGCGAGCGTAAGAAGATTAAAAAGAAGGGATCCCGGTTATACCAGTATGAAAAGAGAGAAAAGAAGATATTAAGCGCAAATGGTCAAGGGAAAGAAAAGGGAGTTCTCTTATTTTTTTTGAGATCTCTTAGCGTTGACGCCTTTTTCTCCACAGAGGATCTTAATTTGCCGATTACACTAGGTATATAGGGAGTAGGGAGTACACAATATAGACTAAATCAATATCTAACTATATGAAGAGGTCTACAGTATACTATTAGTATATTAGATTCCTCGCTATGTCCAAAAGTATTTGAGATTCCACGTGGTTTTCCAAATTACTCCTTCTGGGAGACCCCCGGGCCCCCTTAATAGGCTTAATAGGCTTCACAGGCGATACGAGAATCATACTGATCAACTCAGGCTAGTATTATAGAATACTATGTTGTACATATGTAGGTAAATAAACATCGCTATCCAGTTCAAAGTCTATGCTCCAGATTCTATAAATTTGACTCTAAACCATTTAAACCGATTAAAGGCGAAATCGTAAAATAGTAAAATAGTAAACAAATATATATAGCGGATCTATATACTAGGACATATAATTTCCAATCATAAACTAAACACCGATTAAACGTCTTATATTTGCCACACTATATACGGAGTACGTTTATTTGCATGTCGAATCTATTTTATACACCTAGAGATCTACATATGTCACAATAATAAGTACAATGCTCAACTCCTACATCTGTAGCCAGCTGATCTCTGGAGTAAAACATAGTTGACCGCCCACCATGGCAACATGGCAGTATCCCCCCAGCCATTGCCTATCTTACCCAAAACATCATTGAAACTCCGAAGCATATTTGGGCTTTACTCTCGTTAGCAGGATTTTTATATCTTGCTCTTTAAATCCACAGGTCTTCTATATCCTCTAGACATGTGGTGACCGCGCTGCGAAACAGCCATTGCCCGCAATGGACGCCTACCCCGAAGACTACGTCAATCACAATCTGCCTTTAGTCCTGCTCTCAGGACTGGAGGCAGATCCTGAAAATGGCTCTGAAACTTCCTCGAGCTATCCTCTGCTATCAGAGAAGGGGACCCATATCTTCTCAGACTTCCCACCTCTGAGCGGGGCTGTTGCGGAGGAGCTCCGGAGCCTGCTTCTAGAGGAAGATAGCACTCAGACGCCATGGAAGTCCAGAGTTACTGCAAGCGGGAATACTACAACTGCAAATATTGGTTACCGCATCAAAAGTTCTGGCCGCGTACGTTGATACTCTATGATTCCAATCCCTTTGGTTTCACAACACCGTACTGCGGACTGCTTGCTAACATCAACACAGTCATGCAGACTACCCCCACGGAAAGCCGACCCCCCTATCCCGTCACCACCAACTACTCCCAGCGATGATCAGGACAATGAACACTCGGAACCTAGCACACGCTATGTCCTCCACTCGCCGATATCGCCATTGTCACCCGGCTCCCCAACTTTCCCAGATGGCTTGCTTACTCCTCTATGGGTAACTAAACACCAAGACCTGGTTCCAGCAGCAGTGATAAATTTCTTCCCATTCTCGTTGGACCCGAACATGAACTCGCTACGAGATAATCAACTCAAAATCGAGATCAACAGCTTGAAAAAAGAATGGCAAACCTCCGGGTACAAGACGCGATTTGTGGTCGTTCTAATATCAGAAGACGGGGAAGAAGGCGGCTATGAGGGCGAGATTGATGACCGCATTGCGGGGATTCGGCGGGCAACAAACCTTGACCCCAGGTCGATATTTGTGATCCCACCAGACGCAACTTCGTCGGAACTGCAAGACTTTGTGACATCAATCTTCTCTCTACTGCAACCGTCGGTTGTTGAATACTATCGGGATCTGTCCAAGCATGCCAGACGCAAACGAAACCGGGGCAGTATCCCTCCTCCGACTGCACCACCAACGACCGGAACTTCTCAGACCCTATCATCTCAAGGCTGGAACGTACGGTATGAATTCAAGCTCGGAATTTTTGCCGAGTTTCGCCAAGAAATGGATGCAGCCTGTCGGAACTATGAGAGTGCGTATGACACTCTATTTGGCCATGAAGTTTTTGAAAATATTGCGGGCTGGAATCCTCGATTTAACGATGCGCGCCTCTTGGCCGACGCCCTTGCCATTCGAATTATACGCTGCCTGTTATGGACGGGTCAGACGACCGCCGCAGCTCGGCTTTGGGTTGACCATAGAATTCGTGTAAAGGATATCGTCAATCGCAGAGGAAAGGGCAGTAAACACTACGGATGGGAGGCCTGGGAGGCGCGTTGGTCCATGGTAATGGCACAGCTTATCCGCCGAGCGGAAATTCCGTCTATCTCCAGCGAAATATCCTCTGAACATCCTGGAGAGCTCTATACTTTACCAGAGAAATCGATTCCAACCGGGGAAAGAGTTAGGCCCTGGGAAAATCTCCACCACGAGGGTTACTGGCTCCACCGTTCAGCGAAGCATACAATAATCCGACGTGCGCTTGCCCATGAAATTCCCATGGAAGATCGCAAGCTCCCTGGGCAATCACCCGCCACACAACTCGCAAACAAATCCTACTTGTACGACACGTATCTTGTTCCCGACGCTCATGCCGAAGCACCCCAAGAAGGACGAACTGGCTTCGACCACTCTGGTTTAATATTGAACACGCTGAAGGCTGCTATCGGGGAATTCGCAAAACGCCACCAAACAAGGAAAGTTGAGAGCTTGAGTCTTGAGGCGGCCGAGGAGTATATGCGCATTGGCTCATGGTCCGAAGCGCATAGCCTTCTTCGACCGCTGTGGTCTACTCTTAGCTGGCGCCGCTCAGGGTGGTGGCATCTGATGGTCAATTTCGGATGGGCACTCAGAGAATGTGCTCTCAGGGTGCAGGACAGCGAGACAGTCTTGCGAGTGGACTGGGAGCTGCTGAATAAGAGTGAGTTAATTCCATTTATCTTGTGCGTATTGTCTTCAGTGTTAATATTCATTTTGATAGCTTTCAAACCAAGACCTGCATGGCATTATGACATCCACAGGAGTCTTGAAAGTCTGCCTTCAGAGAAGCCCAAACCTTCTCTTATCCTTCGTGCAGAGGATGTTATAACGAGTCGTAAGTTGACAAGCCCAAAATGCAAAGATTGCACTGACCACTGTCTTCAAAGTGACCGCATCGTTGGTGTTTGAGAAATCCGATGGCAACGTTGGGGAACCTCTACAGGCTCAACTTGCCATCACATCCTATGCTCATACATCCTCGGCCCCTATCCGGCTTTCAGAGGTCAAACTGGTTTTTGAAGGATGTCTTCGCCCAGTAAAGGTTCAATCTGACCAGAATCAAGATGCTGACACGACAACCCCATGTTGCATCGCAACTCTTCCACTCCGCGAGCCGAGCAATCCTGATACCACGGTCCAATCTCCAGCCGGTGGACTGACCGCATTGGTAGGTATAGCAGATCTGACTCTGGGGTCCTCCCAGACCAAGATCTTCAACCTCACCTGTATTCCTCGCGAAGCTGGTGAAGCCAGGGTTGCTTCAATCACCATGCTGATCGAAGAAGAACAATTCGATTTGGGTTATGCAATCACCGAGCCAAATCAGCGTGAATCCTTCTGGTGGCAGCAGACGCAAAAGGGCGTGACCCGCAGAAGAGTGGGCAAGGATCGGGATACTGGCAGGTGCAAGGTTATGCCTAAGCCTCCCAAGATCCGCCTTACAACTCCCAACCTGAAGGAGACCTATTATACCAATGAACGGGTGATGCTCCAGATTAGTATACACAACGAAGAAGACGAAGCTGCCGATGTATCTGCTGAAATCAGACTCTTCGGTACCGAGTCCACTGCTCAAATACAGTGGCTCGACGGCGATAGCAACCCTGAACCCCTCGAATCAGGCGCCAGCACCCCGACTGAGGGGCCGTCTCATTATTTGAAACGAGCTGTGGGTGTTCTGGAGCGCTCTTCCAACAAAACTCTTACAATTGTGCTGGCCGATACCCAAGAGGCTACGGATTTCACGTTGGAAGTTTCGGCTGTGTACCATTTGGTGTCTGATATCCAGACCCCAATTATGAAGAACATCACCGTGGATCTATCATTTATTCGGCCTTTTGAAGCAAACTATGAATTCTTGCCGGCAATTCACCCTCAGCCATGGTCCAATTTCTTCGCAGTTAGCGATAACTTACTCGAGGATGACTCTGCGCCAAGCCCGGGAGGCCTTTTCCAGAAGTGGTGCCTCAATTCCAAGGTAGTTTCCTTTGCACTGGAGCCACTGGTAATTGACAAGATGTCCCTAATTCTCCTCGAAGCCAACGGGGGAGCCATCTGCGAGGTTCACTCGGAAGAGCTTGTCAGTCCAGAAACGCCCCATCTCGCACCAGAAGAACTGCGAGAATCCAACTTCTGCCTCGATATCCAGAAGCTTCTTCTCGGAGACCGTCGACCAACTGCGCTCACCTGCGCATTGGAGGTCAATTGGCGTCGGCAGTCATCTGAATATGCAGGTTCCTCCGACGCAGAGAACTCGGTCACAACCACCGTCCTCGATATTCCCCGATTTGTCGTCCCGATGGGTGAGCCTCGAATCCTTGCATCGGCTACCCCGTCCAGCAATATGGCAGGGTTGATTCATATGGATTATGTACTGGAGAACTCCTCCACCCACTTCCTTACCTTCAACCTGGTCATGGAAGCTAGCGAGCACTTTGCCTTTAGCGGGCCTAAGACCACCGTTGTGCAGCTCGTGCCTCTGAGTCGCCATACGGTGAACTTCAATCTGTTTGCGGCGAAGCGCGGCTTATGGATTCAGCCACAGCTGGTGGTTATTGATACCTACTTCAACAAAACGCTCCGCGTCCTTCCAACGGGGGATATGAGGTCGGACAAGAAGGGGGTTCTGGTATGGGTTGATGCCGAAGATTGAAAGATATAACTGTAATCCGAGATACATGCTGTAGAGGAATTGGATTGTCTCATATGAGCAAATATTGTATATAGAATAAACATCCCCGACTTCATACACAAGTTGCTCTGTATAGTTAGTTAGATGAGGGTATGTCACGTGTCCAACCCTTATCAACATAAACCGGATTTCCTAAATCGGCTAGCGGCGATCGGTCTTCCGCATGTCTTGCCGTCAGAGAGCTTCATCACCGTCACTCAAAGACATTACAGCTCACTTCCCTTGATCCCCGCAGTATCTACACCTATAATTGAGGCCTCGGCATCGAACTACCCGGCCTCTTACTTTTTCTCTCCTCGGGAATCCGTTCCCACGCCCCCATTTGCCCGAGAAACCCCCTCCAACGCGCAAACCGACTTGTCTAACCCGACAGTCTCGTTGCCAACACCGTAACTATGGCGGCGCAAGCGGCGTTGATCGCCGATACCATCACTGGCATGAAGCGGGCCTTGCGCAGAGAGCGTGACGGTAAGTTAGCGACCAAGAAGTCTGCTTCTTCAAGCAGAATTGTTTTCTGACATCTTTCTTCACCAGACAATGGCCCGGATGACCCGATCATGGCGCCGACGAACCGGGGGAACAAAATGCATGCTAATGCTAAGTATGTGAGCGAGGGTGCACTGGGCTACATCAACGCCGAGGATTACTACAAGCAGGTGCGTGGTTCGCCGATCTCGGGACTTGGGCGCTGGCGATAAGATGGGACTAGGATTTTATGGAAACTGACTTTTGACTGGTGATTAGAAAGTCGATCATGCTGGTTATACACGCTACATTCTTCAGCCCAACCCAGTTCGCTATGATTCAGAGGGAGACGAGCTTGATGAGGATGATGAAGATTCCGAGGCTGATGCTGCGGCTGCTGAAGAGAACCCGTTCTCTGGGATTGCGCTTGAGAGTAGGTTTTTCCCTTCCATTTTTGACTACTATCCGTGACTTTATGACTGACCTGTTTCTTTTTTTTTCTAGCTCTTCTGTGCCCCCTGAAGCATCCTTCCGAACTCCCCACCCATCCTTCTATGTCCCAAGCATACACGTCGCAAGCCCTGGAGAAAATGGCATTGGCGGTCGAACACAAGCTCCGCCAGGAACGCGCTTTGCTCTGGCGCGCCAGGAGCTTGCATAGGCAATTTCTCGGCGATAGCGGTTGGATGCCGTGCGGTGCGCTCGAGACGCCTAATGATCACTTGATCTTCGACCCCAGGCTTGCTAGTAATGACCCGAGCGTATATGCCGGTCAGCAAAGTGCAAGTGGGACTGGTACTCCGTCCACCACTAAAGACCTCAATGGCCCGCAGGACGCGGTACAAAAGGTACCTGTACCAACAGCCGCCCAGGACCCCCAGCTGGCACAGAACGGGACAAAAGCCCAGACGAGTTCAACGCAGAATGACGTGGAAATGGCCGACGTCCCAGCAGAGGGCGAACCCATCAAGAATGGCCTGCAGCTTAAATCAGAAGAGACCGATGCCACCGTCAAAGACCTCCCACCTCACCCTAACACCTCGACTCCCGCCCAGGAGAGCAGCAACAACAACGATGCAGCCGGGGCGAGCACAAATCCACCCCCCAATGGGAAACAAGACATGGACACAATGAAAGATGCCGATCCCGTCGACACAACCGAACTCAACGACGACACAGAACAAGACCTCGAAATGCACGACGGCTCCTCACCAGAACCACCACGGCGAATGACAACGCGCGCACAAGCCAACGCAGTCAACCCAAACGAAAACGAAAACGGCTCCCCACTCTCCGACACAGCATTCCCACTCCCAACCCCGCACCCCCTCTTCCTCGTCCCGGAAAACATCCGCCCCGATCCTAACTTTGGCCTTCCCGCCGCCGAAGCCGAGGAAACCCGCCGCTTGCTCTGGTCATATATCCAGAAGCAGGAAGAGACAGTGCGCGGGGTCGAGCACATGCTCGATTCGCTGAATAGATCTTGCCGCATGAAAGCTGATGTTCTGGAGTGGTGCAAGGCTGAGGGACACGTTGGGGAGATGAGTGATGGTGAGGACTGGTATGACCGTGAGCAGTGGGGGCTTGCCGAGGGGGAGGACTTGAAGAAGGGAACCGATGAAGATGAAGTTGAAACTGTTGATGAGAGTCGGACGCAGGGGAAGAGAGGGAGGGGAAGGCGGCAGTGAGGAATGGGCTGTTGACAATGCTGTTCTTCTTTGCTTCTTTGCTTCTTCTCCTTGATCTTGGGCTTCCTGGTTGTCATGTCCTGGTCTATTCCTGGTGATATGAACCCTACATACTACCCTGTCTCTGTCTCTTTGGGCTCTTTGATTCATGTGGCGTCGGTATATACCCTCATTTCTATAATAAACATGATTTTTGGTTACTTTTTTTTCTGGTTTAACAGGAAATCTTTCATTAATCCACGTAAAAAATAACAACTGGAATGTCCATGGGCCATCCCAGTAGGGCACGCAAGTCCACTTGGGGAGGAGACAATGCGCGCATGGTGAGACTGTCCACGTGCCAATATCTTGCTTTTGCCTTTCTTCGCCCTCGTCATTGGTATTGTTCTCGTCCTTGCCCTTCGATCTCGGAATTAGCATCGTAGGTTTGCTCCTTTTGGTCTGAGCCTCGTCCTGCGTGCTAGCCACGTCTTTACAGCTGCAGACAATTTGGTATCTGAGCAGCTATGCGGCATCGATACTCACTGCCACAATTCGGCAGGTATCTGTTCTTCTTCTGGCATAGTCGAATAATGTCCTCTATGGGGGGAAGGGGTTCGGTTCAAGCTGTCAGATTGAGGGTCAAATTGACGGTAAAATTGACGGTCAAATTCCGACTCTCTGTCTTTCGGCAACTCTGTTTTTCATCTTCCAGGGCTTCCATACAGACTCGGTGCCTAGGTTGTCAATGTCATGTCTGAGTATGGTAAGTCGTGGCTATCATAGCCTTACCCGAAGGAGTCCATTTGTTCCATGTCTTCGGCTTGGATCTGCGCCTTCCACAGTGGTATCGGTGGCTTACTGGTTCCTGGGGATGTCGGCACGGTCTTTGTCCAGGTCAAGTATTCTCGGCATGCCTAGATACCTAGGTATACGGGTGACACCATGAGCCTGGCAAGTGCTTTTACATTCGACGATCTTTTTGATTCATCTACTAGGGGCAGTAGATGTTGAACATGGTAAATGGTCTGTATTCGAGTCTTGGATGCGCTTCTTCTTCTGTAAGTATCTTCATCTCCCCAGTCGCAACTTCACTCTCTTCTGCTCCACAGGGTTTTGTCTGATTTCTTCTTCTCTTCCTGTTGTTCTGCCTGCTTAATCTGCCCATTCTTCTTCCTTCTCGGGGGACACAGCAAGATGAAACACCCCAGCCTCGTTTGATTGAGCCAAAGTGCACGTCTTTTAAAAGAGTTCACGCTGGACCTTGGAAGTGGTTTCTCAGTGCTCCCTGATTGCGTGCTTCCATGTTTCCACCATTCCTGTTTCTGATCCAAATCCATCTGTGTGTTCTTTCAGGGTGGCCCTGCTATCTTGCTCAACAAGGCGAGTTCGTCATGATTATCACCAGTGGTTCCTAGGCTGATTCATCCTAGCCAGTTCCCAGGATATCTGGCAATGACGGACAAATCCTCAGCGGAAATAAAAAAGTAACGCTAGTTCCAATATGCTGGCTCTTCTTTTTATCCCGTACTCCTGGTTCATCATAGCCGACGTCGATTTGGGGTCATCACAGACGAATCCACAGCGCAGGGCAAACCCACCCAACGTAATCCTCGCACTTTTGAGAAAAGAGAAGGGTGATGATAATGCTCAGCACGAAAAACACTGAGTCTTCTCTAGCAAGCAGGCGAGGTCCCTGAGCCTGTGGAGTTGTAGCCGACGTCGTGTTGGAATCATCACAGGCGAATTCAAAGCACATCGCAAACCACCAGGCATGATCCTCGCCGTGAAGACCTTCCTCCCACCTTAAGAGTGAGGAAGGCCAGCAAAGAGTATCGGTAGTTCCTGACGAGCCTTGTCACTCAAGTCTTTGTCATAGGACGAGGTGCGGTCCACGGGTAGTTTTTTGGTTTAGTCCACCCCAAAGAGCCGAAGGTGATGCCTAGCGCATTTGAGGCGTTGGAACTCGGGTTTGACTTCAATTGGTCCTTGTTGTCTTCTTTGCTCGCCAAACTTCGGGTTCTTAGATGACCTGTGCAAATTGATAACTGTGGCCATGGTTTGCTTCGCCACAGTCGACTGTATTGTTTTCGCTGGAGTTCAAGCCTCATATATGGTTCTTTTCTCAAGGTCTGTATATATTAGCTTGGTCCTTTTATGATATCTCCTCAAGGGAGCTCTCATTTGTTTCTCACTTACGCATCACCTGAGAGCAGCAGGTGCCAGTGCAAGGCTGAGCTGACCATGCATCAAATGGTACATATGCAATGGTAGTGAGCTCAGGGGACTAATGTTGGCAAAAAAAACTTGGCAGTTGCACTGGCTTTTTGCTTGGGTTTTGCTGAAGCTTGATATCTGGGGATTTCAAGGGATTGACTCGGGTTGGTGACCCGAGAGGTGAAGAGGAAAGTCCAGCATACCTAAATATATGGCTTGAAAGATTGGTAGAAACCTGGTCTCTAGTCAAACAGGTCTTATATTAGCTAGGGCATTGTGTAGTCACATTGGGGGATTGAGTATAGACCGAAATCACTAAGACACTGGGCTGTAGTATAACACTCTGACAACTGAGCCCATGACTAGAGCAAAGAAGAGAGAAGAAGGATTTATTATCTACAAACAAAAAGAAGCCAGCTAAATCCTAGGGAGCATACCAAACCAGGCACCAGGCAGAATATCGGTCTCAACAGGTCTTCATGATCATGCTGTATCTGTTTTAATTGCTTGAATTGTTATTCAGTGGCCATTGCCTTGCCGCTCTGCTCTTCTCCACCGTAGAAGCATAGTGTATGGGAAGAGGCAGAGAAAACATAATTGTAGCATGTTAGAGATTCAAAGCCTTTTTATTTAATCGTCTGGAGCTTTCTTTTGTCTGCTGTAGATATCTCTCTCCCATTGCCCTAAAACAGACAAACACTTCCAAAGCCCCTTGTACATCCTCAGCAATCACAAGTCGGCAACAAAGGTCTACTGATTCACAGTTGTACTGCAGTTTTGGCGCGATGGGTTGATTGAATTATATCTTTTGTAGTCGCGTAAGGGAAATCACAGTGGGGCCTTGTCCTGTTCTACTCATCCCCAGTATCAAGGACAAGGCAAAGATCTATTGTCTACAGGTCCAGCATCGTTGAAGATTCGGAAGCGTCCGTGTGCTGGAAACTTGTCGTGGGCAGCCCCAGACTTTTGGGTATCACGTTGTTTGAGCAACCTGACCTCTCTCTCTCGGCCTCTCTTTTGGTGTGCGGATTGTGGATGTTGAATGTCCCGGCCAATCCTGGTATACATTCATGGCGCTTATTGCTTCTTGCCGCCCTGCTTCTTGGCACGCTCACGCTCACGCTTGGCGTAAATCTCAGCAGTGAAGGGGCTAGAGACAGTCAGTTTATTTCTAGGAATGCTTCAAGAATGACTACTTACTCTTCCCAGCCAAGAGCGAACCAGTACAGGACAAAGACCTGGGCCGTCAAAAGAATACCAGCAACCTTGCCGTGGTACAGTGCAACACCGAGGAAGTTCAAAGTGCTACCCCAGTACATCGGCGAGCCGGTCACGTTGAAAGGGAACCCGGTGACGGGAGCGTCCATGAGAATACCGAAGTAGTCGCCAAGGTAGGTACCGGTCACACCAAGAGCCCACATACTGGAGAGAACCAGGACCGAACCGATAGTAAACAAGACACCTCCAACGATCGGTTGGTGGACAGGAGCGTAGAAGGGCTGGTCAGCTAGAGCGAGTTGGTAGACATGGTCACGGAGAATTCCGAGGGAGAAGATAGTGAATGCAAGGAAGTAGCAGCCATTGTACGCGCCTCCAAAGAGGCGGGTCAAGAAGTGGTTGCGGTACTCTGTTCACCGGTTAGCCAAGGTCGAATGCAACAGTCCTCGGGTGGGGTCGGCCAACCTGCGCGGGCAACAATGCTAGACGGGTTAGGTTAGCTATTGCTCATGGACAGAAACATTGCCATTGTAGTTTTATCGACCACGATGGACACTCACTTCCAGAAAATTGGGTTAAAAGCAATAGTCGCGGCGGACCCTGTTGGGGTCAATCACATGCAAATTGTTGAGATCCTGTAGAGAGATCAACTCACATAGTAAAGGCTTAGAGGAAAAATCGATAAAATCCGTAAGAGAGGCCATGGCGCAGAAACCGGTAAACCAGGAAGAGTGAAGAGAAGAAAATAGGAAGAGGAAGAAGAAGAGGGGAAATATGAAGTTGACCGCTGGGGTTGGCCCCGGATTAGCAGCTTAAGTAAACAAAAATGACGTCCACGGGTTCCTCCCGCACGGTCACGGGATCGTTGTCTTTCTCGACTCTTTGCTTGGCTTTTCTTTTTGATACTGCCTTTACAGCTGAGATCCACGTCTTTATCTTCTCTATCTCTTAGGGACTTTGCAACACCGGATACTGATTTCATTCCAGGACGCTCGATACAAACGAGAGCTTCCTCGCCAACCAGGCCCAGTTGACCGAGACCATAATACTATGCCGAGCTGTTCGCTCCCAAATTCCCGGGAGTGATCGTTATGAGCCGTGGAGCTCTGACAAGAGTGTGGGGAGAATGGCCCTTAGTCGCCGCGACCTAGTTCTGGCGGGCGTCGGCGTGTTCATCGCTTGGGGTCTTGTGGTTCGCTGGCTGCCGATCCTCCGGTATATAGGATATGCCGTGACGCTGGGCGCCGTCCTATCTTCTGTGGGTCTTTTAGGGCTTGTCACATTGACAATCCGGCACCAGAATTACAAAGTCAACGCGAAGAACGTTTCAGTGGCTTTCATAAAACCCGACCAATGGCGAAAGGAAGTGCTGAATGTCCGCCGGAGCACGCGATACCGGCCCCGGCCACTCTATCCTCAGTCCTTTGTCGTATCGGAAGGGATTGACGAACTTCTATCTTTCATCACCCGAGACTTTGTTTCCTCGTGGTACCACAGTATTAGTCCGAACCCCATATTTACCAATGAGGTTGATCGAACGATTCGCGTCGCCCTCGAAAACCTCCGGGATAGGTTGGTTGCGGAGGACATGATCTCGCTGATCGTATCGCGCATCTTTCCTATCGTGACATCGCACCTCAAGGAATTTGACATTGCCGAGCGTTCTGTTCGGGGGCGCAATCTTAGTCGAAATGTGACCGAGTCTGGCGAGCTTGATCTGGCCATTGCAAACAAATACCGTGAAGGTCGCTTACATCCTGCTGTTGCAACCTCTGTGTCCGATCAAAAAACTGTTCAACAGGAATACCTGCGCAAGCTAGCGGTTGGCCTTTTACCCCAGCTATTCCCCGAAAGCGTGCTAAACAGTCGAATTGTGTCCGTTCTGATTCGCGAAATCATCTCATGCGCCGTGCTTATTCCGATAGTCACTGCATTATCAGATCCAGACACATGGAACCAATTGATGGAAGCATATGGCCGTACAACTTTGCAAGATCGGAAGACTGTGCGCAAACTGCGCGCCGCTTTGGACCAGCATGCGTCACCCACACCCAAGTCCAAGCGTGGGCAACCATTCCCACGACTGTCAGCAACCGATTCAGAGCGAGCCTTTGAGCGCTTTGTGAGGGCAATTAGGAAATGTAATAACCTCTCCGATGCCCGTCGGTTCCGTGCCCTCGTTTCCAGTCAATTAAAACAAGAGAGTGTGGTCGAGGGCCAGGATCAGGTCTATCTGAAGCGTCTGGAAACCGGCAAACGTGTTCTTGATCAGAAAGTGGCGAATCTTGCGAAACCTGGCGAGAACTCCCAGGTACCTCCAGCACTAGACCTTCGACCTGAGATCCCATCTAGAACGCATGAGTCGTCACTGGTTGACGTGATGCACAACGCATCCGGGCTTTCTTATTTCATGGAGTTTATGGACCGCCAAAAGCTGATGTCGCTTGTTCAATTCTGGGTTGTTGTAGATGGATTCCGCAACCCACTTGAAGATGACTTTGGAGATGAGGCAGTGCCCACTTCATTGGCATGGAAGCCAGCAGACAGAAACGACCTAGCTCTCATCAGCGAAACCTACCTGTCGAAGCCAGAATTGAAGGTCTCTGAAGAGTCTCGCCGAGCAGTCAAGACATTCCTGAGTGCAGGAAAGCGTGCCACCCCCGAACAATACCGAAAAGCGCGAATGGTGGTTTTAACAACCCAGTCTACCATTCTAGAGCATCTCCAAGATACTTATTATCCGAAGTTCAAGGAGTCTGATCTATACTGGAAGTATCTTGCGTCCGATGAAGCATCTGCTGCCCAGCCGCCAGTTCGTCAATCCTCTCCCATAGCAGTCACTTTTGAGACCCCCGAAAGGCGACCCCTCCCCCCTTTGTTGTCACGGACCAGCTCCCATCCGGGATTGAGACCATCCAAAGACCTTCGACGAGCCGCTGTCTCGTCTGGCGATGTGCGGGGCATGGGGAAATTATTTGATGATGACGATTCACCACGACGATCAATAGATTCAGAACGATCTGCTCCTCTTTTTGATGACGACTACGACACCGACAATCTCGCTACGTCCACCCATAGTTTGGGTAAAGATTCCCAGAATGGCGAGAATGATGCTAGCCAGAGCCAAAGCCAAGTCCTCGAGACGATGGAGGCAGCGCTTAATGATATCATTACAAATGAGCCGAAAAATGGAAGAATCGAAGACCTCAAAGGAGATGCTGCCGGTCTGTTCGGGCCGGAGCGTCCTGTTCTTTCGTCACGCAGCTCGTCTGAAATTCCCCAGGTTGACAACCGGAATGAAAGAACCAAGAAAAGCATCGCATCGCTTGGTCTGGTGGATCATGCGTCGCGACTTGGTGTATTTGATGACGACTTATTTCCGGATCAACAGAAATTCATCGAAGATGAATACGAAGAACCAGATGGCGTGGATGAAAAAGACTCAGCAGATGAAGTGCACGAAGCTGCACCGGGTGACTTGGGTCTAACGGAAGCGATTGAGGCGCTTTCAGTGGATATCGACAAGCTTGCCGCGCAGGACGCCGTGGTCCAAGCATTGACACGCAAAGCAGAACTGACAAACAACACCGCGGAACTGAGAATCCTGCGCAAGTCCAAGGCCAGCATCCAGCGCGAAATGCACCGCAAGGAAATGCAGCGGCAACAGTACATTCTCCAGGAAAGCGATAACAGCTTGTTTGGGAGGTCGACTGTTAGCCTCAAGTCTACCGTCGTGGGCAAGGAGGAGGATGATGGCCGTGAATTCGCTATGTGTAAGAGAGAACCTTTTAATGTACCGTTTGTTCCAGGCTAACTAGTTACTTTAGACGTCGTGGAGGTTCAAAGGAATGCCGGCGAGCAAATGCCCGCTGCATCGTGGGTCGTTGCACGACGATACAGCGAGTTCCATGATCTGCATCAGAAGCTGCGCCAACGCTACCCGTCCGTCCGGCACTTGGAATTCCCTCGAAGGCGTGTCGTTATGAAGCTACAGAAAGAGTTCCTTCACAAACGGCGACTTGCTCTCGAAGCCTATCTGCAGAAACTCCTCCTCCTACCAGAGGTCTGCCGCAGCCGCGATCTACGTGCATTCCTTTCCCAACGTGCCATCCTGCCCCGTAAGGAAAATGCCCGCGACAACGAAGGAGAAACTAAAGACCTTGTCACACGCATCTACAACTCCGTCGCAGATGGCATGGATGACTTTCTCGGCAACTTCGGTGTCCTAGACCAACTATCTACCGCCGGCCAGAACCTCATCTCAGCCGCCACCCAGCAAGCCAGCAGCATGACAGTCCCAGACTCCAGCCTCGCAACCGAAGATACTGTCACAGCCGCCGAAGCCGAAGCGGAACTAAATGCCTTTGAAGACCGCGAGCTCGAGCCATTCATCAAGCCCATCTGCGATCTCTTCCTCGAAGCCTTCGAGCTGAACCGCGGCAACAACTGGCTGCGGGGCCGTGCTGTCGTCGTTGTCCTGCACCAGCTCCTCGGCGGGACAATAGAGCGCAAGGTCCGCGACGGAGCGCGCGGCCTGGTACAGGATGACTCGCTTCTTAAGTACCTTGCTCTCGCTCGCGATACCCTCTGGCCCGGCGGCGTGCTCCGCAAAGCCCCTCCTCGTTCAGCCGCAGACCGTCTGAATAGTCGTGCCGAGGCCACTGTGGTCTTGGCTACCCTCATCCCGGATCTGGCAGGTAATGTCGTCGGCAGAGCTAATGCGCAGGCTGCTGCCCGTCGCATCTTTGCTACGCTCAATAACCAGCATCTTAATACCCATCTTGTTTTTACTATTCTTGACGAGATTGTCTTGGTTCTCTTTGGGAGTTCGGGTCGTTCTAGATGAGAAATCGTTATTCTTCCTCATTACAACCACTGTATATACTCGATTACATTCATCTCTACATAATTCCAAATGTGTCCACCCATCTAACACATCCAAAATCCAAATAATCCCGCCAAGATAAAATGGCCATCACGTGTGCATGTGATGAGGCTCAATTGTGCCCAACCTGCCAACAGAGAGTTCCCTAAAACCTCCCAGGCTGAGTTTCAACAGCTCATCTTCATCTTCTTCTTCTCCTTAACCCCAATGGCCCTTCCCCCAGCCCCAGCCCAATCCCACGCCCTCTCCATCCCCGAAATCTTCGTACTAATCCTCCTCAACCTGGACACCCGCACCCTCCTCACAAAAGCAACCCGAATCTGCCACGCCTGGTCCCATTTCATCAATACCTCCCCGCCCATCCAATGGGCCCTATTCTTCCGACCCCTCGACAATGCATTGAATAAACCAAATACCCAGAACCCACTGCTAGCAGAGACATTCCCATCAATCTTCCATCACTATGGGTCTAGCAATGGGGGAAATACCAATAAAAAGGACGACCCCGACACCGACACTACAAATGAAAAAACCACCTCCAATCTCACATTCACCACATTCGACATGGTCAAGAACCCGCACAAATGGGATGCATACATCAGACCACAAGCCAGCTGGCGCCGTATGTTGGTCCAGCAGCCGCCCGTGTATACGCTGTCGCTGTTAAGAAGTAATGTCGGGCATGGCGGGCAGTATTTGTATATTTATGAGGCGTTGGTGAGTATCCAGCTCTGCTTATTTACATAATATATACATATAGTTACCTATATCTACATAATGATCTTTCTATTTGTCTACATACAATCATATATCATTTCCCTCCTGCAAAGAACCATAGCTGACATCGTAATCCCCCAAGGACGATCAAAAAGAACCAGCCGGTGGCCTGCGGATGGATATCGTCTTTGAAGCACTCGTCTTCGGTGACAGGTGGGATCAGGATGAATACTCCGCAACGGAGATGGTCTGGGGACAGGAATACCTTCCTAAACGGGTTCGCGGGGACCTGGGGCTCTTTGGTGTCCAGGATCTGGACTTGGTGTTCTATACTCGTCTGGGAGAGGCATCTAGAGGTCGGGGTGGTTATGCGTCAAGTCTAGAATGTGATGTGGTGAAGAATGTTAAGGCGGCGTATACTAGGCTGGGGATGAAGCCGAAGTACTCGGATGAGGCTTTTTTGAGGGGGCGGAAGTCCTGGGGTTCACTTTGGGATTAGAATCTGTGTAGGGGACATATATCTTTCCCGTTCTCATGGATCTATAGTATATGCCCATGTACAATATGAAGTTGGGCAGTATGTATAGCGTGGTCTGTTGTCTAGTGTCTGGTGTTATTTCTACATAATATCTCCCATACAACATCTACATTGGACAAAGACAGCCGGGAATTACTTGATTCGATCTCCACTAGGCGTCAGAAGGAGTGAACGGCACATACCGGTCCACCCAGGGTAGATACATAAGCCGGGCCAGACAGAAACGACTGATGAAGAGAAATAAGATAGACAAGATGAAATCAAAATACGAAAGCTCCCTCGCGCCCTCCTAATTCTTGTTTCTACATTGGAAACGCAGTGAACACAGAGCAGCCGAACGGGACTGTGGAAAAGCAAAACATAAAAAGGTCAAATCGCGTATTGCAGATTGAGGGGAGTCAATAGTCCCCGGTAAGAACATCCATTACCATTATTGGTAAGTGAAGGGATAAAGGGCAGAAGAAATTGGGAAGGGCATCCGGGGACACAAGTCTGTGTTCATGCTCATGTCATGAAACACCTGGGTTGATGGGACAATGCCAATCTATGCCTCGTCCTTGGACTTCTTCTTGCTCTTTTTGCTTGGCTGTGGTGCACCCTCCTTCTTCTGGTGCACGATCAACCGGGTCCAGCACTCTTCCTTGTCCCACTCGAAGCCAGCGAGGTAGGGTTTGTCAAGTTCGTCATCCGCCTAGCGGGGTCACGTCAGTCATCATGGACCTCTCTGTGATTTCTATCGTAGAACCACTGACCTTTTTTTTGAACTGCTTGTAGATGGCATCTAATGCGTCCTTGATTGTGACGCCCTTGAGGTTCCGAGCGGTGACCTCTAGGCCCAGGGGGAAGTGGAGGTCAATCTTCTTGACGGGTGGAGTGACGAGGAACATTTTGAGGACATCTTTATCCTCAATGGTTGAGGGGGAGGTGTTGAGTTTCCTGCACAGAGGTCAATGAGACTGATCTGTGTGTGGGGAACTGAGATGAGATACTGACCACCCAGTCTTCTGTGTTTCAATTGGTAGGGTAATGTCTAGCTTTTTCTCTTCTGAAGTGCTATCAGTATAGGTTCCCTCGCTGAGATTGATGAGTACTTACCAAGGTCCTTGATATTCCAGATACCTTCTGCCGTTGAGGAGGTTCGCTTGTGGGTCTTGCCCTTGACCTCCTTCTCAATGGTCTCAGGTTTCTCGTCAGATATAGACAAGCCAGCGATGGCCGAATCGACTTTGGTTAAAGGAACAGTCATGGTTGCAGAGTCTCAAGTTAGGGATGGAAAGGTGAAGATGGGATGAGGAAGATAAGTCTCAGATGAATCAGGAGATGAAAGATCAGGAGATGGAGAAGGAGCGAAGAGAGGGGAAGTAGGGCAGGTGACCAAGGTCCACGGGTTGTGAGAGGGGGTGTCATGGATGTGTTACTTCCGTTTATATGGTGTTTGTCTATAACAAGGAAGTACCTCTGTATCTTGGTTCCACCATTATTCTACCACATCTACTATGTACCCTATTTATTCTACTATAACCCATTACTCTACTACATCTACTACATTCAATATATTATACCGTTTCACTATACTATCACCATCTTCACGTCAAATATAATATAATATAACCGGCCTCCCCCGGATCCAACTGACATCAACATCGTCAATCTTAGCCAATCTTAGCGCTGCACCCCGCATTTGGGCTCCACTTTATTTAGGGCAGATCACTCTTATATTAGCTGTTACTATATTATTAGTACTTATATTAGTACTTATATTATGCTATAATACTACCTACATATGTAGGTATATTACTATTAATCATATGACTACTCCGTATATCACCTGATTATACCTGATCATACGTGATCATACCACTTTTCTACATCATATACCTCATCCTGCATAGCTACATACCTAATATACATATGTAGGTATGCAACTGACCACTTTAGACCATTACTCACTGCATACTGCAAGTCCATTTCGTATTGCAATATAATATAATGACGCCCAATACCCGGCAAACTCAATGCTTTCAAATGTTACCAAGTGTTCTTGCTCTTAATTAAGGTTTATTCCTTTATGGGGTTATTAATTATGTAGCCACTATTACCTCATCGCACTGATACCCGTGGACTTAATTGTATCTTAGCAATGAATGTCCTATAAAATACCATGTATATTTGCAACCTACCTGGCTCGAAATATCCGAATTGGATACCTAGTTTAATGTAGGATTCTTCGGTATATTGAATATGCACTCATCATCCAAGCTCAAAAATCTCTTGCACTAGAAAGATGTAAAGACATAATTCAACATTGGTTATCACCTCGAATACATATTCATAACTATTTAAAACATCTTAAGATGATATGAAGATGTTGGGTCTGCGGCCCACTTATAACTCGGTATTAAGTTTTTTGCAGACATCTGTATAAACTGGCATGGTGAGGTCGAATCAAGTATTTTTTTCTAAGTCATCAACTCTCTCTGACCATTCATTGAAGCCTTATCCAGTAAGATCATCTATCAAAATTATTTCCAAACGGATAACTGCAGTCCGGCAATGCTGCCTTGATAGTCGTGACTCATGGCATCCATAAACAGCTACATTGCTATAGTTCTGTCAATAATATGACCATATATATAAAGATCAAGCATACCCAAGTGATTTAAATTCAAATACAAAGGTTGTAAGATAATAAAAAGAGGAACACTTGACTGAAGTATAAAATCCACAGACCCAAAGGCGGTGAGATATATTTTCTGCCGGCATCAGCGCATCGCTTTCTCTCGAGCTACAATTATCATCGACTTCTCTGTCTCTTCCTTTCTCCATTGAGCTCGACTTTCTTTCTCTTCTGCATGACTCCTCAGCTGTGAATCCAGCTTCGTCTTTGTTTTCTGTTCACATCCTTTCATCCCCCGCTCAATACCCTTTGCCATATCACACCTCTCGCGCCCTTTCAAATGTCACTTTTCGGCGCCGGCGCGTCGTCGGCCTCGGCGGGCCAGACAAACACCACCGGCGACATTTCCAAGGACGTCGCCCTCAACACTCCCCCCGAGGATGGTATCTCGGATCTCCGCTTCTCGCCTACCAGCGAACACCTAGCCGTGGCCTCGTGGGATAAGAAAGTCCGCATCTACGAAATCAACGACCAGGGACAAAGTGAAGGAAAGGCACTCTTCGAGCACGAAGCTCCAGTTCTGAACTGCTGCTGGTCTCCAGTAAGCTCACACCCCTTCTCACCACCCCCACATATTTCCCCCCACAATCCAAGTCCCATGCACAGAAACTAACATCATCTTTTTTTTCTCTTATAGGATGGAACCAAGGTCGTCGGGGCCGGTGCCGACAAGGCTGCCCGCATGCTCGATCTTGGCTCAGGCACCACAACCCAAGTTGCCGCTCACGACGCCCCCATTCGAAGCTGCCATATGATCCCCAATCCCTCCGTGGGCGGATCCCCACTCCTGATCACCGGCTCGTGGGACAAGACAGTCAAATACTGGGATCTGCGCCAGTCGACCGCAATCGCCTCCGTCGAGTGCCAGGAGCGTGTCTACACCATGGACGTCAAGAACAAACTGCTCGTCGTCGGCACCGCAGACCGCTACATCAATATCATCAACCTCGACCAGCCAACAAAGTTCTACAAGACCATGCAATCACCCCTCAAGTGGCAGACGCGGGTAGTCAGCTGCTTTTCAGATGCCTCGGGCTTCGCTGTCGGCTCGGTTGAGGGTCGCTGTGCTATTCAGTACGTCGAGGAGAAGGATTCCGCCTCGAACTTCTCCTTCAAGTGCCATCGTGAAACCCCGCCTGCAAACCGCGATATCTGCAATATCTACTCCGTTAACGCTATCTCCTTCCACCCCATTCATGGTACATTCAGCACTGCAGGTGCCGACGGTACTTTCCACTTCTGGGATAAGGATGCGAAGCACCGTCTCAAGGGTTACCCCGCTGTCGGAGGCCCCATCACTACCACCGCTTTCAACCGTACCGGAAATATCTTCGCTTACTCTGTCAGCTACGACTGGAGCAAAGGTTACTCCGCCAATACCCAGCAGACTACCAACAAGGTCATGCTCCACCCGATCGGACCTGATGAGACAAAGCCCAGACCGAGCACGCGCAAGCGTTGATTTGGGCCTGAACTTTTTGTCTTCTTTTTTGCGTGGGATGGGGGGATTTTTTCGCCAATCGCTTTTGTGTCCCATCGCTACAACGAGCATGTAATGAAATTTTTACCATATCGGCGTGTTTTGATTAAGTGCAAATGGGATTTTTTTTTGGCTAGCCTAGCTATTTTCTTTCTTGGAAGGGTCTGCTACTGCTAGGACCTCGGAGATATAGTTCCAGGATTGTGACAGTTCACTGTAGATATAGATTGTAGAGCTCAGCAGGGACAAGTAGACGGTACATCCAGGATCAAGACGTACTCTTCTATCAAACCATCAAAAACAAAACACCTCCATTGCAACCATGCGTATGATACGTATAAAAAGGAAGAATTCCCCAAGCCAGTTTAATATGCCCAGAAGATGATCCCCGTTCATGACCCATGCACATCTCTCATAGAGAATCATAAAAAGAAAGCCCCCACAACGCGCCTTGCAAGTATTTTCTTATCTAGATCACCCTGTTGTTGAAGACCCGACAATCTACGAGGTAGGCAGAGTAACCTGCGCCACCCCATCAGCAATCTTCTCAACAGCCTCGTCATTCTTGCCCTCGGTCGTAACGGAGACCTTCTCCGCGCCACCCTTAGCAGACCCCTCAACACCAGGAGCACCAGCACGGCCCTTCTCCTTCTTCTCCTTCTTCTTAGCCTTAGCAGCAGCCTTCTTCGCAGCCTGCTTGGCAGCCTCATCCTCCTTCTTCTTCCGGTCCGCCTGTGACCCACCAAACATCTCACGCCACTCATCCGCCTTCTTGGGATCAATACGCGTGAACAGGTAAGCCGCCTTGCCGATCTTGTGGCCCGCCTTCAGCGAAGTAGGCTTCCAGCCGGACTGGGTCTCTTCCAAACTGGGGATGTACTGGAAGGGTGCGTTCAGCTGCTCCAGAATCGACTTCGAGGTTGCAGGCATGTACGGCGAGAACACGCTGGAAAGCAGGTGGATCAGGTTGAGCACTGTGCCGACGACGGCGGCGGCGCGCTCGGGCTCGTTCGCAATCAGCGCATTGTCTAGTCGGTTCGCTTGGATCAGTCCGTTACCCGCCTCGGCGATGCGCATGGCTGTCTGCACTCCGGCGCGCAGGTGTGCGCCTTCCAGATCTTCATGGTACTGGCGCAGGTGTCCGGTGACTTCCTCTAGGAATGGGTTGAAGGTCTCTGGCACGGTGAATTCCGGAATGACGGAGCCGTAAGAAGCGGTGACGAGCTTGATGACACGGTTGACGAGGTTGCCTAGCTTGGCGAGGAGCTCGCCGTTGTTGCTGTCCACGAAGGGACCCCACTCGAACTGAGTGTCGCCGGTCTCTGGGCGGTTCTTCAGCAGGTAGTAGCGCCACACGTCGGCGGAGACGCCGGTTTCACGGGCGTTCGTTCCGAACACACCCACACCGCGCGACTTGCTGAACTTGCCGCCTTCGTAGTTGAGGTACTCCGTCGTGCTTAGGTGGTGCAACATGGTCCACTTATCTCTCGTGCCGATCTGCGTGCCGGGGAAGATCACGCTGTGGAAGGGAACGTTGTCCTTGCCCAGGAACTGCCACAACTGCACATCCTCCGGATTGCGCCACCACTTCTCCCAGTCGTCTGTGTAGTTGGCTGTGATCGAGGGGTAACCGATGCAAGCCTCAAACCACACGTAGAGAACCTTGTTCTCGTATCCCTCCAGCGGGACGGGAACACCCCACTTCAAGTCTCGGGTGATACCACGGTCTTTCAAGCCCTCCTTCAACCAGGACTCGGTAATAATGCGGGAATTCCTAGGCCAGTTACCCTTCTCGATAGCGGGGTGGGCCCATTTCTCAATCTCCGGTTGGAGCTTGTCGAGCAGGATGTGGATGTGTTTCGTCTCGCGGCGGACGGGGGCAGCGCCGTCGATCTTGCAGCGCGGGTTGATGAGATCAAAGGGATCGAGGAGATGGCCGCACTTGTCGCACTGGTCTCCGCGAGCATCGTCGTAGTGGCAGCGGGGGCATTCGCCCTCCACGAAGCGATCAGCCAGGAACGAACCGTGCTGCTCGCAGAAGGGCTGTTCGGCGGTGCGCTCGCCGAGGAAGCCGTTCTCGTGCAGGCGCTTGAAGATCGACTGCGAGATCTCGGTGTGCTTCTGTGTGGGTGTGCGACCGAAGTGGTCGAAGCCGATGTTGAACCATTCGTACACATCTTGGTGGATCTTGTTGTATTTGGCGCACAGATCCTCCGGCGACATCTTCTCCTCCAGCGCCTTGGTCTCAGTTGCGGTTCCGTATTCATCTGTACCGCAGATGTACAATGTGCGTCGGCCACAGGCCTTGTGGTATCTGTTGAGTAGCTGTCAGCTTCATGGCGCAATGCTATATTCTGTGTGGGGTTGAGTCATACCTAGCAAATACATCGGCACTCAGCACGGAGCCCACGACATTGCCCAGATGGGGGACATTGTTCACGTAGGGCAAAGCGCTAGTCACGAGGATATTGCGCTCGCCGGCTTTGGGCAATATGGGGTCCGTCATCTTGTGGTGTTGAAGGGGAGAACGTCTTTGTTGGAGGGGCAAAGGCGGGAAAATCAGAAAGTGGGCATCTCGTCACATGCCCCGCGCATATCAGAAAAAAAAAACGTTATCGAACTCTTCAACTTTTAACTCATATCTATCTTATATCCACCATGGAGCACAATCTTCTGGACAGTCTCCTTGATCTGGAGGAGCAATTCTACAATGAGGGATATGAGCTCGGTACCGCGGATGGAGCCGCTACTGGATATACCGAAGGCAGCGTTTTCGCCGTTGAGAAAGGCTTCGAGAAGTTTGTCGAGATGGGACGCTTGTATGGCAAGGCATTAGTCTGGGCGCAAAGACTCGACACGAAATCGTCCGAAGGCACCGCATCGCCGGCGGATAGCACAACGGATACCCTTTCTCTTGATCCATCTATCTGCAAAGACATGTCCAGTCTCCCACCACACAGCACTCGTCTGGCCAGGAATCTCCAGACGCTTCTTGAACTCGTCGATCCAGCTACTCTTGATATGAGTAATACGGAGGAAGCTGTTAATGACGTGGACGAGCGTCTCAAAGGCGCCGCTACGAAAGCGAAACTCATCCAACGCGCAATGGGCGAGCGCGAGGATTCGGCCACCCAGGCTGAACCCAAGGACATGTCGACTTCAGGAGATGGCAGTGGAAGCATTGAAGATATCAGCGCATTGAACATCCGTCACTGAGGGCTTGGTCATACTTCACCACATCGATTGGCATACCAGACGCTCGACTCCCGGACTTTAACGGATGCCCTCGGATTTTAGCGCAAAAAGCCAGTCCTTCCTTAGTAGCAAAGCATTCGCTCCGGTCAGCACGTGGAAAAGTGCTCCAATGCCTTGAACGCCATTCCATAAAACCTGAGAAAGGTCATTCAAGGCTCAATCTCCCAGGCTTGGTTCTACACCTTCCGAATACCAGGGCTTCTCACTCATTTGCCACCGAGAAACAGCAATCGGGCTCAATTGGCAGTCCGAATTTGACATGCCAGATATATCAAGACTACGTCTACTCTATCTTGGACACCAAAGTAGAAAAGCCTCGAAAAGTCTTCCAGGGCATTCTACTGACGACAGACGTTTGTGATGTCCAGTGCTTTCATACAGGGCCAAATTGATTATTTACAATCATGCCTGAAGACCCAGAGTTGCAAAGGGAAAAAAGGTCATGTCAAAATAAATCATAGATTTCCTTTGGATGTCATAAGATAGAACATTTCATCAAAAATGCAACTTTTTCTTTTAGTCTTGAGTTGTCATCGAACCACCAAAAACCTATAGCTCAAGGCTGCGCTCAGCCATAGCCATAGCACCCTCTCTCGTCTTGTGGCCACCGATGAATCCACTAGCGTGAACGAAGACTGCACCCTCGGGGATCTTGCTCTGGCCATTCTTCTCAGCCTCCGCAGCCATAACACCATCAAGGTCCTGGTCGCGGACACCGCGCCACGCCTCAGGCAGAGGCTTGCGAGACTCAAAGCTGCTCTCGGAGACGGAAACGCACTGCACGCGCCACTTGGCTCCCTCAGTAGCGTTCTCGGGGTATAGAACATAGTACGCCTGGGCAGCGGGGTCAATCTCCTTAGTTCCCGAAGCCTCAGCCTCGAAGTTGTACAGGTGCTCCTTCCAGGGCACGCCGCCCTGGGGAAGGACAATGATGCGGCCGGAGGGGTGAGTGTCCTTGCGCGAGGCGTAAGCGGAGCCGACAGTCGTGCGGGCAGGCATCCAGGACGTGCAGGCGTGGTGCATCTTGCGCGCGAACGCGTTGCCGATGAGTGTGCTGGCGCGTCCGAAGAGGCTGTCCTCATCCTGGGGCTCGCCGGGCGGGCTGGTGGGGTCTGGGTTGTTCATGTCGCCGACCATCGAGGCGAGCGTGATGCCGCCGTTCTTGAAGCGCTTCTCGACTCCGGCGGCGGCAAGCGCGGCCTGGTCGTAGGCGGAGATGCCGTTGTCGTTGGCGTCAATCGCTTCGATGAAGTCTGTGTACAACTTCTCGTACAGCAGGGCTACGTCGGCATGCTCCACGGGCAGGGACAGCTTCTGGGCGAGGATAGCCTTGCCAAAGTGCATGTACACCAGGCCGGCGGAGGAGAGCTTAGTGGCGTGCTGCGGGAAGGTCGTTGAGAAGGTCCGCTGGTGGTGGTCATACCGGTGGATGGCGGGGTCGTACACGCCGCCCACGTCGACGACAGTGTGGCATTTCTCCAGCTCGGCTGGGTCGCGCGTGCGGACGAGAGGGGAGGAGGCGTATGTGGGAAGCAGGCGGAGGAGGTAGACGGCCAGGGCCTCGTCGGCGTGGAAGTGTCCGCTGTTTTAGTCAGTACATGAGGAGATCGAGCTACATGAGTAGCAATGGCAGGAATATTGCGCTCACTTGTGTGTCCCGATCAAGGGGGACGAGGTCTTGAGCTTCTTTGCAACGTTCTCGGCCATTTTGAAGTAGTTATTGAATCTGAGCATTCAAAATGAAAGGGAATAGTCTAAAGGTCTTCACGTATTAATTGCTGCGCTCTGGCTGGCTGAGTTTCTTATCTGGGTTTCCATATCGGGTTATCAGGGCTTGAGAGTAGGGCTGAAAGCTAGCATGTGACTATGAGCTCTCGATGTATGAGATCTATACATATGTACCTATAAAATAGTTATAAGATTCTCTTGAGAAAACTACAATTTAGTTAGATAGAAAGCTTGAATTTGATTGGAATGCCCTGAGAATAGATGAGTTTCCCACGGACTATAGAGCGAAGGCCTGAAAGATGAACCGTATCAACATTCCTTGCTATTAACTATACATTTCACGGTTCATTTTTTACCTTCTATACGACCCGGGGAGGACATGCTGCCTGGCATGAAAGGTCGAATGAATCAGTGGTTTTCTGTAAGATTACAACTGTCCGGCTCTATAACACTCGAATCAAATCTAGAAAGAAAATCGAATATCTATTAAACCCCACCCAGCGCCTGGCAAGAAATACAAGAGAAGAAAGAACCAGGTATCCTATGTACAAGTAATGGCTTCAAGTCAAACCATTGGACTGTGTGTGCGTGCGTTTGTGTGTGGATGGAGCAAGATTCGGCTGAGAGGGAGCGAAAGAGAAACCAGGAAGCTGTGAATAGGAAGGTTGAGCGTGGACAGCAGAGGGTATAAGTGCCGAACTGAATAAACAGTGGTCATTCAGGGCGGATATGGAAGACACAGAGAGGAAAAAGAGGAAAAAGCGGGAAAAAGCAACAGTTTTATCTGGTATCGTCGAGTCGTGAAAAGGGATGTGGCATATTGAACGGAGTGCTGTTTGCCTCTCTCTCGAGAGACAACCAAATACACCCACATAGAAATCGAGAAGGGTATGCTTGGAAAGGAAGCAAGGAAGAGCAGGGGCGGAGTGGCATGAAACGAAGTCCAATCAAGAGCGAGACCGGTGGTATATGGCGCCAGGCGATCGAAAATATTATGAAGGACTCACTCTACCCCAGCTGTAGCAAAGGTGGAGGGTCATTGGCGAAATTCCCAGACGAATCGCCGCTGAGTGGCGTTTTCGTTGTCAAGTATGCTGCGAGATAGGTCACTTGGTAGGCTTGTGGCCGACTGGGCTCATGCGGTAATATACCACAGCGAAGGAAGCAAGAAGGCCGATTCGGTTGGCCTTCAGATAGCTGCCGCGCTGCTGCTGGGGCAATGATAAGAAGGAAAGCGCAGGCATATTGACTTAGCAGTCGTTGACTCTGGCAAGTCGTCATTCAGTCGGTTTTCCAGTGGCCTGCCACTCCATTGTCGAGATCGTTGGTTTCCCCCAGCCATAGCTCGACCGCGTATAGGGATATTGTGCAAGCAAGATTAATCCACCGCCATGGGTTACCACCGCCGTTGCCTTGGGTGCTCCACCATTCGCCGTTGCCACCCATTGCTTGTGATGTTGATGCGAAGTGCTGCATGAGGAGACTGGTATAGACAGCGATGAGGATGGTCGGGGCGAAGTAGCTCAGGAAACCCAGCACTTGGCCTGCTGCATCGGTATCGTCAATAGAAGCCTCCTGGGAAAGGGCACGGGCGCCAGACTCGCGGACAGCTGGGATGATGCGCGTCGATGCATACAGTACGAGCAGGCGGTAGGCGAGCGAGATGAGGACAGAGGGCGTGACAGCGCTGAAGACAGTGGTAATAACGTTGAAGCCTGCATGAATAATCGACGGCAGAAGAGACAGCGCATGCATCAGGGTTGTGTACGATGCCATGATAATGGGAGGTAGTGGAGGGAAGTCTCCGACCTGTGAGGGGGAGGGTATTTGTTCCACGGGGTGCGATGGCTGGTAGTCCGTGAAGATCTGGTAGATGCAGAGCACGATGTAGGCGAAGAGAAGAGAGCTTTCCACTGGGTTACCGCGACCACTTCCAATACCCCAGGCACACAAAATGACGGCGCATGTGACAGATACTCCAATTAAGGCAGCATCGACGTTGGAGATTTCGGGGAATTGCAGAACACGCCAGAGGAAGTAAACCGAGCTAGAGATAATCGTAGCGGACAATACCAAGAGGCAGATCTAAGACAAGGGTTAGTTTCTATCGCGATATCCATGGGGTGATCAAAAACATACCATCCAGCTATCACTGCGACCACCTCGGTTGACAAGCCAGCGGGTAATTTGCCCAGCTGCCTGAATCACCAGTAAACTGCAAAATCCCTCTGCCAGCTGGAAGACTGGGGTAGACCATCTCAAAAGTCTATCCCAGTTGCCGAGGGCCACAGTTTCCATCAGGCCGTCGCGACCAAAGAGCCATTCCTGGATAGAGGAATCCTGCGCCCTCTTGCCGTTGAAAGTGCGCTCCACCCATCCCGTGCCTGTACTGTCGGCATCAACCGAGAATCGATTCAGCGACCAAATCAGAAGGCCCAAGATGACGGCCCATTGTATGAAGCGGAGAACGGCAATGATGGAGGAACGGAACCACGATCGGTCAGGGGTGGTGACCTTCAACAGCGAGACCAGGAAGTAAAAGGCTGCTAAGGACAGCGAAAAGGCCAGGCCACATGTCTTGCCGCCCACATCGAAGGCTAGTGGGATGGACGAGACAATGATGGCGAGGAACAAGGCCGACGAAAAGACTCGAAAGAGCCACATCGGACCGCCGAAGGGGGTTGGGTACGCGGTATGGAGGGAGTCGAGGGAAGGGGAACTGAAGCAACTGTCGTGTTCAGTGCTGGATGGGGAGAGAGAGAAGTTAAGGAGGGGGAGAAACACACTGTTTTCTTTTTTTTTCGAGCTTATCGCTTTTTAACGCTTCACGTGGGTCAAGACAAGCAAAGACCTGGAGGGAAGAGAAAGTAAAAACCCCCTGGGAAAAAAAAAAAACAAGATAGACCAGGTAGATGAAATAGATCAAATAAACAAAAATAACGAAATAACGAAATAACGAAACAAACAAGAAAGAGAAATTCGAATCCAAAAAGAAGCGGAAGTCTCTTTTTAATAAGTGTTACAGCTAGACTGGCGGTCGGAGCACCCATTTTTCTACCTAGGCTATACTAATTTAACTAATTTAGGGCCTAGAAACTTTAGAAACACTAGAAAAGAAGCTAACATCTGGGTTAACTATTTTCTTTTATTATTTTCTTTATTACTTATACCATACTCCTGGAGATACGGAGTATATAGATCTTATAATGCCGAATCAGATATCCACTATGTTGACATACTTAACTCTATAATATAGCGAAAATAGAGCAAATAGAGCAAATAGAGCTAGCTATATAGCATATATTTTCTGTGTGTACCTAGGTAGTATACAAGAATAGCCTTATATAATTAGCCTCTATCTTTAACAATATGATCTAGTTAGCCCCATCTAGAGATAAAATATAAGTTCCTCCGAACTATAGTAACAGCTATATACTATATGAGGCATTGCCATTTAGATGTATAATACACTATAGGAGAGGAGAAAAAGAGAAGAACAATTGACAATTTCGACAGAGTCAGTAGGCTGATAAAAGGTGTAAAATGACTTTCCCATGTATAACCTTCGAACAAATTGGATGGCTAGTATAACACAGAAGGCAACGGAACTTACCGGCATGTACAAAACAAGACAGCCGAATAGGAATATAAGCAGACATAATGTGGACAAATTATCGCGAGAATAGAAGCCAAAAAGGGACACAAGCAAATTATCAAAAGGGTCTTCTCGTATGAACTAGATATGAACGAGGAGAGCAAAGGTCACGGAAAAGAAGAAAAAAAACCGAATGCCACCGATTGCTGATAAGTTCATGGTAAATGGTGATAATTGGAGAAAAATAAAGAAAGCCAAGACACTGAAGAGCGAAGCAGTGCTCGATTGACTGGGCAGCGAATTGTCACACCCTAAGGAGAACAATAGCGCCTGCCATATCAATGACACAACCACAGTCCAAGCACTAACCCAAGCACTAACGACCTCTGCTCTCACTCTTGCTCTGTCCCGCAGTGCACCCCTATCCCATTCCCCCGATTCACAAAAGTCATTTGAAAAAGAAAAGAAAAAAACAAGACAAAAGAAAAAGAAATTCCCATAGCGCCAGGCTTTTGAAAGTGAAATCACAGACCCCCTTCCAAAGATATGCATGCAACAATCGCCCTCCTCAGAACAACCACAGCCAGGTAGTGCAAGATATTGACTGTATCATCGCCTACCGACGGATAGGCACACCCTCTCTCGCAGTAGGGGGGCTAACACTAAGCTCCTGCTCACCCTGCACCGATCCAGAGGCCAGACCAGAGGCTGCGTCACCCTCACTGATACTGGTACTACGGTGTAGGTAGCTACCCCCTCCTTGATCGGGCTGCGGCTTTGGAACCCGATCGAACCAGGGTGTCCGCTGATGCTGCCGGGGATTTGCTGCCCACCTTGGGAGCTGACACTGCCATTGTTGGCAGAGTTGTTGGCGCCCGGTGAGGTTGAGGTCAAGTGCGGGATGTTCTCCGGCACTGGGTGGCGTGACCCGATGTTGGTGACGCCTACGTCCGAGGCTTTGCCGGCTTTGCTGAGGGCGTAGTCACCCGAATCGAAGTATTTGCGTTCCTATAGAAAACTAAGTGTCAGGGTGCTGCGTTGAGTGGGGTTAGGTTGGTGTTGGGCTTGCCTTGAGCTTGTTCTGGAGGACGTCTTTCTTGGTGGGCATCTTGCCGTAGAGGCGCAGCAGGCGCTGCTCCTCTGGGCTCAGGGACTGGAGATTTGTTAGTGATGATAGGATAGAAGAGTGGGAGTACTTACGTTGATGTCCACTTTGTTCTGCTGGTGAGGATTCATGATGGATAGTTGAAGGAAAGTTGAAGTTGAAGTTGAAGTTGGAGGGGAAATAGAAGCGGGAAAGATAAGGCGGGGAGAAGTGTGTGACCGGGAAGAGAGAAGGTGAGACAGAATTTGGGATAGAAGTAATAGAGAATGGAGTAATAGAATAATAAATAGTGGATAATAGAGTAACAGAGTAACACTTATTTAAATACCCAAGTAAATCCCAAAGATGTGAGGAATCGGAGATGGCCATTAATTGGCTACGAGGTAGGTAGAGGTAGGTAGATGACGTTCTGGGAATTCTACCTGGATATCTGCGTGTGTTTTAACAGATATTTATATGATATGATATTATTTGATATTATTTGATATTATATGATATTATAATGTAAATATACTTCTAATTTACTCTATTCTTTTCCTATTTAAGTAGTAAATATATAATATCTAATTACCGCGCATATCCTACACTCTGTGAGGTAGGTGGCTCACACATATAACCCATTAATATCGTATTTAACCTTCTACAGCCCAAGGTCTTACCATCATTATCCCAAGGCTCATCTAAAATAAAATAATAGTATAATTGGCTAAATCAATTATAACCTCGTCACCTGCCCACAGTGGAACCGAACCTTGAACTTCCTCATTTCTTCATTTTTCCCGCTTCTGTGACGTCTCTCTCTCTCAACACCCACCATGACTCAACCAACCTTCGTAGTCGAACATTTGGATCCTGAGCTGGGCCCATGGTCCACTCTCGAATATGCCTGCATCGCGCGTGAATCCCACGACCGCGGGGCAAGGTTCCTGCTCAGTTCTGTTCCCCCCCAGCTGCAGATGCCCGCAGATCTGGCCGCCACCAAAGGCCTCGAGGTCGAGCAGCGTAGTGTGGAGGAGATCTTCGCCGACCGCAAGGATAGGGTCTGCTTACTGGACCCCTCCGCTGCGACCGAGCTGAGTCCCGAGGATGGTGATACCTTTGAGGTCTTCTTGTTTGGTGGTATCCTCGGTATGGATTTCTTTTTTTTTTTTTTTCACCCCCGCGATATATACGGATTGAGTTCGGACTGACCCTTTTACTATTAACTGCGTCTGCAGGCGACGACCCGCCTAGAGGTATGTACTTGTTTTCTCTATGCACTTCGGCAAGAGACTGACTTTGTAGACCGCACCTCGGAATTGAGGAAGAAGGGATATGTCGGCCGCCGATTGGGGCCTAAGCAGATGACTACCGATACTGCCGTGCGAGTTACTCGTTTGGTTGTTCACGAGAAGAGTGAGTTCGAATATATCTAGATATATGTGCTGTACGCTGATTCTGGCCAGTACCCCTCGAGGACATTCAATATGTCGACTACCCGGAATTGCTCATCAATGAGCACGAGAGCACCGAGATGCCATTCCGCTATGTCAAGGATGCCAATGACCAGCCTATCATGCCCGATGTAAGACTATTGAATTGCCAGAGAGAAACAAGGAGCTAACTGTTCAGGGGATGGTGGATCTTATTAAGAAGGATGCCGACAAGTCTATTGATTTCCTCGAAGGTTCTGAGAGTGTACTAGCTGAAGATCCCCAAAATTAAACGATAATAAGGTCGGCAAGTGGCTGAAGCGGCTGGGCGTGTTTCAATGGTTTTACTATAGAGGGGGGAGTTTCACCTTTTGATTCGAGGTGGATATAACAAAATACATGGATTTATAAGTATATACAAGGTACTGCGTACTCCGGACTGACTAGATAGTTAATATTCTAAGTATATCTAGACTCCAATTGATCATAAAGAAATACATATGGATGTATAATACAAATAATACAATAAATACCTCTGTTCAGGCAGTAAGTGGCGGTGCATTTCATTCAATCCACCTGTAATTACCTGTAATTACTCCACAGGCCACGCCAGCCTCGAACTTCCTTTGAACTCCGTCATTCTACTCCGTACACTCTGTACACTCTGAACACCTTAACACCTTAGATCTCCTTTCTTTGGGGTTTGCTGTTTCTTTGTATCCTGTCACTTCAACTGTCTCTCTCCTACCCCGAACATCCCTCCACCTGTGCCGTCCGTCCCGTCCGAATCCGATGATCTGTTGATTTGCGCCTACAAGTCCCTCCCGGGACATCTACTCGACTGTTTACCTAAACCTCTATTCTCATGATACCCACACTGGACTGCTTAAATGCTCTCAATACCATTCCTCCCTTCTTCCACGAAGGGCGGTGCCGCCGCGATGTTATTATCTGCATTGTCGCTGCTGTTGAGCCCGTTGGTGTCAGCTAGTTCGGCTGCTGATTATTATGTGCACTCGTTACCCGGGGCACCGGAGGGCCCTTTCTTGAAGATGCATGCTGGGTGAGTCTCTAAGAAGTTGGATTTCGTCGACCTTGTGGGCCTTTTCTAACGCGACAACTCTAGACATATCGAGGTCGATCCCGACATCAACGGCAACCTGTTCTTCTGGCATTTCCAGAACCGTCACATTGCGAATCGACAGCGCACTGTCATTTGGCTGAACGGTGGCCCGGGATGTAGCTCTATGGATGGCGCATTGATGGAAGTTGGGCCTTACCGACTCCAGGACGACCATACGTTGAAGTACAACGAGGGCAGGTGGGATGAATTTGCCAACCTGCTCTTCGTCGATAACCCGGTCGGTACCGGGTTCAGCTATGCGAACACCAATAGCTATCTCCATGAGCTGGACCAGATGGCCGCTCACTTCATTATCTTCTTGGAAAAGTTCTTCGAACTATTCCCCGAGTATGCGAACGATGACGTACGTTTGCCTTGTCCTCTACTGCATTGACTATATCTCTAACCGTGTTGCAGCTATATATTGCTGGTGAATCGTATGCCGGCCAGCACATCCCATATATTGCAAAGGCCATTCAAGATCGCAACAAGGGCATTGCAGAGAACGGAGGCACAAAGTGGCCTATCAAGGGTTTGCTGATCGGTAACGGTTGGATCTCTCCTGCAGACCAGTACCCTTCGTACTTTAAGTTCATCGAGAGGGAAGGCCTCATCAAACCGGGCACAGCCCTCCACCACAACATAAACGCACTCAACGAAGTCTGTCTCTCGAAGCTGGAGACCCCCGGTGCAAAGAACAAACTGGATGTAGGCTCGTGCGAGCTAGTCTTGCAACAATTCCTTGATCTCACCACCGAAAATCACCAGTGTTACAACATGTACGATGTCCGTCTTAAGGATGAGGCCAAATCCTGTGGTATGAACTGGCCCCCCGACCTGAAAAACATTGAGCCATATCTCCAGCGACCGGATGTCGTCAAAGCCCTGAACATCAACCCAGCCAAGAAATCAGGCTGGACAGAATGCGCTGGTATGGTCCACATGGCCTTCACCGCAAAGAACTCCATCCCCTCCGTCCACTTGCTCCCTGGCCTGATCGAATCGGGCATCAACGTCCTACTCTTCAGCGGCGACAAAGACCTCATCTGCAACCATATCGGAACAGAGACTCTGATCCACAACATGGATTGGAAGGGTGGTTCTGGCTTCGAGACCTCCCCCGGGGTCTGGGCCCCCCGTCACGACTGGTCTTTCGAAGGCGAGCCCGCTGGTATCTACCAATCCGCCCGTAACCTCACCTATGTCCTCTTCTACAACTCCAGCCACATGGTTCCATTCGACAACCCCCGACAGAGCCGCGACATGCTCGACCGCTTCATGAAGGTCGATATCGCCAGCATCGGCGGCCAGCCTTCCGATTCACGTATCGACGGTGAGAAGTTGCCCCAGACTGCTGTCGGCGGACAGGCCAACAGCACTGCTGCCGAGCAGAATGAGAAGGAGAGGCTGAAGCAAACTGAGATGCACGCGTATACCAAGTCCGGCGAGGCTGTCCTCGTCATTGTGATTATCGGTGTGGTTGTTTGGGGCTTTTTCATCTGGCGCAGTCGCCGTGCTCGCCGGGGCTACAAGGGCGTCTCGAATAATGATATGCCGAACAGTACATCCATCCTCAACAGATTCCAGAACAAGAATTCTGGTCGTGATGTTGAGGCTGGTGATTTCGATGAGGCTGAGCTTGACCAGCTTCATTCTCCTGCCGTTGAGCGGGAGGATTACGCTGTTGGCGAAGCTAGTGATGACGATGATCATGTCTCGCATCCGGAAACTGGTGAAAACCGCCAGTCTTCATAACAAGTGATTTTTTGAAAGTTTTTCTGGAAGGGGGTTCTGAATTTTTTTTGAAATCATTTTTGGCATGTGTACAAAGTAGACGGTGTTCTGGGGTCTTGATCTCATTCTAAATATGATTTTCATTCTGATATCTCTTATAACTTGACTTCTTACTACTTCCATTCCAACTATATCATAGTACTCTGCCTTGAGAAGTATGATCAGCCTACAGCCAAATCCCGCTGCCGTATCGATGCCCTAATAATGACTGTCTATCGCGCTCTTGACAGCCAAGTATTGATTTATACATCCCTCTTACTCGTGTAACACTTGTGCTTTACCATGCTGCCTAGGTGATATATTGATTATATATTCTTCCTTTGGTCTCTAAATACACCAAGCCTTTTGTCTATAAGCTATTCAGACTCAACACATATGTCAATTCCAAAAAATCACCGCGTCACAGTCCAAACCTTGACACTCCCATCATCGGCCGTCGAGACAAGCACCTCTTCCTCACCCCCAGACCCCCGATCCGCCCTCTTCGCCCAAGCAACATGATTAATCTCGTAAATCCCATGCGCTCCATCCTGAACACCAACAAGCACCCACTCCGTCCGCAGCACATCGCCAGACGTAGTATCCATAGCATCCGAATCGGCCTGCTGCTCCTGCTCCTGCTCCCGCGTAACAAACCGCTCCTCATAAAGCGCAATCCGCCCATCTGCACCAGTCGAAGCAACAAGCCCAGTCCGCTTACTCCACGCAACAGCATAAACAGGCAGTTCATGCGCATGCGGGAGCACAACATCCTCCTCCCATACCTCATCCGTCCCAGTAGGCCGGATGATGCTCGGGATCCCCGTGGTTGCAGAAGACAGCGCCCCCGTCTGCTGCGATTCCTTCGGCTGGCGCCGCCACACGCGCACAGTGCGGTCGTCCGAGCAGGAGAGGAGGCGCGGGCCGGAAAGCGCTCTCTGGGAACGCCACTGAGCTTGTAAAGCGCTCATCCCAGACTCGGAAACGGAATCAGAAATTGGCCCGTTCCAATTCTCTGCTTCTTCTCCTTCCCAATCCAAAAACCAAACTGTCCCCTCATGTCCCTTGATACATGCTACCTGGCCCCAATCGTCCAGATCCTCCCGCCATAGCCGGATGGTATCGTCGTAGCTCCCGCTAGCAAGACACTCCTCTGAAGGATGCCACGAAACACACTTCACATCGCCCCCGTGCTCCTGCATCACAGCAACGGTCTCGAAGTTGTTATCGCCGTCGTCGAGATCCTCCCAGATCCAAATTGACTTGTCGCGTGAGCACGTCGCCAGCAGCATCCCCGACGCAGACCAAGATACGGATTTGACTTCGCTGTCGTGGCCGTCGAGAAGGACTGCGAAGCGCCATTCTTCTTCGTCTTCTTCGCGGTCTGGGGTGTCGGTACCGGTACCGTTGGAAGCTGCTGTTAAAGTATCGGCTGGGGTCTGTTTATCGTCACTGGTAATTCCCATCCCGGCACCGTCTTCCTGCCCGTAACTATCCCACCGCCGCCAGATGCCAACTGTTGCGTCAAAACTGCCCGTCGCGAGGACGGACTCCCCCGCCATGTGTGGCTTCCATGCTGCTGTGCGGACGGAGCGCTTGTGGCCACCGGTGATTGTGGAGAGGAGAGTAAAGTTTGTAAGGGAGTAGACTCGGATGGTCTTGTCTGAACTGCAGGTTGCGACTATTGGGAGGGTTGGGTGCGGGGCTGTGAGCCAGGTTCGTTCTTGGGAGGGGGTGTTAGGTCGGATAGGTGTGTTATTGTGACCTTTGGAGACATGTTGGTTTGTGTTTCCCGTTGAGGATTGTAGGTCTTGGAGGGGTTGGAGGGAAAGGGAATGGAGGGATAGGGTGGTGAGGTTGGATTTTTGATGGTGTGGGGGGTTGCTGATTAGATACCTAGCCCTGGAGGTTATATTGGAGATTTTATACCTAGGGAGATTTTATATATATCCAACATTTCAATATTCTACACCTAATAATAATAATAATAATAATAGCATAGTATAGAAATCAAAAGGTGTCCATTACTCCATACAAAACCCTAGAAACTAGTTGTATACCCTGCCAATCTGCCCACTGCAAAGTCCAACCTCCGAAGTCCAAAAACGGGAGAGCAAAAGAACAAAAACCAAAAAAGACAGCATTATATAAGCCTTTCTAAAACGTCTTCACTGTGCTGGAACGCCTTCTTCGTATAAACCCTCGTATACCGCCCCGTGGCAAAGCCAATCCACCTCCCGGACTTTCTCTAATTCTTCCACCAACTTCCCAACCTCATTAACAAACTCCGGCATACCCGCTCCAGCGAGATTTTGACTAGCCGTGGTGGTAGCCCGCACCCGTTCAGAGGCACTCGATGCGCTAAGACGCGATAAGACGTGACTGCGAAGGCGGGAGAGAATGAGTTTCGTCACTGGGTCCGAGAAGCTAGACGCGGAGGTCGTGGTTTCGTGTGAGTCTGTCGAGGAGAAGGATGCGTCTGAAGCAGAGGGCTCTGAAGCTACCATCGCGAGCTGGGGTGAAGCTGCAAGACATGCCGTGGCGACGGGTCCAAGGACTCGTTTGATCGTAGCTGCGAGCTGGGCGCTCGCAGCCGGTGGCATCGGATGCGTCGACTCGAGGATAGACTGTACTCGCTCTGCGCTGATCTCGTTGAAGTCCAGAGACAGGATCCGGTCTGCTTCGGGTTTCCATTGAGACCGTGCGTCTCGCTTGAGCAGGTTCTTTGCTGTCAACAGGATGGAAGCTGTTGCTACAATTTGGAATGCCCTGGCGTGCAGCCGCTCAAGCCGTTGGCGATCGAGGCTTAAAGTCTCTGGAACTAGATCCTCAGATACAATCGCATTGCTTAGAACGGCATCGGCAAGACCTTGGGCGTAGACTCGTGCTGGTGGTGGGCGTGGTTCTCCTTGGACGCCTTCCGGGTCTCGCTTCTTCATCTCATCAACGATGATCTTGCGATGAATGCGCCAAAACCGTCGGGTCTTGCCCAGGCTAATTGTCCCGTCTGTGACTTCTCGGTCGAATGCCCGTTTCTCATAACCAGGAGCTTCTTCGATGAGCTGGGGTGCAGCAAGCTGGATCATGAAATTCGTCTGGTCGAGTGATAGCAGGTCAATGATGCTCATCAATCGAGCCAGCCGGTCGATGGCATCGCCCGAAGTATCCTCAATGTATGCCTTGACCACAGGGTCCCGGTAAGGAGCGCATAGGCGTGGTAAGATATTGTTCATGAACTCGAAGAAATTATCATAGGAGAATGTGCGAGCCTCGCACTGTCCCTGAACCAGTTTTGGGTCTAAAACTTCACTAATTATCACGTAAAGGGAATTGCCCCGTTGGAGTGAACGCAGCAAGCGATCTTGGATCACAGTGGCCATGGCGACAGTCCAGTTGGTGCCGTGTCCGGCTTCCACCCCTCTTCTCATTGTGTCGCACATCTGCTTCATAATCTGTCTGCGCGGTTCAGTATACGGTGCTTCTTCGATCTTGAACTCTTTGTTGATGAGAAGTTCATGCACCAGCTCCCGATTTTCAGGGAGAGGGGTGAGGATTTTGGTGAAT
Organism: Penicillium samsonianum; assembly: GCF_028829775.1. Classification (NCBI taxonomy): domain Eukaryota; kingdom Fungi; phylum Ascomycota; class Eurotiomycetes; order Eurotiales; family Aspergillaceae; genus Penicillium; species Penicillium samsonianum. Next base: position 612,298 of record NW_026643260.1, on the reverse strand, counting down.
CTCTCATGGGGAGATGTCCGCTGCTTGTCCAGCTCTTGGAACACCGCGGCATCGATGTTGTTGAATGACTCGCTAAGAGGCGATGTGACACTCTGCGTAACTTCCGTAGTTGGAGGAGCAGTCTCAGCAGACCGGGGAATGGCTTGCTTGGATGCAGCCTTCTTCTTCTCCCGCTTGGCCTTCTTCAATGAATCTCGGATCATCTCCATGTGTCGGTCAGGTCCCGCAAGTCTCTTCAGACGGGCGAGCAAAAGGACCTGGTTCTGCCGGATCCCCAGTCTGTAGTCCTCTGCAGCACCGCCAGCTTTGTCATTTTTGACCGTCTGCCAAATCAACTCCAATTCGACAAACTGTGCAACCATGATCTCAATAAGCACACTAGAGTCGTGGGACTTCCAAGCATGGAAAGCAGAGAAAAACACATTGTGCGATTCACACAAAGTCTGGAGATCCGCAGTGATCACAGATGGAGAGCAACAGCCTGACGATAGCAGCGCCGTAACCTGGTCAAATGCTAAGAGCAGCTCCCGGGCCTTGGAAATCAGATCTTGCTCCTGGTCTCCATTGCTGCTCAAAACCTCTTGCGGGTGAGTGACAATGAGATAGCTGCTGAGGAATGTGCGTACTGCACCCCTTTCACCTAATGCTCCGCCTTCCATATCTTGTAGACCACACAGCCGGAGGACTTTCGTCATAGTATCGAGCAGCTTATTATTAGAAAGGAGAGCGCCAACTTCTTCAAAGGTCATGTCGCGAACTCGGTTCACAGACAGGTTCAACGACTGGAACTGCCGCATAACCATCTTCGCGTTATGGGTTCTCCATACGCGTTGGATCTTCCGCGCAGCCGCATCCTGTGTAAGCGACTTGGTGACTTCTCGGGACATCTTCTTTTCCTCGGTGGCTGGCAAGCTGCTAGTACGCTGACGGCGGTGGGTTTGCTGGTATAATGTGCGCCGTTTCTCTGCCTCCGCAAACTTCTGCGCCATTTCCAGACGCATGCGAGCTTGTTCGGCGGCTTTCTTCTCCCGCTGATCCTCGGCCTTCTTCTTGGCCCGTTTGACCTGATCCTCGCACTTGGCGGTGATATCAGCGAGCAGACGCTCCCGGGCCTGCTGGGCAGCTAACGCTCTCTCTTCGAATTGTAGATTTCTTGTAGCTGCTTTAGCCAGAGCGGCTCGCAGCCTCACTTTCTCCGCATGCAATGCACGATCGGCGAGTCGTGCCTTTCGGCTCTCCAAAATGGACGTGCGGCGGAGGTGTTGAGCAATATGGTCCGCACTTGGCGAGCCATTCGAGGACGTGTTCGAATTATGGGAGTGCAAAGAAGACACTGAGCTTCGTCGAGATGAGGCGGCGGAGGAACGGCGGGCTTTGCTGCTTTTACGGTAGAACCGGGCTGCGATGTGTGGTGGGAGACTCAAGGGAAGTGCCGGCTCCTCAGAGAGCATCTCCATATCAAGATCACCCACGGATTCGGGTAAAAGATGTGTTGGACCAGCGTCCGGGAGCTGGATCTCGATGTCGGAGTTGCGACGGATCATAGTACGGGGTGACGCGGGTGCGACGCGGAGCTGATAAAGCGAAGGGAGAATCGGCGGGGCAGTACTGATAAGAGATTGGAACAGGCTGTTGAGGTTTGTTCACGGGGTTTTTCACTTGGCTAGGTTATGGGATCCCAGTCGAGTGATTTCAAGTCTTTTAAGAAGATAAAGGAGCAATCTAGATGGGCTGAAAAGGAGTAAAAGACATGCACATCACTCGGCTGGGGGTGTAGAGGGATCCGTGCCTCGTTTCAGGATGGGAAATGGGAAATTTAGCAGAAAAAGAAAATCAGATGAAATCAGCTCAATAGCTATGTGAATAGCTAGCTCAAAAGCACATGATGAAACCAGACAACATCATGTCTCGATACAACCCCGGGTGGACGTGGATCTTCAAAATGGAATCTCGTGGCTGCAAGCAGAAGCTGATGTAAGCGCGATAAGCCAAGAGATCTCCAGGACTTCGATCTTCGATCCTATTTATAGCCTGGGAGCTTGGTATGTGTAGATGACGTTTTCAATATATAAGCAGCGACTACATAAATTGTACGAGATCTGTATCTACTCAACACGGAGCCCAACTCTCATCTGCCCTCGTCCACCCCGATTTGCCCGCAAATAATATGGCACAAAGCACAAATCCCTCCTCTCGCTAGCAACTTTGTCATTATTAGCCTCGGATACAATCTGCCTATCCCAGGGCGACGTGTCAACTTCGCCTTTGGCTCCATTCTCGGCGATGACAGCTATATACTGATCAGGTTGAGACCGTGCCTCTTCTCGTAGAGGAACCTTAGGATCGAAGACCGTCATCTGCATCGAATTATTAGGGTCATGTATTACATATGTGGGATAATTCGTGCTTTACCTTGAAATGACGCTCTTCCCATGGATGATCTACATCCTCCACACAGTATACAATTGGTCCGCGCGTGACGTATGCCACGGGCTGCATCGTTAGTGGATGCGGCTTGGTCACACGTGGTTGCATAGGACACGAAAATTGGAATTGCGAATTCTGTTGCAGCCACTCAGCGCTCAGGTAGAGATATCCTTTGCGAATACCCAGCTGTTCGGGACTCGGAGTCACCTGCCATGACTCTGCCCACCCGGGAATCCTCAGTCGCAGCTGAAGATCAACGGGAGGTCCTTCGGTACGGATGGTAAAGTAGACATCCCCGTTCCAAGGCCAGTCTGTCTTTTGAGTGATTTCAATCACCGATTCCGAGACCTGCAGACGCAAGGTGGCCGCAGTATATAAATGCACATTGACAACGGTCTTTCGCTCATTTGTGCTGTGACTCCAGACATACCCACCCAGATAGCCCAATGTGCGTGTGACATTGGGCGGGCAGCAAGCACATTTGAACCACTCATGGCGCTGGGAGAGATCCTTGTCCGAGGAGGCTAGTTGATTCAGATAGGTGAATGTCTTGCCATCCAGACTCATGCCGGTCAATACGGCGTTGTAAAGACAAAGTTCCATGACATCAGCATAATGGCTGTCAAGCTCAATCTGAAAGTCATTGTGTAAGTGACTGTAACATTTGGAGACGAACAAGAAAAACCCACTTGCAGTTGCCGTTCGGCCAGCATCATCACACCAATTGCAGCACAAGTCTCTGCATAGCAGCCTCCTTCATCGGTTCCCTGAGGCAGGAAGTAGTCGATGCCAAAGCCTTCCCACTGCTTAATCGCACCAATACCACCTGTGACATAGGACCTTTTCTCTACCATGTTTGACCAGAGCCGGTTGACAACGGGCAGGAAAGTTGCTCCCACTTTGCTGTCGGGTGGGGATATCCGAACCAAGTCCGCGACTGCTGTGAGAAGATACATTGCTCGAACGGAATGTCCTTCGATAGTCTCTTGCTCGGAAATTGGCACATGGGCCTGCTGGTACCTAGAACCTTGGTGAATACCCTCGCCACAGAAACGAATAAGCAAAGACCATCATGACTTACCAATAACTCCTGGAAGCAGGAAAATACACGGGCAACGTACGCTTATTCTCGCCTCTTGCTTCGGATTCAACATCGTAGTAATGCCGTCTTTCCGTCCCTCCTGTCGGGTTGCCTCTTTCTTTAATGAAGAATTGGGCGAGCTTTAGGTGTTTCTCATTTCTTGTGACCTTGTATGAACGCAACAGAGCCAGCTCTATCTCTGGATGGCCAGGATATCCGGGAATCTGAGCATCCTGGTCCCCAAAAGTTTCCACCAGAAGATCCACATACTTCAGCATGGGTGAAAGCATGTCATCGTTCTTATAATAAAGACGGTGGGCAAGTGCTCCTTCGATCAGATGGCCAGCATTGTATCTGAGACGTCTGTTAGCATCGTTTTACCAGGATTCACACTCTTTCCGACATACAATTCATGCATATCTCTCAAGTTCGTAAAGCGTTTGCCCGGCTCAACAACTGAGTAGTGAATATTGAGGTATCCATCGGGATGCTGAGCACCCTGGATCATCTGCACGAGCTCCCTGACGGCAGCATCAATATCCTTATCGAAATGATCCATCAGCAAGTAACAGGCGCCTTCGATCCACTTTCCAACATCAGAATCCCAGAATTGGTGGTTAGGAACTGGCCACATTGTGGGAGGATCGGAGTAGCTTGGGTGCCATTGTAACTTGAAAGCATCGTATCTTCCAGTAGTTCTGAGCATCTGCAGCTGATGACGCAGCGTCTGAGTTCGAACTACCTCCCGACGACGCGCCCAGAATGATCCTGGGGCAAAGGTCGTCGCAACGAAGCCTTCTTGGGGGTATTCCATGATTGCAGTGTGTATAGATGAAGTGTTCGGACAAAGAAACAAAGTTGAGCTCTTCTGATTCCCGTGTTCTTATATCTAACCCCCTTCGAAAAGCGCACTTCGGAGTTTGAGACCCTAACTCCCCCACCCCCTCCCATGTTCACCGAGTTCTTGATAACCCTTCTCCGCCGGTACTCTTAGGGCTCCAGTGGGAGGCTCCGGGACTCCGGCGGAGATCCCTCCGGCGGGGCCAAGAGAACGGGGACCAAGAACAGGGAATCAGCCCGAACATGGTCCTAGGCCAACTACAAGACTCCCTGAAACCCCGGTCTTTCCCCGGATTTTAAGGGCATTCTTGGGACTCCGCGTTCCACACATGTGGGGCTCCGATATGGCTTGACATATATTTATGCGAGCTGTTCTCCAGGTTGTTCCCCACCTAGGCACGATTTTGGGTCTATATCAGTCTTGAAATGGGTATCGTGGAAAGGTTTCTCCCCAAGGATGATCGGTAAGAAACATAATTTCTATGTCCTTGCTACTCTCTTGACTGACGTCTCTCTAGCTTTGCGGCACTCCTGTTGTATGGCATGGTCTTTTCGACCTGTTTCAATGGGTATGATGCTGGGATCATAACAGTCATTCTGGCTGATAAACAATTCATCGAATACTATGGTATCAATGATAATAAGTCGGGCTTGGTTGCAACGATCCCCTGGGCGATGACAGGTAACTACTATAATCTCTACCTTCGATATAGTTTGATATAGGACTGACAAAATATATTAGGCTTCGCCCAACTCTTTCTTGGAGGCTCCCTCGCTGGATGGCTCGGGCGTCTTTGGGCTCTACGAGTCTCCATCTTCATAATGATCATCGGAGTGTAAGATTGAACCATGAAGGCAAGTATGAAAAGCGCTGACCAGGTATAGAGTTGTCGAAGTTATCCCGAATAGCTTCGGGGTCTTGATCTTGGGAAGACTCCTAACGTAAGTCCATAAACTCATTGAACTGATCACTGAGTACACTACTGATCCCCTTTCGTCTAATTAGAGGTCTAGGCTTCGGATGCGTATACATCTCCACTAACCTCTATGTCGCCGAGTGCGCTCCCACCAAGCTCCGAGGCAGCTTCGTCGGAACAGTATCCCAATTCGGCTACCAGCTGGGTACCCTCATCGCCTTCTGGTCCGGCTATGGGATGTCCTTCCACAAGTCGCCCTACAACATCGCCTGGCGTGTCTCCAATATTATCCAAATCCCCATCGGTCTGGCTTTTATCGTGGTCTCGTTCTGGTACCCCGAAAGCCCACGATACATGCTGGAGAAGCACCCCGAGATGCCCGAGCGGGCTCTGAAAGTCCTCAGTAGACTCAGATCCGGTGCGCCGACTGACGAACGTATCCGGACGGAGTTCCATGAGCTCGTTGCCTCATATGAGTTCCGGCGCAGATATGATACGGGATATATCGGGCTTCTCAAGGATAGGAGCATGCGCAAGCGCTTGTTTTATGGTATCTATGCTGCAAGTCTTCAGCAGGTATGTCAATTCTTTCATGCATACGTTGCAGCACGACTGATAGTCTCATCTAGTGTGGTGGTATTGCTTCGCTTACCATGTATGCCACGTTGATCTACCAGAGTCTGGGATGAGACTCGGGCTCGCAGGCGTTGACGATCAATGGGATACAGTCTGTCCTCCAGCTGCTCATTGTGTTCGTCAATACATTCACAGTTGACAGGTTTGGTCGACGGGGCCTGCTGCTTGCTGGGTTTGCTATTCAGTCGCTGGCCCTCTTGATCATGTCATGTCTTACAACTGCTTACCCGACAAACGGGAACAAGGCGGCTGCTATCGTCGAGGTTGCTATGTTGTTCATTGTTGGTTTGACGTACTGCTGGTCAAATGGCCCTATTGCCCCGACGGTGGTGACGGAGATTTTCCCTCAGCATGTTAGAGATAAGGTGGGTTGGAGCGGAAGTAATCAGTCATGGACAATATCGCTGACAGCCTTCGTTTAGGGTTTTGGTCTGTCGATGCTTGGCCAAACGTGCTGGCTTATTATGCTCACGCAGTCTTGGCCATCTTTCAACAAGAAGGTCGGGGGTCGCAGTTATTGGCTACTGTTTGGTTTGAATGTAGCTGCTGGGTAAGTTCAAGAGCAGTCCTATACAATTTCTTTCAATCACTGACCAAAGGACTGTTACGCCATTCAGATATCTGTTTACTTCATTCTCCCCGAAACCAAGGGCATATCTTTGGAGCGAATGGACACGATCTTTGGGGGTCCGGATAATGTAGCGGCTGGTGAGTCTGAGGGAACTTCTGAGAAACGTGAAGCCATGGCCATCATGAACGAAAAAGAAAAGGCGCCAGTTGCTCATGTGGAGGATGCTGCTCAAGACCATCCTTCCCATGGACCGGAGAGGTCTTCTGTTTGATCCATCAGTCTGGTAAGGTGGTATAGGGTACCGAGACTACAGATACCCAATGAAGCAATTTAGTGTAAGCTAAGTAAGATAGAAAGTTTCAATAAAATTGCTATCGTTGCGTCATGACACCAGTGTGCTTTGGAACCCTGAAAAAGAAATGAACGCTATGCTGCAGCGAAGCCGGCTGCTTGATGTATGTAAAAGAAACATCCCTGAAATGCGTTGAGTTGGCCTTTGCTTGGTTGACTATGTCAAACCATAAATCATCAGATCAAAGGCACCTTTGTAGTCATCACATGTGTAAGAGTATACGAAATGAGAGCTATCATCCCAGTACAGAAATGTCAAATCAGCCTTGAAGGGGCTTTTCTGTCTCCCGGTGCAACCCAGTCAAGGATGGGCATCGGGTTAGACCGGTAGGATTGTGGTTAAGAATTGAACAGTGTTCATTGCTCGATGCACGGTTTGGCCGGGGATAATTGATGAAGGCAAAGATAGAGCTGGTGGGTCACATTTCCCAGGACGATAAACCAACCCATCATCAACCATCTAGGTTCATGCGTAAGGATCTGCATCCGCCTCATTGATGACCGAAAATTTGGATGTGATCTTGATCTTCCTCTTCCTCTTCGTCGTCGTCCTCGGTACCATGAGAACCATCCGATCCAGCCGAGTCAGAAGACTCTCCGTCGTCATCTTCATTCTTGGCTTCCAATACGTTTTCAGTTGATTTAGCCTCACCACCAAACAATCCATATCGGTATGTAAGCTTTTTGCTTAAAAAGTTCAATGCACCGTAGTCCTCATTCTCGCCACGAGATGGACCTCCAAAGAAAGGCATAGACGAAGGTTTCTCTGATTCACGCTCAGTCGGCAGTCCAAAGTAGTTGCTGACGACGGGCGAGACAGCACGACCTCGTGTGATGTTATAGGATGAGAATCGTCTAACGGGTTCGGGGGACATAGGGACACTGAGCCGTGAACGAGGAACCGATGTGTTATTGACATTTAATGTCGCCATGGAAGACGACATCGAGTCATCGTTTTCAATGAGTGAAGATGATCGAGGCCGAGGAAGGAGGTCTTCTCCAGAGTCTTCCTCGAGTTGAGCAGACATATCTCCATGCAAAATGCGAAGTTGGGCCGTGTTGTACGACTCACATCTAGATGCCATTAGTAGGTGTTGATCGTCTGTTTTTCTCGAAGAGTACTTACAAATCACATCTTAAACCAAGCCAATGGTACTTGACAACTGACTTCGAACCGCAATCGTTGCAGTAAATAAGCCCTTTGGTATCCTTGAACTCGTCGGGCATAGGCTGGCTCTCGATAGTGCGATCCAGGTTTCTGAATGTCGATTCCATGTTGGTAATGGTCTTGCTACAAAGGGGACAACGGAAGGAACTTTTGGAGTACTCTGAGAGACACTTGTGGTGTATGCTGTGCCCACATCGCATGACGACGACGGTTTCTGGAGAAGTGAACATGTAGTCGCCACATATGGGACAGTCACACTGGGTGGACCGTTCAATGCAACGATGGGTGTTCTCAATACACATAGGAAGACAAACAGAGCATGTCTATAGTGTTATCAGTATCAGTATCGTCTAACCTACGTCGGAGCCCTTACCTGGCAATGGAAGAAATCCTTCCCCAGTCCCTGTCCAATTCGACATATACCGCAGTCGCTGCAATGATAGATGCTCTTTTTGCTGTCGTTATCCCAGAGCTTGCAAATCTCGCAATAATATTGTGCAGTTTGCTCGCTGCACCGGCTGCAGTTCTGCGCTGCAGGCTGTGCATGCCCACATAGCATACAAAGCATATTTTCGGTGTCTCGACGAACGAGAGAGTGGTCTTCCACTTCGTCATGGCAGAAGCGGCAGGTATACCATTTTTTGCAAGTGTGGCACTCGAGTTTCACATTGCGGTGATAATGCACACATCCCAGAGTAGTCTCTTCTTGTTCCTCTGTGTCACCGTCTTCATCCCCAGTTTCAATTTCTGGTGGTTCTGTTTCTGTCTTGGGTACGAAAGTGGGCTGCAGATCTTCCGGTGTGAGATTGAAGGTGCTCTCGTATAGAGGAACTGATTCGGAGTATGGTGAGTCCGGTCTAGAGGTATTGATCTCCGAGGTCTGGGGAGTCCTCAGGCTTGTTGGCAGCTCCAAGCTCGGTGGGCTCGATGGAGTTGAGAATACCCCCATGCCAGGGATGCTTGGGAGCTCACGGGACGAGTTGTAACCTTCTGTCATCAGACCGTGAACCATTCGCGCTTTTTCAACATTGGTGAGCCGCAACTCCCTGATTGCGATGATCTTGCTTCTTAGAACCCCCATCCCATCATCCGCCGGAAGCGAAGACCGTGCCAGTCCCTCCGGATCAAAGGCATCGTCCAAAGATCGCCGAGGCTCGCCGATGGCTATTGCTGAAGCTGCATACTGTGGCTCATTATGCGAGTTCAGCGTGTCGCTGGGGTGTGAAGCTTGTGAATTCCCTAAACTGTCCGGCTGCAAGCTGACGTCGATTTCATTTGTGGGATCAAATGAGCCATCTGTGGTCGCAGCTATGTTTTGGATGGATCCGGGTGTGTTGTGGGTCACTGATCGAGTGCCCTCCGGTTGCAAGTTTCGGCCATCCATCTCTTTCGGTAGGGTTGTGAAGAAAGGAGGGCTATGCAGGGACCCCGCACCCGCATCTCCGCAGTTCGATTTCTGTCTGTGATCTTGGCCCCGCAGAGAAACAAATTTATGGTCTTTACTATCACTCGGGGGGTTTGTCGGTTCGCTCAGGTGGGATTTAGCTTGGTCGTCATTTGGTTGGCTGCTCGGCTGGGGTGGTAGGGGGGATCGTATTCCAATTTGGATCAGCAGCGAGGAAATGAAACCACTCATGAAGGGCTGTAAACCGGCATCTCACCAAATCAACTTAGATGCTTGTAATCAAGCAAATTCAAACCCAAACCTGGAGCTGAAACAGCAGACATCGTGACATGTGACGTCCACGGGCACCGCCTCCGCTGCTGAATCATCGTCACATGCTCTGGGGCTGGAGCCAGAGGAGATCACACGACTTTTAGTTGGACTCGGTTAGACTCGAAAATCAGGGAATATTGGGAAAAGAGGATGGACTATCATTTGTTTTAGAATTTGCTCAAACTATTCTACCACGTAGTCTCTCATCAACGCTGTCTTCCTGCAGAGCCACTACGCTCAGCGGCCAATCCTACTATCTACCAATGAGTCTCGAGTCTGAAGACGAGGATTGGCTCTACGACGTTGTGTTGAATGCCAAGGCGTGTAGAGTGCCAGTGACATAATGTGTTGTATGCCACAAAACTGTCCGGAAATACAACGGACGATGCTGACCCAGAGGCAGGACGGGTCATCGTGTCCTACGGAATCCTGATGCGATTGAGATATGTACCGGTGTTCTGATCACGGCAATACCCGGTATGTGCAATCCCCTTTTGGGCGAGCTACCTCGCGTCCATGTGGATTCATGCCCAAGGGAAGCACTGAGGCCTAACGGACGCACTATCTGGCGTAGCGGGTCGGATCAGCACTGAGAGAAAAGTCGAGAACTGCGGAGTTCGAATCATCTGAGACACGTCCCTAGACTCTCATTCAAACGGTCAAGTGTCAAATTGTAATGGTCAAAGGCGCTTGTCCGCAACTGGTTCTCTACATGACCGAGTCCCAGGGATCGTGGACTGAGGCCAAGTTAGCGGCTTTCTTCTCCACTTCTGTTGGTGGTCACTCACACGCGGGACTCTCTCACAAGGTGACCTTGCTCCCAATATCTAGCTAGCAGAAGGTTCTTCAAAATCTTGTGTTCCATGCCCGCGACCTCGGTAGCTCGTTCGAGAAAACGAAGGGTGTTGGTGATTTTGGCAGGATCAAACTCTTCCGGGGGGAGGAACGATAGGAGTGTCGCAGGGATTTTAGAAGCATATGGCGACCCGGCGTTGAATACTGAATTGCTTTCAACCCCTGTCGGTAGAGGTGACGGTATGCGTGGACCATAGCTCGTTGATCCACCTTCATGGCCTGGATTGAAGCGTTCATGTCCAATCTATTGGACAAGTCCGAGCCAACGAATCTAGAATCTGCAGTAGATGTGCAATCAGACGGAATCAGACGGAATCAACGGAGATCCGAAGTGTTGAGTTCAAATGTTGGATTGGCATTGGAGAGAAGAGTAAAAGACGGTCAAAGTTGGAGAAAGGTGGAAGCCTCAGGCAGGACTAGCCCGATCGGGAGAGGTGACTTGGGCCGCAATAGCAATCTTATCAGTCCCTCTCTCTCTCTCTCTCTCTCTTCTTCATATTTCCTCCTACCGATATTCTCGTTCTTTCTTTTCTGTTTGCTCCTTTCTACTTACTACTTGCTCCTGCTCAAGTTTGACCCAAAGGGCTCACACTAAGGGCCTTGTTTCTGTTTCGGGCAACCGCGGGGTGCCTTTACTTCATACCCTTTCCGTTGCTGCGTTGCATAAGACGTGACTTTGTCTTGACTTGACCATATACCCTTCGCCCTGACCCATACAAGGAGACACATACCATCTACCTGTTCATATCACACGCCTCATACATATCGTGAATGATGTGTTGAAATCTTCATCTTCGCGAGGTTCTGCGATAAGCTGAACCAGAAGTATGGCCCGTGTCATAAGGAGGGCTGCCTCGGCCTCGATCAGGCATGGCCCCGGCCGGGCTATCCAAAGGAGAGCGAGAAGACACAAAGTTATTATGGAATCTGTAACCCAAGAAAAGAAAAAGCTTCGGAGTGTCGTATGTATATTCTCTGCTTCAGCTTGACCAAATAATTAACAAAAATGCACAGATCTGTTTTGAAGCGCAAGCACCAAGCGGTTACACCTTCATTCCTGCAGGAAATCCGCAACTCACTACAACGTGTAAGGAGCGGTGTCGAGACGAGGGTCTCCAAATCCATGCAGTATCAGTGAGAACCCCATCTGGTTGCTAATGATCAACACTGCTTATTTTTTTTAGACTACACCCCACCATCGCCATCATAACCTGTCCCAGCATGTTCATCGGATAGGATATCATTTCCCTAGTACCGTGGTGGCAGCTGTTTGTTCAGAGCTGGGGTTCTACCTCACAAGCACTGGTAAAACAGTGCCTAGTACCTTTCCCACAGACAGGATAGAGAATCCTAAGCGGGCTGATTCTGAAATTTCTCAAATAACCCTCAACACAGAAGCACGGGATGCCTTAAAGGATCTCTTTCCGAACATACCAGACAAAGATTTGAATCAAATCATCAAGACCGCTTTTCAAAAGGTACGTATATACCAATCTTGATCTGATAAATGAGGACATGGAAAACCTGATATCCCAAAAAAAGGGTCAGAAAAAAGTTGGGACGGCCACCGAATTGCCTTTGGCTCGCAGAGCCCAACTTGCTGTGGTTGCCCACGTTCGGCATGTCTACACTGACTATGACCGCCTCCTGAAAACCACTTCATTCCATGAAGCAAGAGGGGTTGTTGAACACACAACTCTAGCAAAAGTCATTGAGTGGCGAGGAGATGATGAGAATGGCCAGACAGTCCTGGAAGATGTTTTCCGCGAGGTGATCGTTATCTCAGACGACGAAGACAGTGAATCAGAAGAAGATGCGGCTGCTTCAGCAGGTCACCAGAACACCAGTGTGGAAATACTTCCAAGCGATACTCGGGCCCATGAGATCCAATATCAGCCTATCAACAATACGAATCCTCTTGGTCGGGATCTTCCACGGGAAATATCGGAGGAAGCGCCGCCTGGGTTCCGATTTGTCACAAGAGCCCCGGCCACAGATACCATCAACCGTCGAGGGTTTAACAGGTACAAAGCATGGACCCGCGCTGTCAAGGAATATAGAGAGGGTATACAGGGCACTGAACAACCCAGGTTTTCTGGTGCCCCAGCTGAAAAGCAAAGCCCACGATATGCCGAGCAGCGCATTACTGCTCAGGAAGTAGCTGCTGCTAGGCGCCAGGATATAGTTCCCCCGCACGCCGAAGTTCATCGGCGAGTCGCTCCAGGCTCAGCCAGTAATGATGACCAAGCGCATCGAGTGCTCGCTATTCCACTAATGGACCGACAGGTGGCCAAGAGACATGTAGGTGTCCAGGAGAACTATCTTCACTCGGACGCCCAACAAAAATTCTCAATCCATGAACAGAACGCCAGGCCAACTGGACTAACTAACCAGGAATCACCCGAGTTGCAAATTCTAGAAGAGCTTTCTGGAACTAGAAATGTGAACATGAGCCACTCGCAGGATGTTCCTCCCTCCAGGATGGAGACCAGATTTCGACAAGAAAGACTGCCTCCTCAGTCGGACAGGACCAACGCACCTGTGTTCGTGAGCGGACCAAAGGAAAATCGTCAGAAATTGACCCCAGTGGGACGCCGCCCTGACTCCGTCAGTTCCCCTCTTCTCAGACCAGGCTCAAACACACAGGACTCTATCTTGCCCTCGATTGAAAATTCCCGGCCATCAGAAATCCGGCGGACTGACTGTGCGCATCCTTTGGTACATATGACCAACAAAATGTCCCTCCGGTCGGTCACGCCAGGGCGTCCTCAAGGAGAGATGATGCATCACCCCGATGTCATCGAAAAGGAAAGTGACAGTGAACAAGCGAGCAAAAGAAGGCGTTTGGCATGTCGTGAAGGTTCTCGAACCGATTCCCGTCCAGATCCGTGGAGTACAAGGCCCATGGGACTTCCTGTTTCCGAAGGATTCGGGCCACACTCTTATCGTCGCGTTGAGCTTGTCCCAGACCACCGACCCCAGGACCAGCCTCATTTCCGTCGGGACTATCTGCCAGTGGAACAACCCCCTGTTGTAGGACACCAGCGGGAAAGGAACCCGAACTCGCTTTCTTATTCCAACGCACAGTATGGCCTAGAAACAAGGTCAGTCTTAGGTCGACAGCATATCAGCGGACCACACGAGCCTCAGTCTCAGGCTGGGCTTTCCGGTACCAGTATCATTGTATCGGAAGGGGATCGCACCTTCCGAGCGGCTCCAGCCGTCTCCAATTCTGGACCGTGGTATCCTTACCATGGTGATCGTAGTTTCCGTTCGGGCCATATTCCGAAAGAGCGGGCCATTCGGCGCACCCGGATTGATGGTGGCCGCCCCTTATCAGAGAACGTCCAGCCAGACAGGAACCTGTATGCCGAGGACTTCGTCCGGCATGTTGACCACCGTGAGCCCCTTCCATTTGAATACGTCTCCAGGCGCGCAGAACCAGAGGCCAAGCCCATTGGAGAACCTTCTCAGTCGACCCGGACTAGAGACCTTGACTACCTTGGCACAAAGCATCTGTCTCAGACCCAGGTTTCGTCGGATCAACGTGGCCCATTGCCCATAGGACTGCGAGTGGCTCCTTCCCATGACCACCTTCGCACCTTTTCAGACTCTGTCATAGGAAAGATCCAGCCTCACGTGTCCCCCCCTCAGGTCCCTCGTGAAAGACCAGCCAGTGGCGGGTTCAACTCCTCGCGGTAAGCCTTCATTGGGGGAAACCAACCAGTTCAACACAACTTTGCCCTGTGTCTTGAAAAGTTCCCCACTAACGCAGAGATACAGACCGTCCTACAATTACCCTCCCTCATCCCAGACTATGGAGCAAGATCGCCCAGTCTACGTTCAAAGAGTTGAACCACGCCCATCCTACTACTCCCTCCTTGATGGAAGACATGTTGTTATTGTCGATTAATTAATTCCACCTTCTACTACATTTCCCCCTTTGTTTCGAGATTTTTTGTATTCGCATTGCATTGCGTTGTTCATGATACCCTTGTGCATATTCTTAGAACCTCTCTCCTCATGGGTCTCAATACCAAATTGAATCCGGAACTGCGTTTCCCTCATTTTATGTCTATTTCATTTGTATCTCGTCATGGTCATTTAATCGTGGGAATTCCAGAGCAACCTTAGAACCTTCCAAAGTTGGAACGCATGTTGTTGGTATGTTCTGCCTAGCAGTCCAGTCTAGTCTTGGGCCTGAGTTCCAGGAGCGTAGGCAAGCTCATGAGTTTTTGACTTCCAGGCCTCATGCAAAAAGGGGTATATAAGACCAGTAACACCATGAACATAGACAGTATTTAAACCTCCTTGCTCTCCCCATCCGCCTCTCCGCTATTCACAGCCTTGCCAGTCTTCTTAATCTTCTCCAGCACATCATCGTAGGCAAGAGTAGGCTCAGTGGTGACATTGACCGTCTGGGTCTCGAGGCTGACATCGAAGGTCTTGACACCTAAGGACCAGCGTGTTAGGATCAAAAGCGATGAAACAGGCCGCGCGTCGCTTACCTTCCAGCTTCTTGAGGACACGCTCCACGGCGCCAGAGCATCCGCCGCAAGTCATAGTCACATTGAACTTGTACTGGTGGTCGGACATGGTGGGATTTTATTTTGTGGGCGGGGTGTTGTTGGAAGGAGGGGAAGAAGATGCTTGGCGATAACAGTGGACTTTAGGGTTGTGGTTTCAGATAAATATAAAAAGGAGAAATAGTTGAGAGAGTGAGAGAGAGAGAGAGAGAGAGAGAGAGAGAGTAAGAGAAAGAAAAAGAGAAAGGAGATTATATATTTACTATTCTACCTATTCTCCCTGGTATTCTGCATTTGTCATAAATTCATCCCTTTGAGAATGAGCCATATTCGCGATTGGTTAGCCAATGTCTTTTATAGTAGGCGATATAGTACAGAGTATCTATTATTGAATTATTTGATATACAAGCCATTTCTAAAATCCAGGTTCTCTCTTCTTCTTCTTTTTCGGCTTCTTGAGTGCGCGGGCTCCAAAAGCTCCCCGTTCCACCTGGGTCATCGACATACCATCCATCGTGGGCTGACTACTGTTGATGTTGAGTCGGGGAGGTGCAAGTGGCTGACTGCCCCATGTTCGGACCATGGGGACTGCCGGGGTCAAAGGGAGGGATTGGTCACGAGTCTGCGAGCGCTTCTTCCGTCTGCTCTTGGATGTGCGCGCCTTCGAATTCCGCCGCGTCTCCTCGTTTTCGATCATCTCCCATGCATAGTATTGGGGGTTGGTTCCCACCGGCCAGTGGGAAAGCAGGTTTGCCACGTTCCGTGGTGTTGGACGTGGGCTCTTGAATTTGATGAATGCTGAGAGGCCACCCAGGACTGGGACTGCGGTGTACTTGGATTGCTGGACTGGCATCGTGTCCCGTCTGGATCCGGAGACTCGGCTTTTGGCTATTGATGACTGGCTTACCGGGATCTGTGATGATAATAATGCGAAGTAGCTCGATTGCAGGTATTTGTTCTGTACCGCTGCCTTCTCATTTGCCTTCTCAATTGCTCGTTCCTCGACAGGATCTGCGGGCTTGGGTAGTATGATGCTATCTAACGAGGTAGAGATTTTGATCAGCCGTGAAAGAATGAGATCGGCAGCAACTCCCCGAATGAGTTTCTCTTTCATGAGACGTGTCTGCACGGAGATGAAGCGAGGCAGGGTAGACATCCAATCATCAACCATTCGATCATAGGTATTTAGAAGATCCCTGTCTGCTTCGCCTGAAAGTTTGGCTGGCATGCCATAGTTCCCATTTGGGGATGGGAGTGATAGCAGCATATACCGACAGTGAGCGTCGGGGTTCTGGTGTTCGGGCACGAGTGTTGAGATCAGTCGTTCCACATCCTCTGCACTTTGATCAAGACCCTCTGCCAAAACTCCCCTGCCGGTCAATTCAACCATGGTCCTGCCTGGAGGTCGCTTTGATCCATTCTCCATTTCACCTTGTAGAATTGCCATCAACCCATTAAGTGTCCTTGGTTTGGGCCTTAGTCTCTTCTTCTGCTTTTTCCGACGAATTCTCATCTTCCCCGTAGCTATTTTGTAGACGCCAGAGAAATCTAAGGTCCACTGCAAGTCCGACCTTGTACCAGTGCGGCCCATTTTGGGCTTGCAACGACGAACAATCGTTTTCTTTGTCGCTGATTCGTCCCAATCATTCACAATAAAGTCATCGGTGGGTCTGATGCATGATTTCAGAGCATAACGCTTTCTCAACCGCAAGACACTACTTTCACGAAACAAGTCCGGCTCGTCTGGATCTCTGCGCGGACCCTTGAAAGTAGATTCGTGAACGGCAAAATCGGAATCCATCCAGAAAAGCTTGATCAATGGCAAGTGGGCGTTATAGAAATTCATACCCAGTGGTGCAACAGAGTGGGCAATCTCTCTAAATACGAATCTCGAGAATCGCACCACAGAGTCGCGTTTAGTTGGTGGTATATCCGCCAACAGGGGCGCATCCAACACCAGGGGGTCGGGTACAGATATAGATTCGGTCTGTTCGTCGGATATAAAGGGACATGGAAATGCTTGTACCAGCTGAGTGATCTGCGAATACAGAACGAAATACACATCTAGATAGTATTTTAGTATTTGAAGTCCGTGTTCAATCGCGCTAGCACATACCTTGGTATACGACCATGTCGCTAAGTCGTAAGGTCGTGTCTTCGGGGTCTCGAAAGTGCCTCCAAGACACTTGAGGATATAGAGAAAGAATTGTATCGTCTTCGCCTGGCAGGGCTCCGACATCAAACCACAATATTCGAGTTGTCGTCAGGACGCAGAACTGTGATGGCTTGCATGGGTTTCTTTGAACGTCTAGAACCCACTCAGATTGCTTAGCCATTCCCAGTTCAACCGTGCGTGGTGGAATCTGGTTGTCTGTGAAGGCATAGATTATGACACTGTGACGATTGGAGACAACTACCGATCCAACATTATGGACCCACTCGATCGATGCCCAGCCATCAAGCCGAGGGCAACTATGTTTGCGTTTATAATCCCGCAAAGGCAACGAGCCTGATTTGACGAGCTCAACAGCCCAAGTGGACTGCTGAAGTCGCTGCCTGCCGGTGATCTCCCAGACACTCCACTTACCTCTGATATCTACAATGGCGAATTGTCTCTGATACCAGGGGTTGAAGGTCACATGGGCATGTGAGAAGCCACCTGTTCGCGACACAGATACCTCCGCGATTGGATTCGCATCCAGTCGAGAGTTTTTCAAGGGGACGGAGGATCCCAGTATAGTATCTTCCGGGAAGTGCATAGGCACAGGATCCCAGTGGTAAAGAGGTCGAAATATTGTAGTTATTTTGGGGAGACGAGCGGCCATGAACAGGGGCTTCTCCTCCAAGGGACGTGCAAAATGTACTTGACGTACCGGCGCGCCACTGTTGGACCATTCAGACATTTCAATGTGACTGATTGATGGAGCACGAAACGCTAACTTCTGTGGAGAAGTCAACACCAAAATTTCCTCTTCCAGCGTGCGGAATGAGATTATATTACGACACTCTCCGGTAACTGCCACCGCGATTGGAACTGAGCGCAGCCTCTTGTCATGTCGCCTCTGGTCCATCGCATAACCGATATCGAAAAGATCAGAGATCTCCGGGTCATATTTCTCGGTTATAGTCGCAACAGCTTTCGATAAAGGTTCAGCGCGAATAGAGGACCATGATGCCGCCAAATCGGGATGCGCGCTTGTGATCAATTTCCTGGGGTTTTTCTCAGGTACTCTGGGTATTGGTCGAGCTTTGGCTGGGCGAAAAGGCGATGGGATTGTTGTCTTGGTCAGTCCGGTATACTCGATCGATGGGGCTTGCAGACATGTTAGCTGGTTCGGAGAAAGAGGCTGAAGTGCTTACGCCTAGCAAAAGAGCGAGTAAATGTCCAGTCCTGGTCATCAGGAAGGTAGACAGCCCGTCCTATGTGCCCATAGTGGAGAGCACTGCCTGGATGTTCATCCATGGGATCTTGCTTTGCTTCTTGCGATCAGATCGGGACCAGGCCAAACCATGTCGATACTGGTGCAACAGTAAGAGTCCACCAGGTCATACATATGCGCATAATGTGAGGATGCAGCAAGAGAGCCCTGGAGAGTGCGGAAAGTTTTTTGATCCTTATCGATAAGACTCGGAGTTGTTGCGCCGCAACCCAAAACAACCTTGGAACTCTCGCATTGTCCCCCGCGTCAACCTCAACTTCACCATACACCACTCACAATTTAGTTCTCAAATACTATGGCTTCTTCATTTGAACCGTCGCTCTCGACGAGTGGCATGCGCCCACCGCTCGCCACGGCGGATGCGCCGTCAATGGCAGACTCATTGCCCAGCATCAACTTTGGATTCGAGGACCTGCGCAATACCATGGCACAATTCACAGTGAAGTTTGACGCGTTTATTGAGCGTGGTCGCAAGCGAGTCTTGGAGGAACGAAACCAGTTCCACATTAATATGGCTGAATATGAAGGTATGAGTTGATGATTCAAACCCCCCCCCCCCCCGGGGCGACTGCGTCTAATACAGCCTGCCAGAGGATGAGCGCATGCGACAGCGCGATATCGAAATTCTCAACCTCAAATCACAAACCCATGAACAAACCCTCCAAAAGGAAGCGGCCGAAGCGGCTGAAATGCACGCGGCTATCTCATCTATCACCTTGGAACGCGATGCCCGCCTCACCAAACGCGACCGTCTGAAGCAGCAAATCGCCGAGACTCAGAAGGCTATCGGTCAAAAGGTCGAGGCACAGAAGTCTCACGCACAGTATTTAGATGCACAATCTCGTCTCAATTTCCCGGAGTTGGAGTTCTGGCAGGATTACCTGTGTATTCGAATTGAAGGCGCCGGTCGTGAGGACCGGTTAAAATTTGTCTACAGCCATCTATTGGAGAAGGACTGGGAGGCCGAGGCTTGGTTTGAATTGGGCACTGCCAGTCGCGACTACGAGGTTTTCCATACCCGCCCCAAGGTTGATCGGGATGGTTTGGAGCATGTGGTAGATCTCGTCAATGATGATCGAGACTTTGGGGCGTTCTTAAAGCGGATGCGCAAGTTGTTTGTAGAGGCGATGAACTAAGAACAAGTACAAGGGCACTTGTAATGTTATTGTTCCAATACGAATTTCATGATTTTTATGCATACTTCAGTAAGGTTTCCTAGGTTCCATTGAAATCGTCATAACGCAGTTGCAAAGACATTTCTGCAATACCCCATGTTCAGCTACTCCTTTTTACCCAGTAGCCTCGCGGTAGAATGCAATGCTGCGGTTTGCACCAGCGGTGGCAAACCCTTCTGTCTTGCCGATCTTGGGAAGCCACTTGGCGTTCCAAACGGCTTTATCTGTTTCTGAGTGTGTAGCGACACAGGTCTTGGTCTCCATGGACCAAACCTTGACCTTGCCGTCAAACGAACTTGGAAATGTCAGCTTGCCGTTATATGAATGCATGGAATATTGACTGACCTGCTCAGAAGGTACTCGCCAGTGTCGCTCCAGGAAAGGGACAAGATCCAGGCAGAGTGCCCAGAGAGATTGGCAATTTGTTCACCAGAGGAAGTATCGTACAGCACAATGACCTTGGAGTCGCCAGCAGCTGCTAGAATCTTGCTTTTGGGCGAGAAAGCCACAGCTCGTACGGGATTGACCAAGCCTAGGCCGAATTAGAACTTGAATTCCTGCTCGGCTCAGTCAACTTCGCTTACCTGAGAGAGAGAACGGCATGCGGCCTGTTTCAGTGGTGAAAATGTAAACTGCGCCATCTTCATGGCCTGAAGCGATCAATCGGCCATCGGGAGACTAAACGCCAAAGTTAACAGGGGCCACTATCTAGCTGCAGGATTTGAGATCTCACCAAGTCGATGCAAGTACCAAAGCTGCCTTTGGTCTCATGGTCTCGAATCCGAGTGCCATCGGCAGCCAAATCCCATACATTAATACGCCCCTCCTGCGTGACACCAGCAAGATACTGACCATCATCAGAAATAGATATGGCCCAGGCATCAGCACCTGTGAGGTCGGCTGTGCTCTTATTAGCCCCATTGCACCCTGTGGGCTATCCAAAGAGGGGCTGTGCTTACCAGTCAGTTTTGTGTCTGCAACCCAATGGCCGTCCTGGCAAGACCAGGCCTTGATTTCGCCATCAAACCCAGCGGTGATTGCACGGGAGCCATCTCCATTGGTCACGATGTGATGGCAGCCAATGGTGTGGGCACCCTCAATGGACTGCACCAGCGGGAAGTCAGCGTCTATGGTGGAATGCACTTTGATGGACGAGGCACCCGAGGTAGACAGAATTTGCTTGTCTGTTATAGCCAGCGAGAAGATATCAATTATGTGCGCTGCAAAACAGATATTAGCCAAATCACACTTGTCACCCAGGATATATGCGCATCGGCAAGCCCACCATTGTCCGCAGAACCCCTCGAGAGGTATTGTTTCGACTAAAAACATCACTTAGCAATGAGTTCCAATATTTTTTGGTTTGATCTTACCATGCTGATGATGCCGTGCTCTTTCACGGCTGTGTCGAGACTTTACTTGCGGAGGAGCAATGACGTTGGGACCCGAAGGCCTGTTCCGCTTTTATCGGGGCTTTTATCGCCTTTTTTTCGTTACGGCTGATACCTTTTGAAGGTGATGGTTACCACAGGCAAATCAATGTATATGTGCTGTGTTATATCTACTTTACTAACTCGTGTGTCTTTTATTTTATTGGATAGCAAGTAATAATTAAGCTGTTAAAGCTAATCAGGGTTGAAATAGTGTCGCTCTGTACTTGGTATTATTGACTATGTATCTAGTACATCCTGTCTTCCAAGGTTGACTACATAGCTACAAACCTAGTAGTGAACCAAGTAGAGGCAGGCATGTTCACATATATAGAGCAGTAAAGTAGTAATAGCATGAACATGTCCGATTATTCCCACCCGGACCATCCATCTCTATCGGCCGTAACTATAACATCTACAAGTGTAGCCCATTTGGCTTTCGGATTTACATAGAAAGATGTAAATTGAAAAGATCACAGCGTTCAAATTCGACCTACTAGATCGAACTGTTATAAAGTCATATAGAAACATTTCCCCGCAAAACCCAGACGCCAGTTGCCATGCAGCATGTATCCACAACCAATTCTAGAAATACAGTCTCTTTTTTTTTTGGGCTTGATATTGGGATATCGCGAATGTTGATCCTGATTCCCCCAAAGACAAGCCCTTATTTCTTACAGTGCTCTCTCATGCCATGTCCAGGGTCCTCCACGATTCCTTAATGTCTGTTGAATAGTCAGCTTTTTCTGCAATAACCAAATATGTTACTCCAGCTTGGGCTTAAATCCTACCTTTGACACAGTTCGGGCACAGAAGGTGGGCACGCTTGATCTGGCCACAGCCCGGGCATTTATTAAGGCTCTTCACGTCTTTGAGGGCCTTGCCGGCCATTTGTCGGTGACGCTTCTTCATGTGGGAGGTCTTCTTCTTAGGAACGGCGCGCAGGACGGAATCCCAAAGATCTGAGAGGAGGGATGGAATATTGAGAGAGATCGAAACCGGTTGTAGGAATCCGCTGGTCGCGATAGGTGTGATCGGGAGGAACCGAGAGAGTCGGGGGAATTGGAGGGACTCGGAAAGAAGTGAGCGCGACATGTTTGCCGGAGCGAAAGGGAGGAGGCGCAATGCCATGGTGGAAATAGGTTCAAGTACGAAAAAGGGGAGGTAGTTCTCAGCTGATAATGTTGGGAGCTATCACAGGTCTGAAGCAAAAGCGCAAAGATGGTAGTTTTCTCGTGGAGGTACGCTAGTCCCAATTAGGGATAGACCACCCCTGAGTTCGGAAAGATGATAATAAGGGGTGCTCTTGCTTCATCTACATATGTACTTCTCTTCTCTTCGGGTCTTTTTGGGATTGGCTTCTATTTCTGTCTTTCTTCAGCTTAATCTCTCTATCTCTCCATAATGGCCGCCGCTACCACCGCAGCTTCAGCTCAACAGCCCACTGTTTTTCCCCATAGCCATGTCGGTTTTGACAGCATTACCTCGCAAATCGAGCGCAAGCTGTTGAAGCGTGGCTTCCAGTTCAATGTCATGTGTGTCGGTATGTGTTGGGAAATACCTCCCTGTTATAAAATCATCAGCTAATCTCTCACGCGTTAGGCCAAACTGGTCTCGGAAAATCGACTCTGATCAACACTATCTTCGCATCCCACCTGATTGACTCCAAGGGCCGTCTGACCCCCTCCGAGCCCGTTCGCTCCACCACCGAGATCAAGACAGAGTCGCACAGTACGTTTATTATCGAGGACTCGTTCTCGATGCGGAATAGCTGACGAGTGACTAGTTATTGAGGAGAACGGCGTGCGTCTCCGCTTGAACATTGTTGACACACCTGGTTACGGTGACCAGGTCAACAACGATCGATGGTAATTTGAGCCCCATCACGCTGCAGCTACTAGGTCTAAGCTAATCATGATCAGCTGGGACCCCATTGTCAAGTACATCAAGGATCAGCACTCGGCATACCTCCGCAAGGAACTCACCGCTCAGCGTGAGCGTTACATCCAAGATACTCGTGTTCACTGCTGCTTGTTCTTCATCCAGCCCTCCGGCCATGCGTGAGTTTGCCCCGCACATTCCTTGGCTTTCTTGGAGCTCTTTTGGGCTGACCCATTGACCCCGCATAGCCTCAAGCCCATCGATATCGTTGTCCTGAAGAAGCTGTCCGATGTCGTCAACGTTGTTCCCGTTATTGCCAAGTCCGACTCCCTCACCCTCGAAGAGCGTCAGGCGTTCAAGGAGCGCATCAAGGAGGAGTTCTCCTTCCACAACCTGAAGATGTACCCTTACGATAATGACGAGCTCGATGATGAGGAGCGTGCTATCAACGCTCAGATCAAGGTATGCTCGACCCAGGCAGAGCGGTTATAGTTTGATATTAACCTCTAGTTACAGGACATCATTCCTTTCTCCGTTGTCGGCAGTGAGAAGACCATTGTTGTCAACGGCAAGCAGGTTCGCGGCCGCCAGAACCGCTGGGGTGTCATCAACGTCGAGGACGAGAACCACTGTGAATTCGTCTACCTGCGCAACTTCCTGACCCGCACCCACCTTCAGGATCTGGTCGAGACTACCAGCCAGATCCACTACGAGACCTTCCGTGCCAAGCAGCTGCTTGCCCTGAAGGAAAGCAGCGCTGCCGGTGGCCACACCGGTGGCAGCCGGCCCATCAGCCCCTCCGCGGACCGGGAGCTGAGCCGCAACTCGCAGCGCACAGGCATGAACGGATACTAAACTCTGTGATCTTTCATGTCTGATGCGAGCGCTGTGACCGTTGTGCGACGGCCCTCTCCGAAAACTTACTGTCCTCTTTTGACGCCAGCAGGCCCTTGCAGATATCCCATTTTTCCTTTCTTTTGCGTTTGTTTTCGTTTGTATCCTACATCCCATCTTGTGTCTTCTCGGGAGAACCATCGAGCCTGTATTGCCGGGGAAAAGAGAATTGGCACACCAGTGCTCGTGCCCATCTCCGGTGCTTTCCATGTACTTAGTTTTCTTAATTAACTTGACGAGAGAAACTTCTATTCTTGGATTGAAAGATACCAAACGGGGCTGTCGCCTTGCTAGCCATGACATCGACTAAATCACATTTCCTTATGCATAATGTAGTGTACTATTGTACTATTGCGCAGCACCGAACTTACCACCGTCAACAACCCAATCCCGCAGCTCAACATATGCTTTCTCCAGATCATCATTAACAACGGTCTTATCGTGAGCCGCAGGCTGTTTTGCGTACTCAAGCTCGTTCCGAGCTTGGGTGAGTCTTTTCTGTAGAGATTCTTCGGTTTCAGTGCCACGGCCACGGAGGCGCTGCTCCAACACCTCGAGAGAAGGTGGCGCAAGGAACAAGAAACGCTGTAGATCATTAATAAAGTCCCATTATCGGATTGTCTAGGACACTTTACCGCATTGAGATCCGTCCGCTTCACCTGTTTGACTCCTTCCATCTCAATGTCCAGTATGCAGATACGCTTCTTCTCGGCGATATTCTTGACCGCCTGGACTGATGTTCCATAGAAGTTCCCTCCAAATTGAGCTGCTCTACCGGTTAACTTACGTCCGACTTCTTATAGCTAGCAGTGTAACTAACCATGTTCAATAAACCCGTTGTTGGCCACTAGATCGAGGAATGCGTCTTTTGTGACAAAGTTATACTCACGGCCATCTTGCTCGCCGGGTCTCGGGGATCGTGTGGTTTCTATTCCGGGAATGTGTGTGAGCAAAACTGTTTGCGAGTTCGTTCCACCCCTCCCCTTGTCGCTTGTATTGGCACTGACCCGAGATAGAAAATCCAAATGTATCAGGATACTCGGTGAACAATCGCTTGAGCAGAGTCGACTTTCCAGTCCCCGATGGGCCCGAAATCACAATAGGGCGGTAGGCTTTAGTATAAAAAGTGGCCTTGTCAGTATGTCGTACGGGTTATGTTCTGCTATGAAGCATCTTTACTTACCGGAGGCCATTGTAGATGCAGAGTGAGTCGCACGGACGAATTGTCTGTAGAACGCTGAGAAGGCACGAAAAGACGAGAGAGGCATATAAGGAATGAACTCAAAATGGATAAAGTGATTATTTGGCCCACGGCTTTTGTTTCGTCCAAATACAGCTTAGCTTAATTATTTATTAGGAAGGCGGAAGAAATCATTCCAAGGTTAGCCCCGTAGTTTCTTGGCGCTTCTGGCTATTATGTGGGTGTATATCTAACTATACATTCTAGTTAACTAACTGTACATATATGGATACATGTAGGCAATTATCGAAAGGACAAGGTATTCAAAGTATCAAAGTATCAATATCCAAAGTTCTATGACTTTCCTGCTTTATACATACATTTCTTGCACTCTATCATTTGAGAGGCCCCTGGTGACTTCCTCGTCGCGATGGATTCATATTACCCACCTCCGCTTCTTGCTCCAGGAAATTAGACCACAGTTCGGCTAACGTCTCTTTACTAGAGGCACCATTGTCCATAAACTCCGTTGCCAGGTTTGGCGTGCTCGGGGTGCGGAGGGGAGTGCCAGGGACTCGGAGCTTCCCGGGCATACTCGAGGTCCCTGGGCGGGCAAGACCTGCCTGTTCACGCTGCTCTATTTTCAATAATCAGATGGGCTCGAGAAATTCTTCGTTTGCAGTATGCAGTACTCACCATCGTTCCAGCCTAGGAGTGCAGCGATCAGTTGCAATATTTGAAATTTCTTCGGATCAGATCGGTCTAAGGCAAGGAAGTGCAGGAAATGGTTGGTGACAATATGTCTGTATGGAGTCAGCATGGAATTGAGGTAGTTTGAGGTAACAAGAACGTACCTGTCAACATTATCCTCCGGCTTTCCTTTCTTCAGGAATCGTAGGGCTTTCGTCAGATGATCATTCAACGTGACTGCCTCATGTCGTAGCTTGCCAATAAGAAGGTTCTTCTCCTTGACCTCTTTCTCAAATGGCCGGACTCGCTCAATCTCTTCCTGGGCATTCTGCAGACCTTTATCGGCGTCAGTAGCCTGCTTCTGTGCTTCCCGCAGAGAGCGTCTGAGGTCCTCGAGTTGAGAATCAGAGCTCTCGACAAGCTCTCGCAGCTCTTGCTTTCGCGCCAATTGAATTTCCTGCAAAGCCCGCTGGAGGCCATCCACTGTTGACTGTTGGGTGTCGCGTTCATGGGTGGCTCGTTCATAACCATCTCTCAGGCTGCTGAGCTGCTCCTCCAGATCCCCGACCTTCTCGTTCAAGTTCTCCCGGATAGATCGCTCCTCCATGGCAAGAATTTCCCAATTATGCATAGCCTCCTTCGCTTGTTCAAACTCCGACTGGAGGTATGACTCCTGTTCGAGCAATTCTTCCTTCTCCTTCAACCAATTCTGTTGGGATAAGTTCGTCCGCTCCCGAAGAGTAGACAGCTCCTTCTCTTTCTCTGCTGAATCGCCCGATAGTTCTACCAGCTGGGTGGACTTTGAATCGATTTCTTCCTTCAAGTTGTTGTTCTCATCTTCGAGGTCTTCGATTTGTGATCGCGCTAGAGCCAATTCCTCCTATAGGGCAAGATTAGCCAAAAAGCCCGAGTAGTGAATTCTGATCCACGCACAGCATCCTCTTTGAGCCTCTCCCCTAATTGCGATTTGATGGTATTGACTCGTTCCAGGAGCATCTGGAACTGCGTTTCCGCCTGCTCCTTTTTGCTCTCCGCGTCGTCCAATTTCTGCTGCAGGGCTTCCATGTCTGCGGTGTGCTTGGACTGAATCTCTTCCAGTGATTTTCGCATGTCGGCTACTTCTGCACGTAACGAGTCGCGATCTCGAACAAGTGCATCGAATCGGTCCTTTGGCTCGGTGTCATCGGAAGCGGGGTCGGACTGGATATCGGTTCCTGGGGGGCATCGCTAGTAGCCATGGGCTCCTGTTTATTGACAGACCGATCTGGCAGACTGCCATCTATCGTGTCGGGCTTGGCGCCATTGGATTCTGGCACTTGTATGGGGTCCTCGTTGGCATTATGGGGCTCGTTCTTGTGAGATCTCAGCAAGGTGTAATGACAATCAAGGGGGATTTCACCACATACATCAGTGTCATTGTGATCGGCTGGCGCATCTTCTGGATGCTCGTCGGCCTTGGAGTCGGCTTTGGCTTTTGCGGCCTTCTTCTTGTTCTTCTTGGACTTTGCGCCTTTGTGGGGTCAGTGGGTTCCAATTCACAAAAGGGATGCCCTTACTTGGTGTAGCAGACGGTGGATTTCCCTCACTCATGCTGTGTGGTGTTTGGAGAGACCTTGGGGGAGGAAGATGGTGAATTCCCAAGGTTCCAGGGTAAGCTGTCAACACCCGTGGCTAGCGCCCTTTCCGCCCTATGCCTAGATGATTAATCTATCAACCTCCATTCCACTTCTCCAGGGTTGGTCTTTTCGGTCTTTTCAATTCTATTTCCACTTTTAATTTGGTCTATTTGGCCTGTATCTACCTTGATATGTTTGGATCTTTTATCGTACTTTACTTATGTGCGTATGGGGCACACTACGAGCCTATAGTTCCCCATAGTATGCCAAGGGAATTCCCCTATGGTGTATGTCCATTGGAAAAAAAAGAATCGTAGGATTCTTCCGACATTACGTACGACATCAGGAGTTAGTAAATCCCTTTCACTATCTCACTATATCTCATTGTATACGACCTAAGTAGATAAAAACAGGTATCAAAAGGGATAAGAGCAGGACTGGTTTGTTGTACTCATATCAATTGTCCTCCGTAGCATGTGATATGTAGAATGTAGAGGGTATAATTTTCACTTCGCTGGCTGTTCAAAGTAACACACAGGAAAAGGTTATCTTCCATCGGAAAATACGGCCATGTCCATCACATGAAGTCGTCGAGGAAATCCTCACCACGGTCCTGGTTGTTGCTGGCCTCCAGATTCTCATCCGTGAACATATCATCATATGCATGATCTTTCTGCCACTTGAGCTGTTCATACTCTTGCTGCTTCTTCTTTTCCTTGGCACGCTGTTCATCTCGGGTCTTGCGGTCACCGCGCTGCTTCTGCTTCGCATCCTCTTCCTTCTCGGCTCGGAGATCGGGGTATTTCTCAACTCGGGTCTTGTTCAGCCGGTTGACAATTGGGTTCTCGCGCTGCTTAACATAGACCTTGCGGACCAGCTTGTGATTGTGGAATGTGACTTGACCGGCGGCCATTGACCCGTCTTTCTTCAGGTTTGACCATGGTGTGTAGATAATGGTGATATTGTCCTTCTTGTTTCCTTTCCAGAAGTAAGTCTCCACCGGTACCAAATGCTTGGATTCATGTCGAGGACTGACCTTCAATGGAGTTCGCTTTGGTGAGCTGGGCGCAGTCCTCTAGAAGCGGCGGGGCGATGTTGTCCCATGTTTCGCCTTCTCGAAGGCGTACATACACGTGTGCACTTGACAAATTGTCGACGTGGAACTACAAGTGTCGAGAGGTGTTAGGACAATTGGCGCTGTCGCAAGTCGGAGGGAGAAAGACTGACCCTGTTGCGCAAGAATATCAGTCTTAAAAGTTCTACAAATATATATCAGGGAACATACCAGACATCATTTTCCAATCCATATTTTATGAGATCCTCGTCTGATACCATTGTTAGAAAGTTTATTCCCTAGTTTGGCGGTTGACCAAGTCGGTGGCATACTCTCGAATTTGTCCTTGCCGACATAAATAAAGGCGGAGGGTTCGACGACATTCGATGTAAAGTAGAAAACCATGGTGACAATGATGACAATATCCAATCCTTCTACTTTTCTTTCGACCTCGGGCAAATCGGGTTCTCGCAATTCGTGATCGGCGTAGGTCAAAAGTTGGAATGGCGCTGGTGGGGGAATCTTTATCTTGGGACCATCAGGACTATCTCTGGCTTAGTCAGCGGTATAGATCTCCAGGGCTCCAGGGCTCGAAGCCAGTGAGGCCGTATTCATCCCCGGAAATGTCGAAAAATAAACTTGGGAAATTCTTTTGGCTGATTTTTGGTCCAGTCAATTGTGCTTGGCTTTTTATGCTAAAATACTATGCACACATCTGCCTCCCGGCACTGAAAGCATAGTTATTGTTTGTATAAAAAGCAAGAGAAAGAGACTGAGTACACTGTATAACTCTTGTTTTAAGATGCAGTATATGCTTGCTCAAATCCTACGAACCGTCTGAAAGAGCCTTTTGATATTGTCCGGAGTATATGAGTTTACAGTCTTTACCTGGTTTTTATGTACGGAACCTGTAATTCTGTGTATAGTTAATTTTAGAATGCAATAGAGTAGCTAAACAGACGGAGCAGAACGAGCAAAAGGTGCGAGGCTTTATAACATAAAAATCTAGCCCTGGAGAGCTTGGAACGTAAGAAAGAGCCAACAACACAAGCAAAGACGGACTTGGGCTATTGAATGTAAAACAAACAAGAATAGTCGCTTATGCGGCCTTGTCAAGCTTGGGGCAGTCTTTTTAGATGTCTTTTTTATATGCCTTCTTGGTAGTCTTCTCAGATAGGCTTCTTAGATAGTCTTTCTAGATGTCTGTTCTATAGATATTTTCTCCCCCTTCTTAGTTTGTTAGGTAGACGGCGGAAAAAAGCGGGAAAATGCTTAAATTGTAAAAACGACCTTTCTATGTATAACCTTTATATTTATAATAATACTACTATATAAGCTTCTGTGGTAAACGACATAATTCATAAAGCAATTGGCCAATTGATCAATAATTTCATTACGTGTCATGTCAGTATCATTCTCTCAGCCAACGAAAGCTGTTTCAGGCTAAGATACTGGTTCGGGAAGAGACTCAAATTCTCAAACGAATAGTCAGGCAAGGCAATGATACCATCAGTGGCTCAGAATGTTCACATTGTTAATTCTGTGTGAAAGATCGGATGTGATTTCCTCGGGGTTCGCACAGGCCATAAGATCTCTTTCCTCATCCCGGGTTGATGATTGGGATCCTGCTCTGACCCTATTATTTGAGGCAGTAACACAATTGCATTTCGCAGAGAAATTCTTGCAATGTAATCCAAACTCGCTTCTGCTGCGCAGATCTTGTTTGGGATGGTCCTATTGAGTTTGGTATCAGTGAACAGGGTCAATGTTTCCGAGTTAACTAAAACAAATCCAAACCCCCGATACAGCTCACCGTGGCAGAATTCAATAACTCTGTGACCTCATGATACTTGTATGCGGCCGAGACCGGGAGAATGCCCGGATCCCTCGGAGTGCCATAGCAGGTGCTTTCAGACGTGCTTCTTGCTCTCGCAATGTTAGGCCGCTTTCTCCCATAGATTATCGCTATTCCAGAACCCAGAGCTGCGTGCTTGTGAGTTGGTAGTTCGTTCAAAGGAGAGAGAAAGTAATAGAGTAAGAAGTGTGTAAAGGGAAGAAGGGTGAAACCGGGGAAGCCCTGGGAGCCCTGGAAACATTTAGAGTTGGGCTTTTGTGTGGCCCGCGGGCACATCCCGCTTTTTCTTCTTTTCTTTGTTTTTGTCTTCAGGCACTTCTCTGCCTCTCTGGAAAAGAGCATATCCCGGTCTAGCATTCTGGGCCTCCCAATGCATGCTCTCGAAATTTGGCCATGTTTTGGTCCAGAATCCCATTTCCAATCTCGATTGCTTCTTAGGGCTTTGGGATACCGCATCCCTCAATATGCGTGATTTCGTCAAGCTCGACGTATTCGGGAAAACGGCCGAGATCATACCGAAGGGCCTAATTCACGCAACTGGACCAAAAACAATGGTGTATTCGCCAGATCAAATGCGTCATTTCATGTCTGCGACGCGTTGCCTCTGTCGAAATGGGTAAACAGGCCATTGCCGGAAAGAAAAAAAAACCCCCCAATAAAATTAAAAAGAGAACACCTGAATGCGACCTCGGGCATACAGAATGTGATTATGTGACCGGACTGCATCGGAGAGGACGGCGATTTTGATATTGCTAGCGAAAAGCACGGCATTTTGGTTTCGGACGAACAACCCCTGGAATCAGTTGAATTCTCGAAAACTGTGTCTCGGAAGCCAGTGCATATCCATGTCGGCACGAAGCATGGTGAGATCACCGGCCGAGACCAATTCACCAATTGGATAAATCTGAAAAGAATAAATCATGTGTAAGTGGGAAATCCGGCTAGGAAGAAACACGCTAACGCAGTGTTTATATCGAACTCGGCAATGATTGGAATGCTTCGGGGATCCAAGTCCCACGAGCCTCAAAAGGACCGCAAGGACAAGGACCACAACCGGTTCCACTTAACTGATGCACCGGACATTGCTCTGGGGGCCATTAATGGATCCCCCCTTTCCTCCAACCATTGGGGTCCTCACAATTCGACGGCTTTAAGCGACCCTGACCCTTGAACCCTATAACTCATCGACGAATCACCTTAGCGTTCGCAACGGTTTCCACCGTCTCCACCGTCTCATCTGGGTCTTAGACGGCTTAGTTCGATGTTAGCCGGAGCATGTCATTAAAATTGCCCGAGAAAACCGTTACGCCAAGGGAGCGCGGCGCAATCCCGAGTGCACACTACACTCTTGTGGCCTTATGGATTATGTGTCTTCCTAGACTTGAATGGTGGTCCCATTCAAGTCTCTCTCTAGAGAAAGGGCAAGACCATATACTTCCTTTGGACTATCTTTTCCTTGACTCCAATTTCGGGGCGAAGTCCGACCTGGTTTCTGAACCTCGTCCCACAGCCTATAAGTCAGCTAATTCCATCTGCATTTACCTTTCTATCGGATGTCACACTTATAAACATAGCATTTCGGGACTACTGGCCCGGTTTCCCCCCCTCTCCCGTTGCTCCACACCTGTTCCCATTTAATTATTCAAAAAAAAAAGATTCGGATTTTCTTGGTCTTATGCACAGTCTCATCTCTTCCGCATTCTACTTGGCCTGAAACCCTTTTCGCTTGTGACGAGCCCTCGCGGCGCACATGTTCCCTTTTCCCCCAAGACTCCCCCCCCTTCCCCCTCCCCCAAAAAAAAACATCAATCGTGAAAACTCCCTCAACAACAACCCCCAAACACAGCACACCCCAGCTGAACACCTAAACACATTCCCTCTCCAACGATATGCCCAACCTTCCTCTGTCTAAAAGCTGGCCGGAGATTCGACAGGCTCTAGAACAAGCTCGGGAATGCGAAGATGGCCCCGTGAATGCCCAATCCGCCGCCGTCCTGGAAGCTGCCATTACCGAACTCTGGAATCGCATCCAGGCCCAACCAGATAGCTATGTGCTCACACCAGACGAGTTCGCCCTCTTTAATTACTTCCTTACCACGCGCTACCGTGGCTCACTCGTCGCCCAGAGTGCCGTGGCGCGTTTTTGGAACAATTACCAAGGAACCACAAATTGCGATGGCGTCGCCAACTAGCTACGCTTGAATTGCCTATATATCGGTACACGATGTTTGCACTGGCCAAGAGGGTCTTCCATTTTCTTTTCCGGGATTCCGCATGATGTCTCTGGAAATTGCGCGGTACAGGGACTGGGTGTGGGTTCAAAAGGTGCCCAACGTCCTGCATCACGGGGCCCATTGCTATCCTCCATCTCATTCTACCTGCATAGTACTGGTGCTGGTACTGGTATCCCATGGCGCCATTCCAGCTTCAAGTCTACCAGAAACTAGAGCCAGAACCAGAATCAGATCCCGCCGGTATATACCGCTTCATTTTATGAAATATGCAAGATCAACACGGTTGTTCTACAGTCCGTGCAATGCAAAAGACGATGGACTCGGGATTTGCCTTGCGGGAGGGGGGTGCATCATTGGGATTGGATCGAATCCAAGGGACTTGAATACACAGCAAATCGAGCAAATCGAAGGACCGGTTTTCCTGGTCACACCCTTCTCCCCAGTTCTAGAGGAAATGGTGTGATGATGGCATGCATGTCTGCCTTGCTGTTGTTCGTTCCACTTTTCCTCACCCTTTGGTGCCTTTGGTGTACAGGGAATATGGGCTGGTCCTGATCCCTGTCTTGATTGGGACACAATACATGCGTCGGGCTTCTACGCAAAAAAGAGGGGAAGCCAATCTATATGGGAGAACTTGTTAGGCTAAAAATATAATTTAGTTAATGAGAATCATTTGTTAGTTACCTAGGTAGGAAGCGGATATTACCTACCTAGGTAGGTACATATGTAGTCCTATACCATTTTAATATTACTTTTTGCCACGGGCTTTGCTATATATATTCCCGCTTCTTTGGCTTTTTATTTAATTATTGTTTCTGAATTTTTTTTTGGCTTTTCTTTACTTTTTTAATTTATTTAATTTTCTCTATTCTTCTAGCTTAATTACTATATTAGCATATTAATTTAGTCCGAGATGGTGTTACCAACGGGTATGTGACCTTACTAGCTGCAGCCAATTCCCCGGCACTAACTCCCAGGGTACCAGCTGCGAGTCATTCATTAGTGTCGCGCCTGTATGAGCCACGTACTCCGTACTGTTAGTGTCTATTATGTAGCGTTATCCACATATAGTGTCTGGCAACTTTTGCTTTCCTTATTTTTGCCCCCTATTTTCGTCCTCATTTATTTTATAGAATGGAGCACACCTCTGAACTGCCTGGGTTTTTAAACTAACCGGGGCTTCAAAGGCCTGAATCGATAGATACTGAGAATAGTTGTATAGTTAACTATACTTTATAACAATGTGATATCCACCCTAAATGATTCCGAGGTGATCACGTGGTACCGCCCGATGGTACCTACTGTAGCCTGGCTTTTATCTCTAACTTCAGGGTATGACCTGATTCTCCTAAAAGGACAATTGGGACGAGTGAAGTTTAATCTTATTCTTTCTCCGCATCAATCATCCTTGTCCAAATGGTGTCATCTGTTTCCCCTGGAATCCCTGAAACTACACTTTACTCTGAGAGGACAAGGATCCCTTGTGATATCTGGCACATGTCCACTTGGCCGTTGAAGAGTAGCAGCCGCAGAGTCTCGGCTGCCTGGGCATCATCTACATCCGTTAAACTGTGCAGGAGAACTCAATTTATTCATATACAATGTAGCTGGATAGTTCCCTGCGTCTTATGTTCCTCGTACCTGCAAGCGCGCTAATGATGTGCCCCAAGTGTAATTGCCCACCCCCCTCCCCCCGCCTCGAATCATAATTTTTGTGGCTGTGAGGCTGCTTCAGTATAGGGAGTTGTCGGCACATGAGAAGCTGCCTCCCCCAACACTCTCGCGAAGGTTGTGAAAGATCGACCGAATAGACGAATACAACCCGACAATGCACTGGTGGCGTAAGTTAATTTGATCGAGCAAACCAGAGTGGAACTTAACTCACAATGAGAAATCCAAGAAACACCAGAAAGATATTGAAGCAAAACAACACCCTCTGTCGCCAGGTCAGGAACCAACAACTTCGGTTCAAATAGAGCCAAAATAGCCCAGGTAGACCAAATGAAAACCAACTAGCAAATAAGGAGCTCTAGTTCGAATGATTAGTACTTCTTGCGGGTTGTGGCCAGGGTCAGACAGGTAGTACACACCGCAAGCCCTAGTACATCGTTGAAGACCGGTATTCCCTCGGCGATGATCCACGACAAGATCCAAAGCCCCGCACATATCATGGCCCACACTAACCGCGCCATGAATGACTGGCTATGCATCGAGTTGGTTCCCCGGAAGACACGAACGTAGATGAACTTGACGGCAACATGGGCGTTCACCACACCCCCGATCACAATCTATCCAGTGGTTAGCTCATATCCGAAGCCAACGAGAAAAAGGTACGTACCGTGGGTATTGCGATTGCATAGGAAATCTTGCGAAATAATTGTCCTGCAGAGTTGAGAGCAGGTGAGTTGACAGTCGGTCCAATATAGGCATATATCACAATAGCAGCCACCGTATACAAGACTATTTCACTCATCTGCAGAAGCGCCAGAGCCTTGGGGAAGTCCTTAAGCTCCTTGAGCTCAGAAAAAAGGGTAAAGAATGCAACATGTCCTGCGTACGCAAAAATAATATTTGCAATGGCAAGGCACGCATCATGCACTTTGAGCGAAGGCGAAAAGGCCGGGACATGCACTGGTCCTTGTTTGACAAGGGTGACCCCAATCATACCAGTGAGAACCGCTCCGACGATACTCACAAAGCTCACGGAGGAGATGTGAGAAAGCCTCTCAAGTCGCCGTGGAAGGGTCAACATGAATGAGGCGAGTAAACCGACAACCGAAAAGATGATGGTGCAGGAGGAATGTTCAGTGAGGACGTTCATCATGATCGAAAAAGTGAGGACATGGCTCCCCATCACCAACACAAAAAAGATGAGCTGGGCCACATCCAGTGTACTCCGTCCGATCCTTCCCATCAGAAGATGACCAGCATCCGCCATGCTGTGCACTTGGACATGTCGGCATTTGAATTGCCCAATGGTATATGCAGTATACGTCGAGATTGTCCCAACTCCAAGGATGGCTAGAATGCCGCTAAACAAACAGGTTAGCTCAGCCTTTGCAGTCAACGGGGAGGAGATTGTACGGAATAAGACCTAGCACCGCAAGCGCTTTGGGCAGCGCGAGGATACCAAGCGAGATGGTTTCTGCGATCATGACTGACCAGGTCTGTTAGAGAAAGCTGGGCAATATGCAAGGCATAGACTTACTCATGCCGGCTTGCCTGTTGAGAGGATGAGCTTCGCTCTGCCCATGAAAAAAAAAAAGAAATACTCACCACCACGCCATGGTCTTGTACTTCACTCCAGCTTGGCTTTCATCTCCAAAGGGATCCTGTTCCTCCAACTCAGGCCTTAGTAAGACGGACTCTTTATCCGGATCCAACTTGTGCTTCACGAAGCTCAGCGGTTGGAGATCAACATCAGACTGATTGGGGTTCATGATGTGTGAGTGTTGACAAAGTCCAGGGAAATTGAGGGAATTGAGGAAAATGAGGGAAATGAAACTACTCGCAAGTTCGGGGTGGCACTTTCCGAATGTGAATGGGTTTATTTTTTTATGGAAAGCGTCATTATAGGGTCTTGGGGTTTGGGAGGTTGAGGGTTTTTGTCAAAGTCTCTGTTTTTAAGAGTGTCAATGAAGGGAAATCAATATTGGAACCAAAAAAAATTAAAAGGGAACGCTTCTATTTATACAAGCCCGGTCTATATATACCACACGTCATCTAATTGAGCGAGGGTGTTACTGCAGCAGGAGCTGCAATAGTAGCACGTACATCACTCTCAATCATGTCCGCGGGAGGTTCTAAGATGGTCAGCACTGTGGTTCATTGAATTGTTTTATCAGGTTTCAAAAACATACCATTACGAGAGAAAGTCGCACGCTCGGTATCGTCGACCTGCTTAACACGGCCGTTCTGGACATCATGGCGCGAAAGGCCCATGAAGCTCTTGGGCAGACCCATGGACCGAAGGTAAGTCAAGGAATCCTTCCACTCGACATCCTTGCGGGCGGTGGTCCATTGCAATTCCTCGCCCATCATATCAATCACGGTGGGGAGGGATTCAAGGGCGGCCTCGGCGTTCAGGAAAGCCAGACGGGTGCGACGGGCAATCACGTCGACGGCGGTCTGGGCATACTCGTGACGGACGGCGTAGCGGATCTCGCCATCAATGAAGGGGTACATTGGGGAGATTCGGCAGCCACGCACGGGGAAACGTTCGCTGGTAGGGGAAGACAAGGCCGCGACCTGCCATGAACGGTCACCGTACGACTCGGTGAGGTGCTTGGCCACGTCAGTCTCGAGACCGAAGTGCTGGATAAGGTTGATGAAGAGGGTCTTGGAGAAACCGTGGGCACCGATGAGGCGGACCTGGTGGGTCTGGCAGCTACCGTCGAGAACGGCACCGTCAGCAACCAGGCCACTGCCGCCGACACCACTGATGTCGGGAAGGGTGGTGAGCTGGCGGGGCTTGAGCTTGAACACGTCGATCGCCTCATCCACGGCCTCCTCGGCCATCTGGCGGTAAGTAGTCCACTTACCACCGGCGCAAGTCAACAGTCCAGACTGAGAGACGGTCACCAGGTGGTTGCGGACGAGAGCCTCCGAGTTCTTCACCTTGGGATCGCGCACCAAGGGGCGAATACCAGACCAGGCAGCAAGGACGTCGCTTCGATCGACGGTGATATCGGGGGCGATGTAGCCACGAATCTCCGAAAGAATCCAGTTGATGTCCTTTTCAGTGGGCTGAGGCTGGGCCTCAATCTCACAGGGCTGGTCAGTGGTACCAGCGATGGTGTTACCCTGCCACGGCAGGAAGAAAATCACACGTCCATCCGATGTGGAAGGATCAATTAGACCCATGTTTGAGGGGCTGAAGTAACCAGGCAGGATGATGTGGACACCAGCACTGGGGGCCACAATCTCCTTGACATTGGGCTCATCCATCTTGCGGATGGAATCAGAGAAGGGACCAGTAGCGTTGATGATACCCTTGGCGCGGATATTGAACTCCTTGGCGACCTGGCCATCCTTCTCTGTGACGATGTCCTTGGCGCGCGCACCGCACAGCTTGCCGGATGCATCCTTGTTCAGTCCGGTGACCTCCAAGTGGTTCACTACGGTGGTACCGTAGAGCGCAGCAGTCATGGCGAGGGAGACGTTCATGCGGGAGTCGTTGTGTGCACCATCTTATCGGAAATTAGCCCAAATCATTTATTCGCAGAGTCCGCGTTCGCTACTCACCATAGTACACCATTGCTCCAATGATGTTGTCACGCTTCAACATGGGGAATGCATCAATGGCCTTACTCTTGGTTAGGAAGTACGAGGTCTCAATGCCCTCGGAACCAGCCAAGAAGTCATAGGCCTTGGTGCCGGCCCAGAAATAGGGAGCCTGCCACCATTTCTGAACAGGCACCATGATTGGCAGCCATGATGACAGATGGGGAGCGGTGTTCAAGAAATACTTGCGCTCTCTGAGAGCCTCCTTCACTAGCGCATATCTGCGATGCGATTGTGAGCAGGGATGCGCGGGGATGCGGTCATTTTGACCACAAAATATTTTGGGAAAAAGAAAAAAGGGAAAAGAACTCACTGGTTGTAGTCCAACTCCCACACGGCCTTTTCAAGGTAACGGACACCACCGTGTACCAGCTTGGTACTCTTACTACTGGTACCCGAACTGAAATCGTCTCTCTCCACCACCGCGACCTTCAGGCCTCGGGTGGCGGCATCTAATGCGATACCAGCTCCAGTGGCTCCACCACCAATGATGAGCAAATCATATTCCTCCTCGTCGTTACTGCGCTTGAGGTCCTGAATCTGCTCGAGGCGAGACTTGATTGAAGGGAAACTGGGCGGGACCAGCTTGCCCTCACGGTAACCTGGAGGGGGAACGGCAGGAGCTTCGAGACCCGGAATATTTCGCGGACGGTAAGAAATGTAGAGAACACCTGCTCCTGCGGCGGCGGCCGCGGATGTGTAAAGGAGAGGTCTCAAGAGCTTGCGCGAGTGCCGAGCGGCCATTATCTGCGATTTTTCCGAATGTACGGTGATGTAACGTGATTAAATGTTCAAAATATGCCGGGATTCTTCCTTCATAAAAAAATATGTGCCAAAAGAGGAAGATAGGATGATTAGGGAGAATTGGGGAGAGGAAAGGAGTTCAAGAGAAGTTTGAGGGGAGAGGAATAACTGAAGGGGAGAGGCGAAAGGCGGGAAGACCAGTAGCTATGGGAATTTCGCTTTTTTTTAAAAAAAAAAAAAAAAAACTACAGTATGAACTTGGCAACAGCACACATCTATGAAAGGCAAGATTTGCGATAATCTTCAAGGTACAGAGTACCAGATACTTGATCGCTACACCTTCCACTATGAATACAGGGGTGTCACGAGTACAGGCAGAGCTCTGCGTCATGGGAGCAGGGCAGATCACCATTGGAGCAACTTGGCAGTGGAGATGGGGGGCTACGTCCCATATGCGCCTCTTGTTTTCTCATTTTCACACCAATTGGCTACTTGTAGAGTGGGAACTCCATCCGGGTCTCTACTCCGACACATGACGCAAAGAAATTTCCTTTGAATTCCAGGGCAGCTTCCAACTTCCAAATCTCAACTTCCAGCTCTCCCAAAAGGGATCCCTGATACCTCAAAGATTACAATGTTTTCAGATGGTATAAACGGTGTCGGGAAGCCGATTCTGCATCCGTTCAGTCATTCCAGGCCCGACGCGTTTTATCCCCGGGACTGCAGATCTATCTCAAAGGGTCTGGACTCGATCAATCTCTTCGTGGCCACCTGACTGAGAGCTCCATGAATACCGACCAGTCACAGACTGCCATATCGCCCCATCCGGCCCACGGAGCCCAGGGGGCTCCCCGTTATGAACACCTTGTTTGGATCTACTCCACTTGCTGGAATTGTTCAATTCCCCCTGTGCACACGTATCTTCCTTATCCTTGTTCTTTATCCTTGGCCCCACTGTGCCAATCCCTAAAGGTTGGATTCCGGTTTTGGTCAAAAATGGCATCATCCATGTCTCTTGATATTAGCCTACTCCGTACAAGACGATGAAATCTTCATCCAATTGTGAAATATGGATTAGAAAATTTAGCGGATGAGGCTCTTGTTTCTAGAAGGCCTTAAAAAAAGCAAGGAGTCCTTGCGCGAGTGGATATGATCTTCACTAGCCCCTTATGCAACAATACATAGCGTGGTCTCGACCATCATATCATACTATAAACAACTATATAAATACTATTCAAAAACTAACAGAAGCATTTCCTGATGCTCGGAGAGAAACACCCCTTGTAAAAAAACATCTGGGAAAATAAATCTTTCTATCATTGGTGGATATGGATATCCCACAAAGTCCACTCAAATAAGAGCGCTTATACCCCAGTCTACAATTTTTTCAAATCCAACAGGGTCTTCGCGAAAGACGAATATGTACAAGAATAGTCGGCCGCTTATGCGGCCTCTGTCCTTGACGACGTAAGACTTTAATAATCCGATCTATTTGGACCAAGATGGTATTAAGGATGTTATATGTAAGCATCATCCGATGTGATTTTTGAATGTTCTTTTTAGATGTCATTTTTTTTATGTCTTCTTTGGTTTATGCGAAGGCAGTAAAAAGCATACTTTGTGCAGTCGTCTTTTCTACTTATAACATTTGATGTAAAAGCACAATTATCACATAGGAACAAAGTGAACCTCTACTAAGACCACAATATAAAACAGAGATGATACTCAACTTGACCCAAACAATATGAAAACAACCAGTTACTAAAATATGATATGTATATCATACCTCGGTAAACCGATGCAATATATATATATATATAGGGCATCAGACCCGTGATCGGAATAATCCCGCAGTGCGGAACACCCTCGGCTGAACATAGCTGCAAAGAACCTGGCCAGACCTGGGGTAGTGTGGGGTAGACTAGAGAAGATGCTTGACCTTGACACGGAAATGTTCCATTCAGTGCCCCCTTAGAGCTGTTATATTCCTAACTTATATATCCCCCAGCTCTGATAGGTTTACATGTTATGATATGTTCACTATGTTTGTATAGACTTCCAAGAGTCTATCCCATAACCATCTAGCACCATGGCCATCGCCGCTATCCTGGCATCGCTGCAAAGCAGCGTGATTCAGTATCCCTACCACTCGATAGCCACCGCAGCCCTCCTCGTTCCCATCCTCTATATCATTATTAATGAGTTCATTCGTGATTCCGCCCGTGTCAAGGGTATGAAGGGTCCTCGCGGATTGCCGTTGATTGGAAACCTGGCGCAGATTCGTACGGACGCTGCGGAGCAGTATCGCCTCTGGTCGAAAAAACACGGCGCCGTTTATCAGATCCAGCTGGGGAACATCCCCGTCGTTGTGGTCAACTCTGCTGCGTCGGCAAAGGTGCTTTTTGGTCAGAATGCGCAGGCCTTGAGCTCCAGGCCCGAAACTTATACTTTCCATAAGGTTGGTTATCAGAGTTGTGCCATGTGCTGGCTTTGTTTTTATCTAAAAAAAAAAAATTTCCAACTGAAACTGATGATTAACTCGCCTAGATTGTCTCTAATACTGCCGGAACGACCATCGGTACCTCGCCCTACAGCGAGTCTTTGAAGAGACGTAGAAAGGGCGCCGCATCGGCTCTCAACCGCCCCTCTGTCGATACGTACGTGTCACACTTGGATGTCGAGTCAAAGGCCTTTGTGGAAGAGCTGCACAGATATGGAAATCACGGGAAGACACCAGTGGACCCCATGCCCATGATTCAGCGTCTAAGCTTGAGTTTGGCGTTGACTCTGAACTGGGGCGTGCGTATTGCGTCGCAAGAAGAGGACTTGTTCAATGAGATCACCGAGGTGGAAGAAGAGATCAGTCGGTTCCGAAGCACCACCGGAAACATGCAGGATTATATCCCTCTCCTACGGTTGAACCCGTTTAGCTCCAACTCGAAGAAAGCCGCCGAGATGAGAATCCGTCGTGATAAATACCTCGGTGCGCTTAATAGTGACTTGGATGATCGCATGGCAAAGGGGACGCATAAGCCTTGTATTCAGGCCAATGTCATTATGGACAAGGAGGCTAAACTGAATAGTGAGGAGTTGACGTCGATTAGCTTGACTATGCTTTCTGGCGGCCTTGATACTGTCACCACTTTGGTTGCGTGGAGTCTGGGTTTGCTAGCTCAGCGTCCTGATATCCAGGATCGGGCGGCGAGGGCCATCCAGGAGATGTATGGCGAGGATGATCCCATGTGTTCTTCTGACGATGATCAGAAGTGTGCGTATATTGCAGCTCTGGTCAAGGAATGTCTTCGGTATGTTCTGGTTTCATCGCTGCCAATGAGCTATGAATGGGCGTTGAACTAACCACAATACCCTAGATTCTTCACAGTGTTGCGATTAGCACTTCCTCGCACCTCAATCAAGGATATCACATATAAGGGAATCACCATTCCCAAGGGCACAGTGTTCTTTTTGAATGCCTGGGCATGCAACATGGGTGAGTCAAACTTGATATCCACCTAAACAGTATATCCAGAAAACACATCTAACCTTTCATAGACCCCGACGTGTGGACTGACCCGGATGAGTTCCGTCCCGAGCGCTGGCTCGAGCAGCCCGACGCGCCTCTCTTTACGTACGGTATGGGCTACCGGATGTGCGCCGGCTCGTTGCTAGCCAATCGCGAGCTCTACCTCGTCTTCATCCGCACCCTTAACAGCTTCCGCCTTGAACCTCATGACAAAACAGACTGCCACCCTCTCCGGGGTAACTCGGATCCGACTAGTTTGGTGGCAATTCCTCAAAAATATAAGGTCCGATTCGTGCCGAAGAATGAAAAGGCTCTGTCCAAGGTCCTTTCGTAGTGAACGGCGCCACATCGTCTTTGGCATCAAGTTGGGTGGGAAGGGATTTGCTTCTGCACATAGCTAAATCCGGCCGAGGGATATCCGAGGGGTATGTGGCGGTCTTGGGCTAGAGCTGGTGCTTGTGCTTGCATCTCGGATTGCTGGTTCCATACAGCTTTGCTGTCTCGGGGAGTCGAGGAGTCGTGGTTCTAATTGATATATCCAGCATTCCCGGTTGGATGGTTACCATCGGACACATTCCTCAGGGTACCCACCTTGACTGACGTGGGAAATTGACCTGACAACACTTAACATACCCAATCCAGGCTTGGGCTTTGGTGATCTACTGAGAACATGAAGGTGTTTCCTTTTTATTTTCAAAATATCATCCAAAATTCCAATTTTGATTATAGGCAGTCTGGTAGATAACTAATTAGATGAGGCACCTTGGCCTGGATTCAACTCCTTCCGATGATCATGATATATATATAACAGTTGGGGTATAGGTTCGTGAGAAAGACCAAAGTGGGCAGGTTAATCCACAAGAAAAACAGAAAATAAAATAAAAATAAAAAAATAGACAAGGAAATAATTTATCTTTTCCAACAACAACGCCTGATACCCAGGATATGCAAATGATCAGAAAGCAGCATGAGGGCTGCATGCATTTGGGTGCCCTCGGTATCATCCAGATGTGGGATGGGCTCGAGAAGCACAAATTTTGAGTTTGAGTTCGAGTTCGAATTCGAATTCGAATTCGAATTGAAATTATGTGGTAGTCATGCGCCGTTTCAGGTCGCGGACTTGGTCGAAGCAAGATGCATAATCGCGCAATTCATCCTGGAGCCGGTCGGCCACATTGGAGGAATTGGATGTGCTGCTCTTCAGCGAAGAGAGTGAGGTTTGAGATGAGGAGACAGATAGGATTCGAGAGGGGTTATGGGCGTCCGGGGCATTGACGGCCTCGATTTGAGTTTGGGCCTGGTTGATCTCAGACCAATGTGTAGATGCTGCGCTCGATCTTCGTGACATTCCATCCGATACCTCGTCCAGCTCCGCTAGGCGGCACGTTTGGGAGCAGTAGGGAGCGCCTAGGGTCTGACGGTCACAGACCAGGCAGAAGTCCAAAGACCATTCAGTTGACATGATTGTATATGAGAGAAACGGTGTTCTCAGGTTAAGGTAAAGTAATGATAGCAATCAAATTGAGGTTGGGGCGTTGTAATGTTGTAATGTTATAAGGTTGCAAGATTAAGAGATTGAGAGATTGAGGGATTTAGGGATGAGGATAATGAGGATTGTATATAGAAGAGAAGAAAAAGATCAAAGCTCAAAAGCCAAGAAGTCAAGAAGTGAAGAAGTAAAGAAGCCTAAGATCACCTCATAAGACTGACATTGTCGAAGTGTCACACAGCGATCATGCCATACCACGTAATGGAATGGGCAACGTCCTTAGAATAAAAGAGAAATCGAATAATGAATAGAAATATGTCACAACGTACACAGTACAAAAGCCACACGGCTATTGCGGGGAAATATAATCGCGCATGTCGAATGAAGTCCACGTTTGGAAGAAAAAGAGGGGGGCGTTGGAATTGTTGTGCTTCGGGCGCTTAAAAAGAAAAAGAATCAATTGATATAGGTATTGAAGGTACTCTATATGTAAGTACCGCACTTATCATAACGCTATATAAATTATATGTAACCAACTAATAGTAGTACTTCCAATCTAAGTATTCCCCCCCCAAGGTACCATGTACTTAAATACAGTACATCCGTACATATATCCACATATGTACATATGTAGGTACCTAAATAGGCCCCTAAGAGTCCGTTCGCCTTTTTTTGCCCCTAAAAATCTGCAGGAACCTCGAACTGGTAATAAGAATTTTCCTCGGATCGGCATCATAGCGCCATTCAGCTCTTCCCCTGGTCTCATGATGCCTGAAAAAAAAATTTAAAAAAAACCTTGACTCTATTAACTTGTACGGAGTAACTATTGCCCATACATACTATAGTGTACATAGTGAGCTACACTCTATCATGCGCCAATCACATCATCCAGGTATCCAGTCATATTCCTGCTATGCAGCTATTCCTATACCAATGATTATCTTTGCAGTAGTGCAGAAGTTTCAAAAGGAACTAAAACTGAGGGAGTGAGGGGAAAAAAGAAACGATCTTCTTAATCCTCGTCTTCTGATTCGTCTGCCATTTCGAGATAACCATCTTTATTGCATGCGAACTCTGCATAGCAA
Organism: Penicillium samsonianum; assembly: GCF_028829775.1. NCBI lineage: Eukaryota > Fungi > Ascomycota > Eurotiomycetes > Eurotiales > Aspergillaceae > Penicillium > Penicillium samsonianum. Next base: position 567,636 of record NW_026643260.1, on the reverse strand, counting down.
TCAGCTGGTCACGCGAGAAATGGATTCTCGTTGATTCTCAGATAAAATCGTGCTGTCTGCGAAGATGACTAGAAGCCCCATGATTGGACCTTGAAGTCTTCTCTTCTTTTGATAATCATTTTTTTGGGAAGGCCACTCATTGGTCATACTGACATAAGCCAAGTAGGTCCGAGTGCATTCTCAAAATGCAATCGCCAATTCTGCATGGAGTAGCCCGACATACATATGGGCGAGATAACCCGGAGAGAAATATCGAGCCAGTGCATGGGGGTGCCTATAGAACTTCCAATGATTCAGGCGTGCCGCAAAAGATGAGATCATTCAGGGTGTTTCAGCCGGGTGGCTGGAGTCGAAGGGATCAAGAGATGCGTCACTGGCTGATTCACTCGCCAGTCTTATCACGTGGTTCAGCTGGAATGCGAACCAGCGATGATGGCAGCCGAGGGTCGTTGCGCGGTTTCTCCACATTCTTACTATCCGACTCAGGTTCGTAGAGTCCGCCTGCCTTGCCTATTACAGACACAAAAAAAAAAAGGTCAGTATGGAATCTCCAGGTTAGAAAGTAGCGCTTACTCGAGGCGAGAGTGATGGCCCTAATAACATTATCCCAGTTGGAAAGCACGTATGCAACAGCTAATTAACAGGGTACAGTCAGCGACCAGATCGAATTAAGGGATAGGTGGGCCAACCTTCGGTGCCATCTTTTAGCGTGGAGATTTTATTATCCAAAGCTTGCATCTGAATCGCCAATGTTCCACTCAGATCACGTAGTTGTCGCAGATTCTCTAGCTCAGCCTTTTTGGCCGCAATGCGGGCCGACAACGCCGAAGATTGTTGTGATTGAGAACCACTGGGCTGGCGCATAGATGAGCCACCAGGAGCACCTGGAAGCATTGAAGTTGGTCGTGAGGAGTATGCCATTATGGGAAAGTTGTAGCGAAGAAGCAGGTACGGAGTACAAGGTACGAAAAACGTCAAAGTCTCCGCGTACCTGCTGGACAAACCCCAACCTGCCCAACTTGGGAGGGGCGCTGAGTCATCCAAACACGGGACGGGCTAAGCCAAAAGCGGACAAACATCAACAAGAGCTTGGCATTCGTCGCTGTTTACCTTCTCTCTCTTTGTATCCCCATACTCGAGACTCAACACCCAACACACACAGTCACTTCCTGGTGTGTAATCTGTGGAATCGATAGCAACTTCAAGTCCATTCCACCTGCACACCAGGATTGTCTTGCAATCCATCTGATTACGCAGTGGTCGCTGCCCCTCCCAGCCTACACCATGGCTCGGTTGAATGACTATGCGGCTCCTGCCGAGTCCATTGATGCTTGTAAGTTCGCGCAATCTAGCACTGTGTGACAAGATTAGAGCTAGCAGTTGACGTGAGACCTCTTTTGTTTCTATCCAGTGAAGCGACGATTTGTGCGACAAAACCGTGAGATCGCGAGGGTGAATTCCTTGCAATCTCTTCGTATTCGCAGCCTAGAGTCGGAAGTGTCGCATCTACTTTCGGAGAATGTGTCGCTTCGGAAACAGGTCATCAATCTCACCCAGGAAACTGAAAGACTGGAAGCAGGGAAAATGCTGCACAATGGAATATACGACATCAAATCCAAGCTAGATGCCAAACTAGCCGAGTTGAGCAATTTGGCGGCAGATTTGGGCTCATTACCCCGCAAGGTGGGCAAGATTTGCGACGAACAGTCTGATAGACCCAAGCAGGCGGTAGAGTCGAGACCTAGGACAGAAGACATGATGGAAGGCGAAGATGGAAGGCTTCCTGCCATTGTCGAGGACAAATATTACCCTCGGCGGACCCTAGAGTAAGGATCTTCGAGATTCTCGGGCTATTCCAAGTTGCTAACACCCTCTTTAGGCCCCAGGAACTCGACAGCCTGGTCCACGACGACCACAGCATTCTAGATTCTCCGCCACAGTTCAGTTTCATGCCGGAGGAAGAGGATGCACCCATCGAACATTCAAGTCCATCGCCACCGGAATCAACATTCAGAAGCCAGATCAACAATGATATACCCGAAGAACCAGAGCCATTACTTCCTCCAACTCTCGAGACACGCAAGAAAAAGAAGTCGAGTTCGATTATTGCGCCTGAAATTAGCCCATTGCCAACAGAACGACAACCAAATCCGCCCATTGATACAACACAGCACGCAACATCGGTTTCGACGAAGCGCAAATACATACCCGAAGATGATGACAGGTTTACGTCCAACCTTAATGTCGACGAAGATGAATTCCAATTCACCCGCCCCAGCCATAGCCCAAAAAAGCAAATGAACCCATTCGAAGATACACAGCGAGACCAGTCACCCACTAAAAGCCATGTTGAAGTGACAAGAGGATCAAAAACCCCTGTCCTGTCTGTGCGGAAGGTCCTCGAACCAAGTATGTTCTGCAGTCTTCTAGTTCCATACAGTATAGCTAACAACCGGAACAGAGAGTGCAAATTCCAATCTAGGCTCTCCCAAGAAGGCCCGCATGTCTTCGTACAAGGACTCTAAGCTTCTGCAAAGGTGTACCAAGGGTGACGAGAATAACAACTCGCCACAGAAAGTCAAGGATGCCGAGAAACTCAGTGGCAAGACCGTCAATCAAAAGCCGCGAGTGTCCAGAATCGCCCCTACAAACAAAGAAAAGCGCGCCAGTCGCTCTGCCCCTCCCCAGCTGGAAGAGCCAGCCCCACGCCAGTCAGCACTGTCACCACATCCGAATGCAATGAGGACGGAGGAAGAGTCTGCAATTCGGCCTTCCCGACGTCGTGGTGCTGTGGTTAGCTATGCAGAGCCTAACCTACGGGACAAGATGCGCCGCCCTACCAAGGAAATGATCGATGCTGTTGCACTTGGATCGCGAAGGTCCTCCAGTTTCCTGGCAGGTCGGGAAAGTTTGGACGGCGCAGAGGGCGGCCACACCCAGCCTCATGGCAGTCTCCCGGCTGATTTCACTCTTGCGGCGCAGAGCTCAGATCTTTCCGTGGATGGATCCTCAGAACAGCTGCTAGCAATGGTCTCCCGTAGAAAACGCAAGGTATCGTCGACCCCAAAAGACGACAGCGATGCGGGGAATCCAAGCTCTGGCCTTAAGAAAGAGATCGAGGACAGTCTGGCGGATATCTCAGCCCAAGTATCTCAAAAGCCATTGAATTCGAGGCGTCAGACTCGACGTCACTCGTCAAACCCCAAAAGTACAACAGCAAACATGGCACAATACGACGTGGACCAGGGTGAACCACAATCCCCAATCGGCGACTCTCCAGAAGATGAAGACTCATTTGGACCAAACGGTGCTACAATGGATACCAGTGACGTTAGGCGTGGCCAGCGCGTTGCTGCAAGGAGAAAAAGCATGATGGTATGAAGTAAAGTCTGCTTTTAGCGCTTGCAGAAACAGGATTTCTCTATCCTTCGCCTATGTACAATCATTATAGACCAGACCAGGCTGCAGTCATGTTTCAGATACCCCCTCACTGCGATCCCGATCTTCCCAATACAAATTTAATTATCTTGTTTACCAAACTCCCTCTATATGCTTCAAGTAGGCCAAGTAGCTCTCATCTCATCTTTCAATGACCATTCAACCGCCGCACGGCATGCCCTTCCTCTGACTCTTTGATCATGCCATTGTACGTTTTCTTGCAAGCCACCCACCGGCTGGGTTGTCCCAGCGTCGTGCAAATGTCATACAACCGCGCATAGACATAGATTCGTCAACTCACCCACAGAGGGAGGGATGGAATATACGACCCCAGCCGGGAGGGTTTCGAAAATGGCTGTGCATCAGACCCCAAACTCAAGCCTTAGGCTTTGCTCAGTTCCGACTCATCGCCTTGTCTCGCATTGCCTTGCCAATCAGAAAACCCCCCCAAAAAAAACAAGATCAAGTACCCCGCGCATGATTTTGACTTTGATTCTGATTCTGATTCTTCGACGGCTTTGGCATCTTCTCATATGCATTCGGACTCGGCTTCCTGCGATTGCGTTTCGGTTTAGAGCCGTGATCCTCGGGGCAACACCCTTCGCCAGGGTGAGACGCATGCTGTTCCCGCCCTCCGTGTGAGTGTGTGTGGCGAGCCCGGTTGACTCTGGCGGTGCGACGGTCGTCTTCACTCTCGCTGTCGCTCTCAGATGAGCTGGATGAGGACTCTTCTGAGCTACTTTCTCCCACTGGCCGGGCTTTGTGGTAGATGCAGCAGACTGGTGGCGGGTTAGATTGTTGCTGATTGCGGGGAGTAATTAGGGTAGATAAGAATAGATAAATTAGATCCATACCCTTTGAGCTCTTTTTGCCCATGCCCTCGTTGTCTACAACATCTTCACTCCATCTGATTCGCCGAGAAGACGATGTTGCTTCGCTGGTGTCAGTTGGTGCTTCCTCTGCTCGTAATCTGAGGGTTGTGGGAATGCGGGCTGTTGAGGAGTCTTGTGAGGACTCTGTAGTGGTTTGGAATGAATTTGATCCCATTGGCTGGCGTGTTCGAGACATCGTGATGGGGATGGAATATAGAGTGAGGTGAGTTAAGGAATAAAGAATCATAAGATCACTCTGAAGGCTACTTTTTCTGATGATGCAACTGATAAGGATTCACCGCCTTCCGATCTCTCCATACAACATACGATAACTACATATGTATGTCCCTGGTTATGTCCGGGTTATACCCCTGGTTATATATAGGAAAGTTGTCTGTACGGTTGGTACTTTCGCGGCCTTCGTATACATTTCAAAAGACATCTCAAAAGACTATCTGAGAAGACTACCAAAAAAGACTACCAAAAAAAGACTTCACAAGGCCACATAAGTGGCGGACTATTCTTGTATCTTTGAATTGGAGATGTTTTTTAATCATTTGACGTTAAAAGCTATCAACAAGCTCGCGCCTTGAATAGGCAAAGTACACGTAGGATAAAATTGGTAAATCCGTTCCGTGTAGAGCCGTGATGCACCAACCTCGAAGAATCCGCTCAGGCAGGAAATGGGTCTATCTCGCATGCCCGATAGCCAACCAAGGGGGGTGGTAAAAAGAAAAGATAAAAGGATAAATTCACACACATTTTTTCCAGAGCAAAGCCTCCTAATGTTGCAGCGACACATGGCTTCCCATGATCTAGAGCTCGTAGAAGGACCAGCCGTCAAGGCCGTCATTCCGGGAGGTCAACCGTGATTCTTGCTCATGTCCAGGGGAACCAGTAGAGACAGCAACAAACTCAGTGCGCAGTTCTTGGTCCAGTCATAGCTCATCCTCCTGATCCATCTCCGATGGCTTCAACAGGCCTCCGACCTTCATGGCTCGGTCGCGCTCGGCGACCTGGGCATCACGCACCGCCTGTTCCCGTTCTTCCGCATACAGCTCCGCGTTGTCATCGGAGAACTCTTTCAGGGAAATCAAGAAATCACGAAGGTGAGTCTTGAATTTGTTTAGGTCATCGGTGTATGCAAACAGTCCGAGTACAAACTGCTTGATTTGTGCTCTGATGGGTGAAAAGTTAGTTACGGTCTTTGTATGGTTTCAACTGACACCGAGGGAGCTTACTCTTGAAGATTACTGAATGCATTCTTAAGCAGATTTGCGATGTGATCCTGCAAGAAATCCTTGTTTGAAGTTCCAGGCGGGGCTTGATCGGGGGAATAGATGGGCTCCTGGATTTTGCCTGATTCCACGAAGTAAAACATGCGTGACAAAAGCATGGCTTGGGATTTGAATCCTAAAAAGATCACGTTGTAAGCTTCTTGCTTCATATCAAGGACAAAAGGACACTACTTACCAGCCTTATGGTCACTATCCGTGAGGACAAAGAAGACGTCCTGAAGAATTGCAATGTAGAACTCGCGGAAGAAAATGCTCGAGGTTTGCTGGTCAGTTTCGGCCATGTTGTTCATCAGCTCCAGGCACATTGTAAGACCCGTGTTCTCCACCTCGCGGTTGTCATGCTTCGATGCCCACATGCATGAATCGATGACAAACTTGAACTGCGCGGCATCGAGCTTCAGAAGTGCCTGGAAGCAGTACAGATTGACAGCTTGAAGCAATTTGAAGAACTCGACCCGGTGCTCAGGGTATTCGTGGAAGTCCTTGTTGATCATCTCAAGAGTGCAGTTGAAAACACTGTCCATGATGGCTGGAATCTTATCTTCCATCAGGTTCTAATTAACTTGTTAGCAAGGTTCAAGTCAAATAAGTAGGATGAAGGAACATACGTGAAGCTTATGGATGATCGTAGTCATGGCATTCAAGACCTCAGCCTCGCGTGCATCAGGGACATTCCGGGCATAATCTATCAGTACAGCCTCCATGAGCGGCGGTACCATGCTGGCATTGACCATTTCAAGGTCATCTGACTTGTCCACGTAGGTGTCAATGAGCTTCAAGATTTCTTTCTTGATGGTTCGAAGTCCTCGGACCTTAGGGGTTTTCGGCGCAATGGCTCCTGTTTGTGTGTTAGTCGAAAAAAGCTCTGGGGAGTTCATCAACTGTGGAATTGGATCAATTACCATCACTTGCAACAGCATCATTAATCAGCTGACTAGCAGCACGGTACATATTCAACATGTCATGATAGATTCGGCCAATCTGAGAATAAAAGTAGGTACCAATCGAGGAGCAAGCTGCAACGTTAGTCTTCATGATGTTTCCGACGATCTTGATGGTGTTAGCGTCTTGGAGAATCGCCGGGTTTTGGTTTGCCTCCGCGATAATCTGATCCCAGGCGGTGTTCGGGAGCGCCATCAAGTTCTCGGTCAAGCGGTCTTGGAGACCCTTTTGGCCTTGAGCTGAAATCATGTAGCCACAGGCTTCATAGAAAGTATGAATCTGTTGCGGGGAAAGGTCCATGGTGATCTTCCTCATATTTCGGACGATTTCTTCAATAAAAGGTTCGCTTTCACCAGGTTGGAGTGCCACGAAATGGCGTCTGCACTTGTTGGCGATCTTGATGAACGTATCACAAGCCATGTCTTGGACACCTTCGTGTGTCTCGTGCATAAACTCGAAAAGCTTGTTGACGACCGTCTTCAGGAACTTCCAGTGAGCCTTCAAGAACCGGGGATATTGCCCCACGATGTACATGATGTTACTCGCCACCACGGCTTTGTTGTCCTTTCCGCGCTTCTGCTCTGTGAGACCAAGGAGATCCTTGATTACGGTTACCAGGAAACGTTTCTCGGTTTCCTCGTTCATGGCTCCCGAGATAGAACCAATAGCCCAGCACAGCGTGTTGCAGTTCACCCACGACCATTCAGTTCCATCAACTTGCTTCGCCAGTTTATCAATCATGATGGTCTCCGTATCGACCACATCAAGATGGGTCAGGTAGACCAAGCACTCGCGTATCGTCTTGTAAAGTTGGATGGTATCACTTTCCTTGACGAACTCACGCACAATTTCACCCTCGTCGTTTTCAACAACCAAGACCTCTTCTGGGCGGACCATCTTCTCGATCATCACGGTGCGAAGGTTTGTCAAGACAGTCTCGTACTTGTGCTTGCGCAATGGGTAGTTCGCTAAGGTAGTAGGATTGGGGGCGCCACCGTTCGCCAACCCACTAACGCTCATGGATACCAGCGGGTTGATGTCGGTAATTGGGAGCTGCTGCATCTCTTCGTAAAGTTCTTGCACGAGCCTTGTCCAGTAGTCCAGGCAAATCTTGAACACCTCCCGATCGTCGATCTGGCTAACCCGAATCAGATAGAAATGTGCGTGCGTGAGGTAATCTTGGTTAGGCAACTTTTCGATAAGCTATAAAAGAAAGCAGAAAGTCAGCACACAAAAAAGGAAAAGAAAAGAAGACGGCGTGAGAGAAAAGGAGGAACATACATCCAGATGAGCACTGAAAAAGCTCGAAAGGAACAAGGCCAAGTTTGATACAAACTCTTGGTCTCTTCCATTGCTCATGGCATATGTCTGCTTCAGGTCCAGGGACAGAGGAATGACATTGGAAACGGTGGTGAGGGTCTCGGTGAACATGTGCACCAATCGTTCGTCATAGTTGTAAGGAGTGCCAATTTGCAAGCCACCAATCTCAGTCAGACACTTCAAAGTCACATTTCGGAACTCGGGCTCTCCGAGGAATCGGGTGAGGAGAGTGTTGATGATAGGGGTTTCGAAAATGTAGCCCAACGGGATCCAGTTCAAAAATCGAAGGAGAGTTTCGAGGGTCGCTTTCACCAAACTGGGCTGGTTTGCAGTGTTGAGAACCTCGGAACACAATTGGAAGATCGACGCAAATTCCGAGGTCATGGAGGTCTTTAAGTTCCGTGCCTTGGCAGAGGTCATTTGATCTTGGGAAAAATCGAAGACTTCCTCCGACAACAGACGGAGAATTGTCATGTTGTTTTCACAAATCGAAAGGCTGGCATGGCAAGAGGAAATGATCTCGTTGATGAAGGTTGGCCAGTTGTGTGGCCATTCTTGCTTCAGAATGGAGACCAGAACGAGATTGAGCTTGTTCAATAGAGGGCGCTCCGATTGGATCTTCTCTTCGGATTCGGAGTTTTCGAGAATAAATCTCACAATAAAATTGCGGATACCTATGAAGAACAATCTTAGTATGCGGGGACAAAACCACGTAGGTCATTGTAGTTCTTACCCTGGCATTGGTCTCTCGGTAGGACCTTCCACCGGGTCATAATCACATTGTCCAAGACTTGGAGAGCAATGTCTACTGAGGTCAGCTTGTCTTCCTTTTTTTCCCAGGCATTTTCAGACATGGGGGAGATTGCCAAAGACTCAAAACACACATTTGGTTTGAAGGTATGAAGCCTCTTGGAGGATATTGCCCACGGTAACCCAGGCATCGGGATTTTGCTTGAACTGGAGAGAACAGGGATAATTAGCTTTCAATTCATATGACGTTGTGGAGGGGCTGCGAGCTTACTTCTGTCAAAGTCTGTTGTGCTTGGTTTTGCTAGACGTGGTTATAAGTGTCAGTGTTGTTGTCCCCAGAGCTTCACTGGGGGATATGGAGAATCCATGGATTCTGCGATCCAAGCAGTGTAGAGTGGACGGCTCAACTTACCACGGCACCTTTGCCTTCAAACAAAGCTCGGACCGTGTTGTCCAGCTCTTGTACCGAAATCGACATCCCGGCGAAGGCTGGCGATGTCGCCTCTGATGACGGAATGGGGGTTGAGACACGAGAGTCAAGAGTGGAGGTCGATGGGAACCGCCTGGACAGGATATGGTGGTGCCAGGGCGGCTGCAGGGCAGTATCAAATAATAGAGGGGAAGGAAGCAAGTGTTGTTCGGTGGGGTAGAGATCCTTTAGAGGGGTTGGGGGGTCAGCACGATGTCAGGACGAGAAATGATTGGACGGGGAACTAAGGGGAGGTGAGTCTAAGTCAAGGCTTACCAGACTCTCAAGGTTAAAAAAAAAACACGGAAATTGGTCAAAAAAAGGAAGCTATCGCAGACTCTGGCGGTGAGAGCGCGTTGGATGTTTGAACTTGATCTCTCCCTCTCGTCGTCTTAGTCAGCACAAGCTCTCTCCACCCGCCAAGGATCATTTACCCAGTACAACATATGTTGTATGTACTCCGTACTGTACTTTGTACTTCCGTATATACCTAGGTACCGACCAAAATGTACTCCGTACACTGCATTTATATCCCATTAGATAATAAATAATTGTTTTTACATTTTCGTTATTTTCTGGCAGGTGATATGATGAGAAAAGTGATAGTGATAGTGATAGAATTCTGAAAGTTGGACTGAATCAGGTGCCAACAGTCCATATACATACATATAATACGGGTATGTATAATGAAGGTGTAATATCTACTCCGTACATAAGAATAGAAGATGGTCAGATATACCCTTGGACTTCTATTTTATTAAATCAAAGAAAAAGTCGTCTAAACTCACTGAAAGCGCCCATGAGGCATCCGTGCCCAGCCGACTCCCTAGTTGATTTTTTAGTTCCTTGGTCCTAGCGCCGCGGCACGCTGCAGTCATCAATAATTCCCGAGATGGGCGCCAGATCCATGAAAACTCATTTAGAAAGTATTAGAGAGAAAGAGGATAAAATAACGTTCAAAAAGGGAGAATTAAAATACAAATGTATTATAAAATATACTCAAAAAATATAAGTTGAAACCTCTTTTAAGCGCATAACCGCCCTTATGCGCGGGAGACCGCGGAACACCGCGTACACGGGCGCCAATGGCGAATGTAGGCAAAAAGGGAAAAGGAAAAGACTCAGAAAAGAGGCCAAAGATGGGCCATGTCTCAGACCCGCGCCTCACTAGAACACGGTTGATCGCTTCTCCGATTGGTGCTGCGTGTGACGCCGTCATTGCCGATCGCGCGCCAACTTCCCCTTTCCCTCTTTTTTTTCCTTAAGTTATTGGAGAGATTACTCACTTTATTTTATTTTATTTTTTCTTTTGTACTTTTCTTGTAAAAGACAGAGAGAGAGAGAGAGAGAGAGGGTCCTAGCTCGGTGTTTTTCCTTCTCTTTTATTAGTCTCTTTTCCCCCCCCCCCCCCCCTCTTCTCCCCCGTTTTCTGTTCCTTCTCCTTTGGCTTTCTCTCTTTTCCTCTCTCTTTCTTCTTTATATTTGAGCCCTTGCTACTTCTTCTTGATTTATATCTTTTTTTTTCCTTTTTTTTTCTATTAAAAAATCACCTGGTTGAAAGCTCTATTTTTCAAATCTTGTATACTATCTCTGATAATCTCCCGATCTCCTCGCCCCACCCGCGGGTGGACTTAACTTGCAATTCCACGCACCCAACAAAGCGCGACTAAAAGACATTGGAAGTATTTCCGGAACTTTGAAAGCCTCTGTTCTCTTCTCTTTGCGACGATCCTTCATATTTGGGGGCTATTTCTTGGCAATTGAGTTGCAACTTTTGCCTATATCCGCCATATACTTTGAATAGTCTCTTGCACCTCTCGGTGTAACCTCAGCCCTATTCTTCGTGGTCTCTGGTTTCGCCTGTCTTTGTTTCTTGGCTTCTATAATGACGGCTCTTGCTGCTGCAACCGTCATGAATGGTAGTCACGATTCTGGGGCCGAGACGGGGACGGAGCACAGCCCATCCCGATTTACCGCAGTTAATGGCAGAGAACCCGTGACCTCTGGGAATGGCAATGGGAATGGGAATGGGAATGGGTCAACCCCCAGTTCCATCCCCAATGGGGAACGTGCGCCAGCCCAGGAAAAGACCAACTTAGATCCCAGTCAGCGTGATGACCGGGACGATCCTGCCAATGATCAAGAGAAGTGGTCGCAAAGATCCTCGCCCAGCGGCTCTCATAACAAGAATAAGAGAAAGAGATCAGAGTCCCGAGAACGAGATTCCGTGAATACCCCCAGGAGCCCGGGGAACCGTCTTGCCGAGAGCAACCCACCCAATCCGAATGGCAGCATACCAGGATCGGCCTTGGAGATGGAGCGTGGCAATCATTCTGCAACACCATCTCACCGGTCTGAGGGCAATGATGCGGGCCAAACCTCCGCCAATAGTCCTTGGTCGGAATATGATTCTCAGCTGATCACCCAGGCACAACGGGCCCAGCAAATGGATGCATCGGATGCCCATCTAGCAGACGCTCTTCAACGCGAGGCAGGCCAAGAAAGGTCCATGACAAATCGCTCGACCCCCGGCGCTCAACAGCCATCCTCTCCTGGTTATGCGCCAGATCGACACGGGGCAATGCAGGTGGCTCCAAAGAGGAAGCGGGTATTTAGTAACCGAACGAAGACAGGCTGTATGACCTGCCGCCGCAGAAAAAAGAAATGCGACGAGCAACATCCGGCATGTAAGTCCACTCCTAATGGCTCTAGCTCCCGCATTTTCTTTTCCCTTTTTAAATTATTCCCGTGGCCAAATTCAACTGAAAGAGCGACATTAATGATGCATTGTAGGCAACAACTGTCTTCGTGGAGGCTTCCTGTGTGAGGGGTATTCGTCCCGAAGCACCTGGCAAAAGCCATCTAGTACAAAAACCCCGATTCCTTTGCAATCCAAAGAAGGCTATTCAGACATCAATGGCCCGTATGTGCAAGAAACACCACCTCGACACCAAGACCGACAACCGAGCTTAGTGGAGCATGTCGACGCAACAAAAATCAGGCCCCTGGTGGTGGAGGAGAATGACCGCCCCGTTCAACAATACAACACCAGCCCAACACATACACCATCCAACCATGCGTGGTCAAAACAAGCTTGGCCAGGTGCCGGTCCGGGGCCCGGGTCCAATACCGGTCACCCCTCTTATCCATCCGAACCCATAGCGAAAGTCGTCGATTATCGGGAAGTTCCACCCATCCATGAGCTATCACGGGAAGGACGTCCGAAACCTGACTATCCAGTCATCTCCTCACTTCGGGACCTCAGTCATCCATCTCATCCTAAATCCAATATGCCCTTGTTCCAAAATGGGCCCGAGCAACGAACATTGCCCGCGGCGGCTGTGGACACCCATAGCCCCCAGGCGCAAGCTCGAATGGCACTAAGCATCGAGCATCAGCTCTCTAGCCGTACCGTCTCGAGTGACGAAACCGAGAAGGAAAAGATGCTCAGGGGCAAACTCTACCGACCATTTGACGTCCACCTCGTGGAGGAAAGGGATCGTTGCCGAGGCGCATTATGGAAATTTAACAACTCCTGCAATCCGCTCAACGGCATCAGTTCGAAAGAGCAACAACGCCTCCTGAAGGAGATCATCATCCCCCCGGCAGGTTCCATTGTTAATTCACCAGCTGGAACCGGTGTGCCTCGCTCTGCCGGAACCATCGGCCCAGGGGCAGTCATCGAAGCTCCTTTTAGTTGCCATTATGGTTATAACATCCACGTCGGGGAAGACGTCATGATCTCGGAGAATTGCCTGTTTGTGGACGACTGTGTGATCCGCATCGGTGCTCATACATGGATAGGCCCCAACGTCAAAATAATTAGTTCAACTGCTCATCCCAACATGCAAGAGCGCAAAGGCTCGCAAAGTCGGTATCAAGGTCGTCAGGTAATCATCGAAGAAGATTGTTATATAGGCGCGGGGTGCGTCATCTACCCAGGGGTTCGTCTTGCTCGTGGGGTTTATGTGGCCCCGGGAGAGATTGTCAACACGAACATTGCAGGTTACATGTTTCAGGGATCAAAACCCAGCTTTGCTATGTGAACGAAGTGACGTGGATTGATTTTTGTATGTGAAAATGCCGGATGACCTTCCGCTACGGTGCTGGTCTACCCACACCAATAGGTGGGAGAGCAAAATTATGACTCCCCATGGATTTCTTCCTCTGGTTTGATTTGATTTTGATTCTGATTCTTTTTTTACTGATTTTTGATTTTGATTGTGATATCCACTGTCGCTGACGATTGGTTTTCCTTAAATTTGTATGTTATTAGCGTTCTGTGCGGCGAACCGGGTGTCATCTTGCAGTCTATACATACACACACTGCCTCTGCATTATTTACCTCAATTCAATATCGATTTCTGCTACAAAGTTTTATGTGTCAATTAAAAATCAAATATCTGCTACGATATCGATTGGACAGAAAAAAGAAGAAATTAATAACATTGTAATAAGGGGTAATCGTTAACCAAGAAAATAGAAACATCATATCACATAAGGGGAATCTATCCAGTTTCAAGTAGCAATTTATGTTCAATACATCAGACCCATCATAGAAGTCAGATGTAGAACTGCAGTCATGGTAATCACACGGAAAATGAGAGGCCCGAAAATCGCACTTTTGGAGTGGAGAAAATGTAGCAAAGGAGAAAATGGCGAGTTGAATACACAACTAAAGCCAGTCAAGGAATTCCGGGACGAAATAACTGATCACAATCCCAGCGCCTGCTCTCAATATGCCTTCTGTGCTTTCGAAGGCCATATCCTTGAGATTGAAGACACCGGCCTTGGCAGCGGCATGGATCATTGCAAATTCACCACTGACCTGGTAGGCGGCCACTGGAAGATCCGGTGCCAAATCCTTGGCATCCCGGATGATATCAAGGTAGCTGCTGGCCGGCTTCACCATGATAATATCTGCACCTTCAGCCATGTCTCTCTGTATCGCACGTCGGGCAAGACCGCGGCCGCCTGGAGGAAGCTGGTAGCACCGTCGATCCCCGAATGAGGGACAGGAGCCAGCCGCATCACGGAACGGTCCATATAAGCAGCCGCTAAATTTGGCACTGTAAGACATCAAAAGTACACGGTGTGCCACACCGGCTTCAATCAACTTGAGTTTGATAGCCCGGATCCTTCCGTCGTTCATGTCTGATGGGGCCACGCAGTGAGCTCCAGCCGCCGCGTAGGCAATAGCTACATCGGAGATTCTGTCAACGGACTGCGCATTGTCGAGGGTTCCATCTTCTCGTAAGATACCACAGTGACCGTGTGACGTATACTCGCAGAGGCACACATCGGTTGTGATATAAAGTTGAGGGAAACGAGATCGGAGAAGACGAATAGCTTGAATCACAGGACCGTCAGGGTCATCTGCGGCGGTTCCCAGTGCATCTTTGGCAGACGGCTGAAGCGGAACACCAAACAGCATTACCGAGCGCAGCCCCTTCCGAACAAGGGGGGCAAGAAAAGGAACCAGGCGATTAATTCCACGGCGGTGTTGATTGGGCAACGAAGGAATTAATGTCTCCTCATCAGGGTTGTCTGTGATGAACAACGGATAGATGAGCATATCCTGTAGAGACAATGTATTAGTGATGAGTTGCCAGGGCGATTTATGTGTTTCATAACACCATTGAGGGGCGGACCTTTGTCAATTGCCTGTCGGCCTGCCATGCTCTGGTCAGAGGATGGCTGTATCCAGAATGTAGCTGGCTGGAAACTTCGCCAGAAATGCTGACGCTTGTGGCTGTAGTGCTGGCATACGACCGGGCGGTCGCGTGAGACCGGTGAGATCGGGCATGAGAAATTTGCGAGCTGCCATCATCCACACGAGCATCACGAAAGGCAATGTCGGAGACCAAATTTGAGAAAGACATGGTTTTGGGGGGGGGGAGGGAGAGAGAGATAAGGACAAGGAACAACCTTGGAAGATCCAAAGGTGGAATTTAAGGGAATTAGGAGGCCGAGGATAAGGTGAATAAGGTGAATATCAGCCACTCTGATTGGTTGACCAAGCCTTTCACATCCCGCACTTTGCCACTCCGAGTCTGCCGGATATCCGTCCCGAGGGAGAAGATTAGATCGTACAAAGGCATAAAGCTTGGAAGGGTATATATGTGTTATATTTAAGGGTTCTTCATATATAGTACAAGAATAGTCTGCCGCATAAGCGCCCTTGTCATGTGTGTGTTTTTTGGTAGTCTTTTTCAAAGTCTTTAGATGTGTTTTTTTTATACATATTTCCCCCCTTATTGGTGTTGTATCTAGGAGAACAAGAAGAATTAGCCGCAAAATATGGAATGTCGGCAGTGAAAAAGGCGACTTTTCCATGTATAACATGCGATGCGATAACTGAAATTCGAAAATGCCCACCTGGGCTGGAAGTAGTAATGGCTGACTAATCATACATGTGATCAGTTCAGCCCTAGTTACCTACCTAGGTAGTTAGTACAATATGACAACTATGTATGTGCACGACTTTATCCCCTCATTTCCCCATCAACATACCCAGCCAATTTCCACTCTGGTATCTAGCCAATTCATATAATCCCCTCCATGCCTCAACATTCGGTTGTGTCTCCACCGTA
Source organism: Penicillium samsonianum (assembly GCF_028829775.1). Lineage (NCBI taxonomy): Eukaryota > Fungi > Ascomycota > Eurotiomycetes > Eurotiales > Aspergillaceae > Penicillium > Penicillium samsonianum. The sequence goes on along the minus strand of NW_026643260.1, from coordinate 551,954 downwards.
AATCCGTACTTTTGAATTTCCTCTTGATCCCACTCCCTCGGTTGTTCAATATAATCCCCCTTTGTGCCCTCCAACTCACATGTCCGTTTAGCCCCTGCATCTCGAAGGATCCGGATAACCTCTGGAAATGATCTGTACGATTCAGCTGCACGCGCCGGTGGACCTTGGGTTTCATCGTAGACGAGGTTCTGCTTCAGCGCTTTAATTCGTGCTGCACCAGGTTTGTAAGATGCCAGTTTCCGCATGTGTGCGCGGCGGCTGAGCTCGGCGGAGTGGAGAGCGCGATCTAGGGGGGTCCACGGTGGAGACTTCGTTGTGTTAGGCTTATTGATGTAGCTGGCAAGACCGAGAGAGAGGAGGAGGTTTAACGTGAACGGTTTTCCGCTGTCTGCGGCGGCGAAGAGGGGTTCGTTGCTGTTGGGGTTGTGGAGATAGTACTTTGTGTAGGCCTTTTGGATGTCAGGGCTGAGATGAAGGAGAAGGTGCTGGATGAGGTCGTGACTGTCTTGGTCAGCGAGAACAAGGTTGTTGGCAATTGAATAGAAGACGTCTCGCCCTCGGTAGTTGAGAACGAGGGGATCGGCCCCTTTCTCGAGCAAGAAGCGGCCTCGTCGTGCGGGATCGAGGTCTGTCTCCAGAGCTATAGATAGTGGGGATTCGCCACGACGGGTCTTTGCATTGATGTCTGCTGGACGGGAGTGACCGAGGAAAATCTCGCATGCAGCCTCGAATTCGTTCTCCGAGTGGTAGATGGTTGTTAACTCATGGAGTGGAGTAGCCTCTTCGAACCGGTTACAGACGTCAAGGTTTGGCATAGCCTTGACTATCTTTTTCAATGTCGGTAGGTATGAATCTGGGTAATCCAGACGCGGTCCAACGATAGAGGCCCATGAATGCAGGACTGTATCTCCCATGGTCAGGATTGATTCCCCCAAATCAGCTCCAGCATCCAGCAATGCACATATCATACCCCCATCCCAGCATCCCCGATCGGCTGCCGCTGCCAGGGGGGTCAGACAAGGTTTCCCCTTATCCTTGGCATTGATGTCTGCACCAGCCTCGACCAATATATTGACCAAATCCGCGATCTGCGCCAAATGATGCTCCCAAGTCCCATGGCGAATCCAATAATGCCAGTGATGACGCAGGTAGCCATGCCGGTCAGGAAAATACTTCGTGATTCCGTGCAAGTTATTTCGTCCGATTGAGTCGAGTAAAGTGCCGTCCGCACCATGAGATGTCAGATATTTGGCTATGATAGGCTCCCCAAAGTACGCTGCCAACGCAAGTGGAGTGGTTGACGGGTCTGAGCCATGATAGAATGCGTTGACATTAGCCCCGAGGGAAATGAGAGCGTTGATGGCTGTCATGTTGCGGAAGAAACATGCCCAGTGAAGAGGTGACCCATGTGGAAGTTCAAACGGGCTGACATGTTAGCTTGATGTTGACACGGAGAAGAAGAACATACTAATGAAGTATCTGGATTTTTTCTGAGAATCCACTGTTGTGATCCTTGACGGGCTCCATCACTGCATTGACATCTGCTCCTCTTTCAACCATCCGTTTTGCGATTTCACGGATCGAACCCTCGGGGATCATAAACAGCCAATGCAGAGGAGTGATCTTCTGTCGAGTTCTACAGGACGCACTCGCACCATGGCCAAGCAGGACCTCAATCACTTTCGTATGTCCCGCCTGAAACGCCTTATACAACGGCGTCTCGGCATTCTCATTCTCCACGTCCACCTCTATCTTTGCATCATCCATTAGACCCTGCAACGCATCAGCAGCCCCAAAAGCAGCAGCAGCATGCAATATCGTATTCCGTGTACGATCGACAAAATTCCCGTTCTTGATCTTCCACTTCAGTGCCTTTTCCCTGTTCATTGCCACCTTAACATCACTTTTCCGCAGGAATGGGTCTGAGCAGAACCCCCCTGGATTCTAAACCGGTTCTTCGCCTCTTCCACTCTCTTCTCCAATCCACCAGGTTTCGCAAAAAGGTACCCCTCGGAAACAGCCTGCAGCATCCACTCTTCCAACACTTCGTTGCTGAACTCCGGCGTTTGACCATGCGCCTCCATAATCTGCGCATATACAGCCTTAGCCGGTGAGTATCCCCCTCTCGCTGCGTCACCCAAATACGTTAGCATTCGATTGAGGTACATCGGCTTCTCGCCGGTAATTGTCTGCGCCATCCCAAAAAGCACATCTCCTGCAAATGGAGGCGCATTCCCTCCCTTACTGAGCGCGTGCTGCTCCTCAAGCTCTGTTCGAATACTCTGATCGAGCCTGTACCAGAAGAGCGGACCTTTGTTGTATATTGGATCAATAGTTCCTACATGAGTGTTTGTGGAGTTGGGTTGGATTGAGGAAAACCTAGGGTTAGTTATCAGCCATTGATCGATGTGAATGAAGGAACGGTTGAGATACCAGAAAGCGTAGGTCGGGATGTCGATCTTGAGCAAAGTTGCACTTGGGAGTGGTCTCTCTCTAGGGTCCTGGGACAATAGTTTCAAAGCTGCCTTGCGCAGCTCAGTGCGCATAGTTGAGGGTATATCTGCTTGGCTGAGCAACTTGTAAATCTGATCTGTGACCCTGTCAGGATTCCTATCCATAACGGGAACCTGACCACCGGTGAAAATAGACACGAGCACCATGCCGAAGCTATACGCATCAAACTTGAACATCAATTCCGGCGAGAAGCCCCCAAAGCTCGAAACATCCCCATTCACCACTTCAGGTGCCAACCAAGCCGGCGTTCCACGGTAATCACTCAACGCAAATCTCCCCTCGGGTGTCTCTAAATCAACACAAACCCCGAAATCACTTAACTTAGCTTGGAAGGGCATATTCTCACTCGGGCCGGCAAACACAAGCACATTGTCCGGCTTGACATCCCCATGCACGATCTTGAGGTTATGCAGCGCTTCCAGCCCATTTGCTACACCTAGCGCAAGCTGATACATCACTCCCACCTCCCTCTTCTCAGCGCCCAGAAAGTCCCCCAAAGTCATCATGGCCTCCTCCATAAACAACACGGGCACGGCCATATCCGCAAAGGGGAAATCAAACCCCCATGCCATGAGACTGGTGATGTTTGGATGCGCACGGATAACGGGGTTGCAGAGCGATAGTACCTCTAGTACCAATGTTCTTAGCTGTAAGCGATAGTCTATGCTTGCTGAGAAGCGCTGTTCCGCTATGTTTGATAGTGGGACATTAACACGCTTGATGACCTCTCCTTCGAATATGGGGTCTTTGAACACGGTAAATTGAGCACCAGAGCCGATCTTAGTGGCTCGGGTGGAGAGATTGGCCGGTCTGATGAGACGAGGGCCGTGGATACCAGTTTGGGATAGGATGGCAGTGAATTGAGAAAGGGTACTGAGAACTGGGGCAGAGCCATTTCGAGTGGACGTTATGGCTGACTCTAAAGGGTCAAGGTCAACCCATGACGAATCAGAGTGGGAGAGGTTGAGACTGTTGAGGTCAAATTCTTGAATGTCGCTAGAATTGGACCAGGTTTCAAGGGAAGGAGATAGATTGTTTCCATCTATATAATAGTAGTTATTATTTAGGGAGTTGAGTATATCATCATAGTCGTCTGTCATTGTTGGATAGAGAAAATAAGTAGATGAGAAAAGATATGAGATGATTGTCGATGAAGATATTTCTGGGAGAATCTTCTAATAAGCCCACTTACCTAGGAACAGCTTAGTGCTGACTCTGCTGACTCTCAGCCCCTCATTTCAATTCCACTCTTCTTCTCTGTATTTTAATTTCAACAAAAAGGAAAAAGAATAAAATGGACGTATATGGCACAGCAGTGACGGCCATCACCCAGATCTACCAGGTCACCGTCTTCATTCAAGGCGTTATCTCCGACGTTAGGGCCTTTGATGACGGCCGTGCCGAGATCCGACTCAAGCTGAATCTCCAGCTATCCACTCTTCTCTTCTTCAAACGTACTTTCTTCCATCCAGAACATGGGTTGATGGTCCCAGGAAAGGTGGAGCCTTTTATCGCCGACACGGTGGAAGGTTTGCTGGTGCAGATGAGGAAAACACTGGCTGAGTATGAGATCGTGGCAGCCAAGTACGGTCTCGTGGATGAGGAGTACACCATCGAGTTTGAGAAGCCCAAAGCGCAAGAGTCGTTGGTGGAGCGGGCAAAGAGTAAAGCCAAAATGCTCAAGCTCAAGGGGTACGACTGGTCGCTCTTTGACAAGAAGAAGCTTAATCAAATCCTGGAGGCGTATACCAAGTGGTCTGAAGATCTGCGGAACCTCATGCAGCACATGTCGCAGGATATGCTAGCCAAGCTAGTCGAAGGCAATCATCAAGGACTGAAAAGTAGTGGTCTGGAACCGGTCATGAATCGGCGTATACTGGCTGAGGCCATGGCCCCAGCGGACTACCCGTGTTTAACTGGTACCATCACCGAAGAAGGAAAGCCAATGGGGGGTTCCAACTGGGGAAGTGGTCTTCGGGTGCCGAAGCAACACGAGTAATTGTCGAGTATCACGAGTACGAGAGTGAGCTCAAGCGCGACGATTTAGAGCCAGACGAAGTACAAAAGCTCAAAGAACCCATTCGTAACCTGGCCTGGCTTCTCCAAAGTACCACCTTCATCAGCAAATCACCCGACTCCCTTGATCAGCCCAGAATTTATGCGCTGGAATGTCTCGGCTTTATCGATCAACCGATCCAGGAACGCAGCGTTTTCCTCTATAAGCTCCCAGCGTCCGACACAGTAACCGGGCCATCGCTAACAACCCTACACGCATTTATCAATGCAGTCGACAGCTCAAACAAACGACCACTCAAAAGGCCCACTCTCAACGATCGTTTCAGTATGGCACATAGTCTTGCTCTAACGCTCTGCAATGTCCACGCCTCATCATGGGTCCACAAAAATATCTGGAGCAGGGGTATCCTTCTGTTCGTCGAGACCTCCGAAGACGTCAGCTCTTCGGGCCTCTATGAGCTTCGCCTTTCCATACCTAGCCCTGGAAACAGGATTGTCTCCTACCTAGGCGACTGGGGTTATGCACGATCCGTACAACAAGGCACAGACATGCGCTCCGATTTTGAAGTTGAGCCTAATCTCTACCGCCATCCAAGTCGGCAGGGTCGCCCAACACACCAGTTTAGCCGCCTGCATGATATATATGCGCTGGGTGTGGTACTTCTCGAAATCGGGCTGTGGGTTACGCTGTCACGGTTGATGGAGGTGAAGATTCGGGAGGCGGAGAATAGTGGGCGGCTGCCGAGGCCAAAGAAAGTGGTTGATGGCTTGATGGGGTTGGCAGTGCAGGGGCTGCCAAAAGAGATGGGGGCGGGTTATATGCGAGCTGTGCTTTCTTGCCTAAAGGGAGATTTCAGGAAGACAGAAGGGCTGGCTTTGGCGGTGGATTTTCAAGAGAAGGTAGTGGATGTTCTAAAGGCCGGTATGGAATTATAGATGCCCCCCTCCCGTAGCGTCATTTATTCTGGGTATGCACTCTTTAGCCAGCACCCGCATCTTCGTTAATTATATCAAAGGGTATACATAGAAAATTCCATTTCACAAATTAAGCCTCTTACCGCTTTTCTTCTGCTCTCTCCCTAATATACCGAGAAAAGAGAGAAAAGATCTATAAAAACAGGCGTCTAAAAAGACTAACTAAAAAGACTATTTGATACGAATGTGACAATACCACCAAAAAAGACATCTGAAAAAGACTAGTATATATATAACGGGAGGAAGTAGCACGTATACGACGATCGAGGAGGGCACTAGCGAAACGGCGTTATAAAGATAACTATACTAGGCTTCCGTAAAAGCCCAACTTTAGGCCCGGACCCCGGGCCCAAAGCCTAACCCATAGTGGGCCGGGGGTCGAACCTTTGGGCCTAAAGCCTAACCCCCGGCCTATCGTGGGCCCCTATTAGGCCCCTACGAAAGCCCACGATTATATAAAAAGCTGGTCTTAGCGTTTATAAAGCCAATAAGTTATTAAAATAAATGACTAATTCTTATAACTATTCTAGTTTGTCTATTAAATATTACTATATTTTCACTAGAATAAGTTAGAAATTTTATAAAAATACTCTAAATATAAGGCTAGTAGGCTTTATATTCTATTAATTAGCCGTCCTACCGGGTTACCCATACCTTTTTCAGGTATGGGTCCGTCCCACAATACAGAAATTCCTAGAAAGAAATATGCATTTAACACCACCTATCTCAACACCCTAGTAGTATCTATATACCAATTTCCACCTACACTATCCCTGGCCAATAATCTAGCTTCATACTCGTTTTTAGCGGCTTCCCTTACTAATTGAGCGCGTTATTCGACTTCCAATTTCTTGGCATGTTTTGCCTATAGCCTCTATAGCTTCTTATCCTCGGTATCCTGACTTTTTCGTATCAATCTATTTGCTCTAGTAGGTGATAATGCTAATATACCTATATTAAAAATCGACTATCTGTTTTTTAAAGTATTAGCTTCCGATCTATAGGACTAAAACTTCTTTAAAGAAGCCTTATAGATTTCTAGGCGCTAGGATAAAAGTAGGCTTACATTTATACTTTAACGAATATACTTCCGTATACGTCTAGAAAGTTTATCTAGCTAGTCTAGCTTAATCAGAAGCTTATTATTAAGCTTATTAACCCTTATAATAGTATCCGGAGGCGAATTAGTAGCTAAGCTTAGTATCTCCTGGGGGGAGAGAGGGCGTATTAATAATCTAGAGATTATTAATATCTTCGAATCGCGCGCGTAAAGGTATAATAATAACCTCTAGATCTAAAGGGTATATACTATAGGAGCTAAAAGATAATCGAATCGTTCTTTATATAAAAGCCTTAGTTCGTACTTTACTAATTATCCGAAAGAAATCCCGCTTTTTACTAACACTTCTACCCTATATAATAACCTTATTATTTGCCTTTCGAAAGTAATACTTTAAGTATTAGAAAGCTTAACTATCGAGCGGTTAGTATAAATAAGTTATATATAGTAAAAACCAGATCGGTACGATAAATTTATCCTTATAAAAGGTAGTGAATTCGAAGGTTATATAGGAGGGATGATTATCTATTAGTAATAGGCGGGGCCTACCCTTTTAAATTCGATCTTTCGTAGCTTTATAAAAAGAGAAAAGCTATTCTAGTGTAGTTTCGTTATTAATCCACCCCTTAGAGGTGCATTAAATACGAAAATCGGGTATCTTAATACTAGTATACTACTCCTCTATTTGCCGGGTTCCTCTAACTAGAAACTAAGGTAGTATATCATATTTAAATAAATAAAAGTGGACTATAATAGTGTATATAGTTAAATTTAATGCTTCCACTATTATAATCATATTAATATAACATGTAAGTGATTTAAACCATACAATGCATTATTAAAATGCAACATTACATTTAATATAATATAATATAACCATACTATACATTTTAATAAATGCAACATTACAAATAATGATTTAATAAATATAACCATATAATGCATTTTAATAAATGCAACATTGCAAATGATGATTTAATAAATATAGGGGATTGATATATTTGCCCCCCCCCCTTTTGGCTATTCCTGCCCCCCCTACCTGATTCTGCCTAGTTTCTGCCATATACCTAAGGTATCAATTTATTCTGCTAGACTTTTTTCTACACTTTTGAATTCTAGTTTATATAGTAAAAAATGCACCTTTCTAGTTAGAAAGAAATGCTTATTTTATATAATAAAAGCTTCTATTCGTATATAACTGCGTATTCTATATTAAATCTCCGTAGTACCTCTAGCCTTAGCCTTAGTCTTAGCACCTTAGCGCTACGTCTATAGTTATTCCTACGCTATAGCGACGAGTTATTCCGATTAGACTCGGTAAGCGACGGAGGTTTACTTTAAGTATAAAGTAAGGCTTATAGTAGTGGTAGTGGTAGTAGTAGTGGTAGTAGTAAAGGTAAAGAATATATAATATAATATATAAAGGAGAGAAGAAGCAGAAATTGATAGAGAGAAAGGTAGGTTAGAAGATATAAAATTGATTTTAAAATTAATTTATATAAAGTATTACTTTTTATAAGAGGTACTTATTTTTGTTAGGGGTTCATATAGTAATTGGATATACTATTAGTGTTACTATAATTGACTAGAGAAAGCAGTGATTTCAAGATAAAAGCGGTAAGGAGAGCGGTTAGTGGATGCCTAAATATTCTGGCAAGGGGGGGCAGGAATAGTCAAAGGGGGGGCAAATATATCAATCCCCTAAATATAACCATATAATGAATTTATTAAAATGCAACATTACAAAATAATGATTTAATAATATAACTATACAATACATTTTAAATATATTATTATGACGATAAGACATTTAATTAGATCTATCTAGATCTATCTTCAAAAGAGATAAATAAGACTATAACCACCGAGATAATAATTTTTTTATAATATGGTTAATATCTTCTTTATATTGAATATACTTCAATTAACAAAATATAACCTTTTTATCTCTTAACTTTCTTACCTTTCATCTTTAGTTTTTCCTTCCTACCATCTAACCCCTATAACCTCCTAGAAGATATTTAACTACTATAAAAACCGCGTTATACCTATAACGATCTTTTAGGAATAAACGAAAATCTATTAATATATATTATTATAGTCTCTCTAGAACTAGAAGAGGATAGAGTAGTCTAGAGGTCTTATCTCTCTATATTTTCGTTCGTTTATAGAGTAAATAGTTATTAATATAACGTTTTATATTAGTAATCTAACCCGGCTAATAGTATTAGGTAGAGATTAACTTTTTTAACTTCTTAATTCTAGGGTAGACTATTAATAGTTAACGATATATATTATCTAGTGGTTCTCTTAGTTCTATACTTTTTTTACACTATACGACTATAGGGAAGAGGTACTAAGTGAGGTGGAAGTAATTAGTCTATATTATAGTAGAAATATATATTATAGATATATATATCCGTATAGCATTCCTTATATCTAAATTAAAGATATTTTAAAACAAAATATATTTCTTATAAGGTAGACTTTTTTTATACTAGGAAGACGAGAGAATTCCATTTAAACTATTCACACCTTTAATATAGAGATATATAAGTTAAATACTAAATAAACTTAGTTTAAAGACTGTAACTACTCTATTTAATATTATAATATAAAAACTCCACCTATTATAGATTAAAAGGGGTTATTAAGGGTTATAATAAGGTTTATTAAGGGCCTATAAGAGTTATTATAGGTGACCCTTATAAATTAACTAATAGTAATAGTTTATTTAACGAGTTAATAGATTAACTTAGTAAATAGTAAATTTTAGTCCTTTATATTTTAATTATAGAAAATAATTTACTATAAGTCCCCTACTCCTTACTATATTTATATTTATATATCTATATTAAATATATCCTAATTTTCTAATACTTATACGTCTTTAAATTATAAGGGGGCACTATTAGACGCTCTTTAATATCTTCTCCCTAATAATTTACTATTTTATAAACCCTTATATACTAGAAAGTTAATGAACCTTAATATTAGTACGCGATAGTTATTAGTTCGCTTCTCTAAACTCCCTATAACGTATATCTTTACCTCTTTATCTTATAATATTAAATCCTAATTATATTAATTCCTTCGCCCTACACTATAATATAATAAGTAAGGAATTTATTAAATAGTAGCTTTAGATAGAATTTAGGAAGTTTAAACGTATAAACTAGGACGCGTACTATTAAGTAGAATATTATAATGATTTTAACTAAATAGCGAAAACTAAAGATAGGAAGCTAGGTATAATATATAAGTAATATTAGAAGGTTCTTAATTATCTAGTAGCTATTTATATAGATATCTTATCTATAAATAAGTATAGGAAGGGGATTAATTATACTAAATTCGTATTAAAAAGGCTAAATATTAAGAATTTATTTAAGATAGCTATATATTATATTTCCTTATACTTTCTTTATTACTAACTTATCTATAGGTATTAAATATACTAGCTCTTATCTTCTTATAAGATATTTAGGAGTAGAAGCTACTAAATCTAATTACTATATTATATCTTCTATTTTTATTTATTAATTATTAGGAGTTTACTAATATTATTAAATATATACGCCTTACTTTAACTATACTAACTATTCTCTTATAATAAATAATCTATAAGTAGCTAAAAGTATTTATTAATAAATATTAGGAAAGACTCCTTTAGAGTCTACTACTAAAGGTAAAGCTTCCCTTATATTAGACTATTAGATATCGCTATTTTAATAGGCGTTTATAGTAGTAATAGGCTACTTTCTAGATAAAGATTAGGAGTACTAAGAGGTTCTCTTTAGTTTTAAACTACTCTCTAATATATATTTTAATTCGAATCTTAGTAAGATTATTATCTAGATATTATAAAAGTATAATATTCTTAATTAAGCATTTATAATCACTATTAATAATACTTTAAATAATATAATACTAGTTTAGGCAATAAACGACCTAGTAAGGACTATCTAACTAAATACTAGTTCTATAATTATTTATATATCTTATATTACTTATATTATCTAAATTAGTCTTATAGATTTATTTAGGAAGATAAAGATATCTCTAAGTAATAATACTACTAAATTAAACTAGTCTAATAATCGTATAAGGGTATTGTATATATATTAAAGAAAGTATAAGATTATAGATATACTTAATAAGGTAGGCTATATTCTAAATATTACTTCTATATATTAATATCTCCTTTAGATTTATAATCTTACTATTTATATTAATATAAGCCTATAGTAGTAGGATATATTTTATACTTTCTAGAATAAAGAGCCTAAACTTATCCTAATCTAAGATATTAGGATATAGTAGAATTTAACTTTCCTAATACTTTAGTAAGTAAAGAGACTATAACTAGTATTCGATACCTTCTATTTATAGTACGAGTAGCCTTACTTTATATTTGGTCTAAGAGAATAAAGGTGGATTAAATATCTACTCTTTATTCTTAAACTATTCTATAAGTTTATAAGTCTTATATCTAGGACTAAAGACTCTAGTATTTACCTTATCTTTAATATATATAACCGCTTTTTTAACTACCTTAAGAAGGTAATTACTACAGACACTAGTCAAAAGTATCTTCCCACTCCATTTTTCGGCTACCCCTATCAAATATATATATCTACTTTGTACAGCTCTGCACAACCATGTAATACGCTAATTAAGTTCAGTAAAATATATATTACTAATTGATAACCGCACAATTGATTTCTCGCTTAATATTTTGTATAATACCCCTTCGCCTTGCGTACCGCTGCCAAACGTCTCCCCATACTTAATATCAATCTATCAATCTTCACCTGCGGAATCGCCTCCTAGTCCTTGACTAGGCACTCTTTGAAATACTGCCAATCAGATAGGCTTCTTCCCATTTTAATAAGCTCTAGAAAGAGCCTAAAAAGCATCAATTTTAACCACCGCTATACCGGTTTAATTTGGTTTAAATTAGGTGAGTGTGGAGGCCAATCCTTAACGTGAATCCCGTGCGTTTCGAACCACTCCTATATCTCCTTTGCTATATAAATTCTTACGTTATCTTACTAAAAGATAGTATAGGGGGTATAAAAAGGGACTAGACCTTTTTCGAGGGCTAATATATATGACTTTATAGTATAACCTCTCCTAGAAGGTGAATCTTTATCCCGCTCTATAATCACTAACGGTGAACGACCTCTAACCTAGATTCCACCCTAAACTATTTACGAAATATCTTTCATATAGGCCTTAATATTTATTAGATCACGGCGGAAGCCCTCCGGCTAAAAATAGAAGCACTATTATAGTCTAACATTTAAGGTTCGTTACACCGAACACTCGTCTGAAAATATCCACGTTTAAAAGCTTTCACGCTACCATTTTTTAGTATATCGAAGACGTTTCTTAGCAAGGGCCCTTCTAATTAGTATCTTCCTTTTTATTAGATATTTTAAGAGGCCAAATCGCCTAAAGATTCGCCGTATAGTTGAGTTTGATAGGTGTTCGGGTACTATCGAACTTAGCTGTTTATAGGTCTAAAATAGGTGCCGGCGGGCCTAAAGATAGAGGTAATGGTAAGATCGACGGCTTAGGATTAGGGGACGGCCTTTTCGGGGGAGGGATTCGATAGATTAGTGCTCTTCGAAGCGTTTAAGTGTATTATAAATAGTCCTACGGCTATAACCAAAATCATTAGCTAGTTTTGACTACGAAATCCCATTCTTATAGCCAAATACAATAGCTGACCTTTGTACCGGGCTTAATTCAGCCAATTTCGTAGGTCTAGGGCCTAATTACATTTGAATTCGACGACTAGGGGAGGTGTAGGAAGAAAAATAAAATGGTGGGTGGTTGTTGGGGTGATAGTAGTGGGGCAAAGTGGGAAGATACTTTTAAACCCCTATGTATATTTAGATAGAAGAAGGTTCTTTAGAAATAGCTTATATAATCTACCTTTAAAAGCTATATTAGAAAAGCTTTCGAAATACTATAAAGATATAGATAGTATTAATAGATATCTTTATACTATTAGTATAATTTTATCTCTATCTTAAAAGCTCTAGTTCTTCTTATTAAAAGAAAAACTAAGAATTAGATAATCTTAATAAAGTTAGTTAGAAGGATATTTACTAAGGTAGTCTTAAGACTTAAGTTAAACGCTATAAGGAGCGGTTTAATAATAGGGAAAGTTAGTTATTACTAAGTAGTCTATTATCTAGGGTTAGAATATCTAAGCTTAAATCTATATTAGAATTAAATAACTCCTAATAGTCTATCGCTCTATAGGAGGATAAGCTAACTTAATACCTTAATTCTAATATGTCTAACTATCTATCTCTATCCTTTATATCTAACTAATATTAATATATATCTAGTACTATAGCGTTTATTACTAGTATTATACTTTCTAAAAAGAAAATTAATATAAATAGCCTATTCTTATAAGTATTACCTATAATATTATATCTATTCTAGCTACTAGTATAGATATAAAGCGACTATTTAACTCTATATATAATATTTATTATTATTAGCGAGGTTTACTAAAGCTAATAATAATCTAAGATATTATAATATTTATATATATAATAAGGTTTAGTCTATAGGAGAATTAGCGGCTAATTCTTTAGGAGTATCTATTATCCTAGGAAATTATAGCTTTAATAGAGGTAAGTAGTATAGTTACTACCTTATTTATACTAATTAGTAATACTAAAGAAGATATAGTTAAATAAACTTAGTTACTACCCGCTTTATAACTATCGCCTAATACTATCCTTAGGAGGAGATAAAGAACTAGCTTACTAAAATAAAGGCGATAAGATATAATCTAATCCTAAGAATAGTATAAATAAAGATAGTAAAATTCCTCTCCCTTAATCGTTTAGAAGAGTTCGGAAGGTTTTAAAAAGGCTTAATAGATATATAGTAGATAGAAACTAGGTTTAAAAATATATATTATAAGTTTTTATAATAACGTATTACTAAAAAAATATTCTTTAGGAAGTTCGGGTATATAATTAGGATACTTAAAAATATACGGTATATCTATATAAATTATATACATTACGATATTTGCCTATTTATCCTATTTAACGACCCTTAGGGTCACTCGCTAGTGACCCTCCGAGGGTATAACCTCTAGATAGACTACCCTTAGGGTCGTAAGGGTCACCCGCGGGTTACTACTAGGTCTAGTCTAAGTAGTATTATTTAAAAGGACTATCTTAAGATAATTTAAAAGCTAGTTAAGACTAAACTAGATAATATAAACAAGATAAGCAGTTTAGATAATATTTATATTATTAGGTAAAGCTTACTAGAGGGAATTAGCTAATATCTTATTATTAGATATATTATTGGTTATTAATCTAAATATCTAATCTTCTATCTTATATTTAAATAATATATTAAGAAGGATATTACTATGATTTAAGCTAGTATATAAACCGGAAAGTAGCTTAAAACTAAGAAGAACTTCTTAATAATCTAGTCTATATTAATAAAATAGCTAGTTATAGCTATAAATATCTATAAAAATAGAGAAGTCTAATAAGTAATATAATAGAAATCTTATAATTTAGTAGTAGTAGCTAAAGGATAGCCTATCAGCGGTCTATAACTAGACCTTATAGTCGCTAATAGATTATATTTATAGATAGGATTATTAGAGGGGAGGGTATAGAGCGAGCCTTATAGGTTAGACTATAAAAGTTTGGATACTTAATAAGATAGAAGGGAAGCCGGTTAAAGATAAGAAACTATAAGATCTCTTCCTCCTACTCTAGTTATAAGAAAGGAACACTAGTTAGTATTTATTACTATTTAGATTAAGATATATTAGTATAATAGGAATAAAGCGATTATTAAGAATATACTCCTTTTTTTAGAAAACCTATAATATCTATATCCTTCCGCCTAATAGACCTTTAATAGCTTATAGATTTTAGTTACTTTACTATAGTTAATATGTTATAATAGCCTATTTAATCTAGTCTAATGGAATAAGGGTGCTTAAGAATCTTCTTATAACGTTTATATATAATCTTTAGTACGCTATCTAACGTATTTTATATACGAGCTACGTATATAAGCGAGCTACGCACCCCACCTAAAACGCGTCTATAAATTAGCACTTAGTTAATTTAACCACCCACTATACTACTAATACGATCCCGAAGCTCTATAAATTTGATAGAGTAAGAGGGTAGGATCTTACTAGCTATCTAGGCTATTAAGAAAAAAGAAATTAGCGCTATTTATAAAGTAGCTCGCCGTTTTAACGTACCTAAGTCTACGCTCTAGATACGTCTTTATAGAACTATATACCGCGCGATTTCTCGCGCTAACTTATATAAATTAACTATAATTAAAGAGGAAACTCTTTAAAAATAGATTCTCTCTATAGATTCTTATAGAGTAGCCCTCTAGCCCTTTTCTATATAAGAAATAGCTAATCTTCTTCTTTAATATTATAGAACTACCCTAGTTACTTCGGTCGGCGAAAACTAGGTAACGAATTTTATTAAAAGGTACCCTCTCCTCTCCTCCTAATTTTCAAAACGGTATAACTATAAACGCGCGAAATATAAAGACCTAAAAATTATTAGGGAGTAGTTTAATCTAGTTTAAAAAACGATCCTTTAATTTAGAATCTACCCTAATAATATTTATAACTTTAATAAGATTAGTTTTACTATAGGATTAATAGTAATTATAAAGGTTATTATAAGGAGTAAATACTATAGCTAGAGAGTATTTTTATAATCTAAAAATTAAGAGTAGGTAATAGTAATTAAATATATAAATACTTCTAGCTAGATACTTCCTCTATATATAATTTTTAAAGGAAAGGTCTTCCTTAAATCCTAGTTTACTAGCCTTCCTAATAATTAGCGTTTTAAAGTGAGTCCTAATAGTTAGACTTCGGATAAAATTAGACTTCGCTAGCTTTAAAAAGCTCTTTATTCCTACTACTTCTTTATATATAAAGGGGGAGTATCGGCTTTTAATACTTAATAGCTATAGAAGTTATTTAACGCCGAAATTTAATAAAATCTATAAAAGAAATAAAGTTATACTAATCTATATACTAGTATATTTATCTTATCTTTTATAACCTCTTAATATCGGCTATTTATAGTCTTAAAACGGTCTTATAGTTAGATAGTTAAAACGAAGATATAGAATAGGATTAACTATATTAATAAACTTAACTTTCTTAATATATACCCCCTTATATAAGTTAAAGCTTTTAAATCGGAGATAATTTAAAGTAGCTTCCGATCTACCGGTTTAGTACTATTTATACTAGATTAAGTGATTTTAAAGCTTAATATTCGACTTTAAATACCTACCCCCCTACTTAGCCGGGGTAGTAAATTAAGTTAAATTTTTATATTAAGAACGCTAGCTATAGAGAAAGAACTAATTAAAGCTTTACTTTATATAAGATCTCGAAGTCTATCTAGCCTATTAGATCGTATATTAAACTAGCTTATAAAAGGCTTCTATATAAATAGCCTTATTATTCTTATTGCTAGTCCTTATATATATAATCAGATACTAGGTATCTCTTATCTCTAACTAATATATATTAATTTCCTCTCGAAGATCGTTTAATATACGCCTTTATAGGGGCTTAAAGGGGTTCTAGTTTAGATAATAATAGATAGTGGGCTAGGCGCGGCACTTAATATTATAGGTAATATACTAGATATAGTGTATTATATTAGTAACTAAAAATATCTAGTTAAAAGGATAATTAATAAATTATATACTATTTTAGTAAGAGAGTAAGATTTATCGATTAGAAGTATCTTTAAAAATAGAGGCTATTTTTAATATACTTACCTTCTTAATTATATTCTAAAAAGCTTACTCTTTATCTATTAAGATCGTTTATAAGCCAAATAGAGCTAAATTTATTAGCGATAGCGAGGTAATTAGGTAAGAAGCACTCTAGATATATGCTCTCGAGTTTAGTCTATAGTATACCCTATAATGATTTAAGGACTATTCTATAATAATTAAGGACTATTCCTAGCGTCTATATTAATCTTAGTACTAAATTTATAAAGGCCTTAGTAGGAAGTGCTAGGATAAAATTAGTTATCTATCGAAAGGGGGGTAGAATATAAGTATTAGTACTAATTACTATGTATATAATATATAGATAGGTAAGAGGCCTATAGTATAATAGCTCCTTTTTATTATTAAGAAAGGCCTGTATAACGTAAAAGGTCTTACTAACTAAAGACGATCCTATAATATTAAGAAGCGGTATCTTCTACTTATTAATTTTATACGTATAGTCTATCTATAATATATATAGATAGGCCTGTAGTAATTTAATACTAGTTTTATATATTAAGAAAAGGTAACTAAGAGGGTTATCGTTTATATTAACCTTATACTAAATAATCTAGAAACTATCTTTCGGTATATATATAAGAAGGGCCTAAACTAGCGTACGGCTATTTATTATAGATATACTAATCTCTAATTATATATAAAGACCTATAACTACTAATAGGCTACTAAGAGCTAACCGATCAAACTATTAGTAGATCACGTGTGGTATCTTATACTCTAGTATCCCTAGGTATTAAGGAAAAGATAAATAATAATTATACTTAGTAAGTAAGAGTATAATCCGCCCTAACTAATATCTACTATTAGAGGTTTTCCTATATATATATAATTATCTATACCGGATAATATCTATACTAGTAAACTATTTTTTTAAGGATTATAGGATATATAAGTAGGGAAGCTACTCCTAGAGATACTTATAAGCTTACCCTAGGGGTAGCTTAGAGAGTCGACCTAAAGAGTAGCTATAAAGGATATATAAGGATATTTATTTATATATTTAGTTTAGTTCTTTCTCTTTAGTTATATATTATTACTTATATATATCTTTAGAACTTTAGTAACTCTTTACTTAATTATAACTTAATAATACCTATAAGTAAACTAATACTCCGGTATAAATCTACTCGGCGCTCTATCTAGTATTATTCCTCTATACTCTAAGAGGACCTATCTTATACTAAGGCCTATTAAATAATAGTATAGTTAAGAGAATAGATTATTAATATTAAAAGACCTAAGAAGTATAAGGTAAGTATAACCGAACCCTTCTAACCTAACTATAACTAGTGAGTAATATATAATATATTAAAAACCATCTTAAATTAAGTTTCGAGTTATAAATAAATAATACAGATACCAGTCAAATGTAGTTACCCACCCCACCCCACTATATTGGCCCAACAACCAATTCACGTTTTTCTTTTTCCTCCTACACCTCCCACATTGCTCCAATTTCAATGAAAATAGGACCGAAAATTAGCAAAAAGGCACAACTTTCTACTATACAAAGGTCAGCTATTATATATGCTTATAGTAATGGTGCAACGTAGGTTCAATTAGCTAATGATTTTGGCTATACGTGTAAGACAATCTTCAATACGCTTAAGCGCTATTCAGAAGGCGAAAAGCTTGAAAATCGCGAAAAAAGCGGCCGTCCCTCACTTATTAGTGAGCGCGCTTACTATTATCTCTATTTATAGGCACGTCGGCATCCGTTTTAGACCTATAAATAGCTAAGTGCTACTATAGCTTAGTATCCGTCACCCTCCACTATACGTCGAATTTTAAAGCGATTCGGACTCGGAAAACGGCGATCTAGATAGAAGATTCTAATTAAGCCTCCTCTTACTAAGAAATGGCTAAGATTCGTAAGAAAATAGCGGCGGGAAAGCTTCTAATCGTAGATCTTTTCAGACGAGTGTTTAGTGTAACGAACCTCGAACTTTAGACTATAATAGTGCTTCCGTACGACCTCGGAGGGCCTTCGAAAAGATCTTATAAATATAAAGGTTCACGTTAAAGATATTTTATAAATGGTTTAGGCTAGAATCTGGCTTAGAGGTTGAATAGAATTAATAATTATAGAATAGGACGAAGACTCGCCTTTAGGGAGGGGTTATACTATAAAATCGTATATCGAAACGCTCGAAAAAGGTCTACTACCATTCTATATACCTAGGATAGTATTTTAATAAGATAACGCGAAGATTTATCTAGCGAAGGACACGAAAGAGTGGTTTAAAACTCACAGAGTATATATCGAAGACTAGCCCGCACACTCACCCGATTTAAACCCCATTAAACCGGTCTAGCGCTAGTTAAAACAAAAACTCTTTAAGCTCTTTCTAGAGCTTATTAACTAGGGAAGATCGAAGGCAGACTAGCTTAATTTTAAAAAATGCCTAGTGGTTATATAGAACGCATTACCTCAGTCGAAGATAGATGCGCTGATATTAAGTATAGGTAGACGTTTGAGGGTAGTACGGAAGGCCAGGGGTTATTATACAAAATATTAAGCGAAATTTTTATTATGCTATTATTAAGCAAGCTTCAAATTTAATTATAATATTATAGACCATATAATGGTGGTGCTATATACTGTGAAAGTGATATATATATTTTGCATGGGGACTCGAAAAAAGTGGAGTGGGTAACAACATATGGTAGGTGATGTATATCTTAACTCGGTACTAGAAAGAAGTTAGTAGCTAAAGCTACTAACCCTAATTCCGATAATAAGAGAGAGAATCGAATCGATATACTAAAGGAGTAAGTAAAGGCCTTAATAAGTAAGCTTTAGAAGTAGGAGAAGTATAATATCTAGATCGAGGACTATTTAGTATAGATATATATTTAGGTTACCGCTTTAGTACTAGCTAGTACTATTTATTTAAAGGCTGATATTATATAAGGCTAAGTACTTTAAAGAAAATCGAACTAAGCTCCGAGGATTCCTTACTTAGATAGATATATATAGATATAAATAAAGTTAAACTTATATCCGAGGTAAGTAGGGTGTTTTATATTAACCTACCTATACGGATAAGTATAGAATTAGCTTAAACTATATTCGGGACTATTATAAGAAAGCACCCGGAGAATAGTCTATAACTACTATAGATATATTCGGTAGCTATAATAGTTTCCCATAGTACCTTAAATAAACGTTTAGAGTTATCGATATAACTAGAATAGTTAAATATAAGCTATAAAAAATTAAACAGTAAACTAGCGTATCGGTTTATAATCTAAGTTCTAATAAATTATATCCTATCTAGATTATTATATTTAATAAATATATAAATAAATAAATATATAAATAAATAAATAAATAAATAACTATATAGTGTATTAAGTTTAATACTCCTACTATTATAATCCTATTATAAAATAATGATTTAATAAATATAACTATATAATGCATTTTAAATTTAATATTATAACGACAAGATATTTAATTAGATCTATCTAGATCTATTTTTAAAAGTGATAGATAAGACTATAACTACCGAGATAAGAAAATTTTATAACTAGGTAAATCAACTATATATATTTGTAATTCGGTTTTTTGCTTCTATTTTCGCGGCCGCCTATTAGCTGTTAGGCCTACTACTAACCGGCCCTTACATTTTTTACCAAAATTACAGACCCTCGCATAGCGAGGGTCCGCCATCCATACCGTACATCCCATCCAAACCGTAGATTTTTTCTAAATCCCACCTTTTCACTTTGATCCTAAACCACCCCACCAACCATGCCTAAAAATAATAAAGATATAGAGAATCAGCTTCTTAAAGCTCTCGAATCTCTCGCTGAGCAATCTAAACCTAATATCGCGAAGACTGCGCGAGAATTCGCGGTTCCTGTAAACCGACTACGCCACCGATGGAAAGGGGGAAAATCGCTTTTTCAACGACAACCTAATGGTAGGAAGCTCAATCCTGTATAAGAGAAGGCTTTATGTGAATATATTGATTACTTTGACGCGGTCGGAGCGTCGATAAATCGTCGCCAAATTGCTATTGCCGCCAATTCAATTCTTGAAGAAGCCCACTATGACGAAACTAAACCACCCCCACAAATTGGCGACCACTGGATAAAACGTTTCCTGGATCGGTATCCTGAATATCATGTACGACGCCGGCGAGCTCTTGACGTTGAGAGAGCTTCTGCACTTGACAAAACTGTGGTGGAAAGGTGGTTTTAAGACTATCAACGTGTGGTGACTGAGCATGGTATATGCCAACAAGACATCTACAATTTTGACGAAACTGGCTTTCAAATTGGCGTCGGACGCGATCAATTTATCATTACTAGGCATCTAAAAAAGAAGTTATTTAATGGATCTGTCACTAATCGTGAATCTGTCACGGTTTTAGAGGCTGTTTCGGCAGATGGTTTTACCTGCCCACCGCTTATAATTCTAAGTGCTAAGCAGGCATTACTACGCTGGTTTGACGCTATCGAAGGTGACGAGCATATATCTGTAACTGATACTAGGTATATCAATGATACTCTCGCATATTAGTGGATTCAGCTCTTCCACAAATGGACAATTGGTCGTACAATTGGTGGAAAAAGGCTTGTTTTATATGACCGTTTTGGATCACATTTGACGCGTCAATTCGTTGAATTTTGTGAGAAGAATAATATCATTTTATTCTTCTTACTCTCCCATACCAGCCATATACTACAGCCTCTTGATGTCGGGGTGTTTAGCGTGTATAAGCACTGGCATAGTGAGGCTGTTGAAGCGGCTACTATGACTGGATGCCGCAAATTCTCGAAGGATGAATTCCTATACTCAATTGGCGAAATCAGACGAAAAACCTTCCAGCCGCATACAATTAAGCTTGGATTCAAATTAACTGGCCTCTGGCCTATTAATTCCAAGCTTATTACTGATGAATTGGAGTCGTACGATCCATATCATGACAATTTACCGCGGCTAGATACTCCGTCAACTAGCTCTTAAAACACCGAATTCAGCACTCCAAAAATAGCTGAGAGAATTCGAAGAATCAGCTATCGTCTCAATCAATACGATCCTACCACTCAGCGTTTCAAAGATGGGCTAGCAAAGCTTGCAAAGGGTGCTGAAGCGCAGGCTATGTTAGCTCTCTAGCTACAGCGGGAATTCGATTCAACACAAGCTGTTATGGGTGCTCGCCACGCCCGGTATGATGCTTCTCGACGCTATACTCAGATAACTGGCATTATCAGTTCATCCCAAGTCAAAGAAATGAAGCGAAAAGAATATAAATTGACTGAGAAAGCCGATCAAGAAAAAACGAAGCGGAAGTGGAAGAAGGTGTTGGTCGAAATTAGGAAGCATGGACGAGCGAAAAAACGCAGGGGAAATTGACCTAATTTTGTATACTAGTAGCAATTTGGTTAATTGATTTATTTACAATTTTAAATTAATTAATTTACTACGTGGTGGTATACTAAATGGTAGTCAAAGTAAAATGTATAAAAAATCTACGGTTTGGATGGGATGTACGGTATGGATGGCGGACCCTCGCTATGCGAGGGTCTGTAATTTTGGTAAAAAATGTAAGGGCCGGTTACTTTGTTTCCGCCTTATTAAAAACTGCCCTAGGAAGTTATCGCGCTATACCGCTTCGATCTATTCTTATAGACGTAGGGGAGGGCCTAGTTTTATTAGGTATGAATTATAGAATTCCTATAATTTCTATAGTATATACTTAAAATTACTAGTAGTGTACTATTATAAGTCTATATTATAATCTAGCTATTATACTCGGTATTATAGCTTCTAGTAGTAAGTCTTTAAATTAAGTATTTTTTTAACTTCCTACTTATCCTTTTTATTAACTTCTATCGGTAGGGGAGGATTAGGATATTATCCTTTTAGTAATTTAATTATTATAGCCTTCTATAGTTTACTTAAGTTAAAGATAGGGTATATTTAAATTAAATTAGGTAAATCGAGCTTATATAAGTTCCTAACTTTCTTAATAATCTTATATAGGCTACTAGCTAAATAAGCTAGCTTCTAGCTTAGCTAGATAAGTTACTAGTCTTTTATTATAATAAAAATATAATTATTTATACTAAAATTTTCTTTCTATTAATACTTATTTATCTACTAAATCTATAACTATTAGGATTTAATAATTTACTCTTTAGTTTCTTTCTAGATATCTTATAACTAAGATAGTATACTTATTATATCCTACTTATTATTAAAGTATTCTAATCCTTTTAGTTAAATAATATAGCTAATTTATATCTATACTTAATAAAGAAAGGGGATTATTTTATTATATCTTAAAGGAGGATTAAAGCTATAAAGTTAACTATTAATAAGATCTCTAACTAATTATTTTAATTATATTTAATATATAAATATAGTCTTTAAGCTATATATTAGTTTATAATCTTACTTTAACTATTAATTAGGGGATAATAGGCTATTAATAATTTTCTCCTAATCCTAAAAATATAATAGAACTTAGTCTAGTCTAGAATTCTAAGATAAACTAACCTCCTCTATCTAATATAATTATTTCTAGAATACCTATAACTCGAATAATATTATTAATAAAAAGTCGAGCTATCTTCTTTATATCTATATCCTTATAATAAAAGATAGATACGAGTCTTTTATTTAGATAGTTAACTACTATAAAAACTATATTATATTTATAATAATCTTTTAGGAATAAACGAAAATCTATTAATATATATTACTATAGGTAATTTAGGGCTAGAAGAGGATAGAGAAGTCTAGAGGTCTTATCTCTTTATATTTTCTATCTCCTATTATTAGCTTTGATAATTTATTAGAACTTATTAAGTTCGATACTTTAGCAGATTACTTCTTTTACTTATTTAATAATTTCTTATATTCATAGATCTTCTAGATTAATAAGAACTAGATTAACTAGATAGATATTTTCTTTAAGATAATCTTTAAATAATACAGTAAACTATTGGCTATTATTAGTATAAGGTAAATCCTTATATAAAAGTATATCTATAATAATATTATTCTTTGTAAGGCAACATTTAATTAAAAAATAGAATTATAAGAGGAATTTACTCTATCTTACTTATTATTAATTTATCTATTAAGTTATTATAAAGTATTTAAGAGACTAATAATTAGTAAGGATTTCGAAACGATCCTTCTATAAAAGTCTTTTAAGTTCTAATTACTATTCTTATAAAGCGCGGATAAGTATTAGAAGCTTCTTATCCTATACTTTATAATTTAATTTAGCCGGTTATATTATTTTAAGTAAAAGACTATTAGATATTAAAAGTCGCTTTCTTTATAGTGCTAAAATAGGACTATATCTAAAATACCGTTTAAAGTATCTATTTTAACTCTTATATATCGAATCGGGTTATAATATTAAAGGACTAATATATTAACTAATTTCTTTTTTAGAAGTAGGAACGCGTCTTTATAATTAGTAGACTATTTAAATAGAATATCGTATCTAATTAACTAGTATAAAGGCTTTAAGATAGTACTATATCTTTAGATAAAGTAATAATAGAAATTATAAGGATAGTAGTCTTTCTTTATAATTATATTTAACCTTTTAAAGTCTATATAGAAATAAAGTCCTCTATCTAGTTTCTTAGCTATTAAGATCGGCGATACATAAGAAGCTAAACTAAAGATAATAAAGCCTTCTTTAAAATTATCGAGTATATATTTTTTTACTACCTTTAGCTTATTAAGAGAGAGTTTATAAAGAGGATAATGTTTAAATATAGCTTCTACTTTAAGAATAATAATATAATCTACTTTAGATTTATAGGGTAGTAGTTTATTAGATTTCTTCTTTAAAAAGACTTTAGCTAAATTATAATACTCTTTTAGAAGAGTCTATAGGATTTCTTTAATTTTAGGATCCTTAATTAGAGTACTTTTTATATTAATACTATAGTTAATCTTATAAAGTAAAGTAGTAAAGATTTCGACTTCTTTATCTATCTTTCCTTTTTCTTAAAGATAGTTAAACCCTATATATCTAATAGCACTTATATTAATTAGAGGAAGCTCTTTATTTAACTCCCTATCTCTAGAAGTTATTACCTTAATTTTATCGTTTAAATTTCGAATTATTTTCTTTTATTCCTCTATTTACTAATATTTATACTAATATTCTTTAATATATTAAAATTCGCTCTTTTTAACCCTTTTTTAATCTTCCTATTTAATAAGACGATCTTATCGATCTATATCTATTTAGTAAAAGCTATTATATTTAGGCTTCTAAAGTATAATAGTTAGTATTAGAACTACTAACTTACTAGCTATATTATCGAAAAGAGTCTTTTTATCTAGTTAAATTATTTAATACTAATAGTAATTAAATAGGATATTATACTCTATAAACTATTTTCGACTAAAGATTATATTATATTTTCTTAAGTCTATAAGAAGTATAGGAACTTATTATTATATTTATCTATTTATATAAATAGTAAGAAATATAATATAGATAATTAGTTCGCTAGAGGTTCTATTAAAGCCCTAGATTAAATATTCTTAATTAAATTATTTTATTTAGATTCTAAATCGCTTTCTAAATAGTAGAATTATTACTAAATTTATAAAAATATAACTATCTATTCTAGTATTACTAAGTGCGAAAATAGAAAAGGAACGTTTATTATATATTAATTAAGTATTAAATACTAAACTATCTCTAGGACCTTTAATTAATTTTTATAAATCTAATAAGTAAAGTAATACTTTATAACTATCTAGATAGGAGACTTCGCCTAAATACTAGCTTTTCTCTAATCGTCTTTAAGTTCTTAAATTTCGATAATATAAAGAGTTAGAGTAATAGCTATAATTAAGATATTCGACTTCTTCTTTAGATATTTATAAATTATATATCCTTATTCCTAATAGTTAAAGTATCGACCCTCCTTTATAAGAGTCTCTTATTTAGTAGCGGATAAACTAGTAATAGGTAATAATCTATATTTACTTTAAGCTTCTATTAGATAATAGTTTCCTATATTTTAAAATAAATTTCTTTACTATCGCTAAATATTAGAGCGTTAGGTATCTTAGTAGATTTATAAATAGTAATAGCCTTTATAATCGGTATATTAAAGCTATTCTAGTTTAAGTTCTACTATAGGCTTAAAAGTTAGAATATAAAACGATCTCTCTTATAAGCTATATAATTATAGTAAGTAACTACTTCCTATCTCTTTTAAGTAAGTTAAGTAATTAGGATTTCGGTTTTAACTTTATTAGCTTAAAGGATAGTTACTTTATCTTTAAGATCTCGATTTCTTTCTTTTAGCTTACTATACTCGCGAGTAAGTTTATAAAATCGCTCTTTAGTCGGAGTCTTATATAGTAGTTTATATATAGAAGAACCTTCTCTAGTATTATTATCTTTATTAAATTTACTAGTATTAACTAGTCTTAGGGTTTCGGGATCTTAAAAAACTATTTCCTACTTAATACTATCTTCTTTATCTAGTATAGTAATACTAGGTTACTTACTATAGTTTATAGATATGTTTCGTTTCGGTCCGACTATTTTAATTAGTTCGGGATCGAATTAAGGCTTAGCTATATAATACTAAAGAACGAAAGTGGAGATAAAGTAGAACTAAGATCAATTATAATAATAGTCTATATAGTCATACTACTTATTTAGAAATAAATGTGGTACTTAGTATTATATTACTAGCTAGTTCTTTAAATAAAAAGAGTGTATTTAACGAAAATACTATAGAGAGTAAACGAAAAGGAAGAAGAGGATTAGCGGGTATAAGGTCCTTTATAGGGCCTTAGTGCAAACTATATAAACACTATCCTCTAAGTCTCTTAACCCGATAGGCGGTTAGTAGCGGCAGGACTATAGTTATCAACTTTAGATTATAACAATTTCCACTCTACTAACTTTTATATATTTCCGATCGTAGATAGTTATATTATAGTAACTCTATACTTTTTCTGCCGGCCGTATACCTACCGCGTCAACCTATATATATAGAGTAGAGCGCTAGCGGTGCTCTATAGGAGCGTAAGGTAGCGGCCTCCTCGCCTTTTTATTTTATTTAATATTTAGTCTTATTCTAATAAACTAGCGAACTCTCTAATACTTTTTTTTTAGTAGAGGGAGACCGGCCTATAGGGCTGGCCCGAGCTTCTTATATCTAATATATATTAAATATACTTTAATTAAGAAATATAACCCTTTATCTCTTTACTTTCTTACTTTTTATCTTTTAGTTCTTCCTTCCTACTAGTTAACCCCTATAACCTCTTATAGGTTATAAGGCCGGTTTATTTTCACCTATACTAGTATTACTTTATTAGTCTAGTAATTTCTTTTTTTTCGTTATTTCTATATATAGAAAGATTCTTTTTCTTTCTATATAAATCCTTTTCTATAATAATTAATCTTTTTTAAACCGCCGAAATACGACTATATATATATCCTAATAGTAAGGTATATAGTATTATAGCCTCTCTTAAAAAAGTCTAAATTCTAAAGTTATATAGCTTAGAAAATTACTCTATCTAGTATATTAGAGTAAAAGCTATTTTAAGTAAGGGAGATTTAGTAGGAGCCATCCGCTAAGCACCTACTATAGGTAATAAGAATAATAGAGCCCTCTCTATTATTTAAATTACTCTATAATAACGGCCCGCTACTATATATTAAATATATAATAGATATAAAAGAGGTATAGGATAAACTCTAAGATATTTATAATCCTAAGGGATTTACTACTAAGCTTTTAACCTTTAAAGAATTCTTTAATACTATACTAGATAATTTTTATTACTAACTAGTTCTTTTAGTAAAAGAGTGTATTTTAACTAGAATACTAAGTATAGGGAGTAGAAGAGAAAGAAGGAAAGGATTAGTTAGAGTAAGGTCCTTTATAGGGCCTTAATATAAACTATATAAATATAAGTTAAAGGATTTCCTCTAACTTCCCTAACTCGGTAAGCGGTTAGTAATAGTAGAACTAAAGTTATTATATCTAGATCGTGATATAACCCCTAACTAGAAACGTATTTAGTCCCTAAATACCGGGTTATTATTATTAATATAATTATCTAGGAAGTTATCGTACTATATCGCTTTAATATATTTCTATAGATATAAGGGAGGGCCCGGTTTTATTAGATATTAATTATAGAATTCCCTATAAATTCTATAATATATACTTAAAATTACTAATAGGGTACTATTATAAGCCTATATTATAATCTAGCTACTATATTTAATATTATATCTTCTAATACTAAGTTCTTATATTAAGTATTTTTTCGACTTCCTACTTATTTTCTTTATTAATTTCTATTATTAAGAGAGGATTATAATATTATCACTTTAGCGGTTTAGTTATTATAGCTTTTTATAGTTTATTTAAATAGAAGATAGGGTATATTTAAATTAAATCTAATAAGTTAAGCTTATATAAGTTTCTAACTTTCTCGATAATCTTATATAGACTATTAGCTAAATAAGCTAGCTTCTAGTTTAGCTAGATAAGATACTAGTCTTATATTATAATAAGAATATAATTATCTATACTAAAATCTTCTTCCTATTAATATTCATACGCCTACCGAATCTATAATTACTATGATTTAGTAATTTACTTTTTAGTTTCCATCTAGATATCTTATACTTAAGATAGTATACTTACTATATCCTACTTATTCTATATTAAGATATTTATTCTAATCCTTTTACTTAAATAATATAGTCGGCTTATATCCTCGCTTAATAAAGAAAGGCGATTATTTTATTATATCTTAAAAGAGAATTAAAGCTATAAAGTTAATAATTAGTAGGATCTCTAACTAGGTATCCTAACTCTATTTAATATATAGATATAGTCTTTAGACTATATACTAATTTATAATTTTATTTTAACTATCTTTAGGGGATAATAGGCTATTAATAATTTTATTTTAATCCTAAAGATATAATATAATTTAGCCTAGAATTTAGAGATAAACTAATCTCCTCTATCTAATATAATAACTTTTAGAATACCTATAACTCGAATAATATTATCGATAAAAAGTCGAGCTATCTTCTTAGTATCTATATCCTTATAATAAGGGATAGATACTAGTCTTTTACTTAGATAGTTAACTACTATAAAATCTATATTATACCTATAACAATCTTTTAGGAATAAACGAAAATCTATTAATATATATTACTATAGTCTCTTTAGGATTAGGAGAGGATAGAGTAGTCTAGAGGTCTTATCTCTCTATATTTTTATTTATTTATAGAGTAAATAGTTATTAATATAATATTTTATATTAGTACCCTAACCTAGCTAATAGTATCGGCTAGAGATTAACTTTTTTAACATCTTAATTTTAGGATAGGCTAGTAATAGCTAATAATATATATTATTTAGTAGTCTTATATATAAATCTTTTAGATTAATAGGAACTAGATAAATTAGATAGATACTTTCTTTAAGATAGTCTTTAGATAATATAATAAACTATCGGCTATTATTAGTATAAGGTATATCCTTCTATAAAAGTATATCTATAATCTTCTTTTTAAGGCGATATTTAATTAAGAAATAAAATTATAAGAGGAATTTACTCTATCATATCTATTATTAGTTTATCTATCGAGGTATTATAGAGTATTTAAAAGATTAATGATTAATAAGGATTTTAAAGCGATCCTTCTATAAAGTCCTTTAAGTTCTAATCGCTATTCCTATAAAGTGCGGATAATTACTAGAAGCTCTTTATCCTATACTTTATAATTTACTTTAGCTAGTTATATTAATTTTAAGTAAAGGCTATAGGATACTAGAAATCCTCTTCCTTTATAGTATTAAGAAAGGACTATATTAAAAACGCTATTTAAAGTATCTATTTTAACTCTAATACGTTAGGTAGGGTTATAATATCGAAGGATTAGTATACTAACTAGCTTATCTTTAAAAAATAGAAACGCCTCTTTATAACTAGTAGACTATTTAAATAGGATATCTTATCTTATTAATTAATATAAAAATTTGAAAATAGTGCTATATTTTTAGATAAATCGATAATAGAAGTTATAGAATCTTAGGAATAACTATACTCCCTTATAATATTTAGTATTCTCTATAATTAAATTACTTTAATCTTTTTAGGATTAATTATAATACTATCCGTATTTATAATAAATATTCAGAACTTAGTCTTACTAAGAATTTATATTTTAATAATACGATTTAAAGACCTACTTCTTTTAAATATTAGAATATTTCTTTAACTTAATAATAATAATCTTCTATATTCTTATTATAAATTAAGATATTATCTATAAAAACGACTTTATATTTATTTATATATTCTTAGGGAATATTATTTATAAATCTTTAGAACGTTACTAGACTATATATTAATCTAAATAGTATAACTTTATACTTAAAAGACCTATATTTTATATAAAAGGTAATAAATCCTTTAGTCTTTAGAGTTAAATAAATCTAGTAGAACCTTACTAAATATTAAGTTTTATAATAATCTTAACTTTACTACTTTACTATAGTACCTTATTAATTAAAGGTAAGGGATAATAATCTTTCTTTATAATTATATTCAATCTTCTAAAGTCTATATAAAAATAGAGTCCTCTACCTAGTTTTTTAGCTATTAAAAGTAGCGATATATAGGAAGCTAAGCTAGAGATAATTAAGCCATTTTTTAAATTATTAAGAATATATTTTTTTACTATCTTTAACTTATTAAAAGAGAGTTTATAAAGAGGGTGATATCTAGATATAGCTTTTACTTTAAAGATAATATTATAATTTATCTTAGATTTATAGAGTAATAGCTTATCGGATTTCTTTTTTAAGGAGACTTTAGCTAAATTATAATACTTCTTTAGAAGAGTCTATAGGGTTTTTTTAATCTCTAGATCTTTAATTAGAGTACTCTTTATATTAATAATATAATTAATTTTATAGAGTAAAGAAGTAAAGATCTTAACTTCTTTATTTATCGTTCCTTTTTCTTAGAGATAATTAAATCTTATATATTTAATAACGCTTATATTAATTAGAGGAAGCTTTTTACTTAACTCTCTATTTTTAAAAGTTCTTACCTTAATTTTTAGATATATTATTTAAATTTTAAACTATTTTCTTTTACTCTTCTATTTATAAGTATCTATACTAGCGCTCTTTAATATATTAAAATTCGTTCTTTTTAGCTTTTTTCATACCTTCTTATTTAAATAGATACTCTTATTAATCTATATCTATTTAATAAAAGCTATTATATTTAAGCTTTTAAAAGATAGTAGTTAGTATTAGAACTATTAGTTTACTTACTATATTATTAAAAAGAGTTTCTTTATCTAGCTAGATTATTCGATATTAATAGTAGTTAAGTAGAATATTATACTCTATAAATTATTTTCGACTAAGGATTATATTATATCTTCTTAAGTCTATAAGGAGTATAAGAATCCATTATTATATTCGTCCATTTATATAAATAATAAGAAATATAATATAGATTATTAATTTATTAAAAGTTCTATTAAAACCCTAGACTAGATATTCCTAAGTTATTCTATTTTAATTCTAAATTAGATTTTAATAATGATATTAAATTTATAAAAAAATAACTATCTACTGTAATATTACTAAATACTAAAATAGAATAGGAATATCTATTATATATTAGTTAAATATTAAAAAGACACTAAACTATCTTAAGGACCTCCGATTTATTTTTATAAATCTAGCGAGTAAAATAATACGTTATAATTATTTAGATAGGAGACTTTATCTAAATACTAGCTTTTCTCTAGTTATTTTTTAAGTTCTTAAATTTGAATAATATAAAGAGTTAGAATAATAGCTAGGATTAAGATATTTAACTTTTTCTTTAGATATTTATAAGTTATATATCCTTACTTTTTATAGTTAAAATATCGATCTTTTTTTATAAGAGTCTCTTATTTAATAGCGGATAAACTAATAGACATAGCACTTCTTTTATACTTTATATAAGAGATATATTAACTAATAGTTATTCTAGTACTATTACTACTTCTAGCTAAAATAGTAGAATAGGAGTAAAAGGTATTCTTTAACTCTTATTATAGATTAATTTTATATAATATATTTTAATAGTCTTAAAGGTTTCGAAAGAAACGGAATCCTAATTAATAGCCTATATTATTTAGCTTTAAAGTAGATATAGAAGTTTTAAATATAGATCATACTTTTAGTTTTCTTTAATAATAATAGGTTCTTTAGTAAGCTATATAAATTTAGTAAGGAAATTAGTAAAGCTATCCTTCGGCTTTATCTTTAGTTTATAATATATACTATAGGCTTTAATATAATTTTCGGATTTATAAAGATAGTTTTTAAATAAGCGATTATATTATTAGTATTAGTATATAGGGTACTTTACTTAGTATTTAAACGAGGTACTATATATAATTAAGGTTTTCCTTTATAACGACTTTATATATAAATATTATAATAAACTAGTAGTAGGTAATAGTCCATATTTATTTTAAGCTTCTATTAGACGATAGTTTCCTAGATTTTAAATAAACTTCTTTATTATCGCTAAATATCGGAGTATTAAATATTTTAGTTAATTTATAGATAATAATAGCCTTTATAATTAGTACGCTAGAGCTAGTCTAGTCTATATTCTATTATAGACTTAAAAGTTAGAATATAAAATACTATTTTTTACAAGCTATATAATTATACTAACTACTTCTTCTCTCTTTTAAATAAGTTATATAATTAAAATTTCGGTTTAATTTTATTAGCTTAAAGGATAGTTACTTTATCTTTAAGATTTTAGTTTCTTTCTTTTAGTTTACTATATTTATAAATAAGTTTATAGAATCGCTCTTTAGTTAGAGTGTTATATAGTTATTCGCGTATAGAAGAATCTTCTCTAATATTATTATCTTTCTTTTAAGTTTACTAGTTTTAACTAGTGTGAAAAGGTTTTAAGATTATAAGTAATTACTTCCTACTTAATACTATCTTCTTTATTTAGTATAGTAACGATAGATTACTTACTATAGTTTATAGGTAGGTTTCGTTTCGGTCCGACTATTTTAATTAGCAGAAGAATATCTTAATAAGGTTAAAATCTTAGTAGATAATCTTATAAGTAAAGAAATTATACTACTAAAGTAATTAGTGATTCTATAGGTTTTAAATAGTCTTAGTAAGGACTATAAAATATTAATATAATTAATTATTTAATCCTTATAAAAAATATCTAAATTTATATACTATCGAAATGCTTTTTTTAAGCCTAATTACTAAATTAAGAGAATTAAATAAATAAATAATAAGCATATATTTATATAAAAAACTAAAGCTAAGACTTTATAGAAGAAAAAGACTATATAATAGCCCCTATTATAAGTATTATAAGTCAACTATATATATAACTAATATAGTTTTATTTTTATTTATAAATAAAGCTCCTTAAAGCTAGTATCCTCGATATTAAAATAATATAAATAATATAACTAATACTATATAAAAAACTATAAGGTAAAAAAACCTGAAAACCCCGAAAATACTCTTATTTCTATAGTTAATTAACTAAATTAACAAATACTATAGAAATTAAGGAAGATCAATCGTTACGAAATTCTTTAACTATGTCTAGATAACCTATTAATGTATAATAATAAATTAAAAACTTAATATAAACTAGATTATCTAAAAATAAGAAAGGATATTGCTTATAAGCTAGGTTTATTATTTAATTTTAGTATTAATACTACTCCTATAATTTATATAATTTATAATCTAAACTATTTCTACTAATATAAAACAATAAATATAAAAGTTAAATATAGATAAGCTAATACTTTAAATATAAAATATAAAGGAAATATAATAATAAAAGTAAATATAGGACTTAAATATTTATTAGATATAGTATATTCTAGAAATAGGAATAAAGTTATTAAGTATAAATAAATTAAATAATATAAAGGCGATTTTTATAAAAGAAAAGGCTATATTATATAAAGAAGATAAATTAATATCTATTAGAAAAAGGATTGAAAATCTATAACTTACTAAAGATATATCCTATAAACTAAAATTGGACAGATTAATCTTAATAAGTAATAGAATTAAGAATTCTCTTATAGAATAATAGTTTAAAAGACTAGGATATATTTCGTTTAATCCTTATAGATGTTTATAAAAATTTTAAATATCTATATTATAAAAATAAGTTATTTAGAATAAGTTAGTAAATATATTTTATATTTACTATCTAGAAATAATAGATATATAAATAAGAAAAGTAATAACCTAATTAAATACCATTTAATTAAAAGAATATATAGTAATCTAGGTAGCCCGCTACCTACTATATATAACAAAAAGACATACTATATAATATTTATAGATTAAAAATAAAGTATATAATACTTTTAAAAAATCAAAGAATTAGATTAAAAATAATAAGAGGGATAAATAAAAGAATTCTTCATAGATAATAGAAAAGAATACGTTAATAAGAAGTTTAAAATAGCTTTAATAAAATACAGTATAATATATAAATTAACGCCTACTTAAATAAAAGAACAAGTGGTTTAATTGAAAGAATTAATCTAACCCATTTAAATAAGGTAAGAGCTATATTAATTCAATCTAGGACACCCACCAATCTATAGGGTGAAGTATTAAAAGCATCCGTATATTTATATAATAGAATACTATATAAATCACTAAATTATAAAACTATATAAATTATATAATAATATAAAACTATAACGTATTTCATATGCGAGCCGCCCACATAAGCGAGCCGCCCACCCTATCCAAAACGCGTCTAGGAATTAGCACTTAGTCAATTCAACCACCCATTATGCCACCAATTCGCTCCTAAAGCTCTAGAAAATCCATAGAGTAAGAGGGTAGGATCTTACTAGCTATCTAGGCTTTTAAAAATCAAGAAATCTCTTTAATTCGTGAACTAGCACGCATTTTTAATACATCACCTACCATATGTTGTTACCCACTCCACTTTTTTCGAGTCCCCATGCAAAATATATATATCACTTTCACAGTATATAGCACCACCATTATATGGTCTATAATATTATAATTAAATTTGAAGCTTGCTTAATAATAGCATAATAAAAATTTCGCTTAATATTTTGTATAATAACCCCTGGCCTTCCGTACTGCCCTTAAACGTCTACCCATACTTAATATCAGCGTATCTATCTTCGACTGAGGTAATGCGTTCTATATAACCACTAGGCATTTTTTAAAATTAAGCTAGTCTGCCTTCGATCTTCCCTAGTCAATAATCTCTAGAAAGAGCTTAAAGAGTTTTTATTTTAACTAGCGCTAGACCGGTTTAATTGGGTTCAAATTGGGTGAGTGTGTGGGCTAGTCTTCGACGTATACTCTGTGAGTTTTAAACCACTCTTTCGTGTCCTTCGCTAGATAAATCTTCGCGTTATCCTACTAAAATACTATCCCGGGTGTATAGAATGGTAGTAGACCTTTTTCGAGCGTTTCGATATACGATTTTATAGTATAACCCCTCCCTAAAGGCGAGTCTTCGTCCTATTCTATAATTATTAATTCTATTCAACCTCTAAGCCAGATTCTAGCCTAAACCATTTATAAAATATCTTTAACGTGAACCTTTATATTTATAAGATCTTTTCGAAGGCCCTCCGAGGTCGTACGGAAGCACTATTATAGTCTAAAGTTCGAGGTTCGTTATACCGAACACTCGTCTAAAAAGATCTACGATTAGAAGCTTTCCCACCGCCATTTTCTTACGAATCTTAGCCGTTTCTTAGTAAGAGGAGGCTTAATTAGAATCTTCTATCTTAATCGCCGTTTTCCGAGTCCGAATCGCTTTAAAATTCGACGTATAGTGGAGGGTGACGGATGCTAAGCTATAGCAGCACTTAGCTGTTTATAGGTCCAAAACGGATGCCGACGTGCCTATAAATAGAGATAATAGTAAGCGCGCTCACTAATAAGTGAGGGACGGCCGCTTTTTTCGCGATTTTCAAGCTTTTCGCCTTCTGAATAGCGCTTAAGCGTATTGAAGATTATCTTGCGCGTATAGCCAAAATCATTAGCTAATTGAACCTACGTTACACCATTACTATAAGCATATATAATAGCTGACCTTTGTATAGTAGAAAGTTGCGCCTTTTTGCTAATTTTCGGTCCTATTTTCATTGAAATCGGAGCAATGTGGGAGGTGTAGGAGGGAAAAGAAAAACGTGAATTGGTTGTTAGGCCAATATAGTGGGGTGGGGTGGGTAACTACATTTGACTAGTATCTGTATACCGCGTATAACTTTACGCGACCGCCTCTCCGGCTATACTTAACGAAGTACTATACGCGCTAATTTATATAAATTGACTATAATTAAAGAGGAAGCACTTTAAAAATGGATACTCTCTATAGATTCTTATAGATTAGCCCCCCGGCCTTCTATAGTTCGAGAAATAGTAGATCTTCTTCTTATATAGCGTAGAACCCCCCCGGTTACTTCGGTCGGCGAAAACTAGGTCACGAATACTATTAAAAGGCACCCTCTCCTCTACTCCTAATTGTTAAAACGGTATAACTACAAGCGCGTGAAATATAAAGACCTAAAAATTATTAGGGAGTGGTTTAATTTAGTTTAAAAAACGATCCTTTAATTTAGAATCGACCCTAATAACGTTTATAACTTTAACGAGACTAGTTTTACTTTAGGATTTACGATAACTATAAGAGTTATATTATAAGGAGTGAATACTCTAGGCGGAGAGCACTTAAATAATCTAGAAATTAAGAGTGGGTAATAATACTTAAATATATGAATACTTCTAGCTTAGTGCTTCCTTTATATATGATTTTTAAAGGAAAGGTCTTCCTTAAATCCTAGTTTACCGGCCTTCCTAACGATTAGCGTTTTAAAGTGAGTCCTAATAGTTAGACTTCGGATAAAATTAGACTTCGCTAGCTTAAAAAGCTCTTTATTCCTACTATTTCTTTACGTATAAAGGGGGGGGGGGGTATCGGCTTTTAATACTTAACGGATATAGAAGTTATTTAACGCCGAAATTTAATCAAATTTACGAGTAAAATAAGGTAATACTAATTTGTATACCTACTTATTTATCCTATCTTTTATATCTCTCGATATCGGCTATTTTATAGTCTTAAAATAGTCTTATAGTTAGGCGGTTAAAATAAAGATACGGAACGGGATCAACTATATTAAGAAACTTGACTTTCTTAAAGTATGCCTAAAGGCACGAATTAAAGCTTTTAAACCGGAGATAATTAAAAGTAGCTTTCGATCTACTAGTTTAGTGCTATTTATATTAGATTAAGTGATTTTAAAGCTAAATATCCGGCTTCGAACGCCTACCCCCCTTCCTAGCCGGGGTCGTGAATTAAGTCGAAATTTTATACTAAAAACGCTAGCTATAGAGAAAGAACTACGTCGGTAGGCTTTATTAATTAAAGCTTTACTTCGTATAAGATCTCGAAGTCCACCTAGCCTATTAGATCGTGCACTAAACTAGCTTATAAAAGGCTTCCGTCTTATAATATAAGGTGCTATCTTACTCGCGAAAGAAAATAAGGAATTACGCGCCGCTAACGAGAAGTAGAAGCAAAAGCGTACTCGATCCCAACAGCAGATACCAGCTAAAGTAGGGCTCATAGTTCAAGAAGCTTCTCAATTGATTACTAAGCCGGTGGAAGCAGATAAAGCACCTCCCTCCCCTCCACGAAGAAGCCCTTCGCCGGCTTTACAACCACGTACACGGGCGCCACCAAAATGTAGTGTTTATAGAGAAATAGGGCATAAAATTAATAGATACCTAGCTAGATAGATAATTTTATTGTATCTAATTTAATGGAGTTTTGGTTGAGATATATGCATTTGAAATTAGTAGGT
This sequence comes from Penicillium samsonianum, assembly GCF_028829775.1. Classification (NCBI taxonomy): domain Eukaryota; kingdom Fungi; phylum Ascomycota; class Eurotiomycetes; order Eurotiales; family Aspergillaceae; genus Penicillium; species Penicillium samsonianum. The sequence continues at coordinate 514,565 of NW_026643260.1, read as the reverse complement.
TGGTTTGGGTGGGCGGCTCGCATGTGAAATACGTTATATTAAAAATATTAAAGTATAGAGATTAGTAATATACTATTAATCGGGTCGTCGAACGCGGCCACCAGGCGGTGTCCGGGTTCCCGGGCGTAATCTCACTTTTCTCCATTCCACCTTCTTCATTAATTCACTACACCCCCATTTCTTTATATTATGTCTCAAGAATTGGAAGACCGCATCTCCAATGCCTTAGCAGCATGCTCTGCTACCAAGAAACCTAACGTTTCGGCGATCGCCCGGGAATTTGACATTACGTCTAGCATACTAAGGGGCCGCCTCAAAGGTTATAAGACTAGACACGATCGTATCCTAACTAACAAAGCACTAGACCCCGAGCAAGAGAAGGCGTTAATTCTATAGATTGATACCTTAGACTAGGCCTATTCTCCCCCGACCGTAGGGCAAATTTAGGCTGCTACTCTACAAATTGTTCGACGTTATAAACCCGCCCGTACGCTCGGAAAAAAACTAGGCGTACGACTTTATCGCCCGTCTACCTTCACGCTTTAAGACTATTAAGTAAAAGCCGATAGAAAAAGCACGATACGAAGTCTATAAACCTAGTTATCTTATTTGTTAGTACGAGCGCCTATAAATTACGCTTTAAACCTATAGAATTACCCTAAAGAATCTATATAATTTCGACGAAACCGGGTTCCGAATTAGCGAAGGTAAGGCCTAGAACGTTGTTTCAGCCCGGGGAAATTCTAAAAATAATACCGGCGGACAAGCTGAATCCCTTACTAGTATCGAATACGTCTCAGCCGATAGTTAGGTTATACCACCGTGGTTTTTAGTTAAGGGTCAATTCTATATAGAGAGTTGGTTTATCGACACTAACTTACCCGACGACTATACTATATAGCTAACCCCAAACGGCTAGACCGATAAGATTATTAGTTTTACCTAGATTTAGGTCTTTAACGAATTCATATCGTTCCGTATAAAAAAAGGGGAATATCGTCTTCTTTTAATAGATAATCATGGTTCACACTTAACCTATAATTTCATTGAATTTTATTAGAGAAAACGAATCATCCCCTATTATTTTATCCCACATATAATATATAGCTGCTAACCGCTCGATAATACACCCTTTTAAGTGCTAAGGCATTATTATAAGAAGTATAATAATAAGGAAGCCTTTTAGGGTGGTGATACGCGGTTAAAGGCTAATTTCTTCGCGGGAATCTATAATATCCGGATATCGGCATTAATAACGCGCACTATTCGATATAGATTCCGGGAAACTGGTATTTAGCCTATAGATTCTAATAAAGGCCTTATAAAACTTGGTATTCCGACCGAGGATGATAATCTGCCTCTAATACCCAGTTTTATTATTTATAATATTACTTCCGGAACTACACCACCACTACTATTAAGCTTATTGCCTAATACCCCGCCCGAGATAGTATAAAAATTGAGAAAGGCAAGCTCTAAGGTTATAAAGTAATCGTGGCACCGCCTTTTACCACCACCTACCCGGTGTTGGTGGGCCCCACCGGATCCCATATTCTCACCGGATCCCAGATTTTCAATTAAAAATGCATTCAACACACTATTTACAAATAACCACCATGACTATCTATATACCAATTTCCACTATTACTATCTCTTGCCGCCATTGATGCTTCATGCTCAGCCTCAGCTAAATCCCTTGCCTTTTGGGCCTGCTGTTCATCTTCCAATTCCTTGGCTTGCTTGGCATGCTCTGGAGCTTCTTAGTATCAGCCTCATCCCTTTTTGCTATCATCCTATTTGCAGATATAGGAGATAGGACTGAATTAGAAGCTCCAAGAATCGATTTCCTACTTCTCGGTTGATTTCTAGCTTTCTGGTGGGATTGAGACTTCTTTAAAGATGCCTTTACTAGATCCAGCTGTTGGGATAGAAGTGTATTTGCATCCATACTACGCTGGATATGCCGTCTCGCTTGCTGATTTTGAGATTTGAGATGCTTAATAAGCTTAGCATTAAGCTTATTAACCCGAGGAATGGTATCTGGGGGCGAATTGGTGACTGAGCTTAGGATCTCAGGCGGGGGGAGGGGGTAATAATGCGTATTATACCACCCTCTGCTTCATCTTCCCGGCGTAAAGGAGTAAGAACAATCTCTGGATTGAAAGGGTAAATACCCCTAGATTCAAATGAAGATCGAATTACCCGGTTGGTAAATGCTTTCTTCCGAATATCGTGGATCATCCTAAAAAAGTCTTCCTTTCTAGTAACACTTCCACCCCACATCATAACTTCGTTATTGGCGGAACGAAAGTAATGTTTTAAGCATTGAAAAGCTTGACTATCTAGCGGCTGGCAGAGATGTGTTATATGGGGTAGAAAGTAAAATGGAATAATGAATTTCTCCTTATAAAAGGTAGTAAATTCAATGGTAGTATGAGAACCATGATTATCTATAAGAAGAAGCCTTGGCCTACCTTTATTAACACGAGAAATTAACGCTTCGTGAAATGAACAAAGCCATTGAAATGCAGTTTCGTTATTGATCCAGCCATTTGGTGTAGGCTTAATTCGAAAATCTGGGATAGTGATATTTTTATACCACTCTGCTATATGGTTACTACCCTTAGGTAGGAACCATGGTAGCATAACCCAACCATCGGCAGCAATACATTCAATGCCGGTAATAGACTCATTTTGACCGCCGGTAGGATTTGCATATACACCGCATGGAGCAATAACCTTTTGACGCTTTCCTTGGCCAATTTGGTAGCCAGTTTCATCCCAATTGAAGATCTCATTCTTTTGAAAACCATATTGATCTATAACCTTTCGAAGACTATTAAACCAAAGGAGTAATTCACCATAGTTCTCGCTTTCAAACCTTACTTTTTCAATAGGTTTTAGGCTAATATATGGGATGTCTGGTGGGAGGCGCTTGATGAAACGGTATACCCAGTTGTGGCCAACCTGCCGGTCGGAACCAGCAGTCTTTAAAAGCTGGTTTGCAGATCGCTCAATACGCTCTGGGCTATTTGTAGTATATGAATGGCGTAGGGTTTGGATCCAAGAAATCAATGCTTTTTCTTGAATTAAACTCAATGCCTTGCCTTGGCTAGCAATAGTCGAATTGGACTTCCGACCGTGAACGCGACCGCGTAGTCGATCAATTGGAACCGCAAATTCCCGCGCCAATTTAGCTAAATTGGGCTTATTGCTTTTCTTATAGGCTTCTGCGGCCTGTAGAGTTCTCATTTCAATATCTTCAATTTGATCTGACATCGTGGGGTGGTATAAAATGGGTAGGAAGTTGATACAAAATTGAAAATCTGGGATCCGGTGAGAATATGGGATCCGGTGGGGCCCACCAACACCGGGTAGGTGGTGGTAAAAGGCGGTGCCACGATTATATTTAAAATGACTCGACAATCTCCCCGAAGGTGTGACAAAGCCTCTCTTAGATACTAGCGGGTGGCCTCGTTCTCGCTAAGGTCGGGGCTTAGTTTGCGGAAGATAATATACGAATTCTACGGCGTAAGAAGCGGTCTGATATTGCTAAAACTAAGCGAAGGCTTCCGGAAATAGGCCCTCGTTTGGTTAAGGATTGTAAAAAGCATATAAATGATCGGGTTGATAAAGAAAGGCTACAATCATTCAATCGTTCGAAGAAATCCTGGCGGGATGCAGCAATTTTAAAAGCAATTGCCGACGGAGAAATCGAGGATATAGGGCAAATTGGGTCTGATCATGATGAAGAGAGGTCTCGGGAATGGATTGATGATCTTTATTATATTGATTTAGAAGGTGGTGCTATTTAAATTCAATGAATTAGTTGGTGGAATGGAGAAAAGTGAGATTACGCCCGGGAACCCGGACACCGCCTGGTGGCCGAGTTCGACGACCCGATTATATAAATAAATATAAAATATAGCTAGAACCTAGAAAGAACAAAGTTATATTATATGGGGACTATAACAAAATAGCTAGTGATATAAATTATAAAGCTAGATAGGTTATATAAGGGTTCTATTAAATAATAGGTATTAATTTTTTAGAAACCTTTTCTATAATATATACTATTAATCATAGTAATATATAAAGGATAGGCTATATTATAATACGATATTAAAAATATAGTTAAAATTAATACTAATAGGTATTTATAATAATAAATCGTGATATTATTTTCTAAAGAAGGCTATTTATAGCTTAAAGTAAACTCTAAAACTCTAGTATAAATATCTATTAACATTTAATTTTAAAGTATTACCTTATAATAAAGGTATATATATAAATAATGATATTAAATATATTAGCTATATATAAAGATCCTATATATATACGTAACTTAAAAGTATAATTATAAGAATATATTAAAATTAAAGAACTAGTGCTTATATCTATATTTCTAGGAAATAAGATAGAAATAAAAAAGTAAAACCCTATATATTATATAAACTAAATATATAGGGAAACTATTAACTAACCTACCCCTCTTTATTTTTACTAAAAATACGGACCCTCGTAAGCGAGGGTCCTTCACCTATATAAATAAGATTATCTAAATAAAGAATCTTTTTAAATCCTACCACTTTCTCTTAAATTGTTAACCACTCTACCCACTATACCTAAAGATAATAGAGATATAGAGGATCTAATTATTAAAGCTATTAACTCTCTCTTTAAGCAATCTAAACCTAATATCTTAAAAACTATATAAGAATTCGCGGTTCTAATTAGACGACTATAACGCCGGTAGTTAGGTAGAAAATCGCTTTTTTAGCGTTAACCTAACGGTCGGAAACTAAGTCCTAGATAGGAGAGGGCTCGATCTAAATATATCGATTACTTTAATTCTATAGGAGTATCGATAAATCGTTATTAAATTACTATTATAGCTAATTCAATTCTTAAAAGATAACTATACCGATTTGGCTATAAACCCCCTCTAAATCGGCGACTAGTAGCAAAAGTATTTTATAAGACGGTATCCTAAGTACTATATACGACGCTAGCGAGCTCCTAGCGTTAAGGGAGCTTCTATACTTAATAAAATTATAGTAGAAAGGTGATTTTAATACTATTAACGTATAGTAACTAAGTATAGTATATATTAATACGATATCTATAATTTTAATAAAACTAGCTTTTAAATTAGTATCGGATAGGATTAATATATTATTATAAGAGAGCTAAAAAAGAAGCTATTTAATATATCTATTACTAATTAAGAATCTATCACTATTTTAAAGGCTATTTCTACTAATAATTTGATTTACCTACTACTTATAATTCTAAATACTAAGTAGGTATTATTATACTAGTTTAATAATATTAAAAAAGATAAGTATATAGTAGTAACTAATACTAGTTATATTAATAGATTTAGCTATTCTATAGATAGATAATTAATTATACGCTTAGTAGAAAACGGCTAGTATTATATAACCGTTTTAGCTCCTATGTAATACGCTAATTATTAAATTTTATAAGAAGAATAATATTATTTCATTCTTCTTACTCTTATATACTAGCTATATACTATAGCCTTTTAATATAGAAGTGTTTAGCGTCTATAAATACTAGTATAGTAAGGCTAATTAATAGGCCTCTAGCCTATTTATTCTAAGCTTATTACTAATAAATTAAAGTCGTACGATCTATATTATAATAATTTACCCTAACTAGGTACCCTATTAACTAGCTCTTAAAATACGGAATTTAGCACTCTAAAAATAGCTAAGAGAATTCGAAGAATTAGCTATTATCTTAATTAGTACGATCCTACTACTTAGCGTTTAAAGACGGGTTAGAAAAGCTTATAAAGGGTGCTAAAGCTTAGCCTATATTAGCTCTCTAGCTATGGCGGGAATTCAATCGTACCTAGGCTATTATAAGAGCGCGCTACACTAGATATAATAATTCTCGTCGTTATATATAGATCACTAGTATTATATCTTCCACCTAGATAAAATAAATAAAGTGAAAGGAATATAAATTAGACGAAAAGGTGGATTAAGAAAAGACTAAGCGTAAGTAGAAGATAAGGTATTAAGCGAAATTAGGAAGAATAGAAGAGCCAAAAAACGCTAGGGAGATTAAATTATTCTTTTATATTATAGTAGTAAAATAGCTAATTAATTTCTTTACTATTTTTAATTCATTAATTTACTATATAGTAGTATATAAAAGTGAGGTTAAAGTGAAAGATTGAAAAGGTTGATCATTTAGATGACCTTATTTATATAGGTGAAGGACCCTCGCTATACGAGGGTCTATAATTTTGGTAAAAAAATGCGAGGGCCGGATAGATAAATAATTTAAATAATAGAAAATCTACCTTAATATATTTATTTAGTTTATTATATAATATTAGAATATTAGAATTTATAATTATAAAAATCAGCCGCTATTAGCACCTATAAAGCTAAATATATATCAATTAGGGAAGCTATAAAAGAAGCTATGTATCTAAGTAGTTTGTTAACTATATAAATACTAATTTATAACTAAATTATTACTAGATAGCCTCTCTATAAAAGAGTTAGCTAAAAACCCTAAATTCTATAAAAGGATAAAATATATTAACCTAAATTTCCACTTTATAAGCTAAGCTATATTAAATAAAAAGATAGTATTAATCTATATATATCCCTACTAAATATCAATTAGCTAATTTTCTTACTAAGAATACATAAAAAGCTAATCTATATAATAAATAATTATTATATATATTAAGGGGGGGGGTATCATATTTAATAAGTATATAAATAAATAAACAAATAAATAACTACCTTAGTATTATAATCCTAAATTAACAATATAATATTAAATGCAACATTATATCTAATAAATATAACTATATAGTGTATTAAGTTTAATACTCCTACTATTATAATCCTATTAATATAAAATGTAACATTACAAATAATGATAAAATTAATATAATAATATAAATGATTAAAATGTAACATTATAAAATAATGATTTAATAAATGTAACTATATAATGCATTTTAAATTTAATATTATGACGATAAGACATTTAATTAGATCTATCTAGATCTATCTTCAAAAGAGATAAATAAGACTATTATAATCACCGAGATATTAAAACTTTATAACTAGGTGAACATCTAAATATATTAAATATACTTTAATTAAGAAATGCAACCTTTTTATCTCTTTACTTGCTTACTTTTTATCTTTTAGGTCTTCCTTCCTACTATTTAACCCCTATAACCTCTTATATAGATCTACCCGACTAAGCGTATATTCTATACTTTAAGGTAGGACTTAAACTAGATAGTAAAGATAAACTAGTACCAATCGATAGGCTAGGAACCCTAGATTAACTTGTCGCGACTATGTTAAAATTAATAATCGTATTAATAAACGACAATATAAACATTAGAGGATAGACTAGTAGAAAAAAGGGTAAAAGTTATAGATTTAACCGATTTAATAATAGGCGCCGTGATAGAGCACCCTAAGGCCCTAACCTATATAGTCCGAAGCTAATAGAGTTAGACGCTACTTAAGACAAGTAAAATAAGTATCGCTAGAAGAATCTCTACTTTATATATAGGAAACGGATACTATATAAAAAGCGATAGTATATAAAAGCGATATATAAAGAACTATATATAATTTAAGAATCTAGAAAGGACTATCTAAGGAAAGAATCCCTAGAAGATCTCTTAGCTAGAGATTAACTAGGATACTATAGAGAGTTTAAAATAGACCTAGTATATCCTTTAGGAGCTAAACTACTCTTTAAGATAGTCCGATAACTCTTAAAAACGAGAAGTAGAGCTCCTAAGAATACTAATTATATTCTTTAGAATTACTATTAGTTTAGAAACGCTAAACGCGCTTTTAGAAATAGACTGTTACGCACTGCTAACTGGTCACAGTTAGGTTAGAAGGGTTCGGTTATACTTACCTTATACTTCTTAAGTTTCTAACGTTAACAATCTATTCTCTTAACCGTACTATTACCTATTAGGCCTTACTATAGGATAGGTCCTATTAAGGTATCGAGGAACGATGCTAGGTAGAGCGCTAAGGAGATCTATACCGAAGTATTAGTCTACTTATAGGTGTTATCAAGTTATAATTAAAGAGTCACTAAAGTTCTAAAGGTATATATAAGTAATAATATATGATTAAAGACGAAGAACTAAACTAAGTATATAAGAGAGTGTCCTTATATATCCTTCGTTGCCTACTCCCTAAGTGACTCCCCTAGTAAATTAAATAAGGTATCCCTATCTATCGGATTATTACTAAGCTCTAGGAGAGTGATCTAGATTCCTCCCTTATACCCTATAATATCTATAATTTTCGGAAGAAGATTAATATAGAATTTCTCGCCGGCTATACGCCTCTTTAGGTATTATTAATAGAGCTCCTAAAGGGTAGAGAATAGATTTTTAGATATAAAGTTAATAATAATAACTATATAACCGCGTTATTTTATATATATAAATCGAATATTATAATACTAAAATTAAATCCCTAGGTTATCTTAATAGACTATACGTATAAGACTAACCGGTATAGTTTACCTCTCCTTAGTATTATTAGTTTTACTTCTACTAGATTAACCTTTTATAATAGCTTTACCTTTATAAAGGATAAAAAGGACGATAGCTATAAATTTATTTTAAATTATCTTACTAAGGCCTATAATTCCCTAGGTTTTAAATACCCCTATATAATTCTTATAGATAAAGAATAAGCGTTAATAGATACTATCGATACTATATTCCTAAATATAAAAGGTATACTTTATAGCTAGTATATTAATATATATATATATCTTAAAGAAAGCTAGACTAATTCTCTCCGATTAGATCGCTAAAGCTTAATAAGAAGCTAGTATCTAGTTAACTATATAGGAGAGCACTTAGTAGAGTATTTAGTAGAGTATCTTATTAGCCTCCTAGTGGAGAATAAAAGCCGAATTAGAGGAGGAATATCGCTAACTTAATAAAGGCTAGAAGTAAACACTTTAACGCTAGAACCGAGTTATTTATACTACTACTATTAAAGTAATAAATCACTAATAGGAGCTTTTTAAAGAGCGCTATAAAGATCTAATCTTCTAGCTATTAGTTAACTATATTAAAAAGGAATAGCTCTATAACTACCCTAAGAGGTTTCTTTATATTTATACCGCTTACTATCTTTATTTTAGAGAGATAGCTACTTCTCGGACTAGATTAGTTTATTAGCTTTAAAGTAGGATCTATATATTTTAATAAGTGATTTACTAATTATTCTTTAGGTATTTAAACGCGCGGTTAAGCTTTAATTTAGAAAAATCTAGGATAAAATTAAAAATAATAAAATTAGAAGGCTAAAGTTCTACCTATTTATAGACTACTAGTTAGAATAGTCTTAAATAAGGTAATTTAATATATAAAGAACCTTCGCGTATATTATCTTCTAGAGGGAGACGATAAACCGCCTATTCTACAGGTATATACCTATAATTCGAAGTATATATCTAGATACCTATATATTTATATAATTAAGGAGTATAAAGATAAATAGAAGTGTTTTAAACCTAAGCTATTCTATTAATATTAGTATTTATATAGAGTATCTATTCCCCTAATTAATTCTATCCTTCTTTTTAAGAGCCTCTCTAGATTCGATAATAAGGGCGTCCCTAAGGAGCGAGAAACGTTATTAGCTAGTTAACTACTTAGTAAGCTATATAGGAGAGCGCTATATAGTAGAGTATCTAGGATATCCTCTCTTCGCTAGATCCTCTTACCTAGGACCGATCTACCCGGCGAGAACTATTAGTATTTAAATATATACTTTTATAAGAAGGTAGATAGAGATAGGGATAGGTAAAGGGATATAGATAGGGATATAGAACTAGTAGTGCTAAGCCTATAAGTACCGAAGGATAGGGACGTAGTCAAGGACGGGGATAGGGAGGAAAACGTGCGCGGGGGGGGTATATAAAAGGTAAGATAATTAATAGATAGATTTTTAAGGTAGGAATTAGGCAGAATATACGATTTTTTCTTATTAAAATATAGTGGTAGTAGAACATTCTAGGAGGTTATAGGGGTTAGATGGTAGGAAGGAAAAACTAAAGATGAAAGGTAAGAAAGTAAGAGATAAAAAGGTTATATTTTAGTTAATTGAAGTATATTCAATATAAAGAAGATATTAACCGTGTTGTTAAAAAGATTATTATCTCGGTGGTTATAGTCTTATTTATCTCTTTTGAAAATAGATCTAGATAGATCTAATTAAATGTGTTATCGTCATGATGATAGATTTAAAATGCATTGTATAGTTATATTATTAAATCATTATTTTGTAATGTTGCATTTTAATAAATTCATTATATGGTTTATATAATCATTATTTGTAATGTTGCATTTTAATAAATGCATTGTATGGTTATATTGTAATGTTGCATAATGCATTGTATGTTCATATTATATTTTACATTGTATGGTTATATTATTAAATCATTATTTGTAATGTTGCATTTTTAAACTAAAATGCATTGTATAGTTTAAATCACTTACATGTTATATTAATAGGATTATAATAGTAGAAGTATTAACTTTTAAATATGATAATAAGTAACCTATTATTACTATACTAGAAGAAGAAGATAGTATTAAGTAGGAAGTAGTTACTTAAGATCCCGAAACCCTAAGACTAGTTAATACTAGTGAACTTAATAAAGATAATAATATTAGAGAAGGTTCTTCTATACGCGAACGACTATATAAGACTCTAACTAAAGAGCGATTCTATAAACTTACTCGCGAATATAGTAAGCTAAAAGAAAGAAACTAAGATCTTAAGGATAAAGTGACTATCCTCTAAGCCGATAAAGTTAAAACCGAAATCCTAATTATTTAACTTACTTAAGAGAGATAGGAAGTAGTTACTTATTATAATTATATAGCTTATAAGAGAGATCGTTTTATATTCTAACTCTTAAGCCTATAGTAGAACTTAAACTAGAATAGCTCCGGCGTACCGATTATAGAGGCCGTTACTACCTATAAATCTATTAAGATACCTAACGCTCTAATATTTAGCGATAGTAAAGAAGTTCGTTTTAAAATATAGGAAACTATTATTTGATAGAAGCTCGAAGCAAATATATATTATTATCTATTACTAGTTTATTATAAGCTCTATATATAGAGTCGTTATAAAGGAAAAGCTTAGTTATATATCTCACCTTATCTAAGTGCTAAGTCGAGTGCTCTATACGCTAATACTAACGATATAATCGCTTATCTAAAAACCGTTTTTATAAACCCGAATTATCGTGTTAAAGCCTATACTATATACTATAAACTAAAGATAAAACTGAAGGATAGCTTCACTAATTTCCTTACTAAATTTATATAGCTTACTAAGGAGGCTATTATCGTTAAAGAAAACCGAAAGCGCGATCTATACTCGAAACCTTTATACCTACTTTAAAGCTAAGTGATATAGGCTATTAACTAGGATTCTATTTCTTTCGAAACCTTCACTTAGAACTATTAGAGTATATCTTATAAAATCAACCTATAGTAAGAATTGAAGAATACCTCTTATTCCTATTCTACTATTCTAGCTAGAAGTGGTAGTGGTACTAGAATAGCTACTAGTTAATATACTCCCTATATAAAGCGCGAAGGAAGTGCTATTTCTACTAGTTTATCCGCTACTAAACGAGAGACTCTTATAAAGAAGGGTCGATACTTTAACTATAAGGAATAAGGATATATAACTTATAAATATCTAAAGAAGAAGTCGAATACCTTAGTCGCGGCTATCACTCTAACTCTTTATATCGTCGAAATTTAAGAACTCGAAGACAACTAGAGAAAAGCTAGTGTCTAGGCGAAGTCTCCTATTTAGGTGGTTATAAGGTATCACTTTACTCGCTAGATTTATAAAATTTAATTAGAGGTCCTAGAGATAGTTTAGTTTTTAACACTTAACTAATATATACTAGACGTTCCTTTTCTATTTTAGCACTTAGTAATACTAGAGTGGATAGTTATATTTTTATAAACTTAGTAATAATTTTACTACTTAAAAAGCGATTTAGAATCCGAGTAGAACGACTCGATTAAGAATATCCGGTCTAGGGTTTCGATAGAACCCCTAATAAACCAATTACCTATATTATATTTCTCACTATTTATATAGACGGACGAATATAATAATAAGTTCCTATACTCCTTATAGACCTAGGAAGATATAATATAATCCTTAGTCGAAAGTGGTTTATAGAATATAATATCCTACTTAATTATTATTAACACTAAATAATTTAGCCGGATAAGTATACTGTCGAATACTAAGATTGAATACATGGTGGAAACAGGGTAAAATACCCTGAATATCATGTGACACCTGGTACCACCTATACCATACAAAAGTGCATATTATAGTTAGTCATCTATATCCGCCCAGATTGTTGAAAGCGCGGGTTTTGTTATTTTAGTTAGTTAGAGATTCCAATATATCTGATTTTGTCCATACGTTGTTATATAGCCAGATTTCTATCAGTTATGAGCCCGGAATCGTTCAATAATATGATCTATATTTATTAAGATCAATAAACCTCGCTATCGCCGGTTAATGCTAAGTTAAAAGTTCAACCACCCACCGTCGAAGCAACCCCTAAATCGAAGAAAAACCGGATTTCTGTCTATACAAAGTCGAGGTCAAAGATAAAGACTAGACAAGACGATAACAAATGGCAGATTATACTCTCTCCGCGGCGTCTACCCGCGTCATCCTATAAGATATAACAATATAGGAACTATAGCTAGCCAATATCAGAGGAATTGCCGATCAATTTAACGTCTAGGAGCTATATGATCCCGCTAAAGAAGAAGAGCCAGCTACTCTAATATAACCTTAACAACCCGACCTTAAAGAAGTTCAAAAGAAAGTAAAAGAATAGAATCAAGATTAGTATAAAACCCTAAAGGCGAAGCAGATGATTTAGTAAAGCGAAGACGACAAATATCTAAAGAAAAAGAGAGGATTAAGCACTATAGTAACAGCTATACGAAATAGTATTAACCCAAGTTTCTAAGCCTTTATTATCTCTTAGGATTTAGTATATAAATTACTCCGAAAACTAAGGATAAGATTCTCACCAGACTACGATCCAACATACCTTATAAAGCTTCGCCACTAATAGAGAAATCTAGACCGAGGGCTAGATAGAAATACCGACATTAACATATGGCTATTAAACTAGGAAACCCTTTATACTCGTTATACGAACGTAGGTATCACCGAAGTAAAGGATACTAGCACTCAATTCCTAGATACCATATCAGTTATATCACCTAGCTTCTATAAAACATAGATATTAAGACTCGAAGATAAAGGGGCGATTAAAATTAGTGAGCTTATTACTCGGTATAAAGCTCACTAGTCGATCACCTATATAAAGCAAGTTTCATAAAAGAACCTATTAAAAGCGGCCTTTTTAACCTAGCAAAACCATAAAGAAGTAAAGCCTAAATCGTTAGGAAAGCTAGAGAAGAAATCGTTAAATAAAGACATACTAATGTCTAAGAGACGATACCTATATGGTAGAAACCTTAGTAGGCATCCTATATAGAGATACTAGGACGTCTATAAAGACGACCGGCCTTCCATATATAAGCTAAATATAAGTGCGAAGAAGAAGTATGACGCCGTTATCAATTTAAACCTAGCCTAGAAAGCCTTTATTAAAAAGAAAAGATAGGAGGAAAGAAAGTCAAAGCATATAAATATAACCTTCGAAATCGATGACTTTAGCTTCTTTATAATAGATACTATTCTAGCCAGGAGTATATAGAAAGAAGCTCTTTAAATAAAAGCTATTCTAATAGATACTATTCCTCCCAAGGATATATAAACTAAAGCTCTCTCCACCTAGGAAAACGGTATAAAGCCGGTAAAAGAAAGATAGGTTGTTAACACCAGGTCGCAAATATATATATATAACGATCATTAGTTATTTCAAACCTTCGTAAGTGCGTAAAGTAGCGTCTAGGTAGGAGATATAGAGACGAAGATAAATAGCGTTAGCACTATAGTTATCTATAGAGTTAGCCTAGTCAATAGAAGATTAGTCAAATTAGAGCTAAAGAATACTAGATACTCTCCCAATTTCTATAGTAATCTGATATCCTATAGATTGATAATAAAGGGGGGGGTATTAATAAATTTTAGGAGCAATTATATTAAAATAATTGATAGCAGAAAGCTAGTATTTAGCATCTATTAAGATTAGTAACTACCCTAGCTTTTATAGCCGGAAGAAATAAAGAAAGAAGAAGTGGCTTTTACCACCAAGAAATCGGAATAGGAGCTAAAAATAGAGGCTACTTTCGAAATATAGCACAAACGCCTAGGTCATATTAGACTAGAGCGTATTACTAAATTGGTAGAGATAATAGAGGGCATTATTATAACTAGAAGCAACCCTAAGAAGTAGGTATATAAAGCTTACTAGTTAGTAGATATACCTAGACAGATATCTCGACGCCGAATTAGACAGACATATAGTGTATTCGGCAGAGTGCACTTCGATCTAGTTCAATTGAAACTAGTATATAACGGATATATCTAGTTGACGCACTTTTACCTAGATAGTATTAGATACCACTTTATATTCACTCACGTTAAGAAAAACGACTATTAGATAGTAGTTAGGCGGTTCTTAGTATTAATTAAGAACTAGCTAAAGATTAAGATTAGGGTTTTCCACTATAATAACGAACGAAGTGCTAGAAATGAAGTTAAATTTATGATCTAAGCCGAAGGATACACTATTAAGTATTCACCACTAGGCTTACCAGAAATAAACGGTCTAGCCGAGAGATCTAGGAGTATAATAGTTAGAACGGTAAGGGTCTAGATCTAAGACACCAATCTTCCACCTAAATTATGGCCGGAAGCTATATATATAGCGGCATATATACTAAACCGAACGCTAATAAAAATGAACAACCAATAGATTATACCTTAGAAAGAGCTTATAAAGCATGCCGCGCTAGACGGAATTGAAAATCAATCTATCAATTTATCAAATCTTAGGATATACGGCAGCTTAGTATATTTAAGAATTATCAAGCGAGTGTAGTTAGATAAAATGGTAGCGAGAGTAGAGATCGGCTATCTTGTGGGATATATATCGAAGAACCTATATAAAGTATAGTTTCTATAGAAGAATAGGGGAAAAGTAACCGGTATAGGAAGGATAGACGTCGTTAGAGATACTTGTTACGCACTGCTAACTGGTCACAGTTAAGTTAGAAGGATTCGGTTATACTTGCCTTAAACTTCTCAGGTTTCCAACGTCAACGATCTGTTCTCTCAACCGTACTGTTGCCTAACAGGCCTTACTGCAGGATGGGTCCTTTTGAGGTATCGAGGAACAATGCCAGGTAGAGCGCCGAGGAGATCTATACCGGGGTATTGGTCTACTCGTAGGTGTTGTCAAGTTATAATCAAGTAAGAGTCACTGAAGTTCCAAAGGTATACACAAGTAACAATGTATGATTGAAGACGAAGAACTATACTAAGTACATGAATGAGTGTCCTTATATATCCTTCGTGCCTACTCCCTGATCTACCCCCTAGGGGTAGATACTAGAGTCACTATATACTCCCAGGTATACTCCTATAGGGTAGGTCCTAGAGTCACGCTTAGTTAGGCGTATCCTACGATTAACCTTTTCCTATAGAATACTAGGGTCATACTTAGTCAAGCATGTTCTACGGCTATCCTACGATATATCTTAGTCACGTGTCCCGCTCACTAGGTCCCTAGGGATCCTATGATGGTTGCTATCGTGCGGTAGCTTATATCGTAGGATCTGTGGTTCCTTACGATATAGCTTTTCTTAGGTTCGCTAACACCGTGTGTTATTCTATATCATAGGGGTATAACGGAAAGACTATATATTTCTATAGTGTATCACGTGACTTATTGATTGGTTGGCTCTTAGTAGCCTATCGGTGTAGCTTATAGATCTCCACTAATTAGTGACGGGAGTGCCCGTAATATCACCTCCCCCTCTTCTAGGGTTTCGTCCTCGAAGCCTTTAAAGTCGTCGACCCCCCTCCGGTAAGTGGTGTCGTTTTTATTTTTTCTCTTTTTCTTAATATTGTCACGATCTAGAGTTGACGACTGTAGTTCTGCCGTTGCTGACCGCCTGCCAGGTTGAGCCACTTGGAGGATGGTGTTTGCAAGTTTTGCACCAAGGCCCCATAAAAGGCCTTGGGCCAACCAATCCCCTTTTTCTTTCTCTTCTCTCTCTCTGTACTTAGTATTTTCGTTGAATGCACTCTTTCTGTTCAAAGAACTGGCTCGTAACATAATACTAAGTACCACTTCCATTTCCAAACAAAGCAGCACGACCGTACGGACCATCATTGTGATTGGTCTCGGTCCCGCTTCATCTCCACTTTCGTTCCTTGGCATCGTACAGCCAAGACTTGACTCGACCTCGAACTCAAAATCCACCAATCAAAATGGTCGGACCGAAACGAAACCCACCCACGAACCGTGGCAAGCAACCCGTTATTGCTATGCCAGATGAAGAAGATAGTATTGAGCAGGAAGCAGTTACTCAAGATCCCGAAACCCCGAGACTAGTTGACACTGGTGAACTTAATGAAGATGACAATACTAGAGAAGGTTCTTCTATACGCGAACGACTACACAAGACTCCGACCAAAGAGCGATTCTATGAACTTGCTCGTGAATATACCAAGCTGAAAGAGAGAAACCGAGATCTCGAGGACGAAGTGACTATCCTCTAAGCCGATAAAGTTGAAACCGAAATCCTGATCACTCAGCTCACTTAAGAGAGAGAGGAAGTAGTTACTCATCGTGATCATACGGCTCGTGAGAGGGATCGTCTTGCATTTCAACTCTTAAGTCTACAGCAGAACTCGAACCAGACCAGCTCCGGCGCACCGATTATAGAGGCCGTTACTACCCGTAAATCCACCAAGATGCCTAACACTCCAATGCTTAGCGATAGCAAAGAAGTTCGTTTTGAAATATGGGAAACCGTCGTCCGATAGAAGCTCGAGGCAAATGTAGATCATTACCTATTACTAGTTTATCGTAAGCTCTATATATAGAGTCGTTATAAAGGAAAAGCTTAGTTATATATCGCACCTCGTCTAAGTGCTAAGTCGAGTGCCCCGTACGCTAATACTAACGATATGATCGCTTATCTAAAAACCGTTTTCGCGAACCCGAATCGTTGTGCCGAAGCCTACACTACGTACCACAAACTAAAGATAAAACCGAAGGATAGCTTCACTGATTTCCTCGCTAAATTCATGCAGCTTACCGAGGAGGCTGTTATCGTCGAAGAAAACCGAAAGCGCGACCTATACTCAAAACTTCCATACCTACTTTAAAGCTAAGTGATATAGGCCGTGAACCAGGACTCCGTTCCCTTTAAAACCTTCACTTAGAATTATCAGAGCATGTCTCACGAAATCAACCTATAGTAAGAATCGAAGAACACCTCCCGTTCTCGTTCTACCGTTCCAACTAGGAGTGGTGGTGGAACCGGAACAGCCACTAGTTAATACACTCCCTATATGAAGCGTGAAGGAAGCGCCATATCTACTAGTTTATCCGCTACCGAACGAGAGACTCTTATAAAGGAAGGTCGATACTTTAACTATAAAGAATAAGGACATATGACTTGTGAATGCCTAAAGAAGAAGTCGAATACCTTGGTCGCGGCTATCACTCTAACTCCACGTATCGTTGAAATTCAAGAACTCGAAGACGACCAGGGAAAAGCTAGTGCCTAGGCGAAGTCTCCTACCTAGGTGGTCGTAAGGTCTCACTTTACTCGCTAGATTTATAAAAGTTAATCGGAGGTCCTAGAGATAGTTTAGTTTTTAACACTCAACTAATACATAATGGACGCTCTTTTTCTATTTTAGCACTTAGTGACACCGGAGCAAATGGTTATATCTTCATAAACTTAGCAACGATTTTACTACTTAGAAAGCGATTTAGAATCCGAGTAGAACGACTCGATCAAGAATGTCCGGTCTAGGGCTTCGACGGAACCCCTAGCGAACCGATTACCTATATTATATTTCTCACTATTTATATGGACGGACGAATATAACGATAGGTTCCTATGCTCCTTACGGACTTAGGAAGATACGATATAATCCTCGGTCGAAAATGGTTCGTAGAACATAATATCCTACTTGATTATCGTCGACACCGAATGATTTGGCCGGATAAGAAGACTCTTTTCGATGATATAGCGAGCAAGTTAGCAGTTCTAATACCAACTGCTATACTTCAGAAGCCTAAGCATGATAGCTTTCACTAAGCAGACACAGATCGACGAGATCGTCTCTTTAAACAGAAAGACCAAAAAATAGTTGAGAAGAGCGAATTTCGATATACTAGAGAGCGTTAGTACGGACATTGGCAAACGGAGGAATAGAGGAAAATAGTTCGAAACTTAAACGATAAAGTCAAGGTGACAACTTCCAGAGATAGGGAGTTAAATAAGGAGCTTCCTCCAATCGATATAAGTGCCATTAGACGTGCGGGGTTCAACCGTCTCTAAGAAAAAGGAAAGATAGACAAAGAAGTCGAAATCTTTACCACTTCACTTTACGAGATTGACCATATCATTAATATGAAGAGCACCCCGATTAAGGATCCCAAAATCGAAGAAATCCTATAGGCTCTTCCAGAAGAGTACCACGATTTGGCCGAAGTCTTCTCGAAGAAGAAATCCGACGAACTACCACCCTATAGACCTAGAGTAGATCACGATATCATTCTTAAGGCAGAAGCTACACCTAGGTATTGTCCTCTTTATAAACTCTCTCTCGACGAGTTAAAGGCAGCGAAAAAATACATACTCGACAATTTGAAAAAAGGCTTCATCGTCCCTAGCTTAGCTCCCTATATATCGCCGATCTTAATGGCTAAGAAACCAGGTAGAGGACTTCGCTTCTACGTGGATTTCAGAAGGTTAAACGTAATCACGAAGAAAGACTATTATCCCTTACCTTTAATCGATAAGGTACTACAGCGAACTAGCAAAGCCAAGATTTTTATAAAACTCGATATTCAGCAAGGTTTCCACCGGATTCGTCTAACTCCGAAGGCTAAAGAACTCACCACTTTCCGTATAAGATACGGGTCTTTCAAGTATAAAGTCATGCCGTTTGGATTGACAAATGGTCTAGCGACCTTCCAAAGATTCATAAACAACGTTCTTAGAGAGTGTATGGATGAATACGTAATCGCCTTTATAGATAACATTTTGATTTATAGCGAGAACATATAAGATCATCGTTGTTAAGTTAGAGAAGTGCTCTAACGTTTAAAAGAAGTAGGCCTTCAAGTCGCACTACCAAAGTGTGAATTCTTAGTGAGTAAGACCAAGTTCTTAGGGTTTATTATAAGCACGGATGGTATTATAGTTGATCCCGAGAAGATCAAGGTGATTCAGTCATAGATAACACCCACCACCGTAAAAGGAGTATAGTCATTCCTCGGATTCTATAACTTCTATCGTCGATTTATCCAGGGATATAGCGCTATTTCAAAGCCTTTATACCGGTTGACTAGATAAGATGTTCCGTTCGAATGGTCCACCGATTATAAAGACGCGTTCCTACTTCTAAAGAAGAAATTGGTTAATACACTAGTTCTTCGACATTACGATCCGATTCGACGTATAAGAGTTAAAACAGATGCCTCGAATGGTGTTTTAGGTATAGTCCTATCCTAGTACTACGAAGAAAGCGACTTTTGGCACCTAGTGGCTTTCTACTTAAAAATAATGCAACCGGCTAAGTTAAATTACGAAGTATAGGATAAGGAGCTGCTAGCAATTATCCGCGCTTTATAAGAATGGCGACTAGAACTAGAAGGACTTTCACGGAAGGATCGTTTCGAAATCCTCACTGATTATCAGTCTCTCGAATACTTCATGACGACTCGATAGATAAATCAACGATAAGTAAGATAGAGTGAATTCCTCTCGTAATTCTATTTCTTAATCAAATACCGCCCTAGGAAGAAGAATATCATTATAGACGTACTTTCATAGAAGGATTTACCCTACACCGATAACAGCCGACAGTTTACCATGTTACCTAAAGACTATCTCGAAGAAGGTGTTCGTCCAGTTGACTTGGTTCCTATCGATCTAGAAGATCTATAGACGCAAGAAATCACTAAGCGAGTGAAAGAAGCAAACCGTCAAAGTGTCGAACTTAATAAGTTCCGACAAATTACTAAAGCTAGTAATAAGAGATAGACTCTACAAGAAGGATTACTCTTATATAAAGGTCGACTAGAAGTTCCAGATCATTAGGATTTACGTGCAAGACTACTAGACGATATACATCGTTAACTATTAACAGCCCACCCTAGAATTGAGAAGTTGAAAAAGTTGATCTCTAACCGATACTATTAGCCAGGTTAGGTTACCGATATAAAACGATATATTGACAACTATTTACTCTACAAACGAACGAAAACATGGAGAGATAAGACCCCTAGACTACTCCATCCTCTCCTAGTTCTAGATCGCCCGTGGCAGCATATATCAATGGATTTTCGTTCATTCCCGAAAGATCGCTATAGGTATAACGCAGTTTTTATAGTGGTTGACCGTCTAAGCAAAAGACCAGTATCTATCCCTTATCATAAGGATACAGATGCGAAGAAGATAGCTCGACTTTTCATCGATAATATCATTCGGGTTATAGGCATTCTGGAAACAATTGTGTTAGATAGGGGAGGTCAATTTATTTCGGAATTCTGGACTAAGTTCTATCGTATCCTCGGGATTAAGAGAAAATTGTCCACAGCCTATTATCCCCCAACTGACGGTCAAAGTGAGATCACAAACCAATATATGGCTCAAAGACTACGTCCGTATATCGAATATAACCAGAACAACTGGTCAGAGATCCTACCAATGGTTGACTTCGCAGCTTCTATCCTCTCCTAAGATATAATAAAACGATCCCCATTCTTCATTAAGCGGGGATACGAACCGACTATATCATTTGACTAGAGGGATCAAAACACTTTGACACAGAATGAGTAGGACGTAGCGAGCATGCTATCTCGATTATAGGATATCTAGAAAGAAACCAAAGAGCAAATTGCCAAATCCTAGTAATTACAGATCTAGCAGGCGAATAAGCATCGACGGGAAGAAGATTTCGGTGTGGATGATTATATCTTCGTTACGACGAAAGACTAGCACCTTACTCAGCCGAGCCGGAAGCTAGCTCATTTGACTAGTGGCCCGTATAAGATCATCGAGAAAGTCGGGAACTCGTACAAGCTTGACTTGCCTAATTCAATTCGAGTGCACCCTATCTTCAACCCGAGCAAACTACGGAAGGCTGCAACAACTAAACCACTAAAGGGACAACATCCTGATCCTCCCCCACCGATAGAAATCAACGAAGAAGATAAGTGGGAAGTCGAGAAAATACTTGATTCGAGGACTCACTACCGGAAGCTACAATACCGAGTACAGTGGCTGGGTTATGACGTGGACTTGCAATGGTACCCTACTGGCAATTTCAAGCATGCACCGCAGAAGTTACAGGAATTCCATGATCAATACCCAATGAAACCGGGCCCTCCCCTACGTCTGCAGGAATGGATCGAAGCGGCACAGCACGACAACTTCCTGGATGATCACATTGATGATGACAAACCGGCATTCAGGGACTGAATGCGTTCTTAGCCGGGGGTTATGTCACGATCTAGAGTTGACGACTATAGTTCTGCCGTTACTGACCGCCTGCCAGGTTGAGCCACTTGGAGGATGGTGTTTGCAAGTTTTGCACCAAGGCCCCACAAAAGGCCTTAGGCCAACCAATCCCCTTTTTCTTTCTCTTCTCTCTCTCTGTACTTAGTATTTTCGTTAAATGCACTCTTTCTGTTCAAAGAACTGGCTCGTAACAAATATCGTCTTCTCACTATACCTATTTTTAACGAAGTGCGTAAGAGAAATAGATTATATCAATATAACACTATCCTCGTAGTAGGTTCGATTATTAATACTCCTTATAAACACTATTCTAACAACTTTATTGACTATATTATAGACTCGAAGAGTTAGAACTATACGGAGTGTACCTATCGCGGTCGTAAATATATGAAGCGTTTCTATAATGACTATAAGTAGGAATCGCTTAAGCGTAATCGTTAGAAAGTGGCGATAGAATTAGAGTAAGCCTAAAAGTAGTGGCTTGAATATTCTTAGCAAATAAATTAGGCGATATCGAAAATACTTCGCCTTTAGAAATAACAATAGTTTCTTAAAGATCGTGGTGGTTAGATATTAAATCATGACTCTATAGTTATAGAGTAGTTGGATGCTAAAGATCCTCCGTCTTCTAAGGACCTCGCTAAGCTAGATCGTCTCGCCGAAGAGCACGATACTTAGATTCTTACCGCCACGTTAGAGAATCCTACTCTGACCTAGATATTTAGTCCCCTATCCCCTTCTATCTTAGAGGGGATGGACTTATCCTTCCTAGCCTACGATTCTTCCGGTGGAACTATTAAACTAGCTAGGGGCAGCCCCTTAGGTTCTCGATAGGTTCCTATATATTCTTAGAGGTATCGTACCCTTTCTATCTCACTAAGTAGTGAGGCTTTCCGCTTATTCGTTTTATTTCTAGAATTTCCTTAACCTTATATTCGTTTTTAGTTTCTTCTTCGATTTCTATATTTATCGCGAGTTTAGCGTTATTTGGTACGGGTTCGAGTAACGAGATATAAAACACTAGATAGAGTTTTTATATACTTTCCGGTAGCCTTAAGCGATAATTGACTAGTCCCAATTTTTCTTCGATTTCGAATGGTCCTAATCGTAGGTGGTCCAATTTATTGCTAGGTCGCTTAGTTTTAATATTACGGCGTAAAAGATAAACCTTCTCCCCCTTTTTTAGGTTAGGTCCCTCCTAGTGTTATTGGTCGTAGTACTTCTTTATACGTAGATTAACGAAGTCAATATCTCTAGATAGTTGTAGATATAACTGTTTTAGCCCGCTAGCCTTTAGCCTTACTGATTCCGCTACGGCTATCTTACTAATTGGTTCTCTAAATATTATAGGATTATACCTATAATTTACGAAGAATAGTGATTCTCGTGTTATAGAGTATACTATATTGTTATATACTAGTTATACTATTAGTAATAGTCCTACCTAGTCGTCTTGCTAGTAGTTCACGTAGTGTCGTAGGTACTATTTTAATATCTAGTTCACTCTTTCTATTTATCCGTTAGTTTATAGATGGTATACGGTAGAGAGTCTAAGCTTAATACCCATTTAATCTATAAATGATTGCTATATCTTCGATATAAACAACTTATCTCTATCTAATATGATCTTACTTAGCATTCCGTGGTTTATAACTATATACTATAGCACGATATTCGCTATCTAGTCGGCGTTAATAGTTTCTATAGTCGGAATTATATAGGCGTACTTTATAAGCCTATTAACTATAACTATAATCATATCATATCCTTCTAAGACTAGTAGCTTTATAATAAAGTCTATAGTGATCTATTCCTAAGGGTGGGATAGTGTCTTAGATAGCTATAATTCCCTATAAGGTGCGTATCGTGCTAGCTTATTTCTTTAGCACGTGTCGTATCCTCTAATATAGAATCGGACCTTTCGGTGTATATTCGGAAAATAATAGTTTCGCGAAATCTATTCGATGGTCTTTTCTACCCCTATATATCTATATATGATATCGTCGTGATATCTTTTAATCACTTCGTTTTTAAGTTTTATTAGGATATATATCAATCCGTGTATAAGGAATAGTCTATTATCGTCTAGGGTGAGTTTATCGCCTATTCTAGTAAGATATTGGATTGCGTCTCCCTTTAATTCGTCTTTAATCTGTTATAGTAGGTCGTCGTCCTTAACCTCGATTATTACGGCTAGTACTTATTTATTATACGAGATAGTTCCGTCCTAGTTTTATCTTAATATAGCGGGTTCCGCTACCTTAGTACTAAGCTCGTAATCTAGTCGTCTGCTTAAAGCGTCTACTTAGCTATTTTCCGTTCCTTTATAATATATGATTCTAAAATCGTATTCTATAAGGGTTTTAGCCTATCGCGCTTATCGTCGTATAAGAACCTTCGTCGTTATAAAGAACGTGAGGTTCTTATAATCGGTTCGTACTATCACGGTATATTTTACTCCCTTAAGATATGCCCTCTAGACTTAGAATGTTGACACTATCGCTAATAGTTCCTTATCGTATATATCGTAATTGAGTTCTATAGGGATCATTTTTCTAGACTAGAATGCGACTAGTCGGGAGATCCCGTTTTCTTCCTAAGTCAGTCTAGCTCTAAGAGCGTAGTCTAAGGCGTCCGTTTCTAACACGATTAGTAGATCGTAGTTAAAGGTAGCTATAATCGTTCGCTTACTAAATAGTTTCTTTAGTTCTTAAAACGATATCTTTACTACGTCGTCCTATATAAATGTCTGTCCTTTCTTAGTGAATCGGTAAAGTCCGGTTACTATACTAGTATACCCGTCGATGATTTTCCGATAGTAGTTTGTAAGTCTAAGAAATTATTACACTTCTTTAACGTTTCTAGGTATAGGCCATTCTATAATGCTTTTAACCTTATCTTCTTCTATACCTAGTCCGTCTAGGCTGATACGATATCCGAGGAATCCTATTTCCTAGATATAAAACTCGTATTTCTTAAGTTTAAGAGTGACCTTCGTGGCTCTCAACTTATATAGTACTAGCTTATTATATTTAATATACTCTTCGAGCGTTTTAGAGAATACTAAGATATCGTCTAGATACGCGATAACGAAGATATTAAGATATTCTTCTAATACGCTAAAGATAAAGCGTTAGAAGGTGGCTAGTGCGTTAGTAAGGCTAAATAGTATAACTATATACTCGTAGTGTCCGTACTTAGTTCTAAATACCGTTTTCTATTCGTGGCCTAGCTTAATCCGAATACGATAGTACGTATTAGTAATATTATACTTCGAGAAGTACTTTGCTCCCTAGATCCGATCCTAAATCTCGTGAATTAAAGGTAGTAGGTGTCGATCCTTAATAGTAATCGAATTTAAATATCGATAGTCTATATAAAGTCGAAGACTCCCGTCCTTCTTTAGTACGAAGATGATCGGGTATCCTACCGGTGACTTAGAGGCGCGGATATAACCTTTCTATAGGTTCTCGTCGATATAATCCTTAAGTGCTCCGGATTCTTTCTAAGATAATTGATAGATAGGTCTAAAAGTAGGTTCTATACCCTCTATTATATTAATCTTATAGTCAAAGATTCCGTGTTCTAGTAGCACTCCGTCGGCTAGTGCCGTGAAGATATCTCTAAACTCCTAGTATTCGTCTAGAATCCTAGGTTTATCGCTAGTTACGTATAGCTTTTCGTGTTTAATAATCATATATTCCGCTAACTTATAGTCGGATATATCTAGTGACTATTCTATCGTGTCTAGGGTAACGCCCGTGACTAATACCCTAACCCTTTTCTTATAGGGCTGGTTATTATTACTATTATTTTATCGGGCGGACTTCTTCCGACGTGTTTTATAATCGTCGTATTATTTCGCACACTCGTATCTACCGAACGAGATATATCCCGTTTACCAATCGATGCTTGGGTTATACTTCCTAAGCTATAGAATGCCTAAAACGATATCGTAGTCTCCCGTTTCTAAGATATTAAACTTGATCAATTCTAGGTGTCTATAGATAGATATAGGTAGGGTGATAGTTTCTTCGCTAACTCCTCTAGAGAGGACTTCTCTATCGAGTCCTAAAACTAGTATCACTTATAATAACTTTTTAGTTGATACTTATCGGTTTTCCTAGAACCTTAGGTTTATAAAGTTATTAGTGGCACCTAAGTCGATAAGGGTCCACGCCTTTCCTATAGGTAGGATTATAAATAGTTTGATATAAGTTCCCGATAAGGTTACGGCTAACTACGCCGTTAGACGATTCTCGTAATCGTATAGTTATCTTCCGTTATACTAAATCCCTTAGTACTCTTATTTCTATTATAGCTTCTTTATCCACTATAGTGGTCTCGGTTCGATGCCGTAATCCAACTTTACTAACCTATAGGTTATATACGTCTCGTCGTAGTATATAATACTAGTCATTCTGCTATATCCTAGGTATCGTGTATATCCTTTACACGCGTAAGTGGAATCTTTATAAGGGCATCCTATTAGGTCGTCGCCTTCCTTAATCGCTATAATGAGGTGCTAGTCCAATCTGCTAGTCCAAATCTTATCCTAGAGATAACTAATAAGCTTATCGGCTTCTTTATCGTTATTTGGTTGATAATGGTTCCTAGGACTTTCTAGTGGTATCTCTAGGATCACTTATTATTCTTGAGAGTTATTAGACTGTCCTAGGGAATAGTTTAGTTCCTAGGGGATATACTAGGTCCACCCTTAACTCTCTATAGTATCCTAGTCGATCTCTGGATAATCGATGTGTTACTCGTTAGCTAACCCTTTAATGTATAGGTTGCCCGCTATTATCTCTTCTAGGCTCGTATCTTCTAATTTTACTAAGAGATCCTCTAAGGTTTCCTTTCTTAGGTGGTCCTTTCTAGATTCTCGAGTCGCACGTAGTTCCTCGCGTGTCGCTCGTATATATTACCGTTTCTTATATAGTTTCTTCTATTTACATTCTCTTATATAGTGTCCTAGTTTCCTATATATAAAGTAGAGAATCTTTTTACAACGCTCGTCTTACTCATCCTAAGTAGCGTCTAACTCTATTAGCTTCGGGCTATATAGGTCGCTATCTCGTGGTGGTGCCCTATCGCGGCGCCCGTGACTAAATCGGTTAAAGCCGTGCGTCTTACCGCGCTTCCACTAATCTATTTCTCGTCGTTCGTACTTTCGTTCGTTAATACGGTTATCGATCTTAACCGCGATCTTAATAAGTTTGTCTAGGGTATCTAGCCTATCGATCCTAGCTAGTTCGTCCTTAATATCTGGTTTAAGTCCTACCTCGAAGTATGGGATATACGCTCGATCGGGTAGATCTAGATACGAAATGATTTGCTAGAACTCGGAGGCGTATATCGATACGCTAGTTTATTGTCTGATTTTCTATAACTTACGCTTAGCCGTTCTTACTACGTCGATATCTCTAAATATTCGTTCGAGGTGCTTACGGAAGTTATAGTATCCTCCGAAGACTTCGGTAGTGGTGGTTAACCACTCGCTAGTTTCCTTTTCGTAGTAGTCTCGAATATATGGTTTAAACTAGCTCTATACCTAGCCATATAAGTAGGTTGATATAAAGATCACCTTACTAGCTTCGGTAGGTAGCTTGGTTTGATTTATATCGAGGTGTATGTCTATCTAAGTGAGGAATCCTCGAAGCTTAGTTCGGTTTCCCTCGAAGCACTCAGCCTTAGGTAGTCGCGGTGCCTAGACGGCGCTAGTAGGTGTAGAGGCGATAACTTGAGACTTAATTTGCTCGAGGTACTCGTCTACCTCGCCGAACTTAGTGCCGCTTCGTTCGCCTAAGTCGGATAGTTGACTTATTATCTTCTTAATATTATACTCTAGTTCGCTAATCTTCTTCTTCTGCTTAGCGATAGTGTTATCTCGCTCGATATCGGAGTTAGATTTATCTTAAGGTAGAGTAGCCTACTCCCTAATAGGCTTCTTACCCGAACTAACGTGAGATATATTATCGTGTAGTGACTCGAAGCTTGATTCGAGACGGTCTTTAATATATTACGCACTACTAACTAGTCATAGTTAAGTTAGAAGGATTCGGTTATACTTGCCTTAAACTTCTTAGGTTTCTAACGTTAACGATCTATTCTCTCAACCGTACTATTGCCTAATAGGCCTTACTATAGGATGGGTCCTTTTAAGGTATCGAGGAATAATGCTAGGTAGAGCGCTAAGGAGATCTATACCGGGGTATTAGTCTACTCGTAGGTGTTGTTAAGTTATAATCAAGTAAGAGTCACTAAAGTTCTAAAGGTATATATAAGTAATAATGTATAATTAAAGATAAAGAACTATACTAAGTATATGAATGAGTGTCCTTATATATCCTTCGTGCCTACTCCCTGATCTACCCCCTAGGGGTAGATACTAGAGTCACTATATACTCCTAGGTATACTCCTATAGGGTAGGTCCTAGAGTCACGCTTAGTTAGGCGTATCCTACGATCAACCTTTTCCTATAGAATACCGGGGTCATGCTTAGTCAAGCATATTCTGCGGCTATCCTACGACTAGTCTCATCCTAGGATAAGTCTTGTCCTACGATATGTCTTGGTCACGTGTCCCGCTCACTGGGTCCCTAGGGATCCTATGACGGTTGCTGTCGTGCGGTAGCTCATGTCGTAGGATCCGTGGTTCCTTGCGACATGGCTTTTCTTGGGTTCGCTGACACCGTGTGTTATTCTGTATCATGGGGGTACAACGGAAAGACCATGTATTTCCGTTGTGTATCACGTGACTTGTTGATTGGTTGGCTCTCGGTGGCCCATCGGTGTGGCTTGTGGATCTCCACTGATTGGTGACGGGAGTGCCCGTAACAATACTATCGTTAATAAATCCTACCGGTATTCACCTACTAAGCCGATCCCTACAAAAGAAGACGCGGTTAGCACTCTTATTAATAGGATTGTCAATTAGCCTATAGTGCTTACCATAGAAGAAGCTTAGGCTAAACTAAGTACTAGGTTAAAGATACCTATATTAGTAGCGAGGATCGCACTAAACGAACAAACCGATTATATAAAGTAAGGATAGGCATCCGAAGATACTAGAAATGACGCCGGTAAAGCAGAGATAGTTAAAGAAAATAGAGATATAGAAAATAGGGAGATAACGCCATTAGCGCCCTTTTTAAAAATAGAGGCTGTTTTTCCTTTAACCCCGTAGTCAATATTAGGATCAACGCCTAGGCAGTTAATAAATAGAGAGCAAGCAAGTATAGATAGCCTACCAGGAAGCTTTCTAGCAGATATTCTATCTTCTCCACCTCTACTACTAACCTCACCGTCGCCGAATTTATCAAATTCATCACTATTGCCGTCGATTCTATTAAATACGACCCTACTCCACCTATATATACCCTAAACTAGCCGTTTCCTAACCAGAACGAGCCTTTATCGTCGCCAGATCCGATCTTAGTGATACTATCGATCGAAACTAGGGGGGTGGAAGTGGAAGAAGAGATAGATAAAGACGAAGAAGAAGTATAAAAACAGATTTAGAGAGAACTATTAATATAGAGAGTGCCATCATCCCAGCCGTCACCAGACAGAGAACTATTATACTAGCTATTAGAGCTAGCACTAAGAGACATATCTAGTAATATCAATATATCAAATGTTATAACCGGAAGAAGAAATAGGAAACTAAGGGTAGACCATAACTATATATCATATCTATCTCTAGTAGATATCCAAGAAACCTACCAAAAAGAAGAGACACCTAGTATACTCTATACCTTTATAATAAGTATAGGAGCAAGATTTAGCTAGGCTAGGCTTTATAGAGATCAATTGCCACTAGAGCTAAAGAACTAGATAGAATTAGAAGCCTATCTATATAGTAAGGAATTTAAAGTGGTAGCTAGCTTCGAAGTCGGGACACTAGATAAGAAAGGGATATATAGTCTTATCCCAACGCCGAATATAAAAGGGATATAGGTCTTACCATTAAAGTGGGTATTTACCTACAAATTTGATGCTAATAGCTACCTAGAAAAATATAAAGCTAGAATCTATATAAGAGGAGATCTATAGTGGCTATCTATAGAGGAAAAGAGAGCTACTACCCTCACCATTAAAACTACGAGAGCTATATTTATATTAGTGGTAGCATTTGATCTTAATATGGTACAAAGAGATATTATTACTACATTTCTAAATTCAGCATTACAAACTAAGGTTTATACCAAGTGCCCGCTAGGCTTTAAAGAATTAGGCTATTACTAGCTACTCCATAAAGTATTGTACGGCCTACGTCTATCATCCAGACTATAGCAATAAGAAGCAACAAGGGTTCTAGTAAAACTAGGCCTTACCCTAGTTCTAGAAGACCCCTACATTTTTACCGCCGATAGTATTATCGTCTTCTTTTATATAGACAATATTATTATAGTAAACCACCTAGATCTAGTCTATATAAAGAAGGCTACTGATCTAGATCGACAAATGAAAAAGTAGTAGGAATTAAGAGAGCTAGATACTAGCTAGTTCCTAAATATACGTATAATTCGGGATAGAAAATAGAAGAAGTTATAGCTATACTAGGATTCATATATTAAGAGCATAGCAACTAGGTATAACCTAGTTATAGAGAGGAAGATTAGATCCCTAATGGCAACTAAACCATTGCTACCCTTCGAGGGGGTGGCTTTAGTATATCAAATTCACCAATTTCAATAGAAGGTTAGTTCGGTATAGTACTCTACCACAATAATGAGAGTAGATACCGCTAAAGCCACGTCAAAGGTGGCTAAATTTCTTATAAACCCTAGTCCGAAATATATCGACGCTATTAACAGAATCATTTAGTATCTATATAAAACCAGGTTCTAGGCTATTAAATATAGAACTAGAGATAAAGATAAAGATAAAGATTAAGATCAAGATCAAGATTAGAGATAAAAACATATTAAAAACCGTGTTAACCACAGTTTATAACTAGCCGCGAAGTTAGTTAAATTCGTAAGCGATACTTCCTTTAGTGATAATAAAGATAGGAAAAGCTCGGAAGGTTATATCTATAAGTTATATGGCGGTCCAATTAACTAGAAAGCGTCTAAACAGAAGACTATCACAATATCAACTACCGAAGCTAAGCTTCTCGCACTTGTAGAAGCTAGCAATACCGTATAATAGTGGCGCCGAGTATTAAATTCATTAGGATTTAAACCCAATCACCCCTTATCCATTATATCTGACAGCTAGCAGATAGTCGATCTACTCACAAAGGAAGGGGCGGGTATATATACGAAGCTTCGATATATAGATATTAATCAGTGCTAGATAAGATAGGAAGTCAGCGCTAGTCGAGTTTATATTGACTAGGTTCCTACTATAGAGATGCCGGCAGATAGCCTCACAAAGCCACTACCGAAGCAGAAGCAGGCGATCTTTAGAGAGATAATCGGTATACGAGAGATTAGTCATCTAATCAATAAGAGAGATTAAAAGAAAAAGAGATCAGTCAACTGATCAACGAGAAAAGAGATTAGCCATCTTAGAAAAACAGAGGCTGTTTTAAAGAAAGGCTAGAAATGAAGGAATTAGCAGTTCTTAGAGCAAGCTCCAAAAACTGGGGGGTATGTCGAATACTAAGATTAAATACATGGTGGAAACAGGGTAAAATACCCTGAATATCATGTGACACCTAGTACCACCCATACCATACAAAAGTGCATATTACAGTTGGTCATCTATATCCGCCCAGATTGTTGAAAGCGCGGGTTTTGTCATTTTAGTTAGTTAGAGATTCCAATATATCTGATTTTGTCCATACGTTGTCATACAGCCAGATTTCTATCATATACTCTTTTCGATAATATAGCGAGTAAGTTAGTAGTTCTAATACTAACTATTATACTTTAGAAGCCTAAATATAATAGCTGTTACTAAATAGATATAAATCGATAAGATTATCTCTTTAAATAGGAAGATAGAAAAAAGATTAAGAAGAGCGAATTTCGATATACTAGAGAGCGTTAGTACGGATATTAGTAAATAGAAGAATAAAGGAAAATAGTTCGAAATTTAAATAGTAAAGTTAAAGTGATAACTTCTAGAGATAGGGAGTTAAATAAGGAGCTTCCTCTAATCGATATAAGTGCTATTAGATATATAGGGTTTAACTATCTCCAAGAGAAAGGAAAGATAAATAAAGAAGTCGAAATCTTTACCACTTCACTTTATAAGATTAACTATATTATTAATATAAAGAGTACTCCGATTAAGGATCCTAAAATCGAAGAAATCATATAGACTCTTCTAGAAGAGTATTATAATTTAGCCGAAGTCTTCTTAAAGAAGAAATCCGATAGACTACCACCCTATAAACCTAGAGTAGATTATAATATTATCCTTAAAGTAGAAGCTATACCTAGGTATTATCCTCTTTATAAACTCTCTCTTAACGAGTTAAAAGTAGCTAAAAACATATATACTTAATACTTTAAAAAAGGCTTTATCGTCCCTAGCTTAGCTTGCTATATATTACTAATCTTAATAGCTAAGAAACCTAGCGGGGGACTCTATTTTTATATAGACTTTCGAAGGTTAAACGTAATTATAAAGAAAGACTACTATCCCTTACCTTTAATCGATAAGGTATTATAGCGAACTAATAAAGCTAAGAATTTTATAAAACTAGATATTTAGTAAGGTTTCTACCGGATTCGCCTAACTCTAAAGGCTAAAGAACTTACCACTTTCTATATAAGATATAGGTCTTTTAAGTATAAAGTTATACTATTTAGATTAATAAATAGTCTAGCGACCTTCTAAACTATAAATAGCGTTCTTAGAGAGTGTATAAATAAATATATAATCGCCTTTATAGATAATATTTTAATTTATAGCGAAAATATATAAGATTATTATCGCTAGGTTAGAGAAGTGCTCTAACGTTTAAAGTAAGTAGGTCTTTAAGTCGTACTACTAAAGTATGAATTCTTAGTAAATAAGACTAAGTTCTTAAGGTTTATTAGAAGGACGGATAGTATTATAGTTAATCCTAAGAAGATTAAGGTGATTTAATTATAGATAATACCTACTACTATAAAGGGAGTATAGTTATTTCTTAGGTTCTATAATTTCTATCGTTAATTTATCTAAGGATATAGCGCTATCTTAAAGCCTTTATATTAGTTAACTAGATAAGACGTTCCGTTCGAATAGTCTACCGATTATAATGATACGTTCCTACTTTTAAAGAAGAAATTAGTTAGTATACTAGTCCTTTAGTATTAGGACCCGATTCGATATATAAGAGTTAAAATATATACCTTAAATAGTGTTTTAGGTATAGTCCTATCCTAGTACTATAAAGAAAACGACTTCTAGTACCTAGTGGCCTTCTACTTAAAAATAATATAACCGGCTAAATTAAATTATAAAGTGCGGGATAAGGAGCTTCTAGTAATTATCCGCACTTTATAAGAATAGCGACTGAACTTAAAGGACTTTTATAGAAGGATCGTTTTAAAATCCTTACTAATTATTAGTCTCTCGAATACTTTATAATAACTTAATAGATAAATTAACGATAGGTAAGATAGAGTGAATTCCTCTTATAATTCTATTTCTTAATTAAATATCGCCCTAGGAAGAAGAATATTATTATTATAGACGTACTTTTATAGAAGGATTTACCCTATACTAATAATAGCCGATAGTTTACTATATTACCTAAAGACTATCTTAAGGAAGGTGTTCGTCTAGTTAATCTAGTTCCTATTAGTCTAGAAGATCTATAGATATAAGAAATTACTAAGCGAGTGAAAGAAGTAAACCACTAAAGTGTCGAACTTAATAAGTTCTAGTAAATTGCTAAAGCTAGTAATAGGAGATAGACTCTATAAGAAGGACTACTCTTATATAAAGGTCGACTAGAAGTTCTAGATAAGTAGGATTTATATATAAGGTTACTAGATAATATATATCGTTAACTATTAATAGCCTACCCTAGAATTAAGAAGTTAAAAAAGTTAATCTCTACCCGATACTATTAGCTAGGTTAGGTTACTAATATAAAACGTTATATAAATAACTATTTACTCTATAAGCGAACAAAAATATAGAGAGATAAGACCCCTAGATTACGCTATCCTCTCCTAGTCCTAGATTAACTATAGTAGTATATATTAATAGACTTTCGTTTATTCCCGAAAGATCGCTATAGGTATAACGTAGTTTTTATAGTAGTTAACTATCTAAGTAAAAGACTAGTATCTATCTCTTATTATAAGGATATAGATACTAAGAAGATAGCTCGATTTTTTATCGATAATATTATTTAAGTTATAGGTATTCTAGAAATAATTATATTAGATAGAGGAGGTTAATTTATTTCGGAATTCTAGACTAAGTTCTATCGTATCCTTAGGATTAGAAGAAAACTATTAATAGCCTATTATCCCCTAACTAACGGCTAAAGTAAGATTATAAACTAATATATAGCCTAAAGACTATATCTATATATCGAATATAACTAGAATAACTAATTAGAGATCCTACTAATAGTTAATTTTATAGCTTTAATATTATCTTAAGATATAATAAAACGATCCCTATTTCTTATTAAATAGGGATACGAACCGGTTATATTATTTAACTAGAGGGATTATAATACCTTAATATAGAATAAGTAGGACGTAGTAAGTATACTATCTTAATTATAGGATATCTAGAAAGAAACTAAAGAGCAAATTATTAAATCCTAGTAATTATAGATTTAGTAGGCGAATAAGTATCGATAGGAAGAAGATTTCGGTATAGATAATTATATTTTTATTATATCGAAAGACTAGTACCTTACCTAGCCGAACCGGAAGCTAGCTTATTTAGCTAGTAGTCTATATAAGATTATTAAGAAAGTTAGGAACTCTTATAAGCTCGACTTACCTAATTTAATTCGAGTGCACCCTATCTTTAACCTAAGTAAACTATAGAAGGCCGCGATAACTAAACCGCTAAAGGGATAATATCCTAATCCTCCCCTACTAATAGAAATTAACGAAGAAGATAAATAGGAAGTCGAGAAAATACTCGATTTAAGAACTCACTACTAGAAGCTATAATACCGAGTATAGTGGCTAGGTTATAATATAGACTTATAATAGTACCCTACTAGCAATTTCAAATATACGCCGTAGAAGTTATAGAAATTCTATAATTAATACCTAATAAAACCGGGCCCTCCCCTACGTCTATAGGAATGGATTGAAGCGGTATAGCACGATAACTTCCTAGATAATCACATTAATAATAACAAACCGGCATTTAGGGACTAAATGCGTTCTTAGCCGGGGGTTATATCACGATCTAGAGATAACAACTATAGTTCTACCGTTACTAACCGTCTGCCAAGTTGAGACACTTAGAGGATGGTGTTTGTAGGGTTTGCACTAAGGCCCCATAAAAGACCTTAGGCCAACCAATCCTCTTTTTCTTTCTCTTTCTCTCTCTATACATAGTATTTTCGTTAAATGCACTCTTTTTGTTCAAAGAAATGGTTGGTAACATATACGATCTATATTATAATAATTTACCCTAGTAAGATACCCTATTAGTTAACTAGCTCTTAAAACACCGAATTTAGCACTCTAAAAATAGCTAAGAGAATTCGAAGAATTAGTAATCGTCTTTATTAATACGATCCTACTACTTAGCGTTTTAAAGATAGGCTAGTAAAGCTTATAAAGGGTGCTAAAGCGTAGGCTATATTAGCTCTCTAGCTATAGCGGGAATTCGATTCTACCTAGGCTATTATAGGGGCACGCTATACTAAATATTAGACTTCGCCATAAACCGCAAAACCCATAAACCGCCCCACCCCAAACCGCAATTGGGGCGGATTTTGGGGCGAGGTCTGTAAACCGCAATGGTTTATGGGTTTTTACTTTCAAACCGCAATGGTTTATGGGGCCCTAATTGGTTTTTAAAGTGGAGTAGAATTGTAGAGCATGTGACCTTCATAATTTATGCAATTTTCCTTGAATTCTTCTGTATTTCATTTATATATCTGAGATTATTTTGATAAAAAAACAACATTGTATAATTGTATTCTCTCCCTAATGATAATCATATACATCCTCATCGCGTCTCACACGCTTACGAGCTCGTAAATTAGCCCGTAGTTGAGTACTACTCTCCGAATTAGAAGGTAGTGTAGGTTCAGCTGTGTGATCCACTATATCAACTATACTATCTAGATCCTCTATATCCTGCCCTTCTTCGTGACTAGTATCTTCCTCTGTATCACTAATTGGATTAACATCAACTATATCAGACGTAATCCCCTTCTCTTCCTTAGCTTCTTCAATCTTATCCCGTGTAAAGAACTCCTATAATAATACTGAGTCCTATTCTTCTTTATCGAACTTCGATATATATAGATATATCATTAATTCCTAGATTATAGACGTATATAGCCTACCACGGCGGTAGTGATAGATATCCTAAGCGGTATTAAACAATCGTTCAACACTAGCACTAGTAGTAGGGATTGAGAGAATATCCTAAGCGAGAGCTAAAAGAGTGGGGAAGCGAGGTATATTAGTCCTCTAGAACTCTAAAGGGGCTATATCAATAGTAGCTAGATTAGTTAGTTTAATAGAATAAAGGGCAAAAGCAAAGGCGAGGATATACCACTATCTAAGTACTATATAATCTTATCACCCGAAACCGTAAGATATAGACGGTTAGGCTTTAATATAGAGGTAAGGCGGGACTATGATCCTATTAACGAAGGCGCTTCGGAAGAATTTAGCTAGAGATTTAGGCGCTCTTTATATAGAGATAGGTGATCTTCTAGACTTTATCGGTATATTGCTCGCTAATCATCATCCCAATCGTTAGTTTGAAAGAACTAGAACTTATTGATAGGATTAAGCATTATACTAATCGCATATAGATGTCCCCGAATATTATTAGTCTTAGAGTAGTACTAACCGAGCTTCTTCTAGGATGCTTATAAGGCCTATAATATCTATCGCTTCTAGCTAGTTCGTTTCCTAGCAAGCTAGGAGATTGATTTCTTAAGGTGTTCAAATAGCTTATTATAAATCAGGAAGATATAGTGTGTTATAGCGTCTCGTGTCTTTAAGAGTTTAACTATAAAATCGAAGAACGGCTAGGTGAGAAAGAGAAGGTAATCAACCTAACGCCATTCTTTATTACTAAGCGCTATATTAGCTCGCTTATACTCATCATAGAAAGGCTAGAAGATTGGCCGTAGGCGCTTTACACGTCGAAGCATTAGGAATGTTAAGTTCTAACGCGTTTTTATATCCTATAAAGGCATAATCTTAATAGTATCGCTTTATAGGTTATAGAATGTCTCTCGGCGTTAAGGGCTTACGTTTATATAAATAGCAAGATTTCGAATCTAATAGTAACAATAGTTAGTAATATATATTAAGAGAATTAAGGAATATATATTACCTTCGAAAGTGTATAAGCAATATCAATCTTCCCCAAATTAGCACGTGTGGATAGTGATCTCTACTTATTCCATCTCGTCTCTATTAATTCATTAAGCGGGCAAGCCTTAATATAACCAAGTAGCTCATTTAGACTAAGCTGAATCATATATACAAGGTATAGAACCCGAATAAGAGTAACGTCTTTAGATATAGACTCTTATAAGGCATCAACCATTATTTGGTTATTTGATACATTATCTATCGTAACTATAAAGACTCGGTCCTTAATCTTATACTATTTTAAGATATTAAGGAGGACGACACTTAGATTCACACTAGTATACGATCTATAAAGTGGTTTAAACCTAAGAAGAACCTTACGGTATCTCTAGTCTATATTAATAAAGTAGCCGGTGATAGCTATAAAGGCCTAGGTAAAGGGTGAGGTCTAGCAATTAAGGGCAATAGATATCCTTATACCTTAAGGAAGTGTTCGTAAGATCCCTTCTTATTAGTCTTATATAGAGGCCTTAAGCCGGCGCCGTAACGTCTTTATTAAGGGGATAGATGGTGTAAGAGGGGCGGATTAGGCTTACTAAATCAATTTATAAAATACGGGATGTTTAACCAGCTAAAAGGGAAGCCGTGTATCTATAATAAAGGTAAGAAGGCCCTACTCCTAGCGTTCCTAAGAGAATTCTTCGACGTCCGGCACATTCTACTTATAGTAATTAGAGCCTAAGTAATTATAATTATATAGAATATCTCCGTACCTTTTATAAAAACCGAGTAATATCCGATTTCTAACCCTACGAGGCCTTAACACAAGCTATAGTTTTAAGGTGTGTTTTTATAGTCGAGGTTCCTTAACGCGATTTTCTTCCATCCTTAGTCTCTCGGATAAAGTTTAGATGCTTAAGAATCTGACTATAGCGCTTACATATAACTTTTAGTGCTCCGTCCGAGATATTTGCTACTTATTAGAAATCATTCTAAGTAGTAGATTGATATACTATATCCCAGGGTATATTATACTTTTTCCTAAAGCTAGTTTTAAGCCACTAGCTTACCTATTCGTTATAAACCATCCCGTCGTAAAGAATATAGTTTTTCATACAATTAGGGCTAATATAGGTTAAGTATAAGGGGATTAAGAAAGGAATAGCCGGTCGGAGAAAATCCTCGGTTAGTAGAGTCTCCTAGCTCTCTAAGAAATCGGGGGTAAAATGATTATATAGAATAAGATTGTCTAAATCACTATCGTAGATAGACGAAGAGAAGGTTAACTACTAAGTTTAAGATATGATAAGTTATAAAAGGTAAAATATAAGGGGAAAATAATAGAATGGAGGGAATAATACCTATAGAAATGCTTTAGATCCTTATAAACGCGACCGATAAATAGGAGAAAGAAGAATTAGTTAATATATCGCGTTTCTAACCTATATCTCGCTACTAATTAGTTGACTAAGTGGGTCAAGCTCTACTATAAACCGTAATAAACCACTATAAACCGTATATAAACCGCAATAACCCATCTATAAACCGCAATAACCTATCGATAAACCGTAATAACCTATCGATAAACCGTAATAACCCATCTATAACCCGTAAAAAACCACCAACTCCTCTTAACACTTCGTAACCATATATAGTCATTAAAATAGCAGCTTTGAACTTAGATATAGCCTCACCTTTAGTACCTTTCTAGTTAAAACTAATACCTGATTTTAAACTGTGGAATTCCCTATCGAATGATACTAATTAAGGCATAATAACAAGGGAAATCATAAACTATAGAACCCTAGCTTTTACTTCGAGGAAAATCACTTAGCTTACACTACATCAAATATATATCTCTATGGCAAAACATGTAAAAAATTATAACACTTAATTCAACACACTATTTTTGCTTAAAACCAATAGTAAAAAAGGCCAAATAATACAACCATAACTAAATTTTAATAATATCTATAAAGCAATATAAAATTCGAATGTTTTGTAGCCCATTCAAGGTGATAGTTGGAAGAGTACCTGATACAAGGTTAAAAAACAGTAATTTATGGTGATAAATAAGCAGAATTATGTATGCCAAGACCTTGATTTTATGCAAAAATGGGTTGTAAATGGGTTTTTTGGGGCCCCAACAGAACCCATCAAAAACCGCAGTGCGGTTGCGGTTTGGGGGTTGGGGCGAAGGTTTGGCCCCAATTGCGGTTTATGGCGAAGTCTACTAAATATAACAATTCTCGCCGTTATATATAGATCACCGGTATCATCAATTCCACCTAGGTCAAAAACATGAAGTATAAAGAATATAAATTGAGTGAAATGGCCGATCAAGAAAAG
The DNA here is from genome assembly GCF_028829775.1 of Penicillium samsonianum. Classification (NCBI taxonomy): domain Eukaryota; kingdom Fungi; phylum Ascomycota; class Eurotiomycetes; order Eurotiales; family Aspergillaceae; genus Penicillium; species Penicillium samsonianum. Next base: position 474,962 of record NW_026643260.1, on the reverse strand, counting down.
ACGAAGCGGAAGTGGAAGAAGGTGTTGATCGAAATTAGGAAGTATGGAAGAGCCAAAAAACGTCGGGGAGGCTAAATTGTTTTTATATTATAGTAGTAAAATAGCTAATTGATTTATCTACTATTTTTAATTAATTAAATTACTATATTATAGGGTAGTAAATAGTGGTTGAAGTATAATATATGAAAAAGGTGCTATTTGGGTGATCCATACTATATGGTTGGCGGACCCTCGCTTGCGAGGGTCTGTAATTTTGGTAAAAAATGTAAGGGCCGGTTAGTTTTAATTAATTACGATAATAGTAGTAGTTATTATAAGTGTAATTAAATAATCGCTTAACGCCTATACTACTAGTTAGAAACAAGAGAATATCCTATATGTTACGGACATGCTAGTCACCAATCAGTTGTGGGGACCGCAACTACTGATGGGCCACCGAGAGCCAACCGAACGATCTGTCATCAGATCACGTGCAACATCCTATACTCTGGGATACCCGGGCATTCAGGGAAAAGAGAAACCGTGATCACGCTCAGCTCAGTGAGTAAGAGCATGATCAGCCCTAAGCAGGACCCACTTCTAGAGGATATCCGGTATATATGTACCTATATGGACTAGCAAACCTCTGCCACTAAAGGGAGCCAGAACCGGCCTCCCGCTAGCCGTTCCGAAGTATACTCCATTTGGTGATACTACGGTTAGCCGTCACGTGATAATGCAAGCAGTAGAACAGTCGATGGTAGACTAGTAGAATCTGCCAAGGCAATTCCACTCGTCTACGATCTACTCATCTATATAGGAAGAACCTAAGGATATATAAGGACACTCATTCATATATCTAGTTTAGTTCTTCGTCTTCAATCATACATTGTTACTTGTATATACCTTTAGAACTTCAGTGACTCTTTACTTGATTATAACTTGATAACACCTACGAGTAGACCAATACCTCGGTATAGATCTCCTCGGCGCTCTACCTGGCATCGTTCCTCGATACCTCAATAGGACCTATCCTGCAGTAAGGCCTATAAGGCAATAGTACGGTTGAGAGAACAGATCGTTGACCTTGGAAACCTGAGAAGCATAAGGCAAGTATAACCGAACCCTTCTAACCTAACTGTGACCAGTTAGCAGTGCGTAACACTATATTATTCTTATAAAAATAGGAAACTTATACTTATACTCTTTCTAGAATACTTAGGGCTTCTATCTTTTAATCCTATATATAAGATACCTTATAATCTTATTATCTTTAGGGTTTAAAAGCTTATCCTATAACTAGTTCTAATAAGTATAAGCGGTATTAAGATTATAATAATTATTATCTAGAGCCTCTCTAGTATTATCTTATAAGACTAAAGTATCTAAATTATAGTGAATTATCTCCTTATATTAATAAAACTCTTACTTAGAAGCTTTATAATAGTATTTAATATTAATTTTACCTTACTACTCTAATAATATAAAATATCGAGGTTTTTTTAATAGGTAAAAGATTATTATAAGTATATATATTTTACTATATAATTTATAATTAATAGTAGTATAATACTTTAAAAGCTTCCTTTTTATAGTCTAGAGAGCCTCGAGTATACGCTTTACACTTCTTCTAGATAGCTCATTTATTCTTTAACTTACTCTTAGCTTTATTAAGATAAGAGAAAAGCTTATTATAAATACTATAGATATTATATATAGTAATACCCCTAGTCTTTAATAATATGGTAGTAAAGTTAAAGAAAGGCTTTATAAAAAGAAGATATTTAATCTATCGCCACTCTTCTTAATTAAGTTAAAGTAGAGTTATTAATAATCCGTATAATACTAATTATAGAATAGTTATAGCCTTTTAGCACGATTAAGTAGTATAAAGGTTAAGTTCTATCGGGTTTAGATATCTTAAATAGGGATTAAACGAGGCTCCTTAGTTTATAGAGCTATAAATACCTCCTAGCTTTAATACTTATATTAATAAAGACTATAAGACCTTAGATCTCAGACTTTCTTATTAGAATAAACTTAAGAGACCTAGGATAATAAGAAACTTACCTTCTTTAATATATCTACGATTTATCTAGTTAAGCCAGATAGTTAGTCTAAATTAAATAGGTTCGTTTATTAGACCACTCTAGCTTAAACCTCTTTATTAGGTAGTATCACTTTTAGCTTCCTAAGAAGCTTATTTAAGCTTAACTAGATTATATACGTAATATATAGAACTCGGAAGAGTAGTGTCCGATCGGCTTTATAACTAGATAGTCTCTTAGATATTTATTATTAAGGTGTTATTATTAGTTATATTGTCTATAGTTACGGATAATACGCGGTCGGTAATTCTATAATCGCTAAGAAGCTAAGTTATAATTTTACCACCGGGAGCACCTATTGGGCTGACTACATCGACGCAAACACTCTGTACTTTCCATCGTTGCAACCGATAGTGTGTATTGATAGACTAGTATAGCCATCCTCTGGTCAAGGTCCATACGACGGAATAGGTGGCCGTATTGGTGATGTGGATTGTCCTGTGTTTGTTATGGAAGAGACGAAGAAGCAAAATTCGCCTTACTTTCCACCTTAATAAAAATTATGAGTTGTTGGAGGCGGTGAAACCTTCTAAATAAATGGTATTTTGTTTGATAGAGAAGTTGCCAATCTGCCTTAAAATCAAAAGTGACTGGATATGTCGATCCTAAAGATGATCTACATGAATCTTTTCATATCTTCCCCCTGATTATCTTCTGACACACTCCAGTATGTCTGTTCTCGCTGACCTGATAGCATTTTTTAGCGATGCAGAAAATGGGGATCATTATTACATCCTTCATTTTTCCAGATATCAGGTTTCGGATACAAAGAAATGGCATCGCCATCGCCCCAAAAAGGCAACACCGAGACCATCAGCCACTAGCTACGTTATGGCCGAATCTGGATCCATATTTCTCCCTCAGCGAGCGCCCGAAGCGATTAAAAACAACCGGCATGCCTAGCAATGCTAGTGTTATAAACCCAAGCAATGAATTTCCCCAGCCATAGCCAAGTGTCTGGTACATGGTAGGACCAGCAAGTGGCAACAGCGCGCCAAAAAGAGACCGAGACACAGTTATCGCTGCTATTCCCGACGCCGCATACCGAGGATACGAGTCAATGATATATGTCTGCAAAGTCGCAAAAATGCCAACCAGGCCAAAGGCAAAAGGGAAGAGACCGATAATGGGCACTATCCAGTGCGATTTTGCCTGTATTGACCAGCCATACCAGAAGAATGACACCGGAACACAACAGGCGAAGAAGATGCAAAGTGGTAGCCGCATTTCAGGCTCAAAGACACCTTTGTTGTGGACTTTGAGTCGAACAATGGCTCTATCACTCAGTAAGCCGAAAACGAGTTGTCCAGCCAGGAACCCAACACCAAGGCCAAGGTAGGCCAGTCCACTAATCTGGATGCTCCAATTGTAGGTATCTCTGAAGGCAGTTGTGATGGTTGTTAAAAGAAGATAGAGGCAACCGTAGACTGTCGCGATATAGACCGCAATGATTGACACTATCGGAGAAAGAAATAAAAGCTGAAATGGGGTCGTTAGGCCACGTAAGAAGGTGATGCCTTTGGATTTTCGACTCTGACTGTCACGCTTCGACTCGTAAAAGCTGCAAAGGTCAGAACGTCCCAGATCCTTTTTTAGGAGGGCAGTTTTTCGACGTATGATAATAACCGGATTGGTCTCACGGTTGAATATCAGAACGAAGACAGTAAATGAGCCACCTGCGATTACAAGAACCCAGAAAACCTATTTCGCGTTGGTTAGTTAAGATTAGTATATAGATTGAACAGAAAGTGTTCTTACTCACCCATCTCCATCCAGCTCTCTGTGCAATAAATCCGCCGCAAATAGGCCCCAGGACGGGCCCAAACAGAGGCCCAGCGCTGAATATAGACATTGCCATACCACGTTGTTCGGGCTCAAATAAATCTGATACAACACCGCCCCCGATAGTTAAGCATGCCGAGCCTCCTATTCCAGTAAGAAGCCTAAACACTATCAACGCGGAGAGGTTGGGTGCAAGTGCACATCCGATCTGGAAGAGGACGAAGAAGGACGTTGAAAGGTTGAGAATTATTCTTCGTCCGTACATTTCACTCAATGGTGACAGAAACAATGGACCAAACTGCATGTCTTGTCAGGCCACGAAATAATAAATTGAAATTCAAGATTTTACTTACACTGTAGCCAAACAGATAGGATGTCACTGCAAGGGAGCTCAGAATAGACGAGGTGTTGTGGAAAGTTCGATCCGCATCTGCAACAGCCGGCGCAAAAACGGAGGAGGCAAACGGACTGAGATAAATAAAAAAAAAGACTCGTCAGGTCTCTGCCTTCCCTAAATATCAAAAGAATTCAATTGTACCCACCTGATTAAAGTGATCATGCTGACGAGCGCAAGAAGAAACCATTTCCGAGTGACAGGGTAATTTCTGGTGAAGTGATAACATTAGCAACGAGATAATGGGTCAAACAAGTATCTCCATCCATTTACTTTGGGTTCATAGGGTCTTGTTGATCATCCCAACCCACGATCCCTTGATCTAGGTCTGTGATAGGGTGTTTTTCTCGCTTTGCGACATTGGGCACCTGCACGATCTGTTAGCACAGAGCTTGCCTTCGGTGGGTTCCAAGTCTCCCACATTTTCTGCGTTTTCCTCATCTCCCTTTGCCATTATGATAAAGTAGGATGGTAACGGCGTGGTCGAAGCCGAATGTGTAAAATGCGATCAATAGGAAACAATCACATTTATGGCGACTACTATGCATTTTATTCATCGTCGGACACAGTCAAAAAAATCATATAGTTCGGGACTTCGGGACTTCGGGACTTCGGGGCCAGGAAGTCGCGCTGTTGGGATTAGCGCCGTTCTGGAATAGGCAATTCTTCTTTAGAAATCCGAGACTAACCTGAATGTCGGAACTTTAGCACCAATCAGCATCAAGACGGACTTTTCCCTTATCTCCGGCATACTCCAACCGGAAATTGAACCCTGTCTATACAGGTCCTGGGGGATATTTATACCTATAGTATGACCCAGAAATTTCAAAGAAAAGAGACTTTTCAGAATACTTCGTTTCCTTTTTCCGTCGATATCCCTCGATCCTGACCTTTGCCCGACTGCCCGACAAAATGGCAAGCCAAGCATGCTGTAACGTGCCTCCAAAGGGAGAGCCAGCCGTTCTATCTGAAGATCAAATTGATCAAGTGGCAGGAACCAATCTCTGTAAGTACGCGTTCTTTCCAGTATAACCAAAGTATTGACTGATTATTTGTATTTAGACGCTTTTGGTGATCGGAATGCCAAACGAGGCGTGGTGCTTGTTTATGACATCTTTGGACTTTACCAGCAGACCAAGCAAGGAGCTGCGCTTCTTGCAAAGGAACTGGACTGTCTGGTCATCATCCCCGACTTTTTCAACGGAGAAGGAGCGAACTTAGAGTGGGTGGGAATGGATACTCCCGAAAAAAAAAGCAAAATGATGGGATTCTTTGCAGAGAAGGCAAGTCCTGAAAAGAATCTGGCTACCTTGCTATCAGTCACGGAGGAAGCGAAGAAACTCTATACAAGCGTTGAAAAATGGGCCGTTTTTGGACTTTGCTGGGGAGGAAAGGTATGAGTCTTCCCTTAATACTGCCGCGTGATGGACGAGTGTATTAACTCAGACACCTTCCACCTAGCTTGCTGCATTGGCTTCCACTGGCCAGACTCCATTTGCTGCCTCTGGTCAAGCCCATCCTGCGTACGTGCCATGGTATCGTTGTGCTTTGGAATATACTATCGCTGACCTGCTTCATAGATTCCTCGACGTAGCAGATGCCAAGGGGATGACCATCCCGCACATTTGCCTGGTTTCTCCCGATGAGCCTGCGGACATTTTCAAACCGTACGAGGAAGCACTGCCCCCCCACTCCGAATTCGAGCTATATAGTACGATGTTCCATGGATGGATGGGCGCACGAGCAAACCGGGAAAGCGAAGAGAATGTTCGAGAATTCAACAGAGGGTGAGTAATGGCAAATGATAGGCTATACTACTTCCTAACATTTTGCAGATATAAGCAGGTCGCTACCTTTTTCAATCGCTGGCTATGAGACACCTTGTCTTCAATAACTCCAATACACGGGTCAATCGAGTCCAATCTCTGTTGATGGGTCCTTCAAGATAGCTGAGATGATTGAACGAAGTACCTAGGTAAATATCTGTCTATCAACCATGTAAGATAGATGCTATTTACCAATTAGACATTTGGAACTTGGGGAGAAGGATTCTCCTCTTTGACTTTTCGTTTTTTTTTAGTCAATGTAGATTCACAATGGAAGACAAATCTGATCAATACAATGCTTATAATAATATCCCAAGCATCTACCAAGGTGCTTCCAAGGTCCCTTTTCCACGCAGAATAGTTTAATAACTCATCCTTCAAGATATATATGTACTGCACTTACTGTAATTACAAACCAAGAAATTGCCATAAACTTCCAGTTGAGTGTTGCCACTTCTAGTGTTAATCTATGGAAAGGGAGGTCATTAATTTGGAGCCGTCTCTGAGAAATACAGGAATAATGAAAACAAGTAAACATCCTGGGAATAGATTGTTTGATCACTTGCTGGAGACAGTTTGAAGTGGCTTTGGGGTGTGGATCTTTGGGGATCGCCCCCGGGTTCCCGACAGCTTCTCGGACTTAGCGGAAACAAGCACTTTATCGTCAATATTCTTTCTCCGCAGAAAGTATCATCACTCAAGTCGGCAAGCAGCAAATCTCGGTCATGGCGGCTGAATGCTCTACAAAAAACGCGTTTTCCGGTGATTCCACCACTGGCGACCGGACCCGAAAGGGAAGTCAAGCTCTTTATTCCCGGTTCTCAGTGATCGACCCTCAAACCGCGACCTCTGCCGCCCAGACCACAGGAGTCGATACCGACCGGAAAAAAAGATCATGTGAATCCTGTCGGCGGCGCAAAATAAAATGTGACAGAAGAAATCCATGCGGCCAATGCACATCATCGTTCCACGGTATGGGACCTCCCTTCATGGCAAAAATGAAGTTCGAAACTGATCTGGTAAGATTGCCTTTACTTGAGGGCTCCTAAAAGACAAAAGAAAACCATGGTCTCATCCGATCGGTTGGCTTTCCTCGAGAATAGATTGAGGGAAATGGAATCGTTGAGGCCATTGGCGCCAGCAACATCCTCAGCAGTCTCTACTCCCACAGTAACAGGGTCCATTACGATACACAGCGAGAGTTTTGGCGAAATCAATGTCTCTGGATCAAATAACAACGCCACTTCTTCAAAGCTTGAAAGATATGGAACGGCATACCATAACATCGAGCAAGACGAAATCGAGTTTCAGGGCCATTCTTCAGATCGAACTTTCATTCAAGACCTCAAGGCAAAGGTAGATGACTGGCCCGGTGTTGACATAACACGGCACCAACTCCCCCCAAACATCTCTTCGCCAGGGTTCTTTGAGCCCAGCAGTCAATTGTCCGATGAAGTTTCTTTGCCCACAAAGGAATTGGTAAGAAAACTGGTCGACACAGCTTTGGATGCGCAAATTTTGCTCCATGTCATACATCAGCCAAGCTTTGACATTTCTTTTAATCTGATCTACGCCCTCGATAAATCGGAATATGGCAGAAGAGAGGTGATGTTTCTGCCGCTGCTTTATGCAGTAATCGCCTATGGCTGTTTGTTGATTGAACCGGATCAGGGGGATGAAGGTGGTGAGAATATGGCCTCACAAGGGTACTTTGCATCCAAAATGCGAATATATATGGAGTTTACCCGCCATTAACCCCTATACAGATCGAAATACTTTTCCAAAAGCAGACAACTGCAGGATGTCGCGAATTGTCAAGATCTTGTTTCACTTCAAGCTGTATTTTTCTTGAATCTCTTCCTCCTAGCGACAAACCGAACTTCGACCTGCTATACATACCTCAGTACCTCATTTTCGATTGCTTTTCGAATGGGGCTCCATCGATCTCTCAAGGTCAACCAGGATTTAATCTCTCAGGAAATCAGCAAGAGACTGTTTTGGGCATTACGGCAGCTTGTCAATGATATAGCCTCTTGCTGCGGACTGCCCAGGCTTTTGAACGATGACGAAATAGACCAAGAGCTTCCAAGAGAAGTAAACGATGTGTACATCACGAGAACAGAGATATCAACGCAGCCACAAAATGAAGTCTGCTATATTTCTGGCGCAAATGCATCTTATCGTCTTCATATAATTCGGGACAAGGTGACTAGGCACATTTACCCTTTCAGAAGCGTGAACAACGTCCCGTTGGATGATTCGATGGCCTACGGTGCCAATAATGAAATTATACGCGAAATCGAAGAAGAACTCACAGAATGGGCGAAGAGCGTACCCCGCGGGTATAGACTAGGCACATGGTACAGGGAATCAAAACTAATAAGGTAGAAGAGAAGACCTTCCAACGGTTTCTTTACAACACAACCCACCACTAACATTCTCCAGATCCCAATATATGCTCTGTGCATCATATGCTCACGTCCATCTCTATCTATATCGGTCGTCCTTACGCCATGCCATCAAAGCCCCTGAGCTCAAATATACTGCCGGTATGGACATGTCCTCCCATGCTACCAGATGCATCCAGAGTGCGCAAAATATTATCTCGCTATTTGAAGACATGTGCATACGAGGCCTTTTAACAGGAGGGAACTGCTCAGCTGTCCGAATGCTGTGCAGTTCCATCACAACACTCCTGTACATCGTGCTTGCTTCTCGGGGCTCATACGAACCGGAGTCTTTGTTCCAAAAATTGGCCACTGGGAGGAAGATCTTGAATCATCTAGCAAAACGAAGTTTTCCTGCCAGTCGGTGCAGAGTTTTGCTCGCGGTGAGATACAAGCCCAGCCATATCGGGTCATTCCTATACATTTTCTAACAACAATACTAGAACATGATCTCAACTTTACCGGGGGACTTTCAAAAGGTCCGCGATAGGCTACTCAACTTTGATACTGAGGTTCCAGATGTGCTATTCAATGAGGAAATTGAAAGCAACCCGCAGCCTGACAATTCATACACTACCTCTCTAGCAGAGAGTACTTTTGCAATGAGGCCCAATTCTCATCCACGAAGCTCCAGTTGCCTTCCGCCGGTTGTTAGCACGATGCAGGGATTTGGTGGGAGCGCTCATGTACTAGGCATCCCAAGTGATGAGCAGCATAATCTCCACCAGGGAAAGACGCCATCTACTCCGGCAAACCAAACGGCCGACAGGGCTGTACTCGAAGACAAGACACGAAGCGTAGATATCGAAACTCTTGGATGCCAAAGTCGCCAGTTGGCGGATCCACCCCTCGATATTCGTCCTCGGATTTGCATGGAAAGCATTCAGTCCTCGGACTTTCCACCAAATTGTTCCGCTGGATCATGGACCAGCGGGCTTGACATCGGCAATGCCTATCGCTCAAGTTTGAACGAGGAACCACTGGCTGGGGCATTCAATATTGAAGGAAAGGATATACGAGGCATAGATGACTTCTTTGATTTTGAAAGTTGGTTCTAGGCGAATCGCGGGCGAAGAATGTCATGAAAGCAGGATCCGGGAAATGTTGTGGCCATACTTGCAGCATACTGCATTGGGGGCCGGGATATAAAGCCAGATTCTTGAAAATATAAACCTCAGGGCCCCAATTGAGTCGATCTAAACTGCTACATCAAGGCTTACCATCTCAGACTCTCAGTCTACAGTATAGTAGGTAGACGTTCCTAGCTTTTAGGAAACCCCGAACTGATTTCTATTTTCCTGCCTTCCATAAGCCAAGCCATACTATTAGACTTCGGCAGAACCCATTTTGGGTCGGATGCTCCGACCCAAAACCCAACCCATCCGCCCTCTATAACCCAACCCAACCCAAAACCCAATTGGTTAAACCCAATAACCCAATAATAACCCATTTGAACCCAATTTTGTATAAAAATTCATAAAATACATAAAATATAGGTCTTGGCATTTTTAAAGATACTTTTTTAGTAGTATAAAATACTTTTTTACTTATATTTGTTTTAGTTTTATAATTAAATTGCTATACTCTTTATATATATATTTAAGTTTTAGAATTTTAAGCGTATAAAAATTTAGTTTGTCTAGTTTGCACTATATTGGGGCCCCAATGGGTTACCCAAAACCCATCGTCGGGTCGAAGCAATGGACCCAAAACCCATTTTGGGTTGGGTTCGGGTTAGAGTGGGTTGTGCCGAAGTCATACACACACGTTAGTACTGTACTGCCTGTAGGCACTAAGGCACCAACTATAACCTTATTCGCTGTGGAGAAGAGGAGACAAAAAAACCGATTATTGCCAACTGGCCATTCGAAATATGAACAAGGAATATGGTTATATTTAGGAGTAGCTATAAAAAGTTGCCCTTCGTAAAACGTGTGTTGTAATCCGCAGCCTTCTTTACCATCTCCCGGCGCTGCGAGCTGGATATCTTCGAAGCAACTGCCATATCCTTCTCTCGATCAAACGCTCGCGCACTTGGATCATCGTCTTTTTTCTCAGCCTGACCTGGGTTTTCTAGGCGAGTGTTCTTCCCAGTCATGTCCTACAACAACACTTATGTTAGAACAAAAACAAAGAACACGGAGAAAATAAAGTATCAAGTGCCTTTCCGAGGAAAGTATATGCCAAAATTACCTTGTATCTCTTGATTTGATCCTCCATCAGCTTTGCATTTGAAGCACCTTTGTGGTCCCCGGGCTGATTTGTTGAAGTAGCAACGCCCATAACTGCATCCTGTAGTCGCCGCATTCGTTCCTCTGGAGTCTCAATCCACGAGGAATCCATGTTCTTAGGTGCCGAGGCTGATTTACCTGTATTGAACTTGCGATTTCGTAGTTGTGTAGGGTCGACCTTAGAAGACCAGTCGGAATGGGAAGGAGGTTGCAGCATCCATTGATCTCGCTGGTTTTCCCTTTCCACCGATTGAGATATATCAGGAGCCGTAGGCTCTTGCCGCACATGGTCTTTCAGTTGACCAGATGGAGGAAGGCTTGGACCGAAATCATCGTCGTCGTCGTCGTCGTCGTCGTCATCATCATCTTTGCTAGTTTCACTGTTCGCCGCGTCGGCCTCTTGAGGCGGAGGGAGAGAAGGTCCGATCACCTTCCGCTGCTTCGAGACCGATCCGGGCTGAGGATCTGTATTCTCGTCAAATTTCCGCTTGTCTTTAGAATCCATTGCAGAACTAGAGGACGACATGTAGGAAAAGAAGAGAAGAAATGCGTGATTTTATCTTTATCTTATCAGGACTTTCCCGGCTTATCGCGTATGGTAATATTGTAACAGAGCTGATGTCATTAGAAAGGTACGAGAACTTACTGGCCCGTTGTTTTGTATGGAGACCCATGTAGCTTCACTCTGGTAACTTACACAACAAATACCACACCTCTCCTCAGTGCTCTTTTCAACCCTTATTATACCTTTTCTACCTTGTCACTTAATTTCAACTTACTTCCTTTTCTTTTTTAAAAGACCCATGATAACTGATGCATTACATCGGGATACGCCATTTTTGTTTCTCTACTACTAGTCACATCGAGACCGCTTTTTCGACCCCGCATGCTCGCCGTCATAAACAGACACACTGATAAGACCCTAAAAGTGCCTTAAATCAACTGAAACCCAACCCCCCCCCCCCATGTTTATTCCCTGCCAACCATCCTGATATCCAATACGAGCATGGTTCGGATCTGTCATAGATTGCGAGGATTAGACAATGGGCCATCCCCCAGAAGCACATGGGAAACCTAACATACCCACGGAGGACGGCAGAGAGGTGTGTCAATCTACAGACAAACTTCAAGATCTGACCACTCTTCACGAGTGTCAGCCAACTTCTTCGAATAATCCACATCAGCCACTCGGGTCTTCACTTTCACAAAGTCAAGTACCACCCAGGGTCCCTCGGAGATTCCTGGCCCAGCCAATCGAAACCGTATCACGAAGCTCCAACGTCCAACAGCCAGCTTTGAGCGGAGCAAATCAACCCGCTCTATCAAAACCCGAAATACATTCGAAAGAGCCCAGTGAGCATCGACCGATCAGAAGATTTCAACCTGAACCAATTGAAACAAGCAAAGCTAGTAATAGACGGTCTCATTCGACTTCTGAGGTACATGGGAGGAATTCAGCGTCACATAGCAAGGCATCAACTCCAAGAAGATTCAAACCCGACCTGATAGAAACCGACGTCCGCTCGGTTCGAAGAGGGGAACCTGTCCGGTTTCCCCAACGGCATAATGCCGTAGGATCTTCAGCACCCCATACAATTATTGGCCCAGACACGACATCATGGCCAGATCCAAACCCCCATGCCCACACTTTTCTGCCATCCGAGTCTCAATTTTCGTATTCCAATATTCTGCGCCGACAACAAGCCCGCAGACATTCATTTCGAGTTCCGGATCTCCCATCCATCCCCTCTAACAGCAGCGAAGAATCGGATAACTCCAGATCGCATTCAGCGTGCACTTCGCCGCCTGGGCCTTCCAATAAAGCGACACAAGATTTATACACGAGCAAGCTACCCCGTGAAATCTCCGATGGGGAGATCTCGGAATTCTTGCTCTCTCTTGCCGCTCGATCCGCACGGATCCAGTTGAAAGAGCAAGCGTTGGCTGCCTTTCCGAACGAGCAAGTGTACGAGCCTGTTGATCATTTCGCCATTGACGAAGATGATGAAGATTCAGACGATTATCATATGTCTATGAAGTATCATCATGTTAAGTCTCGACGACAATCTTCGGCAGATTTGTCCTGGGAACTTGAGTACATGCGCCACCACAAGGAGGAGGCGGAAATGAGGATCCGGGCTATGGGTGCATCTGGACAACCGAAGTCTTCACCGGAGCACAATAAGAATGGCAAGAGCCCGCCCATGCTTGGCAAGGACATCGTCCTTCCTCGAAGCGCCTCACCCGAGAGAACAATATGTGAGCACTCTAGCACCGATGCAGCCTCTCGTGGCGTACATGATCTTTGCACTGGCTGTGGTGACTTAGGGTACGCAGCGCCTCCTCGAGGCGGCGGAAAGGGTGCTGGTCTTTGGATGGGCACTTGTTGCAAGAACGAGGGCCAAGAGCGGGAAGTGCACGGTCTCCTGCCTGGAATTGTTACCCCCATGCCCCGTGTCGATGAGGCTGGCATTAGCATGGGACTCAGCCCATCTCCTTCACATACACATCTGGATCGTCTCGCAGCCTCGCCCGGAAACCATAGTTCCCGGAAGCCGGCGAGCCCCAATCTCCAGAAAGCCATCGAGGTCGAATTCCATGATGGATTTGTGTCTCAAATTTACAATTACTTGTCTCTGGGTTACCCGTGCCTTGCCCGTCATTATGATTACGAACTCAGCCGAATTTCGGGCATCTCCGTCGAGGATCTTCGTCGGGACGACTTGCAAACTGATGCTAGAGGCTATGTTGTAGCTCCAGGGATGGACGATCTCGCGGATGCCTGTGCACGATGGAAAGCTCTCCGTCTATATATCCAGGAATGGGCGAGGCAGGAGCCTGGCATGGCCGAAGAAGATACCAATCTTGAAGGTTGGGGACTGCCAGAACGAAGAGGCAGCTGGGCCATTTGAAGTACCTAAGGAATATCTAATTTGTATGTTATGATTGAGAGACGTGCATTGGTGTTTGATTGATATAAACGGGTGAGTATTGAATTCACGCAACTGTGGTATTTCGTCTGGCGTTCTCGAGTTTTTCATAGAGCTCGGGATTGTACATGTGCAGCATGCCCATGATACTGTACTACGAGGACACTTTGATTTTTAACTCGATTGAGAGTGAGGAGCCAACTTCCATTAAAAATGCTCCAATATCTTGTTCTTTCCCCCTAGTCTGTGATATGTGTCACCCAAACCCGCTCTCGTGTAATTCTATTGCATATTTCCCTTTCGAGCCCTCTCATGAACGATACCCGGGAAAATTTTCTGCTCTGGCAGACCGTCTGCTCCCCCAACTCCTGTTCCGAGGGCAGGGTTGCCACCGGGAGACGAGAACTCACCTGTTCCAAGGCGAGGTGATCGAGCTAGATATGTCGATGGAGTCGATGCGGAGGTAGTCATCTGGTTTGTACTATGGACCTCACTGGGTGAGGCATCTGTAGTGTCAGCTGCACTTGACTCCAGCTCAGATTGCGACTCGAGGTTAGGTGTATGGTGATCTAAGAATGAGTGATTTCGAAGTCAGTCTGCTGCATAATTTCTGATTATTCCTGATTATTCCTCCAAGATAGATTTACCATGATTCGAGGACGCCGCTTCCCCTGGTGGACCTGGAGCCAAGCTCTTCCGCTCTCCGGTACCATTGTCCTCGGCATACCGCTCAATCCTGGCGAGACGATGTACGGTTAGCCCTATTTCCTTGACGCCAAAGACATCATGGGCAACTTACAAGGACAATTCTCCAAGCAAAGTATCATGTCGGAATGCCTCACGAATATCCGGTACATTGCTCTTTGCAACATTATTGCCAGCGGTTCCAGGTATGGAACAATTCGAGCCAAGCCATCTTTCTTTAAGGGAAAGCTCAAATCCACTTTGGTCGACTGAATGTTTAGCAAGTTCGCACATGTCGACTGCGCTGAATTTGTAGATCTGCGCTGCGACTGAGTATTCCTCGATGAGGGGCTCCTTTGTGAACGCAAACTGCAATGGATCATCGGTGGACAAAGACACATTGAGTCCTCGCTTGAAGAAGGTAGCACATGGGTTCTTATCGTATGTGAGGAACAAAGCGTTGTTACTGAGTGGTGACATGGCAATGCCGATCTGATCCAGATAGTAAAGGTATTGCAGGAGAGGTACCTTGCGCAGCAAGATACCATGACTGATGCTGTGGCAGCAGAGGAAGCCGACAGCCAGATGATCCGGGTCGCCTGCCTCTCCGCAATGAGGGCGTAGAACAAACGTGTTGAATCCTCGGCGTTTCCGCCAGTTATTGAGGGAAGCGATGTTGGCGAACATGAAGTATAACCAGTAAGTGTAAGGCGGATTCTGCTTGGTGCTCCACTCCCGGGGGATGGGATACTTTCTGTATAGCCGGCGCTCGGGCTTGCTTTCGTCATCCACACTGTCAAATCCAACCACTCGCTGGAGGAAGATGTGGAGTTTGGGATGACTAGAAGGATCTTTGGTCACTTCAAACAGCGGTTGGAAGACATTGGTGATGACTTGTTCATAGTTCTCCATCATGCCGCTTGCTTTGTAGACATCGTAGAGACGAGGCACTTGAATGAGCCAGCGAACATTAGGCGAGAACAACTTGTTGTCCACTACCCAGGCCGCAAGCTTGTCCCATTCCTGAAGGGAACGACCGTAGATCGAGATTCGCCATTCCACCATTTGGTATTTGCTAGATTCCAAGTCTGAGATCACTTCCTTGGTAATCTCTGCGAGGTAGCGACCTTTGATGTAATTGTCTGTTTTGAGGAAAATTTCACGCAGTCGGGATTCTCCAACCGGATTATACTTCAAATTGAATTTGTCAAATCGGTGGAAAGAGTCGGTGTGTGCCTACGAAATTAGAGTTAGTAATAGTAATACCTGTGGCTTAAAAGTGAGCGTAGGGGGAAGGACGAGCAGATACTGATGCATTCAGACTTGCATCTTCCTTCATCATTTGTAGGTTTCCAAGAATCAATGACAATGGATGTGATGAGAGACTTACGTGCATATCCAAAGTATCAATGCTCAGGTCATAAGCAGTCAAATTGATACTTTCAAAGACCTCCCTCAAGGTCAGATGTTTTCCGTCTCGGAAAAGAACAACTTCGTCCGGGGACTTTCTCATTTTGCTCTTGATGAATCGAAGAAGATGTTTCTGGTTCATGCACGCCGAATGGTGAACGTGGGTATCGACTTTGCGCACGTTGTAGAAGTCCCTGTGAGGAACCTTCTTGCTGTCGGCCATCTCCTGGTATTCATTGAGCAGCGTATACAATTGGAACTTGCCCTCCAAGTACGACAGCCGCTTGAACGCAAAGCTCTTAGCAGGTCCGTCGGTCGACACATCCACAACGGCGTCCAGATCCATATAGAAATCGCGCAATGAGGGGATCTGGACAATAGGTGTCTGCTGGTCAGCAGCAGCCTCAGAATCAAAGACCTGATATACGCTGTTGCCATCCAACCTATACGTCCAGGGTGATTCTTTGGGTAGAGGCATCAATTCTTCCATGTCGAAATCCTCCCCAATGTCTTGGCCCATCTTCCTCTTCTTTCCTGCGAGATCAGATGGGTCACCAAGGTTGCCGGGTTGATATTCTTTGCCATCATCCCACGCTGGTTCTGGAGGCGGAGGATAGATCTCCCAGTCAGGTTGGTCCTTAGGATCATTTCCGGGTCCCTGCAAAGAAAGCTCCATGTACTGAGATCGCCGATCAAGTAGTTTCTTGATCTTGCAGTAGATAGCATTCAGCTCAGATGTCACCGCATCATTGCTAGACGCAAATCCGCTAGCAACCTGGGGGCCTCCGATCCCCACACCGGCGCTTTGCAGACTCTCCGCCGCCGCCGTGTATGGTCCCTGTCCATGGACAGCACCTAGAAGCACCGCCTGGTTTCGGGCAGAATCGTTCGCCTCATCTTGGTCGTCTGCGAGGTAATGAGACGCAGAGAGATCGGGCTCACTGGCAGATTGCAAGCGTAGTGTCGAGGGTTCGGATTCAAAGACCATAGATCCCTCGCGAGAGAGCTGGCCTTGAGTATGCATCGGATCCGAAAGGTTAACCGGTGGCTCTTCGGGTTGTGATTCGACTGAGCGGGCTGGCACCACTGGGCTCAAAGGTTGGGTGATGTCGTTCCGCGCGGCTAGCTGATGATGTTGATAGAAGAGTCTTGCCTCGGCGTGGCTCATGGACTTTTCGTAGGCATAGTCATAGGTGGCTGTTTTCTGCTGTTGATCTCTGGGCAAAATATCCTCTGCAGGCTGATCTAGTGCATTGGGGCTTTCATCGAGAGGAGAGTCCACGGAATCCTTGAGACCCGGGGATGAAGTGGCTGATGGATTGTTAGAGGAATCAGCGGACGCGTTGGCATTCCGACTGGAACTGAGATTGGGTTGAGGAGGTCCCATGACTGCTGTTCCCCCCCTTGTTATATCTTGTGTGTGTGTGTGTGTGTACCTAGTTTGTAATGAGATTATTGCGTAAGGGTTCACACCAAGATCAATATGATTTCGAAAATGAAGAAAAGATAGAATTCAATTAGAAAGTAGATATTCCAATCAAAAGCAAAAGCAAAAGAAAAGAAGAGAAACCTGCCCCAAAAAAACTCTTCGAAAGCTCAAGCTCCCCACCTTCTGTCGGTGAGAAATGGGGGGAAGAAAAGTCCAGGCCCGGTGAAACTGTAAACTACATACACATAAAATACAGACACTGTACATACTATGTACATGCATACTGTATTATATGTAATTATAGGTATTTCAAAATCAGGTACATATATACACATGCAGCTATATAGATTCACTGTTGCCGGTTTTATGAGGACACTCAGGCTCAGGCTGAGTAAATAGAGACGTCTACTAACCTTTGATTGTCCATACATTGTCGTACTGCCAGATTTCTTTCAACACAAGAATGAACTCCGTGCCTAATTCAGCAAAGGGGAAAAGGCTGCCGTTGAGCTGGTCTTCTAACGTCGCCCCCCTCCACACTCATTAATATCCATAACTGCCACGGTTGCTATCACCTTACCTCCCTCTCCTAGGAGCTTGATCTGTCATCAACTTTGCCTCTATTGATCTGTGCCAGCTCTGCTACGGTTGCTATCACTTATTTTCCTCTCCTAGGAGCTTGATCTGTCGTCAACTTTGCCTCTCTTGATATGTGCCAGCTCAACATCCCGCCTCAATATGCCATCGCCCCCCGCACTCCTCTCTTCATGGATATCCGGATTGTGGGGAAATGATACTCGACTCTCCGAGACCCCCAAGCAGGAGACACCCAAGCAGAATACGCTGGCTGGACTACCTGTCGAGCTATTGCTGTCAATAGCCGATTTCCTCCCTCTAGTTGATGTGATCTGCATTTCCCTCTGCAATCGTCGACTCTTTGCTACGTTTCACCGTCGGAATCATTCCATGCTGCCATCAGGAAGAGACAAACTTCCCCCTTTAAATCGCCTGGAGCGAGATCTACCTAGTTACTTTATTTGCTACATTTGTCACCTTCTTCACAAGTACGATGCCTCGCAAGACTTTGGTCCCCACTCGACCTTCGAGGATCAAGCCCATCCTCTTTTATGCTTCTCAAAATCGAGGCGCCATCAGTTATTACGGTTGCAACTAGATGCGCGTCCGTGGTGCAATGTCTCGTACTAACTTTTCTTCCTACACGTTCAGCTTGCCATGAGGAGATTCTATCATGGTCCACAGTTTGGAATCAGCACAGAGGCCATATGCTACACTCAAGTTCGATGCCACCCCAAAGAGTCCGCCAGCCCTGAAAAAAACCTCGCTTTTTTCGATTGACGCACAGATTTGTTGCGAGCCTCCAGGTCTTGTTCTAAGGACTCAAGAAATAATGTCTATTTCTAGTCAGAAGCGACGTCTAATGTATTGTAACCCAAATGCGCGTGAGAAATTGGGGGAACCTCCCTTGACTATGTTTATTTGCTTGCACGTTCGTCGCAACGAACTTGCTAGCTTAATAAACCCCATTGTGAAGGCTTACCGAGCCGGAGAAAAAGCTCCTTTGTCCACTTACACATGTGGCCGTTGCGATACCGATTTTTGCATTGAAATTTGCGAATACGAAACCGAGTCGGCTCTGATCATCACAAAGTGGTTTAATCTCGGTGCTGGTTTATCTCCAGATGATCCTCCCCATTGGAAACGGCATGCCGATTTTGCGGACCGTGTCCACACTGACAAAG
Organism: Penicillium samsonianum; assembly: GCF_028829775.1. NCBI lineage: Eukaryota > Fungi > Ascomycota > Eurotiomycetes > Eurotiales > Aspergillaceae > Penicillium > Penicillium samsonianum. The sequence continues at coordinate 455,982 of NW_026643260.1, read as the reverse complement.
TGAGACCAAGCCCATGTGATGGAAAAAAAACAGTGCCCAAGTCTGTTTTGAAAATGCGTCAACTCGATCGTTAGAAGACTTGCGGTCCTGCAACCTTTCCTATCTCAAAAATGAGCGATACAAAAAGGTTATGTATAGAACTTGGTTAGGAGGGCCCTGGTATACAACTCGCAAAACAAGAAGCTGGTTCGCATTTTAAGTGATAGGGAGTTGAAGGGAAGGTAGGTAGTCGTTAGTCGTTAGATGGAGTTGACAATCGGTTTTTTGTCTCTTGTCCACAACGAATAAGGTTGTAGTTGGTGCCTTGGTGCCTGCAGGCAGCACAGTACCTATGTATGTATGTATGTATGTATGTATGTATGTATGTATGTATGTATGTATTGGCTGTACGAGGTATCGTATTACAACACCTTCCCCCTAACCTCTCTCTTCGTCTCTCTTCTCTCCACCTTTAGGCTTCATCATTTTCCTTGACCCTTTCTCAATATTTCCCTTGATTCTGTACTTATCTTTTTTTTGTGTGGCGATATCCTCATCTTGGAAGCACTCAACCCGTTGCTTCTATCCCTTTTGCTCGGTCAGTGTTTACAATAGAACCCACCTACGTCAACTCCCTCTTCTCCTATCTATCCCCCCCCCAACTTATATTGCACCACAACGCCAAGGGCTTTGACTATTTTGTGCTGACACTGCATGAGACACAGATATTGTAACAAAAAAAAGCAAACACCCCTCCCACGTGGACACATCTAAAACTTGACAAACTTTCCCTTCCTTCTCCCCGCCTATCCGCCGGAAAGTCATGGCTTCTCTCAATCTCTCGTCCAATGGCCCCTCGATATCGAAAAGCTACCAGACAGTGGTGAATGCACCACCTCCTTCTGGGAATGGAGGGTCTCCGACTTATGGCCAATGGGCGGTCTATTCAGTTTCTACCCCGCTTGTCAGTGCCTTCCAGCAAGATGGAGGTAAGGAGAGTGTCCTTAAGGTCCAGAGCACCGGAGGTTAGTGATCCGCTTTTTTTAATACCAGCCAAGCTCATCATCTCACATTGACGAATTTTACTGTCAGAGGGTGAATTGGCCGATCTCATCGAGGAATTTTCCGAAGGACGAGTGCAATTCGCCTATGTGAAGGTGACGGATTCCAACACCGGTCTTCCCAAGAACGTTCTCATTGGCTGGTGTGGAGAAGGTGTACCGGAACGAACAAAGGGTTACTTTACCAGCCACCTGGCTACAGTTGCCAAGTTCCTTCATGTGAGGAGGTTCCTTTCCATGACGCAACTCCCGCAGTGAGACTGACTTGGCTGGATAGGGATACCATGTGCAGATCACAGCCCGAGCAGATGGGGATCTAACCCCCGAGGGAATCGTCCAGCGGGTAGCAGATTCCTCCGGCTCCAAATATTCAGCAGGCGAGGCTTCTGCCCCGGCCCCAGCCCCCCGGCCTGCTGTGGCTAGCAAGCCTGCTTTCACACCGACTCGATCTGGGGGTGTCACCCCCAGCACAGCTGCCCGCGTACAGCCCACCCCTTCAAGAGCTGGTTTGAATGATGATGGATGGGGTGCAGATGCCCCTCCCGTGACTCGCACCCAATTGGAGAAGGTACAATCGGCTTACCAGCCCACTAGAGTGAACCTGCAAGAACTCAAGGCAACCCCCACTGCGAGTCGTCAACCTGCCGCTACTACCTCGGATGATTCTAGCGATGTGGTTAGAGGTGGTTACCAGCCTGTGGGTAAAGTCGATATTGCTGCAATTCGGAAGCAAGCTGCCGCATCCGGTCAACTGAAAGATGAGCGCCCGGCAACTATCAAAGGCTCTTATGAGCCCGTTGGCAAAGTTGACATCGCCGCTATTCGAGCTAGAGCACAGAAGCCGGAAGGCGCCAGTGACAACGTCCTATCGAGCACCGTAGTCAACCAACAGCCAACAACGTTGCCCGAGCGACCTGCGCCCTCCAATGCCTCGGAGCGCTTGACCACCCTACCCAAACCAAGGGTTGCCAACAAGTTTGGCTCTAGCCCCTCCTTCCCAGGAACAAAGCCACCCCTCCCAATTGCTCTCGAGCCTAAGCCAAGCTCGAGTGCGCAGATTGGAGCTGCAAGCCGAACTTTTGCCGATGAGGGAGGCAAGACACCTGCTCAAATTTGGGCAGAGCGTAAAGCCAAGGAGCGCGGAGTGGCTTCATCGTCTGGAAACACTGAGAGTGCCTCTACTCTTGCCCCGATTCAAAACCAAACTAGTGGCCAGGGTGAGTGGAAGAGCTCCTATGCGGGCAAGTCCTGGGCTCCCGTTCAAACCGCACAGGAGAAATCATATATTCCTGAGCAGTCTATTGATGCAAATGCCGATGATCAACAAGAGGATGAACCACAACCTCATGTGAGTGGTATTCGTGACCAATTCGCTCATGACGCGCCTGCGCCCGCGCCACTCGCTCCTCCTGCTCCACCCGTTCCGCAGGCCAGTCGCCCTGTTCCTGTACCGGGGCTATCCTCTGGGCCCGTCGACTCCGAGCCCGAGCATGATGCCCACCAGCCTCTTCCTACTCCCCCACCGCAGCCTCGCTCCCCAACACCTCCCACTCCCCCGGTGCGTGAGAGCTCGCCGATCCAGATTGCCATGCCGGTTGGCCACAGTGCTGCCGACAGTGTTGCGGATGTCCACGAGGAACAACATTCTCCTCCCCCTGCTATGCCTGTTCGGAGCCTCCAAGAGGTCGTTCCAGACGAAAGGGATATTGAGGATGATTCTCACGACCTCGGCCGTGCTGCGGCCGAAGCAACCGCTCTTCAGCATCCCGAGCAGCCCCAAGGCGGACCGCGAGCTCAGATCCAGTACGACTACGAGAAGGCCGAGGATAATGAGATTGAATTGCGAGAGGGAGAGTATGTGACCGACATTGAAATGGTGGACCAGGATTGGTGGGTGGGTGTCAATACTCAGGGTGAGCGTGGTCTCTTCCCCGCCAACTATGTGGAGATTGTGGAAGACAAAGAACCTGTGTCACACCCACCGGCCGGTTCCCACCATTATGAAGCAGAGCCAGAGCCTGCTGCTGCCCCCGTCCCGGCCGCACCCACTCCTGTCGCTGCCGCTGCACCGTCGGCGACTACTCCAAGCTCCAAGGGTGTCACGGCCACAGCTTTGTATGACTATGAAGCCGCCGAGGATAACGAGATCGGTTTCCCTGAAGGGGTGAAGATTTCCAATGTGGTAAGTGGAACAATCCCTGTCTTTCTTGGCCTTTGTACCATCGCTATTTACAATGCTAACCCGGTTGTAGGAATTCCCGGATGATGACTGGTGGCTTGGTGAGTACAATGGCAAACAAGGTCTATTCCCTGCCAACTATGTTCGCCTGGACGAGTGATTGGATCATACATAGATACTCCTGATTCCAGCAATGCGACAAAGGGAAATTCAAATTCTATTCATTCGCCAAACTAGAATCTGACCATGTATCATTTGATTCTTTTGAGTATAAAATACCCAGTTCACTACCAATTTCAATTCAAATCGAGTCAATAAAGCTCGTTCGAAGGACTACTTGTCCTGTAGATAGACACCTGCCTTTTTTTTTCTCTCTTTTTCTTGTCCCTTTCTACTCCTTTCGAACATGTATATGCATATACCTAGGTAATTCGTGCATGAATGTATATAAGTCGACGAATTATCGACGTCATGAGCATATGCTTAGGTCAGCATCACGTGTGCCGAAAAAGTGGCCATAAACAATGTTCCCAAGGTTCCAAGGAAAGTTGCTTAGGCCTACAGGGATCCCGTTGACCGTTTTGCACGCGACCTCACTCTGCGTGTACCTTTCTAGTTTTTTTTCTCTTTTCTTAACTCCGAGCCCTAAGTCTTACCTGTGCGCCCCAAGGTGCCTTCTGTTCGACATCATGACATCGCTGGGCGAGGATCTGCTCGTGACAGTGAACAAGCTTCAGGATCTGGTCTTCAATACCATTGGGAATGATTCCCTGGATTTGCCCCAAATTGTGAGTCTGGTCGGGTAGAGAGCTCTCGGAGTTTGAGAGGGAGTTGTCATTTGATGCCCGGTCAACCCAAGTCTAATCCCCCACCTCCCTCTTAGGTTGTTGTTGGTTCCCAGTCATCCGGGAAGTCTTCGGTACTAGAGAATATAGTCGGAAGGGACTTTCTACCAAGAGGTAGCGGAATTGTCACCCGACGGCCCCTAATCCTGCAACTTATCAACGTGCCCAGCGAACGTGATGATAAGCCGGAAACCGATGAGATCCATATCCCACACACGGCTGCTAGTGTTGCCGGTCAACACGAATGGGCCGAATTCCACCACCTGCCGGGGCGCAAGTTTGATGACTTTGGACAAGTGAAGCAAGAGATCGAAGCGGAGACGGCAAGGATCGCAGGAAGCAACAAGGGCATCAATAGACAGCCGATCAATCTCAAGATCTTCTCGCCCCATGTTCTCAACCTCACACTCGTGGACCTGCCTGGACTGACTAAGGTGCCTATTGGTGACCAACCGTCCGACATTGAGAAACAAACACGCACCTTGATTCTGGAATATATCGCCAAACCGAACAGCATTATCCTTGCGGTCTCTCCGGCCAATGTCGATCTGGTCAATTCCGAGGCGCTAAAGCTTGCCCGCCAGGTGGATGCCATGGGCCGGAGAACGATTGGTGTTCTGTCAAAGCTGGATCTCATGGACCATGGCACCAATGCGATGGATATCCTGTCTGGACGTGTGTATCCCCTGAAGCTTGGATTTATCGGCGTTGTCAACCGGTCTCAGCAGGATATCCAGTCTGGAAAATCGCTTTCCGATGCATTGCGGGCAGAGTCTGAGTTCTTCCGGCATCACCCAGCTTACCGGAATATGGCCAACCGTTGCGGTACACACTTTTTGGCCAAGACCCTCAACACAACCCTGATGTCTCACATTCGAGACCGGCTTCCGGATATCAAGGCTCGGCTGAACACCTTGATGGGTCAGACTCAGCAAGAGTTGGCCAGCTATGGAAACAAACAGTTCAGCGGCGAAGAACACCGGGGGTCATTAATTCTTCAGCAGATGACCAGATTCGCCGCCTCATTCATCTCATCTATCGACGGAACTTCATCGGAGATTTCTACCAAAGAGCTATGCGGTGGAGCAAGGATTTACTACATTTTCAACTCTGTTTTTGGGAACTCACTGGAAACGATTGATCCCACTCATAACCTGACTGTCTCCGACATCCGAACGGCCATCCGAAACTCGACAGGTCCTCGCCCCAGCCTGTTTGTCCCGGAGTTGGCCTTTGATTTGCTGGTCAAACCACAGATTAAACTCCTTGAATCACCCAGTCAACGATGTGTGGAGCTGGTCTATGAGGAGCTTATCAAGATCTGCCACACATGTGGCAATCAAGAACTCCTGCGTTTCCCTCGTCTCCAAGGAAAGCTGATTGAGGTCGTATCTGACCTTCTTCGTGAGCGCCTGGGCCCCTGCTCGACTTATGTAGAATCTTTGATCTCAATCCAAAGAGCTTACATCAACACCAACCACCCGAATTTCCTCGGTGCCGCAGCTGCCATGTCTTCAATCATGCAGAATAAGCAGGACGAAGAAAGAAAAGCCGTGTTAGCAGAGGAAAAACGAAAGCGTGAGAAGCGACGTCAAAAGGAATTGGGAGCTCCCAATGGCAATACTGGAGGTCCCGACGAAGAAGAATATGCTGACAAGCAAAACCTCCCCATTCGAAGCCACTCTAAGGGATCGCGAAGCATGTCTCCTCACGTTGGTCGCACAGGCGAGAATGGCATTGCTGCTACTCTGAATGGCGCTCAATCTAACCATGCTGCGTTCGGTGGCAGTGCCTCGAACACTGCCCGAGACTCGTTCCTGAACTACTTCTTCGGCAAGGAAGGTACTCACAACATGGCCATGTCACCGGCAGGCATGAACACCAACCGGCAAGGGCCACATGCTGGTGAGCCCAGCATTAGCCAGAGCATTCGGCGTGCCGAGGTTCGGGCTCCCATTATGCCGACTGAGGATTACACTGCACCACCGGAGTATGGCGGTGACATGTCTGTTTTCGTAAGTACCACTTCGCAGGCGCTGTTAAGCTTCACATGCATCTGACTGATTTCAACTATTATAGCCCCATGAGAACACTGAGCCTGCGCTCACAGACCGTGAGATGCTCGAAACCGAGCTCATTCGCCGTCTCATCTCATCATACTTTAACATCGTCCGAGAAACCATTGCAGATCAGGTTCCCAAGGCTGTCATGCACCTCCTTGTCAACCACTGCAAGGACGTAGTACAGAACAGACTCGTGAGCGAACTTTATAAAGAAGATCTTTTCGGCGAGCTTCTCTACGAGGATGATGGTATCAAGGCCGAGAGAGAGAAGTGTGAGAAACTACTGGAAACATACAAAGAAGCTGCCAAGATTGTGGGCGAGGTGTTATAGATGGTTCTCTGTTTTTCTTATTTTGGTCTGGCTCGGGGGTAGCCTGGGTGATCTTGATTCTGCGTCATGCTTGACGCCTTTCCACTCAAATGGTGTGGAAGATGTTGCTTCTATCTCAATTTATGTACAACTATTGCGGCCTGCACATGATATCGATGTATCTTTCCTTCTATTCGTGGCATCGGTAGCTCTTGGAGGTGTACGGAGTAACTGGCTGTAAGATAAGACCGAGATATGAAATGCAAAAGGAATGCTGTCCAGATATATAGATCAACCCCATCTAATATGCAATATCACTGAGCCTTTTTGGCAACGCTTCGTAAACGCGCACCCTCAAAGCCATATAAACCACCCCCGACAAACACCAGAGCCGCGCCGACCAAGACACCTCCAGCTAAATGATTCCCGAAGAGGTAGATCGACAGGAGCAGCGAAACCAACTTGCGGACATTCAAGAAAATAGTAACAGTCAACGACGATGACTTGGCCGACAGAAGATGGACTCCCCGGATACACAGGTACTGCGTCAGTGCATTCATCGCCAGATAAGCCACCTGAACCGGCAGTTGCGCCAGGAAAGTCTTCACAGCCTCAATCTGGCAAATCCGCCCCAGCACCGAGAAAGCAGTGCTCTCAACTGCACCGGACGACACCCACAACCCGGAATCCAAATGCGACAGCAAAGGAGGTGACGAAGCTACTACCCGCCACTGACCCAGCAACTGCGGACAACTCGTCAAGAAAAGCGGCAGAGAAAGCGCATGCGAGTAGAAAAGCGCCTCTTTCCAATGATCCCTACCGTAAGTTGCGTACAGCCGGTCGGCATAGATCCCCTGAAATGCAGAGAGGACCATTGCAAGCGCGAGGATCGTGAAGCCCGTCACGGTCGTGACTGTGTCCGCCGCATCGGAGTCGACGTGGATAGACACGCCTTTGGATTGCGCATCGGCCATGGCGGCTGCTGCCACACCCACCGTCAGCATACCTACCGAAGCGATCTGGCCACGGGAATAGCGTTTGCCGTTGTATATATAGCCGATTACCATTGAGGCGACGGGGCCTGCGGAACGGAGGATTATGTGTAGTGGGACGGAAATCTTGTATGCGAAGGCCCAGTTGTTGAGGAGGTTGACGCTCACGAAATAAGCGGTGTATACCACCCACGAACGTAGTGGGATAGCGCGTGGGTTCAGGAATAGGGTTCGTGGTCCGGCTGAGGGGGATATGAAGCTCGGGATGGTGAATAGGGCGCATATAGCGAATTGGGCGAATGTTATTAAGGGACCTGTGCGGGGAACGGGTTGGGTTAGGATATGCGTTGTGGTTGTTTCCATTAGTTCTGGTTGTTGTGCTTACCGGCAGTATGCTGTTCTCTGGAGAAGATATGGGATTAGCGTTGTGTTTGGATTGGCCTTCCTTGATGACTTACTTGATAATTGCCTCTAGCGCAAACACCTGTACACAATATTAGTTCCTGTTTTACCCCCATAGCAGTGTTGGGGATTCTCTAGACACCCACATTGGCACAGCAGCCCCCAAAGATAAAAGAGACCATTAGAATCATGCTTGTCCAGCTAGGAACTGCCGCATGGGCAGCAGCAGCAACGAATCCCGGGGCATCTTTCTTCAATTGAGCATAGTCAAGCTTGTCCTCGGGTTTTGGAGATCGAGACGTGGAGGTCGAAGCGAGCTTCGCGTTTTCATTTGATGTATTCACAGCAGAGACTCGAGCCCGATTGATCAGGTAGGAGTCACCGTGTCCTCGTTTCGAGGGTTCATGATCATTGAGCATCCTATTTGGGTGTGAGTGATGATAGAGATGGATTGTTGAGATAGATGAATTGATTTACCTTTTAGGAGTTTCAAAGGGCTATGAAAGGCGAGGTGGTTGAAAGAAAGAAAGCTGGGGCTGAAGATAAGAGAGTGGATCACGAGATTCGTAAATATATATTTAACTAGTTGTACATGAATAGTTATGTAGTTACATAGTTAGTTAACTACTACTTTATAACTATGTTTCTGTTCTCTAACTAGTTCATTTACTATCGTACACATGATATCTAACAATATCACACTCAATCAACAATATCATCGTCACTGAGAATCAATTTCTCTTCGGGCAGTCGAGGTCCAAAACCATTACTGCTGGGTTGTTTCATACGCGATCCTTGTGCTGGAGACTCCTCCATGTCGTCAATTCCATCATTACGAAGATTATCGTTGGCGCGAATGCTGGTGATCTTATCCAACTGCCAACAATCCGGGTCTTGACGCCGGATTGCAGCCATATAGGGCAGTTGATGAAGCAATAGATCATGTCGGGGCATCATCGTGACCACACTCGGAGTGTTATATTTGTTCCCCGATCTGGCCGATGCCGACCTTCCCACCTGGAGATTTTTCCAGGAACTGACGCCAGTGAGGTTAGAGCCACCCTGCGAAAGATGCTGCTGTCCAAAAGGATCGAGTGATCGGTTCATCCACGAGTCGATCAGTCCATCAATTTCCTCAGCCTCTCTCCACAGTCGCAGAGACGCGGGATAAAACATCTTGTAGGCATCACCCGCGCGGCTTTGTCCAGTTCCAGACCCAACCCGTCTCTTGACCGGGTATGGAAGGGCGAAAAGAAGACCACGCGCTGCAACTTGGAAACTCATTTCTTCCTGCCGGAGCACGTCGACGCCGCTACCGAACGAGGCGATTCCAGTTCCTATCCCGGCCCGTGCCCCTTGCCCTGGCCGGCGGCCGGCGCTGAGGACATCGCTATCGGAGAGTGCGTCGATGCAGTCGTTGAAACAGTCGGTGAAATTATCCCCATCGCAGGATGGAATGTAGTTCTCATGGAGAGCGCTGATGAACGTTGATATGTCGGTCCCGGTCTCGTCGACCAGGTCATTGACCAATACCTGCGAAGCTTTTGGTCGGGCATAGTGGCGTAGATAGTCCGGTGGCGGTGGAAGGATATCGACATCGCCCTCGATCAGACTCGGGTCCATGCGTTTGTTGTACACGATCTTCCCAACTGCGTGGAACATGCCCAGGCTCGCCTCTCTCTGAGTTATCATCTTGAGGGACTCTTTTTCCATTGCTGTCAAAGCAACCTCACCTCGAGCTTTCTTTGTTTTGGCCACGCTACCTCCCCATCTCCCCATATCGTCCCCCTTCAGACAGAGGAACTCGAGAGAGGATATTGCACTGCGGATATCGCCGATTTCAGAGATACTGTCGATAACACCCGGCCCAGGTATTTGGACACGTTTGGAGTTCCGCGCCTCTCTGTCCAAAATAGACCGCAAAGCCTTGTGCATGAAAGTGGGTGCAATGCTATTGAAATCCAATATCGTTGTCCCGGGGTGATTGTAGATCGTGGGCCCCAGTAACCGGTGAACTGTCAGGTTATCTGAGATTGAGGACGCAGATCCTAACAAAGTCTCCGACACGACGATCACGATGGGCGGGTGATTCGATCCAGAACTCCCCCGGGCATGATCATTCACAGAGGCAGCCAAATATCGTTGGAGAGACGTCCGAAACGCCGTGAGGGCGGAGGATGCCCGGCCAAGTACAGTTGGAAACTCCTCTATAAGAAGTATCCGCTGGTCCCGAGGTTTCTCATATTTCTGGGGATCGAGCTCGCTGGGATTTTCGAGGTCAAGCCCTCCAAATTTATCACCCCGTCCAAGAAACTCTTCAAAGTGCGCGCTCACGGATTGATAATCGCGAGCTCCAAATTCCGAAACCGGGGGATTCTTCCACTCAACAATGTCGTAACCAAGTGACTCGGAGAGTAGGGACACAGTGGTCGTCTTCCCACTGCCTGCCGGACCCCGTAGGACGAGTAACCTCTGCTTATTGTTAGTAACCACATTCAAACTCAACCCCGAATTATCCTCGGTTGATCAAAAGCTCACCTCAGAACGCCTCCCAGCAAAAGCATCTTCCAGCCAATGCTGTACATCCGAGACTTTTTTCTTATGAACGGCTAATTCGCCCAGGTTGGCCGGAGCGAACCGTTGAGCCCATGGTCGACGGTCCGGTTCGCCGGCCGGTTGCGCAGCCAATGGCTCCTTCGCAGTGCCATTCCCGGAGCCCGTAGACAGAAGAAACCGTTTCGTCGTCTTACGCGGCGGTTTGACTGGGGCCTTCGGCTTTGGCTTTGGTGCTGGCTTTGGCACTGGCTGACGCGTCTGGCTAGAGCTCATGGTCGCCAGACCCATTCCCGCCCGCTCATTAGCTAGATGCTGTGTGAAGATTTCATCGTAGGAGTCGTAGTCATCATCAATCAAGTCCACGTCGACAGTCTCCCTGACCGGCGGGAGGGACTGCTTCTCGGTCTTTTGGGGTGCCCATCGCTGTCCCTCTGTTGCGGGCTGGAAGAAGCTGTGCAAGGACTTGGATGTTGAGTCTGGGTTTGGTGACGATTTAGTCTTTTTGTTTGGAGAGGGTGAGGACGAGGGGAGCCGGGTTGATGGTGTTGTGCCGCGCGAGTAGGAGGGTTTGGGGCGCGAAGAGAGGGCGAAGGGTTCTGTTGGTTCGATAGGGCTGGAGCTATCTGAGATGATGACCGGGGCGGCTTTTCGTTTTGATTTTAATTTTGGCTCATCTTGCTTTGAATCCTTCGATCTGCGTTGCCTTTTAGGAGGACGAGCGTCCATGATGAGTTGGTCAAAAACCTGGAGAAGTTGAGATACGCGTCCGATAAGCTTATGACGCCAAGCGGTGGGTCTTTTGCCGGATTTATAGATGTATAGAGTATGTTGTAGATGTAATTGTTAATATTAGACTATATCCTATTAGAATAAATTATATTCATAAAGAAAAATCGCACAACGGGTATATTGACCAGAATCTGAGTCGGCAGAGCCAAAGAAACCAAAAATCCCCAAATAACCAAAGAGAAATGAGAAAAGACACCTATAAAGAGGAAAGTACTCCCTATGCGCCTCCAAATACATCATAGTAATAATCTTCATCCAAGCCATCTCTCGCAGGGACCTGGGGAGCCTCACCGGCGAAAGTGGCATCGTCAAACCGCACATTGAGCAGGCGGATTTTCAACCCATAATTGCTGACCAGGTCAATCAGCTTGCTTGTCTCTGCGGTGATGGGCTGCTGGTTGAGGAGCATCAGCAGACCATCCAGCCATTCGGATGCAATGCTGTGCGAGGATGGCCGCAGCGTGAGCAGGACTACCTCCTTCTGGGTGGTCCTGCTGCCGGACCGGGCATGGCTGTGACCTTTTCCGTGTCCGGTGGCTGTGGAGGAGGCGTAGCCGTGGATGGTGATCTTGGTTGTGGGTTGACGGGGTGCGGTCTTCACGGTGGCTGTGGAGGAATGATCTGGGTTGGTGGAGACGTTGGAGACTACGGATGATACAACTGAGAGATCGACTGTTGAGGGCAGGGCCCGGTGTTAGCAGCAAATACAAGATAATGTATGAGTGGTTATAGGTAAGCACTCGGTGACACTCACTTTTCTCTGGTAGGGTGTCCAACTCCGGAGCTCGGTCGCCCATCAGATCAAATTGACCGAAATGCAAGTATCGTCGGTTATGAGAGAGCTGGACATATTGATACGTGGCAGTAGACTTCTGCACCGCCCCCGACTCCGACTTGGAGTGAGAGTCCAGAGCGAACCAGCTGCCTTGGAGTAAAGATCGGATTCGTTGCTCTTTAACGAACTGGAGAGCCTCATGGTGAAGTTCCTCGCGCACCTGTCGCAAGTGCTGGCCCCATGCATCCTCGTACGTAAGTTCAAGAAGCTCCATCTGCAGCCCGCGCAATCGGTGGTATTCGAAATCGGCCAGTTCTTCTTCGACATCCTGGACATCCTTGATCCGAGCAGCTCCGCCAACCACCGACTCAATGAGGATACGCACGAGCTCAATGAGCTTGTCCAAGTCCTCTTCCTCGGCGGCAGTCGCCTTCCACAGGCGGAAGAAGGCCTGTAGGCCGGCAACATGTAGTCGGGTCCAATGTAACAGCAAGGGCTGGAACAGTTTATCAAAGCCCGTACGGGACTCTGAAATGAGATATGTTTTGGTGTCATCCATGTCGGACTTTTCGACCTCGAAATGCTCGTATAAGATGGATGTGACGGCCAAGGATGCCCGAGCAATCGGACACCGCTGTCGTGATGGCTTCGTAGAGTGCTCCAGGAGCATATTCTGAAACTCATCCCCATGACTGCGAACATAGTCCGCCAGATCCATCATCCCCAGGAAACCGACCTCGTAGAATTCCCCCGCCGGACTCTCCGTCTCAAACCCAAGCCGCCTCCATTTTTCCGGATGGTGTCGTCTAGAGCGCCGTGTATCGTCGCCATTTTCGGTAGCCTCGTTGGGGTTCTTCTCCGGGTTACTGGCTAGATAAATCCCCTTCAGCGCGCGGCGATGCTCAGGTTTCTCCTGGTTGACGGGAATATCTCGCCACTTGCGCAGCAAAATCTTGGTGAGTGACTGGAATTCCAGCAGCGGATGCGCCAGGTCCTGAAGGGCGGAATCCTGCATAAGCACGTAGACGGCTCTGATAACGCCCAGATCCTGTAATTTCTGAATAAACTTGGGCCACTCCGCCTCGGGGTCGTGGGTGATCGAGTCGCGCATGAGCGAGTTGATCAATTGGAGCGCATTGGCACACAGCGCATGGTCCGCGGAGGATAATCGGCTGACGAGCATCTCCAGGAACTGGGGGTATATGGCGATTGCAGGCTTCAGGGCGCGGAAACCAAAGTTGTTGACCTGGGAGGCGCGGTTCCCCATGTACGGGTGGGAGACAATAGAGACGAGAATGGACATGGCGCCACGGAGGATATTGACCAAGGGATGGGTGACGATCAGCTCGACAATCTAGAGGATAGTCATGTTAGCATCTGACATGGCCGCGAAAAGGTGACAGAAACACAGGAAGAAAGCACTGCAATTGCTTCAAGGATAACTCACGCGCTCAACCAACTCCTGGTCAACACACTCCCACCCCTTGTCGACATCGAGCAGTCTCGAGAAACTGGTCAAACTATATGCCAGGGTATTCCCGCTTGCGTGAAGGGTTAAGTAGCGTAATCGAACCAGGCCGCCCTCTGCGATGAAGATGTCGGCGAAGGACGGGTCTCCGATGTTGCTCTGGAGCTTGAAGACGGCCATTTTGCGCACGGCATCTTCATCGCTACCCAGGCGCTCGACCAATTCGGCGACATTGACGGTTTCCATGTCTTTGAAGCCAGTAAGAAAAAACCTGGGGAGAAGTTCAAGGAGAGAAAGAGAACAGGGGGTTGCTGTGGGGCAATTGGAATTTAAACGGTGATCTCGGTGATCTCGATCCTTTTAATTTAAGCATGAATAGATTAAGTCCAATACTCCCACATATACGGAGTACGGAGTACGGAGTAACGAAGTTGAGAATTGGGAGGAAACAAGAATAGCTGGGACTAAGCAGCTTTGATTTGTCTCCCACGGTCAACCCCCTTCATTTTATATACACCAACCTCGCAATTTCCCTCGGATCTATACATTATATAAGGGCTATCTACTCCCTATATAGCTAGAATTCCAATGTAATTGTTTCATTATGTGTTATTTTTATGCATTATGTCGTTACATGATTCTATACAAAAAGAAATGCCTTCGCCAAATCCAATTCAACCACCATCTTTCCCTCCCCCAAAAACGCCACAGGGTGTAAACTGTTTTTTTTTCTCTCATTATGTACGACGGGCTAGCCGTCATCGTCAGTCGTGATAATTGCGGTGATCAAGATTAGCGGCGCCAGCCCACATTCCAAATCACATGGGCAATGTCTCGAGCTGTGTTCACCGTGTCCACAACCCGGTCCAAGATACTACTGCTGGGGGTCTCGGTTTCGCCTTCCGGCATGATCATGCCCGAAGCAGTCAATCGGAGCGGGCGATCTGATGCTGGATCATCTTCGATGAACCATGCACGATCACGATCAGGGTAATTGCCCGTGAAGTCCAGGCTGGGATCTTCACACTCATCCAAAAGGAAGTTGGCCGAGGGCTCTGATGGCCGTGATGGACGCAGGGTCTCCACAGAGGGAGTTGGTGATAACGTCCGGGTGGGGGTGGTGGACCATCGGTCAAAGATCGTCTGAGCATGGGGCTCGGGGGCATCCCCGCGATACTTGAGCGTGGTTGAGGGGAGAGGGGCGATGGTCTTCCCATCGCCGCTGAAGCTGTTGCGTGTAGTGCTGCGGTTGCTCAGGGACGACCGGCTGGAGATTTGTCTCATTAGGACTACGCCGCCGTCGGAAGATGACTCGTCTTCAAAGGTGGCCGGCCAATCGTCCTCGTAGCCCTTGGCTTCAACCGCGATGCATTGTACGACTTCATTGTTGAAGTGGATATGGCGCCGTTCGCTTGGAGACGTCATTCCAGATGATGATGAGGTAGTGAGAGTGCCACCGAGAGAGTAGGTGGAGCTTCCAGTCCGGTGATGCAAGTGGTCCAAGTCCGTGTTGGACCTTGGGAAAGGGGGCCGAGCCCAGTTGCTCTCAGCTTCTTGCGCCTTGAGAATGGCCCCGGCATGTTGGAGTAACGTATGTTGAGATAGTGACCGCTGGAGGATGGCCTCGGACGCGGTCTTCTTCTTCAGGATTGGCTTTCGGTCTAGATAAGAGTTTGGTGTCTCCAAACGACTTGGAGGGGGGATGGAGAGGTTGCACGTTCGACGGAACTTTTTAATGGCCCGTAGAGCCAGGTGACATCGCAGTCCTTCAGCCTGGTAAAAGGTTAGCGGGATGGACAGGAGACGAAAAAATATCAACAAGATCAATAACCTACCAATTGAGGCTTTCCGGCGATATCGTCTTCAGGTTGTGCTTAGCCTTCGCCCATGTCCTCCAGGAGGCATTCTCCAGCCTCACTCCATTACTATAATCGTTCCTTCGACTCGTCACATAACGCCAGGAGGACCAGATATCCTCCTCCTTCCAGTCATGTGAAAGGTAGTCCACATGCCTTGATGGCTCATCCTCAATTAAGGTATCATCTGCCGATGGAGCCTGTAACGTCCACGAAGGGTGTGATTCTGTCGACGCGTCACTCACATCCTCTGGTTCTTTGGCATTGTGGAGGGATTCTGTGTCGTAAGAAGGTAGGATAAGTTCGTTCTCCGGTGACAGGCTATTTAGAGTGGGCGCGTAGGCGAGTTGCTCGGGGACAGGAGTAAAGTTCGAAGAAGGGAGCACAGAGGGTAGATTCGATGCGACTGGGGAGGAGTCCCTCGCGCGATAGTCATCTTGCATGGGTGACTTTCTGGGGATGGCGTGATCTTCTAAGAAATATCGCTGCGCAGTGGGACTGGTGGGACACCGTACAGGATCTGAGAAGGGCGAATGAGTTTCGCGGGGAGTCAACAACGTCGTCATCTCCCTTTTTTTTCTTGTTTCCTTCCTCTTCCAATGATGTAATTAATGACAAAGGAATGGGTTTGAGGGATTGGCCATTCAAAGATATAGCATATCTAGGTGATTGCTCACGGGGGATAAGATCCCAAAGATGAAGGAAAGAGGAGAAGAAGAAGAAAAAGGGAAAGAAAAAGAGAGGCGGAGGAGTGAAGATAAAACCAAAATCTGGAGGTGGAGATATGACTGTTCCCGGGTTTCTGGGGATTTGGGGGGGATTGGGGTTTAAAAGGGGGGGGGGGGGGGGGGTAAAAGGGGAGAGAAAAAGCAAATAATAAGTTTATATTCACAAAGAGGTAGAATTCTATAAAATGATAATCTAGGAAGTATATATATATATATATATATATCTCTCTATCTCTCTCTATGACATAGAATTTGCCACAAATATATTCTGTTTAGTCCTAGTCTAGGTATAGTCTAGTAACTAGTATAGTAAGTACTAGTTAGCTATTATTACTATTATAACACATAAAAATAAAATAAATCATCTAGACCGCACGATAAACGGTTCGTCTCCACCAAATATGCAAGTTGGTTTTTAGTGCATGGAATGTGGTTATGCATCTACGTTGTAGTATAACGGTCGATCCTGTGGAGCATATGGGATGTACAATAGAGACAATATACAGAGTATATAAGATATTCTATAAAATAGATGGAACTATCCAAGCAGAAATACCAGAAATACCTAAAGTACTATCTACTCCGGAGTATCACGGAGCTATCCGGCCTAGAGCCTGTTGCCCCCCGATGCATCCGCAGGGCCTGAGCACGTCGGTTTCCAACAGAGTCGGACCCCTTTGATCCACTTCAAAACGAGTTTTGATTGAATTCTTTTTGATACATTTTATATATTTTATATATTTGAGGTCCAGATCACAGGCAGTAGTACTAGCCGAGGCACTGGCCTTTCTAGAATATCATGGTACTTTGTACAGTAACACATGAACCTCCCAGAGGACCCTGTTGCCTATCAAACCACATATGAAAGGAAAAAAATTAGCCATGATCGACCGGAGATATGAGCCGAAGCTAAGAGCACAGAACAATAGGAATGCCTCTTGAAGAGAATTATAAAACAGATGCCTATTAGTGGCGTATTTCGTATATTTTTTTACCTTCAGCCATTGACATCTTCGACTTTTAGATTCTCCCGAATTTCCCAATTCCCAATCTAACGCCCTTCTAAGGTTGGACACATGCACGGACAGCTCGAGAATATGCAAGATAGAGCTAAATAGCACCAAACATGATACAAGAAAAAAAAAAAGAAGGAAAAAAAAAAAAAAGGGTGTACACAGAATTGCCTTTGTCTGTGCGCTTGCATCGACAGAATCTGGGCAACCATTCACCGAGGACCGTCATGATTGGCGGGCCAAAACCCTCGACATCGGTTCTCAGGATTGTTGCAAATCGCAAGCCAGTGATAACCGCCCATCACTGCATGCTACCATGAAGTATTCGTGTTCAGGCCCTTTGGATCTGGAACTGGAAACTTGAAACTTTGTCTATATGCGCTATTCCTGTAACATTGTAAGTTCCTATGTTATGTTCTGGCCCATGGTTAAACCTCCACCTTTCCGCGGAGGCTTGATCTGTAGCGCTAGTGCGATGCGCACCCCGGTCTCTCCCCACGGGCCTCTTTAACGTTTGTCATATTTGACGCCGATCATTGGCCTGTACAGTATCAGTCAAGGGTTCCTAGGTACCTTCTCTCTGCACTGCTTTGACGCATGTCGCCAACACTCACATCCACAGGGGTAACGTAACCACCCCTCTGTTCATCAACTTCGCTTCCAAGGCTCATGATAACGCAGCTAGCTGACGTAGACCAGTTTTGACACCCCCGCTGGATGTGAAATACGAGACAAGACAGGGATTGCAAGATTGTAAGATTGCAATTGACTATCTTATCAGCCATTTGCGGATCTCTTGTCAACCGGGACACCAATTGGCATGTTTGGCTCCCTATCGTGATGGTCGCCACAGCTGCACGTTAAACGGCTCGTAGGGGGTTTTCTGCATCGCCCCCCAACTTCCCAGTTTCAGTCAACCGGGGGATAAGGGAAGTGGCCCCTCCATCCTGGGGAGATTGGGAAATTGGACCCATCGCACAGCTGTCAAAGGAAAGATTAGCAAAAATATGCAATGTCGTGCTGATGAGTGACATTTGTCCAATCTGGACTTGACATAAAAAACGATTGAGCATGTAAGATGGTCCAATAATGAGCAATTAAGCACCACCATTATACCACTTTGACTAGTCTGCCACTAAAGCAGCAGCCGTACGGAGAGTACGGAGAGTACGGAGTAGAGGAACAATCAATGACATTGCACGTGATATCCAAAACTGGCTTAGCTGGCAGAACTGCCCCTCCGCCCCCGCTATATGTTGATTCTGGCAGAGAAGAACAAGTCTAGACCGGATACCATTTACCAAGGTACTATTTCATACATCATGGCTGAGGTAGAAACAGCACCAGTGGTGCAGGCCAGACATGTTGTCTACTGTGGAGGTGAGGACCCCCCGTGGCACAAATCACAACCCCAATTCGTTTGAATATAGCGCTGACGGAATCCTGATAGTCTGCACGTTACCCCCCGAGGTATGATCTTTTGAGTTCCTCCAGTCCCCAGTCCCCAGTCCCCAGTCCTCCCAGAAGTGAAGGACCCAGACCCCTTTTTCCCCGCTCTTGCCCCTGGTTTTTAGCCCTTATCATCGGGGCCTTCGTGCGTGGCATAGCTCCTAGCCACTAGAAAGCGCCCAGCATAAATTGCCATTTGAATTATACTTCCATTGAAGATCTATGTTTCTGATGTGCGGGGTTCTTGTCTAGTACTGCGAGTTTGGAGGTACCGCTAAGAAATGTGAAGAATGGCTCAAGGATAACGAGTCGGATCTATGGGACACACTATACTCTGAAGGTATGAAGCTCCCATGGATGCTACTTGGCTGGCCATTACCTACATCTGGCAATCTGCAAGCCCGGAAATGGGAAATCCCGATAATCTAACACTGGTTTCCTTTCTATCAGATGCCTTGAACGCCAACCTCTCCACCCTCTCCGTCTCAGCACAAGAACGCGCCGCCAAAGACGCCGCTAAGAAGGAGGCCAAAGCTGCTGCCAACGAGGCACGCGATAGCGAGCGCAAGGCCGCCTCTAAGATTCAGATTAAGCGTGTCGAGCGGAACAAGCGCAAGTACGTGACGGTCGTGATTGGGCTGGAGGTCTTCGGACTGGAGAACAAGAAGATCGCAAAGGACCTGGGTAAGAAGTTTGCGACGGGTTCTTCGGTGACCCGCTCGCCTGCGGGTATTGAGGAGATCACCGTCCAGGGTGATGTCAGTGATGACCTGCGTGAATGGCTCCTCGAGGTCCACGGCAAGAAGATCCCCGCGTCTAATATCGAATTGATTGAAGACAAGAAGAAGAAGAAGAGCGAGGGCCCGATGGTATAATGACGAACACGAATCCTTGGCGGACTGGGTATCATGACATAAATCCAAAATAAAAGTACAAATTGAAGACAATTCAAGCACAAACCAGAAACCAGAAACCCCAGACCCGTGGAAGCACAAACAAGGTCAGATTGGGGAAGTGGTCTAGGTCGAGAGTCCGAAGCACAAAAAAAAAGCCATTTCATAATTCATCCAGCACACTCAACGCATCGTGTTCCGCAGGTGCTGCATCATGCCCTGACCGAACAGTCGAGGTCGGGCCAGCCTTGTCCAGGCTCTCGCGACGATCTGCAAGGTTGGACGGATATCGAGCAGGCCCTGCATCAGACCCTGAACCTCTTCCCCCGAGACCGAGAACCTCGTCCCACGCCTCGGACTGAGGTGGCACAGAGGGCGAAGAGTGATTCAACGCTGTCAAACGTGACGTCTCAGTGTGGGGAGACCAGAATTGTGGCCAGTTCTGGAGGACCAGAGCAAGTACAAGCACCAACAGCGCGCTCGTGACAATGCCCCAGAAGATGCGTAGTCGACGGCTGGTCCGGGTTTGCCATTCTGTTTCTCGCTGTTCCCAGCTATCGATCTCGTGCCGTACGGTTTCGAGTCGTTTGCCTAGTTCTTCGACGCGCTGTCGGCCTGCTTTCATGCGTTGCTCTAACGCGTCGGCCTTTTGGATCTGTGGCTCGAATCCCTTCAGGTCATTGAGCTGTTTGCGGATGTCCTGGTCTAAGTTGGCCGTTTCGCGTTCGAAGTCGTTGAGAAGTGTTGAGGCCGAGTCGGAGAGTTCCTGGAACGACGAGATAGTCGAGTTGAGCGCTGTGATTTTCTCAAGCAAATTGTAATAGGTGTAATCCAGCCGACGGGTGACGTCTGTCGCTAACGTCCCAATTGAAGTCAATGCAGATCGTAAATACCTTGAAACAGCCGTTAGTCAATCTACTGCGAGTAAAGAAGCCAAAAAACACATACTCCTCGCCTAGCTTTCTCCGCTTCTTAACCTTGTCCAGGTCATCCATAGACAGAATCTCATGCCGGCGAATAGGCGCCAATTGCTCGTGCTGTCCAGGCGTATCAAGCAGACTCCCATTTCGACCATCCGACATTCCAATAGTCGAATCAGACCCCCAGCGACTCCGGTTCGTCTCCCTCGTAGTCGGCCTCAACAACCCATCATCGCCCTCGCGGTCCTTATCCTTCCCGCCCGACCACGTAGGGAGCAACCCCCTCGCGCTCGCCGAGGAAGCCAGGTGGCTCATGGGATTAGGGAAGCGTAGTTCCCGCGACTTGCTATATTTGTGGCGGTTGGACCTTGTGCCATCAAAGATGGATGGCTCTTGCGCCCGAGGGGATGGAGATGGACCAGTTCGATGCTCTCCTTTTGGGGAGATTTGGTGGTCATCAGAGTCATGGCGGTGCGAGCGGCGGGACTTTCTTCGGTCTGTTTGGCGGCTTTCTTGGCTGCTGAATCTGGAGAAGTCCTCGGATTTAGACTGGAGGTCGTTGGCTTGCTGGTTTGGGTTCTGGCTCCGGGGGGAGGTTTGGGTGGGTGGGAATGTGGCGGAGGCTGCTCGGGATGTTGAGAATGGTGCGTGTTTATATGGAGGTTCCATGACGGTACATTCTGAGAAGAAAGCTTGGGGGAAGCTTGGAAGCTTGGAGGCTTGGTGTTGCGGTTGGAGTGTGGAGTTGGGGGGATCGATGACGCCAAGGATGAAGACCGATCAGCGACATTGCAGCTGACAGTATTATATAGTCCTCCCTACTACTTATATTGTACCGGCCAACACGATTACGCTAGAGAATAGATTGCGATTATAGAAAAACATTTGTCTTGCTCGCTAGTAGTGACCTATGACCTAACCTCAGAAAAAACGCCTGTAATCGAACAGCCCACGCCGGAATGAGTGCCCAGACTTTCCCGCCAGGGACAAGGAAGAAGGAAGAAGCCCCAACAAGCCGATGTATATACACACAATGCAGTCCTGGAGGAGATGGAGAGATGGTGTGGCGGAGATATGGAGAAGACCGTGAACAGCCTCAAGAGCTGAGCAGCTTGTTGCGCTTCTCTCTGCGCTTGAGACGGTCGAGTCTCTTATGGTGCATCTTCTCGGCCATCTTCTCATAACGTAGCTTCTCCTCCTTGGCTTCTCGGCGGTCCTTGATGCGCTGGATACGGGCCTGGAGGAGTTCATCGGTTAGTGATACCATCTTGGGAAGTGATGTGTTGTCGGAGATAATATCATTATTATGGAGACAGGCTGACAAGAGATGGAGACCAAAAAAAGCCACAAAAGCATAGGGAAGTGAGACAAATCAAGTAAGAAAAGGAATAAGATCGACATACCTTCCGTTCAGCCTCATGTTCCTCCTTCATCTCACGTTCAAGTTCCTTGACAGCGTCGCTGTGTTTCTTGAGCTCTTGACGCTTAGCGTATGAGGTCAAACCCGCAGTAGGGCGGAAAGCCTTCTTGGTACCATGCCAGTTTTTACCTGAAGGTCCGATGGGGTTAGCCGGGGAGATGAGGGACAGAAGGGAAGTGGGGACTGGGTATATAAATTTTTTTTTTCACTTACCATTTTTCCGCATGCCGGTGGTCGGAGGCGCGACTGGTGTCGTAGCCGTTGAGGTAGACATGATGGGATATGTGACTTGGAAAAAAGCAATTCCAAGTGGAAGATTCAAGAAAGTGGATTGGGGAAGAAACGTGAAGCAAAAGAGATGTCGAGGCAAAACGGAGACCGAGTTTTTCATTGATTATCTCGATCTGATAAAATGTCTTGGCGTCCGCTAAAGAGAGAAATTGCTTCGGCCCAAATTTCCTGACTCCACCTTTTCTTCCCATTTTCCACCTGACTTTCTCTTACAGGCTGTTTCATATTATTTACTGCCCATCTTCTTCCTAGTTTTGGTCCTCGTTTCCTTTCTCCTCACTAGCTTCTGCACGGTGGCTTGGCACCTTATAAGCCCATCAAATCCCTCGTTACACCGCCCCTCCCCCCACCAGTCCATTTCACTCACTACTTAATACCTCTGGTTCCCCGTCTTACCATGATCCCTCGATAACACTCTTTCACCTTGTCATTTTAATCTTACTTGATGGCGGCGACAGAGCATGCGACCACCATCAGTGAACCGATGGAGTTGCCATCGCTCCCGCCCAATCAGGGCCTTGAGGCGATAAAGGATATCATATTTGGATCGGTAAGGAAGTACTTGGCACATGCATGTGAGAGACCTAGACTGACACTCTCCAAAGTCGGCAGGAATGGCAGGCAAACTCATCGAGTACCCCTTTGACACCGTCAAGGTCCGACTACAGTCACAACCCGAACACCTCCCTCTCCGATATGCAGGACCACTGGATTGTTTCCGCCAGTCTTTCCGAGCCGATGGCTTCCGGGGACTATACAGAGGCATCAGTGCCCCCATGACCGGAGCTGCGGTGGAGACCAGCTGTCTCTTCTTCAGTTATCGTCTCATCCAGGATGCCCTGCGCGCGACGGTCTACCCAGGCGTTGAGCACCTACCATTCTTTGCTCTAATTGCTAGCGGAGCTCTATCTGGCTCAGTGACCTCGCTGGTACTCACACCTATTGAACTGGTGAAATGCAGGATGCAGGTCCCCGCGGAGTCAGCAGGCCTTAAACCTGCTGGCCCCATGGCCATCGTCGCAAGCATTTTCCGACATGAAGGGCTAGCGGGATTCTGGCGGGGCCAGATGGGAACTTTGATCCGGGAAACTGGCGGAAGCGCAGCGTGGTTCGGTGGATACGAGGGCGTATCATCGCTCTTCCGCAAGTATAACAAGTCGAACCCGCAATTGACCTCCGACTCGCTCCCCATCCACCAACAAATGATCGCAGGAGCAACGGCTGGAATCAGCTACAACTTTCTATTCTACCCGGCCGATACAATCAAGTCTCGCATGCAGACCGTAGACGTTTCACGACTTCCGGTCCATGCTCAGCAACAGACCTTCTGGGGCGAGACCAAGGCTCTATGGAGGCAGCAAGGGTTCAAGGGCATGTATCGCGGGTGCGGGATCACCTGTGCACGCTCGGCACCCAGCTCAGCCTTCATATTCACTGTTTATGAAGGATTACGGCAATATTTTGGATGAAAAAAAAAAGGAGAGACTGCTACAATGCCCCTGCATATAGAAATTTGTCACCATTTTATCGGTCTAAATGAGGTTGGACGATGACCATGTTAATCCCCATTTCCCTTTTGAATTTATCACTACCTGACTCTCTGGATTTTGGCATCGTGCGCTATACCCCGAATACATTCAAACACGATTCTTGACTCTTCTACACTTTATTTCACTTTTCTCCTTTCTCTATCAACGATCTCCAATGCCCAACCCAACGTCTATTTCAAAAATCAAGCGCCATTTTACGCTTTCCGGCTTCCATTTGTGAGACGCGCGTCGATTGGTGCCAGCACAGGACTTGGTTGGCTTGATGTACGCCAGGCCAAGCATATCCAGTCCAATCAATGATATCCCATCTATGGCACTCCCTGGCGGATCCTTCACGCGTCAATTGAGATGAGAGGCGTTCACCACTCGGTATTTAATCTGAGCTTTTTCTGTCCTCTTGACTTGTTCGTTTTTCTTTGTATAGAATAGATTTCAGTTGCAAATAAAACTTTCCACTGCTTAACACTTCGAACATGCCAGACTCCATTCTCCCATTATCATCCAGAGCCCGAACAAGGGCCCAAAATCTAGCCCTACGCGAAAATGGCTGGAGATGTATACTCGCAGGAATTTGAACATTCTAAGGTTGGGATGCTGAAGGTTACATAAGACACCTGGACCTCCCGAGGTCCCGAGGTCGGAACGGGGATATCTACCTACACACCTCTGGACCGTATTTCCACGTACTATCAGCCTATGAACATGTCCGATGTCGAGCACAATATACCAACCTCATCGTCTGGTCTCCAACTGAATAAACGCAGCTGCTCGCGTTGCAACCAAAGAAAAGTGCGGTGCGATAAAATATATCCCTGCAGCGCATGTGTAAAAGCCGAAGTGCAGTGCAGCTTTCCAGGTCCAAAAAGAGCACGGCGGATATTAAAGAGGCCACCAGTTAGTGAATTACTCACTCGCTTAAAGCATCTTGAAGAAGAGGTCGAGCAACTTCGCTCAACGCGCCCCAACCCGGATATCGACCATACACCGGTCTTGGATGAACATCCGAATCTGGAGAAGGCAGTCAAAAGGAAAGAGTTGCTGGTTCTTAAAGAAGGAAAGAGTCGGTACGTCAGTGACGAGGCTTCTGTTGCACTAGGACAAAAGGTGGGATAGGATTACTGCTGGTATTGTATAGGCATCAACTAATATGCTGTGCAGATCTCTGAACTTCGTGATATTATTGAAAGCTCGTCAGATGAAGAGTCACATTCACCCGATGCGAAGTATAGTCCCATTATCGTGCCAGAGGGTGGACTTCTTGGAAATCACGAGTCCACCTGGTCTCTCGACTCTTTTCGCCTCCATTATTGTCAACCAGCAAGGATTGATGCTCTATGGCGAACATACCAAGAGAATGTGGCACCGTTGATTCTCATACTCCACCAAGCCACCATGGCGAGGATTGTCCAAAACGCCTGTGCTGGCATCGATTTAACCCCCTCGGATGAGGCATTACTATTCTCTGTGTGTTATGCCGCTGTGGCTAGCATGAGAGCGCACACTTGCCCTTCCATACTTGACACCGATTACGATACAGCCATCCAAGACTGCAAAAAAGCGGTGAGCCAGGGGCTTCGCCGAGCCAACTTCATCAATTCCCAGAGCCTGTCAGCTCTCCAAGCGGCCGTTCTGTTCTTGCTATGTTATCGAGTCGGTGGTGATACACGTCTTGTATGGGCCGAATCTGCCGTCGTGATACGAGTTGCACAAGCACAAGGCGTCCACCGCGATGGGCGGAATTTTTCATTACCACCCTTAGTAACAGAGATACGCCGTCGGTTATGGTGGCATATCTGCATGCTTGACATGTTGTCTTCGGGAGACCAAGGCGTCGATACCCAGATTAGACCTGAAATGTTCGATACACAGTTTCCGAGTAATGTCGACGATGATGATATTGCTCTGTATATGACAGATCAGCCACTACCGAAGATTGGCTTCACAAATACCACCATCTGCATCATGAACTGCCAGATCATGACGGAAATGCTCTGGCCGCGTCAGGGTGGATACTCGGATATGTCTACACATTCCCGTGAGAATCTCGTCACAGCTCTAGGGAAGAGTCTTCATGAACAGTATATCGATCATTTCAACCTGGATATCCCAATTCATTGGGTAGTCGCAACTATCGTGCGACTTCAACTCTCCAAGGCGTGGCTGGCGACTCATTTCCAGTCATGCGAAGACTCGGACGTGGAGGCCTTCCGCCACGACAACCGTATCTTCGAGACCGCTGTTGAGCTTGTGCAGTTCTCCTATCTCCTGCAAACCAACGAAGGAACGTCACAGTGGAGCTGGCTATGTAAAAGCTACAAAGAATGGCATGTGGTCGCTTTTCTACTTTCCGAGCTGTGCTTGCGTCCACTTAGTCCTGAAACTGACCATGCTTGGGATGTCGTGACCAAAATATATACTTTGTGGCAGCATGATATGCCGCGTACTGATGCCATGCTTCAGAAGCCCTTGGACCGGCTCATGGCACGCACGGCCTCATCGCGAGCTGGTAGACAGGGGCAGGATGGCCAGACACCATTCAGTGGAGAGGCTTTGTCCGATATGTCTGATGTGTCTTTTGGATTGGGTGGTGACCCCGATTCTGATTTGCTATTCTCTGGTCTGGACTGGCTTGCTGGGTCCTTATTTTAGGCCATTATTCTGTCTACCTGGGCAAGTATGTAGAGAGGTCTCTTTCCCTACCAAACACGTTAATTCCATAATAACTAGTATTCTACAACCCCAACAAAGAACAACCTTCAACCCTAACGTGTCTCGAATTGGCTATCCTCTTTCAACCAATCACCAAATGTCTTCAAGCCAGGATCCAACTTTTTCAAAGCCGGAATATCCGCACCATATCCCTCATCATGGAACCATTTGAACATAACACCCAGCTCCTTGACACCAGCCATCATCAACCAAACCGGAATGCTAAAAGTGGTCGGTACGTTCTTGCCAGTCGACTTCTTGAAAATCTCCGACATCTGATCAAAGGTCAATTCATCCCCAGCAAGCGAGAAAGCATGATTCTTCGACGCCTCGGGATTCATAAATGCCGCCGCAGCAAAGAACCCAATGTCACTCGTCGCGACCAGCTGCAGGGGCTTGCCCTTCAGAGACATCTGCCATGCAGTCGTAAACACCTTCCCGAAGTAATCTGGTGTGAAGTTCTCGAAAAAGGCAACGGGACGGAGAATCGTCCATTCCATATCGGTCTCTTTTGCTTTCTCTTTGAGATGCTGCTCGATCTCGTGTTTGAAAATAAAATGAGGGACTGGGGTTGGGTTTTGGTCTGATTTCTCGCCACTACGGTCGACGGAGCTGTACACGAAGCACTTGACGCCTCGTTTGATGGATTCGTCTATCAGAGCGATTCCTTGGCGTCTTTCGGAGTCGTTTCTGGGATTGGCGGTCTATTTTATCGGTCAATCGGGGCATATCTGAGATATTGTGTTTCGGGGACTTACTTGGACGCTGAACACGCCCCAAATTGGCGTTGAGGTTTGACGCTTTACATTCTCAAAGATGGCAGCCGGGTCGTTGAGGTTGCCTTGGATCAATGTGATATTGGAAGATTTCTGGGCGAGTTTTTTTGCCGAAGCAGAATTGACATCGCGGGTCACGGCGAGGATCTTGAAAGGGGCATTTTTCTCGAGAAGGTTCTTAATTACGGAGCCTCCCTGTTTGCCTGTGGCTCCGGTGACGAGAATAGTGGTCATTACAGATTAGTCTGGAGGATAGTATGGATGATAAGCTGTTGTTAATGATCAGTGGAGGTAGTATAACCTTTAAATAGTCAGTCCAAAGGCATTCAAAGGTCATTCGGCATGATTTATAAGATTTTATAAAGATCTTGAAGTCTTCGGGATGAATCTCAACCCCGGATTTGATATGAATGACGTCACATATAGATGATAATATCATGATAAAAGTCATGTAAGTCATATAAATCATGAGATATAAGGACATAAGACATAAGACATAAGTCACATAGTATTATTCACAGCAATAATACTCATCCCCCTATGAACTTCCGTGTCGGCAGCATGTAAAAACTCCCTTACCGTCATATCTAGCCCTTCCTCTCCCAACAAGTCCCCCTCCAATTCACCTCGCAATAATGGTCCATTCATGCCTCCATTCAACTCCCAAACCTTCCCATCTTTCTTAACAAAAGCAATAAAATGAAACCCACACTCCTCCTGCGGCAAAGGCACAATCGAGCACCCCTCCGACGCCGCATCCATATGCGCCTCTTCCAGAAACCTCGAATCATACAAGAGTCGTGCCCTCTCCACCGGCCCCAGTCCAACAGCGCGCTTCACAATCTTCTCCAGTTCTGATCCAGCCATGATATATTTCCCATTCTCCAAATTGACAACCACATGCAGCAATGCCATCAGCCCACACGCATGTCCGATCGTCTGCTTCATCCACAGCACGGGCTCGTCGGCTCCGCTGCCGAGATATTCGGGTATGCTGTGTTCGACGCGAGACCGCGCGGCGAGATAGATGGGTTTGTCGCAGAGGAGGATGAGGGCGTTTACGGGTCTTGGGATCCAGGAGAGCATTTCTGGGGTGGTGGAGAGGATATCATGGAAGGTGAGGCTCGGGGATACTCCGAGGTTCTTACATAGATGCGTGTGGACCTCTGGGTTGTTCTCTGATGCATTGGTGAGATTGATGAGACTGGGCTGTGTCTGGAATGATGGGCTTACCTAGTGGTATAAAGGTCTTTTGGCCGTTGATGACCTGCACGCCTAGATTAAACATGTTTGGAGATGACAAGACTTGTGTCTATTTAGTTCCACCTGAGCCATCGTATGTTGGCATAAGCGGGGGAAAAACAGTGCTTAGTCATTGCCCATTTGGGCCCGGGGCATCCAACATCCAACGTCCAATGTCCCCCTAGATATACTTTGATTTCGGTGGAATATTGGAATATCTGTGGGATATCTGTTTAATCCTGAGATTGTATGTATATAACATGCTAGATCAAGTAGTATTTGAATATATATTCCGAGATTAATAGAGTGTGATATTCTCTAACTTTCCTAGTGTAGCACATACGTACCATTTAGGGCTGTTCTATATCAGAGCAGTAGTTGAACTCATCTAACTTCGACATCTTAAATGAATCCTTATATATATTTATACTGGAATCGTCTAAATAACCCCATATCTCGT
Organism: Penicillium samsonianum; assembly: GCF_028829775.1. Lineage (NCBI taxonomy): Eukaryota > Fungi > Ascomycota > Eurotiomycetes > Eurotiales > Aspergillaceae > Penicillium > Penicillium samsonianum. Next base: position 427,256 of record NW_026643260.1, on the reverse strand, counting down.
CTAACGCATAAAATCGCCTATCGCCTATCAGCGGATAAAAAATTTCCCCTCATCTCCCCCTCATCTTCCTCCAACATCTCTCTCGGGCTCTCATCATCTCAACTATAATGGCTCACACCCTCACAGCCCAGGAGCTGACAGCTCTCTCCACCAAGGCCATTGACGCCAAAGCGACTGCCTACTGTATGACCCTTCCCCTACTTCCCTTTAAAGCAGTACAAGCAGATATCCAGTTCCAAGTACATGGAAAAGAACAATCCCAAACTAACACCCTCCCAGGTCCATACTCCAAATTCCGCGTCGGAGCATGCATCCTCACAACATCGGGCGAGTTTATCTCCGGCGCTAACGTCGAAAATGCTGCCTACCCAGTCGGAACCTGCGCTGAGCGCGTCGCTATTGGCACTGCTGTTGTATGTTCTGTCTTCTCTTTCCCTGGTCTACTTTGATTGTTTTTTTTATATAAGAACTACCTGATATCATTGTCATTGTCATTGTCATTGTCACTGTCATTGTCATTGTCATTGTCATTGTCATTGTCACTGTCACTGTCACTGTCATTGTCATTGTCTGTCTGGACCTTCGCTAACTCCCACAGGTCGCCGGCCACAAAGATTTCAAGGCTCTGGCTGTCGCGACGGATATCAAGCCTCCTGCGTCGCCTTGTGGGATGTGTAGACAATTGTGGGTTTTCTCATCCTCCTCCTCCTCGTTCTTCTTCTTATTGTTTTTTTTCTTTCTACGGTTGGCTCATTGGGATACAGTATACGCGAATTCACCTCGCCTTCTTTCCCGGTGTACATGTACGATGGGGAGGGAAATTATAAGGTTATGACTATGGAGGAGGTGAGTTTCTTTTCTTTTTGGATATATCTATATTGTACCTCTTCGATTCTCTGCTAATGAACCCAGCTACTGCCCGACTCGTTCGGTCCCGAGCATCTTAAATAGGGTTAAGTATGTGTCCATGGACATCAGAGAAAGAAAAGAGGGCGAGGGGGTTGGAAATATGCATTGGAGTCTGAGATCTAGGGAAATAAATATATTTACAGGTGTCTGTTCAAGGAAATTTATTAAAAAGGTGAATCCTGCTTTGTTCAAAAGGGGATATTCAGCCCGTAGCCCTAGACAGCCTACATATAAAAGCGAAGGGCCACAACCACAACGTACACAAACCAAAACCGAAACCAGCGAAAAGAAAAAAAAAAAAAAAGCAAAAAGCTTCATGGCACGCTCATAATGTTGCAAGAGTTAAAACCCCAAAAAGATTATTTCCAACTGGAAACCACAAAAAGGCAGCTATATCAAAAATCCAAATACTTAAAAACCATAACCATAATCCGCAAGCCCAAACCCAAGTCAAAGCCTAAGCTTGCTCCTCCTCATCATCAAAATCATCAGCTCCAAGCAACTCATCCTCATCATCAACAACAGAAGAATAATCCCCCCTCCTCGCCGCAAACGAGCCACGCGTAGCATAAGGTCTCTGCGCGCCTCGTCTCCCAAACAACCCAGACGTGCTCCGCGCCAAACTCTTAACAAGTAACGGCAGAGACTGCGCAACGGCAACAACACCCGCGATAATCGCCACAGGCACCGCAACTAGCACCGAGTCCCTGGATACCCAGCTCTGCGACGCGACTCCGCCATCGCCCAGCCGGATCTGGCCGAATTTGCCGTCCCAGTGCGTGTACGCATACCAGCCGACGGCGAGGGCGACAGCGATCGGTGTCACGATCGCGAAGAATAGACCTGTTCCGCTGATGCCGTGCTTCTTTTGGTATTCCTCTTCTTTGTTTGGGCACGGTTTTGACACGTCCTGGTCTAGGAGGAGGCCGCCTTCACAGGTTGTTTGCGGGATTCGGCGGTAGCCGGTTGGTTCCCAGTATTCAACCTTCTCGGGGTCTTGGGCGCATTGTGCGATGTGGTCTTGGGGTTGGAGGCCCGGGACGAGGCCGCAGCTGCCGTCGGTTTGGATTTCGTAGTTGTAATCGCTGGTTTATGTTAGTTAGTTATTTATATTGGATGAGGGGGGTTTTGGGAGGTGCTGTGTCTGCTTACCATTCGAAATCAGCACGGGTGCAAGTGCAGTTCCGGCCGATGCTGTGGATGTGTGGCTCACGCCAGGCATTCCAGCACTCAGCAGCAGGTTTCTTGCGGTGGTACTCCTCGACATGGCCGAAGAGACAGTTCTCTTCCTGGAAGGGATGAGAGGGCGCCCAGTTATAGTAATCGTTTTCATCGTCGTTACAGTCGCGGCTCCAGATACCGCTGAAGTCAAGTGTGATGGTGACACGCTTGCCGCCGTCCATTCCCCAGAGCAGGAAGTTCTTCGATGTATCTGATGGCACGGTCGAGATATCGTCGATGACCAGTTCCTTTTCGGCGAACTGGAACTCGTGCCAGCTCACACCCTCGTCGAGTGTGTAGTGTACGACCTTGGTTGCCTTCCGGTCGCTGACGAGTACGATTACTGAGCCTGCGGCGCCGAATTCCCACATGTACTGTCCCTTCTTGACTTGCGTCCAGGTGATGCCGCCGTCCCTGGTGAGGTATGTGTCGGCTTCGCTTGCGCTGGTGAGATGCTCACCGACGTTGCCGAGCGCGAGCATCAGGCCGATGGCGGAGCCCGAGTAGAGGGTGTCGCGGTAATCGCGGCGTTCGGTGTAGCCGTGGAAATGGAGAGCGCATTTCTCGGTGCCTCTACTCTCCGTAACGGAGCAATCGAATTTCTTGCCATCGACATCTTGACTCGGGGGAGCCAGAAGCATCCACTGACCACCGTCGTTGTGGGTGATCATAGTGCGTAGCTTCTTGGTCGCGCCCTTATTCAGAACTTCTTCCCGATTCGAAACCACATTGGCAATGGCCACGCCCTCAAGGCCTTGCAACTCATCGTAGTCCGTGTAGCCGCGGTCGTTGACGTTCAGCCCCTCGAGACTCTGGACGAAGTAGGTGCCGTTGCTGTTACTTTTGACTAGGGAGCCGAAGCTCCGTTTATCTCCCCCGTTCGCAATCACAAGGAGGAACAATGCGTGCGGGGAGCTAGGTAGGACAGTATACTGGGGGACCTTGATGTTGAAAGGGAAGTGTGCGTTAGCGTAAGTGCGGCCGTCGACGCTAACGCTGGCATTCAGGTATTCCTTCTGGTCTCCTTCGTACCAGGCGACGACGACGAAGCGATTCTTGGTAGCGGAACGGGCGATGTTCTCAAACTTGACGTCCATGGTAGAGAAATAATCATCACTGAGAACCAGCTGCCGGTTGTTGTTCTTTTCCTCATCTTTATATTGCTCGCAAATCACCAGTTTTTCACTGTTGTTGCGGCCCTCATGATATCCAAAGTTACAACCGCCGTCGGCGATCCCAATAAGCATCGGGTCCCAACTAGCGCCTCGCTTGTCGGTAACGTACGCCTGCGAGCGACAGTTCTTCCCCTCACAGTCCTTGTGACCAATCCAGATAAGGGAGTCCTGGAACTTCTCATGGAAAGCGAGCGCGCGGATGTTCTCCTTGGTCGGCACACTGGGAGCGTCAAAGAAGTGGAAAGAATCACCGTGATTGATAGTGTAGTACACCCTCTTGCTGTCGGTGAGGAAGAAAGCCGCATCACTGAAGTAAGGATGCGGAACCATTTCCGTAAACTTCTCCTCCGGGTGGATTTGCTTCCAGTTCCGGCCATGGTCGCGCGAGATATGCAGCTCGTATTTATCTGTGAGCATCATGATGGTCTCATCAATGCCGTTGTTACTGGCCTGTCGTTCGAGATAGAAGTAGTTTGTATTCTTGGCAGAGATGGTCTGTGGCTTTCCTGCCCGAGGTTTGCCATCGGTGATGAGAGGAGGCCCCGTGACATTCGAGCAGGAGCGCTCAATCTGGCGCTCGAGATCCTCGCCACCTTCGCGGATGCATGCGTTGCCGGGGATGAGTCGCCATCCTGAGGGGCCCATATACTTATCGCTGGGCTCATTGCACTTGCCAGCCGGGGGTGTCAGCGGGGCAGCCGGTACACACTCCTTGCGGTCCTCGCTGCGAACAAAGTTGTAGTCGCATTCAAAGTCTTCGGCAGAACACTTGCAGGGTTTGAATTCAGGGCCGCTGATGGCGAATTCCTTCTTGATGAAGCAATCCGCATTTGCCTTACGGCGTTGGAAGAACTGTTTCTGACCCATCAGACAATCCGGCTCGCCCTTTTCATTTAAACGAGCAGTCCACTCTTCAAGGTCTCCAGGGCCACACTGGCGCTCGTGGAGGCCATCAAAGTCAATAAAAAACATGAGGACTTTGGTGTTGTCGCTGGAAATACCAACGAGTAGGAACTTGAGGCTGGTCGAATCCGGCGTTGAGATCAGGAACAGAGGCCTGATCTTCTGCTTCAGATCAATCGACTCCCACTCTTTCCCGTGATCGATGGAAAATTGGACATTGTCCGTCTGGCTGCTATCCAAGACGGCCATGATCACGCCTCCTTGGTCGCCAAACTCGTACCGGTGCGGACCCTTGAGTGCGCGCCGCCAGGTAAGACCCGCGTTGTCTGAAACATAGAGATCACCCTTGGAGTAGTCCTCGAGGTGACCTCCAGTGTTACCAACGCCCATGGCCAAGCCCGGAGCCGGGCTTGAGAACATGCGGTGGTCTGGCATGGGCATCTCCCGCAGCGCGGCGTAGGTGGTCATTGAATGGAGGTGTAGGTCGTCTTTATCAGCCTTGAGAGGTTGGAATGTTCTCCCATCGTCAAAACTGATACTGCTGATAAGCTTCTTTTTATTTGAGTCAGACTTCCCAGCTTCCTCCCAGTTCTTGACCGTGTTGACGATCGTGATACCATGGATACCCGTGACTTTCTCAAAATCGACCAAGCCATTCAGGTCCTCGTTCGTGTGCTCGATATTTTGCGTAAAGTAGGTGCCATTGGAGTTGGACGAGAAAAGCCTTCCCATCCGGTTATCATGCCAGGTGGTTTGCACGTCGATCTGGATGCTGTAGTTGGTGCTTTCTAAGATAGTATAGGCATCCTCTTCAATGCGGTGCTTGCCAAACTCCGCGCGGTGCCACACATTCGAGTCGTCACTGACGTACAAAGCTTGCTCCTGCGTACCGCGCGATTGAAGGCGCGCCACGATGTACTTGGACACAGAGCGGACTTGAAGACTGATACCGCTCAGCGGTTTTCCATGGTCCAATTTCGCCTCGATACCCTCCGGATCGTCTTTGAAAAATTTATCGGAATATATCAACCGCTCGGTACGGGTATGCTCAAAGGGCCCCTTCAACCCAGGGACCACGCAGAGGATCCGGTCTCCTGTCGACTTCGGCATGTCGATGTCCAATGCGAACTGCGGGCGGCTCGCAGCCCACATACACTGGAGCGTCATCTCGCGCAAGGGCTGGACATTCTCGAAGTCGTCGATGGTATAATACGCTTGGGGCATGCAGCCAAGGATAGTGCAGTCCAGACCCATGAAGATGACCTTCTTCGGATCCCAGCCATTGAACTCCAATGGGAACGAGCGCATCGACGCGAATGGCAGTACATCCACCTGGAAGGGTTTCCACGACTTGGCCTGGTCGGTCGTAATCCAGTGCTTGCCATTCTCACCGAGGATGTACGCGCGGTTGACGTCGAACGGATGTCTCCAGATCAATTCGACGGTTCCTTCCATGGTTCCATCCTTGCCTTTGACGGTCTCCCATTTCTCGCCACCGTCAAAGGAGACATGCGCGGTTAGGGAATTCTTGTCACGGTAGAGGATGGTGTTTGTGCCGCGGAAGTAGAACAGGTCTAAGGGCGGAGCGTTGAGTTCATGGGTCACGACATTCGGGTCGTTTCCCTTTGCCGCTGCTGGGTGCGAAGCCCATACCAGCAGCAGGCTCAGTGTGAGCAGCAGCCACCGTGGGATCATGACCGGTGCTGCGTAGGCATCTGATGGGGTGTGCGGGTGGGAGCTTGAGCGGACCGGACCGGGAATACGGAGTCAATCGATGGACGAAGGGAAAGTAAATTCGCTGGAAAAGAGAGGATTGTTAGAGGCCAGCAACGAATAAACAGGCAAGTAGAAATGTGAGTTAAGATAGTGATGTTGATGACGGAGCTGCGTGGCCTCTGCCTTGGGATGAAGCTCTCTGTCACGTGAATTGCTTATCGGTCCTATCAGCTAAACCATGGTTATTGGACAAAGTCTACTGGCAGCGAACCATGGATGAGACCACGCAATTGGGACTAGTCTGTTGGTCTACAGGTTGAACACCTCCTGAATGTGGTGAACATGGTGAATGTGGTGAACATGGTGAACGTGGGAAAAAATAGGTAGTCTGTTGAATCAATTTGACATCAAGCAGCTGGTTATATGTACAGAACACTGCTAAATAGATACATAAAAATGTAGACCCCGTGTAGAAAGAAAACATCGCTCAAAAATGCAAAGGATCGGATTAACGTTCAGAATGGTATAGAACGAAAAATGAGTTCACGCCAAACGAACAAGAAACAACATCTTAGTGTTGAGAATAAATCGGGGAATATTAAAGATAAAACGAATGGAAGTCAATCGAAGTCGATCGAAATATTTAAATCAAACTCGGCGTCGGAGCTTGCGCCACATCTTCCTCATCATACTTTGCTCGTCCAAGTCCGAGTCCCAGATCGACTGGCTGCGATCTGGGGGAGGAAGTTCAGCCAACCGCAAGGGATCTTCCTTTTCTTTGGAAGAAGCAGGAGGGGTGGGAGAGTCGGTGCGGAGGTCAGGCCGAGTGAGGGTCATTTTGAGAGTCATCTCACGGTTTCCCGGAAGCCGTTGTGGGACTCCCTTGGTCCCCGGCAGCCAGGATTGGCGTCGCTGCAAGAGGGCTGATGATTCCACGGAGGGTCGGGGCGCGTTCGGCTGTGTGAGCACGGGCGAAGGGATTGGTTCATTTTTGACCGATCCCCTGGGGCTCCCCACCATGGTGCCATCGTCGTCTTCGAAGAATGTGCCAAAGTCCGAGTTGACCAGGGTGGGTTTCGGTGAGCTTGGGTTCGGTGTGATTGGTTCCGGGGCGATATTCTCCTTATTGTTTTGATCCAGCGAGGGAAATCCGAATTCAATGGCTTCGTCGAACTTCTGTGGGGATGCCAGGTACACGCGCAATTTCAAACGGGCATCGGGGTCTTGGTAGTATTGTGCATAGGGGTCGATGCTCGAGGTGGATGATTTGGGGGCATGTTCGAATCGGTGGGATGATGGGCGCGATTCGGGGGTTCGGTTGGAGAGAGGGGTTAGAGGCTGAGACTGCCTGACAGGCGGGAGTCCCCGAGCTGAAATAGGTGTAATTTCTAATGTTTTGCGAAGGTGGTTGGAAAAGGATAAGGAGCGGCGGAAAGACGGGCGGGTTCTCTTTCCTGTGGCAGCATCTGCGACATGAGCGTGATATTCATCGAGAGATAAGTCGAGATCGCCATCCTCGTCGAGCCACCGGAAACTGTCATGGAATGTTGGATCCATGTTTGGGTCTTCTTCGTCCGACTCGGAGTCTGAATAAAAGACGGTCGATGGTTGAACCTGTTCAACAGACACAGTTGCTTGGGAGGGGTGGGTGTCAATGGAAGAGCGACAGTTCCGGCTAGAATCTCGACCGGAATCTCGACGGTAGGCTTCGTCGGCAGCGTCGTAGATGAGACTTTGTCGATAAGCGTTTCTCAAACGTCGACGTTCTTCGGGGGAGAAAAGCTTTTGTTGGATCTTAGCGGGGAGAGAATGGAAGCATTGAGAGTCCGCCTGGGCGGCCAGGTAGGCCAATTGAAGAGAGCCGGGTTTGCGTAATTTCTTGGAAGGAGAAGAACGTTTCTCGAGCCCTCGCTTCCTAGATCCGTTCCGTAAGCCACGCGAGTGATAGTCAGACCCAAGACGAGGGGCTCGATAGACCCGATTATCGGTCTGATAGTTTGACGTGGAGCAGGTAGGGGAACCGTGATCGCTCTGGGCTAGCCGGATACGCAAACGCTCGACGTTCGAGAAGAACTGTTCGAGTTAGTTGTGGACATTGAACAGCAATGGGATAGGCAATATGGGGAGGAAGTGGAGTAAACAACATCCCATGCGCTAACATTGGCCAACATTGGCCAATGTTGGCCAATGTGACGAGAAAACGAGTGGCGCCACGGACGATAGTGCGGGTTGTCAGCCTCCACCGAGGGAGCTCAGGGGTAAATCCCCGTCTATCACCGTCTATCAGAGAGTAAGGGCAGACAAAGAAAAAGGAAAAATGGAGAAAACGGGCGAATCAGGCCTGATTGGGTTAAGATGATCTTCTGTGGAGGGAGCTATTGGGGGGAGGGAAATGAGAAGTCCGAGCGTGTGACGGTGAGAGTCCAGTGATGAAGGGAGAAAATGAGCAACCCTTACCTTTCTTCGTACTGCTGGAGGCAGTGACTCAAAATCCTCCGACATTGCGTAGAGAATATAGAGATATAGAAATAGAGATAGAACGGGTAGAATGCAATAATCGAAACAATAATAAGAGCCCAAGTATAAGTGTATACCAAGTACGGAGTACGGAGTATATACTTATGCAATAATTCAATAGAACATCCAAAATTGAAGGAAAAGAAAGGAGACAGGAAGATCTTATATATACCATTTCAATATCTTTTAAACTCTTTGATCTGTGACAGGATGATGTACATTAGCGCCTGTGATTTGTGATACTTCTATTTCCCAACTCTTACCTCTCTCGAGACTTTGTATACTTCTACCCCTCTATATGATCTATCATGAACCCCTCTATTATTCTCTGCGAACATGTCAAACGAACTCTGAATCGATATACTCTAAACCATGTGAATTCATTTATCCCCCATCATCCCATCTCACCTTGGAAGCCAAGTCACCAAGTCACTACGCGCCTCGCTTTGACGTGGCCCAGTAAGGGGATCAGGCTCAGCTCCACTTAGATCGCTGATTTTCGGTCTGAAACACACATATCCTAGATCCCCGGGGGGGTTTGGGAAATTGAGAAATTGGAAAAGGTGAAGTCTTTGTGCTCTTCCCTGTCCCCAGTCGCCTCTATTTTCCCTCAATATTGAGTACTATCGAATTTTGTCGAGCTAACGAGAAATAGAAGATACGAGAATGACATCCCTGGAGGGGAAAAAGTGATGTATCAAATATTCAATGTCCAATGAGAACAACACTAGAATGATTGGGGTGTCCACTTGAACAAAGAAGGTCAACAGTTACGATTTAGGTCCTTGACACTAACCTGATATTAACTATGAGTACTCTGTAGGAAACTAGTTAAATAATTAAACTAAAGAACTAAACTAGTTCTTCCACCACCGTTACACTACTTCGTACCTGACAGCTCATATACAAAGTAATTACAATGTCAACCAGAATGATCTATAACAAACTCAACTAAATTAAATTGCCTTTACAGTCGAGACGGTAATCCGGAGATTACCAGGAGCCAATGATTTGCTTTTGCTGGATTTAGTTGAAGCGTAACAATATACAATACAAGGTACAACATATCTCCGTGATAGGCTATTATTCCGACAATAGCACTTGCATACACATGATCTACATTGATATTTTGGGCTGAAAGGAAGTTCCTTTCAATCCGGCTCTCAAAAGAGGCTAGAATGGCATTCGGGATCGAAGGTACACTTGCTGCCTGCGCAAATGGGGTCTCTATGGGGAAGGGCGTTTAGCTTGAATCTAGGGTAAAATAAAATACAGGTAATCTAGCCCTTGACATGACCTGTAGAATCGCCAGCGTTGATAACAATATAATAAAACCACTCCTGCCCAAGTACGGAGTATGAAGCACATATGTATCCCCATAGCAATGGCTTCAAGTCCCCCGAACATTCCTGCTCTACTCCGTAGAGTAATCCAAAACCCTCTTCTCCTTGCATCGGGCTAATGCATATAACTTCAATTACAGGAGACAAACGAGGAGGTCCTCCTTCCGGACTCGTGGCACGTCGAGGCGTGCAAAGCCGGGCTTTTAGGTATGATCTATCACCTGCAAGTGCTATTTTTACTATTTGTGGAAGCAAACGCGTGGGATGTTCACCGCTGATACTGTACAGAGTACGGAGTAGGAAGTGGTTCTTCCTTTGAGCTTCAAGGAGAATACGAGGTGATGCAAGTGCCCGTGTTGGCGATGGAGTCCACGGTGGCCACACTGTCTACTTCAGGCCCCTGTCAGGGGGATTGTCGTAATGCTAATCGTAGTACGGAGTAACCAATAATAGCTAATCCAGCTAGATTGAGCCAGATAATACCTTGTATAGAAGACCTGAACATTTCTCCTGGGGATGATAGTACCGGTCTAGCGAAGGATCGTAGTTGAGAAAATGTCATCGCATTCGTCATCGCATAACTTGAGACAGCGATAATCAATATCAAATGAGGGTTTCCAGTACGTTAATTCTAGACGAGAAAATAGTGGAAAATGAAGAGTCACATCATGATGATTTGTCAAGTGCAATATGCACTACGGAGTACTCCGTATGAAGTATGTACATGTATAATCTATAATATAATTACATCCACATCAACGACGTCTGTATATTCAAACCCACCCACCCTTCTCACTCTCCCCCGTCATCTTTCTCTTCCCAGCCTGAACTTTCGTAAGCGTCAACTTCCTCCCAACACCTCTCCCTAGCGCACCATCAAGCGGAATAACATCATCCTCAACCGACGTCCTCCTCGAATTTGAATCCTTCTCAAGACTAAGTAACACTTCAACCGCATCCCGGTCCTCAATGACCTTCGGATGCCGCTGCGCAAAGTACCGTGCATACTTATACAGCGACCAGTAGCAGCTGAACACGTTGACGACCGTCAGGGCGATCTTGTAGAATGTGTAGTAGAACAACAGGACTTTCCAGTCAACGCGCTCTTTCTTTAATCGGAGATGGATCTCGTTGAAGATTATCACGTTGAGAATGTACATCGCAATCGTGACGCCGAGCAGCATTCCGCAGAACGAGGGGCGGACTATGAATGAGATTGGGAGGACGAAGGGGGCGAAGAGGTAGATGAGGGTTTCGTAGACCTGTTAGGGTTAGCTTATGTACTAAATAGGATGTACGGGCCTTTCATACCTCTTGAAAAACGCACAGCTTCGCACCAAACTCCCACCAACCCAGCTTCCAGCTAGTCAAGATATATTTCAAATCGTAGTACACACCAACAACGAAGAAGAAATTCCACCGCTTAAACCGTTGCTGGAAGATAGTCATCTCGCCGAATCCACCACGACTACCACCAGAACCACTCCAGAATACCGAAGCCGGCGTCTCGGTTTCAACAAAGACCTGCGAACACATAGTAATGCGTCCACCCAGACGCCGGCACGCATCGCCGAAGAACCAATCCTCCGACACGGAGAAGCCGGGATGTTCATGGAAGGTCTGTTTTAAAAACTCGATATTCCAGAGCGAGATAGCTCCGTGTGGGAAGGTAGCACTTCCGAATTTCCCGAAGAAAGCACGCTGGATACCGGACATTTTGTACTCAAGATCCTGGGCTTGTTGGCAGTATGTACCCTTTGAGGAATTGGGGCCGACACTTTTAATTGTGTACCCGATGCATTTGACGTTCTTCTTGAGTCTGTCGCTGGCAATAGGGAAGTTTGGGGGGAGGAGGCAGTCGTCGTCGATTAGGACGGCATTCTCGAAGTCTTTGGCTGCGTAGCAGCCCACGAACTGAGCCACGATCTTCGAGCCGATGGGTACCCAGAGGTGGTTTACGCCGTAGGGTTTGCAGATTTCTTCTGTGTTGTCGAGGGGGGTTTTGGAGTTGCCATTTGCTATGACGAAGATGTTTTCTTTGGGGAAGACTTTTAAAGCGGCTTGGAGGGTTGCGCCGACGATTGTTGCTGATTTATAGCAGGGGATGAGAAGAGCAGTTGATTTTACCTTAGAGATATTGTTTTCCAGGTCTGGAGATTCGGATTCGGAGACTTGGGCTGGAGGATCCTTCTCGAAGAGGATCATAAGAGGACAGAATGCGTATCTGGTTTGGTTAGAGCAAGAAACTCAGAGTCTCGAGAAAACACTTACAGCGCAGCCAGACCAATGACAATTGCGTATCCTCCTTGGATAACGAATTTGGTTCGGACGACATAATACAGCCACCAGACAGCACCTTTCCACAGTGGCATACCGATGAGGACGAAGTAGACGAACAGAACGAGAAATGCATAGATGCTGTATTCAAACAATAGCCGCACCCAATGCTTTCGTTGGATGGCAACGCCTCTCAATTTGGCTTTTTCATAGACTTCTTGCAGGCCGCTCTGCTCGCTGCTGATTGTCTGAGAGCTGGCGTTGCTAGGTGGTTGTGGAGTGAGGAATGCATTCTGAACTGGCGTTATTGGTCCTTTCTCGGGGATTGGAGAAGGGGGCTCGAATGTGGTGGGCTTTGCAAAGTAGTCGAATGTACCTGAACAATAAGATAGGGTTAGCTTATTGATGTATATAATATGTTGGCATCAATTTGATATGATCTCTCATTGTATTTCTACAAGTCTCTGCCATAGATATGGGATATCAATTTCATACCCTGAAAAGCAGGAGGATCACTGCGTCCACGAGACCGGATTGCAGACTTTGGCCTTGCCACTGATCGCAGAGCAGAAAGACTCAGAGGACGATTGGAAGAGGTGCGAGGCTCTGGAAGTGATATACGATCGTTGTCGGGGAGAGACTGTTCCCATCTAGCCAATTCCCATGGCGAGTTGAATTTGGCAGTCGTGAGTAGTTCTTTGGGGATGAAGACATCTTCCACAATGGATTTTCTAGTGCTTTCCTCAGCCATTGAGGAGTATATATTCAATTGGCAACCATAAACGAGGGTATAGTAGTCAGAATGAAGGGACGGCAACCCGAGGTCACCAGTGAAAGAGTGAATATCTTGCTACGAAAAGGGGATTCGAGGGTGTTTCTTTTATTTATTATTGGAATAGCCTTTCAAATCAAGATCTCTATGGAGCAAATCTCTTGCCTGAGACTGTGGGCCAAGGTTGGGTGGCGTCTCCGTTTGTGAGACTAGATCTGATGGGGCATACTAGTACGAAGTACAGCTGGGACCCGAGAGAACTTGGCAAAGGAAATGAGGATGTTGATAGTGGCAAAATCATCGTCATTATTCGAGACCCTGGGTGGGTTACTACAAGTATTGGGGTATAGTAGCATGACATCCTTTCCATGGTCCTTGTGTCCACGATGTGCTGCAAAATCCTTTTAGAGATGCAGGAATCAACCTAATGCGAGAAGAACACAAATATGGATATGGCTAAGAATAAACCAATGCGGGTCGTGAATCGAGTTCTCTACGCCCTGGGCTTACCACGGGCCAGCTAAATCATTTTTGGCCCCATGGTTTTCCGTAAGTGCCCATATAGTTCTTAGAGAATAGCTATTGCTTAGAGCATTTTCAACCGTGAAATGCCAAAATAGACGACAATAACAGAGCATCTCAATGTTTCCCCAAGCAAAGCCTCGGAAATATTCCATCCTCTTCAATTGCTCGGACAAGTTGCGCAGTGGAGCAGTCTCAGAGATTTTTAGCCTTATACCGAAGCAGAGCCTTACGAGCCACAGAGATCTAGCGCAGTGATCGTCATTGTCTATTCCTAGCTAGGTGAGCTAAACTTAGCTGCATCTCACCCCCATTGCTTGTCTCTCTCTGGTAGGATGATGGTACCCTCGTATGTAATTACAGTGGGGAATTATGCCGGAAGACAAACTGCCGGACACGGTGTTTAGTGAACAGCTTAACAGCCCCTTTTTAAGTTGGGCTGAACTGCATGAGTACATACTTCCCTATAACAAGTTACGAATAAAAGAAAAAGGAAAAGAAGAAAAAAAGCGAAAAAGAAAGTTCCAAAATGTCGACATTCCCGAGATTCCCGAGATTCTTTCGATCCAACGTTGAAAGTTCCCCGGTAGAGTTTCGGCCCGCCTTGGTTTTTCAGCCACAAAACCTTGGAAAGCCACATTGAGATTTCTATATAGGTAACCGAGAGTTATCCAGGTTAGGATAGTTGAGGTTTCAACACATTGTTCTTATGGAGTACATACAACATAGGTAGTTGTATTGTGGAAATCCACTTAAATGGGTAAACTGATTCCATAGCTCAAAGTTCTAGCCCTTTCGGCTAGAAACTGCCGGATTGACACTTAAAAAATGATGATCGATGATCAATCTGTTAGGGCAACAGGTTTAGCCACTGGCAATGTAGTCATTAATATCTAAATATGCCATGTTGACAGCAAAAAACAGGATATTCCGGAACATGGTAAGATTACAAGTGATAGTACCATGGTACAGAGCTCCAATCCAACCCTGGAAGGCAAGATGAAACTGCACGTGGGTCTGTTTACAGCGGAGGACCTCGGGTCTTGCACGATGGTATCTACCTAGGTACTACCTAGGTAGGCCCTGTAGGTACCTGGGCAGGTAGCCCCCGGGGCCTGTACCTGAGCCATCCAAGGCTGAGCTTTTACCGGACTGTCGGCTTTTTCCACGGTTACTTTCCTTATTTTTTTTTAGTGTGGATTATGTGGATCTATAGAGACCATCTAGACACATGCGGAGTAGAATCTTGGGAGATACATGTAGGAAGCAGAGCTATCTGCCACTGCATATCTTGTATCAAATCCAAATTAAATTGCATCTCAATTATGCAAACATGCAGATTTACTATAGAACTATTAGATCTCGACCTTTTCTACTGAAGAATATACTATATGGAAAATTACAGGGAGAAGCGGTTTATATTGATAAGATAGTCACACAAAGAAAGATCAGAAACGGCAGAAACAGGAGGAAAATCGTCAAAACAAAGAAAACGCAAAGGGCAGATAGCTGAAGCCGCGGGTGGAAGACACACCGAAAGCAAGTTATTTTCGTTTTGACGACCAGGAATCAAACTGGCTCAACGCCAGGACGCCAGACGGCTCATCGATTGGAATTCGACCTAGTTGCTTGCTGGGTCCAAACTTCTCGGATGGCCCCCAGGTTCCACCACTACCTGCTCATGAAACCCCCAATGGGAGGTTGTGTGGTAGTAGCACAAGCAGACCCAGTTTCTCTGGATCTGAGTTGAGAGTTGATGTTCTCATTACTCATGTTAGTATTCTTTTGACCCTTTCTCTCCTCTGCCGGGTCGAACATTGTGTAATCCCTCATTAGCTGACGTTTTCGGCGTTGGCATGTTCCGGATCTTCTATACAGGCCCTTCCGGAAGGCGCCGTGATGACGCGCGACAGGGCTTGTCGCATCGGTGCCTGAACGGGTGCCTACATGGTATAGTTACGGGAATATTTAGGTACATGTTGTGTTTGCGTTGTTCATAACAATCGTAGAACAATAATAGAAATGTGATGTATCAAGAGAACCAAGTACTAATGCATGCATTATCATTACGCCAGTCTATATCCACCCAGTAGAAACAATACGCTCCCACCAAATCAAAAACAACAGGGTATAAACATCCCAGACCAAGATTCCCCCCCCTCACAATGCATTAAGAACCTGCTGCATAGCAAAAGTATTGGAGTCCTCGCGACGCGAGACATAAGCCCGCACCTCCTGCACACTCAATTTACCCTCCTGGGTAGTATTGCGTCCCGAACCCCCCGGTCCGCCAGTCGTGCCGCTGGCAGCACCACCACGAATTCGTTCGCGGAGAGCCTCGGGCCCAATCACGAATAGACTGCCGACTTCCAGTAGCACGTCCAGCACGCCACCGGGGCCTTTGGTCTCGTCGTCGATGTCCCAGGATCTGAAGAGGTCTGCATATTGTGTCATGTCTTTGGTTACCATTAGTCCGCCAGGTCCGCTGACGGAGAACCGTTTGAAGTGTTCGAGAAGGAGGCTGCGGATTCCGAGTGCTATCTCGGTCAGCACTTGGCGCACGTTGGCGCCGCTGGATGGGAGGGAGGTGCGCGCGATGTTGTGGAGACGGGTTAGGAATGAGGTGATGGATGCGCAGGTCTGGTGGGATTAGTAGGGTTCTTGGTGGGGGTGGATGTTGGATGGGACTTACTGGGGTCTGTAGCATCTCTAACCATGCGGTGTTATCACTCTCCCTGGGCCGGAAATCGTTCTTCTTCTGGCCAGATAGCAATCTGCTAACCCAGGCGAATGTGGCGTCAATAGTTTTCTGCTCGATGCTGTTGATTTTGTCCTCGATGCGCGAGGTGGTTTGGCTGGTACGCTTCTCCATATCCCGGCGAGTGGTGATGCTCGCGGCTGATAGAGGGAGAAGGACCGCATGGATGCACATCACCATCAATGTGGTAATGCTGATCGTGGTGCGAGCTGAGAAGAGGTAGGAGAAATCAGGCTCGGCCTTGCCGGATTCTTGCGACGTAGCCGCTTCCAGAGCGGCGTCTAGACAGACATCCACGTATCCCTCTCCCATCGCGAGGAGAAGCAGGTTGAGCAAGGCGGAGACATCTTTGGGTGTGTCACTGTTGACGCTGAGCTCCAATCCTCGCCCCACGGCTTCAGCCAGCCACTTCAGCATCCGCTTAGCGTCGCTGAGATTGGGTTGTCCATCTTCTTCTGTGAGCTTGATTTCGGTCAATCGAGTTGCCTCTAGCGTATCGCCTGTCTTGGCTACGCTGAGCAGAACTTTCCGCTGGATAGGTGAGACCTCTGGTGAGTCCAACCGGCTGATAAATGCATCGCGTGTGGTCGAAAGGAGTTCTGATCCAGCCCGGGACAACGAGGCCATGAAAGTTGTTGCCGCCTTCTTGCGGCGGGCATGGTAGGAGGTGAACTTGAACAAGACCGCATTGAAAAGTTCTTCTAATGTCCGCTTCTCGCGTTCGATGTAGGACGATCCAACGAAATAAGGAACGAAAAGCTCTTCCAGCTGCTGATCTAGCAACACAGCTGTCTGCGAAGAAACGGGCTCCGGATGCTCGGTCAACCCGTGCGACTTCAAATCTTCGATCAAGGCACTGATATAGCCACGGGAGCTCTGTAGACAACGGAGGAACGCTAGTGACGATACACCAGCCGCTTTCTCCAGCACCATTTCTAGGCGCTGCTGGATAGATTGCTGGAAGACCCGCTGTAAGAACTTACCCAGGACTTGTTCGTAGTAGGGGAAGGCCCGCCGAATAATAGCAGACTCCTCCTGAACCACAACCTTGACTTCATCGATCAACGACTGGAGACTGGATTCAACGCCAGGAAGCTCCGCGTCCGGGTCAGCCAGTTTCTCCCACGACTCCGGATCCCCACCGACTTCCTCTGTTACCAGCTGGCTGCGTTCAATAAAGAACTGATGCTGGTTGACAAACAACGCAATAACACTGGCACCGCCATTGAAATCCTGCAATACAGTCGCGCAGTCCCTCATACCGTCGAAGTTAGCCTTGCGGTAGAAATCGTCAAACTGTTTCAGCAAATCCTTCTCCAGTGTCTCGGAGAACTTCTCAATAATCTCTCGCGTGTTCCGCCGCGGCGTGCTGCTTTCGCTGAGATCCTCAGACGAAGAGCTATTCCCATACCCACCACCATTGGAGTGAGCCCGATGTTCCTGCCAGCTCTGCGGGTCTAGTCGTTGACTAATACGCAGCAGTTGGCGCGCAATGTGTGCGGAGCGTACCTTGGCCTCTCCCGTGCCAGATCGCCGCAGGCCCTCTAATAGCGAGATCTCGCCCCGGTTGCACACCCCGTCCCAGCATTGGATAAGGAAATGGGCGTCCAGAGCTCGCCGCCGCTGTCGGTCTAGCTCCTCTAGGCGCTTTCCTGTCTCGACTGCCATATTCCCCGTCCCTGCTGGATTCTCGCGGCCGGGCGCATTTAGAGACGTGTCAAGCTGTTGAAAGTTTTCGATGGTGTGGCGGAGCTTCTGGCCGAGGGTGTTGAGGTTCTGGCCGTGTTGCGCTTCTGCGCGTCGGACAGCTGCTGAGAGTTCATTTTCGCGGAGCTCGAGATCTCCGGAGAGCTCGCTCAGGCGACGTTGGGCGCTTTCGAAGGTGCGGATGAGGGGTTTGGGGTCGAAGGGTTGGTTGGCAGCGCCGGCGGTACCTGCTAGCGAGCGACGGTTGGAGATGGCGGTGTCGGAGAGGGCTTCAATGAACTCCTTGACAATGAAGTCCCGACTGGAGAAGTCTTCGAGGGTGAAGCTGGGCCCTTGGGGGAAGACGGTGCGGGCGGGGTTCGTGATTATGGATGCATTGTCCATCATGATTGATAGTGGACAGGCATGAGCTGCCTTCAGAGCTGGACAATCGTGTCTCCTCTCGCTTAGACTGTTGGGGGAGTAATTGAAGGAAAGAATCCGGGGAAAGCTGAGGGAGATGACGGATTTGGTTAGGGGAGGTTTACTGCCACGCACATATTCTATTTCTATATACATACGTATACTCCAATACTAGGCAGAGATATTTGCGAAGCTGAACTCGATATATTAATAGAAATAGAAAAGAAGAATACTTTTAATACCTTGAAATACTTCGAAAATAGTCAGAAGAATGAGAACTTTTGTTCATTAGTATACAGTCGCCGGCTGTTAAACAATTCCATCGGACAACCTGAACATCCATCCACATCTCCACTTCCCTCCTCCATCCACCACAACAATGGTCTCCCAACGAGACCGCGAGATCCTGCGCGATGACCTACGCGCCCGAGGCACAAAACTCAGCGTAGCAGAACGCGAATCTCTCCTCAAGACCTATCTCCCCGACCCCGCCGAGCTAGGCCAGAAGCCAGCAGCACCGACTGCCAGCGAGCGCCGCAAGACACCACGCAAAACGCCCATTCGCACATTCCTCAGGTCGCAAACCCACTACCTCACCTATGCCCTGACACATATCATCTTCGGCATCGTCGTGCGTCTCTTGCAAGCGTACCACGCCGTCGTCGACCGCATTTTCGCAATCGTCTATCACCACCACCGCACCCCCGAGCTGATCCGGAAAGATGTGAGGAATCTCAAGCGCTTGCCGCAACATCTGAGTACGATTCTCACGCTGCGGAAGGAAGATGACGCTCTTGCGGTGTTGATGGACGAGGTTGCTGAATTAGCGGCCTGGAGTTCGTGCTCGGGGATTTCCCAGCTCAGCATATACGAGAAGTCGGGTATGAATGGTCACCTCTCTGCTATCCAGGATATACAGTAATACTAACCTCTATCCAGGCGTCCTGAAATCCTGCATCCCAGCCCTTCACCAAATAATCACCACCAAACTCGCCTCCTACTACGGCACCCCGAGTCACCAACCAATCCTCCAAGTCTACGCCCCTCACCACCCAGTCCATCGCAGCGCACCCATATCAAAAAACACCGACACCACAACCCAACCCCAGACCCTGACAATCCTCCTCCTCTCCTCAACGGACGGCCGCGAGACCCTCGTCGACCTAACCAAGACCCTAGCGGAGATGAGCCAGAACGGCAAACTTTCCCCGGAAGATATCACGCCGGAGCTGGTCGACGCAGAGATCAGCGAGATCACTACGCAGCCGCTGTCTATGGATCCCACGCTGCCGGATACGGTACTCAAGCCAGAGCCAGATCTGTTGCTTGTTTTTGGTCCGTTCCTTAAGCTTGATGGGTATCCGCCTTGGCAGTTGAGGTTGACGGAGATGTATTGTACTGGTGGACGCAGTCATGGACTTAGTGGGGATGGAGAGGCGGTTGAGTATCAGGGGTATATGCGTGGTCTTTGGCACTTTGCTGGGGCCCAGATGAGGTTTGGAAGGTAGGGTAGCTAGAAGGATTGAGGATTGAGGTTGATATTGAGATTGAGATTGGGACGAAGTAGGTTTGCATGTGGATAAGCATGGGGTTTTCATTTTGGCTATACCCTTACCATATTACTGTCATGTTCTATGGTCTTCATTTCTAGCATGGCATCAATGCATTCTATGTTTTATATATATCTGTTTTAGTATCAGCCTCCAGTCTATAGTGTTACCAGAGTGAACCTGACAAGACAAAGATCAATATAAACACTCTAGAAGGGGTTTCAAACTGCTCACTAATTGGATTGCTAGGAAGCTCCCTAGCGTGCATATGTGTGTAATATATGGTATCCTATAGTGTATAGCTGTCCTACGATAGACACTGTACACTGTAGAAAAGGCTAGAAGTAATCACTACATACTATTACATACTATTATTACATATTCAGATAAAAATAAAAAAGTAGACAGGAGGGGGGGGCGGTCTCCTTCGGAGGGAGGGAAGAACGGTGGGATATCCCACTTCACTTTGCCCATTTAGAAATGCCTCGCGGCTGAAACGCACGCGCAAGCTCGGATAGCTGACATCTGCCGGTTGAACCGGCCAGATAGGGGGTTTTTGGTTTTTTTGATTTTTTTTTGGTTTTTGTCATTTTTTTGTCCATAGTACAAGACTTGAGGGGTTTACCCCCTCAGCCATGTCCTACCTGGACAGGATATATGGGCGTTGACCTTTTACTTATGGGATCATAGTCCTATTTTGGGGTATGCTTCTATCTTTACTTTGACTCTGACTTTGATCTGGTCTTACTTGATTTTCACATTTGGTAAACTGAGAGTAGTCTACTCTACATACAACATATGTATATACACAGAGAGTTGGAGTATACAAAAAGGCTGATATCATTATGTTATATGCTAGAATATAGAAAAGAAATAAAAATCAATAATTCGCCATGCTGTCCAATATAAATGCCAAAAGAAATCCACCTCAATCCCAGCCAGTCCCTCCAGTCCAGTCCAGTTCCAATATCAAACTCTGGAAAAAAAAAAAAAAAATAGCAACTCCACAAGGAGCAGCAGAAACAACCCCGAGGTCGTAAAGAATGTTATACCGTAGTTTCATGTGTCATTCTGTCATATCCCTCCTCAATTCCCACAGAGGCGAGTAAATCAAACTCCATATATCACCCTCACCCAGTCATATCCTCATGCCGCATATCATCCAAAGCCCAATCAGACGGAATAGCCGCCGAAGCCCACGAGCCCGCACCACGCACGCAGTCAAGACAACGCACAATCTCCGCACCGGTCTCGGTGACTTCCTCCACAGCACAGCCGGAGCAGATTTTCCTCCTGGGTGCCTCGCTGGCGTCGTAGCTGGTGTCGTCGGTTGAGCTCGTGCGCATGTGCATGTGCATGCCTGGATCTTGGAACAGACCAAATGTCCCACCGCAGGATGCGCTGTCGCATTGTCGGAGACAGATGAAGCATGCCCGTTCGTGGCAAAGATCGCAGTCTGCGTAGGCGTCAAGGACTTGGCGGGTTGTTGGGCGGCGGTGACAGATGTGGCAGGGGCGGAGCGCGGAGGGGGAGGCGGATTGTTGGGTTGGGTAGTGCAACGGGACGAGGGTTTTGGGGGAGACTGGGGGTGAGTATGGGTCTTGATTTGGGATGCCGTAGACGTTTGGGGAAAGGTGGGTTGGGGATTGTTGGTGTTGGAGTTGATGTTGATGCTGGTGGGATGGCAGCGTAAGATAAGGGCCTTGGACATGTCGGCGCTTGCGAGGGAGGCAGCGTGGTCGGAAGGAGATGTCTGTTCCGTCTGGGTGTCGCGATAGAGGCAATGAGCAGCCACCGTCGTATTCGGGCCGATCGACTCGACAGGATGAGACATATGTTGCTCTGATGATCATGTTAGTCTATCTGTTCGCCTCACTAAGAGAAACATTGTCAGACTTACGGACGTGCTAGAGTCCTCGACTCCTCATGGTCCCACTTGCGTTTCTTCCATGCTGCCGTTATCGAGTCGGCCTGCTCGGGCGAAAACCCTGGCATTGGTGGTATGCCGTATTCAAGCCAATTTGAATATATTATAGATGGTTAGGAACACACCAAAGAAACCTCAGGGGAAGTCTTCGACTAAAGTGAAACTGACAAGGAGAGACCCAAACAAAAGAAAGCCCCCAGTTGTTAGGCGGTGTGCCGATAGGAGACTGTTATCAGCGTCCACTTCCAGGCCTCGGGGCGATTAAGATTATACTAAGTCTTGTCTGGTATAAACTGTTGGAGATTGTTTTTTATATACAAAACTGACAAAAGAAGTCAGAAAAGATCACAGCCATACCAAAGAAACACTCTATTCCTTTTCCCGAGCCACCGGAGACCCAACACCATCCAGACGAGCTTGAATAGTTTTCTCGTCAAAACGCCCACTGTCACCCACATAATTGTGTAGAACCTCATAGGTCATAAGCCGCCGAGGTGCTTTACGGCCTGTCATCAACTCAAACTGAGCAATGCCCTGTTCGGTAACATTCTCCAATCCGTCAGACAAGACCCAAGGCCGTCCAGTCTCGCTCCGGACTCGGCGCATTTGTCGTAGAAGTGGTGTATCGAGGGGTTTATAGGCCAACTATATTCAATGAGTACGTGTGGCAAGAAGCACACACATCTCGGGGGAGGGGGAAAAAGCTCACCTCGAGTATCACACCCCCCGTAGGACTCCCAAGCCACTGCACCGGCATCTCAAAGTTCGCCGGTGGTTCATCTCGGTCTGGATCAGCCGGCACACAAGACGCAACGAGACTAGGCTGAGCAGCGTCCGCGGGCCAGTCTTCTCGAAGCGACTGCAAGACACAAACCACCTCCGCCGAGTCCACCTGCGACGACGCCCAGGAGTTGAAATGGCGCGCGACTTCCTCGGCACGCGACTGCGTGCGGTTGTAGATGAAGATCTTCCGACACCCAAGTCGGAGCATAGCGTAGATGGCGGCCCGCGCCATGCCGCCCGCGCCAATGACCAGGCCTGTTGTTTTTGCGCTGATCGCGTTGCGCGGCGAGAGATGTCGCCTGATGCACGTCATTATCCCAACCCAGTCGGTGTTCTCGCCGTACCAGCCTAGCACGCGCCCGGCTTGGTTGCGTCGGCTGGCTTGTTCTTGGAGGGGGAACATCGTCCCGTCTGCATGGCCGCGGAGCGGCATGATTGTGTTGATTGCCCCGATGGCTTCGGCATGTCGGCTTTTGGAGGCGAGCTTTTGGTATACTTGTACGCGCCATGGCTGCACGACACTGGATCCCCCGAAGTGAGGATCTCGGCCTAGTCGGTCTAAGACTGCCAGAGAGGGTGAGTCTGGAATGCTGTAGGTGTGGCCCATGCCGCAGTGTTGGTGTGCGGCATTGTGCATTGCTGGGGATAGACTGTAGGCGACGTTCTCTCCGTAAATGTAGAACTTGAGCGGGTCGAGCACGTAGCTCTGGAAGAGTGCGCGAACGGCGTCGCGAGAGGTTATTTGCGGGTCGTGCTTATTCTCTGCCGACTGGGTGATTGCTGGGTGTGTTACTGCAGTGAGGATCGAATTGAACACTTGTGAGGTGCGGCCTAGCGCGCCGATGTTATAGGCGATGAGCGGTGGGTGATCTCCTGGGAGTGATCGGATTTTATTAGAGAACTCAATCACAGCGGCATTGTCTTCGCGCTCTGTTGCGACTCGGAGGAGGCGTACGAGCTGGCAGCCGAGCTTTTCGGCTTCATTGTAGATGGCGACGCAGCCCGCGCTGTCCCATGTAGTAGGGGAAGATGGCTCAAAGACCTGCTGGCCGATGATCTTGGTATTCCCACGAGCTCTGATAGTCCCAGCCAGCCGGGATCGGTCTTGGGTCAGGTCTACAACAAGATATTCCACACCCAGGCGTAGACCGTGCTCGAGAATATCAAAGTAAGGTCGAAGAGAAGAGGTGGCTGTTTCCGGAGAGCCGATGCCGGTGGAGGATGTGTCAACGGAGAGAATCACAGGCGTCCGCGCATTTCGACGCAGGACAGATACCTGTTTACTGATGGTGGCTGCCATGTCTGGACTCCAGCGATCGACACACAGCTCGATGGCATCCCCACCAGACTCAAGCTCAGTCAGGTTGACATTATCGGCGATCAGATCTGAAGATCTCACAAAGATAGCATGTGTAAAAGAGCGCAGCTCTGGCGGCGTCTCCAGCAGAACGAACGGCGAGTCATAGCTCGAATAGTTTACATCGAGTCCAGTAATAAACTGCACAAACCGCGTAAAATCCTCTTTCACCTCTTGCAACTTGAAAGAATAATCCGCAGACCGGCGATCCGGGCTCCCATCGTCCGACGCACGCGTCCGATCCTCAAGATTATAAAATTCGAAATTCGAACACATCCGATGCATCGGGTCCCCCTCCCGGAACAACCGCACCGCCTGATCCTCCAAACCGAGCAATTGTTGAATGCGATTGATATCGCGCAGCAAATGGACCACCGGGTTGGACCGAGCATAGCGACGCAGATGATCCTGCACAGGTCGCGTCAGACTGGCCAGCCCACACTCCACGACGCAGCCCGTGCGGTGGTTATCCAGCATCATCTTCAGGACTTCAATGTCGCGGCGCTGGAACTCCTGGCTGCCATACCGCTTGAGGTATTCCTGTCGTGTGATGCCCGTGACCTCCCGGAAGTAGTGGTCTTCGGTAATGAAGCGTCGCTTTAGCGCAGTCGCGGCGACGAAGCCTAGTGAGCGCTTACCGCATCCACGGATGCCGATTAGGACGAGGGATGCATTGGGAGCAAAGGTGCGAGGGGCGGACTCGGGGCGGAGCATGGTGGGAGAGGAGGATTCCTTGGTGGCACATGCGGGGATGTCGGACTTGGCGTCGACCGTGTGGGATATGGAGGGTTTAGGACTGATCATGGTGAGAGACGATGAATCAATTGGGGTCTATGTCGAGTGAACGAGCGCCATGATCAGATGCACTCAAGGGCATAGAATCGCATCCAGAGATCGAATGCGGGGAGGATTTTGAGAAGGGATGAGCGGGACTGCTCATGTGGATAATAGACAGGGCAGTGTAGTATGGAATTATGGAATCTAAGTATGTCAGTAGAACAATATCCCAGATGATATTGCAGGTAAAATGTTCCCAGGTTCCCCGGAATGAGGATCTGGGAAGTTGCCGGTCCAGATTTCCGGCAAAAGACTTTTCCATCAGATCTCGGTCTGAGGATCCAGAGTTGGCTGCACATCATCCCATACATACATGTAATATACATATGTAACCAACTAACTATATGTACGTAACAACCTTGAAATTCTTGGATCTTCACTTTGCCTTTAATACTCCTCATGTTGATAGTCATGTGACCCTTTGTCTCCTGTAGAGAGTCTGACCGTCTCCTTTCCTCCCACCTGCACCCCGGAATATCATGGTGGATAACGGGAAGGTCTCTGCGATTGTTGATTGGCTGTTTCGCGGCTGGTACCCAGAATATTGGGAGTATACTAGGGCACACTACGGCCAGGTAGATCGGCCAGAATGGTATAATGGATTGGAAAATGCTTCATAGAAGAGATATGACGATGAGCTTAGAGCGGAACAAATTCTTTGGAGGCGATTGGATGATCCACAGATTTTCTGGCAAGGGAGAGAGCATCTGATTCCGGGCCTTACGTGACACTATCGAGACGACCTTTTAAGTTAGAAAAAAATGAGGACCCTATGGGTTCTCTTAATGGTTTCTACACTTCCCATTCATGCGTTGTTCGTTACCGCTTCCCGTGTAAAAACGTCATCTTTCTAACTGGTGACTTGCTTGCAGCTATAACTCCGTACTTCTTCTTTCCCTCTCATACTACTTCTACAATTCCACCTTGACTGCAATGCTAATGGCAAACGAATATGAAAACCATGCGGTTAGGGGGTTGCGCCACGATTCCACAGTTGAAACACAACAACTGCCACCGGCTAAGGGACTTCGTGTATCGAGTAGTCGGAGGGGTGCTCAGCGCTCATTCTATTTCCTCAGTCTCCCATTCCGATACAGTATCCCACTCATGTTAACCTACCCTGTGCTGCACTGGCTTCTGTCTCAGGCCATCTTCTATGTCCAAGTCTATCTTTATGATGCAGACATGCATCGTGATCCAAGCCTTGACGTTAACGCGTGCGGATGGTCACCAATTGCTTTAATATTTACCATCATTGTTGGGTCTTTGATGGTCATGGCGCTTTTGGGTTTAGCAATGAGACCCTTTCGCTCAGTTATACCACTTGCTGGGAGTTGTAGTGCTGCGATCAGCGCTGCTTGTCACCCACCGGAAGACGATGTGGATGCTGCATTGAAGCCCCATCATGTGGGGCGACCTTCCAAGGTTGTTGTATATATAGTCCCAATCGGGTTAAGCGTCGGCTTTGGTCGGGTGTACATCGGAACACCTTGATGCCTTGGTGCCTGATCAGTTACACTCTTAACTCATCAGAGTAAAAAAAATATATGTCTAGTTACAGAAGTGCTCTCATCTATATAAAAAAAAATTATCTGAAATATCTGAGTACAAAACTACTATGATGTAGCAAGTAAGTGTGAGTATGTGTGAGATTTGTGGGGATGTGGAGATCCCCCGATAATTCCGAGTGCCTTCACATCCCGAACTTCACGTCCGAGATCCTCCCTCGGCCTGCCTATCTGTGACCTTTGCCGTGGAGGCTAACTACATGGTAGTTTGGGTTAGAGTCTGCTCCTCCACTTTTCTATTTGCGGTCTTACTCTTCTTCGACGCCATTCCGAGTATCGGTTTCTTATACGGCCCGACCTTGCATTACTTTCAACTTAATTCTGCGCAGTGAACCCCGAATTGAGACAGAGAGCTCCTGGTCCTCTTATTTCCTCTACATGGCGTTATCTCCTACGCTAATAACCCCTCTTCATGGATGAGGGATCGGATAAGGCCCCTCGGCGCAAGAGGGTCTCCCGAGCTTGCGATCGCTGTCGCAGTAAGAAAGTGAGTCGCGTCCGGCCATGTTCTTTTCTCGTATATCATTTTCCCAATCTAACATCTCGCCGATCCTAGGATAAATGCGATGGCATTCGTCCCACTTGTTCCGCCTGTCAGGCATCGGGCCAGTCCTGCTCCTACGACCCCCATGCGAAGAAACGCGGTCTTCCCGAGGGCTACGTCCGTGGCTTGGAAAAGCTGTGGGCACTGTCGATCTGCAACATTGACGGGTTCGAGGATACCATGCTGGCCATGTTAGGAAGCACCGCCGAGTCCGCCGGTCGTCGCGAGAAAATGATGTCCCTGTGGTCGGACGATAGTGCCTCGGAGAGTTTACACGAATCCTGGAAAACGAGTCGGCTGTTCGGCGCGCTGGAGAAAATTCTCTCTAATTCTGATGCGCCGGGGCCGGCGACCGGGAAGCGACCGCGTAACCCGCAAGATGATGGCCCAGACGGTCAATGGGGGTTCCAAGTAGCTCGCACTGCCACCTCGATCGGTCCGGGTGCCCCGCGTGTAGTTGAGCCCTTTGCCGCATCACCGGGTGCAAAGCGGGCTCGATTGTCGAAAGAGTCGGATGGCTGGGGTATCGCTGGACCTAGTCCCCATACGCTACAGTTGCCACCTCAGACATCGCAGCTGCTCGATATCTACTTTGCGGTCACGCATTCATGGTTCCCCGTGGTCGCCAAGCATAACATTCTTCGCGCTTCTTACCTTTACGCCAACGCCCCTTTCTCTATTTCCACGGCTTCACCTGGGTCCGGCGATCACGCCGCCCTGTGGGCAATCTTGAGTTACACTATCACTCAATCGCGAACAAATCCACGGGCTGGTCCCGCTGGAACAGTCGCGCTGGCGAAGGAATACTACACTGTCTCGAGGAATCTCATTCCAACGGAGAAAGAGCGCTATGAGCTCGGACATATCCAGGCATTGCTGCTGCTGACCTTGGTGAACATGGGTCTTGAAGATTGGACCGCGGCTTGGCTGTTGAGCGGCCAAGCAGTGCGAATGGCGATTGCCATGGGTCTTGGAACTGTGTCCGACAGCCGGCGGTCCGATGAACTCAGACAAGGTAAGGCGGTTTTCTTGGGATGCTTTGTAGTTGATTCATTACTCTCTTTCCGTCTTTCACGGAGCCCAGCCATGCCTCCAAGCGACCTTACTGCGGTGGGCCTTTTGGAAGAGGATGGATTGGAGGAGTGGAACTCCTGGGTGGACGTTTTACCACCCACGGGTGCTCCGCAGGGCAGCAAGAACCCCCCCGCGCCGAGGACCACTCTTGGCCCTGAGCTGCTTCAACCGCTTAGTTCAGTTGGCGAGCGTGCTCAATAAGATCTCCCGTCACATGTCTTCGGGATACAATATGGCTACCTTTGCGCAACAGTTGGTCATGGAGCTTAAGCAGTGGGATGACTGCCTACCTCTGGGATGCCGCCTGATTGGACCGGAAAGCATCTATCCAGAACGGCATTCAGCTTTGCTTCCCCACCAGAGTTATCTAGGGCTGACATATGTGGCCACCCTGCTTTGGCTCTATCTGCAATTGATCTCAGGTGAGCAGGGGTTGCACCGTTCACAGCGCCCAGCCACAGAGGGGGCCAAGAAGCTCCTCTACCGAGGGCTCTCTATGCTCACCCAACACTTGGAAAACTTCTCTATGTGCGGTTTTCCACCGTTATTCGAACTAAGTCTTCGCACAATTGCGGAGCAAGCGTTCAGACTTCGGGCTACTGCCGACTTGTCGGACACCTTCCCCTTTGCCAGATGGGCAGACGAGTTCCGACACAAAACAGCAGCTTTCACCTCCACATGGCCGGCCTATGGATCTTTGGTTTCTATCATGGAGAGGTGGCAGCACTCCAAAGATGTTGTTGGGGGCCCATCCACATTTCCGGGGGCAGTCGGCCTTCCATTTTCGGGTGCACCCATGGCAGGCCCCATGCAACCATTAGGCGGAGCTCGCAGCGTACCCCAAAACGGCGAAGGAGATTACACCTCTTCTATCCTTGGCATCAGTATGCCAG
Organism: Penicillium samsonianum; assembly: GCF_028829775.1. Taxonomy (NCBI): domain Eukaryota; kingdom Fungi; phylum Ascomycota; class Eurotiomycetes; order Eurotiales; family Aspergillaceae; genus Penicillium; species Penicillium samsonianum. Next base: position 398,501 of record NW_026643260.1, on the reverse strand, counting down.
TCGATGGGCAATCTTTGACCCCAAAAGACACAGTAATGGAAAACACAGATCTAGGCATGATGGACGTGTCATTACACCACCCAAGGGAGGTACAGTCGGCCCTACCAGACAAGATCACTCCGCGCAGCAGAGTAGATTCTGTGTATGGCACAGCCAGCGCACAACACCAACAACCACAACCCCAAACTCCCGACTCGGCAACCTCAAACCCAATGATGGCTGGAAACATCGCTTCCGTTGGCGACATCGACGCCATCTTCAAAGACCTCGCATACCTGGATACTACTGAATGGTCCACTAACCGCGAGGCCGGTCTGAAGGACTTCGGCTTCTTGGATGATAGCACATTCCAGGCTTTCTGCCATGATCCAGATCGCTTGGGCGGATCACAGCCACTGGTTCATCCGCCTTCTATAGCGGATATCTGGCCACCGCCTGGGTTCTTCCCAGAGACCTTCCAGGAGGTGCCCGAGGAGTCTATGGGCGGCTGAGAGATCTCATTATGATCTTGCCAGCTAGCTTTTAGAGGCCATATTACTGTGGTCTACTGCATCTTCCTTGAAAGGCTATCGCCCGTTTGGGGCATCTCAATGGCCTCCTGGGCTGTCTAGTGATGACCCTGTGATCTCAGACACATTTGTTGTCTAAATGGGACATGGTTGGCCACATAATAGCCACCATCACAATCTAAGTCCAATGCTTAGTATCAAACTAACTCGCATGAGATTCATCTCGGCGGCTCATACCCCAACTGTCACGCTCTCGGTACAGGAAGAAGACTCTTATTCGTCCTCGCCTCACGAGAGACTGAATGCCATCAAATAATGTACATATACCCGTGTTGTAGGATAATTTGAAGTCCAGCGCATCTACACAAGTGTGGTGGCTGAAGCCACGCTACAAAAATGAAAGATTTTCTCCAAGGATACCACAAAACACTCAACTCGTGAAGTAGACATTTTCTATATAATTTTCTGTATAACTCTTGACAATATTGCTTTTCTATCTCTATCCCAAAAGCCCCAAGCCTATCCCCCACAACCCACATCCCTCCCCTACCAAACATTCCCAGCCGTCTGCTCCCTCTCCAACTTCTTAACATTGACATTTCTCCAAAACCAAGTACAAAGAATACAAAGCGTCCAAAACAAACACTAACAATCGCCATCTTCCTCTGAACATCAGCATAAGCCCCAACAATAGCATCCCCCCGTCCCATCCGCATACGACATCTGCGTCACCAAACTGGCAAAGATACTCGATACTCGCCGAAAGGTGCTTACTCTCCTGCGGCAGCGGGTTATACAACTCCTTCTCAAGGATATTATTCCACATCCAACCAGCAATGGCAGATCCCACTGCAGCTCTAATCGACCCCGGACAATCCCAAGATCGCCATCACAACGGCGATCTCTTGGTGCGTTACCATCGCCATTATCGCTAGCTGTCTGCACACAGTGAACAGGCAGCTGCCGAGTCCCACGAGAATTTGGATCATTGTAAGTAGCCCCACGTGTGTGTCTAGAGCACGGAAGGGCACCAGGAGTGCTGTTCCTAGGAGGAAGATTTGGACACCTTCCATGGCCATTTGGAGTCGCCGGTCCAGCTTATTACTCTGGGAGGGGGAGGCTTGTTAGGCTTTGTATATAGGAGGGATGTGTGCCTTTACCGATTCAATAAGGCTTTGATATGAAAGTCACTTCTTCTGGTTATCGTACTTTTTGATCATGAATAAGAACGGACTTTTGAGCAAGAACAAGTTAATAGACCTACAGAATACACCTTCACCACATCCATCATCTGAAACTATCCCCCCTCCAGTTTAAGACAAAGTCTGTACATAGCAAAGATCGTCGCCAAGAGATTGGGAGGCCTTAAGATGAGGCTTCAGCATAAAAGTACACTGACAGGAGTTGGTGTATTTGCTTTTGCTTTTGCAATCGGGGTCTTTTAGTCGCCATAGAATTGTTCCTTGAAGCTTTCTTACTTGACTCAGAATCCCCCTATCATCAGTTGACTTGCAACTATGGAGATTATTACACAGAGGTACCTTGTCCGAAAATTGTGCGACCACCTACATATGTACACTCAATCTGGCACCTCCATAACCTGACATGTGTATCTCAAAACAACCTCTCACTCCATCCCTCCATCCCCATCCACAGTAGCAACTGGACTTCCTCAAGCATCGCTCTACTCGTTTTTCCAAGACTATCAAAGACTATCAAAGACCAAGGGCTCGCCTATGAGCATTATCCATGTACTTTCTGGCGTAGACTGTTTTTCCATGATCATAGCCTAGCACCTTCTCTCGCCCCTGAAGAGCTTGTCGATACATGACTTCTGCCTCTTTGTACTGACCCTGGTCATAGAGTGAATGACCAAGCCAGTACGCAGAGTCGGGTGTTTCTTCATGATCATGGCCTAGTACCTTCTCTCGCCCCTTAAGAGCTCGTCGGAATATGGTTTCTGCCTCTTTAAACCGTTTCTGGCTATAGAGTGAGTTACCAGTCCGATGATGGCTTTTGGCTTCCGCGCGGAGCCCAAGTGTCTCGGCTTCGGCTGGTACCGTAGTCCCTAGAGAATAATATAACTTCTTATCCGATGCCGTGCTCCCTTGCGCAACGTTTGCCAGATCTGTGGTAGTTGAACGAGGCATGCCATGAAAGACATCCTTCGGTGCTTTTGAAGAAGGTTTCGTAGTCCATGACGCAAACTCTTCAGTCATTATCGTAGCTGGAGAGTGAATTCGTGGCTTGTCTTCAATAGCTTTCCTGGACTCAGGGGATTGGAGTATTAGCGATTGTATCCATACATTTGACATGGCAGATGTAGCCGTCATTCGATCATTAGGATCAGGACACATAAGTGAAAGCACAAAGTCGACGCCTGCTTGACTGATACCAGCATCGGTAAGCATGGTGACTGGGAAGTTCTGTTGATCTTTGTAATCTGCAAGCAATCCGGGAGTCGCAAACGCAGGTTCCTTGGTGAAGATCTCGAATACGATCTCACCAAGAGCCCAAATATCAGTCGCATACGCACTGCCTCGCTCAACGAACCCCCAAATTTCAGGGGCAAAATATCTTGGGGTGCCCTTTAGCGTCGTCGATTTCCCATCGCTTTCTTCGATGCGTTTGGTGATACCAAAGTCGGCGAGCTTAATCCACCACTCGTCTGGAGGATGTGACTTGATAAGGATATTCTAGACATTTGATTTAGTGAACTCTCTCTTTTGCGCGCTTGATAAGTAAACCCACATTTGGTTTCAAGTCTCGGTGAGCAAACCCATTTTCATGCATCATACTCAGACCATCGAGAATCTGATATGTGATTTCTTTCGCCTCAGCCTCTGGTAGTGGTGGTACTGGTCCTTTTTTATATAGATACATGAAAAGGTCGCCGAGTTCGAGGTATTCCATTGATATGAAGACCTGGCTGGGTCCTTCGTACCATCCGAATGACTTAACAAAGCATCGTTCATACTACTTTAATCAGCAACTCTTCTTATAATAAATCTTCCTTTCGAGACTAACGCGAGAGTGCGAGAACTTAGCAATTGCCTCCAACTCCCGACTGTAGTCGATCGATCCGAATCGCGTATCCATGTCAATCTGCTTAACTGCCCGGACTGCACCATCTTGAGCTGTGACCTCTGGCCGCCCACCTTTGGTGCACTTCTCCAGCCAGACGCTACCAAATCCACCACGTCCGACCCTTCTTTGCCGCCGCCAATGCTCCGATCTGGTCACAAGGCGCCGTCCAGAAGTTTGGTCTGATTCCTGGAACGTATGGACCGTCTCCACTGTACAGTCCGGGAGGAAATATGTCTCTAGCTTAGAATCTCGAATGAGGTCTGGGATTCGCGCCATTTAGACGTTCCTGTGAGCAGTTCACGCGTTGGTAGTGGGTGGTTTGTCCCCGCTGTGCCTGAGCACCCTGCACGTCACCTGACATAATAATGTTCTGGCCGCCAAGTGCATCTGACCTGCGGGCCTAACTCTTATTATAGAACCCATATATATGCTACAACTAATTGAGTCCACCCGCTCGTATTGAGGCTGCATCATATCACATTTGTCTTTGCTCAGCCGCGAGTATTTGTGGTGGCGGTCTACAACTTGACCAACCAGGGACTTCCATAGACTTACATGTACTTGGCTGGGCTTCATGTATTCTGTAGTGTTTCAGTCAGATTCATATACTTCAAGCCATACGGGGAGATATAAATAATGCATTCTCTCGCTGCGAATCTTTCATTTAATATCCATATCTCATAGTACATCATATATCTTTCTATCGATTCAATATGAAGTTCACTGTCGTCTCCCTTCTACTGGGTGCTAGCGTAGCCATTGCTGTCCCCATCGTCGAGCGAGACAGCTCTATTCAGATCAGTGACTTCTGGGCCAGAGCTAGCGCCGGCTCCTCTGCTACGATGCATTTCGTCGCGACTGATCCAAACTACCCCGACGATACCCCCACTGACTGCAACCTGATCTGGTGAGTCCAATTTGGTGAACATGATTACTTGACAATGACAGAGACTAACTGATATGATATGGTTGTCAGGTCATACGGATCTTCGCCAAAGGAAAGTGCCCGATGCAACAACAGTCAATACTACATCCACTTTCCCGATGGTGCCGTGGACTTCAACCGGTTTACACTGGGAATTGAGAGGGTCTCAGGCCCGATTGCTGAGAACGGTCAGGTTTTGCTGAGCTCCGGTACACAGTGGTCTTGTGTGGACAATCCGGAGAGTGCTGTTCACCTGAGCTGCTCGTATGATGGCGTTCTTAGTATGCCCGTGTGAGGATATGAGGAGTCAACTAGGAGTCACTCTGTACGGTGCTATTGGAGGCCTGTCTCTATGTCTATATTGGTAGATCTATGTGAAATTCACGAATTGCTTTATTCTCGGTATCCTATGATCTCCATTCATGACCACCATCCACGATGACCCTGTCCGTGATAACCCCCCACCTCCCACTGCACTTTTCACACTTCCAGCTCCATCAATCCTTGTGGTCTCACAACCACACAGCCACACATCTCTCTACTACCAACGGTCATGGTCATAGTCATTATCACATCTGGATAGAGTGGCTTTGCAAAGTTGAGAAACAAAAAGCAAAACAACCAACAGCTGGCTTCATTAACCTGCCCAGGCGGTCTGGTCACCTTTTATCGATATAACTATCCACCCACATTTGCCAAAGCCTCTCATCCATCGATAGAGTATCGCCATCTACCACAGCCTCTCACCAGGGACCACATTGGGGGGACATTGTTGGGGGGAGTTGATAGCATTTCAGCATTATTTTCCATGTACTTAATATCAATGTATCTGTTTCTGTTCCAATCAATGTTCTTTCTTACTAGGGTTGACTTCGAAGTTGCAGGTGTAAAGCTAGGTCAATCCCAAGTAAAGAAAAAGAAAGATAGAAGGCTTAACAGCTTAAATGAACGACCTTGTGTTTTCTGTGAACAAGGTCTGGCAACTGCTGTACATATGTAGTAGTTGAAGTCTCTCTGATATCTTGAAATTCATATCCGGAGTGGCAGGATACATGAGCCCGAGTCTTGTGCCTGATGCTTATGATCTTCAACATGGCATGAAGTTAGATAATTCTAGTGCAGTGTTTGCAGGTCTCAACTTGTTATGGTTTATACAAGAAAGGGAATATATGGAATTGAGACCCATCCATAGATTAGTACGATACAGTGTGATAGCTACAAAAGCTCTTCTCCCTCGAGGTCGAACCCATATCCCAATATCATTACTCAAATTACCTACGAATATACCTCTCCCGCACCGGATCACCTTCATGTGAGTAGACAACCCAATTCCCGATTCCAACAGCGTCACCTGTATCCCCCTTCCGCTCCGACGAACCAAAAATCAAATTATCAGGATGGTAAGAAGGATCCAACTTCATACGCTGGATAGCAGAGACATGAATTCGGGCATTCAGAGGGATATCACGAGATCGACCACGCGGCGGTGGCCACCGCACAGCCTTCAACGCTCCATCGGACCGCAATTCCATCCGTCGGAGGGGAAGATACTCCATCAGACGCCACGAGAGGACAGAAGTCAGCGGTAGACCGTTACCATACGCCAGGAGATCATGAATATGCCCTTCGGTGCCGGCCACCTGAAGCGCATGTAAGTAATCTCTGTGGGCTATCGATAATTCCGAGCTCGAGGCGTCCCTCTTCGAGTCCGAGGCATCTTGCAAATCAGAATCACCATTAAATTCCTCAATGCACTCGTGCTGTTTCAGCTTTCTCGGATCGAGTCGCAGTCCGGCGCGCCGCGCTTCTTGTACCATCCACACGAGAGGGGCGTGTGTTAATGGCCATACCTCGCTAGATCCGAGATTCCATCCTCCACCAATGTCTGCGTGTCCGCCGGGGAACCACATTTCTTCGATGTCCTGCATTTCGTTGTTGTCATCCGCTTCTATCTCCTGTTTCTTGCTTGGTGTGTTGACATTTGGGATTTCTGGAAGAACGGGAGGTCCGGATGTGGTTTCGGAGTCATCGTTCGCGGGCTTCTTCTCATCTGAGGACGTTTCACAAGCCCATTCATCTTTATGCGATCGCAGCAAAACCGGCCGGAACTTGATGCGTCGTTCATCAATGCTAACCGCATGTCGAACTACCTTGCTCGAGGTCCTCCCGTCAACATTAACCTCAAAGTCCGCGATACTATTGACTGCGTCGAACATGCCCAAGAAGTGCACACGAGCCATAGGCCGCGACAGTATCTCCCGGCTGTCTTTCATGACTCGAAAAGCCTTTTTCTTTGCTTCTCTGTCCTTATCCGTCCGGCCAAGTTTCCACGATACAAAGGCATCCCAAATAAACGGCACAACTTCTTCATTATCCGGACCCAGAAGCCCGACATAATCGAGCATCTCATTCAAGAACCGCGCCGTGTATGCACCACGCGAGAAGCCGAAAATATACACTTTGGTACCGGCTTGGTAGTGCCGCATGAGGAAGCGATACCCGCCCAGAACGTGCCGATCGAAGGAACGACCCAGTGCGAGATTGAGCGCTTTGCTATTATCTAGCGTGCCTTTCTTTTGGATCGTCGTGCTGGCCAGGGATCCCGGGGTTATGTCGGTGCCAATTCCCGCTGCCTGGGGTTAGTATCCTTGTGCTTTGTTGGTGGGTACGCTCATACGTTGGTAGTAACATACTGGCTTGCGGTTAGAAGACTTGTTTCGCTACCAAGTAGAGGAGGTGATCCCTTACGTTGCTCGTCGGACTTTTCTAACATGCGACAGATTCTCAAGATGTTGGTGTCCGTGCCGTCCGTGCGGAAGGTGTTTCCTGTGCCATCGAAGCACAGGACAATTTGTCGGCTTGACATCGTGCCGTCTGCTCCCAGAGCCTGGGAGGGTTCTTTCTCTTCAGTAAGGTTGGGGGACCTCGCATTTATATGTGCTCGAGGCGTTGTTTAGTGTTCGATTTGCCTTGTAATTCCCCACTCATGGGCATAGTACGGCGACGATCATGGCGATCTTCATCAATTGAGGAACCATCAACTTGGCAAAAATGCCAAGCGGGAGTGGGTGGACACTAGTTCGCCAAATCGGGTGTCATGCAGTTGATCTACACGGTCATTGCTTGTCGAGCTTTGAGCTTCAGTTGGTGGCTGCCCGGCATGTGACCAGTCTCACACAGCTATACAATATTACAACGACACGGGGTCTACAGGGCACGCGGAGTGCAGCCGACTTGAGCGCATGGAATCGACGCTAAAAACCATTGCTTGTTTCAGACCATTAAGCGAGTTGACACTATCTCAGTGGCACTATTGTACAACAGGCGTGCTCTTCGCAGTCCACCACTTGATACTGAACTCAAACCCAATGTCTGAATGGCCAATGAAACGAGTCGCGTTCCACGACTCTCTCCCAATTGAACGGAGAGTGCATCAATCCCCGAAATTCAGCTGGGTCTATTTCGTCCGTGTCCTCTATCAAATCCATCAAGTCCCGACATCTACAATAAAAACTCCATACTACCAAGATCCATCTATATAGGATGGTAATATAGATCAGACACCATACGGTGGATCAGGGTTGCATCCAAATTACAGGTATCCCTAATTCCGCACCTGTAAATGGCAAGCTTTGAAATTGGTTTGATATGATTGAAGCATTGGTATCACTAGATATGATCAGTAAATGGAATGAAAATAAGAAAGAAATGAGTCTTCGTCTGCCCGGCAGACGAAGCCAACACAGCGCCATAGCAAAACGCCTCAGGCCAATGACTCCTTTGAAAACATGGAACCATCTTTCCTCAGATGTGAGAATAGATGCAAGATCGAGTAAGAGGAAAAGAAAGAAAGGAAAGTTGATATATGTACAAGAATAATCCAAGTGGAAAGGAAATAGCTGAAGAGCAAAGATCAATCGAAGATATACTGCACCTCATGGCATGAAGACTGGAATGCCCTTAGTAGCTTGTTCACACGAGGTGTAATCCAACCAGACTGCGTGCCATTGGTAGCAACACCCGCAAAGGTAGTAGAAGCATGTTTACAAACACCCTCGGCGTGATTAAACGAGTACTGCAAGCACTCATCATTGCGCGTGCAGACCTCCGCACAAACATCCACCGTAGGAATCGTGCCAGCCGCAAAATCTATCTTGATCCCAGAGAGGTTATCCCAGTCGTCGCGTGCCGAGAAAGTCCCATCGTAGACAAGTTTCTGGTAAACGTCGGCATGCAGCATGAGCGCGTTCTTACCGCTAGCAAAGAACGCCCGATCAAACTCCCACATCTCCTTGATATCCTGCGGCGCCATGTGGTGGTACGAGATAACAGGGTAACACCACGGCTGTCGCCCGTATCCTTCGGAGAAATGGTCGATTTCCCATGGGCGTGACGTCATCATCATCGGCCATGCCCACGTCAGATCGACGTGCACGTCGTGCAGTGCTCGCGCCAGCGCACAGTCGCCTGCCCACTCGTGTGCTGTCATGGCTTCGAGGTCTTCCTTTGCCCCTATCTGGTACTCGTGCAGGAGGTTCATCGTCCACCTTGAGAGGACGATGCCCGCCCCGCCGTAGCCAAAGAGGGTTTCCCCGATTTGCATGGGGCTTCCCAGGTAGTATTGCCGATCTGGGTTGAGGTGTGCCAGCCAGCTGATCAGGTTCGGCCACACCATATAGGTGTCGGCTTCGAGGAAGACGTACCACTTGGCGTCGGGCATGACTTCTAGTGCTTCGTCGATCATTGGGAGGAATTTCCATTTGTCGAGCTTCCAGCCTGGATTGTTGACCTTGCCTAGTGGGCCGTTTGTGTCGTCACCCCATTCTTCGTCTGTTAGGCCTTCCCGTCCGACTTGTTGTAGACGGCGATAGATGTCGAATTCGGGTTCGTTATCCATTGTCGACTCGCTGATGTTGCGGAGGACGTCATACGTGCGGACCCCCTCGATGGTTTCTTCGTAGTCGGAGAAGATGGCGAAGTGTGGGACGCATTGCAGGGTGGTGCGGAGGTGGATGGGGACTTTTTCGAGGGATTCGGTCGCGCCAGTTTTAATTACGACCATAACATCATCGAGTGCATGTAGTAAATGGCCGCATTTCTCCTCCAATGTCTCCTCTTTGGGAGGGGGAGGGGGAGGAGAACTTGTCTGCTTCTCCTCCCCTACCACAATTGTCCCTCCTCCGGCATGAGGAATTTGTTCTGAGTTGTTCACGATTGTCGGGTTGGATTCAGGCAGTCGAAAGAGATAGTATATGAAGCAAAATGAAACGAACGGAAAGACGACGAAGAGCCATCGTCGCGGAGAACTAGACATAGTCGGGTTGGTGCTCAGGGACAATCTAAAGAAGATCAAACAGGAACCGATGCCATTTAGCTAACGAGAGTAAGGAGGGTGAGAGAAGACAGAAAATATTGAAACAAATGCTTCATAGCACGAGGAAGGAAAAAAGGGGTCAGTGATCGCTGTCGCTGGGCCAAACCAGTTCGACACTGCCTCGGCGTGAATAGTGGACATTCCATAGGCCGGCAGAAATGATTCGGTCGAACCTGTGAACGGGGGAGCTTTGATAGGCCAAGAGACAGGTTCATGGGGACTGATCAGCAACCACGCGGCACATGAGCCAACTAAACTGTGGCGTCTTTCAGACCGCTGCCCCACGGGAAGCGTCATCGCTTGCGGGACTTTACATAGCGAGGCAATGATCGACTGTGTCGAGTGTTTGTTAGTGGGGGAAGATTCAGGAGATGAAGATCAGGGGTATTTCATCAAGTTTGAGACTGGTGTCAATTAATCTGTAGTATGGAGTATAGCAGTCAGACATGGCGTTAAAATAAATTAAGCATGAAACAGGGGGACGTCTACGGCCATGTGGACATGGGATTGTGGCCTTATTATGGCCTGAGGGATGAGGCATGAATCATGTGTGGTTTCATTGTTTTGAGCACAGACCAACTTGGGGCTGACGAGGTCCCTGTTGATCAACTGTCAACTCATTGTCCAACTACAACATACAAAATAAATACAGCCCAATCATCACACATATACAGTTATCCACAAAGTTTAAGCTTCAGCTTCAGCTCCAACTCTCAACCGCCTTTTCCGTTCCCACAAGAACACAGGAGTGATAGTCAAGGCAACAGCCATACACACAATGACAGCCTGAATACCAAAAACCAGTCCGAGCCCATTGCGCTGTATCCACGCAGGCTGAAAGTATCCCACCGCGAACCCGCCGCAGGTGCGCCACATATTCAGAATGGCCGAGACACAGGTCGCCTGCTCCGGGTATTTTTCCAATGCATAGGCCGAGATGGCACTGTGCCAATGATGTTAGAGATATGACACAATACTCAAAAGGGTGAAGTTGGAACTTACACAATCGTGGCTACCATGCCGATGTTCACCATGATCCACCCAGTGGCTATCCCAATCCAGTGCTTGCCAAAGTGCATGGTTAGTCCGTACGCGAGGAGACCGCTGGCCATGCTACCTATCGGGAACCAGACGCCGTGGAGGCGGAGCTCGGTTCTCCATGTTGAGCCATGGTACTTGAAGATCCAGCCATTGAAGAAATGGCCAACTGCCCAGCCTGGGGAAATGGTGAGAATCTGGAGAGATGGGGGGTTTGTGAGGATTCAGGCTCATACCACATAAAGCTCCAATCACACCGGCGAATCGCATCGATGATGCCCCGATCGTGTCAAACAAATATGGGGGGCTGTGCAGGAAAGTATCGATGGTGGTTGTGATTCCTAAAGAGTCAGCGGGTAAAAAGAAAAATATAATGATAGTTACTCACCAATTGGCCAGGTAAATGTTACCAAGATAGCCATGCCTATGACAAAATCCTGGTCAGTGAATGCCATTTCAAGCTAAGTCGGCCATACCCACCAGTCATCAACAGCGGGAACTTAAACACATAGACCACGACCGTTCGGCTCCAATATCTCAATGTCGATCCCTTGGGAAGCAGGGTATTGCCAATGCCAAAATAAGACGCGAGGCGGGACTGCTTGGTTGTTCGTCCAGGCTCATGGTATGTCTCATAGCCGAACAGGATCACCATTGCCGTGGACACGCCATAAATGGCTGTCAGGACTCCGAAGGAGGTACGCCAATCTGACCCGGCGCCGATGTATCCTGCTATCGCGGGACCGAGGAATGGCCCGACGAGGAAGGTGGTGCCCCTGTGCTCAGTCAGTGCTACTCTGGTTAGACTTGAGTGGCAAGTCTCCTACCAAATATTGATCATTCGCGGCCATTCTATTGTTGGATCAGCATAAAGTACTTTGGGCAATCCCGGAGAAAATACTTACCGGCCGAGGTATACATATCATGAATGATTGGAAGCCCAATTACCTGAGGCACTGTCCCAAACAGACCCTGCAAAGAGCGGAACGTCGTGAAGGTAGACCAATCATTGGAGAGGGTAGCACCCAGCACCATGAACATGGTGATCACCTGAGGCCACAGCCAGATCGGCAAACTACATGCAGCTGTCAGTGTGATAGCCAATGCGAGCGAAAAAAGAGAACCAACTCACCGACCATACGCTTCAATGAGCGGAACAGCAAAGATCCCCCCAAACCCCTGCAGCAGAATACCATAATTCATACTCGTCGCCGAATGAGCGATGCTAATATCCCAATCCATGGCCTGCTCCGTGACCAGCGTTCCACCCCAGACCATAGCCCTGCAAGAGATCAGTCAGAAAAATCATCTATGCATACCATACACGTTTGAACTGGCAGCCGCGATGGGTTTCGCGATTGACTGTCCATACATACCCATCTGCTAACAACGAACTCGTCATCAGCGACACGAAGAGCATTGTCTTCCGCGCCGACGACCAGTTCCTCGGGTTCAAGGGATCCCTGGCCTTAACATCCAAACCGGAATCGCATTCCTTCAGTTCATGTGTCCCAAGCGACCACGACGCACTGGTTGCCATCTCGTGCGTAAAGTAGACTGGAGAGGGTTTCTCCATGCTAGATATGTTTACCCTTTTCGGGCCTTTATTCTGTATAGTGTAAGGCGCGACCCCACAACGAAGAATTTGGGTCAGGTAAGGAGGTGAATGAAGATCTTTTTCTTTTCTGTGTGACGGGGCACTGTAGGTTTTATGCACGGCCGGTTTTTCGAATACACATGGGGATTCTCGCGTGGCTTTTATTGCAGAGGGAGATTCTAGAAAGTTAGAAATTAAGAGAGATCAGATGTCCATAACTGGTTTCTGATTTGGATCTGTTGAAAAGTCTCCGGGGGTCTACGTATAGTGGATGTATCACAAAGGTAGATCGGGACTACATAGTAGATCCTTTGCCTTCGGGTAATTCGCAATTGGGCTCTTCTATTCGCTGGTTTATTCTTCTTAGCTTTACTTCTTTCTATCGTATGAAGTATTGCCGTGGCATTGCCGGGTCTTGGTGTGACATGGTATCCCTTGCGCATACCTGACCTAGCCACATTAGACCAATGATCTTCCACGGAGCACAATAATCCTATACTAATAATGGGTCTAGAATTGTTGTTCTATAATCTGCTAGTATTTCAGACATGAATTATCTACTCCGTACATCGTATTCGCACTTGTACCGGAATTTGTACCGAACCCCACATGTTATACATGTACTGCATGTAGATATTTAGACCAGAGTATAAGGCAGAGAGTTATGTATACATACACACATATCACTTCCCTATCGTCCTCACACTCAAAACTCCTTCTCTAATCCCAATGTCTTTTCTAAACCGCCTAGCCAGCCTTCTGGGCCTTTCATCCCCTGTTGCACCCCCAGGCGCCGCCCTCGCAGCAACCGTTACAGTAGTGAGTATGACGAGCCCGTCAGACAAGTCTTCTATCTAATCCAGTCACAGTCTGCATCGTTGGGATTTGTCCCAGTCGCGGTTCACTTTGATCTCTTCAATATCCTCGTGAGTCATGGCAGACCTGTGACGGCAGATGAAGTATCGGCGACCTGCAATGCACGTATCAAATCCCGAGGGGAAAATGAGCCTGAACTGAGTACGTGTTTAAATTTGAATACCTGATGGCTGTTATACTGACGATGAACATAGGTACAAGATTAGCCTGTAAGCACACCCTCGTGCAGGTAGGAGCAGTATACCAATACTAATCCCTTTTTGCAGCGGACACACTCTACATCATGGCTGGACTCGGCCTAGTAGAACGCGTAACCGACGATTGCTTCACGGCAAATGCCATCACAAACCACATGGTTGCCATGCCGTCCGCGCAGCATGGCGTACTGCACTTGTCAGTCCCTCACCCCCCATGCATGCCCGATTTCTATTCTAGAAACTACACAAATTTCCAGGCACGCACTAACCCCACCTAGCACCACGGAAGGCCTAATGGCAGGCGCATTCTTGATGAAAAAGCTCCAGGATACCCGCTTTGCATACCCCTTCGCGGAGGCGGATGGCCCCTTGCAATATGCCTATCGGCTAATGGGCCAATCCAAGCTGGCGAAGCAGCATACGTACTCGATCATGGAGACCCAGGGTCGTATGGACAGTTTCAACCATTTCATGGTCGGCAAGTTCCTGAAGTTCGGGACTTTCCCCGAGCGCGTCAAATCGATGGGCTATGATTTAGATGGCGCGTTGGCGGGTGGCACTGCCACTGGCACTGGCACCGGTTCTGCTACTATGGTTGACATCGGCGGTGGTCGTGGCGAACTCCTCCTCGAGGTCCAGGCTGTGTACCCCCATCTCGGCGCGGAGGATCTAATCGTGCAGGAATTCAATGCTGATATCGATAACGTGCCTGGTGTGCGTCTTATGGAGTGGAACTACAAGGAGGAGGAGGAGCAGCCCGTTCGTGGGGCATGTGTTTACGCGCTGCAACATATCTTGCATAACTTGCCTGATTTGGATGCTGTGGCATTGCTGCAGAAGATTTCGCGTGCTATGACTCCTGGTTCGAGGGTGTTGATTATTGAGTATGCCAAGAATCTGACTTATGCTTCACTTCATGCGAGTATGATTGCGTTGTACGGAGGCCGAGAGAGGGGTTCGGTGGAGTGGAGGCAGATGGCGGGTTTGTGTGGGCTGGAGGTGACTTTTGAGGTTTATGTTAGGGCTGGAGAGTCATTGGTTGAGATGAGGAGGGCAGATCGGTAGTTCAGGGCTAATAGAGTTAATTAATTTAGTACTTTATTAGTTGATTGGTTAGTTGGTTAATATGATGTATCATTTCTACCTCTTATGTACATATGTATACAGATCACATCCCTTCAATAGCTTCGCTTACCCGAAGCTTATACTAGTTTTTATCTCTCGAACTGCTAAGCAGATCTTTGTAGATCCAAACTAGGAGTGTATCGAACCCATCGATTCCATGTGGATATACGGAGTATGTTTGATGTATTTTTTTTTCTCATTCCTCGTCACATCCCTTGCTGCAACTCACATGGCCACTGCATGGTTTCTATCCCCTCCACCAGGAATGTCGCCTGTGTCTAATCCACATGGTCCTGGCAATGCGAAGCTTTCCATTTCCACGATCAAAATATTGCATTTCTTGATACGCAGATTGGCCACGCGAGCTTGACTCTCGTCATAACTGGACGTACATGACCCCGTATTCACGCCATATCATTCAACGAAATAAGTCGCTTCGCTTGGCCTGATTATATTCC
Source organism: Penicillium samsonianum (assembly GCF_028829775.1). Taxonomy (NCBI): domain Eukaryota; kingdom Fungi; phylum Ascomycota; class Eurotiomycetes; order Eurotiales; family Aspergillaceae; genus Penicillium; species Penicillium samsonianum. The sequence goes on along the minus strand of NW_026643260.1, from coordinate 383,315 downwards.
CTGCGCAAATCTCTTGATTTACAATTACATCCCTTGTTTCCTCTCAATTTACTTTTACTACCTATACGAACCTTCCCACCCGATAAAAACGAGAGTCCAGGCAGGTTTCTGATCTGTAAATCGGTTCGTGTGAGAGTTTTAGCGTGATCTCCATTTCCGAGAATCTTCAAGGGCAACTTGAAAACTTTGCTCTACTGGTTCTTGGTTCTGGATTGGATTCGGATTCTGATTCATCTGATTGACCCCGCGTATCTTTCTCGTCTGTATCCATGCCAATGAGTATTTGAATTGGCTCCCCGCGCTGTAATCGGGAATTTGCCAAATACTTGGCTGCTTGACACATCTAGTCCTTGTGTTTCATCTTTATTATGGATATTCCAAAGCCTGGTGAGGGCGATGTTGACATCGGTATGTTTACCTCGGGGCAAAGGCCAAGAAAATAGACTTAGAAGGTTGTGGATTAACATGTTTAACAGGAACTGGCGCATTTCAGGCTTGCTGGGTATGCTATTCATCCCTATAGACTGCCTCTGCATAAATGTATGCTGATTTTCGAGCAGGTCCTCACAGCCATTGTCGGCGTGGCATTGTTGTTCCGCTATGCCATCAAGGTCTGGGTGCGCTGGGCTTTGCCTCAAGTCACTGCACCCGGCCGAATCTGGGGTATAGAGGACTTGTTCTTCCTCGTGGCTTGGGGTTTTGATGTTACCCATATGATATTTATTCAAATGAGGTGAGATCGACTTGTGTCATTAGTTCCATGTCAGCCACTAATTCTGTGTAGTGCCAACTGGGGTCTCGGGAGGCATTTCTTTTACTTGACTGGTGAAGAACGTCTTTATGCTATGAAATGGGATTTCCTTTCCCAGCCTCTGGCTGTCACTTCTGCCATGGTCTCACGCGCAGGCATGATGTGGTTTCTTTTGACTTGCTTTGCGGCGAGCGACAAGAAGATTCGCCAATCTATCATTGCTTGTGCTGTTGTTCAGGTTGTCGTCAATATGGTTACAATCGTCCAGATTATTGTCCAGTGCGGCCCGAATCAGTATCAGACGGTCAGCATCCTCCTTCTTAGTGATGGGCCCATTCTAATCTCATAGCAGACTGATCGAGTACAATACTTCCACTATATGTGGACACCACTCCCTGAAGATGGTTCCGTCAAGTGCCAATCACCGACTGTCCAGACGACTATCGGCTTCGTGCAAGGAGGTATGTAAAATTATACTTCAACCCAATGCAAAGCTAATTAAAATTCCGACAGGATTCAACACTGTCATCGATTTCTTCCTTGCCGTGCTCGCTGCCGTCGAACTGTGGCAATTCTTCTTGCGAACGCTCCATCGTAACCCAAACACCTCATTCTGGTCCCAATTCTGCAAAATTAGTGGCACCGTCCGATCCCGCCGGATCTGGCAGACGATCACTCTCAGCGGACCACTCCTTCTCTCCGGCTGTGCTTCTATTGTAAAGACCTATGTGAGTAGACTGTTTTTCCCCGACTGGTACAGCAATGCTAATATCATCCACTAGAAACTCAAATCCCTCGGTGACAGACAGGATTTCACCTATAACATCGTGACCTTCGTTCTCTGGGTAAAGTAAGTACAACCACCATCTCCCAATCTTAAACCCAAACCCTAATATCATTCATTGACGACCCCAGAATCGAAAACTACAGCATCCTTCTCGCCTCGTGTGCCCCAGTAGCCCGCCTCTTCCTCCGCTCCTTCGTCGACCAGAGACGCGAAGGTCGGTCTCATGGCTACTGGTCTCGCTCCCGCTCGACAGGACACAACGAGCCTGACACAGAGCTGAAACGCCGCGCCAATGTCCAGGACCAGTGGCTGGATTCCGCTACGGTGACTAATATGACCAATACCTGTATTCACGATGAGGAGAATCCGGCGACTAGGTGGAGTGGACATGGGCATGAGCGCTCGATGAGTCAGGTATCCAGAGCGGAGATGCCGGAGCATCTTGATGATGGATGTGTTACTGTTAAGACCGATATTGTTGTTCAGGTTGATGATGGGAGGTCAATTTCTTCAGGTGGGACTAGATTGTTACCTGATGGTGGTGAGTCTCATTCTACGGGGTTTCATTGATTTACGGTATACAGATCTCTAGTATATAATAAGGAAGGTTGACTGCGGCGGATGCTGCTTTTTATGTTTATATATATATAGTGTGGAGCACCCATGAATGATGCCCAATAAGCAATTAACTCAGTGTATATACTAGCCCCCAATCAAACCAGACTATCCAGTGGTTTAAATTGACAGGGAAGACATGCGGTACGATAAGGAAAAAGAATGCCACCGATATACATGAATTTGGAGAGAAAATATACTGTCATACATGTACCACGCCGATTACTGGGACATAATGCCATTTATGGCCTGCCCATTCATTAATTGGCCCAAGTGGTCGAGCAGTTTCCTGGTCTAGCGGTTATGATTTTCCGTTAACAAATGCATCTAGTATATGTTCCGGAAAGGTTCTGGGTTCGATTCCCAGGGAAACTATTTTTTGTCTTTTTGCTTATTTAAACTACAGTCAAGAACTTGATTTCCTTTTTCTGCCGTATCACACCATAATCAGTTTCCTGGTCTAGCGGTTATGATTTTCCGTTAACAAGTGCAAAATAGCATATGTTCCGGAAAGGTTCTGGGTTCGATTCCCAGGGAAACTATTTTTTGTATTTTTGCTATGTAAATGATAACGGAGGTACTTCGCTTTTTTTTGGTTTGTATCACCGATGAAATATTTTCCGTCACTTCAATAGATATTGTAATTATGCTTCCACTACATTACCAACGCCCAGGCTGCTGATGTCATCCATTTTCAATAGATCTAAGGGGAAAAAAGCAAAAAGATGTATAAAAACGAGCAACACAAGATAGCCCTAGAAAGGCACAAATTGTACTCCGTTCACACACGTCCATGAGTGGCATTGTCGGTTCTACCAGAGTTTCAAAATTCAGTCTACTTCTCGGCTACCAGTGGAGTTCAAAAAAGCGAGGATCTCATCATTACTTAGTGATGCGCTTTAACGCTAAGCCATGCGAGCTGGTTGATGTATGTCATAATGAGCCAGAATACAGATTATAAAAAGACAAGATGTTTCCCACGGTTGCTTTAACCTTGAACAGAGGTGGGGCCTCCCCGCAACCTCGAATATACCTAGGTATAATCTCAAGCCTGTAAGGTTGTTTCAGCCTTCAAATATCAAATCCTATTACTACTATGGATTCATGACACCGATGACATAAACGTCACGTGAATATATCCCAATCCCCACCGCACGGTCAACAGCTCCTTCACCCTCCAACAATGCCGCCCAAAAAACCCGCCTTCCCTTACCGACGGAGCTCCAATGCCTCGGAAGATGACTTCTTCGACATCCCCGACGAACCATGTCTCTCCATAGTTAAGCGCCAGCTACGACATGTCCGAACATGGGTCACAGTCGCCGTTATCATCTTGTTTATCCTGTGGCAACGCCGTGAACGTCCCCCGCCGCCGCCCCTACCACATATCCACTACGACGAGGTCGATTGGTCGCGCTTTGCCTATACCCAGTATGCAACCAATGAGGTCTACATGTGCAATTGCCTGATGGTCTTCGAGGCTCTGCACAGACTCGGCAGCAAGGCGGACCGCGTGCTGTTTTACCCGGAGGAGTGGGACCTCGTTGTCGAGGATGACTTTGATCGCGTCAGCCAGTTGCTACTTGAGGCTAAACACAAGTACAATGTGCTGCTGATCCCGATTAAGATTGAGGGAATTCAGGATCCATCGGGTGAGTTGGGCTGCCGCTGTTGGAAGTGACCTAGCCTCTTGAACACACTTACTTACATGTCAACCCATTTCATAGTCGCCAGTTCCAGGGCTTCGTGGGATACTAGCACCGCCAAACTCATGGCATTTGGCGAACACGAATATGACCGCGTTATCCACCTCGACTCGGACGTTATCCTCCTCCAGACAATGGACGAGCTGTTCTTCCTCCCTCCTACCACTGTCGCCATGCCACGTGCCTACTGGCTTCTCCCGGACAAACTGCTCTCGTCGCTGATCGTGGTCATTGAGCCCTCCCTCCGCGAATACCTTGCCTTGACCGACTCTACTAAACTCGCTCAGAACGGTCAAGTCGATATGAACCTGACAGACCACCGGTATGATATGGAGCTGTTGAATAGGCGGTACGGGGACTCGGCAATGGTCCTCCCGCACCGGCAGTATGGTCTGTTGAGCGGCGAGTTCCGGACGAAGGATCATCGCAAATTCCTGGGGAATGATGATGAGGTCTGGGATCCTGATCATGTTCTGGCGCAGGCTAAGTTCGTGCATTTTTCGGATTGGCCGCTGCCGAAGCCATGGGTTATGTGGCCGCAGGAAATGTTGGCGGCGGAGCAGCCGAAGTGTGATAATAACCCTGGCACGCCGCAGGAGAGTGGGTGTCGGGATCGGGAGATTTGGAAGATGATATATGATAAATATCGGAGACAACGAAAGGTATGTGTGTGTATGGGGATGGGGATGAATTGGTTGGTTGCTAACTGTTGTAGGATATCTGCAAGCTGCTCAGTTATCCGGCGCCGGTTTGAGTGGAAACACTTCATTGATTAATTGTATAGACATGTAGCATAGGTAGATTATGGCGTTTGGGATATTAGCTCTGTAAAGGGAAGGCATGAATCAACGACGATCACTGTAGTATCACAAAACAGAATTCAACTGGATATCTCAGCAAGTAGTACTCCGTACACAAAACAAACTCCATAAATGCAACCCTCCAGGAAGACATCAAGCATACCCCATCCCCCTCCTCCACCAATTCCAAACCCCCCTCCTCGCCATAATGCCCCCAAACTCTTTGACACTCTCCACCTCATCCAATCCCACTGCGAGATTTGGCTCTTTCCCGACTTTCTTCTCCCCGTTCCCGTTCCCAGTCCCCTGTTTTCCACATCCATCCTCCACCTCCACAACCCCGGGCCTTGTAACCAACTGGAAATCCTTATATCGCAACCGACGCACAACATCCACCCAGCTCTCCACTGGCTCCTTCCCACCCTCCACGTACATGATCCCCGGACACCCGCCGGAGCGCAGGAGTACGGCGCATTGGTGTGTGTCTGCGGCGCGTTTGAGGGCGGCTACTTTTTTGCGGGAGGTTATGTGGTGGGTGCGGATTAGAGCGTTGTAGAGGGTTTGCATTTTGGGGGAGGGGGGAGAGGGAGGAAGTTGAGGTTGGAGTTGGAAACTGGGAGCTTGGACCTTGGCGCTAGACTGGATTGGGAATTGGGATGGGAATATGGTTTTAGAGATGAGAGAGGTTGGAATTGGTACTGGGTACATTTCAAGTTGATATTGGGCCTTTGATCTTCCAAGGCTTTATTTGATCAATTAATTCTGATATGTAGATTGAGTATAATCACATATAAATCAAATGATATTGTGTCTTTATGCGTCTTTATGTTGTAAAATAGACACCTGAGGCATGAATATGCTAGTAATCCCACGTGAGAAATTCTCCGTCATTCTGCATGTCGAAAAGTGCGGGGGGTGACACTTCAGGGCTGCACGTAACTGGCGGTGTATGATGCATGTCTTAGGACTTCGTATAGTATGTCAGGTATATCTACAGCATACTACAACATAATGACCCGAATGCTCATATTGAAGTGGACTAGAATATATTATGTATATGTGGATTCTTGTATAGTTATAACTCTAGACCGTATAGCCCTGGAGACCTAATTGGGTTAGATAGTATATGTATATCATTTGTACGGGTAACGAGTTAGCCGCTATAGAAATGATTCCCTGGTTCCCCGATGGCTCTAGAATGGTTTCGGTGGATCCCTTTTCTCGTCTTGGCTTCCTTTTTCTGCTAAACAATCGCGCGGTGGCCGCGGACTCCGCCCAGGGGAGCTTGGGATTGTTTTTTATATCCAAGCCTTTCTCGAGTGAACTGCCAAAATTGGTGAAAAGAATGCAAGGCCTTTCATCGCACCCACTTTTCTCCTGTCATTGGCCGTATAACGATATGGTCAGATATCATCTTGGGCCCATCAGGAACATCTTGAAGATTCTGCTTTTTCATCGCTTACCGGATTGGCTGATCATCCCCACGTTCATCATAATGAGCCTTGGCTTCTCTTTCGGGGGACATCTGGTCATCGTACTGGTTTTTTTTTCTTGATTGAATTTGTTAATTTTCATTACTTATAAATATAAATCGAGATCGTGCAATTTATTCATATAAAGTACAACAATGAGGTCAGGGTTTTCTTGAACTATCTAAAAGGCTCAATATGCCCGCTCCTCTTCACCCCCACTTGAAGCATAGTTCTTCCTTTGCCACAGAAAAACACAACAATGATCCTCCAAGGGTGCAGGTCTCACACGAAGATGAGGATGCCCTCGCCGACATCCATCACACATTAACCGCCCAAACTCACCTGGATCCCAAGTATCCGGAACCGCATTCCTCCTTTGACAAGTTCCTCGAGGAACAAGTCCAGGGCAAGAAACCAGCTAACCTCGGTGTCTGTTTCCAATCCCTCTCAACTTGGGGTGACGGGGACTCCCACGCAGATGTGAAGACCTTCGCCACAGCCCTGTGGCGTACCCTCACCCTACAGGATATCTACGAGTGGACCATTCAGCCATGGATCGCAAAGAAGAAGCCTGAGAATGGACGTCCGCTGATCCGGGACTTTTCTGGTGTCGTGCAGAGCGGAGAGATCATGCTGTAAGCAGAAAACCAACCCCATCTCATCCCTACCGAATTTGGCCTAATTGAAGTATATAGCGTTCTGGGCCGTCCTGGTGCCGGCTGTTCAACCTTTCTCCGAACTATCGCTGGCCACCACTCTTCCTTCTTGGGTGTTACAGGGTCAATAGATTACTCCGGTCTCAGCTCGGATGAGGTCAGGAAGCACTACCGTGGCGCAGTGGCCTATGTCCCAGAGGACGATGTGCATTTCCCGACCCTAACCGTGCTTCAAACGCTCGAGTTTGCATTGCAGAGTAAGACCCCCAAGCGCTACCGGGAGAGGATTCCCCGGTACCTGGAGATCTATGGGCGGGTTTTTGGTATGTCGCATACCATGAACACGCTGGTGGGAAATGAGTATATCCGCGGTGTGTCCGGAGGAGAGCGCAAGCGTATCTCCATCATTGAATCTCTCGCTACTGATTCATCGGTAGCATGTTGGGATAATTCCACGAGAGGACTGGATGCGTCCTCTGCACTCGACTATGCACGCAGTCTGCGTATCATGACCGATACATGTGGCAAAGCAACTTTGCTCACTTTGTACCAGGCCTCAGATGCTATCTACGAGCTGGTGGATAAGGTGCTGCTCATCGATGAAGGCCGCATGCTATACCAAGGACCTGCCAACGAGGCGAAGCGTTACTTTCAAGATCTGGGCTACGAGTGCGCTGATATGCAGACGACTTCGGATTTCCTGACAAGCATCACCGTTCCTGAAAGACGGCGGTTCCGTGCTGGATGGGAAAAGCGCGCCCCAAAGGGCCCCGTCGAACTCGAAGCCGCTTTCCGCCAGAGTGCTGCTTTTGCCAACATCGAGACCGCTGTTGAAAGCTACGAAGACCAGAAGCTCACCGGTAGGCCTTCTGGCCCGGCGGATTCGGAGTGCGACAGCGTGGAGGTATTCAAGAAGACCGTGCAGAGTGATAAGTCGCGCTTCGTCTCGTCTAAGTCACCATATACGATTTCGCTCTTCCGACAGGTTGTTCTTTGCGCGAAGCGTCAGATGTGGCAGCTGAAAGGGCATATGGGCCCGCTGTACATCAAGTTGATTTCTTGCGTGGTTTATGGGTTGTTGATTGGATCTATGTTCTACGATCAACCCCAGACCACCGAGGGTATGTACTCCCGTGGAGGTGTGCTCTTCTACTCTTCCATTTTGCTTGCCTGGCTGCAAATGTCGGAGTTGGAAGAAGCCATGCAGGGTCGAGATATCCTGAACCGACAGAAGAAATTTGCTTTTGTGAGGCCCAGCGCTGTGTGTTTGGCCCGAGTGCTCTCAGATATGGTGATAACGGCGCTTTTGACTTTCTTATATTTGATCGTCATGTACTTCCTGTCTGGCTTACGGTCTGATGTGAGTAACTTCGGAATCTTGCCGCAATTATAGACGCGCTAACTCTTCTAGGCCGGTGCCTTCTTTATCGACGGCCTCTTCATTTACACCTGCACGGTCTGCCTCACGGCGCAGTTCCGTGTCTTCGCCGCTTTATCGCAGAACTTTGAAGTTGCCCTCCGCTACTGTGGAGTTTCTGTTATGTTGTGCATTGTGTTCGGCGGCTACGTTCTCTCCGTCGACAAGATGATTCAAGATGTTCCTTGGGTTGGATGGATTGCGTATACAACTCCTGCTCTGTATACATACGAAGCAGTCATGGCGGCCGAATTCCACAACGTTAACTTCACGTGCGCGGCCGCATCCATTATCCCATCCGGTTCGGAATATACGGACCTCGCGTACCAGACCTGTGCCTATGCTGGTAGTCAGATTGGCAGCACCGTCGTGAACGGCGATGACTACCTGGCTGTGAAGTATGGATTCTACTACAGCAACGTCTGGCGCAATTTCGGGATTCTGTGTCTCTTCACCGTTGTCTTTGTTGGGATGACCTGCTGGTTGAGTGAGGTGCTGGAGTGGGAGCTGGACAGTGCTGGTCCTATCCAGTACAAGGGCTCGCGGAAGCTGTTCAAGCGGAAGAAGAAGGTTCAGTCCGATGAAGAGAAATCACCAGTCTCGGTTGATTCTGCTGCACCGCCTGTTGGTTATGAAACAAAGCATGACCAGACACTTACAGCTACCGAGTCTACCTTTTCCTGGTCTGACTTGGAGCTCAATGTGCAGATTGGCAAGGAGACTAGGAAGATCTTGGATGGTGTTTGTGGATACTGCAAGCCAGGGTCTTTGACTGCTCTCGTTGGTGCCTCGGGAGCAGGCAAGTCTACATGTAAGATCCCCAATGAAATGACTTCATCGCTTGATTTCTGACAATCTTTAGTATTGACTGCACTCACCCAAAGAGAGAGTCCCGGCACCTTATCCGGGTCTCTATTCGTGGACAACCGGTCAATTGACCAGTCATTCAACCGACAGATCGGGTATTGCCAGCAAATGGACATCCACGACGAAAGCAGCACGATCAGAGAAGCATTCGAGTTCTCTGCACTCCTCCGACAAAGCCACGAAGTTTCAACGGCGGAAAAACTGGCATATGTGGAAACGGTGATTCACACATTGGACCTGGTTGAATTGCAAGATGCAGTGATCGGCTCCTTGGACATTGAGAAGAAAAAGCGTGTTACTATTGGAGTGGAGCTGTGCGCTCGACCAAAACTGCTTCTTTTCCTTGATGAACCGACAAGTGGACTCGACAGCCAGGGTGCAACTAGTATCGTCGCTCTGCTTCGACGTCTGGCTAACCAGGGACTGGCGGTCCTCTGCACCATCCACCAAGCTAACCAGCAGCAATTCGAAGAGGTAAGTACCAGCCGCCCTGATCAAGAATCAATACTAATAAGACCAGTTTGACCGCGTTCTAGCTCTGAGCCCTGGCGGAAGCACATACTACTTCGGTCCAGTTGGCGAATCCGGCCATGCAATCTTTGAGTATTTTGCAAGACACGGCAATATCCCAGAAAAGGTCACCAACGCAGCCGACTTCCTCATCGAAGTAGTCGTCGGCGGCATGAAAGCCGCGGGAAAACAAACGAACTGGGCAGCCGTCTGGCGCAACTCAGAAGAATTTGCCGAAGTTAAGAACGAGATCGCCTCAATCCGTTCCGACAAGAATACCCGCTCCCCTTCCCTGCCTCCAACCCTACCCCCTCTCAGCCTGCAGATCAAACTCCTCACCCAACGGACATGTCGACAATTCTGGCGCACCGCTGAGTACCCATACTCGCGTCTTTACTCTTCCTTCCTGCATGCTCTCATCAACGGCCTCACCTACCTCCAGATCGGCAATAGTACCACGGATCTCCAGTCAAAGGCTTTCTCCTGCTTCCTGGTTCTGATGCTCGTCCCCGAGTTTATCAACGCTATCTCCATGCGCTTCATCCTGAACCGTGATATCTGGCTAGCAAGAGAAGGCCCGAGTGGTGTATACGGCTGGGTAGCATTCTGCACTGCCCAGATCATCTCCGAGATCCCCTATTCCGTCATCGGCGGCGTAGTCTTCTTCGTGCTGTATTATTTTATGGTGGGACTCCCACTCGGCTTTGCAGCCGGCTACTGTTTCCTGATGTTCTTCCTTTTCTTCCTATTTGCGACCTCGTGGGGTCAGTGGATCGCCGCTCTGAGGTGAGTCTAGTATCATCAACCGTTTTCCACAGTGATCTGATTAACTAACACTTCTTGTCACTATAGCGCTGACTCAATGATAGCCGCTACCCTCATGCCTTTCTTCATTATCATGTGCGAGCTTTTCAACGGTATCCTCCGTCCGCAATCCCAGATGCCTGCGTTCTGGAAGTATACTATGTACTACGTCACACCGTTCACGTACTGGATTGGTGGCGTGCTCACCTCCGTCCTCCGTGGTACCGCTGTCGTTTGCTCTCAGACCGAATTGACCATCTTTGAGAGTCCGCCCAACACAACTTGCAGTGAGTACGCGGGCGCGTGGCTTGATGCGAAGGGTGTTGGTTATCTCTCTAACCCGGATGGGATGGGTGAGTGTGGATATTGTGAATATAGCTTTGGTGATGATGTAAGTTTTGTTCCCTGGAACATGTTTTGTTTTACCTGGAATGGATGCTAATCTGTGTTGATAGTATTTGTCTGGGATTGGTCTGGATTCCTCGAAGATCTGGCCGTATTTCGGAATCTTCCTTGCTTTTACCGTTACGAATTACTTGATGGTTTTCTTGCTGGTTTATGTGCGGTCTGTTATGAAGCCACTTTGGCGGTCGAAGTAGGGATTTGATGATCTTTTTGTTGGGATTTTTCTTCCAATTTGATTTGGATGTACATTCGGCATAGCGTTGCGTATATATCAAAAGTGAAGCTTGTCATTAGATCTTTGGTTCCTCTAAAGAAAGCGATGCTAGGAATGATTTAGAAAAAGACTAGGGTGCAAGGTATAGAAAGGGAAATCCAAGTGCCACCTCCAGGGCTGCACCTGGCCCGCCGTTAATATTATGCAATCAAGTAAAATCTAATGCCTGATCTTCAAGGCTCAAACCCAACCCAGACCACGTGACTCCAAGTGAGTCTCGAGTCATTTTGCCTTTTATCCGTACAGAGAGGATGATTATCTATTTTAATTAATGAAACCATGGACACATGCAGATTTCAAGCCGAATACGCAATGAGTCACATTGGCAAAGCTTGACTTGGTTATCAATCAGCATCTCTCGGAGATAATACCTCAATCACCGGAAAGAGTATCTCCGGGACTCGGACATTCTGTATCGAGTAAGCAGCTTGGAAACCTACATATATGTCAAATAAGCCCTCGTGTCACCGTTTCAAACGCCATCTGTCAATTAACAGTCAGACACGTATTTTCCGAGACGTCGTGGAATACATATGTAGCTAGGTAATCCGGAAAGGCGCCCTATCTCCGACAAGGCACCAACGTCTCACCCCATGTCTAGCGCCGTCGCAAGGACATCCTGTGACGAACAAAGGAAAATCAATCTGAAATCAGAATCACTCGACAACCCTGAAAATGGAAAACCATCACCACCTTTCTCCAGATCATGAAGAGATGGAAAATCAATCTCGCGCTCCACAGCGCCGTCGCCGCCCGCCCCTGTCTTGTACAGTCTGTCGCAAGCGCAAATTAAAATGTGACCGCTCTCTGCCCTGCGGGCAATGCGTGCGCTCAAAGACAACAGCCCAATGCGTTTTTGTTGGAGCCCAGCCTGATCTTGTATCCGAATCTTCTCAGCGACGCATGTCACCCCCGCAATTGCCATATGGTGGTATGGAAGAGCAGTCCGGCCGGAAAAGTGGGATGTTCGTCTTTGACTCGAAATTGGGGCCGAATTCGACTTCAAATCGTATTTCGAAGCGTGGTCGTCCCGATGAGCTGCATGAACTCCGGAGTCGGCTGCATGTTCTGGAGAGTTCGCTCGGCAAGTCGACTCATCTTCAGACGCCTGAGACCTCGGTTTGTGATGTCTTTTCTGAAGTCGACACAGCCAATAGTTCTGAGAATGTTGGTGTTGATGACCGCGTGCGATTCTTGCCGGATTCGAGCTTCCGCGGGAAGAAGACTAAGACTCGTTATTTCGGTCGCAGTCATTATACCACTACTGTTTCATTCGTGAGTATCCTTCCTTGTATTGTGTGATTGATGCTAATTAGATGTAGTTTAAAGATATTGGTTCCTTTATGCGCCGTGGTCATTGCCGCGGAGAGGGAAAGGATAAAGAGTACTCTGATATGAAACAGTTCAAGACGGAGCTTTGGTCGCGCGAGACACAGGATCATCAGCGCGAGTTTCGCGAGCAGGCTTTCAAGCTTAATGAAATGGTTCCTCAGCGAAATGTTGCAGACCACCTGCTTCAGCTGTATCTCGACACTTTCGAGACGACATATCGAATCTTGCACACGCCGACTTTCTTGAGACAGTATGCTGATTACTGGGGCAATACCCAGCCAACCGACATGGCTTTCGTCGCTCAGTTACTCGCCGTGATGGCTGCTGGCAGTTGCTTCTATGTTTCACCTCCAGGTCAAGACGACCGAGACGTATTCCAGAAACCGGCCATGAAGTGGATCATGGCTGTTCAGTCATATATTTCGTGCACATTTGTGAGCCCGGATATTGACTTCCGAATGCTGCAGACACAAACTCTTCTTCTAGTAGCTCGCCTCGGAGTCGCCAGCGATGGGGATGTAGCCTGGGCCTCAGCCGGATCGCTGATTCGGTCTGCGACGACAATGGGTCTGCATCGCGATCCGACTCGCTTCCGCAAGGCTCGACCATTCTACTCTGAACTGCGCCGTCGTCTTTGGGCAACTATCGTCGAGCTGGACCTCAAGATCTCTCTCGACCGCGGCGTTCCGCCGTCAGTTGACCTAGACGAATGCGACTGCGATCCACCGTCCAATTGGGACGACGCGGACTTGATACCGGACATGGAGAATAACCCTGCTCCACTCAGTACTGCCCTTTATACCCAAAACTTCTACCAAACTCTCCTCACCAAGACCCTCCAACTGCGATATCGAATCGCCAAGAAAATCAACAGTCTCCGATTTAATCTATCCTACGACGATGCCCTGCGAATGGGCGATGAACTCTCCCGCTCCATGCAACATGCATCCTCCCTATTTGACGACAACGGCCCGAGTATCGCCCCGGGAGAATCAGGACGTCACCGATTCGCCCAATCCCTGCATCTCTTCATCATGCGAAAATTCCTCCTCGCCCTCCACCGCCCCTTCTCACTCAGTGTCGTCCGCCTACCCAAATGCTCCTACTCCCGCAAAATCTGCCTCGAAGAATCCCTCGGCATTCTCTCCCAGATGGAACTCCCCCTTTCGACAGAGGACATCCTCTACCCGCATATCACCCAGCTGGGAAGTGGTATGTTCCGCGATGAAACCTTCCACGCCGCAATCACCGCCTGCGTGGAGCTGTCCCTCCAGGCCAATGAAATGAGTACGTCTGCGACATCTGTGATGGACGGTGTCAACTCCAGCGTGCTCATGAGCATGATTCAGTCCCAGCAAGGCGTGATGATGCAGGCTGTCGAGCGCACCGCCGATAATTTCGGGAGACGCATTGGTCCCGGCGGGAAGGGGTGCAAGCCCTACTTCTTTTTGAATATTATCCTTGCTTCGGTCAAATCGCGCGTGAAGGGTGAGGATCCTTTGTGTAATGTTGATACGGCCTCGAAGAGGGCCGTTCGCATTTGCAGGGCGATCTTGAATGGTCTTACATATCAGGAGGCTAAGATTAGTGTTGATAATCGCCCCGTTCAGGTGGGTATCTCCGCTTACAGCTGTGTGTCTGCCATACCTAACATCCCTGTTCAGACCTCCATTCCTTCGGGGACAACTCCAGCCTCGGCTACACCGAGTGATATTGATCCTGCATCGCTTCTATCGACTGACTTTAGTGATTTTACGGTAAGTTATTGTTCCTCGCATGCTGTTTGGGGCTATGCTGACCTTTCGCAGCCAATGGATCTAGGGGGCTGGTTCGATGGATTGGATTACACTGGCCCGGAGTTGTGGGATTGGGATGCCGACTTGCCTGGTAACCTTCCGACATTCTCATGAATTATGTATCCCCTTATTTTAATGCGCTTGATGCCCTGTGATATTATCTCTGCTCCTCTCCTTCTCAAACTCCACTCTCTTGACCAAATAGATATTCCTTTTGTCAGAACAAGAATTTAGCCTCCCTAGGCCATAAGTGGAACATTCAAGTTAGTTTTGTTATGGTCTCCTGCAGTTGCCTATCGCGCTTCTTCCTACGACGATATACGTCCTATGCATTTCGACATGTCTCCTACAGACCTCTTTTAATACAGACTTAAATTAGAAAACAAGTAAACATCTACAACCTATATACCTCTATAGAACGAACAAACCAATTCAAGCCTCAAAACCTCTCTATCTCTTTCCCCATTTCCTGGCTGACAATCCGCGAACAAGCCCGATCCACACAATTCTTCCTCGAAATCGAAACATAACTCTGAACCAGCCTATTCAATAAAAAGGATTAGCAGAAATCCTCTCATAGGTCAAGCCCGAAAGAAGTATACTCACGCCTGATACCGCTGAATATTCTGAATCTCCAAACCCGCCAAATCCCCCAACGCATCATGTATATCCCGCACCAAACTCACACACCGTCCCATACTGAAATCCGTCCTGACAACAGCTCTCATCATCCCCATCGTCTGACAATCGGCAGCCATAGTATAAGCAGGCACAATCCACCCTCTCTCGCGCAGTTTCCGCGCAAGCACCCACTCGTCGATGAAGATGTTCTGCGTTGGACTCAACCTAAACGCCACGACCGGTAGCCCCTGCCCAGCCCCTTCACTCATAATTATGAAGCCCATTTCTTGCAACTGGCTGGTGAGGTAGTCTGCTGTTTTCGTGAGGTTTTTCATGATGCTTGTGTACCCGCTTCGGCCTAGTCGGATGAGTTGGTAGTACTGGGCTATGATGTGGGATGCTGGTTTGGAGAAGTTCATTGTGAAGTTGAGTTGCTCGGCGCCTAGGTAGTCGATGTTGAAGATTAGGTCTTCGGGGAGGTACTCTGGTGATCGCCAGAGGGCCCAGCCGATGCCGGGGTAGACCTGTAGAGATTAGCATATTGAGTTGTATTGGAATTGGGGATGATCAATGAATGTACTTACAAGGCCGTACTTATGCCCAGAGACGTTGATCGAGACGACGTTGGGTAGTTTGAAATCCCATACTAGATCCGGGTTCACAAACGGTGCCACAAATCCACCACTGGCTGCGTCTACGTGGATAGGTGTGTCCAGTCCTTTCTCAATGAGGAGTTGACTGATAGCTTGTACGTCTTCGTACTGGCCCGTGTATGTCGTTCCAAGAATCGCGCAGATTCCGATGGTGTTCTCATCGACCATGTCGACTGCTTGAACGGGGTCAATCACGTATCGCGTCTCGGTACATGGAACTAGCTTCTCGGCGATATCGAAGTATCTGGCTGCCTTTTCCCAGCAGACTTGTACGCCGCTACTCATGATGATGTTTGGGTTGGTGGCATCTTTCCCCTGGGCTTTGCGGGTGATTTCCCAGCGCTTCTTCATGGCTAGGGTTGCGATCATGATAGCTTCGGAAGACCCAATGCATGATGTGCCAAAGGCGGTTGGAGCTCCGTCGGAGACTGGGGAGTGGAATAGGTCGGCGAGGATGTTCAGACAGCGGTGCTCGATTTCGACGGATTTGGGGTATTCTTCGTGGTCGATGATGTTCTTGTTTGATGATTCGGCGAGGAGTTTGAGGGCTTCGTCTTCCTGTTGTAGCGTTAATGTCGGTCAGGTATAAGAGGAAAACTTTGAAATACCATGTATGTAGTCACAAAACTAGCGAGGCTATATGGAACAATATATCAGTTTAGTTTTCGGGTATTTGAGAAATAGTATAATCACTTCAATGTTGGCTGACCATCCAGGGCCAAGTCATCTTTGATCAGCTGGTACGCCACATCTTTTGGCATCCCTCCATCTGGAAATTGATGCGATGGCAAAGGCCTGGTAGCGAACCGGGAACCATAGACATAAGAGCAGTCGCTTGTCTGCTCAGAGAGCTGCTTGGATAATTCTTCTATAGAACCCATTGTGCAATGAAATACGTAGATTCAAATTAGAATACTGATTAAGTAGCAAGACTTTCTTGGTTATATATTCTTTCTCACAAGTCGTTGCGTGCTGGAAAAATATCTCATAGCTAAATCGCGTGATAGAATTATGAGGCATTTACACCAGATATCATGATCAGCGCTATAGTGAAAAAAGGGGCTTGGGCACCGTTTCAAGTTGGGTTGTTCCTTTCTGTAGCTTGAGGTATATAAGTGACAACGTGATGAACATCACTGTACTTATTTGACGCTATTCTCGAGGCTATCTATATCCGAATATTCCATTCCATGTAAAACAAGCCAAGACCTTCTAGAAAGAAACATTAGCATAGACATACATTTTAAACTCCTTGTTACACCCTAGTAGAATTGGAAATGATCCCTGCTATCATCCCTTGTTCTAAAATTCGAAACATTCTGGCCCTGGATTGTTGGACAGGGATGCTTATAGATAGTGCAAGTATATACATACTCCGTAACAAACTTGCTTTGCCACATTTATGAACGAAGCCTAGAAGCGGCAGGTTTTCCTCTCTGGTTAATTAGCCCCTGACTCGCAAGGAAACGTTCCCACCTTCGCGGGTGCGGCGGTCCGAAGGCCGAAAATGAGGGTGGCGCAGCACAATAATGTACTTTGTACGGAGTATTGATCAAATGCTTTTTACACTTAGTATGTTAGGCAGCAAATTATTGAACTATTAATACAAGACCATAGAGCTCGTTAAGTTTATAGTATAAATTCATTTTACTGTGGCTTCCATCCATTGGATATCTAGGAGTGGCAAACATCGTATAATCCCCTATTTTCTGTCCAACTTTTTGTGAGAATGAAACTTATGATATTCATTTGACGCAATTCGATGTATTTCTTAATAAGTAATTACTCCCTATATGGGTATGACACGTACACAAAGCACATCCCTTGCTCCGGGATCTATGCAAGCCGCCGATGAGGCCAACAAGATAAGACCTCGCGTAGGCTCAGACATGGAAAAGGGAGCATTCTTCAATGAAATTGTCATGTCGACATTCGTGCGATTTACAAATGTCCGTATCACCATTCTGTATTCTGTTCATAGCAATACCAGTTCTTCGCTTGCGGGAACAGGATGCTGCACCCAATTCTGGATATTAGTAGTCTTAATGTTGTCCTCTCGTTATCAGGTAAGGCCTGAAGTGCTATGCCTGTTATTCCCTCCGATTAATAGTTTTAGGAATATACGTCTTGATCTTTGGGTTTATCGCTGTGAAAGTCAAGCAGAGATGGTATCTTGGTGAAGCTTGTATGGCGTCTCTCAATCTCATTGAATATCGGTCGCTGATAATATTTAGTACCATCATTCATAGTCGGGGCGGTCATAGGACCCTTCGGTGCGAAGTTGATCAATGTCAGTCAGTGGGGAGGAGATACCGACAGCGATAGTGGTGACATTGCCTATGTAAGTCTTTTCGCCGCAAACAACATTATCAAGCTAATTATACAAGGGATTGACTCGACTGGTGATTGGCATCGCTATGGTCAAAGTCGGCTATGAGCTACCGAAACGATATATTCGGCTTCATCTGGTCGAACTCACCATTTGCCTGCTGCCATTGATGACGATCCAGTGGCTGATGACGTCGGCATGTATCAAATTAATGATCCCCAATCTATCGTTTGTTCGTGAATCTTCTTATCTCCAACAACACACTGCCACTAACCTCCATGCAGTTGACTTCTCTCATCATCGGGTCATGTGTCATATGTATCGACCCGGTCCTCTCACAGGCTATCGCCAAGGGCCCCTTCGCAGATCAATATGTTCGACGACATCTTCGAGAATTTATTTCAGCCGAGGCAGGTGGGAATGACGGGTTCGGGTTTCCATTTTTGCTTCTGTCCATTGCCCTTGTTCGTTATGCCGACACCCCAGATATGGAGACAGTAAAAGGTGGTCTTGGGAAACAGAGTCGAGATTGGATTGGTGAGCCAGATACGGGTCGATTTGGTGGAGACGTCGGTCGAGCTTTGGCACATTGGGCTGTTGAGGGAGTGCTGTACATGCTGGTCATGGGTGCTGGGTATGGTGCGCTGGTCGGGTTCTTGAGCCGAAAAGCCCTGAACTTAGCCTCAAAAAGGTATGTACATATATGCTATCGGTTTGAAAAACTGGCTAATGATATATGCAGGCGTTGGATTGACAAGGAGAGCTTCTTCTCATATCCTGTTGCGATGGGTGTAAGTTATTCTTGAGAAACAGTTAAACATATGCTAAGATGACTTGCAGTTATTTATCGTCGGTACATGCGGTTGCTTTGGCTCTGACGAAACCCTCGCCTGCTTTGTTGCGGGCTGTGCATTGAACTGGGATGGGTCTTACCACTTCGAAGTCGAAGAGAGACATGACTCCTTCAATTCCACAATCGAAAACATCTTGAACATTGGAACGTTCATGTTCCTCGGTGCTACCATGCCATGGGACCAACTCCACATGTCTAGTCAGAATGGAATCACTATCGCTCGACTGGTCGGGCTCGGGTTTTTGATTTTGATATTCCGCCGGATCCCGGCGATCATGATGGGGTATCGATTCATGCCTAAGGTCTGCGAAAATTGGAAAGAGGCCTTGTTCATGGGATACTTTGCCCCAATTGGTATGTGGCCTAGACTTTATGTTAAAGTGCAGTGCTTACCGGTTTTAGGACTTGGCGCTATTTCGTATGTCGGGTATGCGCGACGATTGTTACCGGATCCTGGAGAGAGTGATAAAGAGATCAACAACTTGACTGCAACTATGATCCCAGGTACGACATCCTCCTACTTAATGATAATGTATACTGACCTTGAATTTTAGTCGTATATTGGCTTGTCTTCTTCTCTATTGTCATCCACGGGCTGTCTATACCAGTCCTGAATTGCCTCTACCAGTGGTTTAAAGTCCCTACTATTCAAGACCGCCCGGTAGAAATTATTCTTCTGTCTGAAAATGAGCCTGTTCCTAATAACAGCGTGGTGGACCGCCGTGGCCACTCTGTCATATTAAACAACCGGTTTTCCTGTGCCTCGAAGCAGCGCCCTTATTCTGATCAGGGTTATCAGCACCGCGAGGGAACAGACACGATGATGCTACGCAGTGGGGAAACTAGCTATAGGTGCTCGCTGGAAAGGGCATCGACGAAAGGTTCGTCGCGAGAACTGGAGCAGAGTGTATCTGCCAGAAATGTAGTCTGATGATAACGGGGTTTGTATATTAAATGAATATCCTTTGACATTCTTTAATTTTAAAATTTAATATGAAATGAGGAAGATCAATGCTTTTCTCTAAAATCAAAATAGCTTCGTTGTGACTTTCCTGTAGGCTATGCAACATTAGTTGATTCTGTCCATAGAGGTTTTAATTTATCAATCTTTCCATATGCCATAGATTGATTCCTTACTAAAATGCATAACTATCCGAACAGCTTTGCCAGCCCTTCAGCGCTAACATTCCCACCGCTCAAAATCAGTCCCAAGTCCCAACCCTTCTCACCTGCTTCCTTCTCCACTATCTGCCTAAACTCCTCATTATACAAAGCCACCGCCAGCGTTACCGCAGCAGCAGGCTCGACCACCATCTTAAGCCTCTCCAATATCAACCTTGTCGCCTCGAGAATCTGCTCTTCAGACACAGCAAACATGCCATCAACGAGCTTTCGCTCATAGATGACACTCCAGGGGATCTCGCCGACAACGCCGATTAGTCCGTCTGCGATGGTTTCGGTATTGACGCTCGTGACCCTCTCGCCCGTGAGGAACCCGCGTCGACAGTCATCAGCGCCCTCGAACCCGGGCTCGGCGCCAAAGACGCGAATGGAGGTCCCTTCACAGCTTAGCGCAGTACCTGCTAATAGTCCTCCGTACGGCCCGAACTATATACTCTTATACTTCTTTTTAACCGCTATATCCCGAACTTATTACTTTTTAATAGTGTAGACTAAAAGTAGCTCGTTCGCCTTTAACCGGGTATCAAGAGGAGCCGTACTTACTCGTCCTAATCTATAGGCGAACGAATATCTAGGGATTCCCCTTCGTTAGATATAATTTATAGGTATACCCTATATATAAGGTAGTATAGGCTTCTTTTCGAGACTATATATTCCCGTACGCGTATAGCGAATACCGCCTATATAAGATACTCGTCCTATAGTCTTATAGGTTTCCCTATTAGGTATTTTATAAGTATATATAGACCTCGTCCTCACCCGCACCGAGTCCCTCAAACTGGAATTGAAAACCGACCCGCATGCGGGTCGGTTCTCTCAGAGGGAATTGGGAGCCGACCCTCAACCCGCATTGCTCCATGTCAAGAATACTAGTTTTCAGGATAGCACCTGTTGGTCAGGCAGGTAATACAGTGATGGAGAGGAGAACGAGTTGTATTCTTCATATAGAGACTAATCCTTGCTAAGGGGAAGTTATGGAGATGATCTGGTTCGTATAGATCTCTCTACCGAATCGTGTGCATAACGATGACGATGCTGATTCCATGTATCTTCCATATGCTTCTTCTAAGAAGTGTGGCTGTCATACCCCTGCAATGATGAAAGAACTCTATATACAAAGGTCCTGAGATATCAATGGAGTGGCCTTAGGTTGTAAAGCATCTTATCCTTTACAATTATCTCCCCTCCTATATAGGTTGTCTCAACCTACCATTTACAAGTTGCAATTTTAGAGATTCCGTAGTTTGTTGGGTAATGCGGCAATTCGATCTAGTTGAGGGATACCCCTGGTCCTTAAGCGATTCGTGAGGGTATATGAAAGGTGGTTTCATGTTTTAGAAGAGATAAAGAATGAATGCTATAAATAGTAATAATGAAGTAAAGATAGATCTGTCACGATCTAGAGTTGACAACTGTAGTTCTGCCGTTGCTGACCGCCTGCCGGGTTAAGACACTTGGAGGATGATGTTTGCATTGGTTTGCACCAAGGCCCCACAAAGGACCTTGTGCCAACCAATCCTCTTCTTCTTTTTCTTTTACTCTCTGTACTTAGTATTTTCGTTGAATGCACTCTTTTTGTTTAAAGAACTGGCTGGTAACACACTGCAGAAGTGTGCGATTCTTCCGCTATTTCGACCCGTCTGCTTGTCAGACTGCCATCGAGCGCTTCTCTCTTCAACAGTTATCCTTCGAGTCCGCCTCGACATCTTGTCGGTCCAGCAGTAGCCTAACCACCGCTTCATGTCCACCTTCAGCCGCACAGGATAACGGTGTCCGACCCCAGTTAGCCTTCGAGTCCGCCTCGACATCTTGTCGGTCCAGCAGTAGCCTGACCACCGCTTCATATCCGCGCCAGGCCGCATATAACAACGGTGTCCGACCCGAGTTATCCTTCGAGTCCGCCTCAACATCTTGTCGGTCCAGCAGTAGCCTGACCACCGCTTCATGTCCGCCTCCAGCCGCAAAGGACAACGGTGTCTGACCCCATTTAGCCTTCGAGTCCGCCTCGACATCTTGTCGGTCCAGCAGTAGCCTGACCACCGCTTCATGTCCGCGCCAGGCCGCATATAACAACGGTGTCCGACCCAAGTTATCCTTCGAGTCCGCCTCGACATCTTGTCGGTCCAGCAATAGCCTGACCACCGCTTCATATCCACCTCGAGCCGCATAGGATAACGGAGTCAACCCATCGTTATCGTTCGAGTCCGCCTCGACATCTTGTCGGACCAGCAGTAGCCTGACCACCGCTTCATGTCCACCTCGAGCCGCATAGGATAACGGAGTCAACCCATCGTTATCGTTCGAGTCCGCCTCGACATCTTGTCGGTCTAGCAATAGCCTGACCACCGCTTTATATCCACCTCGAGCCGCATAGGATAACGGAGTCAACCCATCGTTATCGTTCGAGTCCGCCTCGACATCTTGTCGGTCTAGCAATAGCCTGACCACTGCTTCATATCCACCTCCTCCACCTCCAGCCGCATGGGATAACGGCGTCCGACCACAGTTATCCTTCGGGTCTGGCCTGATACCGGCGTTTGTGAGCAGTAGCTTCATCAATTCGCCCTCCCCCTCCCTCGCGAGTAGATGTAGGATCGACTTCCCTCCTTCGTCCTGAAGCGTGGTATGCTGAAAAGTTAGGACCCGTGCGAGCCCAGGAGCCGCATATAAGAGAGACAGCAGGTCAACAGGCATAAGATATTCGGCGGAAAGTAGGGTAAGTTCGATAGGGAGATAGGCTCCTACCCTAGACACTCTCATTATGTCGCTTTCGCGGAGATACGGAAACAGTAGATATAATTCACACGTCCAACTAGGAAGCCGAACGACGCAAATGATTCAACGAGGAACAATGTTCAAGGATGAATGAAGTTTCAGTTTCCCCAGCTTGTCGAAGTGCTCCTGAATACTACCTCAACTGTTTTGTACGGTAAACAGGGCTAATTTGGAATACCCAGTGTCGTAACATGCCAGTACTAGCCCCTTGTAGTATATGTGCGAAACCAGTGTGGGTGGGCATGGCACGGTGACTGGATAGCTTTCTCAGGCACCTCGTGAAAAAGTCAACTGCTCGCCACTTGCGGCCCACGAAGAGGCTGTTTTCCATGGTCGATCAGGAAGGACACTCTTGTACCGTGTGTGTAAGATGGTTGTATTGTGTGCGTCACACACGCAGTTTTATAGATACAGGTCTGGCCCTAATGCATGAGTAGTGCTTTTCAGAGTGACAGAACAATACCATCAAAACAGGTGCTCCAACAGACATCAACCTTACAGTCACCTCTTAAGTTTGGACACCCCTGGTTGACCCCACCTTTACACCGCATTCACCGCCTACTTGAAACGCTTTTCTACCTCTAGTTTCTCCTTAATGCGCGTCTTCCCCTAATTATATGGTCTATGCCGCATTGTATGGGAGCTATTATTGAGAAACCAGGGTTAGTATAAACCATATTAGCTAGAGGTTAGATGAATAGGAGACGTTTTTGGTCGGCAGAATATTAGGTAATAATGGGGGGTATGGGGCGAATGGTGTCCAAACTTATGAGGCGTCACTGTATGTCTCATACCTAGCCCGATGATTGGTACAGAGCGACCCCTATCTTTCTCCAGACCATCGGTAAGTGGAGCCCGTTCGTTAAGAGGACCACTAAAAACGCTTTCGCCGCGGTCGACGCTCCTGAACGCGAGTCGAACGTGGTTCGCGCTCGTCTAAGATTTCTTTGTTTGGATTGGTGGCGGGTATTTTGTCACTGAGCGTGGTGGTTTGGATCGTGTGGTGGATCGCGGACAGAGTTTCTTCTGCCGATCCTTCGTCGGGTGTGCATCGGTACCGGCGGGATGTAGACCGAGAAGACCAGAAACTGATGGTCAGCGGTCCAGATCTTGATCGCCGTTACGTGTGAGTGACTGCATTGCACCTGCCGGTGAGAAGCTGTTGAAAGCTTGCGGTTAACATAGGTGAGGTTTCGGAACCGGATGGAGTCATCTTCTACTGTAGCTTGATACAGTCGCCATGCGGTGTGGTTCACGCGTGTCCGGTATGCAGTAATAGACGGTTCCTGAATGAGGAGAATGTCAAGGTTCTGACTTTGGTGATCGTTGATCAGGGCTTCTATGACCGCTCTCGATTTCATGATGTTCAGCTGTAGGATTCGTAGCTTATTTCCTAACATTGTGAGGAAGTCTCCTGTAGGGGCTTCCCCACTTGGCGCACTGAGACGACCACTGGGCATTCGCTCTTCTCCTATCGGACTGCTCTCCGAAAGCCTCTGCCGGCGTTCTCCCGTGGGCCCGCTCTGCAAATAGACACCGTCCTAAAAATATCTCTCCACGTCCTCTCCCAAAAAAAATAACCAAAAATCTGAGCAGCCATCGGCATCGCCGCCCCTTTCGAAATCTTCTTCTCCTTTCTGATTTGATCGGCTCCCTCTTCCTCCACTTTGGAGCCCTGTCTTTTACCACCCCTGAGAACCCTAATTTGCCTTATCACCAACTGCCTTTTTCCTCCCATAACTACTTTATCTCATTTTTCGGCCTTTTTCCCCCGCAAAAGAACGCGTCGCTTACATAACTGCCTTACCGCGGGGCGGCTGTCCTCCCCTCCCCCTTCATCCTGAATATCCTTGGATACCCGAACTCTCTCTTTCAGGGTCTCCTTTTCGACATCCCCGATTTCCCGAGTGAGTCGGGACGTCCCCGGATCATACCCTCACATCCGTCCCCGAAGAACTCCTGTGGAATCACCCCATGTCACTGTAACCGGCTTGCTGGATTTGTCGTGTCAGGAACCCGTCCCAGTAAGTTGTGCTTGTCCTGACTCCGCTTCGGCGTTCGACCGTCCCGAACTCTTTTTTCTTGGGAGATGGCTCCCATCCTGGCCCACGAACGCCTCGAGGTATCAGGAGAGACATTTCACCCTGGATTCGTATCTTGCCGGGACGACCGGACAGACGGCGCGGGGACTCGCAGTTTCGGGTTCTGCATATCATCACGACCGTGGAAGATCGACTAACAAGGTGCTAGGGCACAATGGCTGGTGCGGACGAGACTCTCGTGGCAGCGACGGCGGTGCTGCAGTCTCTCGCTAGAGACGAGCCCACCAGGGGCTCTGTCCCCCCCCCATTTGATTTCGAATTTCCCGCGACCAACGGTGCCAAATCATCCAAACTTGCCGAGGAACCCAGCCCAGCAAAGGTCGCCTTCGAAGCCGAGTTGGAGGCCTTGATGCGCCGCGTGCACCACCTGGAATTCCAAGCTGTCAGTCATCACAAACTCCCCGACAATCCCCAGCACACCACCCCGTCTGCTATCGGATCCAACGAGAATGACCCTGATTTTTTTGTGGACTTTCGGGCTCGATCGCTTGTTGTCCGGTCAAGGTTCTGACTCTTCTTATTGCCTTACACAGCAGCAAAAACTAAATCAACCCGATCGGCGACAGCGGACCCCGTCGGGCCCTGAAGAGAAATTCCCTTATCCACCCCAACCATCCGCCCCGGTTGGAGACCTTGACGAAGATGACACCGACGAGGAGGATGAGACCGGCGCAACGCGTGTGGTGCGCGAAGAAGACATCAGCATCCTCCGCAATCATGTGCAAAAGCAAGCCGAGGAGATCAGCTTCCAGAAGGATATCATAGCGCAGGTTCGCGACGAGTTGCAGAAGCAGGAGGAGCACACCCGCCGTGCGCTCACCAAGGTCGAAAACGAGGATGTCGTTCTGCTCGAACGGGAGCTCCGGAAGCACCAGCAGGCCAACGAGGCCTTCCAAAAAGCCTTGCGAGAAATCGGCGGCATCATCACGCAAGTCGCCAACGGTGATCTCTCTATGAAGGTCCAGATCCACCCCTTGGAGATGGACCCGGAAATTGTTACGTTCAAACGTACGATCAACACCATGATGGACCAACTGCAAGTCTTTGGTAGCGAAGTGTCTCGAGTCGCTCGCGAGGTCGGAACGGAGGGTATACTCGGCGGTCAAGCTCAAATTACTGGTGTCCACGGTATCTGGAAGGAGCTCACGGAGAACGTCAACATCATGGCTAAGAACCTGACGGATCAGGTGCGAGAAATTGCGGTTGTCACAACTGCTGTCGCCCACGGTGATCTGAGTCAGAAGATCGAAAGTCGCGCTCAGGGTGAAATTTTGGAACTGCAACAGACGATCAATACTATGGTGGATCAACTCGGGACATTCGCTACGGAAGTCACACGAGTCGCGCGCGATGTCGGTACGGAAGGTGTACTAGGAGGTCAAGCTCAAATTGAAGGTGTCCAGGGCATGTGGAACGAACTTACGGTCAATGTCAACGCGATGGCCAATAATCTAACCACGCAAGTGCGTGATCTCGCCACTGTCACCAAAGCCGTCGCTAAGGGTGACCTGACGCAGAAGGTGCAAGCTAACTGCCGAGGAGAAATTGCCGAGCTAAAGAATATCATCAATTCTATGGTAGACCAACTACGCCAGTTCGCGCAGGAAGTCACCAAGATCGCCAAGGAGGTCGGTACCGATGGTGTACTAGGTGGCCAGGCCACCGTGAATGATGTGGAAGGCACATGGAAAGACCTTACAGAGAACGTCAACCGTATGGCCAACAACCTAACTACTCAGGTGCGTGAGATTGCGGACGTCACCACGGCTGTCGCCAAGGGCGATTTAACCAAGAAGGTCACTGCCAACGTGCAGGGCGAGATGCTTGATCTGAAGAGTACCATCAACGGCATGGTGGACCGTCTTAACACGTTTGCTTTCGAGGTTAGCAAGGTCGCGCGTGAGGTCGGTACCGATGGTACCCTAGGAGGTCAAGCTAAGGTGGATAATGTGGAAGGAAAATGGAAGGATCTCACCGATAACGTCAACACCATGGCGCAAAATTTGACGTCGCAAGTGCGAAGTATCTCGGACGTGACGCAAGCTATTGCTAAGGGTGATCTTAGCAAGAAGATTGAGGTGCACGCGCAAGGAGAGATGCTGACCCTCAAAGTGACTATCAATCACATGGTGGGTCGTTTGGCCAAGTTCGCTACTGAACTGAAGAAGGTTGCTCGCGATGTCGGCGTCGATGGAAAGATGGGTGGTCAAGCCAACGTGGAAGGGATCGCAGGAACCTGGAAGGAGATCACGGAGGATGTGAACACCATGGCCGAGAACCTAACATCCCAAGTGCGTGCATTTGGCGAAATTACCAATGCCGCCACGGATGGTGATTTTACCAAGCTCATCACTGTCAACGCTTCGGGAGAAATGGACGAACTAAAGCGCAAGATCAATAAGATGGTTTCCAACCTACGAGATAGTATTCAACGAAACACTGCCGCTAAGGAGGCTGCCGAGCTTGCTAATCGCACCAAATCTGAGTTCCTGGCCAATATGTCCCACGAGATCCGAACTCCTATGAACGGTATCATTGGTATGACCCAGCTCACGCTGGATACCGACGACCTGAAGCCGTATACCCGGGAAATGCTGAACGTGGTGCACAATCTGGCCAACAGTTTGCTCACAATCATTGACGATATACTCGATATTTCGAAGATTGAAGCCAACCGGATGGTCATTGAGAGCATTCCATTCACCGTGCGCGGTACCGTATTCAATGCGCTTAAGACTTTGGCTGTGAAGGCGAATGAGAAATTCCTTAGCCTGACTTACCAGGTCGACAACACAGTCCCCGACTATGTCATTGGCGATCCGTTTCGTCTGCGCCAGATTATTCTTAACTTAGTCGGTAATGCTATCAAGTTTACTGACCACGGTGAGGTTAAGCTCACGATCCGTAAATCCGATCGTGAGCAATGCACCACTAACGAATATGCCTTTGAGTTTTCCGTCTCCGACACCGGTATTGGAATCGAGGAGGACAAATTGGACTTGATCTTCGATACCTTCCAACAGGCCGATGGGTCAACCACCCGCAGGTTCGGTGGTACCGGTCTCGGTCTGTCAATCTCTAAACGCCTAGTCAATCTCATGGGTGGTGACGTTTGGGTTACCTCTGAGTACGGACACGGCAGTACCTTCCATTTCACTTGCGTCGTGAAGCTCGCCGATCAGTCCTTAAACGTTATTGCTTCTCAGCTCTTGCCATATAGGAATCACTGGGTGCTGTTCATCGACAAGGGCCAGAACGGTGCCCAAGCCACTAATGTCATGAAGATGCTCAAGCAGATCGAATTGGAGCCGTTGGTGGTGCGCAACGAAGAGCATGTTCCACCACCTGAAATCCAAGACCCCTCTGGAAAGGAGTCTGGTCATGCATACGATGTCATCATTGTGGACTCGGTGGACACTGCTCGCATCCTGCGAACATTCGACGAGTTTAAGTATATCCCTATTGTTTTGGTGTGTCCTTTGGTCTGTGTCAGCTTGAAGTCCGCTTTGGATCTTGGTATCAGCTCGTATATGACAACGCCTTGCCAGCCTATTGATATGGGCAATAGTATGCTTCCTGCATTGGAGGGTCGGTCGACTCCGATCGCCACCGACAACTCCCGCTCGTTCGACATCCTTCTTGCTGAGGACAACGACGTCAACCAGCAACTCGCCATGAAGATACTCCAAAAGCACAACCACAACGTCTTTGTTGTTGGTAACGGTCTAGAGGCCGTGGAGGCTGTCAAGAAGCGCCGCTATGATGTGATCTTGATGGATGTTCAAATGCCCGTCATGGGTGGTTTTGAGGCTACTGGCAAGATTCGAGAGTATGAACGAGAGAGTGGTCTCCAGCGAACCCCGATTATTGCACTCACTGCACACGCCATGCTGGGTGATCGCGAGAAGTGTATCCAGGCTCAAATGGACGAGTACCTGTCCAAACCACTTAAGCAGAACCAGATGATGCAGACCATTCTCAAGTGCGCAACGCTTGGTGGATCGCTGCTGGAGAAGAGCAAGGAATCTCGGATCTCGAGCAGTGGAGAAATGCATCCCATCCACTCATCTGTCCCCGATAATCAAAATCAGCAGCAGCGGTCACAGAAACAACAAGGGTTACCCTCCCCACCACGGCCTAGCATGGAGACCCGGGCAATCTCCACTGCTGGCCCGATAGGCCGTGGTAGTGTCGCCGAGCCTGAAGACAAAGATGAAGAGATGATCGATGATCGGGTACGTTACCATGTCTGTTGTTGAAGGACTAAGTTCCGGATCAACCCTTGGCTAACCGTTCCTTCTTTCATCATAGACATTGCTGCGCTCCAACAGTACCTGAGCTCTCGTTTGCATACCCTGAACATTTACTTTCCCGCCCTGCAGATTGGCCCGATGGTTTTAGTGTGGCCTGTTGATACCCTGTCCATATGAGTCTGTTGAGTGCTTCTTGTTATCATTCCCATTTTCTTTTCAAGGTGGTGAAGCCGAAACGGAACTCTCATGAATTTTCTGCTTTATTCCCACTTCACTTATATTTGCTCATACCCGCGTACTTCATTATCACCTTTCTTCCATCGTTTTTGCCATGGCCGGTTGGGTTCACACTTCTTCTTTGTCTCTCTGCCCCGTACAATGATAGGCCTAGTAATTACATATATTATAGAGCCACCAGTCCACAGGACCCAGCGTCACGTCTCAATCACTGTCGTCAGTATCACTGCATATTCAATTACCTGGTGGCTCTCTACAGCCCATGGCCTATTGTTTCATCAAAGCCCCTAACAGAGCCCCCAACAGTATAATCGGAAAACTCGCTACAAAGGCCACTTCAGTCGACGTCTATACTCTCAGCCTCTCCGCCCCTCATGAGATCATCTTCCCATGGGACCGGGAAGAAACGTCTCCCCATTAGCTGCGAACCATGCCGAGCCAGAAAGATACGCTGTTCCCGTGATGGTCGTCCCTGTCGGACATGCGTGAACCGTGGTGTCGGTGCAAAAGCTTGCATTTATCTTGGCCAGTCTTTTTAGTACGGCTATAGCCACTATAGCCGGCCCTATTACCCTACAGAATAAGAAGGGTAAGAGACGCGCGGATAGTAAGGATCGAAATAAACTAGCTAATAGCGATAGCGGTAATACTAGTAAGGGTATATCCGGTACCGGAAAGAAGCGTAAGAAAGGCGGCGATAAGGGTAGTAGTATAGGTACTACTAAAAAAGCTAAGACGCTGCAAGGCGCGATGATGGCATCGAGATTGTCAGCTTGCTCTTGGAGCTCCAGACCGACAGTGGCCTGTCCGAGGATGACATCTGGATGATTGAAGGGTGGCACAAGACGGGCACCCTTCTCGGCAACGATCTTGGCGGCGGTAGTCTCTCGCTCGAACCGTGGGCAGACAATGACGTTGGCTCCATAGCCCTTCGTAGATGCGATCTTGTTCGGCCGCGTAATGTCAGGCATGACAATGTACGCTGGTATGCCACTCTCCTTAGCAGCAAGAGCGAGCGCCTGGGCATGATTACCTGCAATTATGGGCTTAGTGCTGCGATATAAAGAAGATAGAGGTCTTCTCACCTGCACTGAATCCTACGACTCCTTTTTCTATGCCGCCCCTCTTGATGAAGCTGGGATCCTGCTTCAGCCTCTCGATGGCGTGGAATGCACCGCGGGCTTTGAAAGCCCCTACGCGCTGCAAGTTCTCACATTTGAACCATAGTCGGATGATCGGCTTTGCAGGCTGGCAATCTTCCTTTCCCCGAGCCCGAGGAGTTGATGCCATCTGGTTCAATGCCCTACTTGTGAGCACCGGAGTGCGGTGGATAAAAGGTTTGATCAGCTCATGGGCCTTGAGGGTGGACTCTCTGGTCAATGGAAGGCATGTCGAAAGTTCTGCCATGATGGACTTTTAGAATAGTTGGGCAGCACAGGTTATTTTCGTGTTTTATAGCCTCCAAGTTCGGCTATATGCACACTACGTAAGGCGGCAAAATTGAGGTTCGCCGCACTACCATCTCACGCCGATCAGCTGATAGGCATACAGAAAGGCGATTCCTATAGTTGACAGATCATATAAGATCATCTCCAACCTCGGAATTGATAAGCCGCCCATTAGAAGGTTGCACCCGAGATCCGTATCTCTCTACTGCACTAGCCATGTTAATCAACGGTGACCCTGTCATTGTCCCTTCCGGTATCCAGGCCTCGCCAACTATCCTCACGGCCGCCTCGCCCTCGCCACCCAGTTTCGCACTCTCTATGTATCCGATACGGGCTGCAGGCGTCCAGACGGCACATTCACCGGCGTCAAAGAAAATGAAGACGGGACTCTGGACTTCGACATCCGGGAGCAGACTGTGGCCATTCTTCGCAACGTCGAGGCTATCATCAAACATGCCACCGGTGACCGAAACGGACTCGAAAGTATCATTGATGCAACGGTGTTCCTCCCCCACATTAAGGCGCATTACGCTGGCATGAATGCGATGTGGAATGAGTTTTACCCTGATACTGACAGGGCGCCAGCGAGGACGGCGATCGGAGTCAAGGAGCTGCCAAGTCCGAAGATGATCGTTGAAATCAAATGCATAGCGTTGGTTACGGTTGAGCATTAGCTGGGCTACCAAAGATATGCAGATACAAAGGTCAAATGAGTGTAATTGATAAAATGTGCACCTGCTAGCTATTTCCGAGGCCACTGACAATCGCTTCTAAGTGGGTGTTCATGCACACCGTGCCGAAGTTATAAGGCTTCCTTCTGTCTCTGCTTCCCACAGTCAAACTCCTGAAGCGTCTTGTGCATCTCAGTGATGGTCTTAGCTGGGGTCATGGCAATTCCAGGAGATTGGTCGTGAGCAACTTTTACGACGTAGTTCTTTGGTTGTCATCGACAAGAAGGCGGAGCATATCGGGGCGCGAATAGTGACCAACGGGGTCCGCAATGGCCTTTGCATAGTCAATCTGACCGAGATCGATGTCGCAGTAGAGGGTCCAATCGAAGTTGGGGTCTGTCGCCTCGGTGGCCTGGCGTCCATCGGGTTGAAAAACCGCGGCACGACCACCAGATCTCGGAATAATAAGACAAGGAAAACCAAATCAAGGAGAATAACATGCTACATCGAGGGTAGCTTGAAATAACTTTGGGTCAACACCAGAGTTGCAAATTTGACCGACTTGATATGCAAAATCCAAAGATATGTGTGATTCAATACAATCAATCAGTTATTAGTGGTAAGTTACTACTTCCATGTTCTCGCATGCGACTATGCTTGGTGCGACTAAGAATGAGCCCAAGATTCAGGCACTAATTCCATGATAGTGGACGCCGGTCAAATCAGGCTCACTTCAAGAAGTGACGAAGATCAGCTAGTCGTGGTGTTATTTCCCACAGACTAGAATTCCGCTACAGTAACCCAACTGGTACGACTAGATATCAAACTCCCGACTTTCCCGAATCTTTCAGGCGCAGCATTCTGATTTCTCGGGCTGGGAACCATCCGTTCCCTGAGTAGAAAGACGACAGAAACATGAAGCAACAATGCCAACGTCTGCGGAGGCCAAAGCTAGATCTTTCTGGATGCCGATGATTTTTGCCTCTCCAATTTTCCCGGTCTTGGTCAAGCATTCATGAAGACCATGAAGACCCCAAACATTGTTCAATCTTGCTTTGCGCTTGGGTAGACTATCGCTCAGTCCAAGATCCTCTCGATATACTAGCTCTGCTTCCTCGAGATGACCTTGTTCTAAGAGTAAGGCGCCCAACGCATGTCGGGCTGGCTGCATCCAAGGCGGAGGGTCGGAATAAGGGAGACTATCTTCCAGAGCGACAGCCTCTCGCAAACGGCGAAATGCAACATCGAAATTTCCCTCTCTATACTGGATCTCGCCTTGTAGCATAGCCGATGCAACATTCAGTACATCGGCCTCCACAGTCGGTAGGCTATTAAGACGGGTTCTCGGCACAAGGGCTCTCGCCGCCTCAAACTTGGCTTGTTCGAGCTTTGCTTCATCAACCCGACCAAGTACCGCAAGTGCAATAGCTCGGCCATAATAGATCATACTTGTTGTGGAACAGTACAGCTGCTTGTCCTCTGGTACCGGAAGATCTTGAAGGATTTCCCTCCAGTGACCAAATCGGACTAAAACATGTACAATCGCGCCGAGAAAGCTTTCGGCCCAATCTGCCATCGGAGGACTAGAAATAGAAAGCACCTCGGTGGTAAGTATTCCAGGCAGACGATATGCCGCAGAGAGTGCTTCCTGCGAGCGGCCAGAAATCAAGGCGCTATACAGTTTCACGTAGATGTTATGCGCCCGATATAACTTGTAGATATTGGATCCTTCTGTGCGGGCAAAGAACTTATCATCGGAAAGCATAGCTTGGTGATTTGAGTCCACAGCTCTACGATAATCGCCACAAGCGATATCGATGTGTGTCGGCATATGCAGCATATGGGATGCATCGGGCATTAAAAAGCGTAGCCGATCAGCTGCTGGCAAGGCGATTTCTGGGTTAGGTGACATCTCCATCAAATGAATATACAGATGGCATAACGCGGGATGTTCTGCGCCCGTTGGAAGGGTCATCGCCCTCTCTATTATCTCACGAGCCAGTACAGTATGATAACCGGTGGGCTTTCCTGTATCAAGGTTCCATAGACCACGCGGAGTGAAACACATCAAGGCTTCTGCCGTGAGAGCGGCAATATCCAAATCATCCGAAAACTGTTCATACACAGCACGCATAGCCTCCCCGTAACTTCGATCCAGAGAGCCAAGATCCTCGGGTATCACTTCGGATTGTGGAAATCGAGCCTTCAGAGCCTTAATTAGAGCAAACTCCATCGGGGTTTCTGGAGTAGTGCATGTTTCCGCCTTCTGAAGAAGGTGCCGGGCTTCGGTGGTCGATTCAAGCAAGTCGGAGCGATCAAATCGAATCCAGGCCTTGTTGTAGTTAGGTCCTAGGGCATAGGAAAGACCCCAGTATGCCATGGCACAAGTTTCGTCATGTGCAATTGCGTTCTTGAAGCATCGGGCAGCTTCTCCATGATTGAAACCCTGGGCCCAACGATATCCGCGATCAAACCAGACTTGACATTCTGGAGAGTTTGTCTTCACGGGCAGTTGATATGACCCGAGATCATAGTATGGATCTTCCGACATGTTGAGTTCGCGCATATGACTGAGGGCCGACATTCAAGAGAGCCGAGGTGAGTCGTTTTCTGAGAGGTGCGGGAAATGGCTCTAACGATGCAACTAGCATTTCTAAATATAACTCGGTTTCACAATGTCAATGCGCAACTCCAGATCGGAAATCTTTACCCTTTTCGGTAATAGGTACATACCTACGTTGTAGGTACATCGGCGAGTAGGGGACCCGCAGCTTCGGCGACCAAATACAAAACATGCAGGTGACCGGACTTTATTCTACAATATGGGACTCTTTTCAGGTCTACTGTTGTGGGCGTTTGGTCTTATATGGCTCTTCTTCGCAGTATGGTCATTCGAGCGCGTAAGTTTTCGCTTCAACCTAGGTTCTGGTGGGGATTATCTTCCCTCTGGGCGTCAATCTCAGTGACGCCAAGCGAATCAATATGAGGGGGTCGGCGATGGTGTGGGTTAGTGGTAGCATTCTATATGTACAAGATCCGGGTTAATAGTAGCAACATATACAACATCTCGTAACAACATGCAGAATATGAAAATGTTAGCTAATGATGCCTGGGAAATAATAATGGAATTCTGGAGACATTGTCCAATTCTTCAAGCTTCGAACATGAAAATCAAAGGCTGGATTTTCCACGGCTTGATAACTCTCCCACAAAACTGCCCCAGCACTATCCGGGTGCCAATTCGACTCTGATGCCCGTGGAAAATTGGGGCGAAAAATCAGCGTGGGGAAGTAAATATATACTTTGTAGTAATGGGGGATGCTTTTCCCTATCTTGCGCGCCTTTTTAGTGTATACTAACCCATCGGTAAGCGATCGGTGAAGCATGAAATTGACATACTTCGATTAGACACTCTCCTCTTGGATAGAAACCTGGAGCTTCCAGACCCAATAATCCGAATGTGGAGTTCCTTATGCTCTATAGGCTCGGGAATATCGGGGAGTGGAATTGGCATTCCGAGCCGAAAGTACCGAAAGCCGAATTTTCTGTTCGCAAAGCAAATCAAAAATTTCTGAGATGCCAATTTCCTTCTTTTAAGATTCTGATTCGGCGTAGTCTAGCGGCCTAGTCTAGGGCTAATTTGAGTGATATTGCTGTCACTTTTCCAGCGGTCTGGAAGGAAAAGGGGGCGAGTGGATCGTGATTCAAAGCTTCAGAGACTTTCTCTCCAGTCTTCACCCAGTATAGACTGCGCCATAACCCATAAATGGGTTATGATGTACTTTCATACAAGCTTGATCCCGACTCCAACCTAGTTGGCGATAACTGAGAGATTTTTAAAATCAAAATCTATATATAACACTAAAATTGACTAAACTATAAATTAACTGTTTCAGACTGGCAACCCTTAACTAGTTCCCTTTACTAGTACGGGGTACATATTAGTCAATAAGGGTTTCAAATAAAGTGCCAATCTAGAACACTGACACTGTCCCTGAACAACTTATATAAGAGATCTTAGAGGCTGGAATTCTTTTTAATCCCGGTAGGCATTCCACATTTTGCGGGGACGCGCTAGTTTCTTGCCTCGCATCTGTAAACCAATCTTGTCCCCGCTTAGTTAAGCAGTGGTTTAGGAGACTAGGAATACTTCATTCTAATTTAGGGCTGCCACGGCGTGAAGCCCTCATCCGTGGCGTGGCGGGACTATGGTTTCTGAATCAGGGGAGTCTTGGCTGGTATCGTGAGGGTTACAGCGAAAATGATGAAACATGGCTGAAGTGGAGTGAGTACAGGATGTGAAAGCAAAACTACGGAGTACATCACAAGGCTATAGGGATCTGCTTTGATTCCTCGTATGACCCACACTGTTCGTGACAGGAGTCCCCATCAACTGTTTGAGGATTTTGTCTAAGTTCTTGGCAGCAGGCACGACTCAATCATAGGGCTGGTGGGTTTGACATGGTTCTTGGTGCCTTCTTACGGCATCTATTGGCACGATCGGCACTGAGATGGTGAAACAAGGGACGAAAATCTAGAGACAGATCAGATCAATGGAACATAATGAAACGGCTAGAGCTGTGTCTGTCAGGGACAAACTAACAGGCTGTTCTAAGTTGATATAAAAGATCGATGTACGGTCGCCCAGTCGATAGTATTATCCTTAACAAAAGTCTTTCTTTCTACCTCCCATACTCTCGTCCTAAGTAAGGCCTGGTGGCTCTCAACCATTACGTCTTATCCAATCTTTTGCCATAATTATACTTCTGTTTCCATTACCAAATCACCCTTGATCCTATTCATCAAAATGCGTTTCTTCCAGGCCCTTGTCGCTCTGCCTCTTATCGTAGGCGCCGTTGCCAGCCCTCTCGAGACGCGCGCTACACTCGAAAACTGCTCTGGTGAGAGAGCGCAAATTATCAACAACGCACTCGCCCAGGCTGCAAAGATGGCCCAAGCCGGCGCCAACCTCATCCGCAGCGAATCCGACTACTCATACAACCTCTTCCAGAGCTTCTTCAAGACCAATAACGCCCAGTCCCGCAACCGCGTAGCGGGTGTCTTGGACAAGATTGCCACAGAGGCCACGAGCTGGAACCAGGGTGTTGTGAGCTACTACTGCACTCCGGATGGCATCAACTGCGTTGACAACCACTCTTTCACCATGACTGCCTACGGCGAGACAGACGGAACCTACGGAAGAATCCGGACCTGCCCTGCGTACTTCACCAAGTTCCCTGCCTGGTCGAACACCTGCGATGTTCTGGATCAGGCTACCTCTAGCTTGCACGAGATGTCTCATACCAAGGGCATCTTCGGTCCTGAGACGTATGGCTATGATGCAGTGCATGGTTTGAGCTCTTCTTCCGCTCTTGAAAATGCTGAGAGCTATGCTTTCTTCTCCAAATGTAAGTTTCTCCATTGTTTCCACGGAAAAGGTGTATTACTAACGTTGTTGCTAAGCGGCTTTCCTCAACTGCGATATCACCTACTAAGCAGTTTCCTTTGAGGACAGAAAATGTGTCATAGAGCGTTGATTATCGAGGTTAATGCGGTGTCAGGAGTGGAATCGAGGTTGCATTTGATTATGCTTAGTGGTCAGGTCTCATTCATTTCGTCAGAAAGGCGATGCCGGGTCGACTCGCATCCGACCGCTGTAGTATACATTCACGAGCCTCCTGAGTCTTAGTACAAAGAAATTCTATCATTACCATATATATGCATTGTCCGCGAAAGTAAAAGATCTAGTGATCATATTTCAGCTCAATCTCTCTCTGAGTACCGTGCACACACTTTGTATACCGTAACATACTAGGAGTTTCGTAACTGCCGGGAGGAGCCAAAGGCTGGCCTCTCGGCATGGTATATAAGGGATCTTGGCGCTGCTTGTTTTCTCGTGTTGGAGATCTTGCTTTTCTGCAATGAAGTAGGAGGGTGAGGTAGTATATATTGGTAGTTACCTATCCCCACCATCCGACACTTCGAAACAACGCTTATACACAGTGGAAACAAAGGATAAAGGCAGAAATCATTGGGCAGGGAAGAAATCTGGTGATAACTAGGTGCATGGTTGGTCTTCGTGGAGAAGTTCTTGGGCCTGACACAATGAGAGCTTTCTCTGATCGGCTCCACCCTGTTTTGACGCAGAAACGGCACTTATTTAATGTTCTTATAGCATAAAGTCAGCCTCTCCAGAACAAGAGTAACGGGACATAGCCACTTTACTGGATCCCATCATCTCCCCTTGGCCATCTCCGCTATTTGATGTTTGGCTCCGTTTGCCGAACCGGCCCAGTCCAGAGATGCTTGTCTGAAATTGAATGTGAGATTCTTCAGATTGAAGCATAAGTATAGAATTGAACCGCCGGGGGTCATCGGTTTGGGTGTCCGCTGTCTAAGTTAATCAAACGCCACTCCATCTGAGAGCTAATACCCCATGGCTATGAGCCAGTGATGAATACCCCATCTGAGCTTATTTTTGGCAAGGCTTCTCGTCAATTGCATATCTCTCGGTTCTAGTCGGTATGCGAAACCGACCCTAGCCATGAATGGGATGATATGGATTAAGCTAAATCGATACCAACTGTCGAACCGTCTAATATAGACTGGAAGGATACTAGTATATGGGAGTGGTGAAGCAAGAAAAAATCATTCTCCTACTCGAGATTTAGGTACAGGGAACTCAAATATTCAGAACTTGGGCACTGATAATTCAACTATCGAGAATTAGAACTTGGATTTTAACAGAGTTAGTGCGAGATAGGTGTATTCACATGTATAGAATATTCATATTACAAAATATACTGCAATGGATGGTATAGATAGCATGTTTGATGATAAGTTGCAGCCTTGTATATCAGGCAATTGACACAGCGTCACATAACTAACGTATTTCATATGCGAGTGGCGCACACAAGCGAGCGACGCAGTCCGAAGCACAGTATAAACGCGATATTTTCTTCATTCATATCTCAACAACCACGTTGTTATTTGGTTTCATTGTCATTTGATAGCAATTGATAAGACTTATTAGCACTATATATCAATCTTAAAGGAAGCAGAAGGCTATACGATCATCATTTCGAAAATTACCGAAAATTACGTTGCTAAAAACTAGAAATATATATATCGCAATAACTATATTATGGATTATTTCAAAACTCTTTAGAGAGGCTAGGTACCACCTGAAAAACATCAAGCTATTAGGAAAACCCTACATAGACCACCGTTGTTGAGATACCAAGTTGTAATTTATCGCATTTACTATGTGTTTTGGACTGCGCCGCTCGCTTGTGTGCGCCACTCGCATGTGAAATACGTTAGTTAACTAACTACATATACACCGGATTTTAGGCCGCCTGAGATGGCTTTCCCTTTCCGCTTCAGTGCTCACCCCGTGCCGCTTTTTGCTCACTGAGTAGACTGGTGAGGTTAGCGGAAAACATTAGTGTTAGTGACTTCATTTTGCTAGGGGGCTACATAGTAATAGAAGTACCTAACTATCGTTCCTAACCGGCAACGCTGTGAAGGACTCATGCATTGTTACCGGGAGAATGCATTGGAAATACAATTACTGCAAGAGGCCTCAATAGGTTTAGCGAGTGGAGAAGGGGTCCGAATAATAGCCCGAGGGGGTCCTTTTAGGATAGCCCTAGTTTTATTCGAATTGAAGCTGGGGGGGGTGGCTTGCAAATCGATCTTCGGAGTATAAATTTTGATTTTTGTCTGGTTTCGAGGGTTTCGGCCCATGATGCATAATATTCCCAAAATGATCATAATCGGTTCCATAACTCAGTTGGTTAGAGTGTGGTGCTAATAACGCCAAAGTCGAGGGTTCGACCCCCTCTGGAACCACGATTCTTTGCTTATTTTCTTTTTTTTAAGTCCTTAGTCATTTTATCCTTCTTAAAGATCAACCAAATCAATTCCGGCTGGACTTCATGTCATATTGATGCAGTCGGGTAGCCGTGCCTTCCAGTGCCCCCCCCACCGCCTTCGGGATGGGGGTGCACCACACCGGAAAACCAATTCACACCGGAAAACCAATTTTGAAGCCATTCATCTTCTTGACTTTATTCCCACCTACCCACCATGCCAAAGGCACCCAAAATAGACGAATCCCATGTTCTCGAGGCCTGCGAAGCCGCCCAGCGCGAAAAGAAACCGAATCTTGCGAAGATCGCGCGGGAATATGACATTCCGTATGAGATACTGCGCGGTCGCGTTCGCCGGGGACGATAGGCTCGTAACGCCTATACACCTAAGAATAAAGCTCTTGATGAGTATCAGGAGAAAGCTCTAGTCCAGTGGATCATTCGTATGCGTGATTTATACCTCCCCGTTACCCCTGAGATGCTCACAGAGTGGGCGAATCGGGCTCTCGTGCGTGCTGGTTCAAATCATGAAGTCAGTAAGATGTGGGCGTATCGTTTCGAGAAAAGACTTCCACCACATCTTATGTTAGGCCCTGTGATATAGAGAACGAAGGATAAGAAACGTCTTGAAGCAGAAGATGTAGGATACCTACAGCACTAGTATAATCAGCTTGCGAACGTACTCAAAGGTCTCCTATCACACTTAATCTATAACTTCGATGAATGCGGCTTCTAACCCGGCTAGGGAAGGGCTCGGAAGGTTATTAGCACGAAGGGAAGATGCCCTAATCTCGCTGAGTTCGATCATACTAAAAACATCATAGCGATCGAGTGTATCGCTGCTAATAGGTGGATTATAGAGCCGCTGTTTATTTTTAAAGGCGAGAAGTTCATGGAAAGTTGGTATGATCACCCTGATCTACCACACTTTTGGACGGCTGTTTCGCCTAAAGGATATATCAATGACTTCCTTGCTATTGGATGGCTTCAAAAATTTCATGAAGCTACAAAAGATCGAGTAAAGAGGGGTGAAAAACGTGTATTGATATTCGATGGTCATGAGTCCCATAAGACCGTCGAATTTCTTCAACTCTACGAGGATTACGACATTATCCCTTTTTGTTTTCGGCCTCATACGACTCATATTTGCCAGCCTCTTGATAGCAAGCCTTTTCTTGCTTATAAACAACATTTTCGCAAGTAAAATAACCTCATTTCTTAGTGGGGTGGGATCCCCGCGCGGAAGGCGGATTTTCTTAAGGACATCGTGAGCGTACGCAACAAGACCTTCAACCAGCGAATCATTCGAAATTCTTTTAAAGAACGTGGTATATACCCTCCGAATGGCGATACTATTATTCAAAAACTTCAAGATACACTTCCGCCGATACCAGACCTCTTCGCGCCCGATCTTTATACATACGGTGAATCAACACCTCCTCCGAATATCTCTTCTTCTAGCGTGGAAAACACCCCTCTAAAGAGTGCCTAAGACCTCGAGAAGAATCAAAAAAAGCTTTCGAAGATATTCACTACAGAGGCCCTCACACCAAAGCTCCAACGAGGCCTACAACGTGCGTTCTACCATCATAAACGTACGGCGGAAGAGCTTACGATAATGAGCGATATAGTTAGTCGAATGAGGGAGATATAGGCCCCTCGGAAGCGACAAATCACCAAAAGAGAGATTCCTAAGATCGGAGACTCTGGTATACTCAGTACAAAAGATGCCAATCGATCAATGAAGACCAGGAGAGAGAAAGAAGCTGTACAAGAGAAGAAGAGGTTGGATAAACAGTGGACAAAATTGTACGGCCAACCGCCACCCAAGTCGCCTACCGGGGAGAGTTCTATATTGTCAGATACAGTGGTGGTAGCGCGGCAGGGAGGGGAGTCTTTTTGGATAGATACTCAGGGTGAAAAGCAGTAATTAATGTGAATAGCTTCAAAATTGGTTTTCCGGTGTGAATTGGTTTTCCGGTGTGGTGCACCCCCATCCCGAAGGCGGTGGGGGGGGCACTGGAAGGCACGGCTAAGGCTTTCCCAGACTTTCTGGGGGATCTACGTGGGTATATGGCTCGATGGTACCTTGTGCCTTTGCCATTCACGTACGGTGCCTGGATTTAGTGAATTTAATCTTAATTATATGTAGGCAACGGCCTTTCTGAGCCATTGTACGCGGATAGCAACTTTTGAGTTATACAGACCCAGCGCCAAGATCAAGTGGATAGCCATAGCCCTGAAGATTTCCATATTTGAGCTATGATCTGTTACCAGATAAAGAAGGAATTAACAAGCCTCTGGTCCTGAACAATTAAACACATTCCTTTCTTTCAAGTCCGAGCTGGAATTGTATCGGCGTCTCGGCTTTGTACACGCCGGGAGGGCGACTCTTGTTGAAGCACTCATCTCAAATGGGGATGATCATCTTGTTCCAAAAGACCAGACCTCGGCGGCGTTTGCGGAAAGAAGGGACTCATTATGCTATCCCGTATATCACGCGCATAATAGCGTGGTAAAAATATGTCAAGAATTTCCGCATTCAAGCACACAATCCATCATTTCCGGTATCTAAGCTAGATTCTAATCATAGTAGGGCACTAGACTCAGACTAGCCGAACTTTGAGAACGATGGATACTTTTGTTTCTCTATCAAAACAGCCTACCTATGCGATTACTTTACGGTATTATCGCTAAGTCCGTTGTCCTATCATACAAATGTACCGCCTTTATACGCACAAGAATTACTAAATACCTATTCATACCACAATATTTGGAAGACCGATAGAAAGACATCTAAAAAGACAGTTCAAGGTCTGTGTAAACATACATCCTATCGCCGGCATCAGGCTCTCTAGTTTCGCCATTTCTCATTCTAAGAATACTTCTAATATCCCGTATGCTATATCTGTAAAAAGA
Source organism: Penicillium samsonianum (assembly GCF_028829775.1). NCBI lineage: Eukaryota > Fungi > Ascomycota > Eurotiomycetes > Eurotiales > Aspergillaceae > Penicillium > Penicillium samsonianum. The sequence continues at coordinate 341,206 of NW_026643260.1, read as the reverse complement.
ATGAAATATCTTCCATTTAGGGCCACCAAATATTAGGTCATGATTGTAATCCGTAGCCAAGTATCAACAATGAAAAGGCTAACCAATGGTGGTATGCTTTCTTTTCTTTGCTACAACCTATGTGGTCACCGCCGTGACCACTAATTCGCCGTGATCGGAGAATGTTGAGCTTACCTCGGCGAATTGCTGCATGATGAGGTCGCTCGGCCATTGCTGCCTCAAATCCTCATGTATCTGAATCCTCATGTATCTGACGGACGGTGGGCACTTCATCTCCCAGTTGGTGAATTAGTAGAGCAAGGCAGCACATGGGCTGAGGCTGCACATTATACTGGGCCAGTGATTCGATTTGATGCTGGTAGAACATAATGTACTATGCAGCTATGGGCAAGTCTTCCCGTTTAAGGTTGTGCATTTTCAAAACCTCGGCTTCGACGATTGAAAGCATTCTCCTTCCGCTGACGACTTTGTCAACCTCCTGCATGAGATCATCGGCAGAATGCGGCCATTCCAGGCAGCTCGCTTCAATCGCGCATATGTGTGATTGCTGGTTGTCTACTTTCACACTAGCGCTATTCGTTCGTGTAGTTGGTCTTCCGCGGTGCTCCTTTTTCCGTGCTCCTCACATCCCAATGGCGACAAAGGGAGCGAGTCTCAGTGAGAATGATACCCTCTAGCATATCGACTTGCGTGTTTATTCTCATAGCGGCCTTGCTCCCAGAGCTTTGAATCCATTCATCGACTTCATTACCGGAAGAATTGCAGCGTTTGATCGATATTGCAAGTCGACTCGCTGGATCGCAGGGCATTGCTTCAGACGCGTAGCCGCGGGTCGGGAGAGCTCCTGAGATCGTTATACGAAGCTGTAGCTTGGCGCGCCCATGATCGAACCGCAGGGTCATCTGACCGTGTAAGTGCTTCGAACCCTGCTCGGTCAAAAACTTCTTTGCTTGCCGGTAAATTCTCGTCATAAAACCTCTGCTATATAGGCGGTACGACGTTGAGATGGCGGCCAGCGGATGAACTGTCCGCAGATGGAGGCAGATATGTGTCGAGATTCTTGGTAGTGAAGGTTCTAAAAAGACAGGCCATCCACATCTCTAACAAGTTCAGTAGACATTGTTTATATCTAGATAGATTCTGTCCTTCGGTTTCACCGTTGAATATCGCAAGTATAACGAACTCAGAACACATGTCTTCTTGCGAATCCCAAACGTGATAATGAAGGCTGGGATGTTTTCTGCGATATAGCCTATTATTGTGATCTGCTATCCTGTTTCCCAAGTTTTTTGCTTGGCCAACGTATAGGCAGAAATGCCGGGGATCATTCGGGGGCCAGAGAATATGCATGTAAATGCCAGCGGCAGTTGTTTTGATATCTTCGCTAATCGACCGTAATCTAGCTAAGAGCTAATTAGAAACTGCGGGAAAATCCCGTGAATCTCAAGACATCCACTTACCTATCTAGGGAGAATAGTCCCTTATCGCTAACTAGTCTCACACTAATTTCTGTTTGGCATTTTCATGCGTCTTTTCCTATAGCTTAGTTTTTTCCTCTTTCAATAGTTGTTGACAGATCTGCCTGTACGACAATGTATGGTATACCTCAGTGGTAATGAATTCTCTCTGTCTGGACTCTGTCTGTATTGCAGACATTGGTTGCAGTGAGAGCTCTCTCTGAAGCTGCTGTTCAACCTCGTCTTGCTCATCTCTCACTTGTCTCTCACTTCCGTCTCACCTCCCCCCACCCCACTAGTCAATCGACTGTATCACAGAGCTTGGAGCTGGTGACGGCGTATATGGGGTTTTTCGGGGTGTATAATCCGGTGGAATCAATGATATTGACGGAACCGGAGGAATCGAGGTGGATCTTGACGGATCCTGTGGTGTGGAGCGTGGTATGGAGGATCTTGCTCTGGGTGGTGGTGGTGGAGAGGTAGGTAAATCTATAAGGAAGCTCCCTGGGAGACTACCTTGGGACCATGTTTGCCACTGTGTTTGTGCCGGTCTGATCTCGGATTCCGGCGTCAATGGCAATCCAGATGCTGATTTCAAAGAGCTTGCCACTGGGGTAATCTCTCTCTCTCCCCCTATACCCAGATGCAGATCTGTATCTGCATCTATATCTGCATTTGGATCTGGATTTGTATCTGGAGCTTCACCTTGCTTGGTATGCTCGGTTTGCTCTTGCAAAGCTATCCTTGCTACTGACATTGGCATATTTAGTATCGCTGAGATCTCATTTTGTGCTTCATCCAAAGTGAGTACTGTGGGATTTTCATCATTGATCAGACTACTAATCGCCGGTTCTTCTTGCAGGTCTAGATCCGGTCTATATCGACGACTCTCATCAAATACAGCATCTCGTACCACGTCCACCCTTCCAAAGCGGCCCTTCTTGTGTGGGAACCATACTTTATACATGTTTTTGGGTACGTATCTAACCAGACATTCGATCTCTACACGTGGTGACTTCTTGTCTGACTGCACCCGCTTGATGATTCTCGAATACACTAATCATCCATATAGTCTTAGATTTGACAGGTTGACAATCTGGTCTTTGACTCCGTTAGGAGCGGTATAACGTATCAACTCCTTCCATGGTATGATCCACTAACCATTCGTCTTAGTAGGAGTCCGGTTTAGCATATATGCAGCTGCATATATAGCTTCTGGCCACAATTCGTTCGGAAGCTTAGTGTCGGATTTTAGTGCTCGACCGGTACGGACGATCATCCCTCCTGATCTCTCCGCGGGACCATTCATCTCTAGCAAACCAGGTGGTGCATACTCTATAATACAACCTTGATTTTCGATTATGAATTCGACCTCATTGCCAGCGCTCCGCTCGTTATCATAGTGGGATACACGGATCTTGACATTTAGCCAGTTTCGGATCAAAGTAAGGAATCTCCTTACTACCATCTGGCACTCGCTCTTCTTCACGTGAGTAAATATAAAGTGGCATCTAATACCATCTAGGTAGATATGCGTCATCCAGACATGGCCATTATACGCAGGCTGCTTCTAGATAAGATCGAAGTGTACTCTGCCGAATACACCATAGGCTTCTCCGATTCTTCTTCTCGAGATCTGCTTCGGAGCATCTGCCAATTGATAAGCTTCACATACCTACTTCCTTTTGCTAGAGTCGCTTTCAATAGTAATACCCTCTGTCATCTCGCTTAATTTGAGAATACGCTCAGTACCAATATGGCCTAAACGCTTATGCCAAAGCTTAATCGGAGCTTTTGAAGCTGATTCTCTTGCTGACTTCTTTATAGTTCCAAATATCAGCTCTCCTTCTGTCGGTTTTAGAAGCTTTATATCCGGCAGTGTAAGCCAAAGAAGCTTCTGATCCTAGTATGTCTTATACACTAGGTACTAACTATCAATAATCTCAAGTTGGTTCTTCCTGACATTTGCCAATCCCCCCTTCATCATCAATCCATAGGATATCAGATTACTATAGAATTGAGGTGAGTACTTAATATCGTATAGCTCCATTTTGACTAGCTTGCTTGTGGTAGGACTGACACCATAGATCACTACAGTGCCTCTCCCTACAGCCCCGGTTTCGGTATATCCTACACGAACAGAGCTTCGCACGCTCTAGAGCGTCATAAATAGCTCTATATCATTATAAATGTGGACCTGGGCGCCGGTATCTACCACCCACCGTTTGCCAAGTGGTACCGGATTGAGATTGATATCCTGGTTGGTGGAGAAGAAGGTAAAGGCTTGACTGTCGAAGGTTGCATTTGCTTGCTGCAGTGCTTCTCTCCCCTATCCGGTCTTTATCTGGTTTTCAGATTCTTCTCGATGACGTTTGCCAATGTACGCTCTCTAGGTAGGGTCAGCCTTCATAGCTATCTCCCACTTCTTCTTCCACCCTTGATTTAGCTTATATCTTGGCGGTCTGTTAGTGTCAAAGATGTCCTAACACTTCCAGGCAACAAGCCTGCCGGCATTCCTAGTATAGGGACAGCGTCTTTGTGACATTAACTCTCCTTATCTTTGTGATATTGACTCTCCTTCCTCTGGTTGAGCTTCTTGTTAGCCATGGAACGTGGAAAAAGCAGCTTTTGATACTATCCTTAATCCTATCTGCTTGCCATGACTAACGCGCTAGTGTGTTTTATATCTAGTAAGCAGCTCTATAAAGGAGATATCAGGATTGTCTTCTAATCTTGGCATCTATGTTTTATAGAAGCCAGTTGACATGACTAAGACTACATCTAGAAATTGAATACTCGCTTCTTTGGCTTCGGTAATACCGGCATTTGCACACCGTATTTGAAGGTTTGCCTAATTAGTAAGTCATTTTTCAATATCATTTCCTCGATCAAGTCCTCGATCTATCTACCTCTATTGTTATCGAAGCTGAGCTTTATAGGTGGGATCACACTCCGGTGCAAATATCTTCCGAAGATTCTAGAGCAGCTTCCAAGCGGTGTCATGTTTTATGATATACTCCTAGTAGTCTTGATACTATAAATAATAAAGAGAGTGTCACTAGACCGATTAGAAAAATAAAAAAATAAAAGAATAAAGATTCTAAATAAAAGAGATAAAAAAGGAAATGTGGTTCCAGAGGGGGTCGAACCCTCGACTTTGGCGTTATTAGCACCACACTCTAACCAACTGAGTTATGGAACCATGTATAATTCATTTCAGAATTTTAACAATCATATTGTAATACCATAATTCGATCACGTTTCCAATACCCGTGCCAAGCGCTCAATACACCTGCCGGGTATTGGTGCGCCCCAGCAGATGCAAGATTTTCAATTTGTTCTACTATGAAAATACTATTTACATGTAACCACCATGACTATCTATATACCAATTTGCACCATTACTATCTCTTGCCGCCATTAAAGCTCCATGCTCACCTTCAGCTAAATCCCTGGCTTCCTAAGCTCGCTGCTAAGTTTCTAATTCCTTGGCATGCCTAGCCTGTAACCGCTTCAACTTCTTAGTATCGACATCCTATCTTTTTACTATCATCCTATTTTAGACCTCGCCCTCACCCGCACCGAGTCCCCTAGACTGGAATTGGGAACCGACCCGAGGGCGAGGTCTAAAATAGTAGGAATCAACGCTTTTTAACCACCGTAGAGAGGTGGGTAAACTAGAGAAGTAAAGCACCGTAATCTTCACTCCCTACCCTCGATTTTTCCTTTGGTTTTTAGGTGATATAATTAAGCCTAGGGGGTAGTCATATAAGGAAGCGGTACGGCTAGTTATAGCCAATAACCCGATCTTCACTAGCCTTTTTTAAAATGGTATTTGTAGCATCTTTAACCATCTCTAGGGTAGATGATGTATACGCACTATCTAGGGTTTAAATCCAGCTAGTGAGTGCCTTTTCTTGAATTAAATTCAAGCTTCTGGTTGTTTCGGAACGGCCGGCATTGGACTAGCGTCCATAAATTCGGTGCCGAAGCAGGTAGGGTGGAACTTCAAAATCCCGCGCCAATTTAGCTATATTAGGCTTAATAGCTGCCTGGTAGGCTTTGACTGCATCTTAGATTCGATCCTTGATTTTTTCGGCTTTTTCTGACATCGTGTTGTAGTAGTAAAATGGGTGGGAATTTGGTGGAATTGTGAAAATCTTGCATCTGGTGGGGCGCTTGGCACGGTTACTCAATCAAAAAAACACATTTAATCTATATATCTATAACCAGCTATTATAGTACCGCCTTGATCTAAAGTTCTTTAAATTCTTTCTTAAAAGAGGATGGATTAAGCTATATAATAAATGCTATTACTAGTCCCTGATTATAATCTTCCTACTTAATCTAATTTTATAGCGGTATAAACAATGACTCGGTTAGAGAGACTGTGATAGAATTAAAAAAATTAGAAAAATATAAAGACGCTGGTTCCAGAGGGGGTCGAACCCTCGACTTTGGCGTTATTAGCACCACACTCTAACCAACTGAGTTATGGAACCATATTGTTGGTTATGGCCAAAATTTTCATGTCCTGAACCAAACACGGTAACGAGGCTTTTTAAGAACATTTTAACGTATTTCACAAGCGAGTAGCCACCTCAAAAACATAGTAAATGCGATAAATTACAACTTAATATCTCAACAATAGTTTTATACAAGGGTTTTCCTTATAGGTTAATACTTTTTAGGTGACATCTAACCTCTTTAAGGGGGTTTAGAGAAATTCTATGACTTTGTGATCGCGGTATATAGATTTTAGTTCACAACAAGGTGATTTTCAATACCGTGATACTATAGCATTTTAATTTCTTTAATATTTATATATGGAGATCAAAATCCTTATCTACTCCTATCGACAAAAAAAGGGACACAAGAAGAATGTTGTTGTTGAGATGTAAAGTTATAAAACATCACATTTACTATGAGGTTTTAGTGGTGGCCATTCGCTTGTGAAATACGTTATATAGTTATGCAGTCTTATGCTCTCTTATTAGTAGAATGCCTTTTGTTGAGTCTCCTGGGTCATGTGACTCATTGCTGCCTAGGGTCTTTGTATAAAGGTCTCGGTGCATGCCTAAGGGATCCTCTTAGTCCTTTAGTCTTCTAGTTTCTAGTTATCGATCATTGAATCCATCATATTGATTCGATTCCATGATCTCCACAGGTTATGAGACCTACCTTTTATTGGTTGAATTCATTTTGACCATCACGCTTCCAAGAGCGATTTTTGAATAGGGTCTTAACCCTTTGATCCAGGGCATCAGCCTTGACCCTTTTGAATACGGGGTCTGCACATCCGTCCATACTCATCAGAGGATATCTCATCAAATAGTCTTGCTTACTTCTTTGAATAGCTTCTTTCATCAATACAATTATCTTTAATCATCATCTTTCACCAAACGAACATCTTTCATTGTCTGAGCCGGGCCCCAATCCTATTAAGATTCCGGAGCCAGATGACCAAGCCTTCGAATTACCAGAGAAGCATCATATAAAATTCCAAAAGATGGAGATTCTCGAACAATCCAATAAGAATTCCGAGCGCTGGTTCGATACAGTGCGATTCATTCTCTCTCCTCTGGGAATCAAGCGAATCATCGACCCTTTAAAGTACGCTAGACCTCCAACGACAGACACGAGATATAAGAAATGCCGTTATTGGTCCATAATGGTAGCCGGTTGGCTCTATACCCATATTGACGGTGAATTGAAGGACCGTTTCAAGGCGTCTCAGGGTGATATAGACGAGATCTTCGCCGATAACATTGTCACGGAGCTTAGGCAGATGATGGGTGGTGATCACAAGGCGAATCAGTTATGGCTTAAAATTACCAATTTAGATAAGATAAAGCGGTCGAGCTTCAGCTCAGCCAAAGAATTCATCATTACGTATCAGAGCCAAATCGAACCTTGATTTGTATAATATCGCCCCAGCATCCTTCTACTCGTTAGTCTTAATGTTGAATCAACCAAGATCTGAATTACCGTCGATCTCATTCATCGAGGAGGATTTGAAGGACAAGGACGGCAAAGATCTCACTATTAATATGCTCAATCGAATCTATCGAAAATTGCAGGTCGAGTGAGATCATATTCGACAGAACAGTGGACAATCCAGGGCAGCTCCACAAGCCAGCAGGAAGCCTAAGGCGAAAACAGCAGTTACTATCCATGATCCAGCAAATTCATCAGCTCTTAAAAGGGAGACTCCTAAGGAAGAACCCAAGGCACCATCAACATATGGGCCAGGGCTTTAGGGTGTTCCCCCGAAGGGCATTTTAATCCATCAACATACAAAGCACAAGCGTGAACAAGAACGACAACGTGATGAACATAGAAATTGCAGTCACTACGGCGCTAGTCCTCATAAAGCAAAGGAATGTGCCTATCTTAGTGATAGATTAATCTATCCTACGTGGGAAGCCGTCAGGGCTTCAGGGGTATATCATCATAAAATTCTGTCACATTAATATCCTCTTTGTCGTCGAAGTCTCGGCGATCATCCCGCGTAGTGCCTGGGACCAGTCGTGCGCCCCTTGTCCGATGGGGCGAAGGCACGTAGACGTATGTAGGCGGCGTCTTGGCTGTAAACGGCGCGGAAGATGTTCTCGTTATAGCCGTTTCCTTCCCGGCTAGAAAGACCAATGCACCTCTCGGTCATGAGAATTTGACGTCATTAGCATCACATTGACCTATGCATTCTAAGGTATATTACTTTACGCCCCGAAAGGATCCATAGAAGGAGGTACAAAAGAGCCGTCCTAGCACCGACTTAAGATATATGATTGCTCTATGAAAGATGTCTTTTAATTGAGACTAGGGAGGACCAATGAACTCATGCTTTGCTAAGTGGATCGGTCCTAAGAGGCTATTATATACAGTCTAATTTCTTGAAGGTATTAACGCGCTGGGTATGTTACAGATGGGTTCCATAACTCAGTTGGTTAGAGTGTGGTGCTAATAACGCCAAAGTCGAGGGTTCGACCCCCTCTGGAACCAGCTTATTTCTTTTTTTCAAAATTTTGTTTCTATCAAAGTCCCTCTATATATTTAATCTCTATCATTCATGTTGGTGTTCATCCTCGCTAAAATTTCCATCGATATTATGCTCATCGAAATCTTTATCATTATCGCTTGCTTTAAGTGCAACTATAGCTCTGCATTGTGCTCCACCGACGTTAGCGATAACCGTATTTAGGTCTAGCATCGTCATTATTGTTATTGTTGCCCTACGAGTGATTGTGGCTATAGCCGCCGAGCTGCTGTATTATCTTGATGAAGTCGGAGTATTTACGTGGAAGGTTGAGCTGTTGAGATAACCGGTTCGGAAGCGAGGTATTGGAATTGCACCTGAAGCTTTGGCTTCGTAAATATGTAAATAGTGAGGGAGTCGGGTCTTGTTTAATCGAAAGGAGGCGATCTTCGGCTTTGTGAACCTTATTTGTTATCTATAATAGTACACACGACGAAGTTGATCGAGAATTGTATTTAGGTTATGGATGCCGGAACGTGCAGGTAGGATTGCGGTCGTTTCGATGTAAGGATGATGGTAAGGGCGTGCAAGGCTGAAATTGCACCTGAACCTGCTGTCGAAAGGTTGATTGCTGTAAGAGGGTTAAGATCTCGCTTTGGAGGGCTTGAATGGTGGAAGCGAATTCGGCGCTGAGTTCGGCGCGAAGTTGATCCATGATGTTGTTTGTGGCGAGCGAGGTTGAAACTCAGATAGTTGCACTTGCTGAGTTCGGGCTTGTTGTTAAAAGATGATGGTGGCAAGCGAAGTCGAAACTTAAATGGTTGCACTTGCTAAGTTCGTGCTTACTGTTAAATGTCGTTTGTTAGAGGATAAAATCCAATGAAAAAGGAGGGTTTAAATAGCCTTGCCGCAGCGTACCAAGTGCCTCGAAGCGGTGCAGTCTCGCACAGAAAATACCCAATGGTAAAGGCTTACTGTGCTGTTCATTCGGATCAGGAAGGTGGGTGCTGGACTAAGAGTGATACCGAGGCTGGAACCTCTATACAGTCGTATAAACACGTCCAGTTCGCCAGTTCTCAGTATAGGGCTTCGTATTAAGGATATTCAGTATAATGTGATAAGGCAAGCTTATTGTAGTAATAAGTCCATTCAACGAGATACTGAAGATGGGGAGAGAAGGAAAGAAGGAAGGAGGAAGTGCGCGAGAGAGATACTAAATAACCATGTCGGCCCCACTTCCCTTACATGCCTGAAAATTAGGGTGTCCGAACTTCATATGCGATCATGTGACCCGAGAGCTCATCAGAATTTGAAATTTGATGGTTAAAATTCTCAATCAATAATCATCGGTTCCATAACTCAGTTGGTTAGAGTGTGGTGCTAATAACGCCAAAGTCGAGGGTTCGACCCCCTCTGGAACCACGATTTATTTTTTTATCCTTTCTTTGTTTTTTGCTACTCTATATTCCATTCTTCATCTCATTTTTGTCAGTATTTTTGCTTCTTATTCAAATAACAAAGGTATATATGTATATATATATGTACGATACTCTGTAGGGAGTATCGATCATGGATACAATTTGTTCCCCTCATGTCAATCAAGTCTATGTAACCAAACTATATAACCTGTGTATGACAGTGTTGCTGGTCGAAATAAAAGTTTGGAACTGTCAGATAATGAGGGGAAGTACCAAAAAAAAGGCAATGATGGACATAAAAAGATTTCATACAATTATCTAACGAGCGTCTATATCTTCAGTTGATGAAGATTATCTTTGCCAGGTTACCAGTTTGACATGGTAACGACAGCCTAGGTTGGTATTAGTGATTAGTTATTCTTTTCGGTTAATCCGAGTTAAATATGACCAGAAATGGCGTCGTAGCTTGAAGAAGCCCACTTCATCCTCGTACGGGCGTATGGACGCTGCTATGCCAGGGTAAGTGGGCGGCACTATAAAGCAGGAAAATCTATTTCGAAGCGGATCAAATTACATATCACTATGCTTTGAAATGTAATTTCCGCGTCTTTGTAGTCCTATCGACCAGCCCTAGCAGATAAGCATCCGTAGGCCTCTATGGGGATTAACTAGAGTCCTACTAACACGAGTAGTTGCTCCGAACTTGACTTTTTTTCAAAGAGGGTTAAAGACACGTTACCTGTGATGGAGATATCACTTATGTCAAGAAACGCCTAAAGCCTCAATAGCGCCTTTTGTAGCCGTGATCTTCTCTCCGCTATCCTTTAAGACAGCTTTAACGATGGCCTCCACAGTAGTAGCCATAGGGCCCGGGTAGATTGTGTTCCTTTAGGATCGATTGTTATAGACACATTCTGCTAGGCCTGTGGAGAAGCCTCGCTGCGTAAGATAGGAGTTCGACGATTTCTCTGATATGATGTTGTTTATCTGACCTAGAAGAAATAAAGATGAATCGATCAATTTCATATCACTACGGGTGGTGAGATATCACTTACCACGGGTCGCATGTCGACGAAGGCCCTCCTTGTCAAAAACCAGCTTGATGATTGTATCACGAAATAGAGCGAGATCCTTGTTCCCATCCTGGTGGAAACTATATGCTAGCTGTAATGCCTGTCGGATTTAAAGCCGGTAGGTAAATCGATACGAGATGATGTTCTCGGCGTTCACGATCTTTCCATCGTCAAGAGAAGTAGGATGAAACATGGTTGAGTGCAACAAGGAGTTAAAGAGATGGAAAAGGTAGATAGAGAGAGTTTGTTAAAAAAAGATATACAGTTGCAAAAGATTATTTTTACATAGATAAAAGCTCAAGGGAGATTGTTTGAAAAAGTGCAGGGCTGGGGCATGGCAGATGATAAAGCGTGGGACTTCCATTGAAATTTCTCCCATTCACCACCATGAGCTCGGGAAAGAAACCTAATGTCTAGACCGCCAACCTCGGAAAGAAGATCCACCTGGGTACTCCCGAAGCTCCCTTTACTCCGTTTCAGATCCGCTGCCTTCGGCTCAGCGAGAGGCGTTCTTTATTAATCAATAGCATGTCGTAAGGGTCGCTCCGCTAGAGAATTCTTTTCGGGTCTGCTTATGGTGCCTGGCTTTAACCTAAAGGACTTCTTAGACTCGCTGTATGCTTGGTTTGACTTCCCGGGCCTCTGTTACCCGTTCATTCCCGAGGAACCATTCTAGCAAGACTATAAATTCGATGTAGTCGGGCCCTTCTCTTAGCTATTGCGTACCGCGGCATACCTTTCGTAGCGGCAACAGATAAGTGGGAAAACCAGTAGCTCCTTATCGTCTCGTGTGTGAAAGAGCTTATGAGGGCTAAAACTAATAGGGCCGCCACTAACACAATGCGCCTGGATGATCTCGAAGCGATGGCCCTTATCATCGATTTCAAATACGACGGTAGATATACGGGATTTAATTGATATTAGAAGCCGTTCATTATCCGTGATTCTCTTATGTTGATGACCCTGTAGTCTCGCAATCGAGGACTAAAGGACTCCAATCCTTCTAAGATATTAGCGTATGCCGACGAGCGCTTTACACTTCTATACTGGTATATATATAGCCTAGATTCTTTTAAATGCCTTAATTGTAAAAGCATCTCTCTCATTTTAAATAACGCCTTAGATCTAGCAAAGGATCATCTGGGATACCAGGCTAAAGGCTACCTTAATGCGATTCTGAGCTTGGCTGTTATTACACGGTGCATTAATCAGAAGTTGTGCAATGCCACAGTTAGAGTTAAGGGTATCGAGTATATGGATACTAAAAGACTCTACGAGCAACTTTCCCACTAGGGCAATAGTATTTTGCCCTTAGATTTACGGCGACCAGTCGATAGAGAGACTGAATTCCCAGCGGAACATCGCGCCGTTAGGAAACGTCGTGCAGTTTTGTGGGCTCTTGAAAACAATTGTTATTACAAATCGATGATTGTGGTCGCTCGATATGGCTTTAAGGATAGAGCCTCAATTCATGCAAAGGCGCATGGCTCGCCGTGTGGGGTACGAGAGTCATATAATTGCGCTCGAAGCAGTCGATTTGGCCAATATGATTAGACAGCGTCATCCAGGGAAACAGGACGCCGAAGACGCCGAATAAAGGCCGTTGGTTGATATTGCACCGCCTGTACTGCGGGATATTTACGCCAGTGTATGCAATTGGGTCTGTTTCTACGATGAAGGCCCCTTAACGCTATAAACCCTGATTATAGACACAAATCTTGGACACAAAAGCCCTGTCCAAGCTTCAGGGGTAGATACTAAGAGACGAAGGGCAGACCTCGCCGAAATTGGAAAGACGCTTCGGGATACCGTGGCCGCAGCTTCGTCTCATGGAGATACGGAGGAGAGCCTTGAAGGCCAACTAGCTTTTCCAGGAAGACTAGGCGATTATTGCGAACTGAACGGATGGCTAAGTGCGCACTGTACCTTAATCCAGGGTGTTATCAATAGTCAAGCTCAAGTATGTTTACTCATAACACTGACTAGATTGACGATCCCGTTATCCCGCACTGGCGCAGGTTGTCTCCATTCCTAGTGATGGGTGCAAGCTGAAGTGGTAGGAAGGCTGTCGCAGGACTGAATAGACTAGTAGAGTAATTCTTGAAGCAGACTTGGGGGTGCCTGGGTATAAGGAAATGTGCGTGATTTGGGGTGGAGATTGCTATTTGGCTAATAATATCCAATGAACACCCTACTTCTTCTTTGTGCTACCAAGAAGCTACTCCTAATAATGAGCTAATCCACTTATTATTCTTTTCGACCATTGCTGTACTCGGATCTCCGAGACAACCCAACGGGGAGAAAGCGGAAATGTAAGCATAACAGACAGTAGATGCCGGGGGCTGGGTATGGGTTGGGTTGGGTTGGGTCCCGGTCCAATTGGGTTCTGGAGAAGCCTAGTTAGCACTTAGCGTCCGAGATATGGTCCGACAGATACTCGGACCTGTTTTCTTGGCTGAGTATACCACACTGGGAATAATTAAACGGAATAATCTTAGTGGACCTGTGTTCCGAGTGCTGTCAAGAGTACAAGGATCTTCGCCTTGGAACGTAAGCCTAGCGACACCTCTAAAGAGAGATCCCCGACGCTCGGGGACTCACTACGTAAGCCCTCTCCACCCCCAGGGCCCCGCCATAGGACTGGGAAATGTCATCAGATAATCGCGTGTTGTAAATAGATGGGATTTAAGAGGAGTTAATAATATCCTAGGTCAATTTGTAGTATACAATCTCAAAAGAAGAATCAGAACCAGAAAAAGAAGTCAAAGAAGCCATCGCTTGGCCTCTTTACTTTGTCCCGCTAGGTAGGCCTAGGCTAGCCGTCTTTTGCCAGACGCCTAAACTAGGCTGCTCTAAACTAAACGTTAGGCTGATGCACTTTCCCTCTCCTTGTTTCCCAGCTGTTTGCTATCTGGAACATTTAGTTATGCCAATCGCCCCCTCTTGTAAACAATATAATGCTTGGATACGAGTGTCTAGACTCCAACAGTCCCCGCTCCTTCCTCTTCTCCGTCGTCGCTAATGTCGGCCCCCGTGGCGCCAGCCGCTCCTGGCCGTGGCTTACCGCCAGGGTAACGATAGGGACACCTCAGCGTCATCTCTAGCACGCATAGAGCATGTCGTGGCAGACACCCTCGCGCTGATCGAAATCCTCTCGGATCCCGCAAACCGCGCGCCGCTTGAGGCGGAGAGGGCGCTCGCGGAGGGCTGGTATCGTCGGTCTCACGGGGGCAACGAGGCCGAGAGTAGTGAGCGGCCTAGCATTCCAGACACGCCGCAGCCCCCTTTCGTCGTGCCTGATGGCTCCCAGCGGTGGGAGCAGCCGCAAATACTGCCCGAGCTGCCGTGGCATGATGACGCGCTCAGCGAGTTCCCCTTTACAACGACGTGCCTTTTGCTGGGATTGTTGCGCGACGATGGCGATGGCGATGCTAATGCCACTATTAGCAATAGTAGGCGCCCTGGCGACGTCCAGCTCCAGCCGCTATCCACTGTGTTCCGTGGCGACTGCGCCGAGTATGGCCTTGTCGTTCTCGATATCTCCGACCTCGACAGCGGCGTCAAGTACGGCATCGTTGGCTTCCCCGTGCGCTATATGGCCGAAGTTTCCTACTACAGCAAGGAGGGTGGCTGGGATCCCGTTGAAGACCCCCGCCTAAGAAGGAGCCTGACATTGTACTCATCAGCCCGCGGCCTCGAGTGCCGTTGTCTATTCTTCGGTGGCTACGCAAGTACTTCTACTGCATGAGCCTGGACGCGGGACCCAGCGTCCTGAGACTGGAGGATAGGCCGCTTGTTGATGCTGCAGCCTTGGACTGTACGTTTGTTTCCACGCCATCTGTCCGCTTGTGGGATTAGGATGATGTGCATGTGCTGACTTAGGAATGGTAGACATTTGGCCGCCGGAGCTTGAAAATCAGGCTAGAGTTGAAAATCAGGGTAAAGCATCTTCGCAAGGTGTTATCTCAAGTATCTCCGACTGTCTGTGAATTACTCGCGCTTCTCCATGCTCACACATATCTACCGCATTTACTGACTCATGAAACAGACTTCTGGCCTTCAAAGTCCACTACCCGGGCCAAAAGTGCATCGACCTCATCACCCTGGCGCTTGACCACGTCCGACGAGCCGCCGCGAGATGCGCACATGGACCGCGCCAAAGATGCATCGTCCACAACAGCCTCGCGCTTGACCACGTCACACGAGCCGCCGCGAAATGCGCACATGGACCGCGCCATCGATAATCTGCTGATTCTCACACAGGAGCTCGCCGACCTCCACCTCGACGAAAAGACAATCGGCAAATTCCAAAAGCTCGCCGAGTTCCGCGAGCATCTGCGGCGGCGGCTCGAAGAGGTGCCCGACAGCCTGGGCCCATCCTCCGAGGCCTCGGGCCATATTCTGCGCGTTGCGTACGCTGGACGCACGCACCTCAACTGGGTCGCGTTTAGGAACCTCGCGCCAGGCCTGATCGCTGCCGCCGTTGCATCCGACGAGCTTCGGGGGGCGTCTGCGCTCAGCCTCTGCGTCGATAAGTTCAAGCTGGAGGGAGACGAGGGATACCTCGGTGATCTAGCAGCGGCTCTGGCGCAGTCCACCCTCAAACAGCTCTGTTTCTTGCAGGGACCGGATAGGGATAGCGACGACGCCTCCGCTCGTTTCTGCACGCAGCTGCTGCTGCAGAGGAGGTCATCAGGGGACTTAGGGTGGCTCCGCGACAAAACCATCTATCCGACTTACGCCTTTTCGAGATCCTTGCGCAGCCGCAAATTCAAATCGCCCTCGACATGATTCTGCTGGTTTTGAAGATGTCGCTCCAAAGTGGAGACAGACGTGGCAATTGACCAATCATACTTACAATGTCCTGTGATGTAGTGGCTCCCATCTATCAATTTACGATCATCGTGATATGATAAGAGAACAAGAACTGGCCGTACAGAGTCTAGCAAGACTGTAGGCCTCTCTAAACTTTGCTGCTTTTTGTACATAGTTCGTTCCGCTATGTATTGTATTAGGAATTTTTGTTGCGACAGAATAATGGCAGGAATTAGCGGTGACCGAGAGGGATAACAGACACTATGGCCGCCTATTTTGGTGTAGTGGCACTCTCAGCGAGAGGAAGAGATACGCTAATCACATTTTGACATCCCAGTTGAAATTCTCTGGTATCGCCCGAGGAGTTCGAATGGAATGGAGGTGGTCCTTGCGACCAGGCTGAAATAGTTTCTTGTCAGAGACACTGGGGGGGGGGGGGGGGGGGTTAATAACATCAAGACCGGGTGTCGTTAGCTACGAGCTAAGGTATAAATCCATATCTAAGAAGTCTTAGAAGTAAGATATAATTGAATTTCTCCTACTGCTCGCGCCGGTTTTATCTCTTCTATCAGATGACACTAATCGTCTTAGCTGATCTTCGATAAAGGAGAGCTATAACTATCGATTTGGTGATACTAGCGTTTTCTAAGGGATATTGCTAAGAGTTAGGACGTGGAGGCTGGTAATGACAAAATCGGAGTTCTTTCGGCCGTCTTGTCTCTGGCGCTGTTGGACTGTATTTCAACTCAACTTTGGAAACATGTGCCAGACCATGATTGTCAGTTCGGGCTTTTTTGGCGCAGTTTTCGCTTCTGTCGTCATTGCATTGCTGCTGCTCTGATTGAAGATCTCTCTTTTTTTTCCCCCGCACGTCGAGCACTTTGCTTCTTGTTTAAATAATAAAAATAAAGAATATAGAGTACCAAAAAGCAAATAAAGGACAAAAAAAGAAATCGTGGTTCCAGAGGGGGTCGAACCCTCGACTTTGGCGTTATTAGCACCACACTCTAACCAACTGAGTTATGGAACCATGTATAATTAATTTTAGAATTTTAATGATCATATTGTAAGTTGATAATTTGATCACTTTTCCAAGTACTCAATCAAAAAAACATATTTCATCTACGTATGTTTTGCAATCCGTTTTCTGCTTCCATTTTCAAGGCTTCTTATTGGCTCTTGTCGTTGCCCGCCCGCCCTATTCCCTTATCAAAATTCCGTTCTAGCTTTAACCTCCGCCCTGAGCGCCCTCATAAAGCGGCGGCACCCCGACCGGGAAAATCGCGACCGTGGCCTAAAATCTGGTATATACTGCTACATATATTTGCTGAAAACCAACCTTCCCTCCACACCACCTTCTCACCTTCTTTATCATTTCCCATTATTGATGGCCTAGAAGTGCCCTGAAAGGCACTCTTGTCATCAAAGAAGCAGGATAAACTTTTATACAAAGGCTGCTCTTGATGCCGGTATATTATACACACCATCTCCTGATGTGGGTGGACGGCATCCCTAAGCGCGTTGCGCTCAATACCAACCACCCCATGAACTGTTCAACAGTGAGCTTTATCTCGCTCCAGACATTTTGAATCCAGTCCCAGCCCCCATAATCGACCTCACTATATCTTTAATGACTTCGGGGCAGATGGTAAGCAAAATAGTTCAAGATCCATGACTACACTATCAAGTAGGTCAACGTTGAGATATTGTAGGCCTGACTTGATTATACCTGTCCTCCCTCCCTCCCTTGTCCCTGTCTCTGACCTCAGACTTGGACCTTTAGATAGAAGGATCATTACACCGAAGTGGATGAGTGATGACTTATCACACGGACCCCGGGGTTCACGGCAGCTATCAAAGAAAAGGTTTCACTGCACAAACTTTGATTTCCGAAAACCCGCAGGCGTTGAGGGATATCAGGACCTCGTCCTGTCGTTAACAAAAGAAGATTGATGAATACGTTCGTTAAAATTGTGAACACAAGGGATGCCAAGGCAATGTGTGTCGCTGGTTTTATGGCTACGACTCAATGCCCAACAAGTGCGGATAGTTTTTGAGACAACTTGGAAGTCCCTCATCATTGCGCCCTGGAATGATTCTGCTCCAGTAGACGAGCAAGGCAATGTTGTTTATTAGTGACAAAGAGAGACGTGCTCAACTTCCTATGAGATGCTTGTTGAATGTGTGAACCGGTGAACCTTCGGAAAGCCAGGCATGTCCTGCTAAAGCGCCGTGTCTCAAATCATCACGCCAAGTCTCGACAGTGAGACAGTCGTGGAACAGGCACTGGCGCGGAAGCGCAATAAAAACCACCATCATTCTCTCACCAATTGAGCCTTTTCCAGCATATCCAACCGATTGAAATCGCCGCTAACCCCGTGAAGCTGCTGATATCCAAGTCCAAACGAGATTAGGGGGTCAAAACCGGGCCGAGGAATTGTGGATGGAGCTATTCCACTCAAGACTAGCAAAAGAAATAGAGTAAAGCGAATAAAAGTGCAATATTGTCCGAGTGGACCCCTTACAAGCCTGTAGGATTTGCGAAGATGCGGCGGATGATTTCATGCCTCGGCCCCTCTTCCAAACTGATCTCGACATAAAAAAAAAAGATTCGCCAGGGGAAACAGCTCAAAAATTACACAAATATCTGATATTCAAGAATGTCGTGAGTGCCTATATACATACACAAGAAGAAAACCCCAGATTAACTCTCACAGTGCCCTTTTAACAACTCTTGGCCTCCGCGCCGCGCCTGGCCACGCACCGGCGAATCACGCATCAGCCTTGCTGGTGGTGAACTGGTTCTTCGCGTATATTCTGACGAGCCCGCGCGGCGCAAAGATCCGTCTGGGTCTTGATCACAATGTCAGCCCCCGTGAGGACTTGACTACGTACGGTGAGGCGGCCGTGCAATCGGGAAAGATTACCCGTCGCGCCCTTGACAAGCTCAAGCGACAGACGTCGGCTCATGCCAATGTGCAGGAGGGATATACTTTGTTTGTTGCGGCGAGTATGTGGAAGTCACTTTTCTTTTTCGCGTTTTCTTTTTCGCGTTTTCTTTTTCGCGTTTATGATGAACTTGCATCTCGTGAAATTGCTGCACTGTACTGACCTCGCGATCTAGTCCTCGTCTCCTTGTACGCCGGTCTCCCAAATGAGACTATCAATACCGTCGGCGTTTGGTATTCCGTTTCCCGTGTCGCGTACCACCTGTTCTACTGCAACATCGAATCTTACTCTTTGAGCTTTTTGCGCTCAGCGGCTTGGTGGTCGGGGAACATCAGCTGTCTTTATGCGCTGGTGCAGGCCAGCAGGAACTTGTAAAATAGATAAGAGGTGCTCCTTGATTGCCACCTAGTCTCGGACGATAGATGGGCTGAACAATACAACCCAATTGCATGTATTATCCGGGCACTGGGTTAAAAATGACAGTCGAGATAAAACCTTGGAACTCCTAGGTGGCGCGACGAGGCGCTATAGACACCTTCTTCCACGAAAACTCTACCAGGATTGATCAGAAGAGGAATATGCCGAGGGTATCGGATAGAGATAAAGAGTTGAGGGAGCTGACTAGGACGAATTGTCGCGGGACAACTCACTCCATCCAAGACTGGGCGTCAGCCACCTTTCATAAACACAACATCTAACGCAAAATATAAACCCGGAAGAATTGAGGTCTTGAAAGTCCTTCATGCATGAAATAACCACAACATCATCACCATGAGAATGTTGCATGTCGAACCGTTCCGCTGATTGGTGGAAGAACCCAACCCTCCAGGCACAGATCGGCCCCAGACGGGGGAATGAATCCCGGCCATAACGATGAATTACACACTTTTGAATAAGAACAATCCGACAACGTTCAAGCTCGCTCAAGCTCGTCCCGACAGTCTCTCCACATCCCCCGCTTATCAATACCCTTGGCGAAAATGCGGAGAAATGAGTCAATTCACCGTCTACAACATATACACAACACCAGCTAACTCGCTCAATTGCCGCATTCCGCATGCCTTGCCGATTACCCCAGCCTGTCATGGAATTGCTTTTTACAGGCGGAGAATCCCTTTCCTCTGCCCGTGCCGTTCCCCGGACATTGCTAATCTGGGGAAAGCCATGAGCTCCATTTTTGTAGGGCCGATATCCTGGGGTATTCTTATAAATTAGCAGGACTGCCCGCTTGACTCTCTTACAAATCAACCGCAGTATCAATTGATTTCATTGGCCTCGCTATAATGAAGTTCCTCGCTATCGGTGCGCTCCTGCTCAGCACAGTTAGTGCTCTTGCGACGGAGCATATTATCAAAGGCGCCCAGATCATCCCGGTCAGCGACAAGGCAGGACTGAAAAAAGTCGGTGCTCATGGACATCACAAATACCACGACCGTCGCACAGTGACAATCCGGTCATCGAAGAGCGACACCGATGATGTTTCGGATGATTTCCTTTGGGGCATCAAGGCTGCCAATCACGGCGGCAGACTTCTCTTGCAAAAGGGAAAGACATATGTCATTGGCAAGAAACTTGACCTCAGCTTCTTGGATAATATCGAGGTGCAGCTTGAGGGTGAATTGAAGGTACATAACCCCCAATACGGTGACTAATTGAACGGCTCTGACATGAACAGTTCACCGATGATATCGACTACTGGCAAGCAAATCACTTCTACTACTCTTTCCAGAAATCTATCACTTTCTGGGTCTGGGGTGGTCAAGATATCAAGATCTTCGGAAAGGGTACTCTCAATGGTAATGGCCAGGAGTGGTACAATGCCTTTGCTGGCCTGGAAGTTCTGGTAAGCATGATGTTCCAAAACAGTTGGGAATGTCTCGCGCTAATTGATAATTCAGGACCCGGACAATACTTTTTACCGGCCCATTCTATTCTTGACCGACAACGCTACCCGCGTGTCCGTCGAGGGTATCACCCAACTCAACTCGCCCTGCTGGACCAACTTCTTCGTCCGTACCAAGGATGTCTCTTTCGATGATGTCTTTATCAACGCCTTTTCCACCAACGCATCTGTAAGTCGTGCATCTGGTTACAATACCAATAAATTCTAACCCGTTCGCAGGCTTTGCCCAAGAATACCGATGGATTTGACTCCCTCAACGTGGACGGTCTCAGTGTGACCAACACGCGCGTCGATATCGGTGATGACTGCTTCTCGCCCAAGCCCAACACAACCAACATTTTCGTGCAGAACCTGTGGTGCAACAATACCCACGGTGTCAGTATGGGAAGTATTGGACAGTATTCGGGAGTCGAGGATATCATTGAGAATGCCTGGATTGAGAATGTGACTCTGTTGAACGGCCAGGTAAGATACTCTCCCCCACATGGATTTATGAGCGATTGATCCTAACCGGAATTCAAGAACGGCGTCCGTCTCAAGGCTTGGGCTGGACCGGACATCGGCTTTGGGCGCATCAACAACATCACGTACAAGGACGTACATATCGAGAACACCGACGCCCCTATTGTGTTGGATCAATGCTACTTCAACGTCAACGCTACCACGTGTGCTGAGTACCCGTCATCAGTCAACTTCACCAACATTACTTTTGAGAATATCTATGGAACTTCGTCGGGCAAGAATGGCAAGGTTATCGGGGACTTGACTTGCTCGCCCAATGCTGTGTGCTCGGGTATTCAGCTCTCTGAGATCGATATTACTAGCCCGGCTGGAGGTCCCCCCGTCGTGATTTGCGATGGAATTGATGGAGATATTGGCGTGGAGTGCCAGTCGAGCTCGGCTTAGATGGTGAGTATAATTGTTTAACAGAAGAATTATGGAAATAGTCATAAATCAAAAGTACCGAAACGAATTGCAGAAAAACTACCTAGGTAGCATAAAAGATTCTGATTTAGGAAGTGTAGTCCGACAGGGGTGTTATGTCCGAGGACACGGAGTAGTCATCTCCGAGATAACTTGAACATCCAACTGGATGGCCATCAACTCTCCGTGAAATAGTCCACATGAGAATTAGCAGGCTTTTCAAAGCAGCGGGTTGGTCATAACCAGTCCCTTATCCTGCACTTATTCTGCACATCACCATACCGCGCTTTGACCCAACACCCTGGGCCCCGGCATGAACAGCCAAGCAGTCAAGCAGGGAATGTGGGGAGCTAAGACTACCAACAGCTCCATCTGTACCTCCCAGCCAATGAAGACCAAAACAAGCACCGTCAACTTTCTTTCCGGAGAGAAAATAGATGTTGATATCCGACCGGGCCACCGACATTCCCTAAAAACAACGGAGAGGATTCAAAACCAAGCCATCATCCTCGATGACATCTTGTCATGAGGAATAGGACCCCCCTCATACTGGGCTATTCTCTCTCTCTCCACACCCCACACTCTCCCACAATCTGAATGGCACACCCGGCTGAGACTATATCCGCCCCCTGTCTTTGGTCAGGATCTATCGTGCCTTGTTGGGAATGGTCCAGGATTCGATATCCTAGTATCCTGCTTGCAAATGATTACAATACTTGCAAATCTCTCCAATCCGGGGGAGATGCATCCACAATCTCCTCCTTTGCCCCCGCCCCCAGATCCCCGGGAAGGCGGAGTACGGGGAAAGAACGGGATCCTAGATGTTACGGAGTCTCTGCTATAAGAACGCTGACGCATACACTATTTTTCTACCTTTTTTCCCTTTCTTCTCTTCGTCTGTGCTATTATCTTCCCACAGATCCTAGCCTTCATATTCAACATGGAGAAGATGGATAGTCAACATCAGCACATTGAAGGTGCAAATGCTAGTCCACAAGAAGTGGAGTCTGGAAAGCAATGTGATTTCTACATTGAAGACCGAGTCGCTCATCTATCCGAGGAACATCGCCAGTATATTCTTGCGAAGCATGGGACGCTCGATTTGGAACCCATTCCTGACATGACCGATGCCGATCCATACAATTGGCCGCAATGGAGGGTGAGAGACCACAACTCCTATCATCAATTCACATTTCGACCATGTTTTCTAATATGATTCTTTGATAGAAAAACTTGAACTTAACCCTAGTCGCCTTCCATGCCATGATGGGCACATTCACTGCCTCGGCAATCCAGTCTGCATTCGAAAATATCTCCGAAGACCTCGACGTCAGTATGCAGCGAACCAGCTACCTTGTCTCTCTCTTCATTGCCGTGCTAGGCGGTGCACCTCTCTTCTGGCGCCCGCTGTGTAACCGCTATGGCCGCCGCCCCATCTTCCTGATCTCGTTGGTCTGTAGCTTGATTGGGAATGTTGGTTGTGCGAAAAGCCCTTCTTATGCAACCATGGGTCTCTCGCGTGCTATTACTGCCTTTTTTATCAGCCCTGCGGCTGCTATTGGTAGCGCCGTCGTTGCAGAGACTTTCTTCCGGAAAGATCGTGCTCGCTGTATGGGTGTGTGGACCGTAATGGTTACTCTGGGTGTTCCTGCTGCTCCATTTATCTTTGGATTCGTTGCTTTGCGTGTGGGCTATCGCTGGATTTACTATATCCTTGCAATTGTGAGCTTTCCTGAACCCCATCCTCTGGGAGATAGACCCATCTAACCCTTCGCTTTGAACAGGTCAACGCAATCCAATTCGTCCTCTACTTCTTCTTCGGATCGGAATCCCTCTACATCCGTAGCAATCTCCCCTCGAACGGCGTCGTCGACGCCAAGCAGAGTCTCTTCAAATTCGGCCGTATCGACCCTATACCACTGAAACTCTGGGACTTCTTCCAGCCCCTGAGCTACGTGATGAAACCATGCGTGATCATCCCAGCCATCGCCTACGCAATGATCTTCCTCTGGGGCAGTGTCGCGCTCACAATCGAGATCTCCCAGATCTACCCTGCCAAGTTTGGCCTGAATACCCAGCAGGTCGGTATGCAATTCCTGGGGATTATTATCGGATCTGTCATCGGCGAACAGATCGGCGGGTTTATTTCCGATCGCTGGATGCTTATGCGTCAGAAGCGGACTGGAGAACCATCCCCGCCGGAATACCGTCTGTGGTTGAGTTATATTGGCCATGCTTTGACGATCTGTGGTATCGTAGTTTTTGCTATCGAGATCCGGGATTCTGGTGGTGCATGGAACATCGCTCCCGTTGTTGGCGCCGCTATTGCCGCTGGTGGTAATCAGATCGTTACTACGGTTGACATTACTTATGCGGTTGATTGTTACCGTGAAGATGCTGCCAGTGTGGGTGTCTTTATTACCTTTGTTCGGCAGATTTGGGGTTTCATTGGTCCTTTCTGGTTCCCTCAGATGTTTGAGGTTGTTGGTTGGGCTGGCGGTGCTGGTATTGCTGTTGCTCTCATGGTTGGCATTAGTGTTATTCCGACTATCTTGGTGCAGTGGCGAGGAGCTGCTTGGCGTTGATCGACATGGCCGAGGACATATAATTGCTCTTTTTATCAACTAAACAAGAGAATGTAGATGTTTACACAGTAGAAGATGGTGCTTCCTACATTTCAATCTACCTAGTAGTATCGAAATATGGAATGATCTGTATTCGTACAATAGTATATCAACTTGACACCCCTGTCCCATACGATATTGATACCATCCTTCTGTTTAAATCGAGTATACTATATGTTAATGTTATTGGCAGAGAAGCCCTCGTATACCCGTGAACACTTTGGCAATAACTGCTAATTTTCTATCTGAAATTTCCCACTTGCTGCTCAGGGCTAAGTCGGGGATGGTTTATAGGCTCATTATGTCTTTATTATCAAAAACCGACTAACAGACATTTAAAGCCCTTCAGAATAAAGCCAATATACATAAAATAACAAATCGTAGATCATCAAATACCAAAATTTACCACCCACCAACCCTCCGCATCCTCAAATGCATCCCCTCAACAGGCTTAATAGTAACAGCCCCGGCAACATGAATCACCTGCTTTGGATCCTGCATCTCAAAGAAAAACCGCCCAACAACACCAGCAACCGCACACCGCAACTCTGCACGCGCAAAGTCCTTCCCAATACAAGATCTCTGCCCATGGAGGAACGTAATCTGCGCGAAATTCGTCGATGCGCCGCCATTATTGTTCGGGATACAGTGTCCATTCTTGTCCGTGTCGATCCACCGCTCAGGCAAGAATTCTTCCCCATTCTCGCCCCAGAAGAGAGGGCTCCTGTTTATCGCCCACGGGCACAATACCACCCGCGTCCCCTTTGGGATGTACTTCCCTGCTACGACGGTGTTGCGGACTGCTTCGCGGATTGTTGTTGGGACCGTTGGGTATAGACGGAGGACTTCTTGGCAGACGCCGTTTAGTAAAGGGAGGGATTCGAGGTCTTGGTAGGTTATTGGACTGTTGCCTGATGGAATCTTGGTGCGAATCTCATCACGGAGGCGGGTTTGGTATTCTGGGTGGAGATGGAGGAGATAGCAGGCCCATGTTAAGGCGCTGGCAGTGGTTTCGTGCTGTGAGAGTTAGCTAGTCGCTCAACTACCCAGGCATACAAGCTGATTATAGCAATGCAGTTGCATTGGAATACTCACCCCAGCAGCCAAGAATGTCAACATCTGATCCACCAACTCTGTATCCGAGAAATCCCCACCAAGCATCATCGTCCCCAGAATATCAGCCTCAAGCTCCTGAGCAGAAACCTTCGACCCAGCAAGAGTGGCTCGCTTCTCGCGCACGATTTCATTGCACGTACTGCGCAGATACGCTGTTTCGGAATTCAGTACGTCGTTCATCCGCCATGGCACACGCCTCGCCATCCACTGCGGCAGTGCAAAATTCATCACCAGGAACGCCATCTTTTCCTTAGTTGGTTCGAGGATCTTCGCGAAGCTGTCTGCCACCTTGTTTCGCTTGTTGTGCAGTGAGCCAAAGTCACGTCCCATTGCTATAGGCCCGATTATGTCAAGTGTGAGGCGGCTGCACGGTTGTTAGCATAATATAACAATTCCGGGGTGATAATTCGATGCCTGTAACACATACCTCGCCCATTCGGACATCTCAATTTTACCCTCCTGGTCATCTGGACTTGTTCCATTCATCGGGTTCACCTTGATTTCTTTCTCTAGTTCATCCAGTAACTGTCCCGTCTTGCTCCACATGAGCGAATACATCGAGCGAATATTCTTAATGTTGAACGCGGGCGTGAGTGCTTTGCGCTGCTTCTTGTGTGCTGCGCCTTCTGATGTAATCATCCCGAAGCCGATGATCCGCGCAAGGAAATTGCGCATCCGCCATGGCTTCTCGAAGTCGTAGGTGTTCGTGCTCATAACGTCTAGCAGGGCCTGGTGATTTGTTGGGATCACATAACTTTGATTGAGCATGTCGCGCATGTGGATGAGTCCTTCATTTGGGACGGTTTTCATCCAATGGAGGGGTTTTGTTCCTCGTGGTGAGTCAAAGATGAGTTCTATATTCGAGCCCTATATGAGGTTAGGACTTGGTGTATGCTTTTCGTTATGCTTTGTTGTTTCCTACCTGGACTTTCGGTAGATGCCGCGCCGGGTTTAGTAAGAATGGCCATATTACTATATTGTAGAAGACTTTTAGGAGGATGTTTACTCCCAGTGCGCTGAGAGAGATTCTTTGGAAGGTCTTGTCAGAGAAGACAGTGCGTTGGAGGAAATACGCCTCGGCAAGCGTGAATGCGCCCACTGCCAGTATACTATCACCCAGAGCCATGTTTCTTTGAATTGAGTTGAAAGAGAAAAGCCTCGGATTCAGGAGTTGAAGCTCATATCAACTCATTTTTACATCGGATATGCCCCACAGGGATCGGCACACCTGTTGGGGTGACCAATGCGAGACCTCGGCTCTGTGAACTGCCATCATTTGGATCTGCATGTTAGCGTTTCATAATAGTCATAAAAGAGGGTTGTAGAGTTATGAGCAGCATGTGCACTATGTCAGTAGCTTGTGATGTTCCAGAATTTCCAATGTGGAGGCTTAGACCAGTAGTTCATAGGGCTATGTACTAGTTAGGGCTGGGGTAAGGTGATATCATCGATAATGCGGGGGATGCCAAAAGACATGTGAAAATAGATGAAAGAGAATAAGAGAATTCAGAAAGAAGTTAACAGTCCAAATGGAGATGTCATAACTGTCGATCTCTCGTCGATCCCTGTGGGGAATCTTCTCTCGCATTGTTTTCCTTGTTAGTGCGAAAGCTCTAAAAATGTGAAGCCTCGGTCGGAAAGATATGCCCTAAATATCCTAAATGTCCTTAATAGCTTTAATATACATTATTATCTCTGATATAATCCGATAATCACCGCTTTACCCTCCGACATCAATCCTTACAACCTCACTTCATCCATACCCCCCAACAGCAACAATGTCTACCCTCAGCCTCATCACCGAATACACCCAAACAGCTCTATCCCACCTCCCAGAGCCCACCCAACATCTCCTCCGTAACCCAACAGCACAAAAGGCACTCGGCGTCCTTGCCGCCCTTGTTCTCCTCCGCGCTACAAACCGCTTCTTTTCTAAACGCACCCTGCAAAACTGGACCTTTAACCAACCATGGATCCCAGCCCGCGAGCTCATCCTGCTTACGGGCGGCTGCAGCGGGATCGGCAAGCAGGTTATGGAAGACTTAGCGCGCACAGGCGTGCGCGTCATTATCCTCGATATTAATGAGCCGACTTTCACGCTACCCGCCAACGTCACCTTCTACAAGGCGAATATCACTTCTTCGGCTGATATCGCCGACGTCGCGGGCAAGATCCGTGATAACCACGGCGAGCCCACGGTCTTGATCAACAATGCTGGCGTTGGACACGACGGGACGATCCTTGAGGAGCCTGAGGAGAAGATTCGTCAGACTTTCGAGGTTAATACCCTTTCCCATTTCCTCATGGTTAAGGAGTTCTTGCCGGCTATGGTGAAGGCGAATCACGGTCATGTTGTTACTATTGCTAGTATGGCGAGCTTTGTGGCTCTCGGCGAGATGGTGGATTATTGTTGCTCCAAAGCCAGTGCGCTTGCTTTCCATGAGGGACTGCGTCAGGAATTGAAGTACTGGTATAATGCGCCCAATGTGCGCACTAGGTGAGTTATCCTCGGGTTATGTATGTGTGGATTTTGCTGATTGTTGCTTCAGTGTTATTCACCCCATGTGGGTGCGTACGCCCATGATCAAGATGCTCACAGATCACGAGAAGCATTTCAGTCAGCCTATCATGACCCCCCAGGTCGTGTCTGGCGCTATCTGTAAGCAGATCTTGACTCAGACTAGTGGCCAGGTTATCTTGCCTGCTAGCCAGTCAGTGGCTAGTTTAGTGCGTGCCATGCCCACCTGGATGCAGGAAGGTGTGCGCACTTTGGCGTCGGGTGCGTTGAGGAGGATGCGTATTGCGCAGCAGGCGGAGGAGAAGGCCCAGGCGCAGTAGATCTTTTGCTTTGGAAATGATTGGAGATGTGACTATTTTGTACCCATTTTGGATTTTGTTATATGGGATGAATGTACATACTATTGGGAGTCGAAGAAATATCACAGGCTGGTCCATGGAGTTATAATGTTTTCCCCGAGCAATAGCCGGAGTCGATTTCCACTTTGGGTAATGGCATAGTTCGTATGTAATAATGATCTTGTTCTGTGATATTGGCGGCTTCTAGTTTGGACACCTATGGGCTGTGGAAGTTAATGGGCGAGACACGGAATATTGGACTATCAATGTATAAAATACTCTACCCATGTCTTTAATATATACTGAATTCATGTATGTGCAGTGTTGCTATATACAATCACACCATCAACTCGGCCAAAACAGCCTCAACCTTCTTTCCCTGCTCCGTCTTCGTAACATCCCCCAACTCCAAATGATAAATCGGCGCAACATGACACTCACGATGCCCAACAAACAACTCCACATTCTCAAAGCCCTCCTTAAACTTCACCGCAAAGTCTTGAATCAGGGGCAACATGATCTCATTCCCACCCGCAGTAATCAACACCGAGTTCACCGGGAACGTCGCAAACCAATCCGCCGGCGCAGTCGATAAATCAGTGTAATAATCCCGCTTGCCAGCACCAATATAGGCTGTCGCCCATGGTCCCGCAACCGCCTCGGTAATGATATCACCACCGTTGTAGATCTCCATGCCCGGGAATTCTTTCTCGAGGAGTGTCCACGGTGCGATCATCACTGCGCCGCCGAGGTTGCTGTGCAATGGCAGGGAATTGATCTCTGCGTGTGGGTGGGCCAGGTGAGAGAGTACTCCACCAACCAGGTTCCCACCTGCAGAGTCCCCGCCCAGGAAAACCGTGGACGGGTCGCGGTTTGGCTGTGAGAGAATGTATCGTAGACAATTCACGGCCTGTCGGAGTTGAGTCGGGTAGACGGCAATTGGCGCCAGCGTGTAGGTCAAACTGAAGACTGCGACGCTTTTGCCTGATGCTTTGAGGTCGCGCAGGAGTTGCGTATAGAATTTGAAATAGCCCATGTTGGCGGGGAGCCCGAAGCCTCCTCCTGAATGATGGTCAGTGGTGATCAATTGAATAAAGGGGCTTTCTTTGTGTTAACTGTATACATACCGTGAAACCAGACTATCACGTTATCGGCGTTCCGATCGCCCACCCAGTGGCCCAATGCTCCATCGCCCAATTCCACGGACTCGGGCAGCCCGCCGGTTTTCTTGGAGTGTTGTTCGTAGATCTTGTGGGATGGGGGTAGGATGTACTGCATTTGACTCGGAGTCAACCGCGAGGTCGCCTTGCGGAACAGCGCATATCCCAAATGAAGGGATAAAGACTTGGCTTGGCGCTCGGTGCGCCGAAGGCCAGTCAGGAGAGCATAGATGTAGGCGATCACGATGGAGGCCACGGCTGGGAAGAAGTCCAGTTTCTCCTTTATGGAGAGCTTCACTTTGGTTACTTTGGTGATTGACATGATGATTGGACTTTCATGACTTGTCCACGGGTTCGTGAGTATGAGCCCATGATAAGTATATCTTATCCCGTATAAAAGTGTGAAAGTGCACTGTGTCGATCCTTCGCAAGGCTATCCCGATTAGGAAGGTGCCGAGGCTGGGGAAATTCCTCGGTCTCTGCATTTCTTTGAGGATTACGGAGTCGCTATATCTCTATATCTAGGGATATAGGGCTATATATCTATATCTATATCTCTATAGATCTTATATTCAACCAAGCGGATGAATCGGAGAACGATCTGTGTGACTTCTAAGTCACTTTTATTTACTGCATATGTAAATTCTAGAATACATCCTACATGATGTATATATATAGTTATATACACTAGTACCAATATGAATCTCCTGCGTCTCCCCGATCTCCCCGTGCAGAGCTTAAGGTTCTACGTGCTGTTTACCCCAAATCGACTACGTCGATCTGCCGATCAAGGAAGTCGTGAAACCGAGGCATGTGAGCTTTCTTTTTAAATAACCTCGTCGCCAATGTTATTCTCGATTCATTAGATCGCATTCATCCATCATGAACGGAATCAATGGAATAAACGAAACTAAACACTTCGATATCATCATCGTTGGTGCGGGTATCTCCGGCATCAATGCCGCCTATCGCGTCCAAGACCAACTCCCCGGCTACAGCTACACCATCCTGGAAGCTCGCACCGATCTAGGTGGCACCTGGGATCTCTTCAAGTATCCTGGTATCCGTTCCGACTCCGACCTTTTCACCTTTGGTTTCCAGTTCAACCCCTGGTCTCGCGACAACCCTATCGCTGAGGGCTCTGCCATCAAGGAGTACGTGCGCGATACAGCGACCAAATACGGGATCGACAAACACATCCTCTACAACCACCGCCTGTCTTCGGCAGACTGGTCCTCCGATGAAAACACGTGGTCGCTCGCTGTCGATCATAATGACTCCCAACATACCTACACCGCCCGCTACGTCGTCTTCGGCACGGGCTATTACAACTACAAGGATCCTCTGAAAGCCGACATCCCTGGCCTGGACGCCTTCCAGGGCCAAATCATCCACCCACAGTTCTGGCCCGAGGACTTACAGTACAAGGACAAGAAGATCGTTATCATCGGCTCCGGCGCGACCGCCATCACTCTCCTCCCTAATCTCGCCGACCATGCCGCCCGTGTCACAATGCTCCAGCGCAGCCCAACATACATCCTCTCCGTCCCGAACCGATCAAGTAGCCGCTGGCTCTCCTACCTCCTCCCTAATGCCCTATATTGCAGGCTACAACGCATGATCTGGATCTACACTACGCGCATCTTCTTTCTCTTCTGCCAGCGCTTCCCGAATTTCTCCCGCTGGCTGCTCAAGTTGAATGTGCGTAAGCAATTGCCCAGTCATATCCCCCATGACCCACATTTCAAGCCCACATACAACCCCTGGGAACAGCGGTTGTGTGTTTGTCCCGATGGGGATCTGTTCCGCAGTCTCCGGCAGGGCAAGGCGGATGTCAAGACCGACACGATTCGGGAGGTTACGAAGAATGGTATTATTTTGAATTCGGGGGAGCAGCTCGACGCGGATATTATTATTACTGCTACTGGCTTGCGCTTGCAGATTGCAGGTGGCTCGGCGCTGTCTGTGGACGGGAACAAGATTGACGTGGGTGATAAGTATCTGTGGAATGGAGTCATGCTCCAGGATTTGCCTAATGCCGCTTTCGTTATTGGGTATACTAATGCCTCGTGGACTCTCGGTTCGGATGCTACGGCGCAGTTTGTCTGTCGCTTGCTGAAGGAGCTTGAGTCGCGGAAGTTGATCGCTGCTGTCCCCCGCTTGAAGGACAATGATGCTGCTACGCTCCAGGATCGTCCTCTCTTGAACCTCAAGTCCACTTATGTGTCTCTTGCCGAGCGCGCCTTGCCCAAGGCTGCCGACCGTGGTCCGTGGCAGCCGCGTGATCACTACTTGAAAGACTTGAAATTTGCTCAGGGTGGTGATATTAACACCGGACTAGAGTTTGTGCAAGGACCGAACCTGCGTCTGCGCCCTAAGATGTCATGATTGATGCATGGTTATGATAAGATACCGCCCTATACATTATTTGGGGTTGTCTGATTCAGTGTAAATATGTCGTTTGAGGAAGCTCAGTAACAATATATTCATTCCTATTCTTGAGCTGTGCAATTACCTTCCATCTCCGTTGAATGCTATGCAGGCTGCCAGCGGAGCAAACAACAGCAACACTATCTCCCACTGCATCCCCATCATCAGCTAATGCCTATGCATCTATCGGAGTCGCACAGACACTCATATTCCCAAAATACCACCCATGTTCAGGATTCGGCCACCTCAAATCCCGACCCGAACCAGCATTCCCCGCCTTGCTATTGACTCCTTCAATATATTCGACCCCATCAGTGGTGGCCTGCACCCCGGTTGCCTGAGTAACCCAGTATTCAGGTGAAGGCTGACTCCAAACCAAGAACGGCAGATTCAGCGGCACTTTCGGGATGGGGTCTGTAGTATGCGTGGCTCGGTAGATGCTATTTGGCGCTTGTTGGTTGGTGATGAACTCGGCCAGCTTCAAGTTTCCTGGTTTTGGGCCTCCGAATGTCCACTGGTGATTTTTATACGTCAGCTGGTATTCACACTTCCGCGGAATGTCACGACGATCAGTTCCCGCGTGTGGTCCAGGGCAATGTAGCCTGTCGGGCTGTGGTCGCTGTGGAATGCGTTGATTACCGTCGTGTTGTCGGCTGCTACGAGTGGGCAAGTGCCGTAGTCGCAGGTCAGACTTTGGCCCATGTGGTTGATGTTTTGGTCGCAGGCCGATAGAGCGGCGAATTGAGAGAATAAGGTGAACCGTTCCAATAGCTCGCTTGAGATTTCTGGTACATTTTCATCGTTAGATTAGACATTGTGCTTTGTTGTATGTGAAACTCACCTCGGCGAGCTAGTTGGACAGGAGATGCAATGGCTATCATGCTGAGTGATAGCACTGCGAGCACACGACAGATCATTGAGCCAACCATATTGGCTAAGGGAAATGATTTATATTGTCAAGTGATACTTTGCAAGTATAACAAATGGATTGCAAAGGCGCCTAATCTCTTCAACTTCTGCCCTTCTCAGCTGAGGGGAAGGTCCTTAAGTCCCTCTATTATTCCTCCATGTTGACATTGGAACAGAGACACGGAAACGCCAAGGAAACAACTTTCTAAGTAACTGGCTATTTCTTGACCCTTTCGTCTTGCTCTACCCAACCATTCTGAACTCATATCCATCCATCTGGTTTCTCGGACTGCAAAATCTATATGTCTCTACGATTTAACAAGAGACAAGCAATGACTTGCTCTTCTCTTCATACGGGCCTTTATTCTATATTGTGATCAAGGCTAGCTCTTGTCACAATATGCAACCATGTTAAAATGAACAACGCCTGTGCCATTTAGACTTGCATCTCGAAATTGCTTGGAAAATGCCTATCTACATGGGTAGTATAGATAGCGTTTGCCTTGGATGGTTACGGTGAGTTAACTCTTCCATAAAAGCCCCGAAGCAAAGATTTTCTTGGTTGTAAGTAATTGAGATCAAGCTCATGTGGTGCTTAGCAGCTACTGGGATGCATTTTGCTCCTCTAACCATATATTTCAAGGGGAGAATACGGGATGTCTACGAATTCTTGGGCGTTTAGTCTCTCCGAGCTGCCCAATTAAGAATAATTCTTGACTTACCAACGCTAGACCACACAGTTGAGTCGCCAATGAAAGGAATAGATTTTAATTTCATTGTAACAACTCAATATCAGCACTCCGGACTAGATCATGCCAACGATTAATTTCTTGTAGCATGGTGTATATACTAGAGCTGCCCCAATTTAACTTTCGGGAAAGATTTAAGGTTAAGACTCTGCAGGGAAACCGGATCTCGTTAATTCAACCAGGGCACAGTACAACCTCACATTCCGGGATGATGTAACTCGATGACACCACTTGATATGTCATGACCTGAGGAGTATCTACAAGACACACTGCCTTGGCCAGTCATTTTCTCATTTTACTTTCATCACCCTATATTGCACAACTGAATATCGCTCTATCTCCATATAACCCTCGACCGTCTTGATGCCCCCCAAAGACAAATACAGCGACCCCAAACTCCGCGATGAAATCAAAAAGGAAGTCCACAACAGCGACAAAGGCGGGAAGCCTGGCCAATGGTCTGCACGAAAGGTACCCACCGCCATCGCTGCTATTCCAATCCCTTGATATCACCTCATGTGGTTTCTGACACTCCTGCAGGCCCAAATGATGGCATCCGAATACAAAAAGCGCGGCGGCAGATACAACACCACAAAGGCAGAAGGCCAGACGGAATCTCAGAAACACCTCGATGACTGGACAAAAGAGGAATGGCAGACGAAGGAGGGATCTGGCACGGCGCGACAGGATGATGACTCACGTAAACGGTACCTGCCCAAGAAGGCGTGGGAGGAGTTGAGTGAAAAAGAAAAGGAGGAGACGGACAAGAAGAAGGTTGAGGAGTCACAAGGTGGGAAGCAGTTTGTTGACAACACCTTGGAGGCAAAGGAGGCGAGGCGGAGGGTTAGTTCTGATGTTGAGAATGAAGGTCAGAAGGTTGAGGGAGATTCGGAGAAAATTCCACGGAATGGGAAGGCTGGTAAAAAAGGGACGAAGAAGAACGAGGAGGAGAAAACGGACGAGATGAAGAAAGGCGACAAGAAAGGGGGTGCAGGAACCAAACGCAGCGCAAAACAGGATGCGACACCAAAAAAGAAACAGAAGGAGAGCACCAGGATGCAAAGTCTGCGGAAGAGAAAGTAAACCCTCAACCGAGCTCGGTTGACTCCTCCAAATGCGTCGATGGCCGGAGTGTGACGGGTATACGAAAGTCAACATACAGGGAGGAAGGTGCAAGGGGGGAAATGATAGAGAAGCCATCAGACAAAATTCGACGGGGAAAATCCCGGCTCCTGGCACTATCCTAGGTATAGTCCTAAAAGATATAACATAACACAAACGACACTAGAGTACAAAGTCTACGAAAGAGCGAAATTGATTAAATGAAATATCATTTCAATGGGTATCCATGGTCTTGAAGCTACACTTGTTTATGTTCAGTTTTAGCCAATCATGCCGGGATATTAACCCCAAACCACCCATATGTACCATTACTTCATCCTGACATATCTCATTCGATACGAAAAGAATATAATCTTTTCACTTCCGTTCCTCATCCACAGCCGCCTGGGGAGTGAATGCGCTGTCTGGCAACATGTTCATGGAGTCCTCCTGTGCGTCCAGCTTGTAATTGGTGGCCCAGAATCCAACACCGCCCAGGAAGGCGAGGATAGCAACCACAGTGTAGTTCCAAGTCAAGAGAGGATCCGCAGCCAGACCAATGAAAGCCTGACCAATGGCGGACGAGAAGGCGTTCATCAGCAGCGACACGGCCTGGACGAGGGATCGCATGTTCTTTGGGGCCTTGGTGTAGGCATACTCAAGGGAAGTGATGGATGCAAGGATCTCGGAGATACCGCCCATGATGTAGGTTAGGGCCTGGACCCAAACCGAGATATTGGTGTACTCGTGCTTAACCTCCATACACATGTTAGCCTGGTTACCGCAGGGTCCCAACTTGTAGATGTAGTATTGGGTGACCGCGGCAACGACCATGCTGAGGGCGGCCATCATGAAACCGGCCGTGATACGCTTCAAGGGGGTGAAGTGGATACCCATCTTGCGAATACCAGGGTAAACGAGATGATCGAAGATGGGAATGAAGATGATCAGTGCAATGGGGTTGAGGTTGTTGATGATGTCGTTGGGGACACCTCCAAGTTTCATGGTGGCCGCTTGAGATGTCAGGTTGTTCAACATCTGGTTGTAGGCGAGCCCTAGAGATGGTCAGCATGAGCGAATGCAGCAGGGAGGAATTCTCTACGTACAGTAAAGGGGGTACCACAAAAACACTCTGCAGGCCATCAGTCCGCGGCGGACTTCATCAACCCACGCATCATCGAAGTCCATCCACGCGGGCTTGTTGGCTCCGAGGTGGCTGGGCTTGGCAGTAGCCCAAATATCGGTATTAGAGGTCTTGAACCTACAAATGAACGTTAGTAGGCGTAACACTCAGCATTGACAGGATGTAGCGTACCATCGCACGGGGTTCAGTGTCCAGTGGCCCTTCATCGCCAACATCGACAATTTGAAAGCTTTGGGGTAGATTGATCCGCTGGGAGGAGTGAGGATGTAATGCTTCTTGCAATAGAGCAATACCGCAGGACATAAACAGAACATGGCTGTGGGGAGCAGGTAAGAGAGCCAGAAACCAACATATCGCTCGGCGTAGACCATGGCGACCTGACCCACAAAAGAACCAATATTCACCATCATGTAGAAGTACATGTAGATACGGGAAACAGTGGCAGCCGGATCAACAATGACACGTTCGCCGGAAGAAAGTGTCGTGACGTAGGGCCTATCATCGCGATACTGCTCTGCGATCAGGGGGGCGATGTTGGCCTTGAAACCACCAGTTCCTACACCCATGATAATAAGACCAAGAGAGAAGCATGCAATGGCTCCGTTGGGGCTTTCAATAACTTTGGGAATGGCGGAAATGATGAGCAAGATGTGTCCAACGAGTGCGCAGGCAATCGAAGACATGATGGTGCGGTAACGACCCCACCATTGATCAGCAACCATGGCACCAAAGAGAGGCATGATATAGGACCAGAAAGAGTTGACTGTGCAAGTTAGACATATTAGCAATGGAACTTCACCCCTCGAGACCACATCACTTACACAATGTCAATCCGGTAGAGGCCTGCTGGCCCATACCCAGAGCTCCGGGTGAATCGTTGCTCCAGTTGGAGACACCTGGAACGAGGGCACCGGTGGTGGATCCAACGGGTAAAGGTCGCTGAATGAAATTGACGACTAATTCAGGTTAGCCATCTATCCCTCTGTCAAGGATTGATAGTCCATACAAACAGCAGTGGCACCGTAGTACGAGAAACGCTCGCAGAGTTCCACAAAGGCAACGCTGTATGATGCTATGGGCAGGCTGCCGGCAACACGGCGCAAAGTGGCCAGTTCCTCGTTGGTAGGAGCGCTTTTATCCATAGAATCGTCACCTTCGATTGACACTTCTCGGAGGGGAGGGGCATTGTCGATGGTCAACTCATCAACCACTGGGACTTTCTCGTTAATACCGATATCGTGCGCGATTGCCTTGGATTTGGCAATGTCAGCCACATCGAGAGGATCGCTGGCATTCATATTGGCGGTTCTGGGATCCAGAGATATGGGAGATGAGACACACAGCAGAAAAAAAAAAGGAAAGAAAAACTTGGGGGAGGGCGAGGTGAAGCAATTATATGGCCCATGGCGTGATTAGCGTACCTGTTTAGCTAGGGTCTCCAACAGTTTCACTCCTGATTTCTCGCGTTCCCCATTCTAGAATCCCGGGGCATTATCTGCATTGGGATGTGGCGGACGGCGGACATGGCAAAAACCGTCAATAGCCGGAAGAGACCCTGCGTCTGGTACTTTTCTCAGATTAAGATTAAGCCTGTTGGGATGTGTTTGGCTCCAATAATGGGTGAGCTTCGGCCGCATCCGGCGTTCATTACTTTCCTCGATAAGCAAAGTCCCAGCTTTGTTGGAAAGTACAAGAGATCCCGGAAGGCTAATGAACGCCAGAACTTGGATCAACCAATCAATGAGCTGGTGTGGGCTTGGACCCCCAGTTTTGGGATCCACTCGGTGTAACTTAGCGTCGACTTAGCGTGTCGTGGCACATGGCTAGGCACGGTTTGGCCGAGTATCTCCCCGCGTTGTGCCGCTTGGCTTAGGTTACATTGTAACCCTGTCGGCTTGGCTATACCATCTGGCCAATCACAGTAAGGAATGGTTGATAACCGAGGTGAGATAACTGATATCCTTTGATATCTCGCACATGGCCTCAGACCCAATCACAGAACTCAACCACCTGCTCGATGGCAAAAATGCGGGGCCTCCACTGATTAGGCTCAAGGTGAAATTGCCACTATTTCCCCCCTGGAGTGGTGAGACATGGTGTGATTGGCCCCATGTGATGTTGCCATCAATTACCCGACTCTTTTACAAACTGCTTCAGCGCATTGGCAGCCTCTTGGGCCGTCGGTGTCCGGGGATCCTATAAACCTCATGACTATCGAGTTGACTAACTACCTGTTGTATTGTTGGGACCGATTGGTCTCCCCCGTTGGTCTCACGCGATTAGGCCTCCTGATTGCCCTTCCCACTTCCTTCCACCACTTCCTTCCAGTTCATACAATACATTGTCTGATATTCCAGGGATAATCATTATCGCATGTCTCTCTCACCACCGTGCACTGGTGGTATCCGCATCAGCAATCGCTTGAGTCGTCCGAATATCCAGTTTGCCATCCGTCAGAACGCTCGTGTTTGTTGTGAACGGCGACCACCGGCCAATCTCACCACATCCACGCCCATCGGTGGGATGCTAGGAAGTCGTATGGTGGAGTGATACTCGCACTCGAACTCGAACTTCACGGGTGATTCCTGGACCATTGGGAGGTTCACCAATGTCCCCGGCTCCTTGCTCACTTTCACTTTGGCACGCTCAAACTCATTTACCCCAGGTTTGGCAGATATGTTCACCGCTTCGCGTCGCATGTTGCCACATTCAGACAACCTTGCCCACTTGCTCTGCATTGACCACTTCATCCTTGCATATTCTATTGACCGTCTGATTGGACGATAACATCACATATGGTGGTTGGAATGTCTCTTGAACTGCGAGTAGCTAACTTTGCTTGGGCTGCCTCGTTTTGAGTGTATATTCATCCGATCGCGTGACTACACATGCTTGCATTATTGTATTGTCAGATTATATTCAAATTCATGCAGGCTCGGGGGATACTAAACTTGAAGGGAGCGTGAACAAGGTTGTGTTCAGTAAGTCCCGGTAAAGCCTGCCTGCTAACCCCTCTTTTTCACGTCTTTTCAAGTTTCCCCATTGCCGACGACACCGCAATTTATACCACACGATACATATAAGGCGCAAAATCCCTCCGAAATTCAAAATTCCTCCAGATGGCATGGAAGTGACTACCGCGGAATATCTCTCCGCCCCACACTCCGTCACGGCGACTCGATCTTCAGGTCATTAGACGAACCGAACATAGGTGCATCCGAGATGATCGAATCATATGGATAAAACACCTGATATTGCAAAGTTTTGTACGGAATAGATCAAATTGAGCTGACCGGTGTAAAAGAAGGTAATTCCATAGACACTGTCCTTCACTTGCGATGTACATCAATCTATCAAGATCTACATATTGTTATTCTTTTTTCGATGTAATCCATCTCAATATCTCCTCCCGAGCCTCCATTCTCAATCCTTCATCGAAGTTCTCAAAGCCAACAATGATCGAGCCGATCAACCCCCACCGTCGATGCTAAACTCGAAGGTGCGGCCATCGCCCGACATGTCTGCAAAACAAACGAGCAAGCTCCCCTCAACACTCTCATCAGCTCCTATAACTATTTCCACCCCATCCTTGGTGCTTCTACTTCACCGAGGAATGATCCGAGGGGCCTCGTGGCGGCTGGCCGACTGGCTGATCATCTCACATTGTCTCCTACAGGCTCG
Organism: Penicillium samsonianum; assembly: GCF_028829775.1. Lineage (NCBI taxonomy): Eukaryota > Fungi > Ascomycota > Eurotiomycetes > Eurotiales > Aspergillaceae > Penicillium > Penicillium samsonianum. The sequence goes on along the minus strand of NW_026643260.1, from coordinate 301,921 downwards.
CTCCATCGTGACATCCCCGAGAAAACCGCTCTTACCCAGCACAATGGCCAGATACCACCTCAAATTACACCGACACACATTTACAAGGAAACAATATTGGAAGTAAGTCAGATCGGTCTGATCAAGATCCCAGCCGCGAATCCGATACCAGTTCGCCCCGATGGCCCCTTCCAAATATTATTTGAAGCTAGATTGAGCTCACCAATATTATCAAGATCCTCACCAGTCCCACCCTATAGATTCCACCGATCACTACGGCAGAGGGCTTCCTACAAGGATCCCCAAGGCCTCTCCCCCGATCGCACCTTAGTTCGCACCGAAGGTCCCTTCCAAATATTCTTGCAGGTCGGCCTAGCTTCCTTCTAAAAGGACCGTGATAGTGTCAGTGCGGTGTAGGACATGGTGTTGGTCGAATCGACCCAGGTTCCTTTCAAGAAGTGCAAGTCCGTCCGTGCGACTTGAGGTGGGATTGGGGTAGGGATTTTGGTCAGGTTGATCTTATTTTCCTCTGAGAAGCTTTCCTTGCCAGGGACTGTTGGTGCGACCTGGCAGGAATTCAGTTATATCCATCTGGATTCCTTCCGAGAATTTTTGCACCGGCGTATCAGTGCGATCGGGGAGGGATTTAGACGACGGTCTTGGTCGGAAGATCTTGTGTCCAATCCCACCCCAATACCAATAGCTTTGGCGTGAATAAGTTCTTAAAAACCAGATCAACCTGACCCATCCCGGCCCAGATTTCATGCCGATCGCACCGACAAGTCCTTCCGAGACCTCTTGAAGGGAAACATATCCATCTGACCGAGATTTGGGTCCTGATTCTCTTCGAGATCGGACCGACAGCCCTGGTACTAGGTTAAGATTCCTTTATGACTTCATTTCATCCCAAATCGCTCCGATAGACCCTCATGAGGGGGCGATTCTTAGAGGGAATGCAGATAAATCTCCCAGGCCCAATTCCATCCAAGATCGTCTCGGCGGGCCCCTCAGAAGTTCTTATGAATCCGGATCAATCTGATCAAGAGTCCCACCCAACCCAGTTCAATGCTAGATCGCCGACAATTCTGACATGGAGACTTCTTGCCAAAGTGCTAGATCAGGCTGACTAAGATCTTCGCCTCAATCTCAGGTCTGGCACAGAGAGCTTCTCAGAAGGAATTCAGATCAACCTGATCAATCAGCTCGCATCGACTGCCTTGGCAGAACTTCTTAGAAGGAACCCGGATCAATCCGAGTAAGACCACTCGGCCAGGGCCGATCTTACCCAAGATCGCACCCACAATTCTGGTATGGAGATTTCATAGACGGAAGCCATATCAATCTGGCCATCCCTAGCCTGATTCCACCCGGATCGGTCCGACGGACACTTGCACTTCTTACTAGAAACCCTGATCAATCGCACAAAATATTGCACCGACCGGCCCTAGCAAGGACAGCCTCTTAGAAATCCAGAAGAATGTGATCTTCATTCTGGTTCTGACCACTCACCCCCCGATCGCACCAATCGGTCTACACAAGGCGCATTTCTAGGATGGGAACCGGATATATCTAACAAAATCGCTGATTCCTCTCATCCATCAGTTAGGCGAAATTATATTTAGATCTAGGCATACAGATCATCAGTCCACCGACGGATCATGGACCTACTGGTCTATTGCACGTGAAATTGTCTCCGATAAGCGCTATTGCCCGGTTCTGTCCGCTATATTCTTGTTCTGGCAGCAGCATATATCGCAACACCTCGATCATACCTAGTTCAGCCTGTGCTCGTCTGATGTAAAAATCCCCATTCGTAAAGCTATCATCACACTAGAATTGTTCGATCATACCGACCCGACGAGAATCTCACCCCTCTCTTACCTCGAGTCGACCATGAGTGGTATGTTCGTGTGTACATATATTTCTACCAGGAGCGCACGATCAATCTAGCCACCCAGTTCGTATGTTCGATTTTACTCTAAGAGAACGACTATCTGTGGTCCGATGAACGTTACATAATAATAAAAGTTAGGGAGAACGTCAACAAATGGATTGAATACTAAAAGGAAGGTGGAAGTTCCTATGAACCCGAAATATAAATCTGAAATCTCAAGTATCATGATGCAATACAATCTTTCGACCCCTTTTCGGTTGGCCCGCTGTCGGTTGACGCCTTTTTTTTTCGATTGAGGCTCTTTTTCGCTTGCGAGGTCCACCATGTTAAATGGCTAATGCATGGGTAATGAATTACGTCTTTAACGTTGTCATTGTGGCGATACCATGTCTCGATAATGCCCATATCAAGTTCATCTACTTTGACTCCGAGAACGCGAAAAGGTTCAAGCACCTCCGTAGGTGCCTTTCGCCGCACATATTTCAATTGCACCACTCTGTCAATAAAATCCCGAGTGATTTTCCTGCTGAATCCGAAGGTGTGATCAACCCGCCTTAGTCGCGAGAATCCTTTCAGACGTTGTGGCAATAGAAGGAGGGGCTGACAATCGAGTCGAGATTCCATGAAAATGACGGATTCAATGTACTGCAGGGCAATTCGATTGTCATTGCCACCATAGACTGGTGTATTGTGCCAATTCTTCCCATCCCTTGGTATCATGGCGAAAGTCTTCATCTGGAAAAACAATGGCTTCCCTAACAAGCTGAACCATTTACATGTCCTGGTCACAAATTTCCAGTCTTGAAGATGGCGGATTTGACTTTGACTGATATATCTCCATCGCCAGGGCCAATTATGCAAAGTGGGACGTGTGAACCGGTGGTCGACAGTCCACTCTTCGTGTAGCAGCTTTTGCAAAGACAGTGGCCTCTCTTCCATAGATATTGCACGTTTCCCCCGAGACTTCAGACGTGTTATCACACAATGCTGTAAACAGAAGGGGGGTTTGGTGCTTGCAAGAACATACTCTATGATCATTCGGAGTAGTTCGTAAGGGAGTTGATCCATTTTGACACTGAGTGATAAACGAATCGAGTTTTTCGGGATTTCGTGAGGAGGTCAGAGGTCGAGCCTATATAAACACATTAAGCACGTGTCATATGGATGTAATGACATCTGAGTTTCCGAAAGAGCCAATCGGTGATTCGAGGTGTTCATGAATCCTTCACACCGACCTACATTGTACAGTATAGTTTTATACGCAAGATGCCGATCTTTGTTGGTCAACGTGAGCAAACCCAATCTTGTCCCAGCAACGAGCCATCATGACCACGCAGGCACATCGCCGTCGCCATGACACGAGAGTTGGGATGAGAAAGTTTCATGCGAGAATGATTTACCTCGATATGACGCATTATCATGCTCTCATTTGAGAAGTTCGGTTATACTGCTAACATCAAGCAGGAGCCTAGGATGGTTAACATCGTAGATGCTAAAATAGTCTAGCATCCGAGCGATTTAAGGTGAAGTTGAGTGACATGCCACATTATTTAATGTTTACCACATGCAAGCCTGGCTGTACGTTGAGTCTTACTTTCCGACAGTCAGAGCGATAGGGACAGATATGAGGGGTTTCCTAGGGACCGTGACAGCTTACAGGTTTTTTCACCTCAAGCAGACTCGCCGATATTAGAGCAATCAAGAGGTAAAAATCAAACCACTGAGTTCATCCAGTGAGATATCCCAACTCCATGTTACGTTTGCCGAGAGAGGCACAGTTATTCCCCGGGAAAAGCACCTTTGACTCTTGTCATCAGTGGAAAATGGCTAAACATACAACATACGCCCCTTGCGTCAGTCAAGTTGACTGAATTTGTTAGCCGGAGCATTCTTTATCCGATGTGCATTCCTCCCGGCGGATTGTACTCTCCCAGCACAGTGGTGGCATCTTCGTGACCATGCCCCCTGCGCGTGCAAGATGACCTGCATGGTGTGCATGGGGAGGATAGCTCTCTCTGCATTATCACCGCATGACCAGTGCCCCGGCTGATCTGCCGCTTTGGGTTGCGGCTATGCTTTCTCCACTGCACCTCAGCTGTTGGCAGGACATACAGAATGCCAAAACCGAAAGTGTAGCGGAATTTAACCGGAGAGACACGCGCTCGTGTTTTTCGAGTTATGAAATATGAAACCTGTCCATCTAGATTTGTTCTGAGGATCAACAGTGGGGAAAACTAGCATTCTATATATATCCCTTGGTTGCCCACTCGACATGCGGATTGTGAGGCAAGGGCGAAGCGCATCAAAATGATTTCTCTCGAGTTCAAAGAAGGATCATAATGCCTTCCATCCTGAAACTGATCTTGTTGTCTGCTTTGCCTCTAGTCTGGGCTGTTCCGGCGCAAACGAAAGCAGCCACAGCCAACCCAACTGTTATCATCTCCAGGCCCGAAGCCACTGTCGTTGGCTCCACGGGTCTCAACAAGATCGATAAATTCAATGCCATCCCGTTCGCACTGCCTCCCACTGGCTCCTTTCGGTTGAGACCACCTCAACCAATCCAAACATCCCTCGGAACTATCCATGCTACTTCCGCTGCGAAGTCCTGCCCGCAATTCCTGTTCAGTACCGACAAAAAGGACCTCCCTAGCTCCATAATCGCGAAGCTCATCAACATCCCGATCTTCCAGGAGATCACCAATGCTGGCGAGGACTGTTTGACTCTCGATATACGTCGTCCGTCCGGAACTCAGGCACACGCAAAGCTACCAGTGCTGGTCTGGATCTTTGGTGGTGGATTTGAACAAGGTGCCACCACAAGCTATGATGGATCAAGCTTTGTGACAAGCTCTGTAAAATTAGGTATGCCAATCATCTTTGTGGCCATGAACTACCGTCTCGGTGGGTTCGGGTTTTTGCCGGGCGCAGAGATCTTGAAGGATGGCTCCGCCAATCTCGGACTTATGGACCAGCGTCTTGCTTTGCAATGGGTCGCAGACAACATCGCTGCATTTGGAGGCGATCCGTCCAAGGTCACTATCTGGGGTGAGTCTGCTGGCGCCATCTCAGTGTTTGATCAGATGGCTATGTATGATGGTGACAATATATACAATGGTGCGCCGCTTTTCCGCAGTGCCATCATGAACTCCGGCAGCATTGCGCCTGTGCATCCCGTTGACGGCAGGAAAGGTCAGGCTATATATGATACTGTTGTTAAAAACGCTGGTTGCAGTGGTGCCAGTGACACCCTTGCATGTCTACGCGGGCTGGATTACACCAAGTTTCTGAATGCTGCCAACTCAGTCCCAGGCATTTTGGGTTACAATTCTGTCGCCGAGTCATATCTGCCTCGTCCGGATGGCACGATCTTAACCCAATCACCAGACCAACTAGTCGTCCAAGGCAAATATGCCGCGGTGCCATTCATCGTCGGCGACCAAGAAGATGAAGGAACTATATTTGCTCTATATCAGAACAATTTGACGACAACCGATCACATCGTGGACTATCTACAGAATCTGTTTTTCTTCGATGCATCGCGACAGCAGCTTACAGATTTCGTCGCCACCTACCAAGATATCAAAGAAGACGGCTCCCCCTTCCGCACGGGATCTCTTTACAACTGGTATCCACAATATAAACGACTGGCGGCCATCCTAGGCGATATATCTTTCACCCTCACACGCCGGGTGTTCCTAAACCACGCCCAGAAAGCGAAACCAGATGTTCCCTCCTGGTCCTATCTTTCAACCTATGACCATGGCCTTCCCTTCCTAGGAACCTTCCACGGATCCGATATTGTGCAGGTGTTCTATGGGATCTTGCCAAACTACGGATCCCAATCCCTACACTCATACTACTTGTCATTTGTGTATGAGCAGGACCCCAATGCTAAGGCTGGAAATTATATGGATTGGCCACAATGGGGTAACAACCAGTCGCTGATGAACTTTGCCATCGACCGTTCTTCCCTCTTGCCGGATGACTTTCGTCAAGATAGCTATGACCAGATCATGGCGGATCCTGCTGCGTTCTATATTTGAGTGGAAATGCAAGTTTAGATAATCAGGAGCCTGACGAATTACGTTTATACGAATTACATGTCACGATAAATAGCTTAGCTAGAACCATGCTCTGGAATTTGGTCTGCAGCGTTGTACTCATAAAGGGTCGGTAGTTATCAATGATATTCGCAAATTTGAGGCATGAATTCATCTCCAAGCAGAATCTGCCATCGGAAATAACCCTTATTTCATTTCCAGCTCGCCGTCACAGTGGCTGTAGTTCCCGAACACCCAGTTGGCACCGTATACGATCGGTTAGGATCGCTTTCCCACGTCACAGCTGAAGATCCTGTCGTCATCTTGAGGAATTTATACTGGAAGGTTGTTCCGACCGGGAGTGTGATAGTAGTCTGCCACAAGGGATTGGAAGAAGTGTAGCTGCTTGCAGACAGTGCGATGGCTTTACTCGTGTCCCAGGTGCCAAGCTGGCTGATTGACCCTGAGACGTAGATATCCTGGCCATATGCAGTAGTCACAAGCTCCTTGAATAGAACCGGCAGGGCAGTGGCTTGGGTGCAGCCCGCCTCCGTAGTGGTTGTCGTAGTGGTTGGAGTCACTGTGGTGGCTGTGGTACTAGGAACGGATGAGCCACATAGCCCAATGTTGCTCACGGATGATGCGAGAATAAGCACCCGTGGCAATCCGGACGCCATTGGCACCGCGATGTTACCGCTGGAATCCACTGTTATAGATGTGCAGGTGTACATCTCCACCAGCTTGGCGCCGGATGAATACCCACTCCCACTTAAAGACAATGTATAGGAGGATCCGGATGACCCGGCGTTGGAAAGGACCGTTATGACTGGCGAGCTGCCCGATCCCTTCTTCATAGCTAATGTATGGCTGTCTTGATAGAAGGGAATATTCTGATAACCTGTCAGTCTGTTTCACTAGCACGGCTTTTAAAATACGTACCTTGGTCGTGATGTAGCTGGAGTCTGCGGCGACGGCCGCTTTGCGGATCTTGTTCGTAGTCGCAATATATTGATATAACTCTGCTGTGGTAGAGTATCCCGACAGCCAGATAGCTTCGCGGTTGGCTGGATCACTTCCACCACTATAGTGTTGTTCCTGGCCGGAATATACAATGGGAATACCATCTGACAAAAACAGAAATGAGAGCACATTCTTGGCCTGCGAGTAGTCGCTTGTGTAGCTATGACGGACAGTTAGACAGTGTCGAGTATTCCTGAGAAACCTCGAATTTCTCACCTTGGGAAACGTGGGTTGTCGTGATTCTCGATGAAATTGCCGAGTAGGGTTGAATCAGCACAATCAGATGCCACAGTGCCAATCATGTTATACAAATCGCTAATGCTGCCGCTAGAAGACTGGAACGCACGTAGCAGTGGGTAATAGCTGGACAGTTAGTTTTTCAATGGGAAACCGGATGGCAGTGATCTCACATGGGATAATTCAAGACACCGTCCATGTAGCTTTGATAGTCGCAGGTGTAGGCTGGATCTCCATCAAAGACCTCCCCGACACTATAAACGCCTGCGGCGTCATTGAAGCCAGGCCAGAAAGACTTCTGGACATGCTTCACGGTATCGACGCGCAACCCATCAACTGACAATGTTAGATCAGCTTTTAACCTAAACCATTAGACTTACTGGAGTACTTAGACACCAAATCAGCAATCCAATTGTTCCAGAGGGCCTGCACTGAGGTCTGGGTTGTGTCAAGATCTGGCAGCGACACAATGGTGTCGCCAAGCCAACAATTCTCAACATTGGACTGGTCATTGTAGTTACTGATCAAACAATAGGGGTGGAAGTAGGAGGAAGAGTTGAAGGGAGGTGAAAACACTGTAATCCACAGTATTCCCAGCTCCAGCGTAGCCCTATAGGCGTGTTAGAAAAGTTCCATCCAATTGTTCAAGATAACACACCATATGGTTAGCCACGACGTCAACCATGAGATACATGCCTCGAGCGTGCAGTGCTTTCGACAGTGCCAAGAGGTCATCGGACGTGCCGTGGTTTGGATTTACATTGTATCTAGTGAAGTTTGTGAGCAGAATCCCAGCATTAACCGTTCAATAATCTTACATATCTTGCTGCCAGTACCCGTGGTAGGATGTGCCGTCGCCAGTGTTCTGCGAGAGCTGTTTTGTCACTGGAGTAATCCAAATAGCAGTAAAGCCCATTCCCTGGATATAATCTAACTGGTAGTCAAGTCAGTATATGGATTTTGAATGGAGGATTGGATGCATACTTGGTTGATGATACCCTGCCAACTGCCACCGCAATAAATCTGATACGTGTTATTAGTGTATGCATTGAGAACCCAGGACAGAAGAACCGCGCATACTCTGTCGTTAACATTACAGTTAGCAGTGACTGAATTGTCACTGCGTCCGAAGCGATCTGTCAACAGGAAATAGATCGACTGACTGCGCCATTCCGCGGGAGTCAGGCCTATAACCATCTGCCAGAGTAGTATGGTTACTGTGAATATAAGTTTCTTCATTTTTGCGGCCGTGAATAGAGCGGGACTTGATATGTTGGCGAGGTTTGGATTTTAGTCAAACCAAAGGGGGCAGCAGTCGGGCCTGATTTATAGGTTTGAATTGCATGCTGCGCATTATAGTCATGTAATCCAAGATATGACAAGATGGACTTTTGTTCACGGAAATATACACTCATATAAGCCTTTGCCTATTTCCAACCCAATCGGTTAAATAAACAACACGTAAAAGGCCCAAATCAGTTGAAGTCTGCCCCGCTGGGCCGAGATGTCGAGTCAACACACCGATTGGAGACCGGATAATTGTTTGGCAAAGCAGGCAGCCGCGAAGCTGCAGGATTCTAGCGATGCTAGGCCGCGCACCAGGCCTGAAGTGGTTCATCTCTCCGGAACTTAGCCCATCTGCGGGATTGTTTATGGTTCCACATCTTCAGAACACCATTGAAGACAAGAAATGTCGCATCAAACTCACGTGTAAAGCATTTCTCACCAAAGCGCTAGTTCTGAGGCAGGTCTAGCGTGTTGTTGACGGGGATAATCCAACCAGCTGATTGGTGGACATCAGCCACCACCCCAGATTATGCCGTGAAGATGACAGGGGGCGGAGATTCAACGGGATCAAATATCGGAGATGAAAACCCGGCAACTGTTTTGAGGTAATGAATGCTTGATTTGAATGAGGTCGATCTAAGCGATTGGGATAGAGATCAACGATCGGAAAATAAGACCTCGCATGTGTCTCGGGAGATATTCGATTCGCCTGCTGAAGAGAGTAGTGATAGACCTGATAGTTGCAGAATCGGGAACGAAGCTCTTGACTAGCACTGTAATTAAATTCTAAGCTAACGGTGATGCAGCAGGAAAATGACGATCTTTTCCCAACAGCATTTATCCGGGTTTCCCGGAGCTCATTTTCCTCTGCAATAGTGTGATATCATGCAATGCAATACCATGCAATGTTCATGCAAGCCCCACGCAAGTGCATCAATTTGGCTTGCAGTCGCGACCGAATGGACTTTCAAGCGGATTAAATCCCTTTACCTCCACCCGCTATAAAAAGGACGTTCGGCCCCCACGATGGTCTTAACCCAACTCACCTTCTGACCCCATGATGGCTCCTCGTTTTTGGACTGCGCTTTGGGCGCTCACTCTTGGCCACGCTGTTGTGGCCGCGCCACAGATATTATTGGCCCCTCGTGCGACAGGTAGCTTAGATACCTGGTTGGCGTCTGAGACTGCGGTGGCAAGACAGGGTATCTTGGATAACATCGGATCAGCGGGTGCCAATGCTGCGAATGCAAAGCCGGGCATTGTAGTCGCCAGCTCGAGTACCTCTGACCCTAACTGTAAGCTATCCCACAGCTATTTATTGAACTGAAAACTAACTGGACCCACAGACTATTATACTTGGACTCGTGACTCGGCCCTGGTGTTCAAAACTTTGGTTGATATGTTCAAGAACGGCGACAGCGCATTGTTGGATGTTATTGAAGAATATATCAGTGCGCAGGCCTATATCCAGACTGTATCAAATCCATCTGGAGGTCTTTCCGGTGGCGGTGGATTGGGAGAGCCCAAGTTCAACGCCGATGAGACAGCTTTCACTGGCTCTTGGGGTCGCCCTCAGCGTGACGGACCAGCCTTGCGGGCCACTGCATTGATTTCGTTTGGCCAATGGCTTATCGTATGAATTTCAAAACTGTTACCTTTTGCATTGCTAACCCACTTTAGGATAACGGGTACACCACCTACGCGGCCAATATTGTCTGGCCCGTCGTGCGCAACGATCTCTCCTATGTTGCCCAGTACTGGAATCAGACCGGATTTGGTTAGTATACCTCAGACTCTAATTGTGCACACTCCTAATACCCTACAGATCTCTGGGAAGAAGTTTCTGGCTCATCGTTCTTTACCATCGCGGCTCAACACCGCGCCTTGGTAGAGGGAAGCACGTTCGCGAGCCAAGTTGGCTCCTCGTGTTCGTACTGTGACTCTCAGGCTCCGCAAGCCTTGTGCTTCCTACAGTCTTTCTGGACTGGATCTTACATTCTGGCCAACTTTGGTGGTGGCCGCTCTGGCAAAGACGCCAACACCCTGCTTGGCAGCATTCAAACTTTCGACCCGGAGGCAGGATGCGATGATACCACATTCCAACCTTGCTCAGCTCGAGCACTCGCAAATCACAAAGTTGTGACTGATTCATTCCGATCTATCTACACTGTCAACTCTGGTATTGCTGCGGGCAAGGCTGTTTCTGTTGGTCGATACCCAGAGGACTCATACTACAATGGTAACCCTTGGTACCTGTGCACTTTGGCTGCAGCTGAGCAGTTGTATGATGCTATATACACGTGGAACCGTATCGGTTCTTTGACAATCACTTCTGTCTCTTTGAGCTTCTTCAAGGATCTGTACAGCTCTGCTGCAACCGGCACCTACTCCTCGTCCAGTGCTACGTACTCCTCCATTGTGAGTGCTGTCAAGACATATGCGGATGGATATGTTAGCATTGTGGTATGTTGCACTTTACTCTCGATTGTTGACTACCCCGATTAACAAATATCTTAGGAACAATACGCTGCGTCCAGTGGCTCCTTGTCTGAGCAATTCTCCAAGTCAGATGGCTCTCAACTCTCCGCTCGTGACCTGACTTGGTCCTACGCAGCTCTGCTTACTGCCAACGAACGTCGAAATGCTATAGTCCCTGCACCATGGGGTGAGACATCTGCCAGCAGTGTCCCTGGGCAATGTCAATATACTTCGGCTATTGGTACTTTCAGCAGTGCGACAAACACCGCCTGGCCTACCACTTTGACTAGTGGATCAGGCGGTGGAACTACCACCAAGACAACTACCACTACGACCACGAAGACCACCTCGACAACAACGTCATGCACCACTCCGACCGCCGTTGCAGTGACATTCAACGTGATCGCCACTACTGTATATGGCCAGAACATCAAGCTTGCTGGGTCTATCTCTCAGCTTGGCTCCTGGTCCCCAAGCAGTGCGATTGCGCTGAGCGCTTCCTCATACACTACGAGCAACCCTCTGTGGTTTGTGACTGTGACACTTCCAGTGGGTACTAGCTTCACCTACAAGTTCATCCGAGTGGAGAGTGATGGAACCGTTACGTGGGAGAGTGACCCGAACCTGTCGTACACTGTTCCCGCCACGTGCGGTACCACAGCTGTCACGGTTAGTAATACCTGGAGGTGATAATGTCCAGGGAATGGATCCAAGGCAGTTGGAACTAGAAGTTTCACTTTTTTAGCTTCTCGCTGCTTTGGCAGAGTTTTAGACTCCTCCGTTGCAGATCGTGTTGTGGTCGTTCTATCGCACTAGAATAGCAGCATGACAATGAAGATTTATTTGAGTATTACCTTTACGACTATAAGTATTGCGTGAATTGTGTTCCCTCTGCGATCTATTCTGCCGTCGGCAGACGGTATTTGGGCCGGCGTTCTCATTGACCAGTGTTGGACCGAAGAAGCGTACGAGGATAGAGCTAATACTATTGTTGAAACTTTGGAGGGTCTGGAAAAGGTTCTTCCTATCGATTCATGGATTTAACAGTATGCTTGGGTGATATTTTGCTGTGATATTTTGGAGTGTCTTCATTTTCCTTTTTGATGCCGTTTTTTAAATCTTTCTTCAATCCTCTACAAACTAATTCACATGCATCTGGCTTATTCAGAGCTAGTCTAGCGCAGAGCCAATAATAAGCAAGTCGGCAATGATTCCTGCTTAGCCCTCGGCTGCCCCTGAACCTGTCGTGAGAGTGGTTGGCTGCGAGCCAAATGGCCATTATTGGTCACGTTTAACGAGGGAGTCATTTGGTGGCTTTCTCACAGCTCAATAATGAAAGACTGAGCTATCCCGGCTCTCGATTCTGGCACACTTCGTCGCGGTTTTATCATAAGGAACGTCATTTTCAAATCCCGATTCCAATCTTATTTATTTTTAATCCTATATACTAATGTAGGTCCGATGGAAGGAGTCTAGATTTGATGGCGCGCAATAAACAGCCCGCCGAATGACGCCAAAAGCGAACAACCAAGGGAAACAACTTCAGTACGTCAGTGGAAGGTACCCAATATAACAGAATCCATGAACTCACGATATGTATGCTTAAGTCCCGAAACGTAACAAGCCACCACAATCTCCCGCAGGTGACCACTTAGATGCGCGATATAATTTGTATCAGCCATCGCACGTTGAATAACCTAGAACAATTAGCACCGAGATCAAAGATCCTCACTAACAAAGCACTTACCTTCTCAGAGCCAGGCCCGTGAAGATTTAGCCTTAGCTGCCGCTGGAACTCCATCCCTAGAACAGAATTGGACGTGGTCACACCAGCCGTCATGGAGAATCCCACAATAAGCATATATCCCGCTGTCGCCATAGCAATTTCCTCGGCCGGTAGCATAGCAGACATGGCGATGAATGATGACGCCGATGCGATTCCCGTGCCCAATCCGCCTGGAAGAATAAATAGCGACTCCCAGAAGCCGCTGTGTCCGTCCCAGCGGAGATAGAGGAGGAGGTAGGAAATGCCTGCAACCAGGCCGGCGACAACGAGGAGGATTTTGAATTGTCCTGTGCGCCGGATGAAGATTCCCGCTAGTAATCCGCCCAGAGTATTTCCTATCACTGCTGGAATAAGATGCACGCCTGCTGCTGTGGTTGATGCGCGCTGTGTCACTTGGAAATACAGTGGGACGGAGAACATCATTCCCAGCTGCGCAGCGATCTGGAGTGCGCCAATTATGTAGGCCATTGAGACATTTGTGCGCCGGAGAATGCGCAGGTTGAAGATTGGTTCGTGGGCAACGTAGGCTTCCACGAGCACGAAGGCGATTAGGAGTGATACCCCGCCGCTTGCTAGGAGGACTGTCCACCATGAGCTCCATGGGAAGGACTTCCCGCCTTGGTCGAGGAGTGTGGTCATTGCGACAATTGATGAGCCTAGCAGTGCCGTTCCGAGGAAATCGACCTGGGCGAGTTTGTTTTCCTTGGAGGTGGGTTGTGGTCTCTCAGTGACGTTCAGTTTCACAATCACGAGAGCTGCAGCCAGAGCGAGGAACGGAGCTTGCAGGATGAACAACCTGGAATGGGGTTAGAACATAGGCACAGCTATCGGATACTACACACTTACCATCTCCATCCGATAGTATCGCTCAGCCAACCACCCAACGGACCTCCGAGACTTCGTCCAAGTGTCATGGCGATATTCACATATGCTCTCCAAGTAGCGACCTCACGCTTAGGCACGATATCTGTGATGATAATGGAGCTGATGGTCATGATTCCCGCACCGCCCATCCCGCTGATCGCACGACCCCAAATCACCACCCACATATGGGTTCCGAGGCCACTATATGTGGTCAGAATTGTATTTCAGCCGCTGGGTCGGGACTTTCCCTACCTCATTATACAGCCAACTGCGAATAACAGATATGAGAGCAGCAGCATTGGCTTGCGACCGTAGATGTCACTCAATTTTCCATACTGAACGACAATCAGACCATAAAATGTCTCCGCTGCGGGCCACGATCACTTACCATTGGCTGTGCAGCACAAAGACCCAACGTATAGCCCGTTGAGAGCCAACTGGCGTCGCGTAAACGATTGAATTCGGAGGAGATGCGGCCTGCCGCGGCCATAACAAGTGTCGCATCGGCATTGGAAATGAATTCACCTATATTCGATTAGATTTCCGGTCTTCGTGTATTGCCAATTCCCCTACCGAGCAGAAGCACCGCGATAATTGTCCCAACGCCCGTCAACGCTTTGAGCTTAGGCTCTGTGTCAGATCGCGGCAGTAATGGACTCTCTTCATCTTGGGATTGGCTATTCGAATCAATGCCCTGGGTCCCAATGATACCTGGAGGCACCGACTCAACCGCGTCGCTACCTATATGAGCCATGCTGTAAATTGAACAGAGTCAAAATAAAAACACATACCGAGAAGGGGAACTCGGCGATAAATATTATCCAAGTGAAGCTAAGTTGTGCTCATTGCGGTTGTAAAGCACGCCATATATACAGGGATCCACTTTCATACTTCTGAATTTCCTATCGAGAATAGTATGCTTTGTCTTTTGTTAGTCTTTTGCTACAACATAGTCTTTTTAATTGTCTCTTTATCCTTTTTCCGGATATTCCCGATGTATATAACTTCACCTCTTCCCGGGGACATAGTTCCCAATTAGGTTTAGTACTATTGCTACACCTGTATCGATATTGTCCAACAATAGTGTGATACTAATTATCTAGCAACATCTGAGCTGCCTTGTATAAGTCATTGAAGAGCAGTGTAAAGATGACATTGTGATTGAGAGATGATGGATATATTCACAGGTCCGCTGATCGGTTGTCCACCGCAATCATCATAGCTAGAGCAACAGTGGAAAGTTCTTGCATATCAGGCGCGCTATCCAACAACCATGGACCGTATCGACACCGAGGAAAAGACATAGCAGAAAAACGATATTGAAGTAGGCAAAGCAAAAAGACCCAGCGGAAAGAAGATACTGAAGCTCCAAGCGGATGAATGGTATCCAGCTTAGGTTTGAACGGGGGCATCCAGAATGTCCATGACATCGTTATGGATCTCTCGCAGGCGCTGATGGAGCTGGTGGTGACTGCTGTAGATGTTATCCACGGTCTTCTGAAGCAATCTGTCCGCGGTGCTTGGTGATTGGATAGAGTGGACCTGGTCGAGTAGGTCCTCCAGCCGGGTTAGATGGTTCCGGCTGGACTCCAGAGCCTGAGCTAGGTTGGTGAGATGCTCGAACAGTCTGCGCCGGGATGATTGGTGGTCAGGTGTGGGGGTATCGATGTCTGTAGTTGTGGCACTGGGAGGGACTTGGTGATGGCGGGTAGGTTCTGCGATGGGAGGGTGCTGGGTTGCAACGGTGTGCCTGTAGTGGTAGCGGTCATCCCGCCCCGCCCAATGGCAGTTGGCGCAGGCCGTTAGGCTATTGAGAACTTCAACAGAAATGCAATTTGAAAACCGACCATGAAGGCGCAGGTAGGAAGTGCATTCCCGGGGCCACCGGTGGGCCCCATCACCTGCATCAAGGCGGCCTCTGCGTGTGCCAAACTGTAATTGATCATCCCCTGAAATCGTTATGCGGTCCATATGTGACCGACGCGGAGGAAGGGTTCTTTCTGGCTGGGTCTTGACACCTTGAGACCAGTACGTCGAGGTATCGGCCTTTGAGGAAGTTGCCTTGTCTTGCGACGCGGAAAGGCAGGCTTCGGATGTGGACCGCCCAAGGCCCAGGTGTGGCAATGCCTTCCCCTTCCATTGGTGTGAGAAGGACGAAGATAAGAAGGGGGTAGCTAAGTTCGAGACGATGTGTCACAGGTGAGAAGGATGGAGAAATGAAAAAGATGACCCTGAAGGAGGTGATGGAATTCAGTAATGAATGAGTGGTAATGAGAAGGATGGAGAAATGAGAAAGAGAGAGACAATTAAGATAGCGTTATGTCTATCTTATTCTGTTGAAGGGTTTTTCACCCGCATCCAGAACTGCTTTGGAGAATAGAACACTGATATTGTTCAAAATGAAGATAAAAAAATGATGAAAGGGAAGATAAAATAGGCAGACCATTAAGATCGTATTATGTCTTGTTCATCCTTTTTGTTTTTCAGATGCCTTCTAATATCCTTCCAGAACCAGGCTGTGGAAGAACTTATAGAACAACCTTTGAATGTATGTGTGATTTGGTACATCTTTCTTCTATACAAAATTATATTTTACTGACATATTCAAGCCCGGAGGGATGCGAGGCGTGAATTAATAGATCACACCACTATTCTCTACTGTTATATACAATCGAGAAGGCCATTGATATATGGGAACAAAGGCGTAATGCGCTAACCATAGCAGATTTCTTTTTATGTAGTGAAAACAGGAGAAATATCGGCAATTGTGAACTCCCGGTGATTCACATACAAAGCCCAAGTGCTCATTCTGGTTGTAAAGCACGCCATCCACTATACTTATATTTCCCACATTACCTTACGTACCTCAGATCTAAAAAGTAGTGAGAATAAACTCTCCGAGGTTGTACAAGATATATATGTTACGTTACATATGTTACATATGTTATATAAACCACGTTAAGCTGGATATTCAAATATGAAGTATAACTTCCTCGTTAATGTTAATGTTAATGTTAATTGTTAATTGTTCATTGTTAATCTCGCCTAACCGCCCCCTAATCAGATCGACATTACAGCCATCTATGGCGTCATCATCTCCACATCTCAAAGCTCCACATTTGCCGAGAGCTTCATTTTATAATTAAATACTTACTTACAAAGTAGCTTCATCTCTCTCAGACTACTTCGCGCATATCATGAAATTAATCACTGCCCTTGTCGGCCTCGTCGCCGCTGAAGGGGTTACTGCCCTCAATCTGCAATCCAACCTGCAATCAGCCCTTCAATCTGTACTAAATCACAGCGAAGCACAAGCCCGCAAACCAAATATCCTCTTTGTGATAACCGACGACCAAGACCTCCAACTTGACTCCATATCTTACACCCCCCTGATCTCAAAACACATCCGCGATCAGGGCACCTTTTTCCGCAACCACTTCGTCACAACAGCCTTATGTTGTCCGTCGCGTGTGAGTCTATGGACCGGTCGCCAGGCACACAACACAAATGTAACCGATGTTCATCCGCCCTATGGGGGATATCCCAAATTCGTCGAGCGCGGCTTCAACGATGATTTCCTCCCGCTTTGGCTGCAAGCGGCCGGGTATGATACATATTACACGGGCAAAATGTTCAACGCACATACGGTGGATAACTACCACAGCCCGCACATCAATGGGTTCAATGGATCTGATTTCCTCCTCGATCCTTATACTTATTCCTACCTCAATTCAACTTACCAGCGAAACCATGAACCACCTGTCAGCCATGAGGGTGAACATACTATCGACGTGATCACCGGAAAAGCACTGGGTTTCCTCGATGATGCATTGGCCGGCGAGAGGCCCTTCTTCCTGGCTGTATCGCCCGTCGCGCCACACTCCAATCTCGATCCGGGGGATATCGCATCGGGTAATGTTTACATGTCCGCGCCCATCCCCCTCGAACGACACGAGCGTTTGTTCCAGGATGTGAGGGTGCCCCGCACGGCAAATTTCAATCCGGACCAGGTAAGCGCGGCCTTGATTTGAATCAACGTGTTTGTGCTCGCCAATTCTAACTGATCTGATTTGCTTGCGCAGCCAAGTGGAGTCAGCTGGGTTCATGATTTACCCCTGCAGAACCAATCGGTGATCGACTACAACGATCACTTTTATCGTTCACGTCTGCGTGCCTTGCAGGGTGTTGATGAATTGGTTGATGGGCTTGTCACCCGGCTGGAGGAGAGTGGTCAGCTGGATAATACTTACATTATCTATACCTCGGATAATGGGTTCCACATTGGCCAGCATAGACTGCCGCCCGGGAAGACCTGCGGGTTTGAGGAGGATATTCGCGTTCCCTTGTTCATTCGTGGACCTGGCGTTGCTAAGGGATATGTCCAGGATGCTGTGACCACTCATGTGGACTTGGCGCCGACTTTGTTCCACCTTGCGGGTATTCCGGCCAGGTCTGATTTCGATGGTACTGCCATTCCTGTGACGCCCGAGTTTGATGGAAAGCGCCATGAACATGTTACGGTGGAGTATTGGGGTTCTGCTGTTGTGGAAGGCGTTTATGGCGGCATTGGTAAGCCCAGGCAATATTTTCATAGTCACTGTGGGATGTGTGATACTAATTCCAAGGCAGGCCCCGGAGGTTCAATCATGATCCCGAACAACACCTACAAATCCGTCCGTTTACTCGGAGAAGGCTACAATCTGTACTACTCGGTCTGGTGCAACAACGAACATGAGCTGTACGATCTATCGGTGAGTACATAGCACCTTGGTTCTTTATCACAGCAACGACTAATCCTTTTGCAGACCGATCCGTACCAGCTGAATAATCTGTACCCGACCACATCCCAGGCGGATATAAATCAGCCCCGTATTCTCGGTCGCAGCTTGGCCCAGGCTATCAATCGACTCGACGCTCTTTTGATGGTCCTCAAGTCTTGCCAGGGTGTGACTTGTATCCAGCCTTGGGATATCCTCCAACCGGTAGACCCAGTGAGTACTCTCCATGATTCTCTGGATGAGGAGTATGATGGTTTCTATGGTGCACAGCCTCGGGTCTCATTTGACTGGTGTGATGCGGGATACATTGTTGAAGCTGAGGGTCCACAGGTGCCGTTGACTAGTCGACACGGCGTGTCTTGGGATGTGTGGGTGTAATGGAATACAGTTGAAGTTAGATTGTAAATACTGATCAAAATTGGATATAGTTATGTCTATTCACTATTTAATTTGGTGTAAATTACTGTAAAAGGCAACGTATGCAAGGGTGGACTACGAGTACATATGTATAGACCTTGGAACATCCGAATCAACGCTATAAAGTTTCCGATAAACCACCAAAGTAAATAGAAACAAAGAATAATCTCCGTATTCCGATGCTGGTAATGGCTAAATAATCCCCCAATGCTCGGCAAATCCCGTCAGATGCGCCGTGATTGCGCCATATCTCCTCGTGTCGCGACATCAAAAAGTTACATTGGCATTCGATATGTTTTCTTTTAGCGCATTTCTAGTAAATTGAGCTACGCAATTCTTTATTAGTGTCTGTTTGCTTTTTTCTATAAGAGTGATCGATCAGCCAGGAGTGTTCCTGTAGATTCCCCAATCTAGGAATTGATCGTCCCACATACTTGCTGTTTTGTTTATTTTTGGGCTTTTTTTCAAGCTTCTTTGAATCGCAAGATGGCAGAGCAAGACATTTTCGATGAGAAACACAAAATTGGCGAGCAGGTCATCGACTCACCTCCAAGTGAGCTTGACCATAGTATCGTCAAAGATTGGGATGAGGAAGAATCAGCCGTTCGACGGAAGTACGTATAGTTCTGATCACGCATCAACTATAAACATCTCACTAACAAGTGTCTCTCAGAGTTGACTTTATCCTCATTCCAATTCTCGCAGTCGCCTTCTTCGCCTTGCAAATGGATCGCGGGAATATCAGCGCCGTGTTGACATCGACTATCACGAAAGACCTCAATATCACAACGAATCAAATCAACATCGGATCACAACTACTCTCCGCTGGTATTGTTCTATCAGAGATCCCGTCGAATATTATTATGCAGCGAATTGGACCCCGCGTTTGGTTATCGGGCCAATTGTTCGCTTGGGGGTTGGTTGCGACCTTCCAGGCCTTTGTTAAGTCGTATCCTGCGTACCTGGTTACGAGAATTTTATTGGGATTCTGTGAGGGTGGCTTTATTCCTGGTATATAAATCTATGTATATTTGCGCTTGATAATCCACTAACAACCTGCAGGCGCTCTATACTACCTCTCTACGTGGTATAAGAAGGACGAGACCAGTCTCCGCACCAGTCTCTTCTTCTACGGCCAGATGTTCGCATCGGCTACATCGAGCTTGATATCCGCCGGTCTGCTTCAGTTGAATGGTACTCATAGTATGGAGGGATGGAGATGGATCTTTCTAGGTAAGTGCATATCGAAATTATATACATCCTGCCCACCCGAGCTGGGCTAATGAATACTCCAGTTGAGGGTTTAATCACCCTCTTCATCGCAATTGTATTCACTCTCCTCGTGCCTCCATCGGCCGGAGACGGGCGTCCATTGATCGCCTTCGGTCGCTGGAGCTACTTCACCGAGCGCGAGTCGCACATCATTCGCAACCGCGTTCTGCTAGATGACCCTCTCAAAGCCAAGGGCCATATCCAGATTTCAGGCTCTGATATCTGGCAGACCGTCAAGCAGCCGCGCATCCTACAACACGTTTTCGTGACTTTGGTGTCTATGACTGGCTTCTCGGGTTTGACCCAGTATACACCCAGCATGATCAAAGCGCTGGGCTTCGGCGCCGTCAAGGCAAACGCGTTGGCTTCCGTTCCTGTCTACTGTAGCATGATCTGGTTGATTGCTCTGTCTTTTGCTGCGTGAGTGCTTGCTATGACCGTTATGACAACGAAACAGATTCTAACTCCTACCAGCGACAAAACGAGACACCGTGGACCCTTTGTGCTGTTGGCTATCACTTGGAATGTAATTTCCTATGCTTGCCTTCGTACAAGTAACCCCCATGCTTCGCAATGGCACCGGTATGGCGTTATTGCCGTCGCTAACATCTCTTATTGCAGCATGCAGTAAGTTCCCTGTCCCCTGAGTCTATAACACGCTCTGACAAAATATAGTATTCTAAATGTCGGCTGGCTGTCATTCTACTGCCGTACACCCCAGGAACGAAGTGTTGCCATGGCGTTGGTGGTCATGGCTGCTAACTGTGCTGGTATCGCTGGCTCGCAGATCTTCCGCACTTCCGACGCCCCGAAGTACTTGCATGGTCTCACTGCCATCTGCGCCATTGCTGGTGCCTCATGGGTTCTCACGGTTGTGCTTTGTGTTCAATATTATTTCCGCCGGCAAAAAGCGGCTCCTTCGGATAAGGGAGTGGAGGCGAAAGCTTGACAAAATTGGCGATAGATGGGCGATTATGAATAATTATGAAGATTCTCCACTAGTATAAATATGTGTCGAATCAAATGCATTTCCATTCTTTTCTTGAACTCCCTAACTAACCCAATCGATCCTGACCAATGCAAAAACAAGCGTGCCGGCTTGGCATTTTTAAGTCCGACGTCATGGATGCATGGATGTAAGGGGTAAGCATCTTAAATCCTTAGGGTAGGTCAATATGGTGTTTTATACTTTGACAAAATATGTATCTGATATCACCGACAGTATTACTTACCCGTTTATCACCGGCTGGTGGTGGTTTACAATATATTTGCTTCTAAATAAAATCTCTTCGCCGGACATAACACAAATTAAGACCGTGATGACAACCCACTCGGTGATAATCCACTCGATAATAACCCACTCGACGGGTCAAGTGGACCTTTTCTTCACATCGATGACCACGTCGCCACAAAGCAAGATTCGCAAGAACCCTCCGAGACGGAGCTCGATCTCTCCGCGTGGATGGTTTAAAGAATGGAGGACCCTGCAGGAATACCTTGTAGATCATATCCATTGAAACCATTGAATCCGAACTTTATACTTTTTTATCCATTTTTATTATGTCTTCCACCGATTACAAGTTCGAAGGCTGGGTAGGCCTCAGCCCCGAAGCCGCCGAGGGAAAGATGGTCTGGCAGGAGTTCGAGCCTAAGCCATGGGAGGAGACCGATATCGATATCAAGGTTACTCACTGTGGTATCTGTGGCTCAGATTTGCACACTCTGCGCAGTGGATGGGTATGACGCATCCCTGTTGAACATGTTCGGAATTGAATCAAGTTGCTAATAGCCGTATTCCACAGGGACCCACCAACTACCCTTGCTGCGTTGGCCACGAGGTCGTTGGAACTGCCGTCCGCGTCGGATCCCAGGCTGAGGGAGATATCAAGGTCGGTGACCGTGTCGGTGTCGGCGCCCAGAGCGGCTCGTGCCAGAACAAGGATGGGGACTGTGAATCCTGCGCGTCTGGTCTCGAACAACACTGCAATAAGCTTGTCGGTACCTACAACGGTACCTATGCCAATGGTGGCAAGTCGTACGGTGGTTACTCCACATATAACCGCTCTCCCTCGCATTTCGTGATCAAGATCCCGGATGCTATCTCATCTGCCGATGCCGCTCCTATGCTCTGCGGTGGTATTACTACCTACTCACCCCTGAAGCAGAACGACTGCGGTCCCGGAAAGACCGTTGGCGTAGTTGGCGTTGGTGGTCTTGGTCACTTTGCTATTCTGTTCGCCAAGGCACTCGGTGCTGACCGCGTCGTCGCTATCTCCCGCAAGTCTGATAAGAAGGCCGATGCGCTCAAGCTCGGTGCGGATGACTTCATCGCTACCGGCGAGGATGAGGATTGGGCTACCCGCCACGCTAGCTCTCTCGACTTGATCATCTCCACTGCCTCCTCTTCTAAGATGCCTATTGTCCAGTATTGTGGACTTCTGCGTGTCCGCGGAACCTTCATTCAGCTCGGTGTCCCTGAGGATGGCGCTCTTGAGATTCCGGCGTTCGTGCTCATCCTTAAGGGTCTGAAGCTTGGTGGCTCGGCGATCGGTAGCCCTGGTGAGATCCGGGAGATGTTGGAATTGGCTGCTGCCAAGGGCATCAAGCCTTGGATCCAGGAGCGCCCAATGAAGGATGCCAACCAGGCCATCGTGGATATGGAAAATGGTGATGCTCGTTACCGCTATGTTCTCACGAACGAGCAGTAAATCGATCAATTATGAATGAGTGATGAATATGTAAGACAAGTTCACTTTTAACTGATGGGCGTTTCGGCAATGTATAGAAGCAGTTAGATTTAAAGAGGAATGAGAAGACCAACGTTTTGTATATGCATCTTGTTGCGGTGGAGGATGTTTAAAGCAGTAGAAATTTATAAATCTCTCTGTTTGCCGCCAGGGTCCTCGATTCATCGCGACGATGTCATCATCACTTACCGATTTATTTGAATTCTCCACCTGGGCAAGCCTGAATTCTCCAAGCAATTACTTTTCCTTCGCATTATCCTGAATGAGTTCTCGAGACTAATTTCTCTTACGCCCTCCGCAATATCCAGGTGAGTTTGTCACC
This sequence comes from Penicillium samsonianum, assembly GCF_028829775.1. Taxonomy (NCBI): domain Eukaryota; kingdom Fungi; phylum Ascomycota; class Eurotiomycetes; order Eurotiales; family Aspergillaceae; genus Penicillium; species Penicillium samsonianum. The sequence goes on along the minus strand of NW_026643260.1, from coordinate 278,800 downwards.
TATCAAGGGCGTACGTCCATTGTGTATACTGGCCACAGGTTATATAGCTAGGCACTCCCCGTGTTAAACTAACTACAAATTACTCTTTGACTAACTACATCCCCAGGCAACCAAATTAGCAGGGTAGAACTTAAATATTGCTCAATACTCTGCGACCTTACGTATTGCGATGGTTTCCGCTGTAGTTCTCACACCATCCTCCATGGCGTCAAGGATGACATAAAAAAAGCACGTTGATTCGAACACCGACCTGTAAGCATATTCTGATTTATGATACTATGAAGATCAACAGAATGAGAATGTGTGACAATTTATACATCCTTCACTTTTGAGACTCGGTGTCTTAAAAGTTTCAACGCCCTTCTACTGTGCTTTATATACGGTCCGATATGTTGCCAGAGCAGGAAGAGGACAGTCCAATTTCGCCCAGTCGAAGCATCCAAATATGCCAATTGGAAGTGGAGCATGATTGGCTTTTCACTATGATTTAGGCGTTGAGTGGTTCACCCGCGGTCCTTCCCGAAGAAGGTAAAGAAGACATGGAGGACATTCTTCGAAGCGGTGATGAAGTGAAAGAAAGGGCCTCAAATTCGTTTTGTTGAAGGCACCCATCTCACTCTCATTGATCTCCCTTTCATTCATCTTGCTTTCATTCATCTGGCTCCATTCTTTGTGACCATTCAACCCCTGAAAACGTCACCATGAAGACGCTTGTTACGCTTGTTTCCAGTTGCAATCAAACATCATTGAAGGTTTCTAGACTTCATATCACATACCTTTCCTTCAAGCATCCCCAACAACTCATAATCCCAGTATAACCAATCCACCAACGCCAAATTCCACCTGTTCAGGTTGCACGGTCCCTCCATTCACTTCAGAGACCCTACTCTACGGGCTTTCAAGAGGCAATCTCGGGACTGTGGCTGTTGCCTCGAAGGCAACCCCAAATAAAGACAATCCGTACGGGTATGACCTCTTCCTCCGACCGCACTATTCAAGCTAACCACTCCATGTGCCAGCTTGGGCCTGCATAGAAAAAAGGAACTGTTGCTCAGCATATCTACTCCTGTCGAAAGGGTTAATAATTAGGAGCAATCACTCACAATTACTTTATTCCCGTACCCAACATGAGCGCTCTTCATGGCCTCGTCGACGATGAGGGTTACTACATCAAGTTTCATACAGTCCTTGAGACTGGCGATGCAGCAGTCGTTGTTCAACGGGAGGACTTGGCAATAAAAATGGCAATTGTGTACAAAAATAATACGCTGGAGGAAGTGGAAGAAAACCGCAGCAAGATCCGACGAGAGCAAGAAGTCTGGCGGCGCATTCAGCCTAACTTCAATACCCCAGTGGAAGGCATCGTTCATTGTCTCGATCTTCCAGGAGATACCATCGAGATGAGATACATGTCCGGAGGTACACTTTCAAAGTGGCTGCAACACAGGGCACGTCCCAGCATTGAGCTTCAGAAGCGGTGGTTCCGCCAGCTCGCCAACGGTCTCCACAATCTTCATCAACGTCGCGTCATCCACAGTGATATTCTCAGTCGCAACATTCTGCTTGATGGTTCGTTGAACGTCGCAATTTGTGACCTCGGTGCGTCGAGTGTCATGCCTATCGACACTGTCATGGCGAACGCCGTGGATGATTATAATTGCTCCATCTGGACGGATCTTTGCCAGCTGGGCATCGTGTTCTATGAGATAGTCACTGGGAGACGGGCCAGTGTCAGTCTCTATTACAACAGTGGCATTGATGACTCTGTCGCTAGGTTTCCATCCCGGGATATGCTCCCTGCTCTGGCCAAGCATATCTGGGCCCGGGATATTATCGAGACCTGCTGGAGAGAGGGAGGATATGGGGCGGCAGGTGCGGCGGGGATTTTGGCCAAGCTGGATAAAATGCAACGCCCGCGCCGCCGCCGTTGAGATGTATCTTCGATTCAGTTTTGTGTGAGAGTATGGTTCTCGAGGGCTCCACCTGAAATGAGAATAAGTATCACCATCAACTCTCTTTTGTAACGTGTTTACATTGGCTGTCCTCCGGGAAAGTAGATACCCCTTGTTGATACTTTGTCAATACTTCGCAGGTGATACGCTTCCACATCGATTGATAGATGTATAAACTTTTGGATTGCATTGCCACAATGTAGTGCGTATCTACTACCTTAGAGCCATCTAGACGAAAAATAATCGTTCCCTGTTACGACTATAAAAGCATTTATGTTCGCTAACTATCCAGCCTACCTTTCCTGTCGTTTTAATTATTTTCGACTGAGTTTCTTGCCCCCAAACCTTTAGTATTTTCTTACTTTGCTATCACTTTGACCAAATCAACTGTTGCCAGGATGTTTAAATTCACCTTCTACCCCGTCAGAATGGCATTTGATTGGACTATTGTTGGAAGGTATATGACGCATTTTGACAGGGAAAGGTTATTCAAGTCGGTTCGAGTTTTAGACCAAGAAATTAGGTTGATGATTGAGTGCTTTAAGTGCATAAACATGACCGACCTTATGAAGGGAACAAAGAAATTCCTTTGACAACGACATGTTAACTGATGGACTGTCCGATTCAACAATCAGATTCATGATAGATATGGAGATCGGTCCCCAGCGATGGCTCCTTTAAAGATTACTCTAAGATACAACGACCCTTCCCGTACTATGCTTTGACTTCAACGTGAACGCCAATGTCGGGATCTATGTGAGTGTGCTCAGAAGCCGTAAAATCACTGCCGGGTCATATTTCCCACATAGTGGAGAGCTATGTTTGAACAAACGAGCGGAGATGATCTACATTCTGGAGCGGGTTTGTAGGGATCACCGGTCAGCTCTCTCTTTAACAAGCAGATAGGTTCGATCGTATACTTCTCAACACTGGGCTCTACATTGCGTCCTCTTGGTAGACTGCACTCATACAGTTACGACCGTAAATGACATCTGAGCCTCCTGTTATTGTAAGAGACCTCTTGGGTGCATTCGTCATTCCCTAATCCTACTATAGCCTCTAAATTTGAAGTTGTGGTAGGCGCCGGGTCTTGCAGTGTGCGGCAGGTGATTGATTTGACGTTACCGTTGCCGCCGAAGCCCAGTGGAAAACGTTCGACGAGCTCAACGTTCGACATATTGCTTTTGCCGGCAATATATGCCAGCCGGTTAGAGAAACATACACCCGGATTTTGTGGGATGCCTTCGCTGTCCTTATCCTATTGTGGCTAGTGGCGCACAGGCTCTGTGGTGTTTGTTGGAACCCCGGCAACATGGCTTGACATCATCCCCTTGAATAGTCTGTCACTGTCTGAAATATTCTCGGAAACATCACACAAGAAATGGTGTACTTCGCGTCACTCTCATACCTTCGGGTTCACCGGGTCGGTCTGCTCCTCGTTGGGGCTATGCCTCTTGGCCGTTCCCTTTTGTGTGTCTTTCTTTTGTACGATGCTTTGTTATCCGGGGGTATGTGTACTCGGCAAAAATCATAAGAGGCGGGGATTAGTAGTCAGAGGTCAAGAGTAACGCAACGAGTTATTTGGCAATGGAGATGTAGTCCAGTAATGCCCATGCGACGCGTAAATCTTATTCCGAGGGGCAAAAGGCTTCGTAGGTGAAAGTTTCCATCTTCGAAAATATGAGACTGATCATTAACAGGGAGCCGTAGTGACTCGAAGCCGACTCCAAACGCAGGGAGATGTAATGGTACTGGCCGCCTGAGGTATTCATGTACATAGAGGTGAAGTCTTACAGCAACCTTGGAAACCGACTGGGATTAGATGAGGTAAGATTGGCAGGTGTCTATATATAGCTGATCACTCACTTTACATCTTCTTCCTTCCTCTCTCCACACCACGCTTCCATCACGTTCGTCCGGCCGGTGGGGGATTTCAATGGGCCTCGCCCTAGCTTGGTCATCGCGAGCCAATTGGCCGCACCAGAATGTATACCTATTCAGGTGAAATGAAGAAGACAACATGAAAAAATGCTTGACTAAAATATAGCCACGGATGGAAGAGGCATTGGGCCTTCCACATATCAAATTCCTCATGAGGATGCCAGCGAGTGGGATTCCACCAAATGATGAGAGCGGTAGGTTGTTGGGCCCGGCGGGCCAAATAGTGCAACTGGGCCAAAGGCCGCTTGCTCAAATTCTAAAAAGGGCACCAACCATCACCACCAAAGCGGCCTGCAGACAAACAGGGAGCCCGTCCTGAAAAAAAAACAAAAGACCAGGGCGTACAAGATGCACTGCCCCCCAATAGGGCCGAGATTGACGACCACATCAGCCAAAAGAATTCGAACATGAAGGCCTTAATCGCCCAGGCCGTTGGGGAGGTGGCTTACCCCAAAAGACCTGCAAAAGTTGCCAGAAAGGGGACGGTCGGTTCTGGGGATGTGTCGTGGTACCAACACTGGCGGGAAAGATGGCCGATTGTGCGAACTGCCAATTTCTTGGCAACGGAAAGTGATCGGCTTCGGGCCATTTCAATCCGATATTGACCTGATTCTCGGTGACTGAAAGAGAAAGATGCTTTCAGGCAACCGATCGATGTTTGTAGCCCTACGGAATAATATGAAGGCCAAAGCGGATATCACAGTGAGTTATTGAACCGGCGCATTGTGAATGCTACACAATCAGACATGTCTCTCTTCCGAGGACACTCTCCTTGAATAATAGATTGAATGGCCCAAATTGTTGTAAGATATATTCATCATGAGTTCTACCTACCCATTGCAGCATCAATTAAGCGTAATTGGTGCTAGATTCCCGTCACTGTGTGGTGGAGAATTTTTTAACAGCCTGTATTTCAGGCAGGTATATGACCTCTGTGGCGGTTGCTCACTGTATACAGCATCTTGGGGGATCCTATGAGCCGCTACTCGGTCCACCGTTCCCGATCCATTGTGTCAACCAGTCGCGATGTTGAGGGTAATACGCAGTGTCTCAGTCGCCTGTTGGTTTTTGCTTCAAATCTCCTGTTCAGCTAATTAAGTTTCATCATGTCGCTTCACATGTCTGATTGTCAGACTGGGAATTGATCTCGAAACTCGGTCTTCACGATTAAGATAGGATGATGGTATCAATTGAGACCCGCGGGGTTATCGACAAATGCGGGGGCGAAGATACACGGGTCGGGCCGTGCGTGTCTCTCCACGGATCGCCGAAATCATAAATTGCATCGAATGCATTCCAAGGTTGTATCTATACCTACGTATGTAGGTTCAGATCATAAATAATGATTGCATTGCATATGGGAGCAGACGGTAAGGAATGTGAGGGATAAGAGAGAGAGAGAGAGACAAGTATGCCAAGATGTCTCGGGAAATTAGGGACCTATCGGCCATCTGACTGTGCCCAGGAAGCCAACACTAACTAAGCAATTGAAGTATAAGTGATCAAAGCTTCTTTTGGTGAAGTTTTTTTATTTGATGATGCGCCGGAGGAAGTTTATAAAATTATTTATATGAACCGAGCATCTCCGAGTCTGAGCTAAGCCGACCGTCCACAGACGACCGTCCACAGACCCTCCACCTCAAAGATTACAGTCCCGATACCGCGGGGGCCAAGTACTAATCCAGGCTTAATAGGCCGAGCTACGAAACGCAATCAGGTACAATTGTTGCTCGCTGTCCGCGGATTGGTTAGCCACCTCGGGCATTTTACACCTAGCTTTCTTATTTCGGTATTCGCTTTTGGGGGGCCTTATAGCCACCGGACGCTCCCGTCTTCAGCTCTTTTTATGGCGATGCTTATCTCGTATCTGACACCGAGTGCCTACCGAGCGCCTAGATTGTAGTTCGAGTCAAACACATAACCATGATGTATTTTATCTCGCATGTTATTTTAGACATAATCCCGGTTAATTTGATGGTTTTCCCGAATATTTCCCTTTTTTTCTTTACTCTGATATTCAATCCAGAGCTGTACCTGGATTTCCGCGGCCTGGGCTATTTTTATATAGTTTACTGGCTGAAGTCTCTCACCTTTAAGAGAAGGAAGGGCTGGAAGTGTAACCTTGTCAGCAATGCCAACCCCTCGTATTATAAACGAGGAGTCCACCATATGGCATCATTCGCATTAGTATGTACTAATTTAGTACTAACTTAGTGCGGCACCAACCTATCTTGACGCGGCCATCGGTTCCAGGGTGTGAACTCAAGACACGAGCAGTCGAACGTCCAAAGGCCTAGAGATCCAGGTCTCTATACGATGTACTCCGTCCTCCATTAGCGGTTTTGGGCGTTGAATTCTCTCTTAAATATCAACCTTTGACATTTACAGTTCTCTGGAAGCTAGATTTAGGGAAATAGTTGGAGGTATATCTTTTAGATTATGGGGGCTTATATGCTTTGAAGTATACCCAAGGTAAGCACTACATATGTACTATGAGCTACCCGTGGACATACGAACATTACATGCACTCCCTTTTTCCCTACCTATTATAGACGGAGTGAATTTAGTATTAAATTTATTTTTTCACCAACATCAATTTAGACTCCAATATCACTCGGATCCACTGGTGGAATGGTTGAATGATATTGGTCAGGGGGTTGTTATCTAATTGGGGCTAAAATGCTATCCCCCACCTGGGCAGCATTTGCACCGTCCTCTTTTCTACATACAACCTCCAATATGACTACAATAAAAAGCCACCAACTCCCCCCAGATGTGGAGTCAAATAATCATCTCCTTTTTTTGAAAGATGCCCTTATCCGAGCCCCGCCAAATCAAGAAACCCCGGTTATCGCTCAGTTGCATCGTCTGTCGACGACGCAAGGTTCGCTGCGGTCGCGAACAGCCAGAATGTGCCAACTGTGTGCGCCTGAAGGAGAATTGTGTCTATAGGGCTATGGTCCGTGACGAGTCCACCGGCCGTGTACGACCAGTATCCCCGCAGGACAGAGAGTCTAGAGACTCTACATCGAATGCCCGCCCAGACCTCGCTTGGCCTCATTGGGCCCGAGACACCAATACGCCATATCCCGAGAAGCCGTCTAGACCTCCTTCTCGTCCTCAATTATCCGCCAATGCCAGTCCTTCCCCACATCGACAAGAGCCATATCCAACAGTCCCTTCATGGGAAGAGGCCATCCAACTCCCCAGTTATCGCGACGCGAGTGCTCCTCAAATTCGTGGTAGCTCGGCAACGACGCGGGATCCTTCCCCTGTGCCATCAACAAGCTACTTTCCGACCCTCAGTGATCCCCTTTGCCGCGATTATTTGAGTATACGACGAGGTGGCCGCGTACGATATGTTGGTCGGACTTTCTGGGGGTTCGTTGCCGGAAAGGTGAGTCTGGCTAGTGAAACAAACAAAGGAAAAAAAAAGGAAATGCACTCTGCGACGGGATGCGTCGCCCGGCAGGACCATGACTGACCACAGCTGATGATCCTATAGGAAAGTCTGAGTGATGATTTCTTTGATAAAAACCGTTATGCCCACCCCGATCTCCCCCTTCCACATATTTCCTCTATGGGCATGTTTAATCTCCTCCGGTCGCTGCCTACTAAGCCCGTGAGTGATACCCTGCTCGAGACGTTTTTCCTTGCCGTATGGCCACTGGCTCCTCTCCTACACCCGCCTTCCCTACAGGCAGATTACGACGAGTTCTGGGAATGGTGTCGGAATAGCGAGACTGCTTTACCCTCGGATAAACTCCGCGATGACCCAACCTTGATCTGCCTTCTCTTTGCAGTTCTGTACTGCGGCGCATCTGCCGCGCCAGTAGCTAGCTGGGCAAACACCAACCTCCAGGGTCTACAGAAGGAGACGACGGTGAGCCACCTCAAGTCGGCATATACGACCAGTCTTTCTCTATGTCATCATCTGGAACATCCAACATTAAATACACTAGTTTCAACTTTGCTGACGGGACCGTTCTTGGATCGGCCATTCGAGCCCATGCGTAGTTTGGTTAACGTGAGCACCACGGTGCGCATTGCCCAGACTATGGGGTTACATCGGGAGGCAACATGGTCTGCGCTGAGTGCCGTTGATCGCGAAATCCGACGTCGGGTCTGGTGGCACATTGTTTGGCTCGATGTGCAGTCGAGCATCTCCACGGGGCTGACCCCCTGTTGTGGGAACGAGGCCTTGGAGGCCGTCAGCATGGTTGACACTCTCCATGAAGAAGCAAGCAATATCCCTTCCGGACTTTCCCCGGGGATCGATTTTGTGACCAATGGACAATCAGTGGCCATACTATACGCTATCGGACGCTTCCAGACTGCTCACTTACAAGCGAGGATCGTGGCGCACCTGCAGAGCGTGCGGGGTCGAACCCAGGATGGATTTGGCGAGCTGGTCACAGATGCCAAGGAGCTTCTGCAGAAGATCGACTCGCTTATCGCACGCGTTCCTACCCAGGGAATCCCCGAAAGGGGTTACATCCCATCCCGTCTGGCGAATGCATCTCCGTCCACGCACCCCTTATTGTACAAGGACGATTCAAGCCAGCCAACCGTATTTGCAGCATGGACGCGAATTATGCTCACCTTACTAAAATCGGAAATAGCCATTATACTGCAGAAACCATTCCTAGCACCACTAGACAGTGCGAATCCGCAATCATGCAAGTCATGGACCAGGTATGAATCATTTCTCCCTACATCTCATCCATATCCCTTGTACTCTGGTGCATCCTGCCCAGCTTCAGTAATTATCCATTCACATTGATTCTTCACCATATTGTTATTTCACACTTATTAACCCGCGATTTGACTGTTCAGCATGGCGCAGCTCTGCGTGAATTACTTGCGTATTTACCTGCAGCTGTATCAAGCTCCTGCGTTCTCCCCATACGCTTGGTTCTGCTGCACCCACTATGGGCCTCTCCAATGCGTATTCATCACCCTAATGTACCTCCATTACTTCCAGGACTCTGGAGAGACCATGCTGGCCCGATATTGCGTTGATGAGGTTATACATCACTGCGTCGCCCAGTATCAAGCTCCAGATACCTCCTCGGCGAGGACCAGCCCCGATGATGCTGATTCCAATGGGGGCAAAATGTGGATGCCATTGGCCATCCAGGTTCTCGTTGACCTTCATGAACGCCTCGACTCCTCTCTCGGCCCTGAAGGCAGGCCCCCGGCATTGGACATGATCGAGTGTCAGGCCCGCTTTCCTACGCCCCACCTTGCCACCAAGGCGTCCGGTTTGCGCGCGACATCCGACCAGCCCTCTTCTGATGCATCCTCTACCACTCGCACCAACCTCAATTGTGATACCCCACCCATAAACGCAGGGCCTCCTCCAATGGCTGCTGGTAACAAACCAGTCCCGCCGACTAGCGTCTTTGTGGCGGGGAGTGATTCGGGCTTAGATATGGACTTCCTTGCTACGATTTCGGATCTTGAGGCGTGGTCCTCGTCCTTGATCTTGGAATCCGACAATCTCCTCCCACATCCTGATAATGTAACCCCTGATCATGCTGTAATCACAGGGTTAGGCCCAGACAGTACGGCATCTGGTCGCCGTGACCTGCATGAAGGACTTGATTTCCCAGTGTAATAGGGTTATGATACGTGGTCTTATTTTTTGCTTTTCCTTTTCTTATCCTAAGTCAAAATAAATGTATAGATTCTACGAGCAATTTTGATAAGCCTGCTTCATCCAATTACATGTTTCTGTTTCGACTTGATCGCACGGGAGATCCCGACCCCCTGCGAGCCTGTAATACAGGATGCCGCATTATCCCTTTACAGACTGCGCTACTGCACCACCATTTAGCGAGATCTCACCTGCATAAAGGTGCATATAAGCATCCCAATACGGACATTTTGGTACCGTGCAGCCTTCCAATCATATTGCATGAATTGCATCCTTCAGAAACGCCATGTGGCGTGCACACTATCGCCTCCACCGTCCACACCCCCGTGTCGAGGTTAGTTAAAGTATAATATATATACCACCATCGGCCGAATAATCAACCGTCAGCCTTGTGCCAGCAGTGCTCGGACTTTTGCTCTCGGCCTAACAGCTTATGGCGTCGCATACTGACATAGAATATCGGACTCGGCCCGCGCGAACTCGCGCAGAATCGTCTCGGCCCTCGCAGAAGAGCGAGGAGAAACTTTACACTTGTACGCTCGCGGACACACAAGGAACCCCTCGGTGTACCCTGTGATTGGATCGGTGTCGATTGCGACCGGCTGTCCCGACTCATTGAGCCCGGGCTCGAACTGGAACCCCCATAGGAGCTTCGCCGCTCCGATGAACATGCTGCGCTCCGACAGATGGATCCCTGGGCAGAGCCTTCGTCCAGCCCCGTAGATGAAGTGATCTCGCCGCATGTAGTCCGGCGAGGCGGCGTAGTCCGAGGCCAGGTTATGTCGCCCTTCGTAATGGCTCGGGTCGAACCGGTCAGGGTTGGGGAATACGCTTTCATCGTGGTGGAGGCCCCACACGTTCAGAAAGACCGTGGTCCCCTTCGGTAGGAGATACCCATTGACCCAGTCATCTTGGCTGAGCGCGTGTGGGAATGAGAGTGGCGTCACCGGCCGCCAGCGCATCGTCTCTTTGACGATCATGTTGATATACGGTAGACGGCTGAAATCTGCCCATGTCGGGGATCGGTCTTCACCACAAACGGCATCGAGCTCGGCGCGCGCCCGCTCCTGTACTTCCGGATGTTGCACCAGCGCCTGGATCATCACCAGGAGCATCGTGGACCCAGTGTCAGATCCACCCTCCATCATCACGCCACCGAGGAAGTCGACCTGGTTGTCGGTGAGGTTTTCCTTCTCCTGTAGGTCCAGGACGTGGTCAATGAACGTACGAGCTCGGCTTTGCGAGCCCTGCTCAGCCTCTCGTCGTGCTTCGATCGCCCGTCGCCGGAAGGACCCGTACAACGCTTTCATCCCGCTGCCCACCTTTGTTGACCGATCGATCCAGTTGCCCAGCCACTTCTGGGGAATCCATTTCAGCCACGGGAAGATATCGACGGGCGGCGTGGCGCCGGTCTCCATGACCTTGGACCACTGCTCCATGATCTCGTAGAGTTCCAACATATGGGGTGTATCCCATGACGGGGTACGAATTCCATACAGTAGACTCATAATGATACTGTTGGTGGTGCGCTTCGTATGCAGCATGTGTTTCTCTGGATACAGGAGGAAGTCGCGCATCATCTGTGTGTGCTCGGCTTCCAGCAGCTTGACGTGCTCCTTCTCGCACATGCTCGCATTGAAGTGCTGGTGCACTGTCTTGCGGAATAGCCGCCAGGTTTCGTTGTTGTCCATAACGAGGAGATGGTCGCCGCCAGTTATGAGGTTCTGTCCAACGTAGGATGTTGGCCGTGAGCTATATAGAGCGCTACGCTTGTCGAGCAGTTCCTTGACCAGACCTCGATCGGTGATCACGGCGGCAGTGGCTGGGCCAATACGGAAGCTGTAGAGACCGCCATAGACTTTGGCCCATTCGGTGAATCTGTCAATGTTAGATGGGGATGTAGTTGATTTGGTAGATGAAGAAGAACCGACTGTTGATGCGCGCGCACACGCGGGATCTGGTGGATGTTGCCAATGAGAGGGAGGCCGGGTGGACCTGCACTTCATTAGCTCCAAGTTTTCTCACCTTTGATGAAGATCGAAAGATCAATGAAATAAGTACCAGGAGGTAGTTTGCGCTGTATTCTCCAACTATCCAAGACCGCTCGGAGAAAGAGCAACACCAGAACCAGGGCAGCCACGGTGGTTATATAAAAGAATGCCATGATAGTTGCTCAACACTTTTAGTCTAACTCATGGAGAGTTTCAAAATAAAGTGAAAACGAGGAGGCTCAAAGGGATACTAGACTATTGTATAAAGTGGCAGGGATATGAGAATATATTCTCCTGGGATACGAACGATCACCACAGGAAATCAAGTCGGCCGACCTCGTATGTTCGGATGTCCGGATGAGACACCAAATTGACCGAGATGAGACAATAAAGTGCTGTATACTTTCGAAGGGATATTGTTCGATTCTACAAGTCTTGTGTCCTCAAACTTCGTTTCTCTCGGAAACCTAATTAGCCCTAATATCGAACTTATATGTACGCTTTCTCGTATACGATCCTCCAACGAAGATGCATTTCTCTCCACTTACCCTTGTAAATCTATCTATCTACAGCCTAGCTTCGTAAAATGCTTCCCTGTTATCCTCCTCAATCCGGAATCGCGGAAATAATTCAACCGCCGCACCCCGGGCAATCTCCTCCTCCTTCTCTCCTCCTTGCCCAAGGAAATGCTCCATCTCCCCAACATACTTGTTAATTGTCTCCACCGGAGCATATGGGAAGTCACTACCATATAGCACATGGCCTGTCTTTGCAAACCCATTCTTGCCCACCAGCAACTCCAAATTCCCCTCGTTCCCAGAAAGCGCGAGATCGAGATAAAACCCCCTAGCCTGCTCCAGGAATCTCTCTGGGGTTATCTCGGTCAGACCCGCATCGTAAAGCAGGTTTGCTGCCCGAGTAGCGAGAATAGGCAGTGTACCACCTCCATGGGACAGAATGATCTTCACATCAGGGTTCTTGGAGATAGTCCCTGAGGTGATCAGATCGACCGCCGTTCGGCATGTCTCGTGCGGATAATCAATAATCGGCTGCGGTAATTTTGCATTGACCATCTCAGGTTTATTCTGGGCGTCTGAGGCGGTGTTTGTCGGATGGATGAAGACTATTGCCTTTCGGCGGTTCAGTTCCTCCCAGAGCGGCGCAAAGGCCGCATGACCGAGGTACCCGGTTCCACTATACCGAGTATACAGAGTAATGCCGTCAGCCTGGAGTGTGTCCAGAGCATAGATCGCTTCCTCGATAGCCGAGGGGATGGTTTTAGGTGTCAGATGTGGGAGGCTGGCGAAGAACCCGAACCGAGTGGGGTTTTCCTGGTGAAGTTGGAAGCCATAGAGGTTTATTTGCCGGGCGAGGGTGACCGAGTCTACTAGAGAATCGGATAGGATAGAGGTGCCCGGTGCGGTCAGGGAGAGAATGGCCGTGCGGGTGGAGTGAGAGGTCATGAGGGAGAGGGTCGATTCTGGTGTCCATTTGGGGAGGTGCCAGCCAGAGGGGTCACCAGGAGTTGAGTTGAAAGCTATGTTTTGGTTAATTATCTTTCTGGGGAGAAGTTAGGGCTCGGATTAAGATACCCTTGACATAGGCAGGGGGGATGAAGTGGTGGTGCACGTCGATGCGGTTCATGGTGACGAATAGATGGTTTTACTATATATTTGTATATTTGTGGGGATGAATGAATGCGAATGACTCGTAACATATATATTGATCATAAGGTCATAAGGTCTAAACCAACTATGCATCTGCGCGGCCGAGTAAGAACAAGACCGATCATCCTCGGCCGGAGGACATCTAGGCAGGGTAAGACTTGACGGTGTGACTCACTTCACACTCTGAAGCTCAATGTCATACTTGCCTGGTGTGATGCTCCATCCTCTAATGCAGCTCCATCTTCATATTTGCCAGGGAAACATCATATACTCGCACCACAAATAGCTCCAACAAAGACACCCCAGTCAAATACAAGCCCAGCTTGATATTCGACTTGAAAATCCGGCCTCCCGAGTGTCGATCCTTTAGATCCAACGATAGGATATGCCAGGGCACATTCACCATCCACACACCGAGTCCCAGCACCCAGAAAATGAGCGACATGTCTGCCCGCAGCGCGGTGACAGCAAAGAGCAATACCTGTAGAGCCCCCAGCACCGCCAGAAGGATCTGGACATTCTTCCCCATCAGCACGGCGAGTGACTTTACGCCAATCTTCTCGTCGTCCGGACGATCCTGTGTCGCATAGAAGACATCAAAGTAGACAACCCACGATGCTGTAGCGAAGAATAGAGGAAGTGCCTGATCCAGACCCTTCAGATCTCCAGTAATCCCAACCCATCCAGGGAATACGGCGCCACCGATTATCGCCCCCAGGACGACTTGTGGGAATGGCATGATGCGCTTCATAAACGGGTAGATGGTGCTCAGTACCCATACGGGAATGAAGCCCGCTGTGACGGCCGGACCCAATGTGCCCCAGGTAACGGCGAGTGTGATAGGCAACCAGCAGATAAAAGCCACGATGGCCTCGGAGGTGCTGATCATCCCAGCTGGTAGCGGTCGAACCTTGCATCGCTCGACGTGTTTGTCCAGTTTTTGGTCACAGATATCGCTAATATACTGGTTAGTGGAAGACAAGCACACTATCGAGCTTTTCACACTTACTTGAATGTACAAAATGCACAGTGTGTAGCTGTCACGCTGGCCCAGATGCCAAAGAGTAAACGGAGGAATGGCGCGAGTTCCAGTGAGACATCTCGCATGCCTGCGGCCACACATGCCCCCCAGATGGCAGGATACCAACACAGCCAGGCTTCACGGGTGTGTAACCGGGCTAGCTCCCATACACCGCGAGCCACGTTGCGCTGGGATTTGGGGGTAATAGAGACCGTCATACTGATAATGGTATTCGGGACGACTGCCTCGGTGAAAGCAGTGTACAATGAAAGATCCTTATAAAAGACAAATTAGGATAATGAAAACCAACAGTTCATATTCCCGGTCGTCAAGAGATACATTTCAATGCACTACCTCTGTGTATCAGCCGGGGCTCTCGGGGTCGGTCTCGTTGGACCGAGTCGCGCCAGCCATCGCGTTAGGGTAGAGGAATCTCACCTCGGCCGACAGCTGACCACTTGAGACTATGCTATGTCGCCAGAGAGGCACACCGGCCGATAGTGGCCCAGTGAATGAGGCTGGAAACTGAAATAGACTTCTATTGGTGAAAGACGAAGTATAGAAGTATAAACATAGCGATATCGTAGAATCTTCACGTTAATATATAGACAAGGAGCTTGATTTGTTTGGATTCACTACGCGAGAGATTAAAATCTTCAGATCAACTTGTTGAATTGTTTTTCACCATAGAGTATACATTATACAGCATAATGATTCCTTCAACAAACAGCACAGAGGTCCTCACCCCCGCCGACGGCTCCAACGATAGCAAAGGCACAACGACTCCTGCAACCAGCACCGAGGACGCTGAAATGCATGATGATCTCCCCCAGAATGATACCCATGATGAGGTTGCCATAATAGGCATGGCATGTCGCGTCCCAGGAGACGTGAAGTCCCCCTCCGCATTGTGGCAGTTCCTCCTCCAAAAAGGTGATGCTTCAGGTGACATGCCTTCCTGGCGCTGGGATCCCTATCGACAGCGCCATCCTCGTAATGCCGCCGTACTGGCCCAAACCACCGCGAAGGGCTACTTCCTCAACGACATCGACCAGTTCGATGCTGCATTCTTCGCCATTTCCCCACGCGAGGCGGAGCAGATGGACCCCCAGCAGCGCATTGCCCTTGAGGTTGCCTGGGAGGCCTTGGAGGATGCAGGCATCTCTCCCTCCCATCTTGCAGGTTCAAACACTTCCGTATACATGGGTGTCAACTCTGATGATTATGCCAAGCTGGTCTTGGAAGACCTTCCCGATGTCGGTGCCCATATGGGCGTTGGCACGGCATACTGCGGCATCCCCAGCCGTATATCCTATCTGCTGGATCTGATGGGTCCCAGCGTTGCACTGGATGCGGCCTGTGCATCATCTCTAGTCGCGGTACACCATGCCCGACAGGCTATCCGTGCTGGTGAGACCGATCTAGCCATCGCAGGTGGTGTCAACGCACTCCTGGGACCCGGGTTGACCCGGGTGCTGGATGAAGCTGGAGCCATATCGGCGGATGGAAAGTGTCGTTCCTTCGACGACTCCGCTAGCGGGTACGGCCGAGGCGAAGGAGCGGGTGTCGTCATCCTAAAGCGTCTGGATAAAGCCCTGGCGGACGGTGACCAGGTGCTGGCCGTACTCAAGGGTACTGCGGTGGCCTCGGATGGCAAGACGCTTGGTATCATGGCACCCAATGCGCAGGCACAGCTTCTTGTTGCCCAAAAGGCGCTCAAAGAGGCAAAGGTGTCGTCTGACTCCATCAACTATATTGAGGCCCATGCCACCTCCACATCACTGGGCGATCCCACAGAAACGAGCGCCCTATCTGAGGTGTACGGTGTGGGATCCGGAAGGCATCCATCCGACCCGTGCTATATCGGTTCCATCAAGCCGAACATCGGCCATTTAGAAGCTGGTGCTGGTGTCATGGGTCTCATCAAGGCGGTGCTTGTGCTTCGCCATGGCCTGGTGCCTCCGCAGGCCAATCTGCAGACGTTGAATAGCAAGATCGCATGGAAGGAGAGCTTGTTGCGCCCAGCGCGCGAGCTAGTGACATTGCCCCATGGCAGCCCATCACGACCGCTGCGGGCGGCGATAGCATCGTACGGATACAGCGGCACCGTGTCGCACGCCATTATTGAGGCCTTTCCAGGAAGATCCTTATTCGCCGAGCGCCTAGCCCAGATCCCGGACAGTGAAGCTGTACCAGTCCTCCTTCTATTATCCGTGCCTCAAGCGAACCGAATCTCCACAACAGCCGGTGGCCTAAGCCAGTGGTTGCGCGACACTGATGGAGCGGTATCCCTGGCGACACTCGCCTCTACGCTATCGCAGCGCCGCGCACATCATCGCTTCCGCCATGCCATTGTCACTGATTCGGTCGCAAATGCCATCTCTACCCTCGATGATCTGACTAAGGATGTGCCAAATCGCTGGGCGATCAACGACCGAATCGGAACCGAGGCGGCCAAGGGCACGGTCTGGGTGTTCTCAGGCCATGGTGCGCAGTGGCCCGACATGGGTCGCGAATTATTCCACTCTAGTCCGGCATTCGGGGAAGTAGTTCGCAACCTGGAGCCGATCATTCAAGCCGAGTTAGGATTCTCCGCGATTGAAACCCTGCATGTCGGTTGTCCGGATCGCACTGATGTTATCCAGGCGATGACATTCCTCATGCATCTGGGTATTGCCGCCGTGCTAGAGGCCGAGTCCGGTCCTCCTACCGCTGTCGTGGGCCATTCCCTGGGCGAGGCCGCCGCGGCAGTCGTCTCTGGTGCTCTGACATGGCATGAAGCAGCGCTGGTAGTATGTCGGCGAGCGCGTCTTTATCGTGAATTCATAGGAGAGGGTGCCATGGCCCTGGTTCGGCTGCCGGCCTCTGAGGCCCGTGCTCGTATCGCCACGCACCCCGGCGCGTCCGTCGCAATCGAGGCATCGCCGACCGCGTGCATAGTTTCTGGCACTGTTGACGCGGTCCAGAACATATCCGAACAATGGCATGAAGAAGGTGTCGAGGTGCGTGCTGTCGCCACAGACGTGCCCTTCCATACACCACTGCTGGAGAAGCTGGCAGGCCCCCTCCGCGACGCGCTGAAGGGCGAGCTCCATCCTCAAGTGCCACATCGGGCGCTCTATTCGACTTCACTGCTGGATCCACGCTCAGATGTACCACGCGATGCGGAATACTGGGTGATGAATATGGTCCAACCGGTCCTACTGCAGTCGACAGTGGCAGCACTCGTGGACGATGGATTCCGTGCATTTGTGGAAGTGGCGAGTCATCCCATCATAACGCACTCGATCGTCGAAACTATTAGCGAGCAGACGACGGACCGGTTTATTGCGACCCCCACGATGTTGCGTAAACAGCCGGCGCTCAAGAGCATCTTGGCCGCCGTGGGCCGTCTGCATTGCTTCGGCTGCGCTGTGAAATCTACAGATCTTGACCCAACTGCGCCATGGAGTTCATCAGTGCCCGGTACAATCTGGCATCACCAGCCATTCTATCGCGCTGTGAGCGGGATGACGGCCGCACAACTGGCGCCAACACACAAGCCTTCTGCCAATGACCTGCTAGGTACTCGCACTGCGCTCTGGGGAACGGACGAGGTGCTTTATCAAACGCGCCTCGACGAAGACAATCGGCCTTTCCCCGGCCGTCACCCACTCCATGGGTCAGAGATCGTGCCTGCCGCTGTGCTCTTGCACACTTTCCTGCGTGCGCTCTCTCCCAGAAGCGTGGAGGAAGTGTCGCTCCAGGTGCCTGTAGTAGTGTCTCCGGCCCGCGAGATCCAGATCCGGCATAACACGCGTAACATCACTATCACATCTCGTCTAGAAGAGTCGACAAGCAATGAAGATGGCTCGTGGCTGGTTAATACAACCGCGAGCGTGGGCGCAGCTGATGCAGTACCCTCTCTCGATCACGTCAACATAGCGGAGATCGAGAAAAGACTGCCACAGAAGCTGTCGGACAGCTTCTCGATGGATTACCTCGCCTCTGTCGGTGTGTCTGCCATGGGATTCCCATGGAGGGTAGCTCACCATGTGGCCAGCGACAATGAGATGCTAGCCAGGGTAGACGCCAATCCGAACAGCCTGCCTGGCATGGACGATCTTTTGACGTCCGTCATGGATGCAGCAACGTCCATCGCGTCGACCCTCTGGCACCGTGAGCCCCGACTCCGCATGCCCACAGCCGTCCGTCGCGTCGTGGCTGTTGACGTAGCCACCCCGCAAGTTGTGTACATCCACTGCACGAAGGCACAATCCTCCGTCGAGGCAGCTGACGTGATCATCAGCAGCGAGGATGGCACCGTGCTGATCGAGGTTCAGGGTATGGCCTTTGCCGGTGTCGAGGGTGAATCGCTATCGCGAAAAAGTACGTCTGGCCTGGTGCACCAAATCAGCTGGCCACCTGCCGCTCTGGTTGAAGAACCGCTGGAATTCACCCACATCGCCTTCCTGGCACCAGATGTCACCAACGCTCACGTTGAAATTTACCAGAGACAGCTTGAGAGCAAAGGTATCTCTACCTCTATCCATGAGCATGCCTCTGACTTGCCCTTGGCAACTTATTGGTCTCTGGCGGTCGTCTACATCCCTCAAGTCACCGATCAAATATTTGAGACTGCCACCAGCGCCTGCGATGGGCTCGTCACAGCAGCCCAGGTCATTCTGTCCTCCTCGAATAAGCCCACTGTGCGCCTCTTCGCCCTCACCTCCGAAACCAACCTAGGCCACAGCGCCCTCACAGGCCTCGGTCGTATTCTGCACACCGAACACCCCGAAATCTGGGGCAGTCTCATTGACCTCGAAGACCCCTCGGTCTTCCCACTCGTGGCAATGCGCTACGTGCGTAACGCTGACATCATCAAGATCCAGGATGGGGTTCCGCGCACTGCTCGCCTGCGCCCACTCCGCCCCGCCCCGCTCCAACCAACAGCCGGACCAGCTGCTCTCACGTTCTCCCCAGCATCCACATATCTAATCACAGGCGGACTCGGCTGTCTCGGTCTCTCCGTAGCCCAGTGGATGGTCAGCCAAGGTGCGAGACGTATCCTGCTACTCTCTCGTCGCTCTCTACCGCCGCGCTCCACCTGGGCCGCCTCGCATAAACCCGAGACCCAGTCTATCATCCAAAGTATCCTCTCTCTTGAACGCCTCGGCGCCACTATCTACCCTCTGGCCATCGACATCTCCCATCCATCTGCGGTGACCAACCTTCACTCGGCCCTCAATACACTCAACCTGCCACCTGTCGCCGGCGTAGTTCACGCCGCTGGCATCCTCCGCGACCAGCTTATCGAGCAAATCACCCCAGATGCCTTTGAAGCTGTCCTCGCGCCGAAGATAGCAGGCGCTTTGGCGCTGCACACTGTCTTCCCTCCCAACTCCCCTGACTTGGACTTCTTCGTCCTCTTCTCTTCTTGCGGCCAACTCCTGGGATTCCCGGGTCAGGCATCGTACGCGAGTGGAAATTCGTTCTTGGACGCTTTGGCACGGTCACGCAGAAAGGAGGGCGATAATGCCATCTCCCTCCTTTGGACGTCGTGGCGGGGCATGGGTATGGGAGCTAGTTCCAATGGGGCCCTGGAGGCAGAACTGTATGCTCGCGGAATTACGGATGTAACTTCGGACGAGGCGTTCCGTGCTTGGAGTTCTATCACTGCCACTGAGGGTGCCGATCATGGTGTGGTTCTTCGTGCTCGGCCGCTTGAATCTGGTCAGCCCCTGCCACATGCCATTCTGAGGGATATTGTAACGAGGAAAGAGAGAGTCGCGGATGAGGGAAATGGGGAGAAAGGAAAGGAGAGGAAGAAGTTGACTGGCAAAGAATTGACGGAGTATTTGCGCGTCGTTGTGAAAAAGTGTGTGTCGACGACACTATCGATCCCCGAGGATGAGGTAGACGAGACAGTAGCGTTGCCGGAGATGGGTATGGACTCTGTCATGACGGTGAACTTCCGCATGAGCTTGCAGCAGACGCTGACGGTCAGTGTTGGACCAACTTTGGTGTGGAAGTACCCTACAGTGCATCATCTGGTTGAGTATTTCTGCCAGGTGCTGGATGAATAGTTCAGATATTGTACTGTCGAATGTATGTATATATATAGATGTTCTATATACTTCTTTCATCCTCGCAGAACAGAACTAGAAACGGTCCCACGAACTATATAGACATATTGTCTCATAAGACATATCAACCTCGTCTACAACCATAGAAAATAGACCCCCAACGATAGAAACGACTCCTAGGGACAGCTTCATTTACACCTAATCCTCCCGCCGTTTCGTCAACGCCAGGAACTCTCCATGAAACTGCGGCACGACCATATCATCCCACTTCATATCCTCCACGGTTGTCCCTACGAGGTCCAAATCGAATCGTCGCACAATATATGCAATGGCCATATACATCTCCATATAAGCCAGACTAAATCACACGTCCATTAGTCACATTTCTTTCTCGAAGCAAGGGGGGTAGATACTTGATTCCCAGACAAGACCGACTCCCTCGCGAAAACGGCACCAGGAACTTTGCTCTTTCCGCCGTCACCTCTGATCCCTGCAGCCAACGCTCTGGATCAAATACGCGGGGGTTCTCGAACAGAGTCTCGTTGTAGTGGATATGGTAAATGGCCATTCCCACCCGAGTTCCCGCAGGGATGAACCGGCCGTCCGGAAGACGGACGCCACCCGGGGGAACGAGACGAGGAGTGCGGGAAGCTGCAGGAGAAGAGTATCTGAGGCCTTCTTTTATCACTGCTGTCTGTTTTGTATCATATCAGCGTTAGTTTAAGTGCTTTACATGGTGTGCCCTCTTCGGAGTGAGGAAGGGGGTAGAAAGTACGAACCAGATATGGCAGCGCCTCGAGCTGTAGATAGGAGGCATGGGAATTAGGTGTTGGCATGACAGTTTTCAGCTCCGCTAGGAGACGGTCATGGACTTCACGGTCATTGAAGATATTGAAAAGTGTGACTGTGTTGGCAATTCCGGTGGTATCGTCCCCGGCGGAGATCACGGTAAGAAGCTCATCACGGAGACCCTGTTTGTCGGGTACTGCATAGCCCTTCTCAGGAAGTGGAATGAGTAGACGCTCCATGAGAGTGGGGAAAGTAGGAGTTTTTCCCGCTGCCGCCGCGGCGATATACTCATCGATGCGACGAGCGGCGAACTGAAGAGATTGAATTAGTATACATGGCTTAGCTGGGGAAGGTATAAGTCGAGCTCACCTGTTCCAACTCGTGGCCCATCTCAACAGAATGTGAAATGCGCTTTGCGATCCACAGTGGCAGCGAATTGAGCAGTCTCACAAAGGGGAAAGCTTTGATGACATGTAGACTGGGGAGATACTGTTGGAAGACGCGCACAGGGAGCGACTTGAACTCCGGGTCGGAGAGGGCGTCGAGTGATTGACCGAAGGCAAACTGAGAGACCATGTCTGGGCCAGTCTATTAGATTACAAACGTGATGGGATCAGTGCAAGGATAGGATGCATACCCATTGCTAGAGACTTCAAAGCCCATTCCATCGAGACAGGTTTTCCCTGGGCAAAAAGCTCATCAAATCGTTTCGAGCAGTAGTCAACATGCTCCATCAGCATTGGCTCCAGACTGAGGATATTCTTCTTGGAGAACAGTGGCTCTAGTGGCGCCTTTCGCTGCTTGTGCCGCACCGGGTCACTCTCAGCCAGCGTGCTCGATGGTGCTCCCAGGACCTTGTGCATAGATGGGTCTTTGTAGTACCGACTACCCGGTCGGTATAGCTCATGGTAGAAGGCTGGATCATAGATATGCACCTCATTGGGACCCATGCGCAATGCAGGTCCTAGGCGCTTATGCATCTCTTCAAGCTTGAACAGTGTCTGGCCTTTATGGCCGGGTTTGAGGCCGATATTCCAATAAGCCTCCCAACTGCAGCTTATTGTTAGCAAGACGGCCTCGGGCACAGGAGAAACGTACGCACTATTCTCCTAAAGCCGCCCATGGCGAGCCTGGAAAAGCGGCCAGCGGACTGAAGAAGATCAGATAGACGGCACGAATGGCATGGTAGATGGCAAATGTGCCGGCTGCAATGAGCCAGAGGCTCACAGTAGGAACAGAAAGCAAAGCCATTGGTTTGTATTGACCAGAAATGATACCCAACTCTGGTCATTCCCATTTCTCTATCTGTCGAGTTGTATTTAACTGCGTTGCTTCTGTCGCGATCGGCCGAATACCACGCAGTTCCGATGACCGACAACGCCGAGATAGAAAAGTCACATAGACACAGCCAGGGCCGGACAGAAGATCTCCTGCTCTTCTCCAGTTCCTCTCAATATGGCTGACATGAATGCTTCGTCGTGGACAACCACGACTTTGGAAACGAAACCATTCTCCCTCGACAGTGGACACTATACAGCTCTGGCCTTCGTTCTGGCCGTCTGCATCCCCCAGGCCCCCCACGGAAGTGCACTTCGTTATGGAATATTTCTTCTCCAAATTACCTGCGCAGTACAGGCATTCATTGCGCCGCCACCCCCAGTACTAGACCGAGCTGTTCTCTACACGTCAGGTGTGCTGATGGGCAACCTGCTAGCACGCTACTTTGATCGACTATACACGACTGTCCCAGAAAAGACATTCCACCGCATCATCGACCCTCAAACCCCTGAGGATGGAGCCAGGCTTCCAGCACCTGAGCGCCTCTTCTGGGCCCTGGAACTCTTCAGTGTCACCCGCGGTATTGGCTGGAACTGGCGTGTCGCCGGAATTCCCAAATCCCCGGCACCAACAAGCAGATTCCAATTCGCTGCTTCCCAACTCCTTAGATGGATTGCCATGTACGCGGGTCTACATCTAGTCAACATGGCCTGTCAGCTCGTCTTGTCAAACCCAAACTCCATCCCCTCGCTTCCTGGCAATCTGGAAATCTACACCCTGATAGTCACCGGCTTCGCCATCACAATATACAGCCATTTTGCTATTCTTATGCTTCCGCTCTCGGCTCTCTGCGTCGGCCTCCAAGTCGGCCCTCGCTCATGGCAAGATGTTGCCTCCTGGCCACCGAATTTTGGCAGTGTTCGCGAAGCATACAGCATTCGCCGCTTCTGGGGGTACACATGGCACCAGCAACTGCGACGACAGGCAGGTGCGCCTGGTGCATATCTCATCAGCTTGCTGCCGGACAGTGTGAGGACGTCCAAACAGACGTCTGTTCGCCTGGGGAGACGATACTCGCTCCTCTTGATGAGTTTCGTCGTTTCGGGGCTAGTTCATGCGTGTGGGTCCTATCAAGTGACACGAGCGCTCGGCCTTCCCTTGTCGGATGGTGGGGAAATGAAGTATTTTGTGTTTCAGGGGATGGCAGTTATTGCTGAAGATTTGGGCTGTTGGGTGCTAGGTATTGATGATCGGGGAACAAAGGCTGGGGGGATGCGGCGGTGGGTAGGATATGCGGTCACCCTGTCTTGGTATGTTTGGAGTCGCGTGCAGCTGAAGGGCGTCCCGGTGGCGCTGGCGATGGGAATTCGGAATGAGAGGGGGGAATTGTTCGCTGCATTGGATCTCGTTCAACAGTCTGCTGCGGCGGTGCCGGGAAATTTCGTGGCGAAGGCGTGGGAGCTGATTCGGTGAGTTTAGTATTAGTGATGTAGTTGCTACGAGAAGGGGTTGGAGACACTAGATGAGACATCTCATTTATAAATATCGTTAGAATAGTTAGGATGGATTTGCACTAGAATACTAAAGCCTTAATGGCTTCCTCTTGGATGAGGTAGACATTGACCAACGACAACCTCTCAGGAACATACAGATCACTCTCCAAATAATCTATTTGAACTCAGCAGGAAGGGTCGTCAATGTGCCAATCTCGGCAATTGTCTCCTCCCACAGCTTCTTCTGAATCTCCTGGCCCGCCGGCGACTGGATGAACGTCGATTTGCTATAAGGGAAAATGCATTAGTTATTGGAGATAAACAACTTTCTTGTGAAAAGGGGTATCTATCACTTACTCAGAGATGGTCTTGTCATTCAAGAACTTGCCATGAGACTCAGGGCCAACCACCACCGCACTATTCAAGATGATCCAGCCACCCACCTCAACAGGTCTAGCGCGGAAAGACTTGACAACGTTCACAATCAAGCGTAAATGCAGGGGTAGAACGTCACTCATGTTGGTATTTACCATGCCCGGGCACATCATGTTGATGATCACTTTCTTGGGATCCAGCCGCGGCGCCAGACTGTACATGAACATCGCGCAAAGTAGCTTCGAGTCCCCATAACGCTGGAATGGGACAAAAGCCTCCTCGTTGTCCATATGCGCAAGCACACCTTCGCCGGGTTTGATGGGAGCTTTCTTGTCCAAGCTTGTGGCCTCGTGCGCGCGACTGCCAACCCAGCTAATGCGCGCAGGAGAGCCTGTTTTCTCGGCACCCGCCTCAAGATACGGCAGGAGCTCGGCGATCAACAAAACGTTGGAGTAGTAATTGACTTGAGTGGTTCGGTCATGGCCGCTCGGGCTGCGTTCCAGCTTGAGCAGACCGATACCCGCATTGAGAATGAGGAGATGGACCACTGGAATCTCTTCGCGGAGCTGCTTCGTGAACCTTTGTACGCTGCCATAATCATCCACATCAAGTGCCATCACCTTGATGGTCGGCTTGGGGTTGTGGGTTTGGATGCGGCGATCCTGGCGGAGGGAAGTTGCGCAGGCCTCGCCCTTGGCGACATTGCGCACGGCGAGAATCACGGTCGAGGCGCGCAGTCGCAGCAGCTGTTTGGTAGTTTCCAGACCCATTCCAGCGCTGGCACCGGTAATGACGACGGTTTTACCCGTCAGGTCAATGCCCGTAGGCAGTGGATCGACTTTCGGCTGGATGATGTTGACCATGATGGAAGTTGAATCAGGAGTGAAGATCCGAGAACTGTCGCCAATGTGAAGAGCACAATGGATGATGGAAGAGAAGAAGAGGTATCGAGGTAGTCATACTCAAGTTTATTTCCAAGGTTTCCCTATCACAAGCTCCACTGCTATGCTGAATGTGCAAGGTTCTTTGTTGGATTGTTCAGCGGAGCTGACAAAACCGGCTTAATTGATGGGTGACTCAGCATTCGGCCGACGCCAGCCCTAAAAGGGAAAGTTCCAAGGGACGACGACCGAGACAACCTCGCCCGAATGAACATGGCCAAATGTGTTTCTCGTATCTCAGTCGAGATTGAATTCTCGGGTATACGCTCCTGGGAGATAGCTGGGAGATAGCTGATAGATGAGAAGGAACACCGAGTATGTAAAGTAAGTAGTTATCCATTTCGCTCCCTCCCCCCACACGTCTACTTCCATTCTAGCTAGAAATGGCTCCCTGCAAACCTCGTACCTTCACAGCCGGTCAGGATCCGCTGACTAAATTTGATGGAGCCATTTCGGTCCGTAATCTTCCACGGCCCCCGGACCGCTTGTTCCTTTTTCACGGTATCATGAGGCCAAGTCGCGGCATCTATGCCAAGCTGATCGCCACCGGCCAAAAGCCCCCCACACATTTCCACCCCTCCCAGTGGGAATTCTTCCGCGTGCTCCGCGGGAACCTTACTATCGAGTTCAACGGGCGTGCCATTCACCGAACCCCCAGTGATGGCGAACTGGCAGTGCCTCCCTATACCCACCATGTCATTTATGGAACCCCGGGGACGGAGATGAACGAGGTAGAGTTCGTCGTGAGTGCCAGTGATCCTGCTGCGGAGGATGAGGGCGCTACTGTTATGGACCAACCGTTCTTTGAGAATTGGTATGGGTATCAGGAGGATGTATTTCAACGGGGGGAGAAATTGGATTTTGTGCAGGTGCTTTCGGTGAGCAAAGTATTTTCCCCTGAGAAATATGTAAAAACTAACGAGGTATAGATGTTCGATGCCGGCGGCACGTATCTGTCTCCGCCGTGGTGGGTGCCCTTCCGCTCGTGGATCGGGCTCTTTCTGGGCATCGTGGTGGGCCGGTGGATCGGTGGACTGCTGGGCTACGCGCCCTTTTATCCTGAGTGGACGACCGACTGGGAGGCAGCCTGTCAGGCAATGCAGCAGAGCTGGTTCCAACGTCGATTTGCGGATCCACAGGCACAGGAACGAGCACGAGAAAGGTTTCGTGAGCAATTAGAGCAGGAGGCATCGGCCAAGGGGCAGAAGTCGGAGTAGATAAATATCTTGGAGCAGGGGACTGCATATATTCACATATTTAGATAAACAGACACTCCTCCCCAGGTTGACTGAGATCTATACACAGGAATAGGCGGCTATTCCGACAGAGGACATCTACATACTTGTACGTAACCTCAATATTGAACATACATGATATTTCCACATCTTCTGCGAGTGATACTTTGTACCCTTATCAGCGAGCCTTTTTTGCCTTGGTGTTAACCAGAGAGTCCAGCTGCTTCTCGAGTTTTTGAACATAGATGTAAACCACAGCATACACCATGTCAGACCCGATACTACCCAGCAGCAAAAACTGCCCGTAAGCACTCCACGCATATCCAAATCGCTCTGGCCAGTAATATATGCGCCAGAAGAAGCAGCATGCAGCGGCGACCGTACCCAACATCCTTGTCGACCTTCTCATGGTGTCAGCGCCAGATTGAGGTGACTATACCAAGGATCTATCCACTCACCAAATTCCCCAAGAATGACCGAGAGTATTTCCACGCGATATTAGCTGCGCAATTGAGCTGAGATTGATAAGGACCTGCATGGGCCATGCAGTCATGAACACGACCTGTCGACCAATGCTTGGGATGAATGTGGCGGCAATCGCCAGGTGCAGCCACAGACAGACCACGCATCCGACCACGATTATACCCGCGAGATGCCGCGCCACCAACGGTGACTGCTTCCAGGCATACGGGGCCGATCGAAGAATGGCGTAGAAGAGGACGACGTCGACAATCATCCATTGCGCGAACACGACCTGATTTAGCAGCCCCGGGCCGTAGACAAACCCGTAAACCGCCTCCCAGGTGATGTTCAAGCAGAGACAATGGAGAGGCATTGCGTACGAACGATCTTTGAATGCCTTTTTGGCCATCAAGATGTACGAGATAGACCAAAGAATTCCAGAGATGGCGGTGAAGCCATCGGGTACAGACTTCGCATGCCAGTACGGCGCCGTGGTATTGTCATAGTCGCGATTGGCAGCTGCCCACTCCTCGAGCGCGAAGAAGCCCATTTTGTTCAAACTGCTGAATTGAGAGGAAGTGAAAGGAGAGATAATTTGGTTCTGTGTGTACTTGGGTCTCCATATATCATTGGTATCATATAGAGCGAGAGGCATCGCGGCCCGTCGGCCGAGCCAAATCGGTAGTCCGAGAGCCGCATCGCTAGTCAGGGACGACAATATCGATCGTTCCATCTTCAAACTCGGGCGTGAGAAAAAAGAAAGAGAAAAAAAAGACCAGTCTGCCTTGCCATCCGTTCGGAACCATGCGTTACATGCAAACTACCGCCCGAGATGGCAGATCGCAGATCCATAAAGGGCTGGCAACGCGAATGAACTACAACCGGTCAACTCACATCAATCAAAATGGCCAAGATTACCTCGATAATAGGGGTCCTTATGGGTGTGTTGGCCACGGCCACTGCAACCTCCATCCCAAGTCAATCTTCAACTGCTGCTGCTCTCTCCTCGCTGGGTGTTTCTCTCCCAGCTGGTAATATTCTCGTCGGAAATGCTGGTTACACCTGTAGTCTCTTAAATCGCGTCTTTTCCAAGAACGAGACATTTACAGTGACCTCGCCCTATTATGATGTTTTCATCGATGAAGCCTGGTCGCAGAATTGCCGATTGAATGCGTCCTGCATTGTGACGCCTGATTCTGCCCAAGATGTCTCGCTCCTGTTACAGATCCTCAGCATTCTGGAGACTAAATTCGCCATTCGCTCCGGTGGACACAACACCAACCCGGGATTCAGTTCAATCGATCGCAATGGAGTGTTGATCGCTCTGGAGAAGTTGGACACCATCTCCATAAGCCCTGATCGTGGAACTGTTACTGTCGGGCCTGGTAATAAGTGGGAGTCTGTATACAACTACCTCCAACCGTATAATGTCACAGCTTTGGGTGGTCGTGAAGTGGTTGTAGGCGTCGGCGGGTTTATTCTGGGTGGTGAGTGAATAATTCCTCGTCGGCATCCTAAATGAACCAAGACATTGACAGGATAAGGCGGTCTCAGCACCTTCTACAACACCCATGGTTTGGCAATTGACAGCGTCACTCGATTCCAGGTGGTACTTCCCAATGGCAATATTGTCAATGCCACCCAAACCGAGCATGCCGATCTATACAAGGGCCTGAAGGGAGGTCTGAACAACTTCGGTGAGACTGATATTATTCGTCAAATCGTCGTTCAACCACCTAACTGTACCAGGCATCGTGACTGAATATGACCTCACCACCAACACCGGCACAAATATCTACTATGAGATAAACACCTACACTGTTGCCAACACACCCGCTGTGCTTGCGGCCTACGCGACGTATCTTTTGGATGCCGACATCAACAGCAATGTGGAGATCCAGATCAACCCCGGCTACACTTTGGTCTTCTACGGATATCTTGGCCATGTATCCACACCCGCAGCCTTTGATCCATTCTCTGGTATACCCGTAGCCTCGACATTGTACCCACCAACAAACGGCTCGCTCAGTGAGCTTCTTCTCACGATTGGCGGTGCCGGACTGACTTCCGAGGGCGTATCATACAGTGGTACCTTCACGTTCAAGGTGACAGGGCCAACATTCCTGCAAGATACCTACTCGGCCTATCTCAAGGCCGCCGCCTCTCTGCCGTCGGGTGCAGTACTCTCTTACGTGCCTCAAGGTGTGATTCCGAACCTAGTGACTCGGGGAAAGTCGCAGAACGGAGGAAATCTGCTAGGTTTGGATGCCACACCTCAAATCTGTATGTATCCCCTTCTACTCACATCTCCATCCCGTAAACATCTCTAACCAGTGTCTCGCACAGGGGTGGACATCTTCGCTCAATTCCCAGCAACACTCAGCCAATCTGTGGTAACGGGCACTGTGGACTCATTGCTGTCCAATCTCGCCTCCAGCGCAAAGTCACAGGGTCTTTTCCTCCCCTACATCTTCGTCAACGACGCGGGTCCCAACCAGAAGCCGCTACAATCGTTCGGGGAAAATAATATCAAGTATATTGACACTGTGGCGAAAAGGTATGACCCGAAGAGAATCATGCAGAAGCTGCAGAATCAAGCATACTTTGTTTCGAAGGAGTTGTAAAATACTACTACAGCATTTGCATATATAATTGGGGGTTCCAGCGCTCCGTTGTACCTAAGGTATCTCTTATTTCAGAAGATTCCCCTGCCAATTCACCAGCTTAAAACGTCGCGTATTCTCCTAGTAATCTCTCCTTCAGTTATGGAGTTTAGCCTACATCTGTACTATTTTATAATATTAAAATTAGGAATTCACTGATGTCCCCAAGCAATGACGAAACCACAAGCATAGCCACGGTCATCAAGCCACACTGACCTAATTAGTGCATCGACAACTGTCCAACTTACACAACCTGGTTCATACTTGCAACGACAAAGACAATATATATCATGCATCGGCATTCTATGAGGAACTTTTTATCCGTTGTGCTGAGAGAGACACTGTCAACATATACAAATACACCACAACACCAATTCAATCGCCTTTCCGGCACTCTCCGCATGGAACAGCCCAAGATCCGGAACATCCCCAGCTACGGCAGACGAGGAATCATCACTCTCCCCAATAAATCACATCATGTCATACAGGAGCCGGACATGAAAAAGGAAGCTTCTTTCAATCAAAAGGTGTTCAACTTATCTCTTGCTCTGTCACAAAGCCGCATAAATGATGCGACGGAGTTGCGCTGCATGGTGTTGGACCTTGATGGGTCTGTCAAAGAATCTGAAACTCGAGGAACTAGGAATGACCTTGCTAAGCAGTGGGGATTAGATGGTCGCGATCTGCGCAATGTGGATCTTGTCTCGGAGGGAATCCCGCACTTGTTGGTCCGTCCGTCTGTCATCTTTATCAGCATGTTCACTTTACGACTCCTGGTCCGTTCACATGGAGTACTTCTTTTCCTTCTCCCAATTGAGGACTGCCACGTGAAAGTGCAGGATGTCTTTATGACAGATCTCCAGAGCAGGCTCCGACCTGGTCCAGGCTCTGGCCTTTTAGCAAAGCTCCCATTTGAGATACGTGTAGTGGATGCAGCGCTTGCCTCTGTCATTGCCACTCTTGAAGCCGAGCATGTTCTTATCCGCCGAGAAGTCGAAGACAGCTTGCGGGATTCAACAAGAGAAGACGTTGTTTACTCTGTTCTCCGCGGGTTGCAGGATCACAGGAAAAGGCTCGTGGCCATTCAGCAGCGTGCCCGCCAGTTCCGCTCGGCGCTACGGGAAATTCTTGAAAATGATGAAGATATGGCGACCATGTTCTTGACGGATCGGCAGGCAGGTCGACCACATGAGGTAGAGGATCACCTAGAAGTGGAATATCTCCTCGAGGCATATTACAAGAACACAGACGCGATTGCGGAGTCTGCAAGTGCTTTAGTGGGTGATTTGGAGCGCACGACGGAATCTATTCAGTCCATCTTGGATGTGCGACGAAATCAGATCCTGGTTTTCGAGGCTCAACTGGAGATCTGCATGTTGGGATTCGCTGTGTCAACCTTTGTGGCGGGCCTGTTTGGAATGAACGTGGCGAACTTCTTTGAAGAGAGTTCTTCGGCATTTGTAATTCTTGTTGGAACCTGTGTTATGGGAACGGTCACCATCGCGAAGTATGGCCTGTGGAAACTCGATAAATTCCGAAAATTGCGCTTTTAGAGCCTGCTCGCATGGTGACAGGAAAGTATCCAAATACAAAGGAGTTAAAAAAGTCATCACCCATAGGCGACCCAAACTTGAGATCAAATGGCACTCAAACTGAGGATGGACGGGGATCCAAAGTCGCAGCGCGCCAAATGTCGCCAACAACCGCTAGGCCAAATGCCCGTCCATCCATTCCTATATATGACACTGGGCAGTGTAAAATAGAAAATAGAGATGCCAATTACCTTCCAATAATAACTACCTTCTGCTTGAGCTGATAGGAAGTCTACAACCAAGGCATTTTTGATAATGTGAGCTCTTTATGCCTGTCAGATGAGTAGAGGGCGGTGATGCAGGTGTGTGTTTGACAAACTTGAGAACCTTCACATTACGTTTGCTCCCTATAAAATACCTCCTCCTTTCCCCTCTTCTTCTTCTTCCTCTTCCTCTCTCCATCACTTCACATCTAACATTATTCTTCAACCCAACTGATTACACACTTCTCCTTAACCAAGCTCGAACAACCGCAATCATGCCTGAGGATAACTACGGCAACGAGTACTCTTACAAGAGCTCTGGTGAAAACAGCCAGGTGAGCTAAGAACCGGAAACACTCATCCAACTCGACTCTAACTGATCTTCAGGGTAATCACTACTGCTCCCGTGACTACGGCTCCGGGGCATCGAACTCCAACTCTTACCATTACTCCAACCAGTAAGTGATAACTCATATTCCTGTTTGATGGTTATCCCTTCTGGTGTCTGCATTCAACTGACATTCATTTTCTACAAATTAGGGATGGTTCCTACTACTACTCGAACTCCGATGGCAGCAAGTACTACAACAGCGGCAAGGGCGATGCTGTGTACACCCCTCCCTCTGCCCCAGCGAACTCGTCTCAGAACTCTGGCAACTCTGGAAAGTCTGGAAAGTAAGCTGGCTGTCAACATGCGTGCAAAGAAGTGGTCTGATCCACCTCTTTCGGCGGGAACACGCTGCGTTGCTTGGAAATGAAATTCTTGAGATGGACGAGACGGATACTTGGCTTGGTTTAGCCTAACGATGGACATCTGAATATGGGATCTTAGGATGGAAAAGCGTAAAACATCAAAAAAAAAATACATTTGCCCTAGGTTTACGTTGAACGAATTTCCAGTATTGCATCAGTCGCCTGATCTATGTATAATGTATAATCAGACCACAATCGTCCATCACCA
The DNA here is from genome assembly GCF_028829775.1 of Penicillium samsonianum. NCBI lineage: Eukaryota > Fungi > Ascomycota > Eurotiomycetes > Eurotiales > Aspergillaceae > Penicillium > Penicillium samsonianum. Next base: position 246,512 of record NW_026643260.1, on the reverse strand, counting down.
AATGGGATATCTTCTGCCATGGGATTCGACCATCAACATACGAAATTATTTCGATATACCCAGGTTGGCGGCTTGTATACTCCAAGTCATTAAACATCAATCTGGTTTATCAATACATCATCCAATAATTGACTGTTGTAATGCATCATCCAGCTTAGTTTACAGCAATCCCACTCTGCTGTCGGCCTTCCTTCAACGCAACCTCCAACCCATCAATCACCTTTTCTGGCACGCTCAGAAATGCGGAGTGAGATGCATCCACATGGTAAGTCACTGGGTTGCCCAAAGTTTGAGCAAAGCTCTCTTGCCCAGCCAACGGTATAGCTCCATCCTTGTCACAGAAGAGATACATGCTAGGCATCTCATGCCAAGGTTCATGCGTAGCTGGTTCGTGGAACGATTTCTGCGTCTGCGGCTTCAATTTGGAAATCGCCTTCTGCTGCTCTTCTGGAGACATGTCGTTGTAGAATATTGTCTCTTCTCCAGAGGACCAGTAGTACCCGTCATCCGGACTCTTTATGTGGTTCGTCAGTTGCGAACAAAAGGGACAAACCAAGATGAACCACTCACCTTGATGACCATCCAGGGAGGGAAGTTTCCGCCCAGCATATCGTTTAATGTTTTACCCTTGGGTGTCACAAATGCAGCCATCCACACTACCATGATCACGCCGCCAGGAAGACCGGCTTTGCACCGCTGCGCGTACCCCAACCCCTCGACAGCCCCGGCGCCGACCATCCCGCCATAGGAATGGTTCACCACCACAATCTGGCGGCCGGCTTCTACCATCTCTTTGAGGACGGCCTGAGTATGTTCAATGTCGGCGTGCAGCCCCTTATCTGGAGGGAATGCGCCCACTGACGGGGTGGAGATAGCTTCTGTTGCAAGTCCACGCTTGTGCATCAGATCCCGAACGACGTCGAATGTGTCTGCGGAATGCCATGCGCCAGGCACGAAGACAAAGACTGGGCTCTCAGAGATCATCATCTTGTAATTTATCTTGCAGTTGAATATGTTTGAGAGGGGATACGAATACATCTACGTTCAAATGGGGTCTGGGGAGTCAGCAAACCCTAGCGAAGTGATCGTCCTCTCCTTATACTAAACTGGGCAGATTATGCCCGGGCCCACAATCACTCGGTGCGTGGAACGATTGGCTCTTTTGATCTATTGTTACAATTATTTTCCTCGAAGGATTTCGGGTGTTTGGCGCCAACGGTGGAGCGCGGCTGAGACCCGCCTTGCTATAGGCTCCCGTGTCACCAGTTGTCACTAGCAAAACGTTAGACCGTCCGGGGATTGCACCAAACGGCTCCTATTGGTATTTGAATCAGTATCCACGCGGTAGTCGGCTACGGCCAGCAATTTCCTGTCTTGGCAGAGCCTCGATTCACAGTGGGCCAGACGGATATTCGCTGCACTGTTGTACAATGATTGCAGAAGGCCGTTGTTATTATTTACGGAGTACCCTTTCCCGCGTCTCTGCTGTCTTGTCTCTGATTTGCTGAGGAAGATTGACATGCAGATCATATGTCATATGGAGAATATCCGGAGTCCCCAGTATGACCTGCCAAAAACAGGTCGGATTTCTTCTCCTTGTTCTAAATAGTTATGCTCTACAGCTAATCTTATTATTTACTCGCAAGAAGCGTGAAGTTGATTAAAAAGAAACTGGCTCCTATCCACGGTTGCATATGATATTACTATAGCTTGGGCTGGTATGATATCAAGCTTGCAACACATTTAAGGCCTTGAGTCTAAACAAGCATAGTACCCCCTGCATGTAACCCCTGTATCAACTGACAGAATGAAGCTTAAACGTCTAAATCGTTTAATTATGTACGAGCAATCGGAGAAATAACATTTCTCCGTGCCAAAAAAGAACAGAGCCAGCCCTATTTTATGATCCACCAAAGCACCTCGAATTTTGTTGCGGTTTAATACTAATTACAATAGTAAAATACGGATCAATTCCCCATAATCCTATTATTTTACACATTAGGTATACGGTCTGTCGCTCAATAGTGGATAAGTTTGAATCCTGACACTCGAAAGTGGATCTTCTCTAGCCAGTCTGTTTTGTGGCTTGGAGGGCTGCATGAGAGGGATCAAATCCCTTTAAATACACCATTGCTGCTACATGGAGCTCAAAGGATCTTTTGACCTTCGCCTGTTTTGGAGGTCCAAACACGATGACCACAATCAATGCCCAGGATAGCTACCAAGGGTCCTATCGGGCGGGGACGATCGCGATGACTGTCCTGGGCGTCCTGTTCGTAATTTTACGACTTTTGGCGCGGTGGAAGAAGTCACTGAAGCCAGGTCTGGATGACTATGTTATCATGGCCGCTTTGGTTCCTTTCTTGACTCTCGTTGGATTGATGCTAGCCTGTACGACAGATTTCTTTCCCTTGTTCTTGATTCTGATGCTAATCGTCGATAGTAACTAATTATGGCATGGGATTACATTCTGAAATCTTGCCAATGGAAAGCATCATAATGATTGCAAAGGTTCGATTCAAGTTATAGAAGATAAAACCTGACATCTCCGCTAATATCCATTTAGCTCCTGGTGGTATTTGAGTGCATCTACGTCACAACGATAGCAGTCACCAAAGTTTCTATCCTGCTTATGTACTGTCGCATCTTCCCCACGAGAGAAATCCGCATTGCCTCCATGATCCTGGGCGGGATATCCCTCGCGTGGGGCATCGCTATTATCCTCGTGTGCATCTTCCAATGCACTCCGATTGCGCGAGCCTGGGACACACGCATTCCCGGCACCTGTATCAACCTCAAAGCCTCGTTCATCGGAAATGCAGTACCCAATATTGTCACCGACATTCTCATTCTGTCTCTACCGGTACGGGTGGTGTGGGGACTACACGCAAGCCTCACACACCGACTATCCGTGATTGGAATCTTTCTGCTGGGTAGTTTGTTCGTATACCCTTTTTATACATATCGCTACTGGGATGTGACAATATACTGATTGGACGCTTCCGCGCAGCGTTATCTTCACCAGTATCTATCGCTTCACTACTCTTTTTGAATTCAACCCGGCGGATATCGCCTGGACACTCGGAAAGTCTTGCACCTGGTGTATCGTTGAAAGCTCAACGGGTATTATCTCCGCCTGCATGCCAACCCTGCGCCCGTTGTTCTTGATGGTTTCATCCAAATTCTCCAGCCGGTCTGGTACACAAAGAACACGAACGACAGATGTCGACCACTCTAAAGGTTATGAGCTGCACAATTCTGCCCTACGACCGTCTGATGAGCCGCGTAATAAAACTAGAGTACAGCTGGATGTGTCCCATGCCGACGATGGGTCTGAGGATGAGGTGCCGTTGAATTCCATTCGAGTTCAACAGGATATGACATGGCAAGAATCCAGGGGTAGTTCCTTTCGAGGATATAAATAAATACTTCAGTAAATTATATACATATTACAGATTATCAACTAGGTTTGAGGCTCGACGACTTCCCTCACATGTCTAGACAAAACGGATATTATTTCCGTACAGAAAGAAACAGTGTCAATGCGTTTCATAGGAATGCTAAGGGGAGACAAGGGAGATACGTTGGTGACATCGAAGGAATTGGGTGGGTGGTGTGCTTTTCCATCCTGGAGATGGATGATCATTGGCGACATCGCTACGTGGTCAACTTCATGCACCGAATAGGTCTCCTCCAACAGTTCCAGTATGTGACACCCGAGGAGGACGACGAACCGACAGGCCTTGCGGCAATGGATCTAGGTGTGGAAGACGATGGGTATTAGCCAATGACGATAGATGATACTGTGAAACGAGAACTCAGCCAGAGTCGACAACCACGCCTAACCGGCCAAAACAACGTCACCATCAATGAAAACTGAGGCAGGGGGAGGTTGCAGAGGATGGAAGGGAAGAGTGAGAAGTGAGAAGTGAGAAGTGAGAAGTGAGAAGTGAGAAGTGAGAAGTGAGAGATGGAAGATGGAGGGTGCACTCCATGGCAATCGTTATATATTTCTTATGTATGGGTTTGTGGGATTACGGGATTGTTAGGATGGATCTACAGGATCTACAGAAATGGGCTGATTCCACGCTCTTTACGATCAGCATCTGTATACACTTGGGAGTGATCCCAACTCGGCGTTTGGCTTCGAGTTCTTGCTTCAGTTGGATGAAGCGCCTGCATAGTCATACGCAACTAGTTAGACTGCAACAGGTTAATTGAACTTTGATTGATTGATTGATTGATTGATTGATCATTGGCGACACGATTTAGAACATGAAACGATGTGTCGAATGAAAAATTCCGTGCCACGCACTAGAAAATTAACCCGCCAATGATCAGATACAAAACTACAGTATACATCGATATAATTGTCAGAACTATATAGCAATTGGACTTCATAGGTCATGAATAACAATGAAGGAACCTCTTTGAGCTTTCTTAATCTACTTTGCCTTTTACGAAGTGTCGGATATCTAGAGACATATTCCACCCACTATCACCCCAGATCAAGAAAAGTGCCAATACCAATCAAAAGAGAATGCAAGTTGCTTGGCTTTGGGTCGATGGATTCCTTCTATGACTTGGTTGATAGAATGGTCCAGGTTATGATAGCTGCAGCGGTCGGAATTATGCTCAGCCAGCCTTAGAAGTCATAATATCAATGCATTAAGTTGCATGTGCAAGGAATTTAGGAATGCGAATATATTAATAAAAAATAATGGGAATTGCAAAAAAGAAAGATCGTGCGCAAATGGTATACAAATCAAGTTCAATCTTGACAATTTGGATGATTCAATAAAATATCGACATCTTTCACGGGCAATAACAATCAATCAAGCAAAGATGCGAGCAGTGCTATCTACTCGCTATGTCGACCATGTCTTGCTCTGAGGCCTATGTTCAAAATGTTGCAATAAGAAGGGAAAATAGACACACGATCCAAATGCGAAGAATATACACGAACCAAGATCAACTCAATTACAGAGCGATCATTCCAACACCCGCCAGGAGTGCGGTGGCAATGTAGACAGCCACGTGGAAAGAGCCGAAGGATGAGCTGGAGTGCATGCTGGTAGCGCCGCTGCTAGACTTGGTGGCCGACGCCGTTGAGGAAGCAGAGCCAGAGTCAGAGCCAGCGGTGCCAGTGTTCTCAGTAGTGATAGTTCCGGTTCCAGCAGTTCCAGCCTCCTTCATCTGTGTAGAGCAAATGCCAGTGGCCGTGGTCACGGACTTGACGGTTGCAGATCCGGCAAAGCTACAAGCATCGGCAGCACGGTTCTGCTCCACGTAGTACTTGTTCAGAGCAAAGGCAAGCTGCTGCTTGGTTGTGCACATACTGTAAGCACCGTACTCGCCGGTGGTAGCATTTGCTGTCAGTCCGCTGCAGTCAGTGTAGCCGCAGACGGTGCTGAACAACTTCGCGTACTTCGTCGAGGCGAGGGATCCGGCGACAACGCAGGCGGAGGCATCGTACATGCAGTCGCACAGCTGGACGTCAGCGATAGGGGGCAGAGGGGAGGGTTCGGCGGCCCACTTCGATCCGACGGTAGGGCAGCTTCGCAGGGCGGTGTTGGTGGGAGTGTAGGAGGCCTTCTTGACACCAGTGGGGTTGGCGTTGGCGATCTCGCTGGAATAGTATTTGAAGTCGGACATGGTGCTGACACTGGTGCTATCCACGACGGAAACCAGACCTGCAAGTCTGATCAGTTACCTTCACATATATGTGGGCAAAGGAATCGTTTTCTTACCGTAGTTGTTAGCCTCCTGGAAGTACATGTACACAATACCACCGGACCAGACCTCGGCCATAGTATCACCATACAGGGCCTTCACCTCGGTGAACTCGCGGGGCGAGACCTCGTTGCAACCGTACTCAGCGAAGAAGACAGGGACGGAGTAGTTTGCGAACTCTTCGGTGCGAGCCTGGTATTTAGACTCCGCGTAGGTCGAGTTACCGCACCACGAGTAGATATTGTATCCCCAGAAGTCAATAGTGTCGTCGGTGTCTCCGCAGTTGAAGTAGTCGGCCATGTTCGCACGAATGTCGGACACATCGGCGGTAGCATATCCAACACCCATCGAGCGGTAGCCCTTCTTCTTGATGTACTTCTTGGTGTCACGAACAGCAGCCTTGACGAAAGCGCTGGCGTCGGAAGTAGCGACGGTGTTGGAAACCTCATTTCCAGCGAAGAAACCAATAGTGTTGTTGTACTGGGCCAGTTCATCAACAACACTGGTGTATCGGGCAAAGAGATCGGTTTCCCACGAAGGATCGCTGCGATCGATCGATAGATTGGGGTTGGACAGATCGGAGATCACGTAAATACCAGCGTCCGACAAGAGTTTCATACACGCCGAGTGGTCAGCTGTGGCGTTGATGGCATAGGTACGGATAACGTTGGTGCGCAGCTTCGCCATAATGGGAACATCACGCGCACAAGCAGTGGCGTCGGCGAGAGGGTCAGTGTAGCCACTGCTACTCGTGCTTTCCTCTGTGAAAGGTTAGCTGAGATGTTGAAGTGATGGCATAAACGACCTACGTTGATAGGCGACTCCACGCATAAAGCTGATCTTGTCAGTCACCGAATTCAAGAGGATCTCGGCATATTTGTACTTACAACTGAGTGTCATTGCTGGAATAGAAGAATTTGGAGCCCTATTGACAGTCTTAGTACCGAATATACCACGATTTCTATACATGTATAGAGACAGTACCTTGATGACGATGGGATCCAAATCGGCAACAGCAACCCCAGCCAGGGTTGCCAGTGCCACCAAGGAGAACTTCATGGTGAAGAATGGCTTTGCGGATCTGATGCCACAAAGATTTATAGCGAGTGTATATAGTTGGAATAATTGGATTCAAAAGATAGAGGGTGAGAATCAAGAAATCAAACGAGTGAACAACGGCGAAATGGGAGGAATAAGATCAAAGATGGGGATCCATGGCTTCAAATCCATTAATAGTAAGATTAATAGTGTCAGATAGTCCTATTTTATTTGCTCTCTGAAACCACGAAAAGGACGCGTATAGCCGAGCTAACGAGCCTAATATGGTCAAGTGCTTTGAAGCCATCGTTCAATAGGTTTAGGCCGCTGGCGCCATGTCAATTTTGCCCGGAGATAGTCTCTCCAAGAAAGGATTAGTTATTAGGGCTCTAAAACGAATCGGTTCATGTAGTCCGAGCGAATCATAATAGAGAGATGAACGAGCTCCACGCACTTAACTGGTCTTGGCTTTTACATAGTCTGCAGTTCTTTGTCGATCTGCAAAAACCTATGCAGTTCTGCAGTTCTGCAGTTCTCAGTGCTACAATTCCCCATCAAATTAGACACCCATCAAAAGTCATATATTCATGGTATATTCCCAAAACTAGTTAAAGTGAAAAAAAAAAGTGAAAATATCCGGCTGACGCGGTGGGTGGTGGGGCTTCTTAGGATGGCGCCGGCATTTGGTGGCTTTTTCTTTTTCCGCGAACTATTTTTTCTCTTCTTCAAAAGATCTAATTTTATTCGGCGCTAGGTAAGTTGAAGCTGTAGTCTGTCTGCGGCATTGCTTGGTCCACGATAAAGAATACTGTCCAAGGCCTTGGATCATCTCGGTGATGATTTCTCTGTACGGCTGATCCACCGATCTATGCACAAGTATTTATGTATGTACATTGATTCTTTTTTTTTATTTACGTATGTAAGTATACTGTCGCAAAGGCTTTAAATTGTTCACTGTGTATAAATGTTGAAACTACCAGGGCAATAATAATGGTTACAATCGACGATGCCTCCATACAGAGTATCTTCAGGAATCGTTGTATAGTTCGGGTCAGTCCAGTCGAGAAAAGGTCTACATGTAGATCAGATCGGCTTTTCTCCGATTCTACGCTCCTTCGGCCATATCTGCAATTTAAGCCAGCTTCCGATAACCGACTCCGGTCGAGGTTTGGACAACTGCGCTTCGCGGATGGCAAGTGTGGAAATTGCCAGAAACATTTTAGTCGAGTGGGGTTCTCTTAACAGCATGGTACTTTGTACACAACTATGGATTTTGTGGGGACATCATGGCAGCTATAGCTTAATATACTTTGTATAGCTTTCTTTAAGATTCACTCAAGTAGTAATCATGCTTTTAGACTTGTAGAGAACCTAGTCGACTAAAAAGCCTATACCTAGAGTTTTTGTGGATGTTTCTGACAATTTCATCTCACATAGTATGTTGGTTCAATGGCGATGGCCACATGTGCCAGAGACAGAAATTCTACCACCTCGCCCATCTTCCTCTAAAAACTGCTGCACTGCCTCGATAGGAATAAAATGCATCAAATTTGATATCTCCCATGACTCCATTATACACACAATAATTATACATCAACACCCTGTGTTCGAATTGAGATTGGCATTATAAAGCGTTCCTTCGTTTCGTTCTGGTGTAACCACTTGGTCTCGATCCAATCTTCACATCCGTTGCTGTTTGCGATGTGCGTCGATGGCTGCATCGAACGATCGGATGGTGTCAAGAGGGCGCTCAAGGCGGCTGCGTGTTGGGTTGGAGAGATCAGGATCGGCTATCGCTAGGTTAGAATGCAGTTCCTATCAAAAATTTCATTGTAACTGGTGACTTACTGATCAGCTTTCCGTCCCGGTCCTTATGCTGAATGCTTCGGAGCGAGAATGTATCCCGAGATCCAGGTTCGAGGTTCACAGCGGCTTCCTGTTGTCAGTGAGTGTCCTAGATTAGAAAGGAACATTGTTGCAGGGATACACACTAGGTTCTTGTTCATGTAGGGCCATATTGGGGTCGGCCTTGCTTTGAAGAGAAGTCTTGGGGCTGTGGTGTGACTTGACCGAGCCAGAGCGCTCGCTAGAGGTCAATGAGGACGGCATTATTAGGAATGTATAAAACGAATATTGATTGAAATTGGTCTGAAAAAATGTGTACAAAGTATATCAAAGTAGTGTGGTGAGACTAGTAATGGTATGTCCAGCAATGTGGTCAGTAACCGGGAGGCGAATTTGATCCTATATATATCCCACACCCTAGTCATTTTTGTCACGTTCGGATTTTGGTGGACTAAGAATAGACGGCCTTTCTCAGAACATCAAAAATAGAGATCACGCAAGCCGGCACCTGTGGGTCAGTTGGGATGATGATTGGGCCGATCCTGATCGGCATCTGTGGGCGACTCGTCGCTACAATTCTAATTCCGTATGACGTTGTTGGTCCATCCGGAGCACTCCCAATGGCCAGCCAAGCTTCTATTAGTCTCCCGCAGAATGCTTAGCATTCACTGTGGCCAATCCGAATGAATGAGCACTCCAGGGGCCACGCAAGCACGGGGTGGCTGGAATCTTGGGATGCTCCAGGCACCCGCAAAGATTTCCAGGTACCCATGTTGTGTTGCGTTTTCGAGCAATCATACATTAGGAATACGTGCGTTGCCAAGGTGGAATTGTACATCAATCACATATATCGTGTACCCCCAATTGTATGACGACTTGCCTCCTCTGGTGGGGATGATCGCCGGTTTCGAAAATGTGACAGGAGCGCCCCAGCATTCTTCCTCCAGGAACAATCAATCACACCCTGCGAGTGGATTTCACATGGTTCTACAGGGCAGTGTTAGCTAACATTCTGTTCGCGAATAATGTTTGACGGATATATACTCGTTATGCTCACTTGCACGACGTGAAGGGCATGAAGTGCATGAAATGCAGAACCAACTCAATTGCCTTAAACAACATTATCAAGATGCTTTTTTTCTTTAGTTCACGCTGAATACCGCACGGTCGGGTTGTTGCGCTCAGACCGCGATTGAGAGTGTAAAGACACGAGGCTGGAGACCAGGCAACGCAATTAATACAATTGGAGAATAAAATCCGATCCAGTGGGGCAATTGAATAAAATAATCTTAGTTGTTGCAATGCACAAAATGTAATACGGAATACTCGCAATGCATTACTTCACTGCGATGTCACAGCCTCTCTTGTTCCGGTGATCGCCGGATTTGAAACACTCCAAGCATTCCCAACGTCGAACATTCTTTTCTTTTCTTCTCCATATTCCTTTGCAAAAGTGGACCCCAGCCCCCCCTCCCCCCATGTGGGCTGCGACAATGTCATTTCCCGTCATGATCTGAGGTGTGGTTGCGATGCTACGTAGAGTTCGTCGCGGCACATGACCGCATCCCCGTGACTGCCCAGTTTCTTAGGACAGTACGGTCGCTTTCAGTCCTTCGACCTTTCCGGGTAGATTTGACCATTTGCGAGCCAATCGAACAACGGATCGACAGATGCGGCGCTTAGACCTCGGAACGCCACTTGAATAACACTTGCGCACAGGGGTTCGGTCATAAATCAACCCGGAGCAAATCCGTGCAACGGATGAAACAAACTATGGCTTGCAGGCCTAGAAACCCAATTCGGATCAAGGCCAGATAGACAGACTATCCTGAGTGTGGATTGATCAATTCTTTTCTGGCATCCCCATTGACATGGCAATCCGGTCATGCCAGACCTTCGGACTGCCCGGTTGCTGTGGACCTGTTGGGTGCAATCGAGTATCTTCTTGGGCCTGGGCAATTTCACGGGCGTCTTTAATGACCTTCCACTCTTTCTTATACGGACTGAGTTTTAACCACGGTGTTACTGCTTTTTGTCGACTCTGATCGGACACTAGCACAACCGACAACTGTCGGAGAAGTGCGATCCCTGAATGAACGCCTTCGAGTGTGAATTTCACCGATGCATTCTTGGCGGAACGGGGAATCAATCCAAAGAAAGCCTGAGACTCTCTCTTGTTCCCTTCGTGATCAGCCTTAACGCCAGCCATTATTTGTCTTTCCACATCGCCCAGGACCTTTCGGCTGCTGTTGATTGCATCCATTAAATCCTCTCTCTCCGCATTGGTAGTTAGTGAGGAGGCGACTAGGGCTTTGGTCTTGACAAGAAAGCCTGGACACTGAGCTATCTCGTTGAATGCATAATCCATGAGCTGGCCCAGACGACAGCTTTTGCCACGCCGTTCCTCGTCTTCTTGGGTCTCTGGAAGAATGGACCTCCATTCCTCGCTTTCGAGGAAACATGGCTCCTCCCGAATGAAGGCCTCGTAAACTAGGAGTCCTCGAAAGGATAAGAGTAGGGTACGGCCATACCCACTCGCATGACTCTTTGCTCCCCTTAGACGCAATAGATGAGAGATTCCACGTGAATGCAGCAGCCATGCGTTCTCCTCTGTTGCATTCATCAACTCATAAAGTCCTAGCAGGATTGCAGCTCCAAGGGTGTCTTCCGTGCCAACTGTAGCAGGATTCTGGATAGCTTGAACAAGATAGCGCAGTCCACGGCCGTACATTTCCTGACTGGCGAGGATTTGTCGTTGGTTTCCATTTACTCTGCCTAGCTGCAAGGTTCCAAGGCTGCGAAACCCCCATTCCATTGCAATTCCTGCGCCTCGTTCGTACTGAGCGATTTCGAACCAAGGAAGTTCCACGCGAGTGCTGTAGCTGTAATAAATGTTCGGAAACATAGCATCCACGAAATCACAAAAGCCCTTCCTGCATTGTCGGTCTAGCGCCCTGGAAACCAATCCTGGCATTAGAGCTTCATCCATAGACGTACGGGGAGTCGTGGCGTATTGCTGCGCTTCTTTTGCAGTTACCAGTGCCACACTTGATGTTGATGATGGTGTCGGGGAGGATGTGGTTCTTGAGGGCTCTTGCTGACTGCTTGATGCAGAGAAGTGGTAGAATTTCCGGTTCCTTGTGTAGCCAGGGCATGGGTTCCCTCTTCTCTCGCAGGATTGACATCCTGGCTGGGTTTCGTCGCACTGGACCCTGGGTTAGAGTGTTACCTTTTTAAAAAAAAATAGCGTACCACTGGGGGGGGGGTTCCTACTTTAACCCGCCGCTGGAGACATGCCAGGCAGCCTTTGCTGCGTGGAACACCAACCATCAATTCTGTCCGATCGGGATCGCTGTGTTCTGATGTTTATTGTATAGGGATGAGGCACAAAAGGAGACACATTGCGAGAATACGAGGTCTTTCAGGGGTCCCCGCAACGTAACTCCACGAAATCCTCGCCGCGCATTGGGCGCCTGTGGGTTCCGGAGTGCTTGGCGCGTTCATCGAAATCGGAGCTTGGCGAAAAATGGAAGATTTGCCTTGAGATTCGTGGATGATCTTCAGATGGAGTGAATTTCTTGTCCATGCGTGGTAACTGTTGCCTTCTTTCATTCAGTGTCAATCTTTATCTGCTTGTCAATATTTTGAGATCCTGACAGAATATATATTTCCTTCACCAAGGCCTCATTTCAGTATGTCTCATCCGATTTTTTTCACATCTGTATTTTAATTTCTACGGAATATCCCTGGTTTCTGTTAGTATGAATTTGAAAGGGTGTGGCAGCAAAGATGAGGAAATGCTTGGCTTCGAGGTTCCAAGGGCGTGACGGGGATACCAAAGGCTTAGTTTCACAACTTCAGGGGCCGATCTTGATCGCCCCCAAGGCCGGAGTACTGTGGGACGACCACGTGGCCCTGGTTTATTCAGGTGCGGTCTTGGCCTGACAAATTTGAACTGAGGCAGTTCCTCACAGCGCTGTCATTCAACCATGTCCACTTGAGCATATAGCCGACTCATGGGGCTTGGCATCTGCTGAGTGTAGATCGGCATTTCGACCGAGGTCTTTCCCTCGCGCCGACTATCTGGGGGTTCGGGAGCTCAAAACCTCTTATCAGTCTTCTATATATACAAGGCAGCTAGCTGTCTCCGCAGTCCAATTTCACACCAATATTGGCAGGCTTCAATTCTCACTCCAGAATGAGATATTTCTTCTCACTTTCTTCCCGGCCACAAGCGCTGTCGGGCGCAGTTCAACCTGCAAGAGGATCACGGCTCATGCCCCGTCTTTACTCCAGCGCACCCTCCGGTGGACACAGGCCTCTGCCTCTCGCGGGAGTTACCGTAGTTAGTCTCGAGCAAGCTATTGCTGCCCCCTTTTGCACTCGACAACTTGCCGATCTTGGAGCTCGAGTCATCAAGGTTGAACGACCAGGTGTTGGAGACTTTGCACGACATTATGACACACGAGTCGGTGGCCTAGCATCGCATTTCGTATGGACGAACCGCTCCAAGGAGAGTTTGGCTCTGGACCTCAAACGCGAAAAGGACCATGCCGTCCTGATGAAACTCCTCGAAAAGGCCGACGTTCTCGTTCAGAACTTGGCTCCCGGTGCCAGTGCGCGACTGGGGCTTTCTCACGAGGCATTGAAAGAGAAACACCCCGGTTTGATCGTGTGCGATATCTCTGGATATGGCCAAGATGGTCCATATCGCGACAAGAAAGCCTACGACCTTCTTATTCAGAGCGAGGCTGGAATGCTGTCCGTCACGGGCACTGGAAAAGAGCCGGTAAAGGTTGGTATTTCCATTGCCGATATTGCTGCGGGAATGTACGCCTACAGCAACATTCTCTCGGCGCTACTACAGCGTGGTAAAGATGGACAGGGTTGCCAGATTGACATCTCCATGCTGGAAAGTATGGTTGAATGGATGGGCTTTCCCATGTATTACGCATTCGACAATGCTCCAGGTCCGGTACCAGCAGGTGCCTCGCATGCGGCTATCTACCCTTATGGACCGTTCGAAGCTGGTGATGGCCAGTCAGTTATGTTGGGCATTCAGAATGAGCGGGAATGGGTCAGTTTCTGCAATGGTGTCCTCTCACAACCAGATCTGGCGACCGATCCTAGATTTTCGAGCAACTCACAACGAACTCAAAATCGAGATGAGCTCAAGTCTATCATTCACGATGCGTTCTCGAAGTTTACGACAGAGGAAACAATCGCTCGGTTGGACGAAGCGTCAATCGCCAACGCTAGTGTCAATGACATGAAAAATGTTTGGGACCATGCCCAGCTTCAAGCACGAAATCGATGGACCAAGGTTCAAACTCCTGTGGGAGCCATTCCGGCTCTTTTACCTCCTGGATCAACCAACTCAGCTGAAAAAGGTGGATATGGGGCTCAGATGGGCTCAGTTCCACGGGTTGGAGAGCACAATGAAGCCATTCTTGCAGAGCTGGGTCTATCAAATTGATCTTATGTACAATGAATATTATAAGAGACCGAGAACTCACATAGATGATTTGCTATTTCTGATTGTCACAAGGAGGTCCTATGAGTAGATCCTACGAGTTTCCTAGTGCGGCTAGTAGGCGATGTGCTTGGCAAGCCTTGTACCAGAACTGTCAAATCCTCCATGACAGTGAATGTCATCTGTCTGCAACGCCAGGGGCAGCATATGCAGAATAACTTGAAACCTCGCCAGTTGCTTCGAGGTGAAATCACATACTCTGCTGCAAAGAAAGAAGACGCCACCATTCTCCATGAACTCCGGTATCATCAAGGCAGTCATTTTCAGCGTCAATTATGCAGATCTCCATATTCTATACGTAATTGGATAACGAAATTTAGTCTCGTCATTGAATTTGCATCACTATAGAAATCGATACAGAAACTCGAGGTTCTGTGGGTTCAGATAGTCTGGATTTGATAATGAGCCAGCAAGGCCCATAACATCATCACCCTCCACGTTGAACAGCTCATACCAGTCCATATTAATTGCTACCTCTTCTCCGGGGTTATGGTGAGGCATCATCGTGTTAGGAGTTTGCAAGAGATCGCCCCCTGTATTAGGAGAAAGTGTTCTATAAGGACCACTAGCAGGAGACGCAGATGGCATCTCCTCAATATTTTGAACGCCGCATGCTTGTGACGTTGATGATGGCATAGCAGGATCGGCCAATCGGAGATCGCGAGCAGTACGATCATCCAGGCACCGGAAGAAAAGATCCAGGACCCAGTTCTCCAAGTCCCACGATTTCTGTAATTCCTTCAAGCCCAGTAGGCATAACTTTGCCCTGTGTTCTGCTAACTTGCGGGCTGTGCCTGTAACCCGTCCGAAATGAATGGTGTGTATACATAAAGCCGAGAAAGTGTGGGTAATTCTGTTTTTTTTTTTGGTGTTAGTCTTAGTCTAGTGCGAGATGGTTGGAAGAATTTACAAGTGAACTGATCCATGTTGGACCAGGTTTTCTGAGAGCATGTCCTCTAAAATACGGGTGCTTCGTGTTGCTGCATCCAGTGCAACGTTTCCTTCTGGATTGACCGATTTGCCTGGGGGCTGTAAGAAAAGTGGTCGGTATAGGAGAATGTACAAGTTGCTATATGGATGTTAGCCGGAAAGGCTCTCGGTTATTACTACTAGCGCAGCAGTACATACTTATAAGCCATATGAAGCATGCCGACTAGGAACATCGCGTCCCTGTTCATGGGCATTTGAAACTGCATTTCCTTTGGGAGGCGCGACTCCCAGTCAACTAAACGTTGACGGAGCATTGGTCGAGCTTCATTATCCAACTTGGATCGACCAGGCAGATACTGGCTACAGACTATTTCCCGCACTGAAGATAAAGCTGTCAGCAAATGCGACTTTACCAATATTCCAGGACATCGTACATAACCTGGCCAGTTGAGCCATTCCAATCACGTAGGGAATGTGTACTTCTGGTGGGGTGCGGAATATCTCAGGAGGCCCCATGGGCTCGCTTTCCTCGAAGTCTGTGGCTTCAAGATCAGCGATTTGGCAGTCTTCATCGCGTATTCGAGGTGGCAGCCCCAAAGCTGCCGATGTTTGTTGATCGCGAACCTGATGAAATGTTAATCCCAGGGTCTTCGAAGCCAAGATCGAGAACTGAGAAGCGTACATATAAAGCCCACCAGATTCGTTTCCAAAGCTTTTGGTCTTGGGCATTCAGGAAGGACAATTTAGACCTATGAATGTCAGCATATATTCAAACTCATTGAAATGAGGCACACGCCATACATAACATGCATGCCCTTTTTCTGAGCAAGGCTGATGGCAGCCCCAAGCCAAAACCGAACATCGCGCTCCTCGGTTGGGCTTCCACGCCAAAAGCTCAGAAGAAACAACGATTGCAACTTTATAACCGTGTCGGTCTCCCATCCTGAATCATAAATATCCTTTGCTCGTTGATAAAATACTTCTTTGGCTTGGTAGCGATTATGAAATCCCGTGGTGTTCAAAGCCATATCCGAGCACAGGCTCACTCCAATGAAGAGCATTGACTGGAAGAGCAAAGGTGACAGTGTGCCATCTTGATAGTCACTTTGTAGATCTGTCCGATTAAGAATTGGGAAACATGGGTGGAGCCAGTCAAAATAAGCTTGAAGTAACGCGTCGCAGACAGCAGGCGACGGGAACACGAGGGCCCCTTCGCGGGTAAGGCGATCATATATCAGCTTGCGACGGGGACCCAGTGAATCCTGGCTACTTTCAGTTCCGCCACTAATCTCAGAGATGGAGTAGTGAAGTCGACCTTTTTGGATACTGCCTGCGTACCCGTTGTCCGGAGATCGTCGCCCTTCATCCACAACGCAGGTGAGAGGACTTGACTCGCCGAGGAATACGGTTTTATGGATCGCATCCTCTGCTATTGCAGGACGAGCCGGTGGATACTGAGAGCTCTGTCCGGTTAATGGGAATTGTCCCTGTATGACTCGGGAATCCGACGCCTTTGCCGTATTATTCGGCGTTGTGGCCGTTCGAGCCAATCCCTTTTTCTTTCGGCGAGGATATCTGCCTAGAATTAGTATAAACTCGAGGCATTCTCCTTAATATGCTTACTTTCCACGGCGTGAAACCCCTACTTCACAAGTAAGATTCCATGACACACAGTTTTGACAGGGCTGCATCTCTAACACGTTGCACCGCACGCGACGCGAGTTACATGACAGGCATGCTTTCTTTGCCCGCGTGCGTGGCCGATCTGGACTTTCAGTCTCCATAGGCTCCATGGATAACAGAAGAATCGGCTGTTTCGATTCAAATATTATTTGAATATCCAAAGGGTCAGGGATACTTTTGTCCTCAAAAAGGTGGGGCTCGGCTTCTTCGGTTATATGGCCTCGGTGTTTTGCCGACATCTTAATATTCATCATAGTGGCTGAATTTCTTTCTTTTTCCCCTTTCTTTTTCACTTGGAATGATTGAAGCTGCTCGACGGTCCTATTTTCTTGTTTTGACATCACAATGTTCGATTGTACGTTTGTCGCATTAAGCATAAATTGTACAATATAGACAGATACATAATATAGCCGCACTCTTAACACGCCGGGTAGCGTGGCAGATACTGTCGAATTAAGTGTGATATTGACTAGGTAAATTTGCTAAGAATAGGTTACCGAGAGTCGAAATGTTGCCCAGTGTGGTGCCTGGTTGGGTGCAGATGTCAGGAAATACGAAATCTTTCTACTTATCTCGTTCCTGTGAAAAGGAGGAACTGGTATTATTGGTACCGTACCACAGCATGGGTTGGATCTCATTCTTTGCCGCGGATTGTAGAGCGTGCTACAGTTTACTATTAAGCATGGTCACCGGCGTGGATTGGTGCCATTTGTCGGTGATTGCTAGAAGAATCTTGATAAGCGCAGCTCGGTTTCACGGCCTCGAAAGTGATGAATAGTTGCTGTAGTGGTGTTATGCTGGCCCCCAGGATTGTCAGCAGCATGGCGCCGACCAAGAACCCACTTCCATGTTGTTTCCACCCATCCCTGGTGCCGAAGATGCACACATAATTCACCGGATAGGTCGAACCTTTATATCAGACAACATGATAAGTTGGCGCACAGGGAATTTGTCATCGCACCGCTGGGCATAGACCACAGCGGCACTTAAGCATACAGCAGATGTCAAGGGTGCTAAGAACCGCGACAATGGCTTGGACCACTCGCGTGGTCATGTACCATTTCTCATTCTTTGGGTATTCATCCCACGTCTCACTGCTACTGACTTCCGCAGTCTAACTGTAAGTGGCGCTCGTGATTGGCCGATGAGCGAGCACACAGATCATAACCTACGCGAATATGGCCAGTAAAGCATAAGAACGTCACCAGAAAGAAGACGTTTGGGAAGTGATGCAGCGATGTGCTGGGTAGAGTCTCCCTTGGGTTATCTTCGATGTGGAGATCAGAGGATTCATTTTCGTCCTACCTTTGGTCGAATGTCAGATCTGATGTTTGGTCTGAAACTTCGATCTCATCTTCACTCTCGACACAGGAAAAATACTGCGGTAGGATTTGCGGTCCATCGGGTACACAGGTCTTGTATGTGTCAACAGAGGTTCCAGAGGTGAGGTGGGCGTGGAGTGGTTTTCATCCAAGGAGGCTTAGACCGCCAGATTCGTCAAGCACCCCCGGAATAGCCCCGGGGGTTGCCAAGAAGAGGGCCATCAACTGAGGAGAAATTGGAAGTGAGAAATGCTTGAAGGAGCCTCGTTGTACCGAGTTTTCGACCGAAAACATGTACAGAATAATGTACCAGGTACGGAGTACATCCATCCTAGTATTAGTATGTAGTGTCAGTTTATGCATGACCATGTTGGATAAGTGGACAACCCAGTAGACCAATGGCATGTCACGTCACTGGGGCAAAACATATCAGGGCACATATCAGGGAGTAAATGATTACAAATACACTTAGAAGAGGGCCCGGGAGAACCTGGGAAGAATTGAGAAATGAAAAATCCTTCGGGGCAATTAAATCCCCGTGTTCGCAACCCGTGAATTGTTATTAATTACATGTCAAGTTATGCATATGCACAATACCAAGCATCTAGAAGGTATCCCGGGTTATTCCAACCTTCCAACTTGCAAAGTTGACAATATGCTTACATATAGTATATTGTGAAGTGGATCACGATCGGACTTCATTCCCTCCGCAGACTTTTGGCCGAAAAGGACTCCCGATCGACGGTGGAACTGGGTGGACCTGGATTAGTGACCAAGGTTGGAGGATTAGAAGATAAAAGAAGCTATGTGCCTCAATTGAATATAATTCATCTCCCCAAATACCCATATTATTGGTATAAACTACCTTCTTTTTCACCATGCCTACAAGGTTTCCCAGCAAAAATGTCGATGTCTCGCCTCTTGGGGCGCCACTGCAGTTTGAATTCAGTCAGCGCAAAGCTTCGAATCGCTTTTTGAAGGCCGCTCTGACAGAAAGAATGGCATCTTGGTCTCCGACTGATCTTTCAGCGAGAGGTATTCCCAGCCAAACCCTCATCAATCTTTATCGTCGGTGGGGAGAGGGTCAATTTGGACTTATCCTCACCGGCAATATTATGATCGCATATGACCAGCTCGAGTCACCGGGAAATATGATCATTGATCTTGAGAACCCATTCGGTGGTGAACGATTTGAAGCCTTCAAGCAATTGGCCACTGCCGCCAAGAAGCACGGGAGTTTAATCGTTGGCCAAGTCAGCCATCCTGGACGTCAGACGTTTGAGCAGCTGCAATCCAACCCGGTTTCTGCTAGCGATGTCCAGCTCATCTTGGAGAAATTTGGCGCATTTGGGAAACCCCACGCAGCTACCGAGGAGGAGATTCAGGATATTATCCGCCGTTTTGTCCATGTAGCCGTCTACCTGCAAAAGGCTGGGTATGATGGTATTCAGCTTCATTCCGCCCATGGCTATCTCCTCGCCCAATTCTTGTCCAAGACAACGAACAAGAGGACAGATAAATACGGTGGAAGCTTGGCCAATCGCGCACGGATTATTGTGGAAATCGCCCAGGCTATTCGTCAAGCACTCCCAGATCCCGGCTTCATCATTGGAATCAAAATTAACTCGGTGGAATTCCAAGCGCATGGATTTACCCCCGAGGAGTCAAAGGAGCTGTGTGAGATTCTCGAGCGCACCCACTTCGACTTTGTTGAGTTGTCCGGTGGAACTTATGAGGCTGGTGCCTTCCAGCACAAACGGGAGTCTTCGCAGAAACGAGAATCATTCTTTTTGGAATTTGCAGACCTCATCACTCCTGCTCTCAAGCGCACCCGCAGCTATGTGACCGGGGGATTTTGCACGGCGTCAGGAATGGTCCGGGCTCTGGAGACAGTTGATGGAGTCGGTCTTGGCCGCTCCATTACCCAGGAGCCTCGCTTGCCAAAGGAGCTGCTCGCCGGAACTGTTCAGGGTGCAATCCAGCAGAAGATTGATCCCCAGGACTTTTTCAAGACAAGCCCTGCTGCCGGTGCACAAATGCTGCAGATTGCACAAGATGAAGAACCGATTGACCTGAGCAATGATGCCAACATGGAAGTCTTCATGAAAGGCCTTGGGGAATGGGGGCAGGAAATGCAGAAGGACGGGGCCACAATGAACATGTACGGTTATGCCCAGCTCCCCAAGGGTCAACCATTCCAAAGTCATCTGTGAAAGCAATGTCAAGCGAAGTAGAGGATGTCGAAAGTCATCAATATATGTTTAATTGCATTCATATTGATATCTACCTTTTCCACTATAGCGTATACCACAATTACAATCCAATGTCGACCAGCTGACAACATTAAGGAATAGATTTGACCACCTGTCTGTTTCTCGTTGTTGATGTGTACATCCGAGTAATGTAGGGCGTTCAGGAATGTAGGGGTTAACTCCGTCAACATCAAAACATCTCTACTGAGGAATGCTGAACTTGGTCCTCGCACATTATTGGGGGAACATAATAATAACATTTGCATTTGCATTGTCGAGCATTTACAAGTTCTTGGCCTATAGGTCCTGGTATTTATTGTAGCAGCTAATCATGATATCCCTCACTGTTGTGCTTTTCAACATCCGATCATTGTCAACAACATGCACTTCCATAACACCTTGCTCAGCGGCTTAGCTATCCTTCCAGTGGCTCTAGCTTCTTGGCCTTTCTTTGACTACACCGAGGAGACATCGGCAACTTCCTACCCCAACGAGCAGCCTGGTGTAAAAGTCGAGACCCTCTTTCAATTTCCCAACAATGGCTCATGGATCGACAATATGGTTGTTCGATCAGACGGCAACCTTCTTTTGACGCGTCTGGACACTCCCGAAGTTTGGCTTTTCAACACCACAAGCAGAAACGCGACCCTCGCCTACTCGTTCCCCAACGTCACCAGCTGCTTCGGAATCAGTGAAATCGAGGACGATGTCTTCGCAGTTGTTGTGGGCAATTTCTCTCCCAAAACCTTCCAGCCAGGTCCAGGCTCATTCTCAGTCCATAAATTGGATTTCACCGATATCGATGCTGAGCAGAACGAGCGCGCACTGGAATTGCCCACGGCCTCGGAAATCATCGCAATGCCAGAGGCTGAGGCCTTGAATGGCATGGTCACTTTCTCACGGGAGTCAAATTTGGTTCTCATTGCCGATAGCCCCAAGGGAGTAATATGGAGGGTCGATACCAATACAGGAGATTATTCTGTCGCACTGAATGATACTACAATGGCTCCGGCGGAAGGCCAGGCTCTTCCTCTGGGTGTCAACGCCCTGACCGTACTTGGTGACTACGTGTACTATACCGGAACGACACGAATGGTGTATTGCAGAATCAAGGTGGACAAGGATGTGAACCCAATCGGAGACTTCGAGGTTATTGCTAGTGGATTCCTACCGGATAACGTCGAGATGACCGATGATGGCTTTGCGTATATCCCGACGGCTCCCCAGAACTCTATTGTGCGCATCACGCCTTCGGGGCAGATCTCCCTCGTTACTGGTGGCCAAGTATCCACGCAACTTGCAGGCCCAAGCTCGGTTCGATTGAGTAAAGACCGACAAATACTCTATGTTGGCACCAACGGTGGTCAAATTGCCCCTGTTTTGGGCTCATTCATTGAGCCCGCAAAGATTGTCAAGATCTCGTTCGAAAAATAGAGGGAAAACGATGGATTTGGGAATATGTTGCAATAACCATTGTGGACATTCGAAGCTGATGACCAGCGAGATATGGGGAAATTGGAAGGATTGGATTCCTTGGATGGCTTATTGTATAATTTGGTCTATAGAGCACTTTAAATCTGAATGCAATTACATCTCTTCGTGATGCCTCGACATCTCAGGTTATGTGGGCGAAGTAACCAGTGCCTCAAGCGAGAGTATCAGCTTTGCCTCCGCCATACGGTCGAAAGTCAGATAGTGTCCTCGCTCAAGTGGTAGCTCCGCTATGAACCCAATGTTGTACATCTTTGCAAGACTCAGTTCATGGTCTCGATCAAGCAAAGTAAAGTCGGCCTTGTAGAAGACCCATGAAGACCGAGGTAACTCGCGAGGAGCAAGACCAAATGTCTTGCAAATACGCCTGTAGTCATGCAGTTTCTTGTTCCACCAGACCTCTACCTCCTCCCAGCCTTTCTGGCCTGGACCGCTTCCATGGAGGCCAAAGTACCTGGCTATGACCGGCAATTTGAGACACCAAGGCTTCGGTGTGGTCGTGTTAGCTATGTTGAACGCTTCGCCGTTGGCTTGCTCGGGTTTCACAACGGAGAGGTAAATCACAGACTTTGAAATCACATCCTGCGACGACTCGGTGTGTGTGTATGTAAAGTTGGCATTGGTACCCGGGAAGGTGCCATTGACGAATCTGTAGAGCGATAAATAAAGAGCCAAAGGCTCCACAGCAGTCATGCCAGAAGCATTGGGCACGAACCCTATGGATATATCAATGAGCTCACACTTTCCATCACTACATGATAGTCCGGCGGATAAATGAAGCACTATGATCAAATCCACCTGACTGTAATAAAATATCTCCTCTCCGTAGGGCGAGGGAATGCGAGGGGTGTCTTCTTTCAAGGGAGGCTCGATCTGGATATGGTCCATGTACTGGAACACCGCCACACAGTAGTGCTATATAGACAATCAACATATTATCAATAAAGCAAGGGAGCAACTATTCCCAGAAACGGAGCTATTTGACCCGGTTCAGCTTGTAAATGACCTCGATTTGGTTGCAATGGGGATTGATTGGGAGCATAGACGAAGATTGGGGAAGATTGGGGAACTTGTTACCCCAGCCCAAACCCATGCAATTGTGATACGTGCCGTGCATATCGGATGGCCTTTCCAGGTACATGGCCAACCTGGAGAGTGACGGTGACAGTTGGCGGATTGGCAAAGCGCACCAAATAACTCACTAGATGGTTGGTCATGTCATGTACCACGCAACGTACATGTGTAGCGGGCAACGATGAGACAGACCCCAAGGCAGTAAAAACTGCCATTTTGGGGTCTGAATCCATTAACGCATTTGTGCGTCAAACGACTGACATTTCCACCGCGTTCTCTTACGCTCTCTTGCACCGCCGAGGTGAGGTTTCTTCGTACGTGTCAAGTACCCCTTGACACCTGAGGCAGAAAATAAACAATTAGGTAAGCAGTCTGGGTCGCCTGGGCATTGACGTCATATGCCCACGGGTCTCTCCGCGCGTTGAGTAACAGAACGTTGCAGCCTTGCAGGACAAGTTTCTGTTCTGTCACACTCTCAAATTTCCAACATCAAATGCCTGGACAATTCGGTCAAAAAATCCTCAAGACCTTGGGTCTGAACGATCATGCCCATCAACAGAACTCCTCAGCCGTTAGGCTTCCAGGCAGAGCAGCCGTGAACAACGATGAACATGGGTTGTCTTCACCTCCCAACAATGGCACATACCCTCGTCTCTGCAGGCTATCCGATGGCACCATTCTCTCATCCTTTACTCGATTCCCCGATGGACAGCGCTCACTTCGTGTCGCAAAAAGTACCGATAACGGCCGCTCGTTCGAGGACTTCTCTGAGGTAACCCGCGGTGCTGGGGACGTGGATAATATGTTTTTGTGTGAGGTGGCTCCGGGGACAATACTGGCGGCTTTCCGAAATCACGATAAGGGTCCAAATGGCCCCACGCACTTCCGCATCACTGTCTGCCGGTCTACGGATGGGGGTCGGGTCTGGCAATTTGCTTCGCAGGCAGCCGAGAAGCGCCCTCCTCTGGGCATTTGGGAACCGTTCATACGCGTCGGGCGCCAGGGTGAAGTCCAGCTTTATTTCTCGCAGGAATTCGCGCATAACAACCAATGTACCATGCTAGTCATCTCGCGGGATCAAGGAAGTACCTGGACTCAACCCATCTGTCTGCATGGTGACCAAGATCCGCTTCGCGATGGAATGTGCGGCATTGCACGAACTTTGGATAACGGTCGCGAGGCTCTTCTCATGGTGTTCGAGACCACTCGGTACGGACCTTTCAGTGTTGAAGCGCTCCTATCCTACGATGACGGTGCCACCTGGGGTTGGCGCCATGAAGTTTTCCGCCCACGACAGGGTCATAATGCAGGCTCTCCCCAAATTGCCTCTTTTGCGGATGGGTCCATGGCTACGATATTCATGACAGACGAAGACTCCAACCACGTGGAATGGGTAAAGAATGCCTCTATCAAGGTCGTATTTGCTGGCCCGCCAGTTGAAGGGCGTGTTCAATGGAGCTCGCCAACCCTTGTCTCCCCTGCATCCAGCTTCTGGCCTGGAATCATGGCATTGGATCACCACAACGTGCTCGCTACTTATGACCGTGGTGGACCCCTTGCGAAGACCATCACCTGGCACCCTGCGTAAACATTTGAACACGGAGGTACTATCTAGCTGGCGAGAGTCTGAGACTGGTTCCCGGGCTTTCGTCATATTCTTTCTTGCCCAAGTGGGTGGATTATCCTTCACAAGATGCTTCGCTGGACGAACTCCGTATTCCTTACAAATTCCGAATGGATCTTATGGTCCCAGGAAATGGATAGTTGAACGCATACCATACCAGTTATGCCTTCTCTTGTCAAGGGGATCCCCATAGTTCACTCCACAAGAATATGCAGCAACATCCATATACACCGGATGTTACAGTTGAGACACGTAAATAGTTCCGTTATGTATCTTGATATTTTCATGATCTCTCCTAAATCTATCACAGAACTAAGGGCTTTATCCCTGGGACTCTGCTTCAGCCCTATCCTTCAATATTAAGCTGTATCACCGGGTCTACACAATAACCCCAACTTTGACCATAGGCCCCACTTAAGATCGGGGTTTTGCGTTCAAAATAAAACTTGTTTTCTAGACTATATGGGTCTATGCGCGTTAAGCGAACTCTGAAGATTAGGAGATTTTGAGTCGCCGAATAATGTGGTAGATGCCATGGTGAAAACTGCCTTTCCGTAGGGCGTCAAACATACTTGAATATCGAGGCGAGTAGTATGCCCCACCATCAAGTAACAATTATGTGACTTTGAGTACTAGGCATACCATACAAAAGTGTATATTACCATTAGTCGTCGATGTCCGCACAGATTGTTGAAATAGCGGGTTTTTGTCATTCTAGTTAAGAGTTATGCATATCAGTTGACCATACCATACAATTGCAGTACACCCTGATTTCTGTCAGATAGATTGGTTGGCTCTCAGTGGCCCATCAGTGGTTGCGGTCTCCATAATTGATTAGTGACTAGCATGTCCGTAATAGATAATATTGATAAAAGTCAAGTGGTTGGCATTAGAACAATATAAACTCTTCGCTTTTTTTTAACCTGCACCGTCTCACTTGTCAAGTACAACATAGACGCACTTACGCAACATTAAACAATTTGGTGTTATCGTGTTAGAAAAGAAGAATAGACTTCAGATACAAGCTGCTGTGAACGGAAAAAGAATAGTAAAAACAAGAAAAAAAACATCGAAGCTTAAGCTTCATTCCTCAATTGTGATCTTCTTCTTAACTTCCTCGTGCTTCGCAGTTTTTGGAACAGTAACAGTGAGAATTCCATCTTTTAAATGAGCGTGCGTCGCATCTCGATCGACAGGCGATGGAAAGCTGAACGACCGTCGGAAGTCACCCATGGAACGCTCAGAAACCCACCAGGACCCTTCCTTCTCTTCGGAAGAGTGTTCAGTATGACCCTTAATCTGCATAGTATTTGGGTCAGGATATTCAATCTCGATATCCTTTTGCTTGACGCCAGGCAGCTCGCCTTCGAGCTCGTACCCGTCCTTTGTCTCTCGCACATCAAAGGTTGGCGTGAATGTAGAATGAAGGTTGCCGAAGCCCTTCTGTGACAAGAAGTTGTCGTAGTCTCCGAACATACGGCCAAGGCTCAAGGGGCCTCTGTAGATGAAGGGTGTCAAAGACATGGCTCTGTAATTCGATGCTCGTGGAAATTGGATAGTAAATAATCTTTGTCGTTGAATTCTGAGTGCGGAAGAAGTCGCCTTTAACAAGGGCACGAACAAATTACAAGGTGGCATCGCTTATTTATGCTAGAGCCTACGGGACTCTGTAGAAATGTCTAGAACATCGTGGAAGGAAGGACCAACATATTTGATCATGGTGCGAAGCCAGAACTAGGTATCATTGTTACATCATATCATCTACTGTATATGGATATTAGCGTAATGTTATTCTTTGTCTTTTATTCTTGAGTTTAACAATTCCATGGAAAATTTCTAGAGCAAGCGAATTATCGGGGCGTGGTCGTTGATATTAATTAATATATATACCAGAAAGTAATTTTTTACCGGTCTGTAGAAAGGCAGAAGTCCTGGAGCACTATAGAATAACCATCTGATTAAAACCGAACATGAAGCCTAGAAATGTAGGTATTGTGTCAAATTGGCATCATGAATTACATCAGCCGAAGACCTCCTGATCAACCTGGTGATTTCACGATAGCTGACTCGCTTTTAGAAACGGATGTCAATAGCCAAGGTTGCAATACCTTGCTGATACAGGGTTTGAATACCCGAATATCAGGTGACCGCATATACGAGCCATACCATACATTGTCGTCCAGGGAGATCTATAATTTGGTCAGCTGGATATATTTTTATCAGCCTGAAGATTTCAATTGGCCACATTTACACATTTGTTCCCGAGAGGAACCTCGTAGTCCGATCGGTTGACCCTAAACGGCCAAATAACAGCCCACGGAGCGTATATGACCGCAACCACAACTTCGATCTTATGATTTCTCGCGCAGATTGATGACAATCTTACCAAATAATCGCGATTACTCATAAACGATCTGATAGGCTAAAATATAGATGCATGGACTATATTTTGACGTGACTGATACTTGGTATCAATGCATCTTAGAAACGAAAATCGTAAAAGTTTAGACAAGTTTCGTTGCATATCCGATAACAGGACGTTCCACATAAAGATATTTCGAATTTATTTATGGCTAGAATCAAAGATATTGTGATTGGAATGGTCCATTCAGGTCCGCCACGGACTGCCCTCTGACATGAAGCGGACAACTTCGCGATCTAGAAATGTCTCATGACCTCCTACTTGGAAGCTAGAAAGGTCTCAAATGTCCTATCGGGTGACCTTCAGCGTTCTGACCCTTGTACCATGCGCTTATTTATTGTATTGTTGTGAGAGTTGTGTGGGCCACAATCCCCAGGAAACCTGACGTAGCTTCTGGGGTCTTGTACCTCCGCCTCGAGGAATCAAAGTTATGTTCCTGTTGACAGCTTTATTAACTCCTGGAATCATAAACGCGGTTCCTGGGGCTATAGCTCGGCCTTCTAGGAATTATCGAATGACTCAAATTCGTCCGCAGGTTTGGCTAAGGTGTCGTGTCATGACTTTACCCAACACTCAAAGGCATAATATTGACTCCAGGATTCAGAGGTAGGGTCCCAGGAGTGTAAAAACTCCCAGACCAAGCCCATGTATTCCCCAAACCAATTTCATGTCCATCCTGGAACACAAATTGAAGATCTCAGGGGTAGATTTCAGTTTCCTAGAAATTGGAAATAGCCCCACGAACTAAAGAATAGTTTCCAGGGGGAAACAAAGCTCCTAGAATTTCGTTTGACGTTTCTAGTGTTTAATTTATTGATTTACAGAGCCAAATTAACATGCACGAGAATTTGCCAAGGCTCCGTGCCGGCCTGTGAGTTGCGATTTCTGCTAACAATGCCCCCCTTCGGTCGGCTGGGGCTCCATTTAGCTGATATCTATAACTACATTTCTTTAGTCGCCGCGGTTATACGATACTACTAGCACTTTTATCTACCGGCACTAGGTTTCGAGCTAACACGTATCTAGAACTAAGCGAAACTACCAACAACTTTTCGGGGTACATTGTCATCTAGTAACTACAAAGATGAGAAACGGTCGCGTGGTGCTCTGTGGAGTTTAACGATCAGAATTTCATTTGTATAGTTGCTAAGCTTGCTCCAAAGCTCTAAATCACGGTTGTGCTCTCTGTTGCTGATCCCAATGCCGAGTGTCTCCAGGGCTGGTCATTTGGAGTCACGTGTGATTGACAGTCGCTTCGCTAATTTCTCATTTCCGTCACACCTCCGCTGTAAACTGTGATCACCTACGCTGAGTGCAATTTAGTCGTATTGACTGGCGAAGTGGTGCAGAGGTAGAAGGGAATCGAGGTAGATGAGCTCCTTCTAGTTTGGCTGAGCGACGAGGGGCCACTCTGCTCGACTGATATCCCTTGGCATTCCACTGACAAGGTCAAGTGCGAAGCTCCGCGACTTCTTTGATCACTGGGAGAGCCGCTTGTGGGCAAGGGTGGCCCGATGAATAAGATCGCCCATTCCTATGACCGAAAGGAAACTTAGAAACGTGGATTTCATCGTGCAAAATGAAAGAGTATGTACACACCTGGTGGAGGTTCAACCGGCGGACATACGGAGACACTGCGGTATTTCACAGAGTCTGGTAAGACAGGGATCTTGCCATTTGTTAGGTTATATCCAAAAGAAATATAGGGAAATGCTTACATTTTTTGCATCGATTTCCGCGTATACCTGATCTGCTATTTTCTTGATATTTTGCAATTGCCTTAATAAATGGGACTTTTGCGGCGAAACTCCAAGTAAGGGGAGGCGGTATTTCGAGAGTACTTTCCTCCAGCTGTACCATTTGACGGACGAAGATGAGATGGTATAGTTGTTTGTTGCAAGCCAGCATATCAACTCCATATGGGAATACGCTAGAAGCAAGCCACGGTTGGCACATTGAGGGGTGTCTCTCCTCGAAGCATTAATGAGTTGGCCATCGGACGCGGCGCGCTCAGCGTAATCGCGAAGATATTTCCGGAAGCTCCTCCTGTCGAGTCTATTGGCTCCAAGGTTGATTGCGATTGTATTGACGGTGGCTCCTACATTATCCAGCAATTCAAGTGCGGTGGTAATTTCTTCAGGAATGGAGGGCGTCATATTCAAGGGTATCGAAAGATATTTTCAGATTTGGGGGCAAAGATGCCATTTTACGACAACACCCTGCATTTTGAATAAAATCAGCCAAGATTCAGCACATAAGTCATTGTTACCATCTAAGCGAGCGGGCGGCGAATTGTGCACCAAACCGAAATCCTGTTCTTCTTAAACCTTACCATGGATTGGTTGCCAGTGGGCAGCAAGAACCTGGGCCTGGGCACCCTGCCGCAACCGGAATCACATGACACAACTTTGAAATGCTACAAAGTTATTGGACAATGTTTATCATGACGTATCGAGATCCTCATGGTATCATTCCACACTTTCCTGCATCAATGCCCAGCCCTAATGATGACATAGTTGCGTAGCAAAAGATCCAGTGAAAAGAACCTCATAGACATGAAAAAGACCTTATACATTCTTTTTCCGGTTTTTGTCTGTCCACACAAGTGGACGCTGCAAGTGATAAAGTTTGGCCGCAAGGTGATCTACCGAGACGGCTTCACAATAGACACGTATTGGCTAAAAGCCCTGATAAAGAAGGGGGGGGGGGAAGTCAAAACAACTACTACTACTTATACTGCTGTCTTCGGTAAGCGAGCCGCCACTGTATGCCAGCCTCCACCTCTTTCAAAATTGTATATGCTACTAAAAATGCTTATCGATACCCATCTACCAATAGTGAAAATTTAATTATGTCGTAGTTGTTGAGATATCAAGTTGCAATGGCGGCTAGCTTACCGAATACGTTACTATCTGTAACCAAGAAAGAATACCTTCCTACCAAATTTCGAAGGACAAATGACTTCGTTTGCCAAGGACAGACTTAGGTTGAAATTAAATATATTTTCATCGCTGATGAGACATGCTTTTTCTCCTACCCCTTATAAAAATAGAGGCTTCAAAGGTCGGGGATCAGCATCCATCCTTGATATGGGAGTGGCGCAGCTGATGCACCAATATTATCTCCAAAAGAGAATTTTCCTGATAATCGAGCTCTTTGGTTTCAAAGGATCTTCCAAGTCTCCTTGCAGGCCCATTAGTTTGCAAACTACCATTTTGGCAGTGCGGATGCCGTAACTGACGTCTGCGCATGTGTAACCCGGGAACTCTGTAAACGGCCCAACCAGACCAACGTTAGAGAAGGGCGTAATTGACGGACGGTCACTTAATGCCCTTGTTAGAAATAAGGAACTCATCCGGGGCATCGCACGTGGAATGGTGATAGTGTGTGACAACGGCGGGTTATAGTGGAGATTGAGGTGACCTAATATCTCAGATAATATATCCGCGCCTGAACAATGGAGCATTATCCGTTTCACATAATTTCCTTCAACTTGGCATAAATGCGCAAACCCCCAAAGAACGCGGATATCTTGTGGCTGCGTTGGAAAAACCGACTGAGCGGGTATGCATAGGTTTATTTTCCAGTTGCTGTCACCGAGAAATATGAATGCCCCGGCTTCAGATGTGCACTGTGAAAGTGATTTGAGGTCATCGTAGAACACGTCATCCTGTGTACTGATCGTGAATGATTCTAGCATGGATTCACTCTGGCGTGTGCAAAAGTTGTACGGATTGCCGAGGCGGCCCGCGTACTTATTTCCCAGGTCCAACCATACTGACCAATTTTGGTCGAAGACATTGTCCGCATCGAGTGATTGCCAAACTGGCGCAGAATTATTCGTTCCAACCGCTGAACCTGAGATAGTGGATCCAATACTAATAATTGCGATATCGTTCTCTCGTAGTTGCTTGCGTAGTTGTAGGTCACCCTGGACAAGCTTAAATCCAGTAATTATTTGTTCAGCGTTGTCGTTGGTCACTTCTATATCCTTGACTTCGATGCCAAATTGAAAGTCAACGCCACAGCTTTGGAGAAAAAAGTATATTGGCAGGTACAAAGACTGATACTGATAATAGCCTGTGATGTCGAGGCAGCTTAGAATACTTAAGCTGTGGAATTGGGGCAGAAATTGACAAAGAGAACGCCTGAACTCTGCCGCGCTGTGCCATGGCTGGAAGCCAAATCTAAAAATCTTTAAGAAACGGAGTCGAGTAAGTAGTGCTGGGTATTGTGGATACGCACTGGGCGGACCAGATTGCCCATAAAGGGCATTGGAAAAAGCTCTCTGGGAAAAGCTCATCGATTCGTCTCCGCGACAGGTATCTTTCACGCTTGAATAGAAGGCGTATTAAAGCTATCCTCTGCGCGAAGCTCGTATTTAGTGAACCGGTGGGTATGTGCTTCACTGAGCCCTTGGTCATAGCCAGAAAGCATGTTCGAGCATTTCTTTTCTTGGAGACTCGATTTGCCTCAGCTGTTTGTATCTCGTCCAAAAGGGATGGCCCTTGCGATTGTGTTGAGGGAAGCATTGCAAGAAGCCTTTCCATGGGTAAGCCAGCCGGGACAGGCAAGCATGCGGCAAATTGATCATATCCATCCGACGAATAGTCTGGGCGGTGTGAGATTCGCTCGGAGAACAACTGCTTGTCAATAATGTGAATTTTGGGCGGATGTACTTTGGCGTCTTTAATTAAATATAGCGCGGACGCTAATGATTCAGTTCCACTTCCAAAGATCCAAGCCTCGGTGTTCTCGGCATTGCGCTGGGCTTTAAACAGTGGCTGGGCCATCATATCTACAGACGAGGAAATCAATCAATGTGAAGCAGAGTTCCAAGCGAGGAAGCCGGGGCGATTTAACAGGCGAACATTGCCGCACCTGACGTCAATCGGACCGTTTTCGTTAATCGCCAAGGAAGGGACAGCTCTGCAGATAACGTCATAAGGCAAGCTACCTTCGTAAGTGTCCTACATATTGACCCATGGGCAAGTGTAGTTCTAACCCATAATTCCAACTGCGGGGCTATCTTCTATAGTTTGGAGGAATGAAGGATTAGGATGAGGCCCTTCATCATTGTCTCCGAGGGCTCCGAGGGAGACAATATCAACATGAATTTCCGGAAGCGAGTGATGGGATTTTCATCGGGCTTTTAGAACCTCTGTGCAATTGTATCTAGATATTTGGAATGATGAAGGTTTCCTGGATAATGAAAATTACATGGATTTGATTTTAACTTTCTACAAGTTATTCAGGAAATTAGACAGAGATCCAGGGCATTGAGATTCTTCTAAACTCTTATACTTGTACCGATCCACCGTCGCTTTTCAATAATGTCCAATGTTGGCCGGCCGTATACTCAACTTTCTCACTTATTCAGGAGCTTATACTGAAAATGAGAATGATTATGGATCTCTTGGGTCGAAATGATCTCTTCAATATAGAAGGCGAACGCGGTCGCTACTATATCAACTGGAACGAGTTCAACGAAAGTGAAGTTGCTTAGAGCAGTGGCCTATGTTTTCCCCGCAGTTCATCGAGATCTATACGATATCAACTATATACCTATAATATATAATATTGGCTATCACGGGTTATCGCCGCTCATTCGAGGAGAGAGTGTCCAGACTACTAAGAGTAGCCTAAACACCCGATTACGAGCAGTCCTTATTCTATCGTTCTAAGAGTGGAACATGGATATTGCCGAAAGGCCTCACTAAATATGATGCCGGACTAGGGGATGACGGAAGTGAGATCTCGGATATCCTTGAGGATTGTCGTAGGGACAACAGCACTTTTTATATATAGCAACCTCGGAGCAGTTCAGAGTATATTAAAAACCACCATATAGCGTGGTACATTTGAACCGAATTTGTGGATATTAGTGCGCCTCTCGACGCGGAAAGACTTTAGTCAAAAACTGTGACATGATTTGACAGTTTCTGTCATCTACCTATTTTGAATTCTTTTTCTTAATGTTGTTAGTAAGTATTAATGTCGATAGTATTAATATTCTTAATATTTTCTTGATATTGGCTACTCGTGCTGCGGATGCTTATCGATTAACATGAGAGGCGCCGAGAAAGTGATCATCTATGTTATTACGCTATTTCTACTAGTTTAGTGAAAGAATTCTCGAGAAGTGTTATATACAGTCGACGTAAAGTTTTACAACCCGGAAATCGCGAGTGGGTGACGGTGATCGAGTGTACCTAGATGAGGACCTCAACCGGAGCAAGGACAGCAGAGCGACATGATACTTTGGCAAGAGGTCAGATGTTGCGTGGATGCGCAGTTTGGAAACAAAAGCTGGCGATTCATCCGGCGACGAAGGGGTATTTGAAAACAGCCGCAACTCCTCACCTCTGAGGAATGCTCTTATGGCATCGTTGAATTACCATATCGAAGCTGCCAATTACCCAGGTTCCGAAATCAACAATCCCTATACTTTACCAACGAAAGAGTTGGCAGAATGGCTACTGAAGTTATTCATTAACAGCTTCCAGCCGTCTCTGCCTATTATCCGCCAGGACCTTTTCATAGACCAGTTCGATTCGTTCTATTCAGCAAAATCAGGCCATCCTGGAAGGAGATGGCTGGCTGTGCTGAACCTGATCTTCGCCATCGGCAGCAAATTTTGTCAGATTTTTGGTCAAGATAACCAAGGTCACAATTCTTTTCTCGAGCACAAACCTTGAACATATCTGAAAGTTTGGTGAAGGATCATGAAGACTTGCAGCAAGTGCAAGTTGAAACACTCGCGGCTTTCTATTTGTTAACTTCATCACATATCAACAGGTAAGTTGCATTTGTGTCTCAGACCATAAAGAAGAGCTATCTAATCCTTAACAGGGCCTGGAAGATGGTTGGTACAGCAGCACGCTCCGGTATCTTTTTGGGTTTGCTTGTACGAGCCACACATAACAAGATAAACGGGGAAGCCCTCGAAGCCCGGCATAGGCTTTGGTGGTCGATTTTCATCTTAGAACACCTTCTCTCTGTCATTGCTGGGCGATCGTCTAGTTTAGAAAACAGTTTCTCTTCGGCACCTCCACCCCTCGTCTCGGAAGATATGAATCCTTTTACCAATAGTGCACCAAAAGGTCGTCTAGATCGACTATCCGAGAATTCGCACATTGATTTTTGAGCTTTTTGACTGCGGTTTGATGGCATGGTAGGCGTTTAAAAAGGAGTGGTTGGGTAGAGGCAGAGAATTTGAAGGACCGGCCGGAGTTGATTTACAATCAACTTGGACCTTACATTGTACTGTATATATAAGATCCTGAATCCCCTCAGAACAATGAATAATCAATCATCCCTCTGAATTACGACAAGTTGCGCACTCCCTCCACATCATTTGTTGAAACTCCCAAACATGCTGCTTGTCTTGCTCAAGGGCCTGTGGCGAGCTATGGGCAGCAGCTAAATAAGATCCCTTTGTGAAGATCGGTGCCAGCCTCCCGATACCAAGGTCGTCACCACCAGTATGGATAACAGTCGTTGTAGCTCTGAAAAGACCGGCCCACTCTGATGGATTTCCATGCTCAAATAGGACCAGGAAACGCCCTCTTGC
Source organism: Penicillium samsonianum (assembly GCF_028829775.1). Classification (NCBI taxonomy): domain Eukaryota; kingdom Fungi; phylum Ascomycota; class Eurotiomycetes; order Eurotiales; family Aspergillaceae; genus Penicillium; species Penicillium samsonianum. Next base: position 211,992 of record NW_026643260.1, on the reverse strand, counting down.
GGTGGCTTGGCGCAGGAGAACATGCAAATTATTTCAAAACTACGTCGCGTTCCCTACAAATATAGTAGGCAGTCATGTATCGCCATCTTTGCGCCACATCCTCGCGTCCCCTGTCCACGTCAAACCAGAAAGGAAGACATTATCGTGGAACTGAAATCGGAACAGTGGGGACTGACAGACTTGAATGTGGATCGATAGAGGGGAGGTGAGCCGGGGTTTCTGGAGCGGAGTGCACTATCGGTTTGGTGTTCAAAGGGCTCCTCCGATGACGACGGGTATATGAGGTAGAGGAATATAAGCGGGAATTCTGAACACGTGCCGACACGGAGCGAGCCAAACTGGGCCGCTCGGAAGACACTTCGGTTGGTCCAGAGTATTGAATGTGCTGCGGGGAGAGTAACGTCTTCAACAGCGCAGTGTATGGCATCTGGCCAACTGGTGTGTTTCAACATAAGAGGGGGATAAAGGCAGATAGCAAAGACTTTAAGGGGGTCCAATATTTCCATTACAATAAAGTGCCTGAAGTAGCCTTGCCGTCAGTAAAGCTTCATTAAATTCCGAGTATTATAGCAAAGGTCAAGGAGTGGCAAGAGGCGAGGAAAGATAACACACCATTTCATCAGGGCATAAAGTGGGAGTGGGTGACACTTGAAGGTGCCAGTGGAAAAGTCAAGGTTTCACCGGTAACACCGGAAAGAGATAAATGAAGTGAATTGGGTCTGAGTCAATCGAGGAAGGAGAGAGCTTATCAATACCGTAAAGTATGACCACCGAGCGGCGATGAGATATTAGACAAAGCATCGGCAAAAGGAAATGTCTAACAAAATAGTACAGAGAAAGAGACAAGATGTACATATAAAGAATTAGAAAAAAAAGAAAAGGTTAAGCTCACGGCACAGCCACGATCAAGGGAGAGATGTACCAAAGGTTTAGTCCTCTACTACGTTGCTGCATGGAACACTGGTGTAGCACTATAAATAGTGCAAACATGACTAAACTCTTGATTTAGTTTGTGAGTGATCATAGCTCTGATTGGTCGGAGCTTCCGGGTGTGCTATTAGACTAGATCACGATGGCCAAATACTTCAACCAATGACGAGTAGTCCCTGTTGCCTTCACAGTCGTAATCATAGATAGCTCCAGAGGTCACCGTTCAACCCTCTATCTCCATATCCAGGCCTCAGGAATCGTGCCAGTGGCAAAGTTGCGTTGAATTTCAGGCTTAAGCCATGACCTTTATCATTGGATGTTGACGAATTTTGAGGGAAACAAAGTGCTCGTATGAATTTGCCATAGAAATTAGCAATAAGAACACGGCCTGTCCCCCTTGCATTTCTTAGTTTATTTTAAATCACAATCATGTGCACTGGTATTAGAGCTGCTCAACAAATCTTCAACGCCCATATTTGACCCACCTAATACTCGCTGATGGCATCGTTGCGAATGAACGAACCCGCCGAGATCCAAACCTCTGCTTTGGAATTGGATAGCGACCTATTTGACCTCTTCTGTAAATGCGACCATAAACTCAACGAAGTCCTCAACAGTCGCAATCGCGACCTTCGCAAATTCGTTGCTCACGCCAACCTATTGCAGAGTCTAATGACGCACACAAAATCGACTTCCACTGAAAAATCAGCTGCGTCATCGACAAATTCCTGGCTTGTGGAGCTGGATGAGGTTTTGAACATATCCGAGTTGGAAAAACAGGCCGGCGAAAACCCATTTTCGGTTGGGCTTAGCATTGAGATCTCTTATTCGAATTATGAGGAAGAATGTTGGCCATGAATACGTGGAAATGAGAAAGTATTTCTTTTGGGTTTTTGGGGGGGGGGTTTGATATTATTCAATGTTCCCATCTTCCATTCCATGTCTTTCTCTATAATGTCTTCTTTAATGGGTAAGAGAAGCCACATTCAGATGTGGAAATCTGCTCTCAACTCTGACTGTATCAAGAGTCAAGGATCCCTTTTCCGATATTAAGTGCCATTCCAGCCCATCCACTCTTCATCTCCATTCGCGAGTGAGAGTCATGGTGTCTTGAACATTCAAAACCCAGGATATTTACAAATGTGTGTGTACTTTAAGAGGTGTTCTCTCCAGCCCACCAAGTGACACATGATGCCAGATATGCACAAGCTTCGTGCTTGATGCATGATGCTTGATCCTAGGAACACAATGCGCAACCTATTGCTTCAACGCCGGCCCACCTAGTAGAGATAGGTCAAGCCGGGGGAAGCAAATACGAATTATAATAAGGTTTTTTCAAAAATTGACTGGATGCCAACTAAGCGCAGGTAACAATACGAAGTATTGACGTTTACTACCCACGACGACACCTGACTCGGTCTGTACGCGGTCAGCTGATCATCAGATTTTGGGCTCTATTCAAATTCAGACAAACAGCGCTCACTATTCTCCATACCATATTTTTTTAACTTGGACCTAGTCACTTTCGACAATTTAGTAACAGTAAAATGTACAGCAAGCATGCCCTTGACGGATGTTATGCGACTCCGATTAACCAGACCCTATTCACTCTGCGGATTACTCGTATTTCTAAGATTTGCTACCACACGGAACCGCGATCCGGTAAAGGGACTACTTCAACCTTTACTTGACGCATCATTTCCTGGAATTCCAAATCCTCACCTTTGGCATCGGACTTGTCAGAAGACACTAAAAGTAAACGTAACTGGGATGAATCCTTAGCTACGCTAAGTGAAGCTTCGGTATTATCATCTCCTTTCCTCTCCTTGTTGAATCAGTAGTAATAATAGCTTTCACTCAAGACATCGCCCTACTGTATCTAGCTTAAGGCTGATCGTGGTGAATCTGAGCCCAACTTGCGGGCCAAAATGAAGAAAACTAAGAGTCCCTCCTTAAAAATAAGCAACCGGAATCTGGCATTTGAATCCCTTATAATAATCCAGAGGACTAAAACCATGTTATTTTGGAGTGATCATCCACACATCCCACCCTCTCTGTTTTGATGGACCTTCATGCCTTCCATGATATCCCTGGCTGCATTGTATGAGGCCGTTTTTGTGCTTTCTCATTATGCTACTAGCGTTCTGGAGGTCTTTCTCTAATCAATCACTTTGTTCCTTGATTCTGTCATGCTTTCCTGAGTAGTCAGTTCATCAATATAGATAGATAGATAGACTTAGATAATCTCGTTTCAGAATGGATACTTCGAGCAGAGGCATTGTATTTCAAATTGCATATGCTCTTGGCTATGGGTAATGCATAAACAAAATAGAGAATTCGTATGAGTCGGCTGGCAATTTTAACGGGGCGTGTGTGGATGACCATGACTTCCCGGATACGGTGAAGAGAAGCGCGTTTCGATTGGGACTGCCGATGGGTTCGTGTATACGCACATGGTGGATGGTAAAGTCGCAGCCTGGTGGTGTATTCACGTGTGATGGATAGAGTTATTGGAGCATGAATTAGGCGGTCTACAGGCGGGGAGAGCGGGTGTGAAGGTTGGAGCGCGATTGGGGTTGTAGGGGCCGTGAGGGGGTGGTATTGAGACATCATGGCTTAGTGAGATATGTGGGAATGTAATACTTTGAAGCCTCTATAGATTCTCAACGTCGTGGTTTGTAATGTTGTCTCTATATGGCAGTTAGATGCCACTCTCCTAGCATCTCTACAGTCACACCACAAAAGTGTTAACATCCTCGACCAATATTCTGCCGGTAATTTGATTCTTCATCAGTCCAAATTCGGAGACATCGTGCGGCGTTCCCGTAGGGAAGGCGGTACAAACAGAAGTGCTAATACTTTTGCCGAGTTACTGTACTTGGTGGCTCCGTCTTGTAATGACGTCACGACTAAAGAAAGCTGTTTGTACCAAATACCAGAGTATTGAAGTTTGAAGTAGCATCGTATGTAAACTGTTGTGGTTACAATGTTCATACTCTTTCACGTAATTGTATATACTTGTGATACTATAACACTCTTTGTTTCTGTTCTATGCATCCCGTGTCCTATCCCCATAAGTATTCATTTCATGGCTCAAATATTGGCTTACGATTTTGTTTTGAAATAAATTTAGTTGTCAATGAGCGGAGGAGTTTACTTTCTTGTCAAAGCCAAAGTGTTTCCTGTTTGGAGCTTTTTCGATTCGACGTATGGACCAATGGATCTATCTACGAAGATCACATCACTCTGCTCACCTTCCACCTTTTTTTTTATCTCTGTTGAAACCCTGCGATACTCGGCGAGCTTTTGTAGTGATGATTCCCCTTTTCCCTTCTTTTCCTTTTGGCGCTGTTAGTGGAGGTTCACTGATGAAGTTGTAACATCTACCAGCGGCATCTCCACCAAAGATATCTGGCATATTGGACAGTTATTACGACGCAAGTACCATTCTTCAATACACGTATCGTGATATATATGATGGCAAGGAAGTGGGTGGACGAGTTGTGATTCTAACACCGGGTACAGACAAATGGCGCTACTTATTAGCCGAAGCTCAATTTTCCGACGAGAAGAGATACTTACCAGATGGGCAAGCGATCAAGCGTCGTCGGGATATTTTGTTTTGTCTGGGTGGATGTCCACCTGTCCAAGGTGAAAGGTTCCCTAGGTAGGGCCTGCTCAAGATCAGGGGAATTGTGCGCCCTGTCTTCGAAACTAGAATCTTGAGTGTCCGAGTCCGCAGCTTCGCTATTCCATATTCGAGTGTACGGTAGTTGTGACGTATAAAAAAACCTCATGTCTTGTTAATCGCTATTTAAACAGGAAAAAGGAAGAGATAGAATCAATCAATAAGTATTAGCACTTACGCGCAGTGTATAGCTGCGTATAGGAGGAATCCAAGATATATGACTAGAAGAAGGTCTGTTCCTAGTTCATGGGCCATTTGGACAATATTGTAGGGAAGGAATTTTCCATGATCGATCGTTCGGCCGGTGAAGAAAGAACACCGAGCAGGATCTACGGCATATATTGGGTATTTGGGTAGACATTTCCGGCACTACCTTTCAGAGTATATGAAGCAGCCAACTAAATCAATGATATCTCACGGAATGATCAGCTGACTCGTCATAGGACTTTTGTCTATTTTGTTAGGTTAAAACCGTAGGTAACGGCGGGGTACCACTACGAAAGTTTATGGACGTGAACCACCATTCTCTCCATAGACGATCGTTGAACAGTACGACCGGCCCTGAATTTGGTATCAGCTCCGAATATGATTGGCTACAGCAACTTCCGAGAACCCAATCAATCAATCCTTTAGACCGCGGGGCGATTAATAAGATTGCAGCCTTTGCCAGTGGGCCTTGTGGCTAGAATATTGTGGTTTTATTCCGAGCTTAGATTATTGGGTTCTCCAAAGCCATAGTTTAAATTCAGATTACGAACATGCCGTCCCGTTTGACCTAAGATTACACATGTTCATTACAGTAGCTCTTCTAAACGAAGAACATTTCTTTTGTCCAGGGTCACATAGCATTGGTCGGTTCGCTCTTAAACCACCCTAAGTACACACATTTTGCTCGCATATTCAAATATGCTCGACCCAGGCAATGTCAAGTATCGACATCGACCTTCTTGGTATTTGCTGCTGAACCAGATTTAGTTACGGTTATAGAAAGAATGCCATCCTTCAACTGGGTGTGGGTATTCTCTCGGTCGATAGCGGATGGGAAATTGAAGGTTCGTCTAAATTCTCCTACGGACCGCTCGGACACCCACCACGACCCTTCACTAGAACGAAACTCGCGCGAACTATGACCTTTGATATTGACACGATGTGAATCTTCAAATTCCACATCGATATCACTAGACTGAACACCAGGAACTTTACCCTCAAGGTGGTAGGCATCCTCTGTTTCGCGGATGTCAAAGGATGGAGAGTATGTCCAAACTCGGGGTCCAGAATGACTTGTCATTAAGCGGTCATAGTCATCCAAAGGTCGACCGACTGTAGAGCGAGATCTTCCCTGTAGAGAGGGAACCCTCGACATATTTCTCCATTTGTAGGCCCAAGCAACAGCATCAACTGGCTTTCGCCGGACGAACTGTGTGGAACTGGTAGTAGGCAAACAGAAACGCGGGACGTACTTGACGGCTCTCGACGGCATCATCATGCTAAACTCAAGGTTTGTTTAAACTGTAAAATGCGCAACAAATCTATTATTCTTATATACCCTGCCAGTTGTTTGTAGGTCAGTGTAACATCGAGCGAAAACGCTCGGATACATTGAGCTTGTGGCGATTTTGACAGTTTGGGCCAGTATCAGATGACATGGATGGGGATCAAAGAAGTCCGCTCATATGATCCTTGTAACATAACGAATGACGTGTACACTTGCGGAATGCCATGTCAAACTGATTGGTCGTTGCAAATTAAATTGTTTGCGTTGATAGATTGACGATCTTTTATGTTAGGCTGTTGCTAAGTTGATACTACTACCCAATAGGCTGGGTAAAGATTCAGTTTGGGCTACAACGTAGTGGCCAAAGTAACTTGTTGAGGCATATGGAGGCCACCACCAAAACATTGCAATCATAATTTCAACTTCAACTTCAGCCTATTTCACCGCGCCCTTGAAGCAATAGGTCAAGGTTCTTAAACACCTTTCAAGTAACAAATACGGAAAATGTCGTTGGCTCAGCATGTTACCCAAGCAGAAGGCTTCGACTACGATGGCTGTGCCAGGCCGAATCCGTATGCGACCAACGACGGCGTACGTGAAAGCGCAACGCCTGGCTACTTCTATCCGTCTGCAATTAATAAGTATCAAGAGCGACATTTCATGCATTTCGCACCAGCCGATTCAACTTCCAAGGAATTTCATATTGCTGCGTATAAAGTACCCGTTGTGAAACGATGCGGTATGTTTTGCAGGAATATACCATTCCGTATGGCAGGACTAATCTAATATTTTGGTGGTCTAGCTCAGGTGGCAACTGGAGTTGTAGCGTGCTGGCTATCCGCCGGCATCGTGTTCGGCTTTGCTGCATTAAAGCCGGTCTTAATCGCCGAAGGAATATACAGCGATCTCTGTGAGTCAGACTACGTCATCGGTATCAGCAATAGTAAAAAAAACCCACGGAATATCCTGCGCCGAGCAAGGTCTACGCTTAGCCCTTTTCTTCGTCGTCGCCTCTGTGACCGCAAATGTGTCGTCGCTCTTGGCTGGCTGGGCTCTTGATCGGTACGGCCGACGGACCTGCTGGGTTGTGGCTTGCTTGTCTCTGATAGTGGGCTGTATGTTGATGAGCGGCTCATTTTCATTTCCCGGATTAGATGAATATTTCGCTGGTAATATACTTCTGGCGTTAGGGGGCACCTTTGTCTTTGTCCCCACTTTCCAGCTTGCGCATGCCTTCCCAAAGCAGCCGGGCATCATTGTTGCTACGGTCACAGGCGCTTTCGATGCATCTGCTGCTATATTTCTTCTCACAGCTTAATTTACGATGCCACCGAGGGGAATATTTCTATCAAAACGTTTTTCCTAAGTTATATAATTGTCCCAGGTCTTATCCTTGTCGCTGAGTTTATCTACATGCCACCGCACTCCTATCATACTATCGCCGAGCTAGAGCGGAAGATTAACAAAGCTATGGACAATAGCTGCGATATCCACGAATCCGACGAAAATATACAGGTCGCTGATAAACGGTCAAGGGTACGTAGCGCCCGCGCAGATCACCGCATGGCCACCTTAAATGAAATCGAAAATATTGCGGGTGATGCCGACCAAAGGGAAGGACGAATGAAAATGCACCAGGAACGACAGAGGAATAGTGGTGTATGGGGCATTTTACACGGTGCCTCTACCAGTAAACAAATGCTCAGTTTCTGTTTCATTCTCATTTTGTTGTTAACTGCCCTTCAAATGTTGCGTATGAATTACTTCATCGCCACTATACGTGCACAGTATTTATCTCATAACCGCCATTTGAGTTGAGTGAAGATTTGCTTGTCTCATTGGATTCGATTTCAGATAGTCCCGCACTTTGACTTGGGCCCAATTGTGGTCGCTGCTGGGTGGAGCTCCTCGGTTTAAAAAATGATTATATCTTTCCCTTTATGCTAAACGGCTTTAATAACATCGATGGTCGTTAGCATATCCGAGTCAGCCCATTGCCACTTTACCAAGAGGGCAGTGTTTTGTGAGAATAAAAGCCTATATAGAACACCCAGTCCCAAACAGAGCTTAAGTATAAGCGGATTCTAGATATGAAAGGTTCTTTGAGCCTCTCCCCTCCACGCCAAAGGTCGCACTACCCATTCGAGCTTTCGAGGCATTAGATCCACCCTTCCTACTGCTAGTAAACCAAATTTCGAACATAGATGATCACCATGTTCTATGCCCAAATCGAGCGCGTATTCAATTGGACCGTTGTCCTTTACTCATAAATTAGTTTAATCTCGAATCGCAGAAGTAGAGATATTGAAAAGAGAGCTATACCTTTATATATTGATCAAGCATCCCTGCAATCTCTTCCCAAGTCTTCCCCGAAGACTCACAGTCGAAACCATGTTGAAATAGTACACAGAGGAACTATACAGCATGTAAAAGAAGGAGTATCTCTTGCAAAGTGGATATTTTCAAGTATCAAAAAAATGAATTGTAAAACTGTCTAATCGCTTCATACATAGAAAGAAGCCCATATTTATAGGCTTCTCCTTCTCCCCCTTGGAATCCTTTAATTGATCGATTTGTGATAGAAACAGAGTGGTGGAATCAAAAGGAAAGAACTGAATGAGCGGTGATAGCACTGAATACAGCCTGAATTGTCGCTTCGTCATTCGCCCCGCTTTCGAGACTTTTGGGCCCATCCCTCCGGTGATATTATTTCCAAAGAGCCCCGGCGTTAACAGGCTATGTGCGAAGGGAATATCCTTTTATCTTGTGCAGGTACATCTAATTCCAGTTGTTAACTCTTCGTATTTCTGCCTGGGCGGCATTAATCCGCCTGAAACATGATTGTGCTTACCACTTAGTTCGATAATTGAATGGTTCATAGAATCATTGAGACAGTTGTCGTTTCATGACCCGGAGTTTATCAAATAAATTCTCATAAGCCTTGAGAGAACATTTATCCTCCGTCGATACGTTCGTTCTCAATGGGAGATCTTGACCGGGTTGGCACCATTCCGTGGCACTCGAGGGAGATTCTATTCGGGAAATTGATCTGCCTCGAAGCCTTTGTTCCATGACAATAGTGGATAAAGCTGAAGCGAAAGATATAGGGGATCCGTTGGCAGCAGTTGGCATTGGCGTAGGGGGAGGTTGGTCCATCAAGAGGTAACTGCAGGTACCTGGGCAAAAAGAGCCTTCCGATGGATATTTGCCCAAGGTCACACATGGCTCATATTTGCAGGGCATTTTGCGAGACTATCGAAATTGACAATTCTTACTGGGATTGAAATACGGAATATAAAATGTTTGCCTATCCTTCATTGATATACTCTTTATGGTTCTAGTAGACCACGGATCTAGCTAGTAATATGAAAAAGTAACCCATGTAATCGATTATCAGGTAGCAAATAGCAAGGATAAAAATGTCTCGAGTGTGCTGTTCAATCCCTGACAGCGATAGACCACAATGATATTTTAAAGTTTAAATACCACAATCATGCTATTGGCTGGAAATAAGTGCCACTCGGTTCCAACCATTTAGAGGTGGTCAAAATGCAACCTCAACCCGTGGATGAGCACCTTGCTACGAAGACGTATAGGGGCCAGGGTTCAAAACCCCCTTTTAGGGGGATTTTATGCCTGAATGCCTTTATTTAGAACGGCAGAAAAGTTAAAATACCTGAATTACTATTACATACGCCTTAGTAATCAAAGTACCCTGATTCTGCTGGCGTTTACAAGTCCAAAAAATGAAGCTTTTGTACACCATACAAATGCGGGCATCTCCATATTTCTAGAGGTTGCAAGTCCAAAAAATGAAGCTTTTCTATTCATTTATGCTATACAAATCCCCCTATTCCCTAACCCCAGACTCGGCGGTAGATGTGTACCTCGAGGCAGACAAGCGTAAAGCAGGGACCGGAGCAGAAGAAGTGACGGCGCATGAAGGAGAGAAGAGGAGAAAGATCAGAAATACGCCGGGGGGAGGGGGTGGGGGGTCGAATTAGCAATCCCCATGTTTTGGACTTCCAAACCGCCCAGAAATATGGAGATACCTAAATTTGTATGGAGGTCAAAAGCTTCATCTAGGCAGGTTGATGTATTAACAATTTACAGTACACTGTATTAGGGCGGTGTATAAAGCGGTACTAAATTAAGGCATTCAGGCATAAATTCCCCTCAAAAAGGGGTTTTGAACCCTGGCCCCTATACGTCTTCGTAACCTTGCTTACCTATACACTTGAGTTTCGAACTTCAACTTTTAGCTTTAAAATTGATCGAGACCACAAGCACACGCCACATCGTGTTGGATGAGTGGTCGGCAAAACCGGCGCGTCGACATGGTTAGCATCATTGATTTTCCCGTACTCGCCATTGGTCTACGTAGTATCGAACTCCTACCATAACCACAGGCAAAACCTGGCTAATATCTAAATGGTAGCGTGTTTCGGGTGACCAGTGTCAAGATTGTAGGACTCCAAGGTATTCAAACAGAAATGAGGGGCTCACAAAGAAGACAGTTAGCCTCATATTCGTTTATTTTTACACCTCCCTGTTATAAATGATATCCTAACTTATAAATCAAATCTCGGGAGGCACTAGGATCATCAAATTACTTGAAAACCTCAACCTTAGTGTTACGCACTGCAAACTGGCTACAGTCAGATCAGAGGGGTCCCAGGTTATACTTGCCTTATGTTTCTCTGGTTTCCAACGTCAACGATCTGATCTCTCAACCGTACTTTTGCCTACAGGCCTCACTTCAGGATGGGTCCTTTCGAGGTATCGAGCAACGGCTCCAGGTAGAGCGCCGAATAGATCTATATCGAGGTATTGGTCTATTCGTGAGTATTGTCAAGTTATAATCAAGTAATAAATCTCATAATAATCCAAAAGGTAAACACAAGTAACAATGTATTATTGGAGACGAAAAGCTAAACTAGATATCTAATTGGGCGTCCTTATATGTCCCTGAGTTCTTCCTGTGTAGATGGGTAGATAGTAGAGTAGTAGAATTGCCTTGGCAGATTCTACCGTTCGACCACATACGGCTCTATTGCTTGCATGATCCCGTAGTGTGGTTGCCCCAGAGTGGCAGTTCGTGGTGCAGTAGTTTTCCAATACAGACGGTAACATATGTAGATGTATTTTAGCATTTTGATGAATTTCTCCCTTGGGCACCGGCAGTCATTATCCGAGATCGGCTTTAACTTGCACCTCAATGTACATATTTGACGTGTTTCAGATCGGATGCCGGGACTTGAAGGTGGCGTTCTGTTTTCAACGGATATAAACTACTCCGGTGGCTCGGGATTAGCCGAATGGGGAAATTGCCCTCGGAGTTTGATCTGATAATCTGATCAGATTATAAAAAGGGCCAGGACTATTTATAAAGGTTCTTCTGGGTAACCTGGACTTCCCCTCAAACTTCATCTTCCAAAATGGCAACCTCACTACGGAATATTATCGTTGTTGGCGGCTCGTTCGTCGGACGAGTGAGTTCATTCTGCTGCCCAAGATAGAGAGTGTAACCACTAATGTCAATATAGACCACAGCTCAGGAGCTCGCACGCATCGTGCCTTCAACACACCGAGTAAGCTAACATTGAAGTCAACCTTGAAGGCGAAGCTAATGTTTTGTTCAGGTCCTCTTGACTGAGCCTCATAGCCACTTCCACCATCTTTTCACCTTTGTAAGTTGACTTCGATACCAGTGGACGTTCATTCCAGTAAACCTCCAAATCTAACATGGCCCATAGCCTCGGTTCGCAATTGTTCCGGGACAGGAACACAAAGCGTTTATTCCGTACAGTGGGATCTTCAATGTGTCGCCCAATCCCTCCTCCCATGGCGTAGTCCAGGCTCGCGTTTTGTCGGTCAAGCCCACCCATGTTGAGTTGGATCGTGAATGGCAGGGCTCGAAAGAGGTTCCGTTCGACTACGTCGTCATTGCTACTGGCACCCGTCTCTCCAAGCCTGCGGCTATGGACGATGATGACAAGGCATCGTCAGTCGAGTATCTGCAAAAGCATCAAGCTGGAGTTAAGAGATCCCAGTCAATTTTGATTGTTGGTGGTGGTGCTGTCGGTGTTCAAATGGCGACCGATCTGAAAGAATATTATCCAGAGAAGGAGGTTACCATGGTTCAATCCAGGCCGCGGGTGATGCCGAACTTCCACTCCGGACTCCATGACCTTATTAAGAGACGATTTGATCAGCTGGATATCCGACTCATCACTGGTTCTCGAGTTACTCTCCCACCGAGTGGATTCCCCAACGATGGCAGCAGCTTCGATGTTCAGCTCACAAATGGTACAACCGAGTCCACGCAATTCGTCATCTTAGCCACCGGACAAACCCCAAATAACCAACTGGTGGCTGACTTGAAGTCTCCTCGTCCGGACGGTGGGTCAGTCGTCAATCCGGATAATGGATTTATTCGCGTTAGACCTACTATGCAGTTCTTGGATGAGCAATACTCGAACCTATTTGCTGTGGGTGATATTGCAGACACCGGTGCGCAAAAGGCCGCTCGGCCAGGCTCGGCACAGGCAGCGGTTGTTGCGAAAAATATCCAGGCTTTGATCGAAGGCCGTGCTGCTGAGGATACGTTTGTCAAGGGACCTGGGGCCATTCATTTGACACTCGGCATGGTAAGTCAATCAAGCCTTTACGGAGACTGACCCGGATTTGACTGGGCTAATTGTTCTTTTTCAGAAACACAATGTGATTTTCCGCAATCCCAATACCGCAGAGGGTCAGACAGAGCCTTGGATCAACCCGAAGGATGAGTGAGTTCCTTAGTTCTTTTCTCGCATCACCCCAGCAGAAGCTAACATCTTTACCAGTGGCCGAGAGGATATGAATGTGGAAGCTATGTGGGAGAGGCTGGGTATCTCTGTTGAGAATCCTCGTCAATACCACCTGTAGCCCTTTCAAGCATGAGAAAGATAAAATTAAAACAGAGTGCCATGATCTTCAGTCAATTTAAATTTACTTATATGACACCGGAAACTCGGGTCATCTTCACCTAGTCCGTAGCATGACATAATTATAAAAAATGAAGGTTATCAGCCAGATCAGATCATTAATAATCTTCACTGTCGATACCTAGGTAGTTGTTGATTTTCGAACTGGATATTGTTGTTGGGGCCTTATCTATCAGGCCAAGAGATATCCCGGGTGCTGGCTTTTCGAAAACCACATCCCCTTTTCTTCCTTTTCTTCCTTTTGTAAAAACTCATTTAAACGAGCACCATGCTATTGAAGAATCACATGTGAATATGTGCGAAAAAGGTACCACAAATAAACCGAGGACAGCCCCAACTGGACCATATGGAACTGCTTTTGGACAGAGACCAAATCGCGGTGACAACCAAAGATCTGAAGGATCACCCCGTATGGATCTCATTCGAACTTACAACTTGGCGTCTGTTCTGGCTCCTGGTGAGCTTCTCATCGATGCGATGTGTGATACCGATGTGAACTTGTGTTTACCAGTGGTTGCTTGCGATCTCAGGCCGAGCGCGGACATGGAGATCCTACGCAAAACTCTACCACCATTGGATACATCGCCAACAGGGCCCTTCCATATCTGTCACATACCAAACGAAATGGTTGAAAATGGCATCACTATCACAGGAACCACCGTCTATGTGACCACAGGGCCCTCTGGTACCAAAGACCATGAAAATGCGACCAGTACTCTCTATTCGCTTACCTCGGGACTTAGAACTTCCATCAAAACACTTTGGAGCATCCCCTATGATGCCGGGCATGTGAAGAAGCCTGGTACATTTGCGCGTAGCTCAGGTGCAACCCCGGCATTGCTAGGAGGTCGGTATGTGGCTATCACGGACAATGCAAACAGCTGGGACAGCCTAGTCGTTTATCATCAGAAAGCGCAGAATGGTTCTTCGCAGACTATTTGCAGTGTCCCGTTATTTGAATCGGGGCTAAGCAATGTCGACACCGCACCTCTAACTCACCGCGATGGCAATACCTATGGTGTGACGCTTTGCAACGATTTCAATGCACTAACCCTATACTATGTGGACCCGGGCTTGGATGGGAAATTCAATAACCTAACGCCTCTTGGTGTGATCCGCGTTGATATCGCTGCCGATGGCAGTTCCTGCAAAGTTGCCTGGGAGAATGACCTGAGGGTCCAGTCTGTTCCGCTTCTTCACACCAGAATGGCCTAATTTATGGTTATACGCAATCCGTGGCCGCATCTCTGAAAGGTCTCTATGAATGGTATGATGTCGCATTTGATTGGCAAACAGGCAAAGAGGTCCGGAGAATGCGAGCTGGCGCAGGGGGACTTACAATGATGACTATCAACCTGGGGCTCTTGGACCAGATGGAAGTTTCTATCGAAGCGTGATTGGGGGCTTGGTTAGGTTCAAAGATCGTGTATGAGTGTTGAATACTGTCTTTCCAAAACTGCTGATCGTGCTGTTCTTTCTTTTCTAGCAATATGTGAAAGAATAAATACAAATCCAGCCATTTACAGACTTGGCTTTGCCGAGAGGGATTGCTTCAGCTTCTTCATCCGCTCTTCCGTGACAAGAAATGAGGTAGGACATTCCTGAGAAACATCTTCTCCAACAATCATACGAGCCACCATCTCCGCCATCCTGAAAGCTTTGATCATACCAATACCTTGATACCCACCACATACCCATTGGTGCCCTCTGTTGCTGAAAGGAAGTCTGCCAGCAAAGGCCGAACCATCCTGTGTATATCCGAGGATACCACTCCACGCATGGCTGACTTCTGATGCCGAGTGACCGTGGCTATACATCTCAGCCATCACGCCTCGAAGATGAATCTGAGGGCAGACATCCGTCTCACTATCATCGCCTGTCGCCCGCCGACCTGTGCTAGCCCGGCCTACCACGATACCTCCCGAGGGTCTCTGGATCAGATAATCCCAGTCCTTGCTCGAGTATCGATGCCAAAATGAGTTTTCCAGGTTTCTGTGTGGTGAATGCACTGTTTGATGAATTACATTGCCTCTCACGGGAGAAATGTACGGTCGCAGCTCGGGTAGGAGATGACCCAGCCAGGCATTTGTTGCGTGGACGACATGTCTTGCCCTGACATTCCCTCGATCAGTATGCACGACAGCGAATTCATCGTCTTTCCTGTCGGTGATCGAGACAACTTTTGTGTTGGACTGCACACGAAGACCGTTTTCCGTGATAAGCCTGCTCAAAAGACCCGTTACCATTCTGTACGGCCACATGGATGCTGCAGGGGTACCGATTGCACCAATGCTTCGATCGGAACAGTTCAGCTGGCCAAGTTTGGCTTTGTCTGTGTACACTGTGTATTGGGAAGCAAGCTCTGGTGCATATCTTTGCATATCGCTGATAGCTGCAATGGCGTCTGCAAAGTTGGACTTGTCATAGTACACGTCGATTCCTTCGATCAGGTTCAGCTCACAGTTGAGCTCGCTCTCCCGAATTGTCGCTGTCATATGCTCCAAGTGACTGTGCTCGAAGTTGGTTAGACAGATTGCCTCTTTGACGCCATATTTTGCTTTCCTGTCAAGCCAATAGTTATAGCTCATTGTCTTGATATGTCCGCCATTTCGACCGGTCGCACCTGAGCAGAGATCGCGAGCATCGAGCAGAACTATCTTCAGTTTGGCACTCTTTTGGTATAGTGTTCGGGCGAGGTTCATCCCAGACATCCCAGAGCCAATGATCACAACATCTGCATTATTGATCCAAGGAGATTGGGTGCGAGCAATAGGTGCAGATTGGGAGAGCCAGAACGATTTGGTCGAGTTGGAGACTGGAATACCTGGATCAACCAGGCCCGGTTCATAGATTCCATCTGGGGATCCGGACATATTGAATTGACGACAAGAGAAAGAGAGTATTGTTGATTAAAAGTGTGAGCACGATGTTACTATCTAACCTGCTTCAACCGTAATATCGGGGTACCCATCAAAATATAAGAAGTTGGAGAGACGCCACATGGAATCTCCAAGGGCTAATATAACCTATTTGGGCTATTATTTCCCAATTAGGCAGTTCAAATGAGTAGGGGTTTGAGGGGATTTCAGTCTATGCGGAGTCATGTCCTATTCCTATCAGGGATGAGAAATGCCTTGTTTTTTTCCTTCCAATTCCTCGATACTTCATAGCTCGACTGAGATCATGTCCATATCTGGCATTAGCAAAGTACATCATGGCCCTATGTTCGGTGCCTATGAAAGACTAAAAAGGATTATACTGAACATTCTTAGACATCCAATGTAATAGACATTTCCATCAATCCAATAATAGTCACTTTGATGGGCAACATCAAAATTATATCTTCACAAACAATCCAAAGCGTTTGGTCATCTGGTGATGCCTGATGTTCAGGCCACCCGTGGACCCGACGGCGGGTGGGGTGACTAATCCAAATCGAGGCAGACTGACCGACACGTTCGCCCCATTCGCCAAGAGTGACCTAACAGCCCATTCATTGCCATCCTGCGCAGCAAGGTGTAGTGGTGTCAAGTGCCGAAAACGTTCAGATACAGTCACATTTGCACCCTTCGCCAGAAGTAGATTAAGAATGGACTCGCTGCTAGGACTTTTGACACCGAATACATAAAATATCGCTGTTTTCCCATCGGATGAAGTTGCCTCTAAGTCTACTCCCTTCTCTAGGAGCAGCTTCACAACCGCTTCATTTCCAGACAGAACTGCGTAATGGAGTGCTGTTTCTCGGCTGATCGTTAATGCTGCCACATCAGCTCCCCTCTCCAGAAGCAGTCTCGTAACACTTTCCTGGCCACCACGGGCCGCATAGTGTAGAGCGGTCTCTTGGAATGAATTAGTGACAGCGATATCTGCCCCCATTCCCAGGAGTACATGGACGGCTGTTTCGTGGCCATTCCCTGCAGCGAGTTGCAGTGCGCTACATGTCGGTCTCCGTCCCATATCTATCGCAGACGATAGATCCGCACCTGCGTCCACCAAAAGCTCGATGATGCAATGCGTTCCGGCCTCTGCGGTGAGACATAGTGCTTTGCTTTTCGCTTCAAGCGGAATTGGCGCATCCCTGGTTTTGCTTAGGAGCTTACGGATTACAGGTGCTTGATTCCTTTTCGCGGCCCATCCGAGGACGGAGTTTTCGTCGGCGCAGATATGGCTGCGCGCACGTTGATAAAGATGGGAATCGAGGATGCTAGCATATCTCCGTGCCGTGCGTAGAAATGAGCCGATGTCTCGGGTGTCCAGAATGTCCGCTATCATGAGGAGGATCTCGATTGGAAGGTCGAGTAGTGGACTTGGCCGCACCTGACTGATGGGCATATTGAATTCGAGGACTACTCTGAATAACCTCTTGCGTTATTTCACGAGTTTAACCTTGTCAGGTAATGTACAGGATGGATCGAAATCAGTTTCACCACTTTGCTCTCATAAGATCTTTCTCGAACCCTAATCCGAAACTGCTAATCTATTTCTGGCTTGGCCCAGTTTCAAGTATTGAATCGTATTGAAATGTATTATCACGTGCCATACTGCTCTATAAATTACTTGTAATGCTCCTGCTAAAAATACCTGCATCTCGCAGGCCCTTAGCTCGCTCGCTGACGACGTTACTTCTGCCTTTCCACAATCTCTTGGCAGCCTAAAATCGGAAGGTCAATTCCATTTCGAGTAGCGAGCACTAATTCAATCTATTATGGGAAGGATTGTTTTGAAAAATTAACGTATAAAGCAAAAATGGCTGGGTAAACATCTGATATTCAAGTATATAGCTTATCTATGCATTCATATTCAAGCGCTCCACTTCCCATTCTAACAATGTTTCAGAATTAGATAAAGTAGTGGGATGGTTTGGGCCGACTGTTTGCTTTTGCTTGGTTAAGCAATCTCGTAGTAAATTTATGGCTTCGGCATCGTGAGCTGAAGATTTCCAGGTGAAAGCGAGATTAGCCATACTTTCCAGCGTATCTGGATGGTCCTCGCCGAGCTTCATCTTGCGAGTCTCCATCACCCGCACCTCGAGCTGCTCGGCCTCCTTCCACCGGCCCTGCTTCCTATATGTCGACGCCAGGTTAGCCTTACTGGTCAGCGTGGAGGGATGGTCCTCGCCGAGCTTTATCTTGCGAGTCTCTATCACCTGCACCTCGAGCTGCTCGGCCTTCTCCCACCGGCCCTGCTCCGTATACCTCGACGCTAGGTTGGCCTTACTGGTCAGCGTGTCGGGATGGTCCTTGCCGAGCTTCATCTTGCTCGTCTCCATCACCTGCACAAAGAGCTGCTCGGCCTCCTCCCACCGGCCCTGCTTCCTATATGTCATCGCCAGGTTGGCCATCCTAGTCAGCGTGTCGGGATGGTCCTTGCCGAGCTTCATCTTGCTCGTCTCCATCACCTGCACAAAGAGCTGCTCGGCCACCTCCCACCGGCCCTGCTTCCTATATGTCGACGCCAGGTTGGCCTTACTGCTCAGCGTGGAGGGATGGTCCTCGCCGAGCTTCATCTTGCGAGTCTCCATCACCTGCACAAAGAGCTGCTCGGCCACCTCCCACCGGCCCTGCTTCCTATATGTCGACGCCAACATGCTTGTGCTATCAATGGTTTCTTCGTGTTCATCTTCTAACAAAATCATTCTTTGATTTCTTGATTGAAATGCCATTTCTCTTGCATCCGCGATATTACCAACCTGCAACGCATACCATGCACCTCTATAAAGCAATATAGCCCATTTTCGTATACCCTCAGGCGATGCTGGCTGTTGTGACATTGCGGATTTGACATGAGGAAAGAGCGGTCTGCATCTCTCCCAATTTTCGTATTCACCAGTAGGAAACTCGTCGCATAGGGTGCTAATGAATTCACCCTTCCATTGGTCTATTTGTCCATGAGATTTCAACCACGCGCGCATAGTCAGTTGCACCAGCCGGTGCATCGTAAAAAGTGTACTGTTTTCAATGACAGATATAAATGAATAGTCCCTAAGCGTTGCGACGTCATCTTCAAAATCGGGACCGGAATCGGATTCAGATGTCTCCCCGTCGCTGGAGTCAGTTGGAAGTTCTGAACTTGATATGTAGTTGGCCTTAGGCTGATGCCGGATAAGGTTCTCTGGTATTCCTTGCCGATCGAAAAAGCTCATGAGAGAAAGCAACCGCGCTGCTGACGGCTTTGTTTGGCGCATATAATCAAATGATATTTGCCACGTCACCAGAATTGAATTCTTTGCTTCCCAGTCCCGGTAGAGGTGGCCCGCCTCTTTTTTCAGTAGTTTTGTTGCTTCACGGTCACTCCTTAGAAAATCTTTCAAGTTTTGTGATACCGAAGACCGAGGCGCCCGATTTCGAATATAGCTAGCGGCCTGTACGATCGCTAGCGGCATGAACTCTAACGTGCTCACTAATTGTCGACTCTCTTGGCTCTCTCCTAGTTGTTCAAGCTTTCTTTGGAGAAGCTCTAGAGCTTCGGACTTTTCCATGGGTTTAACCTCAATAAGGTCGTTGTGATTGACCAACTTCAACGCAACCTCTCTAGTCCGACTCGTGATAATGAGGGATCCATTTCGGCTTCTAGGAATGTATTCTAAGAGTGGTTTTCTGGAGGCGTTCGTTGAGCCACTTATCGGATCTTCTCCCTTGCCTGTCGCCGGAAACGAGCAAAGAAGCTGATCGTTATCGAGATTATCAAGGATACAAACCCAATTTCCTATCTTTTCATCCCGGAGCCAGTTTTCGACCAGTTTGAATATGTTAACTTTAGCATCTTGACGACCCGGGATTTTAACCTGGTACGCGATGTCCCGGAAACTTTGCTCAAATCGGGCTTCATTACTCGCATGGACCCAGAAAACCCATGTTGCCGGTGATTTGGATCGGACTTGGTAGGAGTATTCGATCGCAAGTTGCGACTTTCTTCGAATTGTCAGCAATAGACCACGTAAGAGCCGCAATACCCTTACCCAACACCTCCGAGGCCAATCAGCGCTATCCTCGACCCCGCGACCGAGTTTTTACGATAGATCTGATCAAACAGTGTATTGCGACGGACAAAGTCTGGGTCGCGCGTGAATGGCACAGTTGACAGAGGGCTGGGCGGGGTTTCTGGTCGCTCTAGGGGAAAGCGACAGTTAGTCAGTCGGCCTTGACCTGTTCTGTTCCATTCCTGACTTACCCGGAGGCAGATGAAACTCCGCATTGATCGAGCCACGGTTATCTCCAATCTGAAGCCCATGGTTATTGCCATGGAATGATATCGATTTCATGATCAAATAAACGTCAGTTTAGTTCATGACAAGAGCCGTTAGCTATCTGACTCTCAACTAAAGGAGATGCACCCCCTCAGGTTCACCATCAGGTGACTACGGCGCTAGGACAGGAAATTAGATTGGCGGACAGACGTCCACCCTACTTTTAGTCCTGTGTGGGGCGAGATTACCATCTTCCCAGTAATCATTTCGGCCCGAGCCAGAAAACCCAAATCAAGCGCTGCACGCGATAACCAGCCAGATTCCTCTAGATAAGAGCACACTTTGACAGTACTGTGTCAATCTACAGCAGCTTTCCCAAATGCACGGTATAAGCAACAAAAGTCTCAATCTGTTTTTTGCTATGGTCGAGCTAGCACAGGATGCTCCGGTCCTTGCAACCGCCATTATTTGAGGTCCGGGTTCAGGAATAGACTAAACATAATAGGTATAGCGTAATGCAAAATAGAGTTCGAGAAAGAATCCAAGAGAATAAACTGGTGAAACTGATTTCGATCCACACAGTAAAGCACGATGACTTGTGGTTCCAAAAAGGATTCTCCATACTCAAGAGTTCGCAGTAGATTCCTAAGTCATTCACGACTACTTGTTGGCCTGAGGATAGGGGAAACTAGATAACTAGCCCATGCAGTCAGCTTATCGCGTGCGTAATTCAACCGTGGTGGAGCCAAAGCGACTTCTAGAGGTATGAAAAAGCCTGTACATAAATTAATGAGAAGCTCTCGTGAAGGTTTGAGACGAATTCTCCGCGCTGAGCTTCAATGGCATCTTGCACGGCTTCTATTAATTATTTGGAGAATTATTATAAGCCACCAAAGTACGAGGGGGTTGGAATAGGGCCTGGAAAATATGGCATGAAATAAGCTTGGCACGGGTGAAATGAAATTATAGCTGGAGACTTGGGGGATGTCTAGGTATTAGGAAAAATGCGCGTGATTTGGGAGACTGCTGTCTACCCAATAATATTCAATAAACACCCTACTTTAAAAACACAATAAATTAATTACAATTATAATTTTTCTAAACCCCCTCATCTTTCACCACTATGGGCCTTGTACTACTCCTCGACGATGTCTTACAGACTATGTGTCTATTCTCGTTTATTCTACTGATTGTCGTGGAAAATATCGTTGATATTGATTGTGCTTTCGGTCAACTCCCAAATAACCGTTGGTTGTATGTTATTGTTCATCAACGTCATGTCTCTTCAAACAGTGTCTTTGCGCTTTGCCCGCGTTTTAATCTGCATTCCAAATATTAATTACCCAGGCCAGATCCCGCTTTTTTTTATCTCGCGAGTGAGACCCTCACATTTCTGGGATCATATTCGATCCCAGAATCCATGGCATGGTTCCTAGGCACGCTCTTGGCCGCTCACAGGAGGAACGGTCATGGTCCCAGAGGACCTATAGCTCCCGGGGTGGACTGTATAGCTCCGGGGAATGAGAGGTGATACCCTGGGAGCGTTGGTTACTACTTCTGGGAGCAATCAATAGCGTGCCTGGGAGCATGGAATCTGGATGTGACGGATCGCGGATGCTTGGGTTGTACCACTACGCCAGCTGGCCAAAAAGGCACAATGTTTGGTCAGCGACCAAACATCCAAGCTACTATATATGCTCCATCTCTGACCGTGTGAAGAGGGCTCCGTCAGAAATAGATTCCTCTGATCCTCAGCCGATAACTAGCCGTGACTGACATAAGCTAGTTAACAAGGTAGGAATCAGAATCATAGCCCATTGCGCACAGTTATGAAATATAAAATGCAGAAATTACCTATTCAGGCCGATTTATGCTCATAACTTAGATTTGACATGACCAAGAAATGGGCATTTCTTGGCGGGCATTGTCAAGGTCTATATAAAGGGTACCAGCTCGGGGGTTTGTCCAGCTCGGTGGTGAATTACGTTAGTTAAGAGCGCGAAGCCTAACTAATTAGGCTTAGTCCCCGATATTGCAAACCTTTCTCTCGAAAGTGGCTACCTCCGAATGAGGCGGGAAGTACTCAGCTACGCGCTTCTATAAGAGCTCGGAAACGTATAAGGTGTGATGATGATCTATATGAATATTATTAGCTGTATAATCAATTGTATTTTCAGATTTGAGATGAAGCAGATTTAATCCACTGATGTAAAGAGTAAGGAGAATACCAAATGATACAGAAGGAAATCGCATAAGTTATGAATGTCATGGGGCTCCCGAATATTACTCCACTTTAGAGACCCCATAAACCATGGTGGTTTCTGGAACTCGCCCCAAAACCCGCCCCAATAACGGTTTGGGGCGGTTCGATTTTGGGGTTTTGCGGTTTGGGGCGCAGTCTACACCCGTTTAACCTTCTCAATTGATAAATGTAACAGCCACCAAAACCCGTGGACTCCAGTGGCTTGCCTTCCCGCTTACTCCATAGTGTCATGGGCTAAATCGCTTGACATCAGAGTACATGGGCGGAATACTCTTGGCAAATTTATGTTGTAGAGGCCCCCAAAGAACTTTGCGGACTAATCTATATCGATGCCTAGTTCGCACGAGCCCCCTCCGGTGATTGATGCGTCCCAGCAGGGTCAAGTTTCCACTGCAATCATGCGTTTTACGGGCACTAGTACCGTGCGGATGTACACATTCAAAGTACATCAGGCGGATCTTCAACTTCTGGACAAGATCAGATCCAATGAGGGGAAATAGCCTCAGCAGTCTAGAATACGGGCAAAAATCTTGACGCGAGTAGATACCTGTAGAGGTGGTTGAATCCCAGCAATGCATGGTTTCCACCAACCAAACGGCAAGAACATGTCGATGTTCCTACCAAGCCACTCCTAGATGTCGGTCTACATATTCGCAACTTCATCAATAGCCGTAGGGAGAAACGAGTTAGTGAAGCCAGAATCATTCGAAAATTACCTCATTCCTGCACGGTTTGTGGCAATGTGGTATTGATAGCCAAAGTTACTACAGTGATATTCGAAATCAGTTTTACCTGCTATCTCTCTCTCTTTGACCTCAAACGCACTGGTCCGCATTAGGAATTATATCCGCTGCCTTGGGTTTAACCATGCATCTTCAATGGATCAGCGTGAATTGCAGTAAGTTTCCATAAAATCTTATACGACGTTCTAGGTACCAAGTTGGACTATTGTAGAACTCTATCAAACCCTGATTTTAAGGCTATAAAGCCTCACTGACAGAGCTATTGATAGCAGACATAATGCTACTAAATACTTACTACGGAGTAGTGGTGATCAAATATTTTCCCTGTGTCGCTTTATGATGTGGCTTATATGAAGCACTAGCATAATTGTGGTAGGAATTAAATTAAGCTGAGGCGCACTTATCACTGGTATCACCGGGATCCTTGGCGCCTTGGCACGGGAACTTATGTAATCTTATACGAGCGAGGGCTGAGAGGGTAGGTAGATATCGAGCGGCATTTCCGAAAGAGGAAAACGCATTGTGTCATCTAGCTCTCAGATCTTGCCTAGCTCTTCTTGGGTTCCATCCTGTTTAGGCCGATCCTGTCGATCCCGTAATACGGTGGAGAGGAGAAAATTGATAGAGGCCAAAAACCGACACATTCATAATAATATCTATAAATTGGCACTATTACCTTGAAATATTTAGAAAGGTAGTGGCTATATCAGTTTTAAACCTAGAGAAAATCGGCCTTTTGTTTTGAGAAAGCATACACTATCAATTACTGCTCCGATTCAACCTCCATCATGCGTTTTATTTCGGGACTGTTAGGCACATATGGTTTGTTCTTCACTTTTTATGCTATGCCGTGAGACTTATAGCTAATGGTTGTGTGTATCAAGCGGCGATAGTGAGCGCACTGCCACAGGCCGTGCCAGAGGCGTTCTCATGGGAGGAGACGTGCTCAGGCATCGAAACCAAATCCCAGGAAAACTGGAAGAAAGGTGGATTTGGCGAATGGTTCTCCGTTACGTACGGTTTTTCTCTCCTCAATCTGGGCGGGGGATACTAGGGCTTTGTATCTGACAAATATTCTAGGGCATCTGTGGAAGGAATCTACACCCAGGATATCCAAAAGACAATTCAGTCTTGGGAATCGGATGACCAGAGCAGCCTTTATGGCTTTTATTGTTCCCCAATGAGCCACTGTGAAGCAAACCTCGATAAGGATCAATGTCTCGACCCAGAGCATCCCATCCGACCTGCGCTGTATTTTGTGATGTGGTCAATCGCTAACTTGAACAATTGGATGGATTCTTTATTGACTGCAGTGGACCACACAGCTGGTATAGCTGACGCTCGGGCTGCTGATTTGGTTAACACTTTTGCCACAAATATGGAGAACATCGTGAGTGAATGTTCATCTCACTTTCAGAGTCACGCCTATCTCACTAACTGAATCCCCAGCCTCTCCTCAATGCCGGTCCTGCCCTGGCTGCCGGTTTCTTAGGAAGTCTTGCAGCAATTTTCCCGCCCGCCGCCGTAGCTGGAGGCTTTGCTTCAGGTCTTGCGACCATCGGAGCTGGCCTTCTCTCTCTTACTAGTAATAGTAAGCCAGTTGAGTTGTACGTGGAGCTCAATCGAACCGAGTATATTCTATCCTAGGTCATACTAATATGTCTCATTCTCTCATATAGGGAACCCAAATTCAACGACTTTACCGATATCACTACGTATATCGCTAAGGCCTCGGAGGGGATGCAAAAGAGCATTGAGACATATACCCAATGGCTTCTAACAAGTATCCCATCGAATGACCGTGCCAATGGCATCAATTACATCTATGATCCTAAATCCCTCCCAAACGTCCTTCTGGACGGTGATTTCGCCGAGCCCAGAATCTCGGATGTCCTCCCAGACGGCATCTACGTCTCCCTATTCAGCGCCGCGGTCGCCCTTCTATGGAAAGAAGAAAGCGCGAGGGTCGTCAAAATTAGCCACGAGCTTCCTACCTTAAGCAAACTTGTCTGTGATCATGAGAAGGTCATGTATGGAAACAAGTGGTGCGACAGTGAAGGAAACGCCTACATTCTACTCGGCTGGGATAAAACCTGGTTCAAGACCCCCTGGGACCAGGCTGCGGCGGAAAGTCTCCAGGATCTCAAAGGCATTGGCAAGCTTCAGGAGTACAGACTAAGCATCGAAATTGTCTCCACAGCATCCGAGTATGCGAGCTTGCTGAACGGTGGTCGTTCATACTATGAATGGAACACTGCCAGAGTCATTGAACACATGAATCAAGATGAAAAGAATATGGCGAAGTTTTCTGGCTTCAACCTGCCCTTCTGTGAGATTGCTCCTTCTGCCTATGGCGTTGGGGGGAATGAGCTTCTTGATAGGGCTGAATGCGATGAACAGGTAAGAAACGACACTTCACTTTCTTTTTGTGCTACTAACAGTAACTTGCAGTGTCAAGTTATTTGGGCCATGCGGGATTGCTTCCAGGGAGAAGACCCGGAACATCCTGGGGTCGGACTCTTTTTCATAGATGACTTTGGGTACCACTATCCCATCACTCCATGTATACCGGGGCATCAGTGTTGATGGGAGTTCAGATGTGTAGCATGAGCTAGGACTGGATAGGAAGGTGGCATGAATTGAATATATAGTAGTGAACGAAAACCTATGAGTCCCCGACTCCCCACGTATGCAAAGAAGACCATTCAAGATTAGTACTAAGGCTAGAACGCGAGAAGTGGTTCGTCACTATAACTCTTCATCTCTCTGTGGCTGTCTATATCGCTTTCATTTGGCGAGGGGTTAGAGTTTATAAAAAAGAATTAAAAAAAAGCTGTAACGTGGGAGGAACCACGAGGGTTTCCACGGATTTCTGGAAGGAATAATTATCTGAGACCAAGCCACCTTTATCAATGGCCCCAACATATTTCAAACGTACCTGGGGGTATGCCCAATCAACAGCAGTTCAACGTGAGTTGAAACACATCTAGCAGGGGTCTCACTATACACAGCGGCTCACAAGCTACCTGGGGTAGTGTCTTTGTAGATGACTATATTGTGACTTGAATATTACGTTGAGAAGATGGTGTTGCAAATTTCTAGGAATGTTCACATTTGTGCCATCCGTTCTGCCCGGGCAAAGCCAGAATTCGCGTACCACTCATATATGGATTCTCATCATCGCAGATAACCCAGGTCACCTATGGGCAACTAGCACTACAAGATGAGTGCTCCTCCAGTCATCTTTTTCCCTTGTTCGCCAGGCGGTTTGATCGCCTATTTCCACAATTGTCATCTCCTTTGTGTCCTCTTTTGCGTTTGCCGGATCCTTCTTGACAGGGCGGATTGTACTTCTCGGGCTGGCTAGTCTCAATAGGTCGTACCAATTCATCACCTTGACCGGACCACGAAATGTTGAGCTGACCACAAGATGCCGTGTGGGTCTGTCCATATAGATCTGTTTACCCTATGGGCAGACACGGTTTTGAGATGTCTAGAAGAAATTTGCAAAAGCGCAGCTAGATGGACAAGATGCAAGATGTCGAGAGCTTCTGGTCTAAACACGAGCGATTGCGACCGTTCATACAGAGTGTAAAGCGGATCTGAAAGCATCTAGGCCTAGCAAGTCCATGCAGCCTTCGTTTAAGCCTGCACAAAATGCACTGTGTTCTTCGACATTGGGTGCCATGTTGGTTGGGAGTAGGCAAAAGAGGAGTGGGTCGGGTGCCTGTCGAATGTTTTGTTATGTACTAAGTCACATGTTTCATGAAATATGAGGATCTTGAAATCGACGCCGAAAATGACAGCATTTGACGCTAGGGACGGCTGGCTTTCCATCCGTAACTTGGACCGCGAGCCGCCGCTAAACCGCCCCCATTCAGAGGGTTCAGAGCCCTTCATACATACCCTAATCTATTATCGTGGGCACAACAGACCCATGTATGCGGCTCGCTTCGGCGACTCCGGAGAAGTTTTGCTTATCGCTTCGGAACGGAACGGCGATGCGAGGCTGGTGTGCGTGCAATGAATATGTAATATAGCTGACGAGTTGAACAATTTTTTAGGTAGCCACGTCGGGAAAACACCAAAGCTTGCCCTCTTAAAACACGAGCGTTACTCCTGACAATCTCAGCAAGATAGAGCAGTCCGTATCGCAGATGGCGCAGGCTGCTAGTTGTAACAGGGGAACTTCGGTATTTCGTATATCCTCGCTTTGCGCAAACCGGCGACTGATGGGGGAGATATTGTTCTTTTTGAGGAGCAGCGCGAACAATTTCTTCAAATGGTTGAATTGCCCGAAGAGCAACAACCGAGACTTTCCACATGAGATGCGCTTTTCCTTCACTCCGTCCATCGATGAGCTCCCACTGGAGACGGACATTAGAGTCACCTCCAGGGGCTGATACCTTCATGAAGTTAAGTGCCCCAGTCACCATGGAGTAATCCAGCCAAAGGTTTTCTTCGGGACCAGGTATACCGTAGACAACGCTGCATTCTGAAGAGTACCGAATCACTCCAGCAAATCTCCCAAGGGTATCTCCTTCCTGGACTGAAATAATTGGGCAACCCGTGAGAAAGACATCATCTTTGGGTTGAAGAATAACGAAAATAGACTTGTTCCACATTGTTTCTGCCTTTGGCTGCAAGTCAAAGAACACACCAAGCGTAACAGCGGATGGCTTGTGTGATCCGCTCAATTGGAAGACGGTTTCCTCTACGCTGGAGGACCATGGGTTAATAGCGCTGTTCCACGCATTTTCAGGAACAATAAGTGTGTCCGCTACAAGCGGCTGGCTCGGCCATAGTCTTCCTATAAAACCTCCCTTGCTCTCCTCGGCCACACGCTCTTCCAACTGTTTTATATGGAAGGCATATCTTTCTTCCCAGTTCCGGACTATCTCTACCAAAGAAGCTCCAGCTTCTAATGAGTAGCTTTTGCAGAAACGGTCGAATTCCTTTATGCGATACAAGAGAATTTTGTCAATACCCGCGTTCCGTATCTCGAATAGTCGTTTCCAAAAAAGACGGCACTGCCGTTGATTGGCGAGGCTAAGTCCATAACCCGCTTCCCTCATGAAGCGCTCGGTAGCGACCTTCTCGGCTATCGTAAATTTATCAAGAGGGCCTTTGGAGGTTGGCAAATCCTTTAGGTCAAGGAGTTCGGCGCCTTTTTTGATAATTTCCCAGTGTAACAGACCCCGCAGCTAGTGATTCTGTTGCATTGCCGGTCTTTTCAGTGGGAGAGCTAACATACAGCCATTACTCATTCACCCCGACCACCTGGGCTTGACAGTATTCAATACCACTCAAAAATAAACAGAAACTGTACCTTTAGCTTCTTTTGAATCTAAGTTCGTGGGAATTTGTAGGCTTTTTCAAGGACGCCGCTGTCAAAGCTTCCAGAATTTGTTCAAGTTGCTTGTATCGGAGTCATATCCCCAACAAAGATATGTCTGCATGTTAGAACTGTTTCTTACTGTGGTCAATTCCATAGACGATGCCGTAACTAGTAGCCGCAGCAATGGTGCCAACGAATAATGTCTGTGCCGCACCGTAGAACCCGGCACGCTTGGTTTTGATGACGCAGAAGTTTTTGACGAAGCCGAAACTGAATAGGGTGACCACTGTGATTCCTATTGAGACGAACAGCGCGTGGAGTACGTCGTGAATAGCAAAATATGGAATCATGGGAAGCAAGCCCCCTGAGACGAGGTTACTTCGAGTTAGTGGCAAGAGGAACTGACGAGGGAGGACACACCAATAAAGTAGGCCACTCCCATTGTTGCTGCTGAAATCCATGCTCGAGAACGATTAGGTTTCTCAAGTTTCAGCTCAAAGTCCATCATGAACTGTGTGTTTCGGTGGGCCGGAGTCCTTTGATTGAGAATGGTAAAAACATACCCGAATCCAATATTCGTCATTCTGAGACAAACAATCAACGACAGCTTGACTTGCTTCTCTAGAGATACCATACTGAAAGAGAATCTCGTGGATCTCTTCCTGTTCGTCAATTGGTTGAGAGAATATTTCTTCACGCTCTCTCGCCTCTTCGCTTTCATAATGATCTCTATCAGTGACAGCTGCAAGATAAGCACCTAACCCCATTGATATAGACCCGCTGAACAGTTCTGCTAGACCACCGATGATAACCAGTTTCGAGGATCCTAGGCTGGATAGGCCAGCGGTCAGGGCAAAAGGGACGGTCATTCCATCCGCAAAGCCAATGACAATGTCTCGAACTACCGCCCCAGATTCATAATGGCGTTCTGACTCTGCGTGCGCGATGAAGCGTCGTTCACTCAGGCTCAGGGACATTGCCACAAATATAGAGCGTGTAGATAAGGCGAAGAGAGATGATCCTGTACTCGCGACCCCGCATGATGTGGTGTCGGAATATTAATATTTACACTTCCGCTCGATGCGTCATTTATTAAGCTGACAAATCGAATACGTCACCATCATGGTCGGAATAGTGAATGTCTTCTATCACTGCGACCATGGAAGAGTAGTTGGCCGTTCGTCTCGAAAGTCCTATTATATTATATTAGAACCGACTATTTACGTTCGTGGTTTTGTGACCTCGAGTAGCTCATATCCCGGGAGAGTAATACTAAATTGAACATATGTTAACTATACGTCTGTAATAGCATTGCAGCTCCGATCACTGTATTGATGCAAAGCGTTTATGTTCAACTGCACCGGATGCTGTTAATGATAATAGATGGGAACTGCGTAATTGGTGCCAGAAAGACAACTCATAATCATGAACAAGACAATTAATGTCACACTTGCGTCGAAGCTTCTCTCACAATCTTGAAGCAATTCGAGTAAATCCAAAATATGAGAGACTAGGTTGAAATGATCCGCCTCTGCGCTCAATAAGAGGCTGGAATAGATAGTAAACACATTTCCAAGTGAAGAAACTATTAACTCATCAATGTTAATGTGTATGCCTGCCGTCCAAGCATGGGGCATCGCCTGATGAGGCAGATTCACTAGACTCAATCACACCGCCCATCTTTCCAGCCGGTTCTCCATCGCTCCTCCCAAGACCGACAATCAAACTCTTCCTTTCCAAGCTTCCTGTTCACTTCATTGTGCGCCCCGCACATCCACCACCCAAACTCCGCGCGCCCACCAAGCATGGGCTCATTACGCCCACTGGGGTGGCCCATCCATGCTTGGAAACCTTTTGCACACACCCAGCACGGATAAAGGCGCGAGAAGAGTTTCAAGAAGGCCTGCATGTCTTTTTGCTGTTTTGTATCGGCTTTTTTGGGGTAAGTGGCTGCCATAGAGTGGAGAAGGGTCCAAGTTGAGCGGCCAAGTTCTTCGACATCCGGGGTCAGTACGTGGGGATTGTGCTTGAAGGAGGCATCGCGTCGGAGGTGACGGTTCTTGCGGAGGTTATTGTTTTGTCGGAATTGCGT
Organism: Penicillium samsonianum; assembly: GCF_028829775.1. Classification (NCBI taxonomy): domain Eukaryota; kingdom Fungi; phylum Ascomycota; class Eurotiomycetes; order Eurotiales; family Aspergillaceae; genus Penicillium; species Penicillium samsonianum. Next base: position 181,271 of record NW_026643260.1, on the reverse strand, counting down.
CGTGTTAACATGAGGGTAGGGGTAAAAGGGAATGGATAATAGCTACTCTGAGTATAAACAAATGGAGCAGGTAATCCTATAGTTTGGAATGGCTCAACCGACACACACTAGCTTACTTTTGTGTGCCACATGGGTCGCCAATGCGGTCACTGAGGAGATATGCATCACATCGAAAAGAGAGCACTCGGCCTCGAACGTGGCCACCAGCCAATTGCGCAGCTCAACCGCCACCAATGAATCCACGCCAAACTGTGACAGCGACATTTTGGGGACGATTTCCGACACCGGCCTGCTAAACATGCCTGCGAGATTCCCGACCAGGGCGTGTGTGATGGTCTGGACGGCCTCAAGCAACGTCGTCGACGCTGTAAGCTGCTCCTTGATGCTGAACGCCCAACAGATCATGGGGTGCGAAGGTCCTTGTTCACAGCTCACGGTTCATGTGTGGTTCAGCCCAGTAGGACGTCTCATGATTCCTTGGATATGTCGGCAGATCGGTGAGCACCGGTATTCCCTAGTGGCTGTAGGGGAAATTAACCGCCCCGAAGTCCACCGGATACCCTTGTTTGACCAGCGACGAGACCAGACGATGCATGGTCTGCACGGCATCCCCTCCCCTCGTCAAGCACGACTCGTAAGCAATTCCCGCTGGCTGTAGCTCCGGGAGCTGAAGGATCTGTCGGACCGGACCGGCCAGAGCGCCGTGGTGCCCGACTTCAATGACCAGATCAACCGCGAGCGTGCCATCAGCCTCCGCCGGATTGACACAGAGGTTGTGATGGAGAATCTACAGAGTGGAGATCCAGATATGGAGAAACAATACTGTGAGATTCGCCTGGGAGCAAAAGGACGGAGAGGAAGGAGAGAGAGAGAGGGAGAGAAGAGAGAGCTATCTAGCTCTCTATCACTATCTGGATCTGTCCCATGTGGGTTCACCCAATTTCCCCTAGTATTGGCATGGTATTCCGGGCAGACTTGGAAGTACGGTGTCGTAACACGCCGGAGCTCAATCGTATAGACCCCTGAGATCGTTCTACCGATCTTAATACCTACAATCAATCATCTGATTCTATTGGACATGTTCAGTACTAGCCAGTGCATCAATTCCTCATCCTGACATTTTCTGCTCCTTTCTTTTTCAGTAGCCGTAATTTCGGTTTCAGAATCTAGCGTCCCAACGCCATTCACGCTAGCCATGCACCATGCATTCATACAACCAGGGCAAGTGGCTAAATTTCAACCAGCCAGTGCACCATCCAATCGGATGCCATCAAGACTCCGATTGCTACTATGCTCGAGTGGCAATTTGCCAACCCCGAAGTGCTAATTAGGGTAGAGGTATGCAGCCACCATTTTCATCCTTCCTAGTGTTATGGTCAGGATGTAACCCTGAGGAAGAATGGACGTTTTTCATCTTTAGATGCATCTATTGGTTTTTCCCTTGTGTCATAAAATCGATCACGTCATTTTACTTTGTTGCCTAATAATCTTTCTCAGTTCCCCCGAGAAGCGGTCCAGTACCTAAATTGGCTGTATACCCTCCATCGAAACCACTTCGTTGTTTACTACCATTAGCCCTGCGAACTGAACTAGGAATTCGCCTTCTCGAAGCATCTTCTCAACCATGTCCGGACTTTTGGTTCGTGGGGACCTGTCAAATGGCTCTTCTCTCCCAGCCACTCGGGCCAGCTTGGAATCGTTTGGCCCTGCTACTTCCATGAGCTTCGACTTTACGCCACTTTTTGAAGACACTATCCTCTCTTTGCTACCATCGGCTCTTCTCTTACTAATCCTACCATATCGCATTATAAGCCTCTATGGCCAGCGGCCAAAAGTATCTTCTGGGGGTTTTTTACGCGAGAGCAAATCACTTTTCTTGGCCATGTTTGCCGCAATCCATCTGGCGCTGTTAGTCCTCCGCGTTTTAAATTCATCACTACGCACGTCTGCTACTATTGCCGAGTCTGCACTGGCTTTCATCGCTAGTCTAGGTCTCTGTCTGCTTTCGCGGCTTGAGCATTTGCGTTCTATTCGCCCATCGCCCATTATCAACGGCTACATCCTCCTCACTTTAATATTCGACATTGCTCGTGTACGAACACTCTTCCTCGATTCAGCCAACAGATCCATCGCTGGGATATTCTCTTGCATGATGGGCGTCAAAGTGATGGTTCTGCTTGCTGAAGCAATAGAAAAGCGAAAGCTGCTCTTGGGACCATATCGTGGTTTATCGCCGGAAGAAACGAGCGGCATTTACAGTAAATCGTTTTTCTTCTGGCTGAACCAACTCATGACATGTGGATTCCAGCGTGTTCTTCAAAGTCACGATTTGTATCCGATCGACAGTAATATGTCTTCCCCGGTACTCAAACAGCGAATGAAGGATGCTTGGAGTGCTGCGACACAAGATAAACCAAGAGCTCTTTTCTGGGCAGTATTACGTGCGAATTTGAAGCCATTGTCTTTTTGCGTCGTCCCGCGTTTGTTGCAGATTGGCTTTAGATATACTCAGCCTTTCCTTCTCACGCGCACGATTACTTTCGCAAATGATGAGGGCCAGCCAGACATAATTGGCTGGGGCCTCACTTGCGCCTTTTTCATAGTCCTTCTTGGTGTCGCGATCTCAAATGGCGTTTCCTACCATATGACTTTTCGCTTCGTGACAAGCGCCCGTGGCAGTTTGGTCAGCATCATCTATTCCAAAACGGTCGATCTCAGCGTCACAGCCCTCGATGAATCAGTTGCGGTTACTTTGATGTCCAGTGATGTCCAAGCCATTTGTAATGGTTTCCAATTGATCAATGATCTCTGGGGAGTACCCCTTGAGCTAGCCATTGTTATCTATCTCTTGACTCGCCAACTTGGAATTGTCGCGCTCGTGCCAGCCATTCTATCGTTCATATCTACTGTTGCTATCATTTCTATGGCAAAATCCATGGGAAATGCCCAAAAGATATGGATGAAGAGCATTCAAACGCGAGTTGATGTCACGTCCACAATGTTAGCGTCCATGAAATCCGTCAAGATGCTTGGCTTTACTGATAGGCTAGCGGACATTGTCCAAGGGCTCAGGATAAGTGAGCTTCAGGAGGCAAAGCTCTTTCGTAGGTTGCTTGTTTTGCGTGTCTTCCTTGCAAACAGCCTCCGATTTCTAGCTCCACCCTTGACGTTTGCTATCTTCGTAACCATCCCGCAAAAGGGGCATTCTTTGAATGTGAATTCGGTTTACACAACCTTGTCCCTAATCTCGCTGCTAGCTACGCCTATCAACACATTCATCCGAGCCATTCCTGCCATGAACACCGCTTTAGCATCTTTAGATCGCATTCAAGAATTTCTTCAGTCAGAGGGTAGACGTGATCATCGCATAATTTTGGAAGATTCTCCAGCCTCAATACAACGGATTCAGTCCAGCTTGGAAGGGATAGAGCTCTCAGACCTCAGTCCCATGAGGCAAAATACCGTACCGGAAGTCATTGCCGCCCGAGATGTGAGCTTCGCATGGGGTAACCATACAATCTTCGCGGTCCACGATATCAACTTGAGTGTTCAAAAAGGTCAATTTTGTTTCATTATTGGCTCGACAGGCTGTGGCAAGAGCACTCTCATGAAAGGTATTTTGGGTGAGACACCATCAACAAAAGGCTTTCTATACACGAAATACCGAGAGACAGCATTCGTGGATCAGACACCCTGGATCCGCAACACGTCGCTCAGGGATAATATTTTAGGCGTCTCGAATTATACGGAGACATGGTATCATGAGGTTGTTAGCGCCTGTGGATTGGATCAGGATGTTGCAAACCTCCCAAATGGCCACTGTGAGTTTCTATCTCCTAGTTTGTCTGTCTTATTGCTTATCTTTATTCCAATTTCTAGCGACAAAAGTTGGTTCTTCCGGTATCTCTCTGTCCGGGGGACAAAAACAACGACTTGCATTGGCTCGCGCTGTTTATGCATGCAAAGATGTCATTATGTTGGATGATATCTTGTCGGGCCTTGACGCTGATACTGAGGAACATGTCTTCAAAAGCCTTTTTGCAAGAAAGGGATTGTTTCGCCGACTAGGTACGACTGTGCTGCTATCTACGCATGCTGTGCATCGCCTTTCTTATGCGGATCACATTGTTGCTATGAGAAGCGATGGCTCTATCGCGGAGCAGGGCACGCTACAGGAGCTTGAGGCCAGCGGTGGCTATCTAACCCTCTTGAAAGCACAGTATAAAGACCAGGCGATTGACGAAGTGAACCCTCAACAGCACAAGGCTACGAAAGTTGCACTCGATGTCTCTGACCAAGGAAACCACATTGATGCTAGGGAAGGAGAATTGACTAGGCAAAATGGAGATTTTGCTCTTTACTTATATTATTTTGGGTCTGTGCATTGGGCATCCAGTGTTTTTTGGATGACTTTCTTCGTCCTTGAAGGAGTGTCGCCAAAGCTGAGCGAATTGCTGGTCAAAACTTGGGTGAGCGCATTGGAAAATCATGGCAGTGCTGTCAATTCCTTCTACCTGGGTCTATACGCCCTGGTGTCAATCATAACCGCCTTTGCGCTTGTGGGTGGAGCTTACCATTTATTCATGTTCTTTGCCCCCGGAGTGCTGAAACTCTACATAAACGTCTTCTAAAATCGGTTATGCATGCTCCCTTGTCATTTTTCACTTCAGTCGATACTGGCACCACTATGAACAGGTAAGCTTACTGAATTCAAGAAATTCTGCTACTTGAATTATCCCGGATTACCTGACCACCAACTATGAACAGGTTCAGCCAAGACATGACCTTAATTGATCATGACCTACCTTACTCTGCCCTCGATTTTATATTCTCACTTTCGGGTGGACTCATGTCCGCTATTATGATGTGTATATCGGCTCGGTATTTCGCCGCCGTAGTACCACCATTTTTCGTTTTTTTGTGGATGTTGCAGAAGTTTTACTTGCGTACATCACGCCAAATGCGCCTTCTAGACCTCGAGGCCAAGTCGCCGCTGTTCTCTCAATTTATTGAGAGCCTATCAGGCCTAGTGACAATCCGTGCCTTCGGCTGGGCGTCTGCATTCGAAGACCAGAATCTGGCCCTGCTTGACGAGTCGCAGAGACCGTTTTATTTACTTTTCTGTATCCAGCGATGGCTGGAACTAGCCCTGGATCTATCGGTGGCTATTCTCGGTGCTATCCTGATGGTTCTCGTCGTCAAATTGCGAAATGAGGTTGGCACTGGATATGTCGGTCTCGCCATCCTCAATGTCATCACTTTCAGCCAGTCGCTTTCTCAGATTCTACGGAATTGGGCCGAACTTGAGACTTCCATCGGGGCTATCGCTCGAATTAGAGATTTTGTTACCCATACCGACTCCGAGAATAAGCCAGGCGAGAACGAGGGGCTCCAAGCTATGGACCTTGATTTGTCCTCCTGGCCATCCAGGGGTGCGATTGAGTTTCAGAATGTCTATGCATCTTACAAGGCAGGGGAAGATCAACCACACGTACTTCGCAATTTGAGCCTATCGATTCAGCCGGGTCAAAAAATTGGGATATGTGGTCGCAGTGGCAGCGGCAAAAGCTCGCTTCTGGCTGCCCTGTTTCGACTACTGGAAATTGAGTCACAAAGTCGAATTCTGATTGATGGCGTGGATATTGCACACATCCCACGGCAGATTACACGTACAGCGCTTAACGCCATTCCACAAGAGCCTTTTTTCACCCACGGCACTGTTCGTGCCAATATTGATCCTTCCAATACCAACAGCCTTGAAGTGATTGAGCACGCTCTTCGTCGCGTTGAACTGTGGAATATTATTGAGACGAAAGGCGGATTCGATGCCCCTCTAGATGCCAATTTTTTCTCTCATGGCCAAAGACAACTCTTTTGTCTTGCACGCGCCCTGTTGCGCAAAAGCAAAATAGTGATTCTCGACGAAATGACTAGCAATGTGGATGTTGTTTCTGACGCGTTGATGCAACGGGTTGTTCGTGAAGATTTTGCGGACTGCACGATCTTGGCTGTTGCTCATCGGCTCGAGACAATCATTGACTTTGATCGCATCGCCGTGATACAGAATGGTGAGCTGATTGAATTTGATACGCCTCAGGTACTTCTTAAAACGGATAGTGCGTTCAGGGAGCTCTACGAGTCATGAAATGGAAGTTTGGCAAGATTGAGAGAGAGGCGTGAGTCGCCACACATAGAAACAAGATACAGTAGATGACGAGGAATATCAACATGAAAACGGAAAGGGTGCTACGGCTGTCCTTTAGTTACCAAACAATTCGTAAATGATGTTACAGAAGAAATCAATGTACATAATGTTTGATAATATTGTAAACACGGTAATTTAATACTTGAAATGATTAACTATTTTGCGGTTCTGAGGCAGCTGGCGGATCACGATCTCGTTCTACCCTCCACCAGATTAACGCGAAAGGCAATTTTTGATCAATGTGTAAACTCATCGCCCCCCTGAGCATTTTCCACCTGAGTACTGTGGTCCCCCGCCTTTTCACCCCTAGCAGCCTGAGAAAGTCGACGTTGCCTGTTAATCTCCATCATCTTCTTTGCAAATGGTGACCGCTCACGAATTTCAGGACCTTTGCGGTAGAAGAAATATATCGGCGCAGTGACAAAAATCGAGACACAAGCAAGAATTGTAGAAGCATACGCGTACGGATGTTTGTTACCAATGTTCTCAAACATCGGTGTGGAATACATAGCTGCAATTCCAGCCAGAAAGTCGCGTGCGAAGTCGTTGCCTCCTGTAGCGGATGCTGCATATTCTCCGTATGCTGCAATGGTGTAATCAATGGAAGATTGATAGATAGAATACTGTGGGACATCAGAAACCTTTCCGCGTCGCGCATTGGAAGAGCTCACATTAGCGATTCCTATTACCACGGTGAAGATCATAGGTGCGATCCAATGGACATTTGGTGGGCCCAGAGTTGTCCATGCAAAGCCAAAAAGGCCAATTGGCAGACAGGGTATGACTGTGACCATCATAAATATCTTGTGAACAATAGAATAGACCTATTGTCCCCGTGATTGGAAATATTGACTCACCATAGAGCAACCACCATAACCGTGCTTCTGGAGGCACAGATTCGGAGCCATTCTTACGTCGTCTTTGTCTAAACATATGGATAGAGGGCAGGAATGAGAGATAAGCGAGGAAATAACCAATAATCAGCCTAGCGAGAAATCAAAGTTTTAGCTTGCAAAGCTCAACCTGCTTTATATCCAGAGGGAAGATAGGGTTCCACTGACGGTATAAATGCAAGACTTATTTGAATTGTCCCAAAGCCCCACTGTTTGTAGACTGGTTGAAACCCTTGAAGGAACGTGAAAATCAATGAATCACTGAACCCACTTAGTAGCGAAAGCCACAAAACAATAGGCTCAGTGAGGAGCATAACGAATGGTCGTTTCCATACTCTCCAAATTTCTCGTAGGGAGAGCTTAAAACCGTGAATCTCATGTGGACCCCAGATGTTGACTTTTCCTGGTCCGGCCTTGCGTCTCTTCTTCGCTACCCTGTCGAGGATGATGGTAGCTCGCGTTTCCGGTACTAGGAAGAAGTGCATAATCTGGACACATCCACCAGCGAGGAGCTGGACCCAAAAGATCCAGGCCAATGGATGGCGCACTTCCACAAACCCACCAACGACCGCTCCGACAACTGAGCCTCCGACGGATGATAGCACGAGGAATGCGACAGCGTATTCCTGATCATCGGGCTCCCACATATCCGCAATAACTCCCAGTGTCACCGAGCCACCGGCTGTACTCAAACCCCCAAGGAGTCGAACCACAATATATGTCGCAAAATTGGGAGCAAGAGCACATGGTAACTGCCAGATGTTAACGAGGAGGAGACTAAGTTGCTGGGTTGGCCATCGCCCAAGTTCTTCACTCCAAGGGGCCCAAAGCTCACATCCGAAGGCGTAGGCACAAAGAAATGTCAGCTGAGGAATTCTCGCAACTTGTTCACTAACATTGTGCTCCTTCGAGATCGCCGCGACGCCGTTCGCATAGAGACTTGCGTTCAGGTTGATTGATATTTGGATACAAAACATTACGCAGAGGATTTGCCATTTTCTCCACACGGGATAGCTATATCCCAATTCGTCGTAGGCAGCAGACTGCGTTAGCTCGATCTTGTTGGTATCCTGCGGGGAGATTTTGTCTTCTCTGTCGTCGCCTAGATCCACCGTTTCTAAATCTGGGTGGGGTCTATCGCTTGAACCATCGATGAATTGATTAGTTGATGCCATAGTAGTGGTATAAATTTGTACAATTTATGTGGAAAGAAAATCATTATTCGATCTGAAACAGTAATTATATAGATTGGTCTAACCGACTACTTCATAGAACTCATACTTCCATGACGTGTGTGGAGAATTTCTCCCATGGGCACCGCAAGGCTTGTTTCGAATAATTCTTGTTGGCGTTGAGCTGTTCATTCATTTTCGTATTTCTCAATATGGATCGAGCGACTAAACCATGGAAACAGAGATGGAAAGACACTGGATTCGTGGACGGTACGTCAGCAGGCAGAATCCGACACGGGGCCACTTATGATCACTCGCTCTTTTTGATAGTTTTGAATTTAGCTTGGAGCTTAAACATAAATCAACGCGATAACTTAACAAAAAAGCGTTGCCACTCTCGTCTGTGGCGGATGCGTCTCTTGGTAAGAGGGGCGGATGGTACCGCCTGGGCGAGTGATCCCAGCGACCAAGAAGCGTGCACATCTCTCATCATGGGTATCATTGCGAGAATTTACGGAGTATTTGATGCGTGCTTTGATTCTCTCCCTTGCTTATTATAGCGTAATTTTATCGATCTCAACTTGTCAGCACTTATATCAATTTCAAGCTAATATCATTTTTAGGAAAATCTATGTTGTCGGCGCAGTAACACCGGCATACCGGAGGATTTATTAATCCTACATGTTTTAGTAATTTATGTTATGTAATCGAGGCTCCATATAAATTATGTAGAGAGCCGATACAGGAATACAGAGAGTTGAATACCATTGATTGGACCCTACATTTTACAATACGGAATACACCGACATATGTTGTATGCCTGATTATGCCTTAGGCAGCAGCCCCACATGGGACAGACATATCCAGATAGTGATAGATAGCTAGATAGCTCTCTCTTCTCTTCCTCTCTCCCTCTTCTTCCTCTCCGTCCCTTTTCTCCCAGGCGAATCTGACAGTATTGTTTCTCCATATCTGGATCTCCACTCTGTAGATTCTCCATCAATATCACGGCCGCTCTGCGTCTTGTATATCTAGAGTAAATGGCTATTTCTTTGTTGGCTGTGATAAATTTCTTCCCTACTGTGTAACGGTCGGAGTCATAAATCAACTCTTGCCTTGAATTGTTTGTGCAAAATGTCGATGTATAATGCCTAACTAGTTCCTTTCTTCCTTTGGACCAGCGCTATCTACTTAACAATTGTCGTCTTTTAGACCTATCGTGATAAATGGGGCAGTCAGGGAGAGGAGGCAATAGAATGGAAAGAATAGGTATTAATATTTTAATCTCAATATTGTATATGTGAATTGCATATCATTACAATCCGACCCCGACGAGTTGTACGAATAGACTATTGAAAAAATACGTGTGTAAGCCGCTGCATAATCATTGGAGACTGAGAATGGAGAGGAACTAGGGACTGAAAAATCGTGCATTTCCATGACCTTTCACATTAGCTCAAACATCACAACAGTCTTTGTTCAATGGCTGGGCTCTAGCGAAAAATGTCTGCCCCACAAACTCTTTATTGATGGCCATTTCTTATTGAAGCGAATAGATCATTGTAGACATCGCTTCTAGTGGTTCTGGTACATAATAGGAGTTTACAAAAATGGGCGATTTTTTATCCTTTGTCTACTTCCCTTCATGATTTAATGTTGTTGTGTTCACCTAGAACAATTTTCTTGCCAAATAAGTGGGTCAATTGATCAGTTGACCACCCTCAAAATGACACTGGACTGTGTTGCACCAGTCACTATCCTAGGAGCCATTTTCATCATTGTAAATGCCAAGGAGGGGTGTACCGTACGAGCAGAGTGCCGAAGCCGCCTGGGTAACACGGTTCAAATTAACAGAATACACAGAGAGATAAAACCAGAGGAATACAAACACAAAAGCAGGGCTAGCTACTGCTCTGGTCAAGAAAGTGGCTGGGAAGTCAGAAGATATCATTTGGTGGGAAAATGCGGAGGGCTGGTAAAGCCAATTACACACAATTTATTGCATGGCAAATCAAGGATAACCCCACAGTCTACCTAATTTAACAATGATGTTTGATGACAATCTGAACATAGTAGCATAGGGGATGACAGCAACTAGTTCAGAGCAATATGGCAATAAACAAGTAATCAAGTGATGGCAGGGAGAGTGGAGTGTAGATTCGACGAAATGAACAATTTGCTCAACCGGGGGTTTGAGTAAATAGTTGTTTTTGGTTATTTATTCGTTCTTTGCTCCATCGCATATGCGTTGACGCGGCATTTACGATGCACGACAGGCCAGTAAGGTGTCATCCCGAGTTGCAGTAAATAAACCGGTAGTGGGTCAGTTGCAGCAGGCTAAATTGTTAACTGATAACTACAGGTGTCGAGACACGGATAACTTAGCGCTAGACAGGGGTTATGACTCGTGTGTTGTATACGGAGTAGTGAATGTATGCTTGGCATTGCGGCTAACCCCGTGGAGCTGAGCCATGGGCTATTCCAGCCCCATGAGATTCGTTCTTTTAGTAAACCTCTACACCCAAGATTAAGTCCGCTGTAGCTATTATCTTATTCGCCTATAGGGGTTCGTAGCGTATGTCTCAGCTTCATTGAGGGGTAATCTGAGTGGGGCTGGAAGGATCGGAAATTTACAGTAGGATAATGCAACTGGAGGATACTATTGGGACATTTATCTCGCCGACTCACCTTTAGTTACCAGAAATACGCTTGTTTTGGTCACAGTATTCCTCTTTCTTCCTTTTTATAGTAATAAGAAATGCTGTATCCAAATATGAGGTCGTTTAGGCAGAATTTGATTAATAGCGTTATATATGTGAATAATATCAGAAGGCAAACTACTATTCTGGTTTACTCGGTGAGATATTAGAGATCTATCTGATTCGGTCTAATTTTTCGCTTATGACTGTTCTCCCACCTCGAGTAAGCAGATTCAAAGCGAACTCTTCGGCCCTTTTCTTCTCGCACTATAAGCACTCCCCTCAACCTGCCCAGCACCCTCCATGCTATGTAACCACCCAACCCTATCCTTTGTATACTGTTCAATCCTCGGCCTCAACTTAGTCTCATGTAAATGAAAATCATCCACTGTTCCAATGCGAAGAACACTATGTCCCGGGTATGCCTCGCCGACGCGATACATAAGCGAGCCACACGTTGAACAGAAGAAGTTGGTCATGCTTTTGCCGGACTCGATTGTTCGAGACTGACTATAGGTTTTGAGTTTCTCGCGGCCGCGTAGGTGTTTCAGATGGGAGTCTGCAATTATGAAATTGGAGGCGAACATGGAGGCGGTGATTTTACGACAGTCTGAACAGTGGCAGAGGAACGTGTCAACTAGGCCGGGACCTTGGGTTGGCTATAGTTTGCAGTTCATGTTAGTGTGCGATTTGTGATATTAATGTATTATACACACAAAGGCAAGTTGTATGGCGCCGCAGTAGCATGTAGCTGTCGCTTCGCCGTCTTGCGACCAACCGTCGTCTGCGCCGCCGGCTAGGGGTATGTAGGGGTTGGATTTGTCGGTAGGCATTTTCTTGGAGATATCGGATATTGATGAGGCTATGCTATGATAAATAATTACTGAAATGGTTGCAGTGAAGGAGAGGGAAAAAATGGATTACCAATCTAGTGCTGACGCCGCGGAGATCTAATTTGTCAAACATCAGATATGGTGCATCTAGGCCCCATACAAGATTCATGGTTTTTGTTGTGGTCTAGTGGTAAAATATCATAATTTACTAGGCGTTTCGGTTGAACTTTCAAGGAAGCCTCGGTTAGTGCTAAGCCTGTCTTCATCCGTATTCCCGACATTACAGATCCTACATACTCTCAAGTATATACAAAAACAATATGAACGACAATGGTCAGATTTTTGGCATTCTAAGACCTAGTTGCTGGACAAATTTTAGAGCAGTTTCAAAAATCATCACTAAAGCGGATACTAGTACCAGCTAAGTGGAGCTCCATTGGTGTTAGGCAACTTATTTTCGGACCATTCTTTGAGATAATCATTTAGTGGTAATCTCAAAAAATGAGTACTTGACTAGGGGTTGAATCAGGACGGTGTATCTGGGTCATGAATATCATTGAACAAGCTGAGATATTAACTATACCAAGACTGTTGGGATCAGGACTGTGGTCGTAAATAGTTTCCTCTCCTCTCTTTTCCCCTGAGTCAGTCAATCAGTAAGTTTACCGAACCTATTAGATATATCGCTATCCTCACTCTTTATTAAGAGAAGAGTATTAGTTGAGAAAATTCCTTGCTAATGAAGTTAGACCAGGCTCATAGCCTATTAAAATGTATAATATATACTATACAAAGCATATATGGGATATTAATATTACAAAGATGACACTAGCAGTATGGCATCAATAATGAATTGAAAAATCTCTACCTCTCAATGCCTAGCAAGAAGCCTATATCTATAGACTTCCCCCACGTATACATATAGATAACATATCCCTTATATATTAGGTATAAATTTGTAATGGAAATATGAATGGAATCATAGATAAATGAAGAGGGCAACGGATTCCGCCGGAGGAAGGAGATTGGAGCAGATTGAAGCAGGTAAGCAGGTAAGCAGCTAAGCAGGTAGAAGCAGTTTGAACGCAGTCCGAGTTGAAATCTCATCCTTCGATACAATCTGGAAGCAAGCTATATGCAGGAATGGGTGACGAAGCTGTCAGACTGCATCAAAGCCGTCTCAATTCCGTAGGAGTTTATCATCCTTGGGATGCAAGAATGATGAATGAGGTTCAGCGTTGAAACCATCCCAAAGCATGTTGATTACTGCGAATTGACTGGGATTCTCAACGGGGTTTGAGGCTTTACTGCGTCATATGGAGAAACACTTATGGCCTAGGAGAGAGTCAACGGTACCCACCAGTATTAATTCAGGCGCTTGCAGTTGGGTCATTCCCCCCCCACCCCCCAACACTACACTCCTGATGTATAGTTGCTCTATCTCCGACTGGGACGGAGAAGGCCGGTGAATATTCAGATGTCTATCCAGGAATTGAAATGTCCTCTACACTGACAACCCAATAGCTCCAATCTTGGCCAGGAGCCCTCCTTCTTCCGGGGATCGACCAATCCACATCTCTCGTCGGTCATCCCCGAGATGCTCGAGGGCGTTGAACACGCGGAGGGTCTCCTCGGGCTCGAGGTACAGCGACTGCGTAGCGCCTGACACGAACACGGGACATTTTACGTCGTCCAGGCGACTCGAGCCGTCCGGTCGGCGGAGAGTAAATTTCATCATCTCGACCAAGGTATCCATCCCCAAAGAACCAGATGGCCAATCCAATTTCCAACCGGGCCTGGAACGAACTCTGCCATGGCCATGGCCATCATGCTGTTGATCAGCCGCGTGGGATCCAGCCATTGTTCCAGCCGTTAAGGAGCATCGGAGAGATATTGTTGCGCACAAAATCCCACATGTCGTAGAAGGGATCAATATAGACGCAGGCATGGATGCGGGGTTCTGCCGCCGCGTGTAGCGCATAGTATCCGCCCATGGAAGCGCAAGCCACTGCCACGCGGGAGAGATCTAGTTCCAGCTCGGGATACTGTTCGACAAACCGCTCGAGGAGGTCCAACACTCGGCCGACGACCACTTACCAGTCGGGACGCATGGCGGTCTTCTCCCGTCGGAGCATGATCCCCTGCCCAGGTTCTTCGAATAGCCTAGATCCGGCCCACTTGCCGCATATACATAGTATAGCTCCTCCTGGATGGGGTCTGCCTCGCCCAGACTGATCACCAGTGGTACCGACTGCTTCAGTCGCTTCGACGCGGGCGGGAGATACAGGTATCCTGGTAGGGGATACGGCTCGAAGGGGATGCTGACCGCAAACGCCGGACCGTTGCCTAATGGAAGCGCCTGCACAAACGTGTCGATCACCTTGAGGGCAAGAGGGAGCACCCGGGCATCCGGCGCATGTGGTGCATCGTGGAACATGTACCTGCTTGCGCGGTAGTAGTTGGATGCGCGCAGAAATGTCCGCCGTGCCGAGACCCGGTCTCCGGTGCGCATGGCCTCATCGCCCAGGGCCCGAGCTTTGTTTGCCTGTCCTAGCCATGCGCGATGCCAGCTTTCGGGGTCGTCGTTGGCGATATCACTGGCCGCCACGTGGCATTCCCAGATCTCGGCGCCGCCATAGGAGGCGGTGGAGAAAATGCGGATAAACTTGAAGTTGAAGAAATCGGATTTAAAAAAGCGATGCATTTCGACTGAGAGCAGGGAGGTCAGAGAGGAAAGGAGAGTGAGCGAAACCATCGTCCGTCTATGTTATGTATGGTGTTTGAACTTGGGGCAAAATCGCATGTCCGATGGTCGACCGACTGCGAATCTGACGGAGGCCAGCAACAAGCCAGGCCCAGGCTTTATATGAGTACATATTCGTTTTTGTTCCCTTTCTTCTGCTCGGAGTGACTATAAAAATTAAACCAATATCCCCTTGATCAAGAAACAAGCAGCACCAAAATGGGCGTTGAACTCGTTGCAGCCGGCAGTCTGGCCCTGAAGATCCTCCGAGTGACTCCCTTGATCGCCACGACAATTCTGTAAGTGAGCAAACTCAGCTTCATTTTGATGAAGATTACCCTTAACACTCCAATTCTTCAGACTGGTCAACCGACTGGCGCAATACTTTGCGCTCTCCTCGTTTCTCCCTCCGTATACCTCCACCAAAAAGGTTGACCATGTTGGCGCTGCCCTACAACACTGGCTCCAAACGGTGGTCCCTCGGATTTGGACCGGAGTCATCGGTATCGTCTTGATTGCGCGGGTGGGGCGCTTACACTAGCCGTTTTGGAGGAGAGGTTGAAAAACGACGCATCAAATTGGAAGGCATCTTGGGTGAGAAAGTGTGCTCCTTTCACGTATGACTGTAGAAAAACCAAAATAGACACTCGCTGGACCACTTATTGAACCCGGAATGGATATAGACGGGGTGGAAAGATGAAATACCGTCCCGAGGTGCTCTTTGTCTGGGTGATACCTCGCCGCCTGGTTGAAGCGACTCGAGGGAATGAGGGACCAGGCACTGCGAGCGTCAGCACGAAGTTCCCACAGCTTTTCGGGGTTAGTGGCACCCCCAGAAAAGCGACAGGCCATGCCAATGACGGCAATGGACACGGCGGGCAGGTCCGGCTCCGATGCAAGGAAGTGGTCCGTATCGCCATCGCTGGGACTGGGAGTTGGAGACACTGGGATAATCATTGGGCGAACCGCTGGATCGATGAGCGGTCAAAATGGCGATATAGGTTAAATCGCCGTCCTTTGTGCTCAGATCCGTTCATTTTAGCGTTATTATTATATGTTGTATCGCTGGTGAGCTTTCCTTATTGTCGGTATACGTGGTGTGGCTCTCCATCTTCGGATCGGATATTGTCCGTCGTCTTGTTCGGTCGGAGTCGGAGAAGACAAAGAAACAGACATTGTAGGGGAAGTCGCCTTAGTCACCCGTCCTCTCAATCCACCTGGGCAGATGGAGTGGGTGTCTGGATGGATCCATTATACACGCTAAGCAGGGAACGTTGTCTCAAACCACAAAGAAGAGGTGTCGGGATGACTCCGTTCAGTCTAGAGGGAAGAGAGGCGTACAGTAGATTTCGAAAACGGCTTCCCTCGAAACACTCACGATTTGTTTCTCGGCCCGTACCCAGAACCACGCTAATCCATATAGGGCTCACTCAAAATTAACCCCTGTTTAGCTGTATCGTAGTATAGAACGTATTGAGATTATGTGTCAAATGAGTCATTGTTAATTACCGTACTCGCCCATAGAATATTCTAGGGAGGCAATCGCCATGGCAACGGCAGTTCTGGCGATCTGGTCTCATCCATGCCCACATCGCTTTCTTACCTTTTCAACATAGCTGTCTACATCAAGATACATTACCAAGACCCCGTAGAGCACTAACCTTGGTAGGATAAGCTGATTCTCGTTTATGCTCCCCATGGTACTCGTTCCCTATCGCAACTTTCGTTCGTCATTGGGCTTCTTGCGAAAACTGGCATCGCCCACTCATGCTGATTGACCTCCAGTGCTTTGATTGTGCGTAGATATGAACGGCAGCCCCTACCATGATGGATACACCTCTCAGCCCCAAGAATACGAAACATGGGAACAGGATTCACAATATTCACCCCCTACCCCGGGATACTTCCGAAGCCCATCTGCTACATCTTCCAACTGCAGCCTTTCCCGGTCCATCCCATTCGACGATGACCCCAGCTCCGCAAGCCAACTTCGGCCCAGTACTCTACCTCTACTACAGGAATCCGAATGGCATTCGGAGAAAGCCTACGACGAGGATCCTCCAAACTGCATCCACAATTTCATAGAATGGCGAGTCACCCTCAACAACAAAACCGTCGTAAAAGACACGGAAGAAGATCTTGTTTTGGCTCCAGGCGCCTACTGGAAGTTGTTCTTGGAAAAAAAGCTACACACTGTTCTCCAAGAGAAAGTCTCCCGTAATAAAAGGGTCAGGGTCGATGACACGGCAATCATTGTGTCAAACAGCGACCGTACACAACGTGATCTGAATAAGCGTTTCAACAAAACGGAAATAGTTTGGGCCCCTATTGAAAAACAACTCAGGATGTGGTCGAGTCATTTCTGCCGTGGAAAAAGACTCACGCTAAGAGTCTGTTTCAATTATATAGAAGACTGCAATTCCCCAACCTCAGGACGAACGGGTGAAAAGAGAGGGAAATCCTCCATCACAAGGAGTATGCTTGGCGATCGCGATGCCCAGCTGGATGCTGAAGAAAATGCAAGCGGACAGCAATCTATTTGGCGCCGCGTTTATGACTTGATGAAATGCGATTCAGCCGCATGCCACTTGGGCCCTTATTGCTGGCTAGACCCGAAGGGAAAGAAGCATTATCGACTCCGGACGCAAACACTCAGACGTCTGGTCACCTATGTGGAGAAAGGTGGTGTCCTGGAGACGCACAAGGACGTCCCAGATGAAATCCGATATGAGCTCTTCATGGAAGATCAGCAGAGAGAGGAAAGAAATAAGCGTAAAGGCGGTAATATACTTGGCAGTCAAATATCGCATTTGCCGATCAACATCAATGTTCACCTCCCTGGGGTGGCGACAACGGCTTCAGCAGTTGAGGCAGCTGGGCCAAAACCCGTGAGCTCGTTAAAGATTCCTGGTCTTAAGGACGTGGCCGTCAAAGAATATAGTGAGTGGCTTGCATCGAATGTATCTGATGATACTCTCAAAGCTGCATTTCGACAAGCGTGCGATATAACCCTGTCTGATGGCTTTGAGCTTGAGCACATCTATAAGGATCAGAATCCGGAATTGCTCGGAGTTTCGTAGAAAATATTCGTGATTGGGTTGAGAATGTGAAAAAAGCATTGCCTGTTCTCGACTTGGTGTAGACGAGCGTGTGGGCGATGGGTGCGGTTATTTGGCGTTTTTCCTTCTCGCTCATCTTGTATGCAACTTGGAAATAGGAAGCACATGTACGTTCTTTCTTTGGAGATGTTTTTAGTTTGAATTTTGTTCCGGAGTCAAATTAAAGGTTGGACAACGCGAAGCGTGGTAGATGCTCCTATGATGCTAGTGTTGTGACGTCCCATAGGCCCGGTAATAACCCTGTTTTCTGGCCCAACGAGTCTGTCTGTCAAAAGCTCTCTTTTCCTCACCTGTCATATGCTTCAGGCCCCGTTCTCGAAGTTCTGAAAAGAAATTAATGGCAGCGTCGAACGTATCAGGATATGTCCATCCATCTCGTTTCATAAGACCTTCTATACTCTGGGCCTCATTCCAGCCCTTGGCATCAACGGAGTGGCTATGTAGTTCATCCTGCGTGAAGTGATAGGGACATTCGCCTTGGATGCCAAGTTCGTTCCAATGTCTGAGATAAGTGATCAGATACATACCGTCCGAAAAAGGAAGATGATACTAAGTGAGATAGCTACATACCTTTCAACATTAATGAGTGCCTCACGAAAAGAGACTATGTCATCATCCCATGTGTTTCGGGCATTCGATTGGAAGACGCCTTGCCTTCCCATAGTCTAGATGGAACGCTTTGGCAAGGAGGGGATTGCGCTCTTTAATCCCCAGCAGATAGAGCTGATATAGCGTCGATTTGAATATTTTTTTGCTTGATCTCAGCTTGCTGCTCATGGCCCAGACTGAAAGTGCACGACGTCCAATGTCAATGTTCATTGCTCCTGTCTGGTTGAGAACGGTTAAAAATCATTTGCGCCAGAGGCTAGGTGTAGCTGCTGAATGTCTTGGCGCTTGTTAAGTCACGTAAACCGACTAGAATTATTTTTTAATATATTAAAACAAGAAAACGAATGCAACCGTATATACAGGAATGGCTGTGTGTGACGGATATGAAAGGGCCTGCAATAATGATGGAATCGCCTTAGCGCGTCACTTTTTTGATGTTGGTCATTACGGTAATGCTTGGAACGACCAGCAACAAATTGTGGAAGATATTGAGTCAAAGGGTTATTCGTATTCACTCGAAAAATGCGTTAGAGTATTGAAGATGTAGTACCGTAGTAATCCACCAGCAATATTTGTTTCTGGTTTATTGATTGGATATGACAATCTCGGGTCGTTTATGTTGTGTGGGCTCATTGTTGAGGTTGTTTCTACCATCGGCGGCTGCTGTCGATGGCTGAATACCTCGATCAGCAATAATTCCCCACCATGCATCTAGGCCTCCCTTCTGACCTGGTCTGTTTTACATCTGAACCCTGAGCGGTATCGTCGTTCTCGAAATCGGCTTGACAGGTATACTCTTCGTCACTCTTTCTGTGGAAGCTGATAGCGGGTCTCTGCAAATCATCAATCCCCAATACACACTCACAGGCCCCCCGACCGATCTTCGCACTCTCCCAAGTGTCCCTTATTCGTAACATTCTATTGATGCCATTTCGAACCCAGTTGTGCTGGGCGCAGCCAATGGTTGCAAGAGTTTCCACTTGGACAGAAACGAACGACCCCTTGTGGTAGTTGCGTGGCTTAACCGATCGGACAAGCGCCAATCAGGGTCCACTTTTGCTCTTAGTCTCACTTCGATGCCTAAAACGGGTTGAATGCAAAAATTGATCAACCCACCAATTTAAACCTCTCATTTAACAACCTTTCCCTATGGGATCTATAGTATATTTAACATTTACAGATTCATCTGGTCCCGCGCTTTCTTCTGCACTATTTAGATCCTCCAATTTCGACTTCCTGGCGGCGAGAGCTGCCTCTGTAGTAGCAGCTCCAATCCACTTCTTCCTCGCTTGCTGGATTAATTTCTTCCTCTCTGTTTCATCTCTCACTTTTATATGCCTATTTGCATCTAATGAAGTGAGAGGACCACCCATATTCACCCTTCGCTTGCTTTTACTAGCTTCCCTCCGGCGTTTTAGGTTCAACATGTTGGCATTATCATGCGCATACTGAGCGCCCGCTTCCACCAAGGTTAGCGCACCAGCCAAAAATGGAGCTAGTTGACGGCGTAGCTTTGGAGAAATAGCATCGATCTCATTTCCAATCTCGTCGGTTTTTTTTTTTGATTTTTTCAGCGTATTTCCGGAAGGTTTTAATGTCTATTACCGGCGAATTTGGTATAGAGCTTGACTCTGGAGGGGGGTATCACCATCCCATATCTCTAATACTGGCTCTGGAAGATTAGGATCGTCATTCCAACCTAGCTTCTCTAAAGCAGCATCTACATTTAAAGGATAGATACCGCATTTTTCAAAGCCAGAGCGTATTGTACGGCTTTTAAAAGCTTGGTTCCGAACCCCATAGATGCTTGAAAAAAAGTCCGATTTTTGCTTTACTGAACCACCCCACTGTACTATATCATTATTATTCTTACGAAAATAATGCTTTAGCACCTGAAACGGCACATCGTCAAGCGGCTGACATATATGCGTTGTATGTGGGATAAAATAGTATGGAATAATCAGATTATTCTCGCAGAATTTGATAAATTCATAGGTGAGATGGGAGCCATGATTATCCATAAGAAGAAGCCGAAAACCCGTCTTTGTACAGCGATTTTTACTGCTTTCTTCGAATGATTGAAGCCATTGAAAGGCTATAGTATCGTCGGTCCAACCATTAGGTGTAGGAGTAATCCAATAGTCGTCGGGGAGGTTGGTAGTCCTATACCAATTCTCCATATGGAATTCACCCTTAACCAAAAACCAAGGTGGCATTACCCAGCCATCGGCAGCAATACATTCAATTGAAGTAAGCGATTCACCAGGCCCGCCAGTTCCAATACTAGCAGATTGACCAGCCTTAGTTGAAACGACTTTTCGGGGTTTGCCTTCGCCAATTTTGAAGCCGCTTTCGTCAAAGTTATAGATATTCTTCGATCCGATTTTTAACCGCTGAATAGTATCACCTAGGCGAGTATACCAGGTAACAAGATGACCAGGTGTAACTGCTTCTAGGCGGTCCTTTTCCATTGGTTTTTGCTTGATATAGGTGTATTTATCGGGTAGTCGTTTAATAAAACGGTAGGCCCAATTCATACCAAGGCATATATCTGGATCATGCCGATGAAGAATTTGACGTGCACACTTCTGGATCATATCCGCAGTTGGAGGAGCATTTGCAGAATTCAAGGTATCGATCCAATGAATTAATGCCTGCTCTTGCTCAGTCCCTAATGCTTTGTTGGCGCCAGCATGGCCAGTTTTAGATTTGCGACCGTTGATTCTACCCCTCAGGGTATGGTATGGAACATCAAATTCCCGCGCCAATACTGAAATTACAGGCTTATCATTTTTATGGTAGGCTTGCAAAGCACTAGAGATCCGATCTTCCAAATTTTGGGATGAAAAAGGCATTTTCAGTGGTAGTAAATAGAGGTTAAAAATGGTGGGTGGGTGAGGTTTTGCATTCAACCCGTTTTTGCATTCAACCCGTTTTTGCATTCAACCCGTTTTTGCATTCAACCCGTGCGGCCCAACTCCCTCTGGGAGTTGGGCCGTGCGTTGGGCCGAGTATCATCCTTCGCGACATCTTACTTTTACTTTTGATATCATTAATACCGTGGAAGGCTTGTTAACCATGGATCCACTTTCGGGTGCAGCAAGTGTTATCGCAGTTATCCAGTTAACCGGAGTTATCTTACAAATATGTGAAAAATATCTCAATAACGTCAAGAGCGCGAAGCAGGATATTCAGCGTTTCCAAGAGAAGGTCGCCGCCCTTTCACAAGTCCTTCACTCTCTCGATGAGCTGATCCGTGGATCTGATGGCAACAAACTTACTGCTACGCAAGACCTGGTCGACAATATTGCCAAATGCTCCTCAGCACTTACAAATTTGAAAGAGAGAATCAATCCGGAAACGACGCAGAAACAGATGAGGAAATGGGGCCTTCGAGCCTTAAAATGGCCACTGGCACGGTCGGAGGCAGATTTTGCTATCATGGAGCTTGAGTCGTACAAAACAACATTTGCTTTGTCCTTGCAGGTTGATCAAACGTAGGCTCCGGACCGAAATCCGATCTCTTAATTATTCATATCAAGGGCCAACTCTGACACTGACTCAGGAGATCTACCAATTTGATCCACAAAAAGATAGACCTCAGCAGACTACAGACCGCAAAACAAGCAGCATTCGACTCCTACGACAATCAACACAGTGAATGTCTCCCGGGGACCCGGATTGACCTGCTTCGAGAAATCGAAGAGTGGGCAAAATCCCCACACGGAAAATGCATATTTTGGTTGAACGGCATGGCAGGGACAGGGAAATCAACAATCTCCCAAACAGTTGCAAGCCGTCTTCAGGAGCAGCAGCTTCTCGGGGCCAGCTTCTTCTTTCGGAGAGGTGAAGAGGACAGAGGGACAGCAAAAAAGCTTTTCCCAACATTGACCGAGCAAATGGTCAACAGAGTACCTCAAATGCTGCCTCGAGTTCAAAAGGCAATTGACGATGACCCTAATATTTCGGAAAAGGTGTTGAGAGAACAATTTGAAAAGCTTCTACTGGATCCACTGTTTGATATTGAGCAGCGCGAAGAGACCATAAGAAGAGTGATCGTGATTGATGCTCTAGATGAATGCGATTCAGAAGATGATATAGGGATTATTCTCCGGCTCTTGCCACAAGTTCGAAAGTCAACTTCTGTGCAACTACGGTTTTTATTGACAAGCAGACCTGAGTTGCCGATCAGGCTGGGCTTCGAAGGGATCACCGATGCCCACCAGGATTTGGTCCTCCATGAGATCGAAAAGCCAGTGATAGAGCATGACATATCCTTGTATTTTGAGGATCAGTTCCTACGCCTAAAACAGAGGCGCTCATTTCCACCAGACTGGCCCGGAGCCGCAGCTACCAAGATATTGGTTGATAGGGCCGTCCCTTTGTTCATTGCAGCTGCTACCATATGTCGTTTTATCAGTGATGTAAAATGGAACCCTCAAAAGAGACTTGATACGATATTGACAGACCAATCAACCTATGTGTATAAGATGGACAGCACCTATGTTCCCGTGCTAAAGCAACTTCTCACTGGCCAGAATGAAACAGAGTCACGGAAATTACTCGAAGAGTTCAAGGAGATAGTCGGGGTGATCATTATTCTTGCCACTCCGCTTTCGATCAACTCCCTTAGCCACCTAATAGACAGAGAGTCAGATGATGTCAAATGTCGATTAGACCAGCTCCACTCGGTGCTCGGTGTACCAAACAATTTCGACACACCAGTCAGGATCCTCCATCTGTCATTCCGAGATTTTCTCTTGGATCACCGCGACGACGAAAGCAAATTCTGGATCAATGGAAAGTACGCAAACCAGCGTCTTGCAGAACGATGCCGTCAGATCATGCAGGACAGCCTAGAGAAAAACATCTGCAAACTGCCAAGCGAAGGCATACAATGGAATGAAATTAGCAATGATTCGATTCAGCATTATATACCTCCCGAACTGAAATACGCCTGTCGATACTGGGCGCATCATCTGGTACAATGCACGGACTTGCCTAGCATGATGCACAATGTTTATCGATTTCTCCAGGTGCACTTTTTGCACTGGGTGGAAGCAATGAGCCTACTGCGCCTTACGTCAGCAGTATCAGGTATTCTTGATCTGCTCCAAACGGCCATATCGGTAAGTTCCGAAGATAATCATAGATGATATGCACTGACAGATTTAGGGTAACGACTCTTCTCTGATTTCAGATTTCGTTCACGATGCAAAGCGCTTTATTCTGAAAAATCGCCAGATAGTTGATCAGGCCCCCCTTCAAGTTTATTGCGCAGGACTTGTATTTGCACCCCGAACGGGGATAATACGTAGAGAGTTCAAACGGTCGCTTCCCACTTGGATATGTCAGTTACCACAAGTTGAGGAAGGATGGAGCACGCTCACCCAGACCCTCGAAGGCCATTCAGGTTCGGTTGTATCAGTGGCCTTCTCTCCCGACGGCCGCCTACTAGCGTCCGGCTCTGGGGATAAGACAGTGCGGCTCTGGGACCCAGCGACGGGCGCGCTCACCCAGACCCTCGAAGGCCATTCAGAATGGGTTGTATCAGTGGCCTTCTCTCCCGACGGCCGCCTGCTAGCGTCCGGCTCTGGGGATAAGACAGTGCGGCTCTGGGACCCAGCGACGGGCGCGTTCACCCAGACCCTCGAAGGCCATTTAGAAGCGGTTGTATCAGTGGCCTTCTCGCCCGACGGCCGCCTACTAGCGTCCGGCTCTAGGGATAAAACAGTGCGGCTCTGGGACCCAGCGACGGGCGCGCTCACCCAGACCCTCGAAGGCCATTCAGATTGGGTTGTATCAGTGGCCTTCTCTCCCGACGGCCGCCTACTAGCGTCCGGCTCTGGGGATAAGACAGTGCGGCTCTGGGACCTAGCGACGGGCGCGCTCACCCAGACCCTCGAAGGTCATTCAGAATGGGTTGTATCAGTGGCCTTCTCTCCCGACGGCCGCCTGCTAGCGTCCGGCTCTGGGGATAAGACAGTGCGGTTCTGGGACCTAGCGACGGGCGCGCTCACCCAGACCCTCGAAGGCCATTCAGAAGCGGTTGTATCAGTGGCCTTCTCGCCCGACGGCCGCCTGCTAGCGTCCGGCTCTGGGGATAAGACAGTGCGGCTCTGGGACCCAGCGACGGGCGCGCTCACCCAGACCCTCGAAGGCCATTCAGATTGGGTTGTATCAGTGGCCTTCTCTCCCGACAGCCGCCTGCTAGCGTCCGGCTCTTGGGATAAGACAGTGCGGCTCTGGGACCCAGCGACGGGCGCGCTCACCCAGACCCTCGAAGGCCATTCAGAAACGGTTAGATCAGTGGCCTTCTCGCCCGACGGCCGCCTGCTAGCGTCCGGCTCTTGGGATAAGACAGTGCGGCTCTGGGACCCAGCGACGGGCGCGCTCACCCAGACCCTCGAAGGCCATTTAGAAACGGTTGATTCAGTGGCCTTCTCGCCCGACGGCCGCCTACTAGCGTCCGGCTCTAGGGATAAAACAGTGCGGCTCTAGGACCCAGCGACGGGCGCGCTCACCCAGACCCTCGAAGGCCATTCAGATTGGGTTGATTCAGTGGCCTTCTCGCCCGACGGCCGCCTGCTAGCGTCCGGCTCTAGGGATAAAACAGTGCGGCTCTGGGACCTAGCGACGGGCGCGCTCACCCAGACCCTCGAAGGCCATTCAGATTGGGTTGATTCAGTGGCCTTCTCGCCCGACGGCCGCCTACTAGCGTCCGGCTCTGGGGATAAGACAGTGCGGCTCTGGGACCCAGCGACGGGCGCGCTCACCCAGACCCTCGAAGGCCATTCAGGTTCGGTTAGATCAGTGGCCTTCTCACCCGACGGCCGCCTGCTAGCGTCCGGCTCTGGGGATAAGACAGTGCGGCTCTGGGACCCAGCGACGGGCGCGCTCACCCAGACCCTCGAAGGCCATTCAGAATCGGTTGATTCAGTGGCCTTCTCCTCTACGCCCCATCCATCTCACGCGGCTCCAAGCATCTCTATTGAGCACCGCCAGTGGATAGCATTGAATGGCAAAAGGGTTCTGTGGCTTCCTATCGAGTCTCGACCTAGTAGGTTCAAGATAAACGGTAATGTACTTGCCCTAGGACATGCATCAGGGCGGGTTTCCTTTATTGGATTTAGTATGTAATACTCAATCATTTTTGGTTTTTCTCTTTCCTCTATTTTCTAATCCCTTTATAAAAGAAGGGCCTGGGAGAAGGGGATACTTTATACGGCTCTATCCTGCTTGCGGAATATTCCATAAAATTCTAGTAGTACCTAATAGAGTCGCTAATCCATGTGAATAGCTAGCTTTTGCCACAGAGGCTGCTTAGTGAAGAAATCGCTACGTAATGGAACCACAGAGTACTTCTGAGATAAAGATCGCTCATTACGGGTCACATGGCCTACGTTGTTTGTCTATGTGGCACCCGTACTGGTCCGCACGGGCGGCCGAAGGCAGATGATGATAATGAGATGGGTTTGAATGTAGGATCGATCGCTTCATGTTACTGTATGGTGTCATCCGAAGGAGAATTGCAATCATCTAAATTCTCAACACTAAGGCCTGCGTGCCGAAAATGGCCCCTAGCACTGTTTTACTTTGCCCCAACCTGATTGATACACCGTTCGAGAAAGGAGGCGAATTCTCGGTCTGGATCTTCTGCGTAGTAGCACCAATTGCGTCGTATAAAGCCTTTGAGTTCAGCAAAAAACTCTTCAATCGGGTTTAGGTCTGGCGAATACGGAGGCAAATAAACCAGTTTAACTCCCGCATTAGCACACATCTGCGAAATCCGCTCGGAGTGGTGAAACGATGCATTATCCATGACCAGAACAGACTTCGGCTCTGGCCATCTCCCGCAATGACGAAGGAGCTCATCAACGAAGTCTTCAAACACAGCGGCATCCGTCGAGCCGCGAAAGACTCGACTCATCAAAATACCATCTTGGGCATACGCAGGCAAAATTTGATAGCGCTCGTCACGGTGGAACTGAGACACTTGCCGAGGTGCTACACCGAGTGGTGACCAACCTGTTCGTCGGAACCCAAT
The DNA here is from genome assembly GCF_028829775.1 of Penicillium samsonianum. Classification (NCBI taxonomy): domain Eukaryota; kingdom Fungi; phylum Ascomycota; class Eurotiomycetes; order Eurotiales; family Aspergillaceae; genus Penicillium; species Penicillium samsonianum. The sequence continues at coordinate 154,951 of NW_026643260.1, read as the reverse complement.
GCGCTTATCGCATCCAGATTCATCAACATAAACAAGATGGTACGACTCAAAGTCAGAGAGGTTATGAAGATATATTTCTCGTAGCTCGGCGTTCTGCTCTTTTGCACTCTGCCGAGCAGACTTTTTAGACCACCCTTTGGATACGAGAGCCCTCCTAATGCTAGAGGTTGACGCTAGCATCTGGAATTCATCCCATAGAAAGATAACCATCTCTTCGAGGTACAAGCCTGGTTTTTCCAACAGATGGTCACAGAGCGCTTCTAACATGGGTGGTGTTATGCTTCGTCTCCGACCGATACGAGTTGAAGGGGCATGAACTTGTCCAAACAGTCGCAGGTTTCTGCGAGTATTTTTGATCGTCTTTTCGCTACACTCAGCTGCGTCAGCCATTTGAGACGTTGTTAGTGAATGACTTTGTATCATATCACGAATAAAATATAGCTTTGACATAGGTAAATTCGGTGCCATGTTGTGCATATGATTCCACTCAAAAGGTGGTGCTGCAAAAGGATGGAATGTTAGGCATAGAGGGGCAGTGTATAGGTGTTTCATGTAATATACAATATAATACGTAATGAAACGGTTCTGAAATTTATAGCCATTCTATTCTCAGGACATAATCATTTTCGCTTTAACCGAATACAGATTAGGGTGGTTTCGGGTACGGGCCGAGAAACAATGCGTTAGAGTCCACAGGGGAATCCGTTTTCGAAATCTACTGTACTGGCTAGCCTATCCGGGTATGGGTTGATTCGATGTTGCCCCAGTGTCTGAATTTATTAATAAATTGATAAATGGCCTGTCATCCATCGAACGGACTCTGTTGTGAGTGAGATTGGGGGCGGTTATTCTGTACTCTCCATGCCTCATTGTTTTCTGCTCTTCGTTGGGAATACGATATCTACGGAGTACATATTTCCCTTCCATACGGCCTTCTCTTACGAAATACGCGTCCTCGACATGGCCTTCACTGCCCAGAATACCACTCACCAAGGCGATATCTCCCAAGATGCTATCCTCGACCATCCCCCCGAGGACAGTATCTCCGAACTGGCCTGGTCGCCTGTCGACAACCATCTCGCTGTAGCGTCCTGGGACCACACTGTGCGGATTTACGATGTGACGCGCTCGGTTAAGGGCGAAGGCAAGGCGATGTTCTCCTTCGGCGGGCCCGTCCTAAGTTGCGCCTGGTCGCCCGACGGCTCCAAGGTTGTGGGCGCGGGGGCCGACGGGTCGGCGCGTCTCGTGGATCTAGCCAGCGGCAACCCCACCACGGCTCAGGCCCAACAGGTAGCGCAGCATGACGCCCCCGTGCGCAGCGTGCGCATGGTCCAAATACCTAACAGTCACGCGCCGATCGTCGTCACCGGGTCGTGGGATCGCACCGTCAAGTACTGGGATCTGCGCCAGTCCACCCCGCTTGGCGTCCTGGAATGTCCCGAGCGAGTGTACGCCATGGAGATCAGCCGGGGCCAATTGCTGGTCGCCTTAGCCGATCGCCAGATCAGCCTCGTCAATCTTAACCAGCCCACCACCGTCTTCAAAACCCTACAGAGCCCGTTGAAGCATCAGACGAGGACCATCTGCTGGATCCCCGACGGGTCCGGCTTTGCGGTCGGCAGCATTGAAGGTCGATGCGGCGTCAACTATATTGACGACGCCAAAAAGCAGTGAGTAATTAACACGCGCCCATCCGGTATCCCGGATATATTAATTTCCAGGGAGAAAGAATTGCCCTGATGGAGATATGACCTGCAGATCAAACTTCACCTTCCGATGTCAACGGACCCCCAAAGACAACGACCCCAAGAACCAACTGGTCTATGCGGTCAATGCCGTGTCCTTCCATCCGCGCTACCACACCTTCAGCACTGCCGGCTCCGATGGCACCTACTGTTTCTGGGACAAAGACGCCCACCATCGGCTCAAGTCGTTCCCTGCCGTCGGACACAGCATCACCTCCACCGCCTTTAACCTCGACGGAAGCATCTTCGCCTATGCGATAGGCTATGACTGGAGTAAAGGGTATGCCCACAACACGCGCGATCATCCGACTAAGATCGCCTTGCACCCGGTGTCCGACGCCGAATGTAAGCCGAAGGCGACCACGACCACTCGGAGGTGACAATCGGGGTCGGAAGACAGCTGGATAACATAACAAACCAAGCTCCTGTACGGAGTAGTCCAATCATTCTTCCTCCTACCTATCAATCGACCATTTCCCGCTTGGCCCATTTCCCTGCTGAGGAAGGTAGGTCATCTGAGCCTTCAGATGAACAATGTTCCGCCAGGAATTCTGTCCTGGTTATATCGTAGCAGGTCACTCTCTTGTAAGATACACTCAATAAAACTTGCACTTTGCCATGCATATTCCATCTCAACAGTCCCCTTACATCGTCGCGAACGAGCGTGTCTCGTGTGACTAGACCAATACGAGTATATAGTAAATTTACGGTCTAGCCGAGATACATACACACATCTACAACTAGACCTCGAACACTCCGTGATGATAATCTTGTCACTATGGCTGAGCATTGACTAGAATGCGAAGCCCACTGCTGAAATTAACCGCCAATTCAACGTCTTGGAACTTTCTTGGAGATGTGATATATCAGTGGGAATGCTCCAGCAATCAAACTCGTGTATTTATCCGTATCAATGGCAGCAAAAAAATATCAATAGAAACAGTCTCTCCACCCCGATTACCACGCCAGTAACATAGCTACCCCTTAGACACCCAAGAACCTTGCCGCGTCAGCCCTCCCGATGTAGGTGCTGGAGGTGCCACCAACTGCGGGAACACCACTTTGACGTCAGGGCTATCCATCTGAGCAAGATACTCGACCAACAGTGCACTGAGGCCTGCCTCCTGGGCCTCCTTCAGCTACTCCCCCATGGGTAATGCCCAATACGACGCACCAGTACCCTTCTCCAAGTATCGTTGTATTCCATGTAGTGGGATCTGCTCCCCGAGATGGTGAATGTACCGTACCTGATTCAAGGGAGAGGGATCCCTAGGCGCCAGGACCCCGCGTACAATATCCCGAGCCACCTGCTCAACAGGCACAAAGTCGAGATAGCCCTGCCACGAGGACTTCTCGGGCAGGGGAACCGCACGTAGTTTCTTAGAGAACTCGAGGAGATTATCCATCAAGTCTAAGGGGGATTATCCCTCGCCCGTGACGCTGGAAGGGCGATGTATCCAGACGGGGAGGTCGACTTTCCGGTTCGCCTCTTCGAGCACGCGCTCGCTGGCCTACTTGGAGCTCAAGTGTAGCTGGGATCCATCGGTCGGAGGCAGGACGCTGGCCGCGGAGACCTCTGCGAAGGTCGAGGAGCGGGTGAAATTGGCGATGCCGCTGGTAGACACGTAGTGGACTGGCACGCGGCGCGTTTTTATTTTATTTTCTCCACTAAAATTGTCTTTTCTGATCGGCGAAAACAAAACCCATGGTCCAAAGACAAGCGCAGAGGTCTCAATACTCCAGCGATATGGGGCGTTTGGCGGCGTCCGAGGATCCTTGAAAGCAACATGGACTGCGCGCCCTCCCTTGACCCCACTGCCTGGTTTCGATCCATACGAGTCGAAGATCTGTAGCATGATCGCCTCGTCGGCTCCTACTCTGAAGAGATAGTACCACTTCTGATGGTCTCGATTGATGGGAGCGCCAAAATCTTCCGACAAATCCTTGAGATGCGAGACCATGGTGACAATGTCTTTGTCCTTGACGGTGGCACTCGACGCAATCGCCAGCGGACAGGTGTAGACGGTGCCGTTTAGGCACTGCCAGAAATGGATCACACGGTAGTGGCCCTGCAGCAGCTTCTCGGCCTCTTCCTCGTGGAGGTGATATCTCACGCGATCGACTACCGCAGCCCCTGTATGATCCAGATGGGCAATCAAGGCGGGCGGATTATAAGGCACGGGGAAGTTGTTGGTGTAGCGGATCCCATGGCGGAAGATGTGCACCTTGGTGGCACCGGGGACGTTGGCCAGAATCTGCTATTCTCCCAGTGGATAGTAGTTCTTCCGGATGTCCTCCTCGTCGTCGAAATTGGTCTTGGAGATGGGGACGCCCTGGACAATATGGATGGAATCGTGGTCGAGATTGACAGAGGACTCCTTGCCACGCAGGTCTTGAACAGTCACCATGCTCGGCTCGCCGCGAATGTTGGTGTAAGAGACTCCCTCTGGAGGGGAACACTTGATGGACATGTAGGGTGTTTCATCGGGAGGGAACTGCCGGCTAAACAAAAGCGGAGTGGTGATGTCTCCCTGAGGGGTTGGTGGCAGAGCACCTTAATTCTTCGCGGAGACTGGCAGTCTCTGAGTGGTAGTCATACTATGGACTGTTGCGTCTTTCCAAAGATCGTTGCTAGTACCGGAAGCCCTGAATAGATCTGCGGGGAGTGTGTGGTGAGAAAAAGATGTATGAAGTATATTTTCTTGGATCGGTTCTGCTACTGCTCGGCAACCACTATTTCCAGCAAACTTCCTGAACTCGTCGGAGTCGGAATGGAGTCGGACAAGTCGGGGTTGATGGCCGATCTGAAATGATGGCTGATTTTCTCCCTTCCAGTTGAACAGCCAGTCTTGGAACAATTAGTTAAAAACGAATTTTGTAATATCTACCGATAACAATAACTGATTAAAAATATTAATTATTATGAAAAAAACGAGGAAAAAAAAGGTATATTCACGGCTAAAGGTCGGTAACTTTAACTAAATCTTTAGTAGCTCTGTTAGCATTAGTTATATATATAATTTACTTGGTATGTGTACCATCTATACTGACCCTTCTAGTTATTTTTTACCCTATGTGAGAAAAAAGAATTGATAAATAGTAAACGCAGTAGTAAATACTAGTTCCATTTACCCTGCAACTTTTACCCACTACCTCCAAGCACGCGTCTCTTTGTTTCACTTTCCCTAAACCTGTTTTCTCTTCTCCGTTCTCGCGTGAATTCAACCCTTCTTTCAGTCCTCCATGGTTTTCATTTCATCGGAAATAGACCATGGCGCTGAATGCTTCCGAGAAATGGGATCTCTGCCCACAGGCTGCTGATCGTCATTTTGGCCCCTCGCTCGATGCGCGGTGCCGCGGGGGCTTTGATTTCACCCTCACTTTTGAACAATCCATCCTGTCTATTGCTCCTTCAGCCCTGCTGCTCCTTATCGTCCCCTTCCGATTATACTGCCTGTCTCGCGCCAGCCTTAAGACCAATGTCTCCTTCTCCCTGGCGTGCTCGAGCAAGCTTCTAGCCGCTGTTGCTCTGGTTGGTCTCCAAGTCGCCTTACTAGTGTTATGGGTTCGAAATCCACAGGTACAAACGGTCGCGTCCATCCCGGCTGCCGCCCTGTCGCTGGTCGATGCGCTGTCCATCTGTCTGCTTTCCTACATGGAGCATACTCGTTCCATTCGGCCTTCCACCCTCTTGGGGGTCTTTCTCTTGGCTTCGCTCGTCTTGGATATCCCCCAATCGCGAACACTCTTCCTGATGAGAAACCAAACGCCCATGGCAGCGGTCTTCACTGCAGCGACGGGTCTCAAGGTAATTCTACTCATGTTCGAGGCACAGAGTAAGATTCATGAACTCAGGTTGCCGTATCGCCACCATCCTCCCGAGGCGACAGCAAATGTTTGGGCGCGCACCCTATTCTGGTGGCTCAATCCGCTGTTTTTCAGGGGATTTGCCCGTTTGCTATCAATCGAGGACCTTTACTCGATGGACAGCAAACTCGCGACCTTCCATCTTCGAGAATGGATGCAAGCTAGCTGGGCCCGTCGAGGCACTTGAATGCTCCCCATCGGTGATCATTTGGCTAACGAAAACTGATAGCGCACTCCAATTCACCCTACGCATTGACCATGGCCACTATCTCGTGCATGCGATGGGCCCTCTTGTCGGCCGTCGGGCCGCGACTGGCCAATGGCCAAGATCGGCTTCACATACGCCCAACCATTTCTGATCAGCCGTGTTATCAGTTTTGTCGAAGCCCCGGCTTCAGAACAACACCGCAGCCATGCCCTGGGACTGGTGGGGGCTGCTTTCCTAGTCTATCTCAGTATTGCCGTAAGTCGTTCCTGCAGCCCCCTTCCCCCCACTGGCGGGAGATCCTGGATACTGAGCTTCGATAGATCACCACCGTCCTCTACAAGCGCGAAATGTACAGAATGATTGCAATGGCGCGGGGCTCGTTGGTCAGTCTCGTATATAGTTAGACATTGCAGATGCGTGACTCGTACGATGAATCGGCCGCGCTTACGCTCATGAGCACGGACATCGATCGTGTCACTGTGGGCTTACAAAATCTCCATGAGGTATGGGCGCGCATTGTGGAAATTGCAATCGGCATGTGGCTGCTGGTTGAGCAATTGGGCGCGGTGGCCGTGGTGCCCATTGGATTGATCGTCTGTATGTTGTTGCATAGCTCCTATCCTTGTAGATTCTTAACGCCTGTCCGAAACGTCCAACACTAACCGACCGCAGTATGCACCTTTGCCAACTCGCAACTTTCCAAATTAATTGTCGGAAGGCAAAAGGTCTGGAACGCGGCTGTGCAGAAACGCATTGCCGTCACGGCATCTATGCTGGGTTCGATGAAGAGCATGAAGATCATGGGCGTGACTGAGGCGGTGGAGAGCAGCGTGCAGCAGTACCGCCGCAAGGAAATCCAGTCCGCCATGGGATTTCGCTGGCTGTCATTGTGGACGAACACCATTGCTTCTGCCCCGTTGATATTTGCCCCAGTCCTGACGTTCGTGGTGTTTGTAGCACAAGCCACTGCTCGCGGCACCGATAGCCTGTCCACGAACCAGGCTTTTAGGTCTCTCTCCATTATAACCTTGGTCACCCAACCCGCCTCCCTCCTTATGTTTGCGATTAATGAGTCTGCAGCCATGAAAGGCTGCTTTGATCGACTCCAGAAATTTCTTCGTGCTCCAGCAGGTTCGGATAGTCGGACCGGAGTCACTGGACTCGGTGGTTCTCACAGTGGTGACTCGGGGTCAGAGGTGAGCCCCAGCCATCCCAACGGTAAGACAATGCGTGAGGGAGATGAGAAAGGGGCAGAGGCTAGCATCCATTTGACCCTCATCACCGTTGGGGTCCAGCAAGCGACGATCCGGCCTGCACCAACCGTCGACCCAGCTCTAAATCAGGTATCCATGGACTGTCCAGACGGCTCCCTCACGCTGGTGGTGGGACCCGTCGGCTGTGGAAAATCGACACTACTCCGAGCGGTCTTAGGAGAACTACCCTGCGACGCAGGCACCATTTCCGTCTCCACAAAAGACATTGCCTTTTGTGCTCAGAGCCCCTGGTTGCCCAATGGTACCATTAAAGATGTTATCTGCGGGTTCTGCGACGAGGAAAAAATTGATCATGTATGGTTTCAGACTACCATCCATGCCTGTGCTCTGGAGGAAGACCTGTCGCATCTCCCTCAGGCCGAACAGACTGTAGTTGGGAGCCGAGGAGTAACCCTTAGTGGCGGTCAAAAGCAGAGAGTGGTACGTTCAACTAGCTTCTATCCCCGCTCAACATTTACCAACCAGCGGCTAATTTTCCTTTCGTAGGCGCTTGCTCGAGCGGTCTACGCTAGACGCGGTATTATTTTACTGGATGATGTTCTGAGCGCCCTGGATCAGAAGACCGAAGCACTGGTCGTAAACCGCTTATTCAGTGAGCAAGGATTATTTCGGCGGTTACAGACTACCATCCTCCTGGTGACTCACTCCGGTATGTACCACAATCCGACCCTATAATTGAAGACGTAACTGATCATTTCCAGTCCGCCATCTCAACATCGCCGACCAGGTCATCGTCCTAAGTCGGGAGGGAAAGCTCCGAGAGATTTTGAGGGGCCAGGACATCCAGAAAAGCAAAACAGGCATAGCGACCTACGGCTATGAGGGGGTCCTCGGTGCGGAGGACGTTGCCGGTGCACCCCAGCCATCCTCCAAACCACGGCCAGCAATCAAGGCACCGCGACCGGATGACGCAGATCTGACACGCCAGACTGGTGACATGGCAGTCTATGCGTACTACTTTCGATCTTTTGGCTGGCTTCGGACATTTGGCTTCGTAGCTTCTACCGCGTTGTTTGCCTTTGCAACCGCCTTCCAGCGTGAGTTCGGGTCGAACCTGCTTTAGGATTGAACCGACTCAGGATGCTGACAGTATGCAGAGATCTGGCTTCAATGGTGGACAAACGTGAACGGAGGTTCTATTGAAAAATATATGGGTGTCTATGTTGTCCTGGCTGTTGCCGCTATGTTTTTCCGCTGTCTAACCTTCTGGTACGTGTCGTTTTCGTGGCAAAAAATAGGGAAATTGAGGTGAAAGTCTAACAATATGGTGCAGGTGGGCTCTGATCTGGATGTCGCCAATCTCCTCTCTCAATCTTCATCGAATCCTTCTACGGGTTGCTGTTGGGTAAGGGCGTCGAAGGTCTTTCTTGAAGCTGACAACCGCTGATCTTGCACAGCGCGCCTTTATCTTTCTTTGCAAAAACCGATAGTGGTGTAATATTGAACCAGTAAGGCCTTTGGAATCAGTGGTAGATGACTCGAATTCTGACATGACCCAGGTTCAGCCAGGACATCGGTTTGATTGACCGGGTATTGCCTCTTTGCCTGATTCGCGTGGTTGTCCGTAAGTGTTGTCTCTCCAAAGTTTCGCGGAGTATATGCATGGAGGTAGTAGGCTAATCCAGAATGCAGAGATTTTCCAAATCCTTTCCCAGACAGCACTTATCGCTATGGGCTCAACTTATATGTCCGTTTGTATTCCAATCTGTGCCGTCACCGTGTACTGGTTGCAGCGGTTCTACCTCCGAACGTCGCGCCAACTGCGATTTCTCGATCTTGAGTCCCGGAGCCTGCTGTACAGTCATTTTCTGGAGACCCTAGAGGGCCTGGCCACACTTCGTGCATTTGGCTGGCAGGAGAAATTTCAGGAGACCAACACCAAGCTTCTGGACACCACCCAGAGGCCCTTCTACTTGATGTACTGCATCCAATGCTGGCTCAACCTTGTTCTCGATCTCCTCGTTGCGGCAGTTGGGGTTGTAGTCATTGCCCTGGCGGTCTTACTGCCGCATATGACCAGTGCGGGCACTATCGGCCTGGCACTGAATAATGTTCTCGGATTCAACCAAGCTCTGGCTGTCTTGATTGACAGCTGGACACAGTTAGAGACCTCGCTGAGGGCGATTGCGAGACTGAAAAATTTGGAGCAGACTGTCAAACCTGAGTATCAGGAAGGGGAAGATATTATTTACCCGGAAACATGGCCGGAGCATGGTGCCATTGAACTGAAGGATATTTCGGCTTCTTACGGGTCATGCTAGGTTTGATTGGTTACAAGTGGACGACGCTGACCAGTACTTAGCCCCTCCATTCCAGCTCTGGAAAAGATCTCCATGTCTGTACTGCCTGGCCAAAAAGTAGGCATTTGTGGGCGGACCGGAAGGTGGGTATCTCTCTTTTTTCTTCGTCCTTTCTCTTTCCCCCAAGGAACCTCCTGTTTTGCTAACAATGGGTGACAATGTAGCGGCAAGAGCTCACTTCTGTTATCCTTACTCCGACTATTGGACCTTGACAGTGGAAGTATCGGGGTTGACGGATACGACCTGCAAACCCTGCCACGGGAGCTGGTACGCAGTCGTATCGTTGCCATCCCCCAAGAGCCTTTCTTCTTGAGCGAATCTGTTCGGATCAACGTCGACCCCAGCCAAAGGTTGCCCGACGAAGCCATTATCAATGCTCTCAAGAAAACGAAGGTTTGGGACGCTATCGAAAAGCCGGGGGGTTGGACACACAGATCAAGGAGCAACCTCTGTCGCAGGGGGAGCAGCAGTTGTTCTGTCTGGCTCGCACGATGCTACGCTCGGGGAAGATTTTGATCCTCGACGAAGCAACAAGCAATGTCGACGCCGAGACGGATCAGGTCATGCAAGGGATCATTCGGGACGAGTTTCAGGACTACACGACCCTTACCGTTGCTCATCGATTGGATACGATTATGGATTCGGACATGGTTGCGGTGTTGGACCAGGGGAGATTGACCGAGTATGGGCCTCCTCAGGATTTGCTGGCTCAACCGTCCATGTTTGCGGACCTAGTGGGTAGGTCCAGCGTTGAGAGCACGGTCACTACCCCGGCGTCGGGCTGAAGCAAAAGCGGCAGGAAACAAAAAACTAAGACAAGGTAGACCAGGATTACAAAAGAAAGCAATCACTATTATTCATTTGATGATCATTCCTCGGGTTTCATTTCTATAGCGCAATGTTGACTACCGATGTCCAAGAGTACCCCCGAGTCCAAAGCCCACTCACTGCCTGCCCAGTCCGTTCCATCCCCGGCACAGACTTGTAGGTCAAATCTGCTTTCGCTTGGAATTCTTCAGCCAGACGTTCGGCTGTTTGGTGATATCGTCGAACTCTGACACCAGCGGCATCTGCCAGTCCGCATTCGCGATTTGAAAGTCCTAGAGGCATCACTATCGAGGCCACCATTCCAATCATCTGCTTCTCGGTAAACACCCGCCCCGGACAGTGGGTTGCGCCACCTCCGAACGGCTTCGTCGTCCGGGCATGGCTTTCGCCTTCTCCGCCCAACGACTTCTCCAAGAACCGGCGCGCGTGGAAGGACTCGGCATCCGGGTGCAGGGCCTCATTGAAGTGCACGAGGCCACAGGGGATGTTGATCACCCCGCTCTTCTGCACGAACCATTTCTTCTTGCCGGTGAACTGGGTGTCGGCGACGACCTCAGCACCGTTAGGGAGTTGTTGTGCATGCGAAGTGTTTCGTGCCAGATGGAGCGCAGCAGCGGCATTTTTGTCGGCAGGATCTCCAGCAGTTCCGCAGGGCTGCGGTCGGGAGAATATTACGCGTCGGCGAGTTCCTTGCGGACCTCGTGGGCCAGGCCCGTCTCAGCCAGAATATGGAGGAGGGCGAGATACCCCGTGGGCATGGAGTTGAGGAGCGAGGCAAACATGGTCCGCAACATATCGGCGCCCTGGCACTGAGGGCTCATGCCGGACTGGGCCAGGTAGACATGGGTGACTATTTAACATAATAAAATTACAGGTTCAATATTACTTATCCCTGGACAGTTCTTCCAATGCCTGGTATTCCACTAAGATTGCGGGACTAGTGGCTTGGGAGTGGGGCTCTACAATACTTAATGAGTGTGTGGTTGTGAAGCTGGTTTTGCATCTGTATCAGAAAATTTCATTCTCATGGCAGTGATTACAATAACTAAATCGGAGGCCTGAAATAAACCAAACTTCAATGCGATGAAAATAAAAGAACTACCAAACGACTTTCTGCGGCGGTAAGCGAAACATATTACTCAGCTCTTTGTCGCGAACAAGTCCTCAGTTTGGCAAACCTAGAGGCTGCCTTGAAACCCCTCTTTAGGTAGAGTCCAAATCTGTGTCAAGCTTACCTTCGCAACTGCACTTGCCCCTCATCTATAGAGGGTTTGAGAAGTCATAGTTGCCTGCAACACCTTGAACCTCAAAGATGCGCCTAATTTCGTCGGGGACCGTGAACGGGAACAACTTCCAGGCGGAGTTACCTTTGTAGAACCCAGGGAAGGCCACATCAAGCAAGTGATGCATCTTCCCGCCGCGAGCTAGGTTATCCTGCGGCTTGTCGGATTTGATGAAGTTAAAACCCCAGTTCGTCATGCTGGAGGGTGTCCAGTCCTGGCGGGAGATGGGTTAGTTTCTGAGATAAGCTAGTATTGCAAGTTCTAGGGATACCATACAAGGGTATAAAACCGATCAGCCCTGATCAACGTGACTGCGTCGCTCAAGATGGCCCTGGTGATTGTAAAGCCAGCACAGAGTCCTGAACCGGGATAGACTGGTTTCTTCGTGTCCTCGAAGATCACACCAGGGTACAATTCCACGAAATCCGGTTCCTGATAGAGGGCCCTCATGGCCTCCTGAACCTCCGGATCAGGGTTAACGTCACTAAAGCTCTTGTGCGGCGTGAGGCTCATGGAGCTTCGAAGTTCGTTTAGTGTGCCGACGTGCCAATTACGCGCCTGGCTCATGCCAAGCATGACGACGGGCTTGAGCACCACGGGAACTTGACGCGACCCAAAGGCGGCTACCGGTTCATTTCAGTCAGTGAGGCGATACAAGGTGATAGATGGCTATGCAAAGCACTTACCGCTCACATCCTGCGTACTCTCCGCAATGAGCTTCGCCAGGGCCTCGGTATCGTAGGTGCCGAAGTTGTTGCGGTTCAATCCTCCAAAGGTGCGGGTCTCGGGTTGCTGGGCCGTAATATCGTCCCTCCACTTGCCCAACCCACTAAGGAAATCTCGCAGGGGCAATTTTGTGATGTCTTGGTTGGGGAATAAGCCTTGGAAGAAGTTTCGCGTCCATTTCTCGTCTCTGTTACTGACATTGGCATGCCAGCGGTAGATAAGGTTGAACTCGACGGAGACCTGGTTTCCAGTACCCATAGGGAGGTCGGATTTGTTGTCAAAAACATCGGAGAAAGGATCACGAGGGTCCAAGATCCAGCTGCTATCCGGAGCGTAGTTCATGTTGAGAATGGTCTTAACATAGTCGGAGAGGATGATGTTGACGTAGAGGCCACATGTGACGCTGATTAGGTTATTAGCAAAGCAGTTAACTCATAAGAACTTAAGCAGATATGGAGCAATTGCGTACAGTCTTGCGGTGTTAAAGAGGGCGTTGTCAACCGCTTTTTCTGCGCTTTCTTTGCTCAAGCGTGAATTTGGACTGAACCTTCCTCCTTCATTAATGCGTTTCAATTCTCCCGCGACATAGTTATGAAAGCGGTTGAAAGCAATAATCAACGCGCAGACACCCGGTGGAAATCCCAGAAGACGATATTCAGAAAAGGCATCAGGCTTGAGCATGCCATCTTTCATGGTACGCACAGCTTCCTGTTCCTTCTCGTTGTTTCCGTACAAAGGAGCTAAATCAAGATAGGAAGACGTGGATGACACATTGAAATTTGGATTGGGGTCATTTTTGGTGTCGTCGCCGGTGCGGAACAAATCTGAATGTCGGTTAGTACAACCTCAGGAGGGATTCTAACGTTAAGCGAAAACGAAAAGGACTCAGACCATGGATTATGAGGATGGCCATGTAGAAAAGCACGCTCGAGATCTTGTTCGGATGTTCTTTGGGTGGCTCGCGACGAGCCAGCAATTCTATCAAGTGTTATCATGTGCAATTATCCAGCGATTTCTGCTGCGTGTGCACATACTGTCGAAAACCTCCGAGGGATCAGGGTACAGCCTCCCTTGTTTCAATGGTTTGATACTCCTGGCATAGACAGAGCCTGCCATTCCAAGCTTCGGAGACATCCAGTTCTGGAAGTAAGATTCGATCAATCAATTAATCTCTCTCGCAATATTCAGTCTCGGTTCATCTTACATTATTCGATCCATCCGCTGTGCGATACGCATGGTCATCACCAAGATATGACAATGGTGGGTGTTGCAGACTATCCCAGAGTCCCTTAATTATGTTTCCTGTGAGCTTTTTTTGAGTCTCTGAGGAATTGGGCAACGAAGCTGCAAGTTTAATGGCACGCTCCATCTGCAGTTCCTCTTACATCAGCAAAATTGACCTTCAAGCATCTCCCTGCTTGGCAGTAAAGGAAAACACACCAAATAGCTCTTGTCATTAATCCCCTCCCTCAGAGCCTTTGTATGAGCAATTTCAATAAGAATTCCGATATCCTCATCGATCCTAAGGGCTTGGCTCTTCCCATCGCGGATAAGACCGGTATGTGCTTCGAGAAATTCAACCATGTCATTCAACAGGAGGACCCAATTGGTGGATTTCTCGCGCTTGGCGGCCTCAGTAGCATTGTCGTCGTCCGCATATGTCCCAAGAATCGAGTCGAAGCGGTCGAGCACTTCTGAGAGGACTGGTTCCGATTTTTCAGTCAAGTCTGAGCCGACTCGGGACCTGAATATATCACGAAAGCCGTGCAGTGTGGAAAGGGTTGGCGAAGGGAGTAGGGAGGACATTGTTGGGTTCGGCAGGGAATGGGCGTTAGAGGGTGTGATTTCAAGTATGAAGCCTACTAAAGAACCAAAAATCAATTTATGCACCAAGATGACAACCGGTACCTAACACTTCTGCGGGGAAATGGAAAGTTTACCCGATATCAGGCAGCGAAGCGCGATACCACAATATTCTCAATAGTGAGAGCGCTGATGAAAGATGTAGGCGAGGTTATAGTGGTATTCGGAATGCCTGAAAGAGCAGATTCCCTGCAGACGCAGCCTGTGCGGCTTTGTGGCAGCCAGAAAAGAAAGGTATCATCATTTGGCTCATATGACGTACAGAACGACTCGGCACCAATGAGTCAAAGGTGAAGATCAAACTCTACATTTAGCTTTGAACTATCACTGCGAATGTGTGCGTGATGTGTCATTGAGTCTAGGCCGGACATACGAATATGTGAAATCACAATGACGGTAATAACCTGTGACAGAACCTGGAAGCTGCAACATGTCGCCTGAGCTGACCCGTTTCGAGACGCGTTATTCCTTGGATCTCGTCAAATTGTGTCTCGATGAAGGAAATGGAAATGTAGCATGAAGGTTACGGGTATACGTCACTTTAGGGACGGGATGTAAACGTTGTACTGTCCATTTCATACGAACGTATCGTATCAAGCCGGTAGACTGAAATAATGCGAACAAAATACTTACATCAATAGATGACACATCAGTATTTTCAAATATGAACTGGACTCAGGGCCTGTAGTTTTGTATGGTTGAGCCTAGTATATATGGCGGGAAGATTAGACAGTGGATCACGTATAAAAGTGTTTTAACAAGTTCTCCATTGATACGCTTGAATGATGACTACGCTTGGCCAGAGGATTGCCTACCGCGGTAGGACTATCAACAAAAATCACCATTATGTTATTACACAAATACACTGATTAAAAGCTATGATACGTTATCTGACAGCATAGTATACAATGGTACCATACCTGATGGCAGAGGGTTGTAGGCAATCTAAATTTTAAGGTTCGTGGATGATCTCGCGGGATAATGCAAGGTTTCAAAGTTAATTTAGACTCCCGTGCGGCAGATGACCAAGAAAAGCTTTAATCAGCTATAATGACGGAGCCCAACCTGTGGTAGGATATGGATCATGTGACCGGTTTACTACTGCACATGCAGTCAGTGGCAATTGCGTAGCGTCAGGATGATGAAGCACGCACATATTATATGATCTGAGACTTCTTTATATGCAAAATGAAGAGGTCTAGCTTGTACCGAAAACGTTGGAGTTATAGCTTCTATGGGGGTCATTTTTGGGGATTTCTTCTCAGTAAGGCAGGGAGGGTATGGGGCTAGTGGGCTGTGATCGAACCCCTCAGTGACGATCTAGACGTGGTGTTCTGGAATTATGCCGCTTCTGACCGCCTTCCATTGGAAGTAGAAGGATTGATCGGAGCCCCACAAAAGACTCTGATTTCACCAATCCTTTTCCTTCTTTCTCTTCCTTCTTTGTACTTCGTATTTTAGTTGAAATGCACTCTTTTACTCAAAGAACTGGCTGGTAACACCCTCTAGACCTTTATGTTTCCGTGTTTAACAGCACTCTTCTAACCAGGTTTTCATTGTAATTTCAAGAGATGAACTCATTATTGTCTCTATCTATATGGGGCTAGACCTTCTTTTTAGCTCACTGCAGTTCACAACTACGTAATGATTGCAATGGGCCGCGATACGCCGAGACCTACAAATTGTCCTAACATCTGCTTCTCCTTCCCTAAATATACGTTTTCTAATACACGAGATAAACACCTTCGGAACCAAGAGAAACCTGGGCTGCACACTTATCTCATACGATACAATGCCTAGTCATTCACAGGCAGTGGAAAAAGGCGAATATCGCCCTGCAGCCTCAGGAGATCTACGATCTCCCTGCCCCGCCCTCAATTCTCTTGCGAACCACGGATTGATCCCCCGTGACGGTCATAATATCACGGCCGACCAGCTTAAAGATGCTCTCCAATATATCGGCGTCGGTGTCGATATCCGACATATCCTAGTGAAGAGAGCATTTACTGTTCATGATGAGACTTCTCATATCGGCCTTCGGAACCCGGGACAGGTGAATGAGTCTGGAATTCCTGTGCTAGATCTGGATCAGACTGGTCGCCCTCATGCTGTGGAACATGACGTGTCTCTCTCCCGAGAAGACCGCGCCCTAGGCGACTGCATTAAACCAGACCCAGATTTGGTTGGCAGATTGGTTCAGTATCCAGGCAACAAGGATTCGTTCACTATCTCCGACCTCGGTCGATTCCGTAAGCGGCGACATGCAGAGCAGAAGGCAAAGAACTCTGAACTAAATTTCGACTCCTCAAAACACAAGGTGGCTTGTGGTGAAGCTGCTATCTTCCAGTCTATTTTTGGTAAGGGCTTTTTCTACAAACTGCCAACAAAATACGTAAAAGCGATGTTTCAGGAGGAGCGTTTGCCATATAAGGAAGGTTGGAGACCGCGATGGACTCCGGTGATGATTCCAGAACAGTTAATATTACAGCTGGTGATATCACATTATGCCTCAGCAGCTTGATTCATAGGGGTTGGTAATCCTTTTATGCTATGGAATTATATACGTGCTAGCAGGTTACGTATCTGAGTTCCTATATCCCGTTATCATGCCATTAGATTGTAATTCCTTGCAGTGATCATGTGTAGGCAGATATTTAAGCATTGTTATCCTCGGTGGAAGCCACCACCACTGATTTAGTCATTCATGCGGTCTAGAAGCATCTTGGGAATCCTTAATCTAGTAGGAATTGTAGTGAGCAGCTTATTGATCCTAGGTAAGACAGGCTCTATATTATTCTAGCTAACCCTAGAGTAGCTGAGGTCACTAGCGGAAGCCGAGTTGAATACTGACTATAGAGCGAGCGAAACCGGGTTTACCACCGCACATTCGTCCTAAAAAGGAAAGGTTCGATGCCAGCCATTGACTATCGACGGAAGCACCTTGCCCGATGTTGCGCTTCTGAACCCCCCCCCCCCCCCCCCCCCCCTTTCTTTTTCTTCCCCACCATTTTTCTCCCATACAAATTGCCCAGATTTTCCTGACGTCTGTCAGACGTAGCTCACCACAATAGGATAGGAAGACAGAGGGAGCATAGAGACACAATCTACACTAGAGCAGGCCTGGGAGCCTGCAATCTCACCTGAGGTGATCCTCAACATCAGTCCGTATATTCAAATATCAAGGCCTGAACATACCCTTGTACAATTTGCATTGGCTGTACAAATAAAGAATCAACGCACCGAAATACAGTATCAATTAGCCATTCATTCATCCGAGACGCTACATTCGCAACCTCTGATCACTCAGGTCGCACGCCATTATCCCTATCAAGATCTGCGAGAAGGACCTTCGGACACAGCAACCTTGACAAGCTACCCGTAGTTTTATAGTCCCCCTGGTGCACCACACTCATTTTCTTCTCTGGGCGCATCACATACTCGGGTATTGCCTGTCCGCCCTTTTTGTCCCACCTCCAGCCGGCATCACCATCAGGCTCCTCGAGGGAATACCCGTAAAGCGACATTGGACTGTAATTAGAGAGTTTACTCTTCCGTATCCGGGCAATCGGATGGAAATACTCGTTTGTGGCGCCACCACTTCCGTCACCTGGGCCCCGCGGGTAGTTACCCGGCGTGCGGTCTTGCTTGCCAAGAATACGGAAGAAGGTGCCTTGCAGGCCAGAGAAATTAGAAACGATGGGCCCGCAGCCCCAGCCGTCTGTAACTTTATTTTTGGTGTTGTTCTCGGCCAGCGCGTACTGGTGCTGCTGGATGAGTACTTTGATCGCGACCTCTTCAAAGGTCAGCATGTCGGAGAGATTGTCCACCTATTTTCGAAGGTTACTGAGTCAACTAGAATCGTAATTTAGAGGATAGAAAGGGGTTTACCATCCATGCAAATGTGATATCGCCGATCTCTTCATGGTCACCAGCGGTACGTGGATCTTCTGCTTGCCCACCGATGTTGCCGTGAACGCCGGGAAACCAACATTGTTGTAGATCCTTAGCCGGGGCGTCAATAGTCTTATGCCAGAGGGTAGGAAGAAAGGTTTGTCGTTCCTCGTCAATGGCAAGGGCTTGGAAGGCATAGTCTAAATCTAACAGGAAGCACTATTTAGCGCCGGTATAGTAAGGTATTGGTGATAATAACTCACTTTTTGATAAGTTCGTGTTGTGAAATGCGTACTGTTTGTTGATTGCGATGCCAGCTTTTGTGGCCAATCTGACAAGCGGCCATTCAGGGATTCCCTAGCCATGTGAGGTCAGTGTCGTGGTAGCAGTATATCATTAATCATCCCCGTGTCGCGTACCAGAGCACCAACAGTGTCCCAAACCCCAACAACTTTAATCCTAAGATCATCTATCAAGCGCAGCTTGTCCTTATTCTGCTGATACCACGGCGTTTTCTCGAAAGGCTCTCCGTCCGTATTCTCACGGTAGGCCTTCCACATTTCTGCAAAATGCGACATGTGCACTGCAGAGAGGACACCGATGTCACTTATCAGGCCAGCGACTGAACGCACTGTGAAGGCTCCGCGCGAGAAGCCGAAAAAGAACAACTCGTCGCCAGGATCGTAGTTATTAGAGATGAAATCATAGATCTGGCACACGTCGACGTCTAATCCCCAGCCGATGCCGCCTATAAGGGAAGCAGCACATAAGCCACACTCGTTTAATAAATGGGAAGCGGCACATTCTAGCTGAGCACTCACCATATATGGCCTTTTGGAACGGAAGGTCTCCGGATCCTAGGCCGGAATGGTACGACACGATCTGCTTCACAATATTGCCATCGGCATCGGGGCCACTGGTCGCAATTGCTCGGGCGATCTTCGCAACGTTTGATGGCACAGACTTGTCTCCCTCATCAGATGCCAGCCATGTTCCGTCGGCGCAAAGAATTATGCGCTTGTAGCCTGCTAGCTTAGGCATTTGTTGCGTCGTGATGGAGCGAATCTGGGTCTTCCGGTGAAAGGCAAGGAAGAACGGACATTGACTGCCCGTAAGGAAGCTTATTATTCTCGGAAAGCCTAGTTTAGTGTTAGCCATCCAGCTTCTACATAAACCTAGCGTAGGGCTTGGCCTGGGCCCTTGTACTAAAGTAAAGTGATGGTTTATTCGGTGCATTCAACATTGAGGTATTTACATAATCGAAGTAAGATTTGGCCAGCTGGAGGAGACTACCACAAGATTTATCAATTTTAAAGTTGTATTAGGTACTTATCATGCGGGTAAGCAATGATCAGGCAGGTTGTTGCCAGATAGGGGGCTCTGATATCTACATATGAAAGAGAATTACGCCCTTCAGACATCTAAATCGTAATGATTTCATAATTTGGATTGCGTTAGATCGATCCTTCTAGGCTCCGGTTTTGCCGAAAGCAAACTGCTTGGGGAAGCTAAAGATGTCATTTCGGCTTGAATGATCGAAATTAGAAGGCTATTCCGCATTTTTATAGGTGGTGACGATATATTATTGAGTCTAAAATTTTTAATGGGACATCCTTCGCAACCGGTACCTTGGTAAAGTTATTGTATCTTAGCGTTTTCATTTTTCATGCGGGGAAAACAATAATTTTCAGTCTCCACCCGGGGTGGGAATATAGAATAGGCAACACCGTAAAACCATGGATCGCAGAAACCTTAACATGATGGGCTTGGCGATTAACAAGATGCATCACAATCGTCTTCTGATTGAATTCTGATATACATCATTTGGTATTTGGTAGTCTAGAACTCCCTGCCTGGCCATAAATTGTAAGCAAGCTTAATTCGAAGCCTGGTCGATGATCTCGTGGGGCAAGATTAAAGTCGACCTAGACTCCTATCGACATATAACCCAGAAAGAAATTCACAAAACAATTACTCGAATGTCGAAATCTGTTATCTGCTTCGTTAGAAACTAATGACGATAGTACCAGCGCTATATAACCCTTTATTAAACCAATAAAGCAGAGGTTTGAGAATTACAAAGTATAGTTTCCGCGCGAGTAAAAGCTAGGCTTCTGCCGTCTTACTGGTCGGCCTGGTTGCATTCTCTACCTTTTTTTCCATATTGCCAATGTTTATACGTCAATCCAACGGCAGTATCTTCTATAATATAGCCTAACTGTCATCTAGGACCGCTTCTTCTGGTCTGACGACGTTGCTGGAGTTTGCTGGCGTGATTTGGTATTGGAAAGGCAAGCAGGATTTATGCATAGCATATAAAGGTCTCTATGCAGCTGAGTACTTACTGCAGCCACCATCGCAACAGATCAATGTGAAGCAGCTAGTTTATAATCGAAAATTGGCGAGGGTTCCCCTATTTAAAACCAGCTCAACACAGTTGTGTGGCTGCTGACATACAGACTATTCGTAAATCCCACCCCCTTCTATACTCTCTCTAGTTCATAAAAGTACCTATCCGAATTTAGACAATATAAAGTTCAAATCCCGCCCCAAAAGTAACGTATTGCCGTGGCTTCCCCGCTGACTTTCTATTCCCTTCGTTGAGACACGATTTGACGATATCCAAGAAAGTTGACATCTCGATAGGTATTAGTTGAACAGACCTATTGCTGGTTTTTGGATGGTTATATTAAGTCAATTATTCCTAACTCTTAGCCTCTATATTAGCTTACACATTTTTCCCTACCTATCCATGGATGTCACGATCTAGACATGACGACCTTGGATCTGCCGTTACTGACCGCCTGCCGAGTTAGGGAGGTTGGATGCCAACTTGTGTTTGCATGGTTTGCATCAAGACCCCACAAAAGGATCTTGTGCCAACCAATCCTTTCTTTCTTTCTCTTCTACTCTTTGTAGTATTTTAGTTGAAATGCACTCTTTCGTTCAAAGAACTGGCTGGTAACACCTCGTACGAAATGTTGTTCCAGTCTACTCATGGCCCCACTTCTTTCTCCTATAATAAAGCGAAAGCCCTAATTCCAGTCTACCTGACTGCGCCCACCCCCATGGATTAAATAGATGGCGAGAGCAGCTAGAAAAAATAAAATTTTATTAAATACCATCATATGACCTTCGAATTTGTGCCCGCATCCGCTATATACACACCCAAATGTATGGATCTTATCCAGCAGCATAAGTACTCTTTTTCCTCAACATCTCACCAAACTTCCACAAGAATACAGGTGCAGGAGCAACAATGAGAATAGCCAAGAAACCCAGCAAACTATTTCCCCAGCCATAATGCAACGCATTATACATATACGGTGCGAAAAGCGGAAATCCAAATCCAGCCAACGACCGCAAAAACGCACCAGCTGCAAAGGCGCTAGCCGCGAAGCGCGTATATGTATCAACTATATAGTTCTGGATACACTGGAAAGCAACGATAGTACCAGTACCAAACAGCACAGCGCCGATATTAGGCGCGATCCAATGACAATGTTTCTGCGCTGTCCAGCCATAGATGAACAAACCACAAGGAATGAAAAAGGCACCGACAAATAAGAGTGGAAAACGGAATTCTGGTTTCCCGACGCCATTGTTGCGAGCCTTGAGACGGCGGTAGATTCTGTCGTTGAGGGGTGCGCAGATCTGAGAACCGAGCCAGAAGCCTAGACCCAGTGAGATGTAGCTCAAGCCGCCTATACCAATGGACTCGTTGTAATACTCTGGACTTGTCCAGAGGGAGGGGAATGTCGAAATGACGAGGTACATGATGCCGTAGATGTAGGCCATGAATAGGGCGAGGACTTGGACAATTGGTTGGGTGAGGAGGAGTTTAAATGGTCTGACGAGTGAGCCGCGGAGGACTTGTGGTAGGGCCTTCTTTTGGCGCTCTGCTTCTGTTTGATAGGATTCGTCGCCTGTTTCTTTGCGGATGCGCACTGCTCGGTCGATGAGGATTTTGGGCCCGTAGCTTTCGCGCAGGAAGAAGAGCCCCATCACTTGGATTAGGCCGTCTACTATTGATGTTGAGTAGAAGACCCAGCGCCATGTTGTGTTTTCGGCGATGAAGCCTCCCGCGATTGGGCCTAGCACTGGGCCTAGGAGAGGTGCTAGGTTGTAGATTGCGATGCCTTTTCCGCCTTCTTCGGCGCGGAAGCAGTCTGAGAGGACGCCACCGCCAATCTAAAGAAGATTAGGTGGGGTATATAGGATAGGAGAGGGTGTAAGACTTACTGCTAGCGGGGCACTTCCTCCTAGTCCAGCGAAGAAACGGCATACGATCATTTGAACCTTGTTATTTGACACAGCACATCCGATTTTAAAGACTAGGAAGAAGACCTCGGTCATAGATTTCTGAGAGAGGACCGAGGAATAACGGACCTACTGCGTAGGCTAGAATGAAGATTGACAGCATGAGTTGAGAGACTACTTCGTCCTTAACGTTGGAGTCGGCAGCCAGCGATGTGAGTGCTGGCGCAACCATCGAAGAAGAAACCGGCGAGATAAATGTAAATAGTGATACTGTATTAGTAGCAGCCCACTTCTTCTTAGTGCTCCAGTTCTTAGGGTTTTCTGGGTCTTCAGGGCCATCCCATGTCACCTGCGATTGTTAGTATCTTATACAAGTTATCGAACCTGGAAAAATAACACTGCCAACATACCAATTTCGGACCATGGCGCGACCGATTCGACTTTGCAGTCCCTGGGATTCTCAAGCTCTGGCTGTTACGGATCACCCTTCTCCGAATCAAGGTCGCGTTCGTTCGCAACGCCGTTCCTCACTTCCTGTATCGTATCGGGCCTCCCTTCGCCTTTGAGTGTTGATGCATCGTCGTTGGATGCATCGCTGTGGTAGACAGATCGGTCGTTCATATGTCTCCTTGGAAAGACCCCATCGACCTGCGCCATCCCAGGATTCGACAAAGACCGCAGCCTCATCCTGAGAGAGCCTGCAAAAATGCGCAAGCGATACCTCGTCCTTGATACACGGGAATCCGAATCCGAACTTGACATCGACGTCGATCGAGATCCGGCCGGGCCAGATTCTTTATTATGTTCCGACATGGTGTAACCTCATGTAGTCAAAGCAATAGGAAGTGAGCAGACAAGAATATGTACTGAAAGCAGCTATATGCAAAGTCAACCGTGCTAGAAGCTGAAAGTCACGCGACACTGAGCCACCAGAAGTCAAAAAAAGAGACCAAACATCGACGGAACGTCTATTTATATCAGAAATCCGAAAACACTTGGGCCCAGGGATAAGTCCCCAGAGGAACCTGCATACCGGCGATAATAAAGGACTTACAGTGCAAATTGATCAATCAGTCGAGATATGGGGCGGAAATATCGATGGAGTATTGCTGTCCATGAGTTGTCACCGCCAGTGATGTGATTCACCCAGTTCGGAGGTTGGCATTCTCAGATTTCAGTGTGCTTTCGAAATAGCCACCGCTGCTACTACAATCAAAAACAGGATTGGGCGCATTTCGAGAATTCGGTAGAAAGGTGGATAAAACATGTAGAGAACATCTCCGCCAGTCTAACCTGGTGGGGGAATCGCTCATTTGACGGCGTTCGGCATACGGCATTCGGATATGTGAAAACGCGAGAAGGCGAGAATAAGAGAAAAGAAGAGCATGCGCCAGACTCACTTCAAAAAATAATTCTTTAAATCTTTAAATAATCAGGAACGAAATAATAAATACACTTTCCATAACTATAATGTTATCAAACTATGCTGTATCATCTAAAACTATACCCGGCCCAAAGGCGACCCACCACTCTCCGGCTGTTAGGCCGCACGCCGGTTGAACTGCCACAGTTGAATTGCCGGTTTTTATTTAGGTGCCAAAACTGGACCCACTTCCGATCCCCCATCAAAAAAGTCGCTAATTTCAATCGCAAATATCTCACTAGATATAGACCTATATAATCTCTAAAGTAAACAAGGGTTAGATTATCTAGATAGTTATAAGTTCTGGAATTTTTAGATCGATCGGGGTTGTGTAGACCTCGCGACTTAGGGTGAGTATATCCAATTCGACTCAGGCCCGTCTCCACTCTTTCTCCCATAGTAAAGTATTATAAGGTCGACTGAGCCTCAGTGGTCCACTGTTACGGGCATCCCCGTCACCAAAACCAGTGACCCACAACTACACCGGTGGGGCTACTAAGATATATATTCTAAAGTCGAGATGGTAGGATTTTTAAACTTTAGTGATAAATGAGCTAATATCTCCCTTTCTAGACTAGCCCTAGAAAATCTCAATAGTAGATTTTGTAGCCCTTTTCGGATAGTATATTATGCTATTTTCTTTTTGATATTTTATATAATTAATTAATTTAGGGGATTGATATTCGTACCCCCCCTATGGATAAACGTACCCCCCCCTGCCTGCAAAATCAGGCATCATTGACCGCCTTCCCCACCGCCTTCCTTTTTTTATACACCGCCTTTATGTCAAACAACCCATATAATACTAGCAAGACGGCGGATACCTACAATTTATATGTAAACCCTATATAAAATTAAGTCACTTTTGTCACATAACACTCCGTACATACATAGGACTAAACCAAACAAATTGATATTCCAATTCTGGTTTACATACATTAACCTGCCTTCTTCAACCCCATTTTTTCATCAATATCTTCATCAAATGCATTCAAACCATCAAATTGATCGTCAATATGGCCTCTCTAAGCCTTGATTACCTGGATTCGGATCTAGATTCCGACCCTGAGGTCATTCCCGAGTCCCCACCCGCCCTGCCAAGCACCCTGCCAAGCCCGGAGATAGGCACCGAGCCAATCAACCTACCAAGCACCGAGATACCCCTTCCCCCTCTCGACCAGTCATATGCCACACCAGAGGCTGGGATCACTGCTATCAATGACCATGGCCGCGTCTATGGTTATGCAGTGATAAGCCGACGTTCAAAACGTACGAAGAAAGGTGTTAAGAAGACTATTCGGCTGTCCTGTGATCGATGGCGAACGATCCCTCCAGAAACCCAGGATGATCTTTCTGTTCCTGATACGAATCTTTCTGTTTCACGGAATCCCACAACCCTCGCTAATAAATGCCCGTTCGCTATCTCACTTCGGCTCCAGCATAACACCGGAACTTGGAACATCACAGTCGAAAATCCAACCCATAACCATGGCCCATCCCCCCGTCAACCCACCCTATCCATCGCCACCGAGAGCTTGTTAGCAAGGCTGATGAAATACAGCAGCAAATCAAGCAAGGTATCCCTACCCGTCGGATTCTTACCAAGCTCCGAGAGAGTGATCTAGATTCTTCCCTTACACCCCGTGATATCTACAATTTTCGGAAGAAGATTAATATGGAATTTCTCGCCGGCCGTACGCCTCTTCAGGCATTGTTGATAGAGCTCCCGAAGGGTAGAGAATGGATCTTTAGATACGAAGTCGACGATGATAACCATGTGACCGCGTTATTTTGTATGCACAAATCGAGTGTTATAATGCTAAAATTGAATCCCTGGGTTATCTCGATGGACTGCACGTATAAGACTAATCGGTACGGTTTACCTCTCCTTGACATTGTTGGTTTTGCTTCTACCGGATTAACCTTTCATATTGGCTTTGCCTTTATAAAGGATAAAAAGGACGATAGCTATGAAGTTGTTTTAAATTGTCTTGCTGAGGCCTATGATTCCCTAGGTCTTGAATACCCCCATACGATTCTTACGGATAAAGAACAAGCGTTAATGGATGCTATCGACACCGTGTTCCCGAATACGAAAGGTATGCTTTGTATCTGGCATATTAACATATACATCTTAAAGAAAGCTCGACCAATTCTCTCCGACCAGATCGCTAAAGCTCGACGAGAAGCCAGCACCCAGTCAACCAACCAGTCAACCACCCAGGAGAGCACTCAGCAGAGCACCCAGTCAGCCTCCCGGCGGAGAACAAAAGCCGAATTAGAGGAGGAACGTCGCCAACTTGATAAAGGCTAGAAGCAAATGCTTCGACACTAGAACCGAGTTGTTTATACCACTACTATTGAAGCAATGAATCACCAATGGGAGCTTTTCAAAGAGCGCTATAAGGATCCAATCTTCCAGCCATTAGTTGACTACATTGAAAAGGAATGGCTCTATGACTGCCCTAAGAGGTTTCTTCATATTCACACCGCTCACTATCTTCATCTCAGAGAGATAGCCACTTCTCGAACTGAATCAGCTCATTAGCTCCTAAAGCAGGACCTACATGTCTCAACAAGTGATTTACTAGTTGTTCTTCAGGCATTTGAGCGCGCGGTCAAGCTTCAATTCAGAAAAATCCAGGACGAGATCGAAAACAACAAAATCAGAAGGCCAACTAAAGTTCTACCCATTCATAGACTACTAATTGGAATAGTCTCAAGCAAGGCAATTCAACATGTGAAGGACCTTCGCGCACATTATCTTCCAGAGGGAGACGATAAACCGCCTATTCCACCGTCATGCACCTACAATTCGAAGCACACATCTGGATACCCGTGTATTCACATAATCAAGGAGTACGAAGATGAACACAAGTGTCTTGAACCTGAGCTATTCCATCAACATTGGCATTTACACAGAGTATCTGCTCCCCCAATCAATCCTATCCTTCTTCTTCAAGAGCCTCTCCAGGTTCGACGACGAGGGCGTCCCCGAGGAGCGAGAAACTTCATCAGCCAGTCAACCACTCAGCAAGCCATACAGGAGAGCACCCAGGATATCCTCTCTTCGCCAGATCCTCTCACCCAGGATCGATCCACCCGGCGAGAACCATCAGCATTCGAACATGTGCTTTCGCAGGAAGGTGGACGGGGACGGGGACGTAGACGGGGACGTGGACGTGGAACTAGCAGTGGTGAAACTGCTAGTGCTGAACCTACAAGCACCGAAGAACGGGGACGTGGTCGAGGACGGGGACGGGGAGGAAAACGCGCGCGGGGGGTTGCATAAGAAGCAGGATGATCAATATGTAGATTTTCAAGGCAGGAATCAGGCAGAATGTACTATTTTTTCTCATTAAAATGCAGTGTTTTTTACTATGTAAACCAGAATTATATGGTGGTGGCAGAATATATGGCAGAAAACTCTGTAATGGCAGAAATATATGGCAGAATTCAGTGTCGCACCAGATCGGGAAGGCGGTAGTAGTATGCACCTGATTTTGCAGGCAGGGGGGGGTACGTTTATCCATAGGGGGGTACGAATATCAATCCCCTTAATTTATTGATATCTAAGAGTAATACTTTCAACTTTTTTAGTTTTCGAAAGGTATTAACCTCTCACTAGGCGACTGAGATAAGACTGATACGGATCGGTATCGAGGCCCGTATTAAAATCCGCCGGTCGCACCCCACCAAAAGAAAAGACCAATTTAGGCCTTAACTGTTAACCACCTTACCAACGAGGTATCGATCCCAAATTTGGTAAGCAGCCTTATATATAATTCGAATAGAGCTGTACAAATTTTCAGACCTATCGGAGCACGGGAGTTCAGTTATATTGAGACGCCATTTACCTGAACCTGACCCACTCTTCTGGGGCCAATCAGACCACACTAAATTCATTACCTGGCATGTATACGGTCGGGAATAGAGTTAGTTAACAAAGCATGATTGAGGGTTGTCCGTCAACAGCAGATTGGGCGATTAAATGCCGTGGGTTCAATGAGCGCCTTGTCTATGCTTATCTCATCCGCTGAAATCTTTGTACATATTCAGACTCAAACGTCGAGCATATTTACTTATGAAAGTTCCGCCAGTATGTAATAAACGGTTCAGTAATAGATCCAATCCCAGAGGCCGTTGTTTAATACCGCTTGAATGGAGGATATTTACATATTTCGACATGTAGAGTTTGCTCCATTGCTTTATTCAAAATAGCCGATATATCGCCAATACTAAGATGTTCGAGTAAATGCACAAACAAACGCCCAAGTCGTTATTATACATTCCCCTGTTCAAATAGGTGAATCACTATATTCCAGAAAAAGCTCCGTCTCTGGCATACTGAACACCCCAGAATAATTCTCTGCTCCAGTCGATATGAACTCGTTGAAAACATACTCATTTGCATTCCAATGGACTGAAAATGGATTGCCCACCGGATTGGACAACGAACTGTATGACTGAGGCTCCAAAGGAATTATCTGCATGGCGCTCCTTTCATCATTAAAAACCCCCCGAGAAAGACTTAAAATCTTCTGAAAGAGCGTTCGCAATTCCAAAAGGGGATGGCTAAGTCCACTTTGAGCTAGGCAATCAACTATAGCGTTCATGAGGTTGAAATCACTAATGTCGGATGTAGCAACGAAATTGCAGAATACAACAAGATATGCTGTCGCAGGGTAGAGCAGGACAGTGCTAGAACATGAATTAGATTGTACTTCTCATAGTCTGTCTAGCGGTATTAGATGCATACCGATTCAAAAGGTTGACCGCAGTTTGTTTCTGGGCCGATTGGCACATAGATACCAGGGCCAAGAGTTCTTGACGAGCAGACTGCAGATAACTCTCTGTTGTGCCAGGTGCTTGAGCTTTGCCCGTCTGTAGGACATATAAGATTGTGGTCATGACTGACTGGTAGGCGAACTTCAGGGTGGATATTTCCGCCTCGGAGTCAAGACCTTTCCATTGAGAAGAGAACGAAAAGATCTAGAAATTGAGTTAGTATATCATAACAGAAAAAGGAAAGACCCAATATAGAGCCTATACTTACCTGGCTCATTCTTCCCTTAATGTATTGCATCTTCCGTAACATGTAGTTTCCGGTATGATGAAGTGATAATACATATTCGTCAGTCAATGAGCGACCCGGTAGACAGGATATTATTGTATCTTGTACGTGGGCAAGATCTAGATAAATGAGTAAGAGTTCAGATATAGGAGGGTAAGTAGGGTATAAGTCGCAGAGATTGGATGGTAGTTGAACGTCGAGACGGCACCACAATTTCCGTGATTTGAACGCATAGTTTCTGCTCAATGTGTAGCACCGAATAAAGCAGAAAACCTCTTCCTCCGTTGCGTTTCCATGAAGAGCCGTGTTGTGAAGATCCAAGTCGATGCAGATTTTACAGGCGGATTTGATGAGGTCGCCGCTCAAATCAACGTCGCCACACACTTGGTAAAGAAAAACCTAGACGTAGTTAGTTCCGAGGAAGGATTGAACCTAACTACTTCACTGGGAGACAAGCTTACCCCACAGATAATAGCCTGTAGAAGTCCAATGGATGGTGTTGTTAGAAGTGGTATCTGCTTTAATGCAGCCTGGGCGGCTACTCGATACTCTGTGGCACTCTTCTTTAGCTCAAGGACGAGTTCGGAGTCGTCTACAAAGTTAAGCACAGTTGTGAGAAACCTATAGGCGATAGCATTGACACAGACAGTATAGATTTTAGACTCGTGTGGCGATGCTTTGTTGTGAAGGAGTGAAAGGCCCATTCGTTTCAATGTTGGCTTTGATATATGTCGAAAGTAATCCGCAATAAACGCCCCAAATCTATCACTTTGGATATCTGCGTAGAATCAGCCTTCCTTTCATGACACATTATAATTGATCAGCAGTGGAGTACCTTTCAACATCCAGGTGAGAAGTTCAGTGGAAGGAATTCGAGATAATGCCTCCCCCGGGTCATTACTCTGGTTGCCTTCTACAAGTTCTCTCGAATGGTCAGACAATATCCCAATGACAGACAAGGCCGATTCGAGCACCCTACGTCTATCCATAGTGAGGCCTTGCAGATGTTGCAATTGGTGCTGAACTGTCATTTGCGCATCATAGGCTGGATCATACGAGGTTCTCGTCCCTGGCTCATAGAAGTCGCCCGGGTCATGACTTGGAATGGAGGACTCTGGCATAAATTCGGCCGAAGTATCATCGCTAATTTCTGCAAGATTTGCATTGAACTGACAATCAAGTATTGTTTGAAGTCGGGGGCTGTGGGGAGAGTGGTTGTTCCGATACTCCTGGCGGCGAGTGCTTTTGCTTCTACGCTTCATATCGCGCCGACGACAACATGAGATGCCCGCATCCTGACAGTTGCCACATGGATCGCGCCTATCGCAGCGGACCTGCGTGTTTTGTAAGCATGTTTGAATATGAATTCAATTAGTTTCTTCATACCTTGCGAGAATGGCACAGGTCACACTGCCGTGATACAATTAGCACTAGGGATATTTGATTCTTTTAGGTAGAATTCGCACCACTGATTGAGTTCGCCATCTGTGTTCAAATGAAAGATAGGTTGTCATATTGAGATTGAATGCCAATTGCTCTCCGAGATGGGACTGGTCAGGAAATGACTTACACAAAAGCTTCAAGGACAAGATGGGGAGAATACCGGACATGGAACCAGGTACTAAAAATAATATTCCTAGCAACTGCGAAAATTTCGAGCATTCGCCAAGCAATTTAAACAGTAGGCAGTGCTGATCGACTTGGCGGTTGCAAATGATTCATTGATTTCTTGGCACAGCTAGTTCATACAATTGTCTTCAGGAGTTGTCACTATTTATTAATATTTAATGACACGAGCCAGTGTATTCTCTTAGGTAGCGTCTTGTTTAAGGTTTAGTAAAGCGAGCATACCAGTTAACCGTACACCTGTACATGTACCGATAGGGATTTATTTCAACGTATGCAAGCTAGACAGTACTCAATTCATTTTGTCTAAAATGATAGCTTGCGGTATTAAACCTCTCCAGTCTAATCTTACTCTAGTGTTTTGGGTACCTTCATTCAATCGCATTAATGCCTTCAGATTCACATTATGAAATATTTGACGGGGTAGATGATACACTATCACTGTTGGCTATTCTTAGGATGGAAGATTATTTGTGGGATAGAGTGTTAACGATGGAAGAGGAAGAAAAGGAAAAGAAGCAAGGCGGGATTGCATCAGCCGAGAGAGAGATCGGACATTTTAAGACCCGACTTGCCGACTCCCGTTTAACTGTAATTTATACTACCGCACCCGTTATTCTGGCATATAAATAAATACTTTCGCCAAAGTGGCAGTATTACAGAGCATCCGCCGCTGTAGGGGATTCGGCCAGATGAATGGCAAATAATTTGCGGTAGGTTGAGGGCCGAACAGCAGCGCGCTTTGCATTTCCGGCGCAACCAATTCGACGGCCCGGCTTTGGTCGTTATCCAAGGAGGTATCGGGGAACTCCCGGGTTGTCAGGGTCGCTTGTGTCGGCTGCTCTTTCTAGCGCAGGGGGCGAGTTTGAAACTGCAGGTGTCTCAATGTTCCCCTTTGGATTTTCACTGAGACTGAGATTGAAGATGGTTTGCTCTAGGTGGAGCATTCTCCATGGAAATTCCGCAGTTCCAATGTGTCTTTTCCTCCTTGCACTTCGCGCAAGACGTGGAAAAATACACTCAACTTGGACTTTGACACAGTTAGAACACGGATCTTGCCCGTTACAACAGATTTTCATTTGTTGACAATGGAAGCAACCCAGCGAATTCAGTCGCGCAGCTCGCGGTTGCTCCCCTTGTCGATGCGAACTGACACCTACTGAGACATAACCGTGGTTAGCCTGCATTACAAGAAGCAAATCTCGGAAGCCGCCTCCTGCTTGGCATCAATCAGCAAATGTTTCTTTGGAATGGAAGCGTGCCAGTGAATAATATTTGATCTGTAGTGAGTGCAGAAGAGTTCAACGTCAGTGATGAAGGCAACTAGTGTGGGGATTGCCTGTCCAATCCAAATTTCCACATTTGATGATCACTGTCGGTGGGTTCCAAGGTATTGGGTCGATAACTTAGATTTCGGCCTTCGTATTACCAACATCAAGAATGTCAACTTTCTGCGCCCTGCCGATTTGTCAAGAAGTATGTCTTTATTTTGCTGGCGTTTTAGGTCCTCTTTGGGTTGTGGGGAGGGAGGTTTGAACTGCAAAAGACATCGGGTTTTGGAGTTGACTCCGAGTCCGGAACCTTGGATCTCCCACGGTTTACCTTTGTTTGGGTCCCGGCCCACTAGCTTTTTACCACCACTTTTTGAGTTATTCGCTCTTGTTTTGCGTTTTGCCATTGCTCTACGTCAAGAAAATCCGGGTGAGAGATTGATTGCTATATTGCAATAATTCCAAGGAACCTTTCTATGATGGCCACGTCCCTAGGTCCGGCCATAATCTTCAGAACAGGCTTTACTAATTCGATGGGCAAGAAAATCAACATTTTGACCATGTAAAATTAGTTCTGGCCTCTTGTGCGACACTTTTGTGTGCAACAATTCCTTTTAATTTGTGTGCACGGCCTAGTCCACTTAGGGCTGCCCCGTACCTACCCACGAGATATGATGATCATACAACCCATGTCAACAAATTGACCTGTATCCCACGACTTATGTTCGGAAGACGATGGAAGCATCGGTGAATTCATCGTCCGACGACCGATTCAACTTATTCGACTCAGGAGTAAGGCAGCTGATTATGTAGTAAGAGATAATTTTGAAGATCAACCGGGCTAGTGCGAAAGGCGAAGTTATTTCGATAAATCCTCGTGCAAACTCGACAACTGTGCGCAAATTGAGAAGCTGGCAACGAGGTCAATCAAAGCTTTGCCTGATATCTCGCATCAATCCATGCATTGAACTGTGTCCATCCACAACATGACTTGTCACAATTGCATGATCGGCCTAGCCTGTCCGAGCCAACAACCTCTGACAAGGTCGTTGTCATCAGCTATTGTGTCTTCGTAGCAAAGAGTTTACTAACAGCGTACGCCCTCGCCAAACCCACTATCTCTAGCGCCTCAACTTCAAGATAGATTATGAGTTTTCTAGTAAATTGTTTTGGTCCTTTCTAAGAAAAGCATCAAAACGATTCCCTGGCATGTACATTGGCCACTAAATGGCCACCAGCCGGAACTTGGGCCGCAAAAATTTCATACCTTGCATTTTCGGGCCCCAGCTCGAGCAGTAATCACACTCACTCTGAATAAATCAGTCAAAGTGATGATGCCATCGAATTCTGACACGGGAACGAGGCATGTTCAAGGCTTGAAGGTGGAGGTTTTGTCCGTATGTTGATCCGGAGCCCGGAGCCCAGGGACAGTCCGAAACCCGAAAGCAGCCCTGAAGATGCCGCGGAGAGATAATTATTGAGCAAAACGGGCCAGCAACAATATCAAAGCTTTTCCCGGGCTTCGGGCTCCATCGGTCCATGGGAAGCTCCGAACTGCGGTTCTACTAGGCACCCTAGAAAGCAAAAACCGTAGCAGCTGTCACCAACCCTGCCCACTGATCCACTCATTGATGTCCAATAGTTGTAAGCATTCACGGCTGTGGCAACCGTCTCTGTGTAAGTAAAGATAAAAGGAAGTCCATCCGCCCTCCGATGAAGTTGCTTTCCCAGCACTTATCCTAAAAGAAAGATTTCCCCTCAAGGTATACTCGCATCCTTTTGTAAAGTGATATCTTCTTCTAACCATCTGTCTCAAAGTACTATCATACAGCTCCCTCACAAAATGGCGCCTATTCATAAACCTCTCGACCGCTCCACCACCTTTGACGCAATGCTTTCCATCAATCCTCCCGTGGGACCTGTCGTCCTTCTCAATATCATTTCAATTCCGCCGGGGGCCGATAAGGAATTATTCCTGAAGACTTGGAGCCGTACCGGCGAGATTCTCAAGACTGCGCCTGGTTACATCTCAACCCAACTCCATCACGCTATTGGAGATGGCAATTTCATCGTCAACTACGCCATTTGGGAGAACAATGAGGACCTGAAGAAGGGCTTGGCAATGCCTGAATTCAAGAAGGTCTGCGAGGATTTCCCGGAAGGCACCGAGTTCCGCGCAGCCGTCTTGCAGAAGGCTTCAATTAGCGGTATTTGCGTAGGTTTGTGAATCCATAAGCTAATGTCGACAATATTTGCTTTTGATGTGCCGCCGGGTTAAGAAGCAGCGAATGAATTGATATTGGTTAACTAACGTATTCCACATGCGAGTGGATCAGTCAATCCAACCTACTAATTTCAAATGTATATATCTTAACCAAAACTCCATTAAATTCAATACACTAAAATCATAATCTATCTGGACATGCATCTCTTCTATGCCCCTGGTTTTTGTATAAACCGCATGTTGGTAATGCTCTCGTTCGTGGCTGTAAAGGTGGAGAAGGCCTTCTTCGCAGGGAGCGACGGAGAGCGCGAATGGTATGGTTCCTGTGAACGAGAAATAGGTTCGTACAACTTCTAAACTCACAATTATTGCATAATCGACTGTCAATAAATGCCGGCACCGGTTAATTTGATGTAAGGGTCATTTTAAAATGAACAGGGAGTTAAAAATAGAGAAAGGCCAAGGATAAAGGGGAAGGGAAATTAGGAAAATCGGTGGTTTGAAAGAGCCAACATAATTTACCATCGAACTGGACACACCCTCTCGGCCCTTCATGGAGCCCGAGATCTGAAGAGAAGCTCCGAGAACATTTCGGGCAGTCAACAATAAGGTCTACTGATCGGGTCGGTGTCTTGTAGAATAAAACGTTCCTACGTTAGCAAGTGACGAAAAGGTTGAGCTTGTTCACCATTCCACTTAAGCTCTCAAATTGTCATGGAAATGGCACCTATTTGAAACTCTAGCTCCATTTCTTACACCTATGTTGTGATATATAAGTTCAGCAGAGGTCCGGCAGGTCGGTCTTTAACGGGTTCTGTCGGATTCTGTCGGATTATGGAAAGTATGGAGAATCATCAAACGGGTATAAGCATACTTTATTATGGAGCAAGTACCCCACACTCCCTACGTGTGCGATTTTCGCTAGGTAGAGGCTGCGGAGGGCCCAGTGGTAGACTTTGAATTCCCATTGATATACTACCAAAACAAAGACATCCGTAATCCGTTCTGATATGCGCCTAATCTAGCCGGGGTGGGGGCGTCCGCCAGCAAGTGGAAAGAAATACGAGCTATTTGCACTATTTATGAGCCCCTCTGAGGACGTCAGTATCTCTACAGTTATCATAGTTGGTGTTGGAGTAGTTGTGCTTCATACGACATTGGTGGCGGGAGAGGTCGGAATCGATGCAATCGTTTTCCAAAGCCACGATTCAGTTTGAGGCTTTCGAGAAGCAGCAGGGTAAGCTATGGAAACCTTTAAGGTGATGGAGGCCGTTGACAAACATCATACGTTGAAAAGATGCGTGAGGACTGAAACTCCATTCAATCCTCCTTGTATTGCTTCCAGTATCTCCTCCGCATAGAAATAGAGATCACTGATATGATTAAAGTCATTGGAAGAGACATAAATTCCTCTAAGAAAAATCTGGGAACGGGAAGCTGGCTATGCGGCCAGAAACCTCCGACAATGACTAAAACCCTAAACCTCAATTGACCCTGATGGGGGAAATACGAACTTGGCCTATCTTTCTCTCCAAACCAAGACGTCAAGAGTTTGATGTTTTTGTCACCGATTTTGGGGTAATCATTTCATCATCCTCACTCACATCTTCATCACTGTATTCTGACTCTCACCAAAGGGCGATCCATGATATAATCGTGACTTCGGATCGCCCGTCCATTCATGGCGACTATAGGCACTCATGGCGAGGAGGACGATCCCCTGAACGACTTCAAGTACCACGATGATGATGCCTCACCAGACAGTAAATCACTGCCTATGCACAAGAGGCGCCGTGTCGGCCGCGCATGCGATGAATGTCGTCGAAAAAAAAAAGATCAAGTGCGACGGCAAACAGCCCTGCACCCATTGCACAGTCTATAGTTATGGTACGAAAAGCCCTTGCGTCCTTAATTTGTGACTCTCCCCGTGGCCTAACAATCCTGTAGAGTGTTCGTATGACCAGCCCTCCAATCGTCGTCACAACCCTGCCCCGCAATATGTCGAGGCTCTCGAAACCCGCCTCTCCAAGGCCCAAGCCTTTCTCCGAACCGTTCGCTCTGATGTCAACCTCAACGACCCGCAGCTAGATGTGCATGCGACGGAACAGATATTAGCCGCCCAGAAAGGAAAAAAATGCGACTGGAGATGCCAAACCGCCGATTGCCCAGGCGGATTCTACGGCAGAGACGGGGG
The DNA here is from genome assembly GCF_028829775.1 of Penicillium samsonianum. Taxonomy (NCBI): domain Eukaryota; kingdom Fungi; phylum Ascomycota; class Eurotiomycetes; order Eurotiales; family Aspergillaceae; genus Penicillium; species Penicillium samsonianum. The sequence goes on along the minus strand of NW_026643260.1, from coordinate 118,894 downwards.
ATGAGGGATTGCTTGAGACGATGGTTGATAGTTCAGGTTGTTTAGATCGGGATGATCAGGGCCATTGGGATTATCATGGACACACGTCTGGAACTATCTTTGTTCGCCGCTTGCGCAAATAGTTGGGCGCTACGGATATCGCTAGTCCGATGTCACGATCGCGTGCCTCGATCACATCGCATATGTGGGATAGTCCAAAGTCGATGTCTGAGTCGCCTCAGGATTTTTCGTTGCCACCTACACATGATCTACCCCCCGCGGGCGGTTGCCCGCCGCTTGTGTCACAATGCGATCGACCACGCTTGTTGTCTGATGAGATTTGTGCATGAGCCTTCGTTCTTCCCCAGTCTGGAGCGCATCTACGATACCCCCAAAAAACACATATCTTTGCGCGAATCTAATTTTTGAAATTGCACCACAACGCCGCGGGCTACGGTCCTCATTTTAATTGCAAGTTAATTGTAACTTCCGGCTCCATCTCCTGATACCAATTATATATTGGTGGAAGGTATGGTGGCGCCAGGGAGCCAGTGGCCGCCCCTTTCAGGGGGCCGCGAAAATTCTGCAGCCAACATCAACGAGCGCATATTGGATGCCAACTACGACGTACGCCAGTTGCTGAATCATATCAGCAGTAACAACTCTGTTAAAGTCCCGAGACCAGTATTAGACTATCTCAAATCCATCCAGGAACTCACCACAGACCTGATTAAGAACCCAATTGGCCAGGACTGGAAGCAGCAATTTGAACAGCTGCGCCAGGAGACCAGCCAAATTAAACAAGACATTCATGCGGTGAGAATTGCTTCTTCGAATGTTAATGCCAATGTCAATGGATCAAATCGGATCCGATCGTATGTCGACGCTGTCAAAAGCGCGCCACCACCGACGCACTTTTTATCTAGTCATGGGTCGACGTCGACTAACCCCGCATCGCCTTCCGATCTCATCCAGGACCGCCAGATCGTCGTGAAACTGGGTGATTCCGACGGTATTAAACACTTCCGTACACAGACCCCTGCCGAGATCACGAAGCTAGCTGAGAGGGCACGTGTGAGAGCAGCAAAAGCCACGTATGGAGTGACAGTGGCATCAGCCAAGTTTGTCGCAGCCAGACAATTGAAGTCGGGGGATGTCTCGCTCAGTCTTCGTACCGCGAAGGAAGCAGAAATCATGCGATGCCACCGAACTACGTGGGTGAAGCACCTGTGGAAGGGATCGGAAGTGCGCTTGCCGAGCTGGGGGGTTGTTGTACATGATGTCAATGTACGGTCTCTCGGTATCAATTCGGCGGTAGGACTCGGAGAGCAAGGCCGGAAACAGAGTATCATAAAGCAGTTGCTTACTGAGAACCTGTTCAACTGGGGGGACACTGCCGAGATTACCCAGGTGTCATGGCTTGTCCTCCCAGAAGGCAAGAAATCCGGATCACTGATCGTTGAATTCAACTCACCACATACCGCCAACAATGCAATCGATAATGGAACACTCTGGGACTCGGAGGTGCTTACCACGGTCTTGTACGACCGGGCTGCGCGTATACGCCAATGTCACAACTGCCAGAAATACGGCCATATAGGAAACACCTGTTCCAACGAAACAAAGTGTGTCTTTTGCGCTGAGAAGCATCATTCTCGAGACTGCCAGCGTAAAAAGGATGCAACTCTCAGTGAACGAAAGTGCGCCAATTGCGGGGGCGCACACAATGGATGGTCGAAACGGTGCCCCGATTTCATCAGAGAGATCGAGAGGGTGCAGGTTCTTGCGCAGGCGAGGGAGCGGCACCACCGGGTGCCGGCATACCTCTCGATGGCTGCCGAAAGGACGCCGGCAGCCACAACAGTGGGACCCGGGAGTTCAGGAGGTAGCGGCTCCTGGAGTTCCACCAAGGAAAGCTCCAGAAATGGAAGACAAAGCCTATCAAAGACATCGAATAAAACACCAAGCACAGGCCAACCGGCGAGTAGTAACGAAGGGCCAACATCACCGGAGGATACCGATATGCAGAGGACCCAGGAACCCCAGCCAGAGGACATACTGCCTACCTTCACAGTTGACAGCACTGAGGCAAGTGCAATTGGAGAGTCGATCCGCCAGTCGGCACAAAGGCCGGCAAGGGGAGTCGATCGATCAATCCACACACCGGTAGAGACACGCTCTGAACCTCCAAGGCGCAGAGCACCTAGCCGGGCGTCGACATCATCGTCAACGACGACCAGGAGCAAGGGCCTCATTAGGACAATGCTCAACACATCGAAACGACCTAGGGATGAGGCATATATTCTCGAAGACCAAGAAGCAGTAATGCCAGGTACGCCATCGTCATCGGCACCGGCCGCATCGGCTAGTGAATACCAGCCATCGGTACTATCCCTTACCAGCGGGAACGCACGTCGACCAGCTAGCAAGCATAGGGCTGCCGGCAAAGAGAACGCCACCATCTTCAAAACCAACATGGCAACACATACACCGGGCCCACGGGGTAAGAATAAACGCACCCTCGACGACCAGGTCAACCTCACAATGTCAGCTCCCTCGGTGAAGTTCACCAATAGAGCCGGCATGCAGGAAGAGAGAAGAACGCGCCAATTCACCAAGAAGCATACCGAAGAACACCCCACTTTTAATGAATAATACACCCTTAACCATCATCCAATACAACACGCACCGCTCGCGAGATGTCGTCATGGCGGACTTCCTGGCGAAGCCGCAAGTCGCGAAGGCGGATATCATTGTAGTGCAAGAACCATGGGAGAACCCATACAATGACACGACATACCACCCATTGAAACAGACACACGAGCTTCTCTTCCCGTCTAGTTCAGAGACGGGAAGCAGAGCACGGGTGTGTATATATATTTCAAAGAGAATCGGTACCAACTGGACGCACTACGCACACAGCGAGTTCTGCCAGGAAGTGAGAATTCAAACGGGAATTGGCGAGGTCTGCCTCTTCAACATATATAATGAATGCGGCACCACCGATACAGTGGAGCTTCTCAGCGAACTGCTAGGGGGCAACCAACGGCGGAGGAGCAGTCAGTATACTATGATTGTAGGGGATTTCAACCTCCACCACCCTGCCTGGGGAGGCATTGAGGCCACGCAGGATATAGGTGCTGACAGGCTTATTGAGCTCTGTGACGAAGCGGACCTTGACCTATGGCTGGAACCCGGTACGATTACTAGGGACCAGAACGGAGAACAAACGACAATCGACCTGTTCTTCGGTACACCGGACCTCACCGAGAGACTAGTGGTATGCGAACTGGCCCTAGACTGCCATGCAGACTCAGATCATCTACCGATCCGTGTACTACTCGACATTGACACCGAACCGACTGTCGAGGTGAAGAGACGGCTCTGGAAGGCCATGGATACCGAGAAATTCGACATCTTTGTGGCCGACAATCTCCCAATGCTACCGCAATTAACAACCCCCCAACGAATCGACGAACCACCACGGCTGTCGACCCCCCGAAAAATCGACGATGCAGTGAACCACCTGATCGAAATCGTTCAGCGAGGTGTACAGGAATCGACACCATGGGCCAAACCAAGCCCGCATGCGAACCCATCCTGGACCAAGGAGTGCGGGGAGGCTGTCAAACACTCTCGCCGCATATTCCGTCAATACCTTGCGACACATAGCGAGGAGGACTGGGAGACATATAAACTGGCTAGGAATCAAAAGGGGAAGGTCATCAAGACCGCTCTCCGGCGGGGCTTCCGGAGTTTCATTGAAGAAGCCGTGGAGCAGGGCCCCCAGGGGCTATGGAGGGTGGCCAAATGGGCTAGGAACCGAGGCCAACAACAGCAAGGAAGCGCGATGCCGGCGTTAAAGAAAGCTGAAGGAGGGGTTGCAGAGACAGACGCGGAGAAAGTCAATCTACTCCGTAAAGTGTTCTTCCCGCAACCACCAGAAGCCGACCTCTCCGACATATATGTCAACCAAAGACAACAACAACAAGGCCACGCCTACCATCGAGAGCAGTTCCAACTACCACCGGTAAACGTCACCGAAGTGAGAGCTGCAATCAAGAAGGCGCCACCGAACAAAGCACCTGGGTACGATACGCTGCCGAACAAGTTATGGCGGGTGCTAGCGGAGCCAGGCTCACGATCAGAGAAGAGATTTGTTCCACTTCTCACTACCATCTTCGACGCGTGTGTCCGAATTGGACACAACCCCCAGCACTTTCAAACCTCCGTCACAGTGACACTACGAAAAGCCGGCCCACGAGACTACCGAGTCCCAAAATCATATAGGCCCGTCGCATTGTTAAACACACTCGGCAAGATCCTCGAAGCGATTGTTGCCACACGAATCGCATGGTGTGCGGAGGAACATAATCTGCTCCCAAAGACACACCTTGGGGGACGAAAGGGGGTGTCTGTCGACCACGCGATCCAGTTGATCTTAGGGAGAGTATACCAAGCATGGGGAGAAGGTAAGATAGCGAGCATGCTACTCCTAGATGTGGCTGGAGCATACGATATGGTATCTCACGAGAGATTGCTATATAACATGCAACAAATGGGACTCGGTGCGCTCACTCCATGGGTGCAGTCATTTCTCACCGGTAGGAGCACACGAATCAAGTTACCAAACGGCTATATGAGCGAAGCCTTCCCTACACCGACCGGCATCCCGCAAGGATCGCCAATCTCGCCGATCCTATTCCTCCTTTTCAATGCACCGCTGGTGCGTACGTGCACACTCCAAGGACTGCACTACGGGGAGAGCGAGGCATATGGCTGGGTAGACGATGTATGCATTGTAGCTATCTCTAGGAGCTACGAGGAGAACGTGAAGGTCCTTGAAAAAGCGCTCCAGAAAGCAGACATATGGGCCAAGAAACATGCCGCCAAGTTCGCACCCGATAAATTCGAACTGATACACTTCTCCAACCCGACAAACATAAAAGCGAACCGATCGGCCCAGGATGAAGACGCAGTGCGATCAGTCCGGAACGCAGACACAGTGCAATCGGTCCAGAACGCAGACATAGTACAATCGGTCCAGAACGCAGACATAGTGCGATCTGCCTGGGACACGGATACAACTCAAACGACTCAAACGACTCAGTCGGCTCCCGAACAAGACATCTGGGAGGTGCCGGATGATCCATCAGGCCATGACGGCATGCCGATTATCATACCAGGAGACATACCAACTATCCTCGCACCCACAGAAACGGCCAAATACCTTGGAGTATGGCTCGACAAGCACCTCAATTTTACAACACACCGGAAGAAGATGCTAGCGAAGGGAGCGAGCAGCCTTGAGGCACTCCGAGGCATCTCAGGTTCCACATGGGGGTCATCATTGATTGCCATGCGGAAGGTATACCAGGCAGTCATCATTCCACAGATGCTATGGGGGCTGTCTGCATGGTACTGTCCAGCTGCTAGAGCCATGCCAAGGGGCGATCTCGACAAGCTCACTAACGAACTAACAAAAATCCAAAAACGTGCGGCAATCCTGATCAGTGGAGCTTTCCGCGGAACGGCGGGAGCGGCACTCGATATTGAATTATTCATCACCCCGATCAAATTACGAATACAACAAATCATAGAGGAAACAGCCATACGGATCCTCACAGGACCACAGTGGGCATGTCCACAAATTGCATACAAAGCCAGAAAACCAACGGAACAACGACTTGGAGGCTGGTCGCCACTCGAAGCGCTGGCATTGAAGAAGCCATTACGCCTACAACCGACAGAACAATGGGAAAGGAAACGTGCATTTGTCCTTGCACCATGGGAGACAAGGATCCCATGCTTCATTGAGAATCAAGAAGCTGCATTGGAAACCTATAACAACATTTACGAAGAAGCAGTTTGCGACAAGCAAGATAAAACCGCCATGATTTTCACAGATGGGAGCGGTTTTGCTGGGCACATTGGCGCATCAATGGCCAGTCTCCAGCACGGAGTGAAGTCTCAGAGGAAATATCTTGGCAAAGACTCCCAGTCCACAGTGTACGCTGCCGAGCTCAGCGGCATTGAAATGGTGCTCAAGGAAGCGGCAGGGGGGAATAACGAGGACACAATTCCAAACAACGGGGAAATTCCAAATAACGGGGAACAACAGGCTCGAGAAGTGGTCATTTTCTCTGACAGCCAAGCTGCCATCCAGGCAGTCCAAAACCCACAGCGACCGTCTGGCCAATACGTGCTCGCACTGATATATGATCACGTACGGGCCATCCGGTCACGGAACCAAAACCAGCAAAATCCAACGAATATCACTATCAGGTGGATCCCTGCACACGTTGGTGTGGACGGCAATGAATTTGCCGATGCGGAAGCGAAGAGCGCAGCGCTTCTTGGTGCGGGGATGGGAGTTGCGACCGGGAGCGGAACGGGTGAACCGATAATCCGCCTCGCCGCAGCTGCTAAGAGAGCGGTTCGCCAGCGAATCAGAGAGCGGTGGGAGAAGCAGTGGGAGCGGGAGACAACTTCCGCACCCACAAAGCGCTTGGTGCAGGCGCCGAACAAGAAGACGCTCCGTCTATACGAGGGACTGTCGAAGCCACAATGTGCAATTTTGATTCAAACGCGCACAATGAGGATCGGGCTTCGACACTTCTTGTTCAAAATCAAGGCAGCGGAGACAGACCGGTGTAGTTGTGACGAAGGTTCACAGACACCGAAGCATGTTCTAATGCAGTGTCCACGACACATCATTCCGCGCACGAAACTGTGGGAGCAGCTGTGGGCAGTTGGTATCAAGGAAATGGATTATGACAAGATCGTGTCAAACCCGCAGGCCATCCGCTACGTGGTCAACTTCATGCACCGAACAGGTCTCCTCCAGCAGTTTCAACATATGGGACTCGAGGACGACGACGACGACGAACGAACAGGCCTCGCGGCCATGGAGCTAGGTGTGGAAGACGATGGGTATTAGCCAATGACGATAAATGATGCTGTGAAACGAGAAACTCAGCCAGAGTCGACGAACATGCCAATCAACAACTGGCCAGGAGAAAAACACCATCAATTGAAACTGAGGCAGGGGAGGTTACAGAGGATGGAAGGGAAGAGTGAGAGTGAGAAGTGAGAGATGGAAGATGGAGGGTGCACTCCATGGCGATCGTTATATATTTCTTATGTATGGGTTTTTGGGATTACAGGGTTATTGGGATGGATCTACAGGAATGGGCTGATTCCACGCTCTTTACGATCAGCATCTGTATACTCTTGGGAGTGATCCCAACTCGGCGTTTGGCTTCGAGTTCTTGCTTCAGTTGGATGAAGCGCCTGCATAGTCATACGCAACTAGTTAGACTGCAACAGGTTAATTGAACTTTGATTGATTGATTGATTGATTGATCTACGATACCCCTCCTGAACAATTTGGTAACGATGAGAATTCATTCCTCCCGCTTTCGTATATTGTCATCGCGGTTGGTTGTTTGTTCTCGGATGATGGAGCTGGCACTCTGGATTTGTCTGGCTACGAAGGCGCAATCGGCCAAGGGTAGGTCTATCTAATATCCTCGATATGGACATCCACTAACTGTCACAGATTCCAATTCTTCAAGGCTGGACGACTATTGTTAGAGGTCACTGATTCTCCAAGCCATCTGTTTCATGGTACTCTTCTTGCTATCTTCCGCCAAATTGAGTACCTGTTATTCCTATGTGGGAATTGCGCTGCGCTCATCTCTACGATTGGGTCTCCATTGCAAGGTCGCCACTGACTTCAACCCCATCGAACGAGAACTACGAAAGCGAATATTTTGGGTTGTCCGCAAGATGGATGTCTACGTCAGCACCATTTTGGGGCTGCCTCAGATGCTGAGCGACGACGACATCGACCAATAGTATCCAATGGAGATTGACGGGAATTTCATCACCACGGAAGGAATCAATCAACAACCGTCTAATTATACACCGTTGATGGCCGGGTGTAACGCACACACCCGCCTTTCTAACACCATTCTGAAGGTGGTAAAATATATCTACCCCGTCAAAAATACCCAGTATCGCTCGAAGTCAGACCAGTGCTACATGGTCAGTCATTCCAAGATCCGTGAGATCGAGCGTGATCTTCAAAATTGGATGGAGGAATTGCCTCCCGCCCTGCGACCTGGCACAGAAGTGTCACCCCAGCTAGAACTGTCAGTCTTAACTCGCGATTTAATATATTTAATTGAATTCAACTAACATCTTTCAGTATCCGACAATTACTGCATATCAGCTACGCACATGTGCAGATGGTCATGTATCGACCTTTCCTTCACTACGTTTCTGGTGGTTCCCAAGCGCGTGGTGTAGACAAGCGGTCGTATGCTTGTGCAGCGGCATGCGTCAGTGTTTCCAGAAACATCGTTCACATTACCACTGGAATGCAAAAAAGAGAGGGTTGCTCAATGGATTGTTCTGGTTTACCATGTATACGACCTATTTTGCCATTCTCTCTTTGCTCTTCTTCGTTATTGAGAACCCTGATTCACTAACCGCCAAGGACGGTGTGCTGAAAGATGCCATGGAAGGCAAGCATACATTGGCCAGTTTAGCCAAGAAGAGTTTGGCTGCCGACCGGTGCTCTCAGAGCTTGAACGTATGTATTACCATGTCCTCTGATTAATGTTTGACTAATTTGATTGCAGTCCCTCTTCAAGACTTTGCCTGAGATGCTCAAAAACCGTCAGAGCTCTAAGACTCCTGTTAACCTTAAGCGGTCAGCGCCATTCAACCAAACGGCTGAGACTGAGCCCGTCCAGTCTTCGTTTGAGAAAACACTGCCACATCGCTCAAGCACTTTCACTATGCAGAAGATGCCCCAGACTCCTGCACCCGAGGTTACGACCCGTCGCCAACAGAGTCTTGATAATACCCAGATGATGGACAATCGGCCCAATGAGAATAGTAGCCGGTCGACATGGATCTCAACAACTCCTGAGCTGCTTACGAAAACAATGTCTACACCAGAACAAATTTCTTCGGCTAGCTCCATGAACCCTTCCATGCCCTCCAATCAGGAGCCATCGAGTCTTGCATGGGCCCAGCACTTCGCCAACCTGGCTGATCTCCCTGATTTTATGCCGATTATGTTCCCCTCTGATGATCCATTCGGGTATCCCACGCAACCCATGTCCACCCTGGAAGATGACCACTTCTGCCACGACCGTGGAATGATCCCATCCCAATACCCCTGCGATGCAGCCCCACAAACAACAGGCATGGGGACAACGACTCCCACCGATCCCCGGGGGGCGTTGGAATCTCTACCCCGACCTCTGACTTTACCAATCTCCCTAATTTCCTCGGCGGGAATCCCTCGGCGATTAAGTCATCAGTGCCAAACCGTCTCCAAGCCTTCCATTCCAGAAGCTCGTCACGTATCCACTCCCCGATCTCCCAGGGCCAGAGCCCCAGTGACGTCCTCAGCAGTGCGGATCTAATTTCAATCCCGATCCAGAACCACGTTTGGCAGGGCTACAACTTCCAACCGACCAAACCCAATAACCCCAAGAACATACCAACCGAATTCGCCCCGCAGCAAGACTTCCCCAGTCCCAATGGACACTCTAATGCCAGCATGGGCATGGGCATGGAGCTCGGGATCTCGTTCGACGACCTCTTCGGAAACAATGCTACCTTCCGACCTAACAATGGGGCATGCAATGGGGCATGCAATGACGATTGGGCTCAGTGGATGGATGCCAATGTCTGATTGAATCTTTGCTTTTAACTTTTGCCCAGTTTCTATGAGGATATGCAATTATGAATGCCAAACGTTTAGCTACATATATATGCTGATGATATGTACAGTCTGATGCAATTAAGATTTAGTATTATTGATTTTGCTGAAGTCCTGATCTATTCCAACTAAACTAGCGTATATCCGCGTATCGGAATAAGTTGTAGGGAAAGCTAAGTTTGGGGCGACTAGAGGGCGGTTGGGCTAGATCACCAGATCTTCATATGGGAATAGTTCACTGGATTCTTTGGACTTACAGTATTCCTCACAATGACTTAATTGTCGATAAACTTTGATACAGCAGGGTTGTAGACAAATGCGGACTATCTTATAGCGGAGGTCTAGGGATCAGTTAGTAGACCGACATAGACTCGCGCATCTCAACGTCCTGATGCAACGTCTCCTTCATACGCGATAGCCCTCTAGTCCAAAATATATAGTTCTCCGTCCTGCAAGATAATATTCCGCCGACTAGGACCCAATTGACGGAATAGGCACTCTTGTAATTGAAAGTCAGAGCCGAGTTCTGAAGGATTGAGAATAGCTCGATTGTTGAACCATGCATTGAGCCTATAAGTTGTGCCCAAGGGCATTAAAGCGCCATCCTCAGAGAACAGGTACCTCCAAGGCTTACCGCGAGCCTGCGGGCCAGTAAAATCAGCCCGCAATTTTGTTGCCATAGCACGGATACTCTCGGCTAACTTGTGTATCACCTCGGGGTAATCCCTCAAGTCAGTATTGTCGAGTGTCTCCCCGTGTATGAGCTCCGACACGATATGGCCAACCCCGGAATACAAAAATGCCGATACAATTGTGGGGCTTTGATACCGGTCCCAAGGGAAAGAAAGCGAGCATACTCATGATTTACAGCTTCATCAGCAGTGATACCCCATCCATATTTGACGAACACATCGCCCGAAATCTACTTCATGCATTGTTCGGTAGCTCTGGGTCTCTCATCGCCATAGCATAGATGAGGGTTATCTCATTAAAAAGCGTATCGATTATCAAACCCATGATGTCGTAAATTGAAGAAAATTCCAGACCATGAATGTTGTGATGTTGGTACGCAAGTTCAGATGCACATAAAGATCCGCGGTTCGTGTGACGGCGACTGATGAAGAGACACTCGTGGCCACCCAGGGCTAGCTGACCGAGCTACGCAGTACTAATTCTAAATTGAAACTCATTAATGCATTCATTGAGTATTTCATAAAAATTAGCTTTATCTCTGATTGTAATGTACATTTTGACACAAGCCAGAAGCTCACAGGATGTGAACCTTGACATTGCAATGCAACAAGAGCCCTTCCGGGTTAGTTTGTTTCTTTAGTGTGATCCCGAGACCCAATGCTGCCTCGCCTCTCGAGGTCCCGTCCGTCTTGCCCCTAAATGGTATCTCTATTGCGGAGACCTTCTGCGTTCTTCTCGTTATCCTCTGGTCCTCTATAATGGTGCACTTTCGAGCTTCCATTTGGAACCCAAAATCGTTGGTCGACACGAGCTACTAGGAATATAGCCACGACCAGAATATCGATACCAAAGTCAAAGACATAGAAGCAAGCCTTGCTATGATACCATGCAGGATTGTTGAGAGGACGAGGTGGCATCCAGGATGTAGCGGCACGGAACGAGGCGCCAAGACAGAGCAGACAAGCGACAAGTCCGACAATGAACACTTTAGCCATCCAGCTGCCCGAGCCAAACTGCTCTATTTGCTTTCTGTTTGGAGACAGAATAACAGAAAATGCAAGTGGAATAGGCAAGAATGAAATGATGGCGAAGTAGGTTTGACCGTAGAGCTGGATATCGCGATCGATCCGACGGGTGTTTGTGTTCAGAGTGTACATACTCTGGACAACACATGTGATGACCATAATTATAGTGACCACAACAAGACCGTAGACTGCTTTGAATGCCCACGATACTGTCCGAGACCACCCTAGGACTGGATAGACTGCTCGGACCATGCGCTGTGTATAAAGTAGGTTCAAGACGAAGAGTAACAAAACACCAGCGGCAACGAAGATCTGCGCCGCAATAGCAAGTCTTATATTTGTCACGTAGCAGGCCCAGACGATTCGAATGACATTTGTGACAATTCGCGACATGCAGAAACCGAATGTCATACCGGATGGAATGAATTTGTGTCCTCTTGCGAGGTTGCGGCGGAATAGGGTCATGTGGGAGACGGCACCAGCGAGAAACAGAGCGAGGAAGACGGTGCATATCGGGACGTCGAGGGAAATCGTTGGAAGGCCGCCTATTCCGGCCGATGGGGCCATATAGGGTCCTCCCATTTTCTGGAGAGGGTTTGTTAGAGTTTCTGGTATGTGGTAGTGTAGATGGTAGATGGAGGGTTAGGGCACGAACTATAGTATTTGTTGGCAGTGATTTAGATAGAGGAAGTATGCGACTTTTCTTCAATATTGACCAGTTGAAGTAATAAATTTTCCCAGATTGTCCTTCTAGATTCTTAGGCTTGCAGAAAGATGAGGTTTCGGAAAACGAACACTATATACTCATCAAGAACTAAAACATTAAAAAGAAATCTCTGTCACCGGGCCGTTTCCAAACCGCGATCTATCAATACACATCTCAGGCTCAGCAGATCGGCCCGTGTTCCACGCGATTTCATTGTTTCCAGGGAAAATAATAGCCAACCCCGAGTCGTGGCTGTCGGGGGTCATGCTTTGTCGCTCCTGACTTGCCGGGAGGGACGGAAGCCGAAACACCGACCACCGATGGAATCGACCATTGGAGCCTCCAGGGCTTATTTTGACACTTACGTAATCCTGCATCCAGAGGCGCTTGACAAGATACTAGTCATGGTCCTCGTCTAGAACTTGGCAGGACGCAAAGAAATTGGCATTTGTTAATTTTGACAACTTGAAGAGTGATGAATTCGGCCTTCAACAGGCAAGTTTCTTTCTCGGACTTCGGATAATTATGCAATGCGAAGGCCGAAAACTCATGGTGGAAGTGTGGGTCGGACAGGCAATCTTGCCGCTCCCAGATGGGTCGCCTCCATCACTGATGTCGAATACTTCTGCCCTCAAAACAGATCAACTTTCATTCACTGTCACGGTTCCGATTCCACAATGAATCATTTGCTGATTGATCCCAAATTCAAACTACCGTTTTAGAATTGGTTCTTGTAATGGAGGCTAGCCATGGTCACGTCTCCGGGGGGGTTGGCGTGCACCGACGCTTCAACGGCCCTGGAGGGGCGCCAGTGCGAGCTGCGCAGCAGAATGTGCTGAGCTGCATCTATTGTCGCGAAAAAAAGATCCGTTGTAACAGGCAAGATCCGTGTTCTAACTGTGTCAAAGTCCGAGTTGAGTGTATTTTTCCACGACCTGCGCGAATCGCGAGGAAGAGAAGAGACACTGCGTCTGCGGAATTGTCAGCGAGAGTGCGCCGGCTAGAGGAAACCATCTTCAGTCTCAGTGAAAATATTAAACGGAAATTTGATACAATGGCGTCACCGGCAGTTTCATCCTCGCCCCCTGTGCTAGAAAGCCCAGCCGACACAAGCGACACAGAAAACGGAGCAGGGCTTGTCAATTGTCCCTCTAGGAAGGCCCAGTTTGCGGACCGCCTTGTTCCAGATAAGAGAGACACGGTGACCGAAGACCGCAACCATGATTATCGGGATACCTGTGATGTGGCAACAAGAGAAGAGGTAAATATCGTCCTGGTCGCATGGTGTCAGCCTTACGGCATTTTATTTCGATTGTCGCTATGCCAGTGCCAATGAGGAAATTTATGTTAACTGGCGAGTGAAGGTCGAGGAGACACATAGGCTGCGCCGTTCCCCCGTCGCGTTCCTACCATCGTTGGATAACGACCAAAACCGAGCCGTCGAATTGGATGCGCCGGAAATGCAAAGCGCGCTGCTATTCGGCCCTCAACCTACCGCAAATTATTTGCCGTTCGTCTGGCCGAATCCCCTACAGCGGCAGATGCTCTGGCAGAGCTACCTGGAGAACGTCGCTCCGCTCGTGACCATCGTGCATCGGCCTAGTCTTGAACAGCTTCTGGCGCAAGTCAACATGTCTGAAGACGCCATTGACCAACCAGACAAGGCACTGCTCTTCGCGGTGTACTTATCTGCGATCATAAGCATGACATCTGCTCAGTGCTTAGACAAGCTCGGCGAACAGCAAGAGGCGGCAATTCGTCGATATCGTTTCGCTGTCGAACAAGCGCTTGCCCAGGCTGATCTACTGAACTCTCGTCGCTTTACCCTGCTTCAATCTGCTGTATTGTACCTGATTTCTATTCGCCGGCATGATAAGCGACAGTTTGTCTGGACAATGACAGCGGTCGTGTTACGCCTCGCGCAGGGTCTGGAGATCCACCGCGAAAGCGCCCTGTCCGCCACCTCCCCTATGAACACTGAAATGTCTCGGCGGCTGTGGTGGCATATCTCGGTACTAGATGTGCAATCTGCGGAGGATCATCGTACTGAGCCTATGATCCACGATGGGCAATATGACACCCGATTTCCGCTCAATATCAACGATGAGGACTTAGTTCCCGGGGCCACAGAGTCTCCATGTGAACGCTTGGGTTATACCGATATGACTTTTTCTCTGATTCGATTCGAGATTACGGCGATTCATCGACGCTTAAAGTATTCTTTGGTCGTACAACCTAATACCACTGCCGAGGACTTGGTGGCACATCGTCAGCAGCTTATCACTGGCCTTGACCAGCGTTTACATGAGAATTATCTTCAATATTGCAATATGGACGTTACTATACATTGGCTCTCTGCTACATTTTCTTGGCTTGTGCTTTCCAAACTGCGGCTTTCTGTCTATGACGCGGTGACATCTGGGGATATGTTCACTACAGAAACCAAAGCAAGCATCCGTGGGTTTCTATTTGCAACATCCGTCGATATAATCGAGCTCTCGGTCCTCCTAGAGACCAGTAAAAGAAAAATCGGCAATTGGACTTGGGTGTTCAAGAATAACAATCAGTGGCATGCGCTCTCCTTCGTTCTCGCAGAGCTCTGTGTCCGTCCGCTGGGCCCTGATGTGGACCGGGCTTGGTTGGCGGTTAACTCTGCATATACCTCATGGAAGTCGCAAGATGCGCAGGCCCAAAAAGAGATTTGGCCAACCATCTCCCGACTCATGGATCGAGCCACCCAGGCGAGGAAGCGCCAGCTAGATATGTCCCGTATCCCTAGATCAACTCTCTCTCGCCAGTATTGCCGATCGTTTCCCGTCATGGAATCACACCCTTGCGGTAAAATTGATAATCTACAACAACCGCTGCCAAAACTGCCTGAGGTACTTCCTCACGTTTCAGAGCCTTCGACACACCACAATCATTCCTGTCCCGTGTTGAATGCCACGAATCTTCCGGTGGATGGACTGGCGGGGGATCCAATGTTAACATTGGTTATGGACAACCGCTTTGGCGAGTTGCCAGAGAATGTCTTTTTCTCGAACGCCGGTTTCCCGGCTGATAATATTATTGATTTCTTTTGAATGCCTACTGGACCGTACGCATAAACCACCGATTGCAGTCTTCACGTGGCGCGCATGATGGATGTTGTGTAATTGAAAACGGGCTAAAATAAATTTAAGGGACTTGGTATAATATCGTGGAGAGCAGCAGTGCATCTAATTGTGTGTGCGCGAAAATCCAGTCAGATATACACGCTGACATCTCGCTCCTCTGAATGCCCACTCGTTATAGTTGGTATTTTTTGATGAGTTCCAAGAGAAGCCTACATTATCGTCCATCAGCCTGAATATATCCAGAATGGACGAAGACAGTCTGGTCGGTCCAAATCTTCCCGAGGAGCTTCCAAACCACTGCATAATCCTCAAGGCCGTTCGGTGTCACGATCTGCATGTTTGCTCACTCGCATGCTTCGAGATCGTTTGCTTCGCTTAGCTAGTAAAGGTCGGTGGTTTGCATGGTTTGCATAGATCTACGGTATATCAGCTCTCCATGGTTAATTCCAGATCTTGCTTCCCTTTTTCCCCATCTTTAACATTTTGAATTGAGTACTCTTTCATTGTTAAAGACCTGGCTCGTCACATTCGGTATGGTAGTAGTTCAACGTCTAGAGGCCTAGGCCCTATCACCACCATGTGTTACGAGCCAGATCAAATCAACGAATGAATGCACTGCGGAAGTCTACTTACTATAGTGTTTTGGGGTGGCCCACTCGCTTGTGAAATACGTTAATAAGCATGTACATGCCTCAGGAAACTGACTTCCTTAAGTCAGCAAGTACTTGCTGTAAAAGTCGAGCAAACTAGCTAGTAATGTAAGACCCAATTTTATCCGACATTTCAAAATTTGACCCACTGAGTGGTCAAATACAGTAATCTGAGGCAATAGCTTTTAAAACGTATCTCGGCACATAAGCTTTATTCGAATGTTACCTGCATCTCGAGCTCCTGCTGTGGGTATACCACTGTAGTATCTCCCTCCCGGCGTGGCTCGTACTCACAGATAGTGGTCACTATATCTTCGCCGGTATTCACGTATCCACATGTACCACCGCTCTCATCCCGGCGGAGCACGGACTCGCACACCGTCTTTATGATATACTCCCCTATGGTTACTGGATCAGCGATACATTTCCTAACGAATTCGTCGTCAAGCGGCGACTCGACTGCCTCTGTAGTGCCATGAACCGCGAAGCAAACGCAGCACCCGCAGATTATCTCCTACGGGAAGACGGATACCCATTTGATGATTCTCCGTACTTTCCATAATCCTACAGAATCCGACAAAACCCGGTAAAGACCGACCTACCGGACCTCTGCTGAACTTCCATATTACAACATAAGTGTTGTCCATGATTTCCCTTGAGTTGTAAGAAATGGAGGTCGCGTTTCCAATAGGTGCCATTTCCATGGCAATTTGAGAGTTTAAGTGGACTGGTGAATAAGCTCAACATTTTCGTCATTTACTAACGTAGGAAGGTTTTATTTTACAAGACACCGACCCCATCAGTAGACCTAATTGTTGACTACCCGGAATGTTCTCTGGGCTTCGCTTCGGATCTCGGGCTCCGTGAAGTGCTTAGAGGGACTACGGGGGCTCCCGGCAAGCCGGTATAAGCCCGATGCTGTTCGGCTATTGCGGCACATCATAGGCCATGATATTCTTTCAACCCAAATCATATAATTTGTACTTCATAGTACCACATCCCTTTCCCATAGTGATCAAGAAACATTTCCTTTCCAGGTTATCATCCTTGTGATTCTCTACGTCGCCTGCTTAGCAAAGTCTTTTGCCCAGCATGGCACATCTCCCTGAGTCGTCTACCTCCATTGAAGTATTTGCTCTTCCAACAGGAAAGCTTTATCTTCCCGATCGCTGGCTTTTCGAGGATGGTAACGAGGATATACGTTCAGCACGCCAGCACTCTCCAGACTATAGTTTCCTCATTCATCATCCGTCTGGAAGGAAGGTTCTTTTCGATCTAGGCATGCGAAAGGTATATCACTGAGTCGGCATTTAACATGTGGATAAAGGCTAATTTTCTCTAGGATCTTGAAAACCACCCCCCGATTATTGTGGACGAGTACCCATACATCAGCCCAGATGTCCCCATGGATGCAGCCGAGATTCTAAACTCAGGCCCCATTCCGCAGATAGTATTTCTGCTATTGTGCTCTCTCACCTGCACTTTGATCATGTAGGGGACTGCGACAAATTTCTCCACGCTTCTGTCATTGTTGGTCCAGGGATCCGGGCGGCCATAATGCCAGGATATCCCTGTGATACGAGGTCACCCTTCCTAGGTTCAGTTCTTGATCACCCTGGATTCCTAGAGCTCAGCCTTGAATCAGACAAATGGGTACCAGTTGGCCCATTTCCCCGCGCCTACGACTACTTCGGTGACGGCAGCTTCTATTTACTTGATACACCCGGCCATATGCAGGGTCACTTAAGTGGCCTTGCACAGACTGGAGCACAAGAGTGGGTGTTCATGGGGGGGGACTGCTGTCATCACCGTGACCTTCTCTCAGGCAAGAGACCTGTGAGCGTTACAGTAGGACCCAACGGAACAAAGAGCTTTCACAAAGACCCACAAACTGCTATTAAAACGATGGGCTTGGTAAGGACACTGGAGTCAGATGGAAGGGTGTTTGTGGCATTGGCACATGATGCCACTTTGGAGAAAGGTATGCCCCTATATCCAGAAATGTTAAATGGATGGAAGGGAGGGCAATGGAACAAACAGATCCGTAAACTTGTTGCACAAATGTAAGGTTCTAGTTATGTGATGACCTTGCGCGCTATCAAAGGCATTCGGACTATTGGATCGCAATCCTGCAAGTTTCATCCTTGTTATGTGCCTGTACCGTTTCACATTTTTTCGTTGTTTTAGTTCTGAGACTTCTGTCTTTTTCTCCATCCCCCAAGATATGCTACTGGTTGTCAGAACCATCACTTGCGTCTGAACTTATATGGGTATTCCACGGCATAATGCACGCTTGATAGGGTGCAGGACAGCGCAAAAGACAATACACTTTTTTCCAAGCAGAGGGTTTTTTTAAAAGGTATCTTCTATAGCATCAATTTTCAAGCCTCGCGCGACCAGTATGCGCTGAATA
This sequence comes from Penicillium samsonianum, assembly GCF_028829775.1. Lineage (NCBI taxonomy): Eukaryota > Fungi > Ascomycota > Eurotiomycetes > Eurotiales > Aspergillaceae > Penicillium > Penicillium samsonianum. Next base: position 100,570 of record NW_026643260.1, on the reverse strand, counting down.
GCAGATGAAGTGCCTCTTTTATTAATCATTTATGGGGGAACTGTTGACCTAAGGATGGTGTCTCTAAAGTTAAAGAAACCAACTTAAGGTGGACACATGAGATCCATCCATTTTGGGTAATCCTTGGCAGAATTATGCTAGCGCAGCACCATTCGGAGCACCAAAATTGCCCAGGTGCTGCGGGACTTGTCAAGGCCTAGCCGGGTGGCCTTCCGCGGAAACCCCGCACCCCCATGACCCATGAATTTAGGAACTAGCATCCCCTGCGGCTATCCATTTTGTTTTTTAAGACGGTTTGTACTCGTCCTCAAGAAGATTCTATGGGTCATGGCCATGACCTAGAATGGATGCCTTTTTTCAGCTTTACCCACACCCCGCCGGACACCCCGCCGGCTTCGCGTTCAACATCCCCTCATTTAATTGGCAAGCAATAGATCAATGCCGATACGGCCAAAATGTTATTGATGCACGTGGCAATCCGAAATTGTCTTCGCCTTCAAGCTACGTGGTTAAACAGTGCTCCCTTGCAGGAATCTCGGAAGACTCTGCCGGATGCTCCATCCCTAAATTGGGCGGCTGAGTTTGCAGATCTTTGTTTATTTAATCAAACAAAGAGTTGAATTTCTTATTTATCGAAAGCAATCCTACACCCTTGGAACCTTTCTGCGGTTATGAACCGCTTTATTGTGCAACATCTGACCACCCTCATGAGTGTGCGTCTGTGACCAGCGTGTACAAAGCACGGCAAGAAAAAACTCATGTCCCTTCTCTACCCACAACGTGCTGTGCCAGAAAATCCATGCCTTTCTCGATGGATTCAAAGGTAGCATCGTCACGTTTCAATCTAGTATCAAAGCCGTGAGTCATACCTTCTACAAGATACAGTTCAGACTGTACCCCATTCTTCAGTAATTCCCCATAGGCCCACTGAGAAAACTTTGCGTCAACAACGACATCTGCAGTCCCCTGAATGAAAACTGTGGGCGGGAACCCGGGTGTCTTCAATAATTTCTCTGGATCAACATGATCATACTCGTCCTCGGCAATGATTTGATCAAATTGGGCACCCTTACTAACAGACGTGACGAGGTAGGCCTGGCGTGGTGTGCTCAGATCGAGTCCCTTGGGACCAAACGGAGGGGTCGCCGCGATTGGCGGAGGGATTTCGTTAAAGACCTGCTTGATGAATTCGGCGGAGGGCAGAGCGGGTGCACCAGGCTTTGGTTTAATGCTAGTCCCAGTGTGATAGAAGGGATCACGGAGGTATTTGAACCCGAATAGATCAAGGATGGCCTTGGGCGGGCTGGGGCGAGAAGCCTGGTTGCGTAAGATATATTAATTACCAGCCTCTCCCAGTTTGTAGGATTGTTACTCACCATCAATAACGCTAGGCCCCCACCACAAGAGTGACCCAATGTGACAATGTTCCTGCCGTTTACTTGGATGCCATGATCCCTCTCGAGTAGTTTGGGAAGCTCGTTCTGAGCCCATTCGTACGCGGCCACTGAATCGTTGACTGGGCCGTTCAGTACGGAGATGGTGGGGCTGAGACGATAGTCTGAAGACACGGCGATGAAACCCCTTTCCTTCAAAGCCTCGATATGTGCAGTCGGAAGCATTGCCCGGCTACCAACGATGTAGCCGCCTCCGTGGAAATACAGCGCTTCACGTTGGATCAGCATGATGCTTCACATAAAGTTATTTTCTTTTCCAATTGTCTCACCAATAGCCTTGACTGAGGTAGTATCTCTAGGCAAATGCACAGTAGCCGTAAGGCTTACTTTCTGGACCCCGTAATCCACAACCTTGAAGACATAATCGATGCTTGCCATGACTGCCATTGAGTTAGCTTGCAACTGAGTGAATATTGGAGGCGGCGGAGTCCGAAGCGAAGAGAAATAGCCCAGAAGTCAGATACTAAAGATTCAGTGTTTCCGTTGTAAATATCGGCGTCCTTACGAATATCGCATGTTCCGCCCGGGCGCTGGTGGCCGCGGCCGTTGAGGCCGATTCCGCGGAACCCGCTCTCTTGGAAGTCTCCAACGAGACACGTTCGACAGCAAGGCATAACTAGGTGTCGAGCAAACTTGACACTGATGCTCCCTCTGTAGGGTAGATGACAGATCTGGTTGCCGTTATCGTGAGCCGAGACCCTATCTCAAGGTACTTTATCTCTTCTGAAAAAGTCGTCGCAAGACTACTCCGCTTAATTACTTATACACAAAGGCTTCGTGTGGTTGTAGCATCCAAAATTCGAAAGGAATTTACGCTTAAGCCCGTTGGACCTGATTTGATCTTCCGCACAACATGTAAGAGAATTCTAGATTCCTATGATAACAGCTGACAACAGGCTGATGATCATAACAGGGAATATACAGCCTCGTCAGCCATGTTCGAGGCGCTGTGGGCCGTGAGTGTAGTCCCATTATACCACAGGGACTTCATCAACTTTCGAAACCGTGCTCATATTCGTTTTTGTTAGGCCGGCGTACGGTATTGCTTCGTGAATCTAGGATCTGATCATCCCAGCATCATGGAAGCAATGGTTAAAGGGCAGCGCGAGAGACCGGACAGCTTCCCTGAATTTATCACTTGCCCAAGTGAAATGGTGGCACTGTCGATGGCAGATGGCTACGCTCGTGTCACGGGAGAACCTCAAGCTGTCATTGTACACGTCGACGTTGGGACCCAAGCACTCGGGTGTTCCGTGCATAATGCTAGCGTTGGCCGCGCGCCTGTGTTCATCTTTGCCGGTCTATCGCCATGCACCCTGGAAGGTGAATATCGCGGTAGCAGAACCGAGTTTATCCACTGGCTACAAGACGTCCCAGACCAGAAAGCAATTATATCACAGTACTGCCGCTATACCGCCGAGCTGAAGAAAGGCAAGAACATCAAACAGATGGTGAACCGAGCCTTAAGCTTTGCAACTAGCGAGCCACAAGGTCCAGTCTATCTACAAGGGGTGCGGGAGGTTATGGAAGAGGTCATCGAGCCGTACGAGGTCCAACAGGAGTTTTGGAGTCCCGTGGAGCTTGGCGGGTTGACACCGAAGCAGCTGAATTTGGTTGCCGAAGCCTTGGTATCTGCACGGGAGCCGCTCGTCGTCACTGGCTATAGCGGACGCGATACCGCCGTGGTACCTTTGCTCGTGGAGTTGGCAAACATGGTCAAAGGCTTGCGAGTTCTCGACACGATGGGTTCGGACCTTTGCTTCCCTGCCGATCACCCTGGCTGGCTGAGTGTAAGGTATGGATCGGACGAGGCAATCCGCACGGCTGATGTGATTCTTGTAATCGATTGCGATGTGCCTTGGGTCAACACGCAGTGCAAACCCGCCGATGGCACCAAAATTATCCATTTCGATGTCGACCCTTTGAAAGGCCAGATTCCGCTCTTCTATATCGACGCGATCCTACGTTGCCGCGTCAATACCGCGTTTGCCCTTGGCCAAATCGTCCAAAATTTGAAGACCGAGCTTTCGGATCAAATCAGCGCAAACCGCAAGCATTACATGAGCCGAGGTTTAGCCCTCCAGGAATCCCATGAGCGGAAGCTAGACGCGATAGCTTCCCAGGCCCAGCCGAATACCGACGGCTCATTGGGATGCGGCTTTCTCATCTTACAGCTCCGGAAGGCATGTCCGATCGACACTATCTGGGTGGTCGAAGCCGTGACCAACACCTTTACCGTGGCCGATCAGTTACAGGCAACGTTGCCGGGAAGCGTGTTCAGCTCGGGCGCTGGTGGCCTTGGCTGGTCGGGTGGCGCAGCTCTTGGTATAAAAATGGCTACGCACTCCCGCAATGGAGGGAACGGCAAGTTTGTGTGCCAGATCATCGGTGATGGTTGTTTTCTCTTCTCGATGCCTGCCAGTGTATATTGGATTGCGCAGAGGTACAAGATTCCAGTGCTGACTATAGTCCTCAATAACAATGGTAGGTCGAGGCTCACCATTTACTCTCTGTCGCAGTGAAAAAGGTTCCAGGCTGACAGACAATACTTTGACAGGTTGGAACGCGCCTCGAAAGTCCATGCTTCTTGTTCACCCCGATGGATTGGGGTCCCAAGTAAGCAACTCAGAGCTCAACATATCATTCGAGCCAAACCCGGATTACTCGACTATTGCACAAGGTGCATCAGGAGGAAAATGCTGGGCGGGACGAGTCAGTACCTTGGAGGAGCTAGCAGCAAGGTTGCCCGAAGCCATAGACGCTGTACACAGTGGCCGTTCTGCTTTGTTAGATGCGCGAATAAAGTAACACCCACTTTGTACAATGTACGACGTTCACGTTCTTAGATAGCATCTCTATTACTATACACGTCTTTTTGCATGCAGAGCTCTCGGGGAGGCTGTTAATTGTTTGTTTGGCAAATGGTTATAAAGAGAAATCAGATCAACTACTCATGAATTACTCCTGTTTGATCAAATTGATAAGCTCCATTCGGTGGCCCCCTTTAGACCTAGGTCTATGCTCATCTATTCAACGAGACAGATTCTATCGTGTAATGGACATAAGCGATATTCTCCTTATATTCAGAATGCATTCGAAATCCGTGAGACGATCTCATCTGAGTGATTGTATAACGTTCATCAATGAATCAAATACCACCACTTTTGTTCAACTCCAAATGTAGATATAACTGCCTGTTCGCCATTTTGTCCGCGCTCTTGGATCCTCATTCGATTCTCGCTTCATGACGCTTCTCTCTGCACTCATAACTTGCACCTGAATCAGACAAGAGTAAACTGTTGTGGTTGTAAAAAAGCGTCTCGATCATATGTCTATACTCCATAGCGTTACTGCTGAAGTTCGTGTGGGTTCCCTCTCTGTATCAAGAAGTCAGTTGTGCTGTCAGGTCATTCACGATAATACGCACCCTTGGTCGTGATTTTGAGTTTGTTCAACCCATTCCATAATTTGATCTTGAGAGACACAAGCTTTGACTGCGATATCAGTCATGATTGAATGAGAGACAGATGGAAGCGAATAATCTGGAGAGCGATTGCGATATTGATATACTTGTAATAAGTCTTGCTACGCTAATGTGAGAGCATATTGCTTCAAGACTTTACAACAACATCTTAGTACCTCGTACATCAAACCTACACGGGTACCGCCACATTGAGATAAGAAAAATCGAAAACTCTCCATGGTTCCACGGAATCAAAATTGCAGGAATGCGGCACGGAAATATGTGAAGTATCAATAAGAGGGTTCTTACTCCGCCGAGTTTAGAAGTGTTGAGCGGAGAGCTCTAGAAAGCAGACCACAAAAATGGAGTTGATTGATTGATTGTTCATTGGGAGAGTTATCTGAGAGCAAATACACTAAGAGTAGTTAACTAACTAGTTAGTTAGTTACAAACTTGGGGTCGGTGGCTGAGCTCTAAGGCAGCAACCCCAAAAAGTCTACGAATTGCAAAATTCAGTGGCTTGATTACAATTTCTGCCTCTCACGTGTTATTCTAAGAAGAATAAGTTGTACAAAGCAAAAGGCCAATATGAACCCTTATTCAGCTTCTTGCATCTATCTACCACAAGTGGTTTCCGATGGTTCCGTGGTGAGACCGATGGACCTTGGAAGCCGAGATGTACAAAATGTTGAGACGCAGGATCCCGGAACAGAGCCGCGGAATTCATATACTTGTAGATTCGACCACCCCCGCGAAGGCTCGGCTCTACGGCATTCACAGTCCGCTCATTCACTAAGCTTAAGCTTCGTGTTTGATGAAGACCATTATGTGTTTCCTAGCAAGAACACGCAAGGCAAGACCGATAACGTTAAGCTTGGATTTTATAGATCAGTCGACCGAAATAGTTTGCGTCAAAGTTTGCGTCAACTCGCTGCCACCGAAAAACCAAAATAAACCCGGCTACGTTATCAACCAATAGCACGACTAAACCAATACATTTAGCTTGTAAAAATCTATCTTTATATTAAGAAAGGGCTAAGAACTTATATCGATAAATTAAAATCGATTCACTAAGATCTTTATCGTAGATTTTAATTATTATTATCTATTCTTAAGATATAAACTTGTTAAAACCTCCGTGTACAAACATAAGAAATATATAAAATATGTTTGCACAAAGGATTATCTATTTCTTCATAATTTAGTATCCGTATAAAAAGATTTCAAAATTATATGGTTAAACAATATTTGAAAGGTAGTAATTTCATATAGTTCTAAACCTGAAAGGTTACATTACATCTCAAATTAATCAGTTCTCATAGTGAAAAGTAACTGTATACTCCCAAACTCTATTGAAGCCTATTCAGTTGTGAGTACTTGGTGCTGGGCACGACATCTTCAATATGACCCGTCAACATTGGCAGAGGAGTCTCAGGGTGGGGGTTTGGAACCCAATTTCCATGCACCTGATTGCGTGTTTGGAAAGGCAATTGCGCAATGGAGACCGGCTTTGAGAAGTCATTGGAGTCAAGTATGATCAATTCCCCCTTTGGGGACGAGTCCCTCTCCATATAGAATATGACCCAGCCATCGCCTTCTTCACAGGCAGGTCCCCGAGGGATGTATGCAGGCTCTGCAACACTACCGTCGGTGGCAGCGTGGAATATTGATTTCTCGCCCGTCTCCGTGTTCAACTTTATGATTGCGTTGAAGCGGGGTCTATCCCTTTGTTCTGGAGCTATCATACCTGTCAGATACACGATCTTAGACTTGTAGCCCGTCTTCCGCTCGTCGAAAATGGGAAAATCAAAGATCCCCTCTAACAGTGTCTCAGGTGGCGGTAAGGCAGATCCATCAGGGTTGGAAAGATCCATAGTCCAGCGTTTCCAATCGCCACTAGGCTTGCCTTTGGGGCCATCGTAGTCCTTTGGGTTGAAAAAGTCAAAGACGTTGAAGCTGACGAAGTGGCTTTCAAGCTTCAAGAAGCCACCTTCTTCTTCCCATGCGTTGCCGCTGTGGATGATCAGGCCGTGAGGGGCGGTATACTTTCGGAACTCGCCAGGCTTCCAGTCTGGGTGATTCGGAGAGCTTGCATTGCGTGGAGTGACCAGGAATTCCGAGAGTTGATCAGGAATAAAGCTCCAGTAGTCACCCCCAGCCTTCATCACTTCATCCGTGTTGACGCCGAATGGCATGTTGGAAAGGATGATCCAATTTTCAGTGATCCAGCCATCGTGTGGCCACCCAGGCTTATCCTGCTTGAACCAGTGTTCATTAAAGATCCGCCCAGTGGGATCAACCGAGTAGGTGCAAATGTCCGGAGTGCTTAGACCCTTGGCTGAATAGCTCCAAGTTACCAGCTCATTCTTGTGGGGATCGACTTTGGGATGGGCCGCAAAGGTCATCGCAGCTACCTGACCACCATATGGATCCGCACACCTTGTTTCAAGGGTGTCCGGATCTAGGGCGTACGGTAATCCCCTCTCAGCCAACGCGAGGACATTGCCGCCCCAGTAGATAATATTGGTATTTCCGGTGCTGTCATTCGCAAATCGCACAGACGGGTGAATGTCGTAGGGGTTTCTGTAACGACCAAAGAGGCGACGACCAGCTTTTCGCTCCAACAGCCATCTCTCAGTGTGGATATATTTGATTTTCATAGAGATCTTGCCGTCCTGGATACGGAAGGCGCAGACATGCCCATCCCCGTCGACGAAGGGGATTCCCACCTGCGGGCAAAAGTGAGGATCGACGAGTATCCGATACCAGGTACCGCTGATCTCCCTAGGAAGATCACCAAAAACGACCATCTCGTCCATCTCACATTCAAATCGACCCTGAGGAGCAGTGTCGCGAGGATGGTAGTAGTGTTCCCACGGCGAGGTGAGCCCGAAGTGGTTCTCATGCTGGTTGTTGTTGGTTGGTATTTTGAGTTCAGCCTGCAGGACTTCTGGCCTTAGTGTCGCCATCGCGCTCAAGGATGGGGTATAAAACTAAGGATATATGCAGATACACACAGCGAGAAAATTGGTTTGCACAAGTTTCACTCTCGTTATATACCGAAACGAACACCATACAGGGTGATAGCTACTGCGCTGCAGTCGGCCCCGAGTCTGCTGACCCATCAGGTTCGCAGAGGCGCGGAAGGCGGATTTGGTGCGAGCCGAGCCATTCCGCGGAATTCTGCTTGAGGCCCATCTGGGCAAAAATTACGTTCTAATGCTTTGTCCAAGCGTCTTTGTCACATTGTCATCAATCTGAAGCCACCAACCCAGCCTTTACGATAGAATATATCATGGACTCACGTGAGGTCTTTATGGAGGACACCTTCGCCGGTACTTGATGATGGAACCTTGCCGCCATGATGCTTCCACTTTCTTACATCCAACAGATACTACGAAGACTTTGAGGGACAAAGGGAGGACACAGTTCTTAGAGTGCTGTGAGACATTAGTCACAGAAAACTTTAAGCCAAGAACTCAGGTCTAGCGGTCATTGATGGCGCTCCCTTCGTTTCCGCCCGCAAATTTTATCACTCGTGCGATACCTGCCGCGGGTGGAAGTCGAATGTAATGTTGGTGAAAGTATGCTCACTTGGACAGTTTTTCTTTTTTTCTTTTTTTCTGTTTGAGCTATGATTCTACGCCCGCTGCAAAGGACACCCTGGATATCAATAGTTCGACGTGGCTTCTCTTGCGGAGCTCCTTCCATGTGATGCCTCGATCCTTCACAGTTGAGGCTCAATGTTCTATTGGGGCGCACAAGCTATGTCCTGGCCTACGCTTGGCTCAGCCATTGCCCTAATTATTTTGCGGAGCATTTCAACGGCTGTCTAGGAGGGAATGTGCAATGACCAAGACTTGACACATATAGGCAGCTTATCGAGCAGTGTTCTGTTCCGCGGAATGTTTTTAGTGTCGGATTAGGTTTCCCCGCATGAACCCTATTTCCCCAGGTTTCAAAAGAAGTGAACTAGACGTCGATAAATATATCCTTACTATACCACCTCAGCCTCGTCTGATCTGCTCGGATCTACACATCCATCACCTTCACGTGCAAACAAAACCATGCCTTACAGTGAAAATGAGCTTAATAGCTCAACAATCACTGCTCATCGCCATCATCCCACGGAAACGCTTGGCCATGTCCGACTTCAAGACGAAGTCACGGGTGCCACACTTCTCGTGCCCCAACCTTCGTCCGATCCTAACGATCCTCTCAATTGGTAGGTCTCTCGCAACCTTACATGGCCCCTCTAAGCTCTGAAAATATATTAATTCCGAGGTGTCAACCACAGGCCGAAAGCCTTCAAGATTTATGTTGCTGTGCTTACTTGCGTAGCGTTGACTTGGGTCAATTTCTTCGCAGCTGGTCCCGGAGCAGTTTTGGTTGAGATAGTCATCGAGGTATTCGGCGTATATCCGCCCGACCCCCGCTTTTCCGCCACGCTGTCTCCGGCGTCGAACGCGGCATTCTCCTCTGCGGTGAGCAAGGTGGCTTTGCTCTTTTCCACGGCTTCCATGGCCGCCGGTGTGTGCAACCTTTTGTGGGTCCCGCTCGCCGTAAAATATGGCCGTCGCGTGGTATACACTTCCTCCTACCTCGTTTTCGGACTTTGCTGCATCTGGTCGGCGCGTGCCACCTCTTACGGTAGTCTTCTAGCTTCGAGGATCATAGCAACATTTTTTGCGGGCAGCACCGAGTGCGTTGCTCCGATGACTATCGCGGACATCTTTTTCTTTCATGAACGGGGTAGAATGACGGCGTATGTGAAACTCCATGCAAATATTTGTCGCAATCCGCCAAGGCTTACAAATGACGTTGTAGGATATACTCTGCCGCGCTCTCGACGGGTGCCGCTTTTGGGTTCATGATCTCTGGGATCATGTCAATCTCACAGAACTGGAGAATGTTTTATTATTTGTGCGCTGCTCTCGTTCTAGCCACAACGGTTTTGATCCTTTTTACAATGCCCGAAACCGCATATCAAAGGGATGGAAGTGGAACAGAGGAAGTGGAAAACGAGAAAATTTCCAGTGTGTCCGAAGTGGAGCGCGCCGAGGTGTCCAGCACACCCAAGAAATCCTTTGCTCAGCGGATGGCCTTCAACCGTGCTCCTCTCACCCATGAGAGCCTTTGGAAAATTGCCATCCGTCCTGTGCTTGTCCTCTTTCTGCCACCAGTCTTCTGGTCTACTGTGTCTTTCGGCATAGGAATTGGGATCTTCGTCACCCTAGGCACCACTGCCGCAACGGCCTTCTCACAGGTCTACGGCTTTACGGTTTGGCAATTGGGATTGGTCTGGATCGCGGGTATTGTGGGTAACCTGCTAGGCATACCTTTTGGTGGTTACTTTTCCGATTGGGTAGCCAACCGCGCTACTTCCCAGAATGGTGGCATTCGGGAGCCAGAAATGCGCCTTCCCGCCGTAAGCATCGCTATGGTCACCTACCCAGGGTCACTTCTTCTCTACGGCCTGGGAATCAACTACAAAGCGCATTGGATTGTCCCTACATTGGGCATATTCCTGTGTAAGACCTTCCTTCAGCATGTGTCAAAGCTTGCTGACCTCTCAAATACAGTCTCCTTCGGAAGTAGTGCTGCGATTGGTATCAGTGTGGTCTATACAATCGACTGCTACCGACCGATTGCTGGGGAGGTCGTGGTGAGCCAGGTCGTCTTCAAATGTAGGTTATCTGCCCATCTGATGAGACCTTCGGAAACATCAATGCTGACCGACGGACTTTCTAGCCTTTATAACATTTCTCATGTCCTTCTACGCGAACCTATGGGTGGATCGCGACGGATATGCAGGAGCATTTGGCGCCATGGCAGCCTTCAGCTTTGTCGTCCTGGCTTTATGGATCCCTCTATACATCTGGGGTAAGCAGATTCGTCATGCCACTCTCAAAGGGCGTGTGATGCGACATGTCCACTGGAATGCGGACAGAGAGACGGGCGAGTAGTCATTATGTGGCACACCCCGAATAGTATAGAGCCACCTTTACCCAGTTGGACCTTTGTACGGAGAGTCCCTGTGACAAATTTGAGGAGAAAGAAACGGTCATTGATTTTTTATATTTACGCTCTTTTATTATAATTAATAGAAAAGCTAAGGTCTGTACCAACAAAATATTATAATTGCTTAAATTTACAGATATAGACTTCAGAAGCATTAGAAAAGCTCTTATGAAGACCATCGAATTTTTGAAAAGATGTGACACACGAAATATATATATTTGTATAGGACCACTAATCAAAATTTACCAAAATTTACTTAAAATAAAATGTAAAAGCTATAATGGCTTATGTTTTCTTATTTAGACAATTACTCGGAAAGGTCATATTGTAAAATCAAGTATTAAATTGAGGGTATTGTTAATTACACCCCCCCTTTGGATAATCTCACCCCCCCCCGCCCTGAAAATCCAGGCTTCATAGACCGCCTTCCTCACCGCCTTCCAATTTTGTACACCGCCTTCGTGTCAAACAACCCATATAATACTAGCAAGACGGCAGATACCTACAATTTGTATATAAACCACTAACAAAATTAAGTCACTTTTGTCACATAACACCCCGTACATACATGTAGATAGGATCAAAGAAATTGATACTCCAATTCTGGTTTACATACATTAACCTGCCTTCTTCAAACCCATTTTTTCATCACTTTCTGCCTCAATTTCATCGATTTTATCGCCAAAACCGTCAATATGGCCTCCCTAGGCCTTGCATATCTGGAATCAGATCCAGATTCCGATCCGGAGATCGTCCCCGAGTCTCCACCGGCCGTGCCAAGCACCGAGTCTTTCTCTCCCGCCATGCCAAGCACCGAGTCCCCCGTGCTTTATACTATGCCTCTCCCCCCTATTGGTTCAGAGTATAGTACGCCAGAGGAAGGTCTCGCCGCTATCAATGATCTCGGCCGTACACATGGGTATGCGGTTTCATCAATTCGGACCAAATTCACCAAAAAGGGCGTGAAAAAGACTGTACGCCTCCGCTGCGACCGAGGTCTCGTACCAAGAGATCGGCCTAACGACGGCCCAGAGCGGAAACGACAGACTACCACACTACAAAATGAGTGTCCCTTCGGTATATCGCTTCGACTAAACCAGACAACGAGTGCCTGGTTTCTTACGGTCGAAAATGCATCACATAACCATCGACCTTCCCCTGCATCAACTCACGCCGTTCAACGAAGCAATGAACTTTCAACCATCAAGGCGGATATCCAGAAGCAGCTAGAACAAGGCCTTCCCACTCGCCAAATTCTCACTAGCATTCGCAACGAAAACCCAGATTCATGTATTATCCCTCGGGATATCTACAACTTCCGGCGGCAGGTCCATATGGAGTTCCTAGCCGGTCGTACCCCCCTACAAGCGTTGTTAATGGAGCTCCCGAAAAACGGCGACTGGATCTTCCGGTACGAAGTGGATGATGACAACCATGTTACTACTTTGTTTTGTATGCATAAATCTGGTGTTGCTATGCTGAAATCCAACCCCTGGGTCATTTCTATGGATTGCACGTATAAGACAAACCGGTACGGGCTACCATTACTTGACATCGTTGGCTTTGCTGCCACCGGAGCTACTTTTCATCTTGGCTTTGCATTTATGAAGGACGAGCACCAGGACTCGTACGAAGTTATCCTCAACTGCCTCGCCGAAGCATACAACTCCCTAGGTCTCGATCCCCCCCATACAATTCTTACAGATAAAGAAGAAGCGCTGATAAATGCAATTGAAGCTGTCTTTCCTCTGACAAAGAGCATGATTTGTATCTGGCATATCAACATGAATATCTTGAAAAAGGCCCGGCCAATTCTTCGGGATCAGATCGCAAAAGCACGGAGCGAGTTAAGCACCCAGTCGAACAGCACCCAGTCGAACACTACCCAGCCAAGCAGCACCCAGCCAAGCAGCACCCAGCCAAGCAGCACCCAGCCAAGCAGCACCCAGCCAAGCAGCACCCAGCCAAGCAGCACCCAGCCAAGCAGCACCCAGCCAAGCAGCACCCAGCCAAGTATACAGCGTCAAACAAAGGCCCAGCGAGAGAGGGAGCTCACCCAGAAGGTTGACAAAGGCTGGGAGAAAATGCTAAAGCGCTGGAACGGAATTGTGTACGCTACTTCCTCTGAGGTTATGAACCAGCAGTGGGAAATCTTCAAAGAGAAGTATAACGATCCAATCTTCCAGCCGTTAATTGACTACATTCAAAAAGAGTGGCTTGATGACTGCCCAGAGCGTTTTCTTCATTGCCATACCGCTCAATATCTCCATCTCCTTGAGATTGCGACTTCTCGTACAGAGGGAGGACACTGGCTGCTTAAGCAGGATCTATAGGTTGCAAGAAATGATCTCCTCGTTGTTCTCCAGAATTTCCATCGCGTTGTTAATCTACAATTCAATAAGATCACTACTCAAATCGAGAATGAGAAGATCAGAAGGCCAACTAACTCTCAGAACCTATACAACTCTCTAGCTAAGCGGATCTCAATGAAGGCAATTCAGCATACGAAGGACATTTACGACAGATATCTTCCAGAAGGACAGGAAGATAAAGCTCCAATTCCACTATTATGCACTTGCAATTCGAAGAACACATCTGGCATCCCATGTATTCACATTATTAAGGAGTATGAAGATGAGAACAAGAGCCTTGACCCCGAGCTATTCCACCAGCATTGGCATTTGTACAGTGTGTCTGCTCCACCAATCAATCCTCTCCTTCTACTCCAAGATCCTCTACAGGTTCGACGACGAGGGCGTCCACGAGGAGCGAGAAACTTCATTAGCCAGTCAACCACTCAGCAAGCCACCCAGCAGAGCACCCAGGATATCCTCTCTTCGCCGGATTCCCTCACTCAGGATCGATCCACCCGGCGAGAACCATCAGCATTCGAGCACGTACTATCGCAGGAACGTGGACGTGGACGTGGACGTGGACGTGGCCGAGGACGTGGAAGGGGACGTGGAAGGGGACGTGGACGTGGAACAAGCAGTGGTGAACCTAGCAGTGGTGAACCTGCCAGTAGCCAAGGACGTGGAAGGGGACGTGAGGGTGCCTAAGAAGCAGGATGATCAATATGTAGATTTTTAAGGCAGGAATCAGGCAGAATGTACGATTTTTTCTCATTAAAATGCAGGGTTTTTTACTATGTAAACCAGAATTATATGGTGGTGGCAGAATATATGGCAGAAAAGTCCGTAGTGGCAGAAATGGATGGCAGTATTCAGTGTCGCACCCGATCGGGAAGGCGGTAAAACTGTGCACCTAAAATTTCAGGCAGGGGGGGTGAGATTATCCAAAGGGGGGTGTAATTAACAATACCCTAAATTGAATTGAAAAGGTAGTTTAACAAGTGTTCTAACGATTGAGGCCTTGGACCGTCCTGAGCGTGGAGCGCGATCCCCGCCCCTTGATCATGGAGTTTGAGTATTTGAAGACATCGCACTGCTCAGAGAACTGGAACATTAAGATGGAACTCATGAATCAGGAGTCTAGGAGAAGTCTGCGATTCCCCTTTACGGAATATCGCTAGTAGCCTATTGTGCTGGTAGTGTAATAACAGGCACGATGACCTTTGAGTCATACTTCCCACCGAAGTGGATTGTATGCCGCCCTTCATTCAGATTGTCGAGTTTCTTCTCGATGTGGCTGGGGAAATCCGAGCTCGTATCAATGAAGCCTTGGACGCGGAATAGTAGACTCTCCCCGGCTTCGAAGTGGATGCCCATAGGCCAAAGAGAAATTTCGAGCTTGACGACTTCGCCTGGGTGTACCTTTTCTTCCTTGTCATGTGGGTGGTAGGGAATCATGGCAGTGCTCCGTTCCGGAACCTGGGCGCGATGCGAAGCCCGGAGAATGCCTGTCGGTCCGGTATACTATAGCATAGACACGGTTAGCGCGCTGTGTAAATTCAGTGTTGGATCAAACCGCTCACCTTGACAGTCTGTGCCATCGGAACATCGTGTTGCGTGTTTATCCCTTCCGGCAGAGATTCCCAGGGAACATTCACGTGTTCTAACACTTCGCCGCTCTTGCTCAGCTTGCGGATAGACACATAGACATCCATGTCGTCCTTGTCTTTGCAAGACATCCAAAGTTCCGCCTTTGAATGACCAACAAGAGTGGTCGCTTTGTCGAGGATGAGCACAAATTCAGACGGTTTTGCTTGGTAGCTGTTCACGTGATGGGCGATGAAGCTCTCGTTGGCTTCCGGTGAGGTGGCCAACTTCCCAGAGCCCTGAAGGTAGAGTTTACGATACTCGGTCGACGGAACTGGGTAGTCAGCGAATGGCACGTCCCATTTCGGTCCCTATAGCAACATGTCAGAAAGTCTTCAGATGCCCCGGTCATAGCAACCTACAGGCTCAAAACGATTCCCATACGTGAGAATGGACACCCTAGCCCTGGGAGTTTTCTCCCACCCATTGTCAATGTTCATCATGTACCGATCAAAGAACCGCTGCAGGTCGTCAATGTACCTAGGTGTGTAAAGATCAAACCACTCCTGTGTCGGATGAAAGCGGATCCATTTATCTTTCGAAGCGGCCCGGTCCCAGCCTCTCACGGTACCAGATCCATGATTTCCCGAAGAATAGCTAGCAAGTGCGTAGATCGGTAGAGTCAGACCACTGGTGTCGTAGACTTTATCCTCCCAGTAGCCATTAAAAAGGGGCCATTTATTGAGCGCTTCGCCAATGTCCTCACGACGATTGCGGCCACGAATCGTTTTGTTGAAGATGAATGAAGCAAAGTTGCCCTTAGGAACACCACCGCGACAGATCAAGTCGCGATACTTATCCGTGAATCCTTCCCAGGGCGCTATGCACTTGAGTGACGGTGGTCTCTCGATAGCGGTTGCCCACTGCTCCGTTGCTAGCCAGGAATTCCCACACATGCTAACAGAACCATTGCACCAAGGCTGAGATGCGATGAATTCGACCGTGTCATAGCCGTCCAAACCTACCCGTCGTTAATTATCGCCGTGTTGACTTTTATCTGGGAATGGAGCAGCAACATACCCATCTGGCTTCCCTCGATATAAAGATCACCTTCACTATCCCAAGTGCCACGTATGTCTACATTGACAATTGCATAGCCCCGAGGGCACCACTCGGCAGGATCGGGGCTATGCCCCGTGATCAGCTTGTCTTATCTGAGGCATTGAGCGGGACGTGCTTACCCTTCAAATTTCTCTAGACCAGATGTGGCGCTCTCTGGTAGTCCGAGTCGGAAAGGAATATTGTCAAAGATGCGGAATCCTGGTAGTCATATCACCGTCAGATGTGGTTCCAACCCGACAGGGCGTTGTCAATTACACACCGTGTCCATATTTACCGTACGGGCTCACGGCCAATATGGCCGGGATTTTGGTATCTGTGACTGGCCTGAAAATGTCACAGTAGATCTGATGATACTGGATCAGTATGATTTCTGCAGGACTATCCCGTTTGACGAACCTTCACTCCGTCTCTAAGCGGAATCTCGACCACTTCATCAAAGAGAGTTTCTTCGTGGAGGGCACGCCTGCCCTCCGCAAATTTCCAGCCCACGGGAAGTCTACTAGTGTTTCTAGTCTGCTTCCTGTAGGGATTCATGTTTGTCTCATCTTCAGGACGGTTCGTAGGTGTCCATGGGATAGGAAATCCCCCAAAGTCAAGTTTTGGTCCGGTCATGATGCAGCTGTGGGGCAGTCTCTGACTATCCTTTCGCAATAGGTTAAAGGCAGATTCTGAGAAAGCCTTGAGCATGGTCAATCATAATGTTATAGAGTAGGGGCCATATTCGTAGTGGGCAGACATTTGTCAGTGACTATGTCCGACAACTAAGCTTGCTTCCGCGGAACTTGAGGTGGTTCCGGTGGACTCGGAACCTTGCCGCGGCGGCGAAGTGAGCTCATGGCAAGTTTTGCTTCGTGCTTACTTACCAGGAACCGTCTCAGTCATGAGCATTCCGCGAAAATATGCAGCCTACGTCTTAAGCCCGGCGATGAGTAGTTAGTTAACTAGTTAGTTAGTTAGGTTACTAGGATGCCCCACATGCTTGTTTTGTTTATGTTTCGTCCTTAGTCAGCTGTAACCCCATACAAATTGCTAGAAACTGGGGGTAATAAAACACAGTTGTCATCTACTTCGATTGGCTGGTTAGAACCACAATTCTATACCCTCGGTTTCTACTCTTAGTTAACTAGTTCCTGCTCTCGCATAGCCCAACCTAAGCAACTTCATTTCTGTGATCTGTTTTCTAGATCTGTCTGCACAGCAGAAATAATAGCAAACATAGCGGGGATGCAGATGTCTGAAACATGGAACGACGAGGTGGGACTCCCCGTGGACGATGGGCGAACGTCAACAGCGCCAGTTCAGTTCAGTGCTTCCATGGCATATGAAAGAAGCCCCATCATCTCTAAAAGTCAATTGGGTTGCTCCTGATATTGAAACATTAATGGTCATGACTAATATATAAAGTTGCTAGGTAATGTCTACATCCAGAGGCCATGAATTTAAATATGCCTTTGATATTGTTGGGTTACAACAAAAGAATATAATCTTCCTCGCCTTATTATCAAGTTGTTCATCAGCTCCAAGGTTACGTAGGTAATCATACAATGTCATGAGGTACGTATCCCCTCTTGTTTCCTTCTGTTTCCTTGCGCTGCTTTCCAAGGTTCGCTGCCGCTATCTTCGTCTCATTCCTTTTCCCTTTAGCTCTTGCCATAATAATTTTATTTAAAAAGTGAAGGTTTCCATTGCACTGTTCCAGAGAAGAGACTGAATTGTTTAGGTTGCTAGGAAATCCAAGTCGGCGGTACATTTTGGATTCTGGTCCACTATATATACGCGCTTTAAAAGCGGCGTAAAAGACTCAATTTTCTCCACAATCCGACCTTCGACTTTTCACTCCCTTAAATGCCAGAATGCCAGTCGGGATCACCATCGACAGAATTTGCCGAAATTGGCGTTATGGCACCGCAGCTCGGCAATGTTGACTTCGGTTCTTTTGCCTCCCGTGCGGGGTAAGGTCTTGCTTGTTGCTATATGCTGCAACCCCCGCCACACAGCTCTCATAGAACAAATCTGTCTAAATACTTATTTTGGTAGATTATACAGATGACCAGTCTGGATTAGCTATACTTCGTACGGAGTGCAGGGAGTGAATATCCGGCCCTCAAAAGCACACGAAGCGGCTCATCCCCTCACCATAGCTTGAGATTTTATTCTATCCTTCAATTTGATCGCAATATGAAAGTTGCTGCATCTTTAGATCAATCAGCTCCATCTCGGGGTAAAAGGTCGCCAGGTGCTTTTCGGGAGCCCCGGCCTCGGAAAAGGGAGAAGTATGCAAAAATAGCCTGGTAGGTTTTGTCCTTCTTATGCATTACTAAAATTCTAGGCTGCTTACGCTGAATAGCTCCCTATGCAAGGTACGAAAGGTCAAATGCAGCGGTAACCAACCGTGCAACCGGTGTGAGGAGCTCCATAGCGAATGCACCTACAACGAACCGTTTCAGCCTGATAATGAGTATGCGCCCTGGTTATGAGGGATCGCCATCCTAGTCGTAGATGCTTCGAATTAATCACCAAACAGGGCTTTCGACCCACAGCCGCCCAATCAAGACCTTGAGGTCACGGCCTTGCGAATGAACCGGATCTGCGACCGAATTCAACAATCGATGGCCCGCTTTGGCCCCCCTTATCCGAGCGGGTTCTGTCTACAACGGAGACACGCGAGCGACGACGTACCCCAGCCGATTAAACCACTCACACCCACGGACTTCCGATACAACTTGAGCCTCACGCGGGATGCTATAAGAGCAAGGGGCCTGCCATCTCCTCGAGACTCCCAAGATGACCCCTTTTCGGTTGCTAGAGACGAATTAAACTCCCCTAACACTTTGATTAACTTACTACAAGCCGCACGGCCCATTCTGGAACTCGGTCACGAGAAAGTCACTCAACTTTTTACAATATTCAAGGACGAGGTCCACCCTCTATATCCTTGCATCAGCTTAGAACTGGGGTATGAAGCTGTCAACGGTGTCTTTTTGCTTTTGAAGGATGCCTCACACGTGGATATTATCGATGTGGAGATCACGAAAGCGGTTGTGGCAATAGCCTTGCTGCTTAGAGGTGACACCCAAAACTCATTAGCCTCTGACCTTGAAGCCCAGTTGGCGTGGAGCGTGGATTCTTGTTTCGATCAAGTGAAGCCCCAGGTTGAGGATATCATCCTGGCAACCTTGCTGGTGAGTTATTTCTTCCGTCTCCAGGCCGCGTTCTCTACTGACGAAAGGGGATCCCTGGTTCCTACACAGTCAATTTATTTATATCTGAAGCAAATACCAGTCAAAGCATGGCGAATGGCCGGAGTGGCTGCCAAATTGTGTCTCGAGCTCGGTCTCCATCGGGAGAGGTTCTTTCAAGATCTCAAAGTGCTCCCCCAGCGGATTACAGACTGGAAGCGTCTGTTCGCCTGTGTTTATCGTCTGGACAAGCAATGCAGTTTCTATTCGGGGCTACCTTGGACACTCCACGACAGACACATCGATGTGTCTGCACTCATAATAGTATGGCTCTCTATCAGCACATTCGGGTGGATGCGGCTAAGTTCTTGCGGCTAACATCTCTGGGTCTAGGAACCACCAGAGTCATATATATCAACCATGATCTCCTTGGATAGAAATCTCTCTGAAATATGGACTCTCGTCAATGCTCCGGCATCTTTATCCAAAAACAACGAGGAACAGGTTGAGTTCCTCAACTTTCAACTACAAAAGCTTATTGACAAGATGCCGACGGAGGACTTTAAGTCCCTGGAGCCAACGGTAGTCCCACCATCATGGCTACAGGCTGGACTGAAGCAGTTTTGCCGCCTTCGCGTGCACCACATCAAGATTCTCACGCACATTGGCACATCAGGCTCAATAAGAGATTTAATCTCTGATCCAAAGTCGACTAGAACACTCGTGGCTGTAGCTGCACAATCGGTTGATTTGCACTTGGAAATGGTCAATACTGGCGAGATCAGCCCACTGGTGCTACCCACGGCCATCAAACTACTCCTGAGCTCTCTATCAATTATGCTGTTTGCCGTCTCACACTGTCCTGAGGAGTACGGATCGTTGTATAGCAAGCGCTTCCAAGCTGCTATTGATATTCTTAGTGACGTGCAGCACACCGTCAAAGACCCAGATCTGAACATCTTGGGTACCTTGGAGGTAATGGAGAAGATTACTGAAGCGAGTCAGATGTCACACTTCCAGCGGTCAGCGCCGTTGAACAATCGCAAGGAAGGCACTGACGACAGCGTCTATCATGGAGAGGCGTCCGGTGAAGGGAACTTGTTTGAGGAGCTCCCCACACCGGACTCAGAATTCTTCTCCATGTTAGGAGATTTCGATATGGCCGCAAGTGATATATTGAATGTTGACAATATATTTGGCTAATCACAGCAGAAATCAATCAATCAATCAAAGTTCAATTAACCTGTTGCAGTCTAACTTGTTGCGTATGACTATGCAGGCGCTTCATCCAGCCGAAGCAAGAACTCGAAGCCAAACGCCGAGCTGGGATTTCTCCCAGAGAGTATACAGATAGATGCTGATCGTAAAGAGCGTGGAATCAGCCTATTCCTGTAGATCCTGTAGATTCATCCCAACAATCCCGTAATCCCTCAAATCCATACATAAGAAATACACATATAATGACTACCATAGAGTGCACCCTCCATCTTCTATCTGTCACTTCTCACTTCTCACTTCTCACTTCTCACTCGCCTCTCAATCTTCATCTCTGTAACCTCCCCCTGCCTCGGTTTTAATGGATGGTTTGGTTTCTCTGGCCAGTTGATTGGCATGTTTGTCGACTGTGGCTGAGTTTCTCGTCCCACAGCATCACTTCTCGTCTTCCACACCTAGGTCCATGGCCGCAAGGCCTGTTGGTTCGTCGTCGTCGTTGTTATCCCCCTCGAGCGGCATATGTTGGAACTGTTGGAGGAGACCTGTTCGGTGTATGAAGTTGACCACGTAGCGGGTGGTCTGCGGGTTTGACATGATCTTGTCGTAATCCATTTCCTTGATACCAACTGCCCATAGCTGCTCCCACAGTTTCGTGCGCGGAATGATATGTTGTGGGCACTGCATAATAATATGCTTTGGTGTCTGTAAACCCTCGTCACAGCTGCATCTATCTGTTTCGGCTGCCTTGATTTTCAACAAGAAGTGTCAAAGCCCGACACCCATTGTGCGCATCTGGATTAGAATTGCACATTGTGGCTTCGACAGTGTTTCGTATAAACGAAGCGTCTTCTTATTCGGCGTCTGCACCAAGCCCTTCGTGGGTTCGGAAGTTGCTTCCCACTCCCACTGCTTCTCCCACCGCTCTCTGATTCGCTGGCGTACCGCCCTCTTAGCAGCTTGGCTGTCAGAGAAAATGATCACTTCTCGAGCCTGTTGGTTTCCCTCGTTTTCTTTTCTGGCTTTGGCAAGTGCCATTTCTCTTCTTCGACTACAAGGATCCGCTTTTTCTTCTCAGCTTGCCACTACATAACTATCATCCCAATATCATATACAGAAGAATGTTGCTATAAGGGAGTTAAGATTTGTAAGCAAGGAATACGCCTAGATCAGGGGATATCCATGCAAGGAAAGCGGCAGATCCATTCCTTGTCCCACCAACGATAGCTACCTAGCCTAATTTGTTGCTGCTCGTCATGGTGCCTTGGTTTATACAGTGGGGCAATATTTGGGAACCATATGACTCTCATACCCTATGCAACACCCCTTCTATATTTTTCTGTATTTCCTTTACATATGTAGTTTATTTAAAGAATTTGAGTTTGAATTAAAGCAATGAATTCATTCTCTAATAATAATCATATAAATCCTTGTCACTTCTTATACGTTTGCGGGCTCGTTGGGTACGTAGCTGAGTACTTCCCTCATTGTTTGAGGGAGAGTAGGCCTGAGTCCTTGATCAACCTCACATGGAGCAGGAGTGTATTTATGATGTATCGATTGGCACCTTAGGATTTTTATAATTATGCATCTGCAAAATACGGTTGGCTAGTGGTTATTGCTGCAGGTAGAGCCAAACATGGATAGGTACTATCTGCACTAGGTAGTTATCATTCAAGATAGTAGATGCAGATAATTATTTACCCCAGGCAATTTTCAGTTATCTGTTCCTCGTGCTCTACTATCTCACTTTTTCTAGCCCCTTCTAGCTGATAGTTTATTGATATAACGAGACAGACCACCCCAGCAACGGTGAGTTTGGTAAAGTTGCTAATATTTATCTGCAGGTCCAAATTCGAGGCTGTCTATGCCTCTTCTGCACGTAGTATGCTGTCTAATATACACCAGATTTTAGATGTGGCGTCAAGATAGAGTTAAAGCGTCTCATTTATATAGAAGCCCAACTTGTCAGGCACTGAAGCTCGTTTCTCAGAAACCCCAGGAACGCCAATTGCTTTGGGTCCTTGCTTTATGGCAGAGACGTGGCTTTGGTTTAAAAAAACGCTAAACTTTAGTGTGTTTGTCCCTTGCCTTATCGGTATGCTGTGAGACCTAGACTCAGCTGGTTTCTTTTTTTTTCGTTTTCTTGATTATTCAAAATTTTGTCCAATACCACATACTTCTACTAGCCACTCCGCAACTTGAAGACATACCCTGGATTTAACCTCAACAGGTTATCGTCGCTGGTGATCGGTTACCATGAATTGGAAATACACGACCATTCTGCTTGTCCACCTCGCGCCGATAGGAACATGTTGGCCCTACGACGAATCCCTCACCTCCTACAACATTAACGAGAATGAGGGCACGACTAACCCAGCTGAATACTGGGGAGAATGGCCTAACCATACCTATTTTCCGTCCCCAGAAAACTGGCGTTTTCCGGTGTATACCCTATTTCTTGATCGATTCGTGAATGGCGACCCAAAAAACGACAATATCAATGGAACACTTTTTGAGCACGACCTGAGTTCAAACCAAATGCGTCATGGCGGTGATGTGGCTGGCCTGGTCGATACTCTGGATTACCTGCAAGGAATGGGCATCAAGGTAAGACTGAAAGCTAGTTCATGACATGATGGTTGTCTTACATCAATTTTTCTTTTTTAGGGCATCTATCTCGCTGGATTAATTCTAATGAACTAACCATGGGGCTCAGACGGCTACTCGGCACTGGATACCACCTTGCTCGACCAGCATTTTGGTATCATCCAGGCTTGGAGGCATGCCATCACGGAGATTCATGATCGTGGGATGTATGTCATTTTTGACAACACAATTGGGACGTAAGTGCCTTCGAAGGTTCTTTTGTTTTAATCACTCAACAAATATTAGGATGGGAGATCTAATCGGGTTTGATGGATATCTCAATAACACCACGCCATTTTCGCCTAAGGGGTACAAAGCCCAGTGGAAGTCGGACCGCCACTATGTAGATTTCCATTTCGGCAACACCTACAACAAAAGCTGTGATTATCCTCGTTTCTGGAATGAAACCGGGTTTCCGGTTGATCAGCACGTTCGGCAGGAATTGCAGGGGTGTTACGATAGTGATTTTGACCAGTATGGCGATATCGAAGCATTTGGTGTTTATCCTGACTGGCAACGCGAGCTTGCGAAATTTGCATCTGTGCAGGATCGTTTGCGTGAATGGGTACCTAGTGTCAGAGAGAGACTTGTCCGACACTCGTGCATGATCATTGCTTCGCTTGATATCGATGGCTTTCGCTATGACAAAGCAACCCAAGCTACCGTGGATGCATTAGGTGATATATCGGGGGCCTACAGAGACTGCACTCGTCAATTGGGGAAAGAAAACTTCTTCCTTCCAGGAGAAATTGGAGGCGGCAATGCTCTAGGCTCGGTCTTCCTTGGCCGTGGACGACAGCCCGACATGCTCCCGGATACACTCGACAAAGGATTTGGGTTGACAAATGAATCCGACCCGGACTATTTCCTTCGTGGTCAGAATCATCAAGCCATTGACCGTGCCGCTTTCCATTATTCAATCTACCGTTCCCTCACTAGATTCTTAGGAATGGATGGCAACCTCGCGGCTGACTACGATGTCCCAGTTGATTGGACAGAGGCGTGGCATGAGATGGTGCTTACCAACGATATGATCAACGCAAATACTGGCCAATTTGATCCCCGTCACATGTATGGAGCGGCAAATCAGGATGTCTTTCGCTGGCCAACAGTCGAGCTTGGGGTTGAGAGACAGCTTTTGGCTCTCTTTATCACGACATTGCATATGCCCGGAATACCTCTTCTGCTCTGGGGTGAGGAACAATCATTCTATATCCTAGATATGACAGCTTCCAACTATATATAGGGTATTGATGCTACCACCCCCCCTTGGATAATACCACCCCCCTTTGGATCATACCACCCCCCCCTGCCTGAAAATTCAGTACCGCCTTCCCGATCGGGTGCGACACTGAATTCTGCCATACTTTTCTGCCACTATAGAGTTTTCTGCCATGTATTCTGCCACCACCTTATAATTCTGGTTTACATAGTTAAAAACACTGCATTTTAATGAGAAAAAATCGTACATTCTGCCTGATTCCTGCCTTAATACTCTACATATTGATTATCCTGCTTCTTAGGTATCTCCCCGCGCGCGTTTTCCACGTCCACGATTACCACTGCTAGTCTCACCACTACCGTGTTACGCACTGCTAACTGGTCACAGTTAGGTTAGAAGGGTTCGGTTATACTTTGCCTTATGCTTCTCAGGTTTCCAACGTCAACGATCCGTTCTCTCAACCGTACTGTTGCCTAACAGGCCTTACTGCAGGATGGGTCCTATTGAGGTATCGAGGAACGATGCCAGGTAGAGCGCCGAGGAGATCTATACCGAGGTATTGGTCTACTCGTAGGTGTTGTCAAGTTATAATCAAGTAAAGAGTCACTGAAGTTCCAAAGGTATACACAAGTAACAATGTAGGATTGAAGACGAAGAACTATACTAAGTATATGAATGAGTGTCCTTATATATCCTTCGTGCCTACTCCCTGATCTACCCCCTAGGGGTAGATACTGGAGTCACTGTATACTCCCAGGTATACTCCCATGGAGTAGGTCCTGGAGTCACGCTTAGTCAGGCGTATCCTGCGATCAACCTTTTCCTATGGAATACCGGGGTTATGCTTAGTCAAGCATGTTCTGCGGCTATCCTGCGACTAGTCTCATCCTGGGATAAGTCTTGTCCTGCGATATGTCTTGGTTACGTGTCCCGCTCGCTGGGTCCCTAGGGATCCTATGATGGTTGCTGTCGTGCGGTAGCTCATGTCGTAGGATCCGTGGTTCCTTGCGACATGGCTTTTCTTGGGTTCGCTGACACCGTGTGTTATTCTGTATCATGGGGGTACAACGGAAAGACCATGTATTTCCGTGGTATATCACGTGACTTGTTGGTTGGTTGGCTCTCGGTGGCCCATCGGTGTGGCTTGTGGATCTCCACTGATTGGTGACGGGAGTGCCCGTAACATACCGGTTCCCCGTCCCCGTCCCCGTCCCCATCCTCGACCACGTCCACGTCCACGTCCACGCCCACCTTCTTGCGAAAGTATATGTTCGAATGCTGATGGTTCTCGCCGGGTGGATCGATCCTAGGTGAGGGGATCTGGCGAAGGGAGGATATCCTAGGTGCTTTACTAGGTGGTGGTGATTAAGTTTCTCGCTCCCCGTGGACGTCCCCGTCGTCGAACTTAGACAGGATCTTAAATAAGAAGGAGAGGATTAATTAGCGGTGTAGAAACACTATATAAATGCTAGTGTTAGTGGTATAAATCAGGTTCTAGGCTCTTCTTCTCTTCGTTATATTGCTAGATGATATATATATATAGGAATCTAGACGTGGCCTTCGAATTATAGTTATATGATCTAGGAATTGGTTCTTTGTCCGGTCCCTCTAGTAGGTATCGTTTATAAATGTTATTTATATACTATATCGCTTTTAATGAGATTCTCTTAACTAGTCGTGAATAGAGCGGTTGATAATATATAAGTATTTTGATCTTCTCGTCCTCGATCTTGTTTATAATTCGACTAAATTGTAGTTCGATAACGCGCTTAAAGGTCTAGAGAACTACTAGTAAGTCATTTGTGGACACTAGAAGATCCTACTTTAGGAGCTAGTGTCCTCCCTCTATATGAGAAGTAGCGATTTCATTAAGATGAAGGTATTGCTTTATATAGAAATAAAGAAACTTCTTAGGGTAATTATCAATCTATTCAGCCTATATATAGTCGAGAAGAGGACTAAAAATTGGATCGGCATATCTCTCTTTAAATACTACCTATTGTATATTAAAGTCATTAATTGTTAGGGTAAAGACGACTCGGTTCTATCGCTTTAGTATCTCCTTCTAGCCTTCGTCAACCTTCTATTAGAGTTCTTTAGCTTCCTAGTCTTTTATACGACGGCGGTGGCGAGTGGAGGCTTAGGTTGAATCGGCTTAGGTTAAATCGGCTTAGGTTGAATTAGACTGGCTTCTAGCTTCTTAGATAGCTTATTTAAGTTAATTAGAAAGTAGTGGGCGTGCCTTCTTTATAATATTTATATTAATATGCTATAAGTAGATCATATTCTTCGTCTCTAGGAAAACATCCTTAATTGCGTTCATTAGGGCTTGCTCCTTATCGGTTAGGATTATACGGGGGGGGTTAAGTCTAAGGGATATATAGGCCTTAGTAAGGCACTATAGGATAACTTAATAGCTATCCTCCTTCTTATCCTTTATAAAAGTAAAGCCGAGATAGTAGGTTAAACTAGTAGTAGAAAAACTAACGATATCTAGTAATAGCAAGCTATATCGATTTGTTTTATACGTATAATCTATAGAAATTACCCAGGGGTTTGATTTTAATATAGCGATACTTATTTTATATATATAAAATAAAGTGGTAACGTGGCTCTTATCGTCGATCTTATATTAAAAGATCTAATTACCATCCTCTAGAAGCTCTATTATTAATGCTTAAAGAGGGGTACGACCCTAAAGGAATCGGCTCTAAACCTTCTTCTAATAATTATATATATCACGGGAAGTCATATAAGAATTAGGATCCTCGCGTATTCTAGTGATAATCTTATAGGTAGGCAGCCCTTATTTAAGCATCTTCTCGAGATCCTTAGCCTTTATAAGAACCTCCTATTTCCGGTGAGCGGGGTGGGTTGATAGTAGCGATGGTTTATGATTATACGTAGGATTCTCTATAGTTAGGACCCACTTTATATTTATATCCTAAAGCCGAAGGGAAATAGCGAAGGGATAGTCGATTGTAAGTGTAGTTGATTAGTGCTTACGCTCTACACTATCGGGACCCCGGTTTCGGTATATACGACCGCGGTCATAGTATAGTCGAACCGTCTTCTTTACCCCTTTCTTTATGGTTTTTAATCGGAGGGCTGAAACGGCATATCTATATGGCCTAGCGAAGGAATTGATTGCTACGATTCCTTCCTCTAGGGTGCTAAAATGCTAGTCTAACGGGGGAAGTGGGAATGTGAAGGTCTCGGTGCTTAGCTCGGTGCTTGGCTCGGTGCTTAGCATAGTGCTTGGTATGGTGCTTGGTATGGTGGGTGGTACGGTGATTGGCTCGGTAGGTGGAGACTCGGGAACAACCTTAGGGTCGGAATCTAGATCCGAATCCAGATAATCAAGGCCTAGGGAGGCCATATTGACGGTTTTGGCGATAAAATCGATAGAAATGATGAAGGTATTGATGAAGAAAATGGGTTGGAAGAAGGCAGGTTAATGTATGTAAACCAGAATTGGAGTATCAATTTGTTTGATCCTATCTACATGTATGTACGGAGTGTTATGTGACAAAAGTGACTTAATTTTGTATGGGGTTTACATATAAATTGTAGGTATCTGCCGTCTTGCTAGTATTATATGGGTAGTTTGACACGAAGGCGGTGTGGAGAGCGGTAAGCAGAAGCAGGCTTCAATTCAGTGTCGCACCCGATCGGGAAGGCGGTACTGAATTTTCAGGCAGGGGGGTGGTATGATCCAAAGGGGGGTGGTATTATCCAAGGGGGGTGGTAGCATCAATACCCTATATATATGGTCGCCAAGCAATGTCCCCCGCCACTGCTTGGAAGTCTCATGGCTGCTACCAACTGAACTCAACTCAATACTTTCATTGGCCCATTCAGTCGGGGCGATTCGGCTGTTATGATGAAGCTACCACCTATGACCACCGGGATCCTTCTCATCCAATACGAAACACCATCAAACACATGTACCAGATGCGTCAGGACTTTCCAGCTCTGAATGATGGATGGTGGTTACAACGGTTATCCAACCAAACCCGCAATGTTTACTATCCGGGTTCCAACGGTGTGTCCACCGAAACAGGCATGTGGTCTATCTTGCGTAGTCCCCACTTTCAGATGCAGAATCTTGGACACGCGGGAAATCAAAGCGTATGGTTCATCTATCAGAATGATAATCACACTGTCACCTACCACTTTGACTGTTCTGACCGCAACTTGGCCCTCATTGCCCCATTCGATACCCATACCACGGTTAAAAATCTGTTCTATCCCTATGATGAGCTCTCCCTCAAAGATGGCCCGACAAAGCTGCATCTCAACGGTTCCTTCAAATGGAATGGCTGTCTCGATAGTTTAACTCTTCAAGCCTATGAATTCCGAGCCTATGTTCCCAAGCACAGGTTTTTGCTTCCTCGACCTATGATACCTAAATTTACGCCGGGGCATGACTTCCCAGTGCTATCCAAGGTTGCGCCTGGAGAGAGCGAGAACCTAGACATCGCCTTATATTTCTCCACGGAAATGAACTGCACTTCGGTTACGGAATCAATATCACTCGATTCTACAACGGAATCTGGAGAAATTCCCTCGCTTGATAAGGAAACAGTTATTTGTAGGTTTATTGATATCGAGGACATGTCCTACACAGGACAGATCCCTAGTACCTGGGTCTGGATGGCCAGTTTGGCTAGTGTCTACAATGGGGTGCATCGGCTGACAATCAACAACGCAACAAGCAACGACGGGAGAAACACCGGTGCGATCGATCATTTTTTGATTCGTGTTGGGCAGCACTATAACCCGATGATCCTCGCTTCTGCCAACTACTCTAGCAGTCTGCTTCATAAATATGATAACGGTACTCTCTATATTCAACAGCGTGCAGCCGGCGCGGACATGTACCGCTTCTCGACAAACTGGGGCAGTACTTACTCTCACTGGCTCCCATACCAGGGCGGAAACCATACCATCAAGGAGCAGCACTGGTCAGGGACAAAAGAGCAAGAATGGAAAGGAAAGCATGTTCGGGTTGAGTACTGGAGCCGCTTCACGGGCAGCAGTGATTACTTACAAGAAGGCGATTGCCCCAGCTGGAATCCTGCGATCCCTCGGCGCTTCCCCCATCTCTTCTTCAATGGACCTTTCAACGAGTACGGCTACGATGCCGGCCTAGCGAATGTTGTGAAACAGGACAGTGATTCCATCTGGAAGTTCAATTTCATGGCAGAATGGCCTACCCAAGGTCAGCTTAATGTCTGGGGTATCAATCCGGATGGTCATCCTGATCAAAGCTATATTTTCGGAGACTTTGATGGAGACTCTGTGTTGGACCGTCTACCGCCATCCTCACTGAGTGTGGCATCGATCAATATTACCCAACACCCGCCCAATCCTCACTTGGCGTGGAGGATCGAACTGGATGACGCGACTCGCAAATTCAAGCTTGTACCGGCGGGCTCAAGATATGTCCAAATGACTCTCTTCTTTCTGTTGTGGATTGTCCCCGTTTCCACCGCCACTACGTGCGTCTACATCTTTATGACATCCTTCTACAAGGTCAAAGTCAATCGGGAGGGCATAACTGAGAAGAAAACGCTTATCTCACTCGCTACCCTGAAAAGGCTTAAGGTGGATAATCTTGAGGTTGGGGGATTGAAGGACCCACACGTACGCCTAGCCAACAAGTCAAGGTTTCTCCAGAGCACATCCGCCTTTCGCAACCGCACATCACACCGGCGGAAAGTCCTTATCGCCACCATGGAATATGAAATTGATGACTGGAGGATCAAAATTAAGATTGGTGGTCTAGGTGTCATGGCCCAGCTGATGAACAAGCAACTCGAACACCAAGATCTTATTTGGGTCGTTCCGTGCGTTGGCGGAGTGGAATACCCTGTGGACAAGCCTGCCGAGTCAATGTTCGTCAGTATTTTGGGGAACTCGTATGAGGTCAAGATCCAATACCATACTCTGAGAAACATCACCTACATCCTCCTAGACGCCCCGCTCTTCCGTCAACGGTCTTTGACTGAGCCTTATCCAGCGCGAATGGATGACCTAGAAAGCGCTGTCTACTACTCTGCCTGGAACCAGTGCATCGCACAAGCTATCAAGCGATTCCCTATTGACTTATATCATATTAACGACTTCCACGGCTCGATTGCTCCCCTTTACCATCTACCAGAGACAATTCCTCTTTGTCTTTCACTCCACAATGCTGAGTTCCAAGGTTTATGGCCAATACGGACGCGGGAGGAAAAGGCCATGGTGTCCTTAATATTCAACCTCGATATCGAACTTGTCACCCGTTACGTCCAGTTCGGCGAGATTTTCAACCTGTTACATACCGGTGTAAGCTACATACGTCTTCATCAGCAGGGCTTTGGTGTGGTTGCGGTATCGGAAAAATATAGCAAACGTTTATATGCACAGTATCCTATATTCTGGGGTTTAAGGAATGTAGGAAACCTGCCGAATCCTGATCCGTCAGATACGGGCGAGTGGAATAATGAATTGCCTAAGGAAAATGAGATACGTGTCGACAGTGAATACGAGCTTCGCAGAGAAGAATTGAAACGCCAGGCACAGGAATGGGCCGGTCTTGATCAGATTCCGGACGCTGATCTGCTAGTCTTCGTTGGAAGATGGTCTGCACAGAAGGGAATTGACCTCATCGCTGACGTGATGCTTGGCGTCCTCGAAGCTCGTCCGAATGTTCAGCTTATTTGTGTTGGTCCCGTTATCGATCTATACGGAAAGTTTGCAGCTCTTAAGCTGGACCGAATGATGAAGCTCTACCCTGGACGGGTCTTTTCAAGGCCTCAATTCACGGTATTGCCTGCCTTCGTCTTCTCAGGCACGGAATTTGCGTTAATTCCATCTCGTGATGAGCCATTCGGTCTTGTGGCTGTCGAGTTCGGTCAAAAGGGTGCTCTTGGTATCGGCGCTCGAGTGGGAGGGCTTGGTCAAATGCCCGGTTGGTGGTATACTATCGAGTCCACCATAACTTCGCACCTTCTAAAGCAGTTCAAATTGGCCATTGACAGTGCTTTAAACTCTAGACCCGAAGTGAGAGCAATGATGCGTGCAAGGTCTGCCAAACAGCGCTTCCCAGTCGCCCAATGGATCGAAGATTTGGATATCCTGCAATCAACCGCTATTTGGATTCACAAAAAACAGCGTGCTACGGCCCTAACAAAATCTTCAGCCTCGGGCTCAGTAAATAATGCCATTCACGGAATGATGACCACCAAGGATATGATGTCGATGAGATGCAGTGAATTAAGTGGCAGCCTGACGCAATCACTGCAGGTATCCAGTCACCCTGAATTAGTTGCAACAACGCAGCGCAGCTCCGTGATTCATAGCCGAGATCCAAGTCCCGGCCGGGACAGGAGTCCCCAGCGTGAACTTTGTGGACAGCTTTCTTTCCTCGTTCCGCCGGTTCCTACCCCAATGGAGGGCCATACACGACGCGACCTTGGAAAAGGCAGTGTTTTTACTGTGGATGATCATACAGGTGCCGGACCTCCAGATGTTGAGGATGATAGTAACCACGAGATGATGACCACTTGCGATGTCGAGGACGAGTATCAAATGGCCCCGGACTTGGCGAAGACAGGGCGCCGGTCCTCTTCACTTAGGCCCCAGTCTGCCATCATTCCTTTCACTAGGGAGGTTCTTTCGGCCCGGCACTTCACTCAATGCTCTGTTATTGGTCGACCAATTAGTACACCATCCAGCTCCATACTACCTCGCACAATAAGAATGGAAGACACTCTCATTCCACCATCACAACCTTGGACAGAGGCAGGAAACCGTCTTAGCCGCGCATATGTTTTGTCTTTTGATTCCATTCTTAGTTGTACGAACGACTACAAGTTACAGAAAGTTGATCCCTTTTTCACAGATGGCAATGGCGAGTATTACAAGGCATTTGAAAACAAACTGCAAGGCCTCAACGCCTCGAACTCCGACTCTCAACTCTGTATCGAACGATATCTCGAGAATAGTGAGAAGAAATGGTTCGATCGATTTCGAGATGCTCGTTTAGGGCGCAAACAACCGCCGGCTCCTTCGATGCAGTTTGGAAAGTCCAGTACCTCTCCTCCGGGGTCTAGCACCAATGATAACAGTACATATAATGAGAGCGGTATGTCCGACAGATACGCGGGAGGTGACGAGTTTCAACTGGGAGCTGATTATGTTCCACCGACTGGACTCAAAAAATGGATGCAGCTGCGCCTTGGAGACTGGCCCGTCTACTCCATTTTCCTCGGACTGGGTCAAATCATAGCGGCCAATTCATACCAAATTACTCTGCTCACTGGTGAAGTCGGCCAGACTGCGGAGAAGCTATATGGTATTGCAACGGTGTACCTGATCGCATCCATCCTCTGGTGGTTCTTATTTCGGTTCTTCAAGTCCGTGTTGGTCCTCAGCGCTCCGTGGTTTCTGTATGGGCTCGCCTTCCTCGTTATTTCAGTTGCTCATTTTGAGCCGAACTCATACAACCGTGGGTGGATCCAGAATGTTGGAAGCGGTATCTATGCGGCTGCTTCGTCGAGTGGTTATATTTTCTTTTCGCTCAATTTCGGCGATGAGAGCGATGCGCCCGTCAAGCAATGGTTGTTCCGCGCTTGTATGATACAGGGCACACAGCAGGTATATGTCATCGCACTTTGGTACTGGGGGTCAACTTTGACGAGGGCAACCAACACGGGCGTTGCCAATTTGCAGGGGAGCATCATCAACACCTGGAGAATAACGTACGTAATCTTCGCCTACAGTTCTCTTTCATATGAGTCGACATCACTAACATTGATCCCAGTGCCATATGCATGCCCATTACGGTCTTCCTGTGGACTGTCGGTCTACTAATTTATTTCGGCTTGCCGAACTACTACCGCGGGACACCGGGTACGATCCCTTCATTCTACAAATCCGGCTTCCGGCGGAAGATCGTTCGTTGGAATTTGGTTGTGGTCATCATGCAGAACTTCTTTTTGAGTGCTCCCTCCGGCCGGAACTGGAATTGTAAGCTCTTAAACCCGTGGCACATACACCACTTCAACAACGAAGTTATTCGCTAAGCCTCGACACAGTCCTTTGGACCTCCAACCACACCAAACCATGGCAAATCCTTTGTCTTTGTGTCGCCTTCTTTGGTTTCGCCTGGGTAGCAATCCTCTTCTTCTTAGGCCGGATGTCTAAATCACACAACTGGATCCTTCCTATCGTCGCTTGTGGTCTGGGGGCACCCCGATGGGCCCAGATATGGTGGGGAACATCCAGGACCGGCCTTTTCCTTCCATGGGCAGGCAGTTACACATCCGGTGCTCTGGTTTCCCGAAGTCTATGGTTATGGCTCGGGGTCATGGACGCGCTGCAGGGTGTTGGCTTTGGGATGATTCTCCTGCAGACCTTGACTCGGATGCATATTTGTTTCACACTGCTTGTTTCACAGGTGATCGGTTCCATTGCAACCATCTGTGCAAGATCCTTCGCTCCAAATAATATTGGTCCCGGGCCTATTTCGCCGGATATCATGGCCGGCAGTGGTGCATTGGGGAATGCGTGGTTTTGGATTGCGCTTGTCCTCCAGTTGTCGATCTGGTAAGCGTTCTCTGTTGATAAAAATATCAGACAGGCTTCTTCATCTCTGACTCGTTTTTTTCTGAACTCCAGTGGCGGTTTCCTTCTCTTCTTCCGCCAAGAACAGCTTTCGAAGCCTTAAGTGGCACAATTTTCCTTTGCTTGAGATTGGGTGAACATGGCAGAGTAGTTGAATTGTGGGGGATCTGCCAACTTCATGCACTTGCATTCCTTGCGCATGTCACTTTCTTATGTGTTTTTGTCATTTGGAATTCCCCCAACTTAGCATATAATGTAATGACCTCATAAATGTCAAGTTAACCTGACTGGAAGTCACGTCTGAAATAAAAACGGGCATTGTGCGATACTCTGTTGAAAGGAACATTGGAATTCATAATTTATTTTCATTGAGATTCGTAGACCATTGAAGTAAACCAGTCTGTTGCTAAAATCAATTGCATCCTTGGGTGTACAATACGACCGTACATTGGCGGAATGGCCGGCTGCCGCTGTAGGTAGCATAGTCGGCAAGATTGCGAGTTGCCTATGCACATTTCGAAGTGCGTGTTTGGTTGTGATTTGCTTCAAGGCCAATCAATCAATCAATCAATCAAAGTTCAATTAACCTGTTGCAGTCTAACTAGTTGCGTATGACTATGCAGGCGCGTCATCCAGCTGAAGCAAGAACTCGAAGCCAAACGCCGAGTTGGGATCACTCCCAACAGTATACAGATGCTGATCATAAAGAGCGTGGAATCAGTCCATTCCCGTAACCCGTAAACCGTAAACCCACAAACCCATACCCATACATAAGAAATAAACATATAACGACTGCCATGGAGTGCACCCTCCATCTTCCATCTCTCACTTCTCACTTC
The DNA here is from genome assembly GCF_028829775.1 of Penicillium samsonianum. Classification (NCBI taxonomy): domain Eukaryota; kingdom Fungi; phylum Ascomycota; class Eurotiomycetes; order Eurotiales; family Aspergillaceae; genus Penicillium; species Penicillium samsonianum. Next base: position 65,856 of record NW_026643260.1, on the reverse strand, counting down.
TCACTTCTCACTTCTCACTTCTCACTTCTCACTCCTCACTTCTCGCTCTTCCCTTCCATCCTCTGCGCCCTCCCCTGCCTCAGTTTCAATTGATAGTAATGTTGTTCTGGCCGGTTAGGCATGGTTGTCGACTCTGGCTGAGTTCTCGTTTCACAGCATCATCTGTCGTCATTGGCTAATACCCATCGTCTTCCACACCTAGATCCATTGCCGCAAGGCCTGTCGGTTCGTCGTCGTCGTCCTCGGGTGTCACATACTGGAACTGTTGGAGGGGACCTGTTCGGTGCATGAAGTTGACCACGTAGCGGGTGGCCTGCGGGTTTGACATGATCTTGTCGTAATCCATCTCGTTGATCCCAATATCCCACAACTGCTCCCACAATTTCGTGCGCGGAATGATGTGTTGTGGACACTGCTTAAGAACATGCTTTGGTGTCTGTGAGCCCTCGTCACAGCTGCATCTATCTGTCTCTGCTGCCTTGACTTTGAACAGGAAGTGTCGGAGTCCAATCCTCATTGTGCGCATCTGAATCAGAATTGCACATTGTGGCTTCGACAGTCCTTCGTACAGACGAAGCGTCTTCTTGTTCGGCGCCTGTACCAAGCGCTTCGTGGGTGCGGAAGTTGTCTCCCGCTCCCACTGTTTCTTCCACCGCTCTCTGATTCGCTGGCGGACCGCCCTCTTAGCAGCTGCGGCAAGACGGATTATCGGATTATCCGCCCCGGTCGTAACTCCCATCCCCGCACCAAGAAGCGCTGCGCTTTTTGCTTCTCCATCGGCAAATTCATCGCCGTCCACACCAACGTGTGCGGGGATCCACCTGATGGTGATGTTCGTTGGATTATTGTTGACCGATCGGATGGCTTGTATGTGCTCGTATATCAGGACCAACACGTACTAGCCAGACGGTCGCTATGGGTTTTGCACTACGTGGATGGCAGCTTGGCTGTCAGAGAAGATGATCACTTCTCGAGCCTGTTGATCTTCCTCGTTTTCTTTTCTGGCTTTGGCATAAGGGATGCTGTCGCCCAAGGCCATGTCAACATTCACCGAGTTGATACCAAGAAAAATACGGCTGACGGCTTCACCAAAGCACTTGCGAAAGAGCAGTTTAAAACCTTCATTGAGCTGCTTGGAATGATCTAATTCGACAAAGAAAAATGGAGTTTTTACAGTACAAACCGGAATTGATTCTCGCTTATTTTTGATGGACTGGATCAGGATCTGTGAGGGGGATGTTGTCGGCGCAGTTACGCCGGTATACCGGAGGATTTATTAATCCTACATGTTTTCGTAATTTATGTTATGTAATCGAGGCTCCATATAAATTGTGTAGAGAGCCGATACAGAAATACAGAGAGTTGAATACCATTGATTGGACCCTACATTTTACAATACGGAATCCACCGACAGATGTTGGGTGCCTTATTCTGCCTGAGGCAGCAGCACCACATGGGACAGATCCAGATAGTAGATACCCGGTCCTTGCCAAGTAACCCCACCCCTTCGGGTGTAGGGTTACCACACCGTAATAAAAATCCCAAAAAAATCCTAACAAATACTCAAATAGCAGATACATCATCCATTGGTGGAATCCATGGAATAAAACGGGGTGCTGGGGTTGGTGTATCCTCCGTAGTTAATGGCTTCGAAATCCGCTTTTTCAACCGCCTCTCTTCTTGCACCTGCTCTTTCGATTCCCGCGCCCGGATAATTCGATTGGCATCGCCAGCAGTAAGGGGGCCCCATATGTTGATCTGGCGCTTGGTAATACGGGCATCTCGGTGGACTTTATGGCGTAAAAGGGTGGTATTGTCCTTAGCAAGCTGCGTAGCTAGCTCCGCTGAAATTCGCGCACTCCGGCATAGTAGCTTTGCTCGGTGCTGAATAGCTGTATAAAGCTCGCTATCTAGCAATTCGATATCTGCCTCCAATTTACGCGTACTCTCGTTTGTACGAGAGATTCCACGGGGTGGTGAATTGGTAATAGAGCTGGGAAAATCAACCTCTGATCCGTCGTTTTTACCAAAGATAACTAGATCATCCCCGTAATCCACGTATTTTTCAAGCGGATTAAGCACCTTTTCATAGTTAATTGGGGAAATGCCACAATTAGCAAATCCCGATTTAATTACTCGGGTGGTGAGAGCATTGCGAACAGATACAATTTCTCGAAAAGAATCCGCTTTTCGGTCCACGGATCCACCCCATTGAACAACAGCGTTGTTATTAGACTGGTAGCAATGCTTTAAAGCAAGAAAAGGCTTGCTCTCTAGCGGCTGGCAGATATGCGTCGTATGGGGTATAAAGCAATAGGGGATAATGCCATTCTCTGCTGCAAAATTGATAAATTCTGGGGTACGGTGGGATCCATGGTTATCCATCAACCAAAGGCGTTTACTACCCCGAGTAGTACGATCCTTAGTTGCTAGATGAAAAGCGCGAAGCCATTGGACTGCAGTTTGATCTGTAGTATACCCACATGGTGTAGTTACTAGGGTATAATCCTCCGGAAGGTTGGTATCTTTATACCAATTCTCCATATGGAATTTACCCTTAACTAGGAACCAAGGTGCCATCTTCCAGCCATCGGCAGCAATACATTCAATGCCGGTAGTACCCTCAGCAATACCTCCATTTGGTGAAAATAGAGTCTGGCTTTTTGAAACAACTTTTTGAGGCTTTCCTTGGCCAATTTGGAAGCCAGTTTCGTCGAAGTTAAAGATATCCCGCGGGCTTAATTTGTTGCTTTCGATATACTGGTTTAAGCGCTGGTACCAAGCAGTAAGATAACCAATATTTTCAGCCTCCATTCTCTTCTTTTCCTTTGGTTTTTGTTTCATAAAATGAAGGTTATAGGTAGGTGGGATACGTTTTAAAAACCGGTATACCCAGTTTTGTTTTTGTCAACCGGCGGAAGCGACGTGTTTTCTTCCGCATTGGCGCGTAGAATCATTGAATTAGCGCACCCTTCCACCATTCTAGCAGTTGGTGGAGAGCAAGCATCGTCTAATATAGTGATCCAGCTAATTAGGGCTTGCTCTTGATCCGGATTTAATGTCGAATTGGTAGGACGGCGCGTCGAACGAGAACCCCGACCGTGAACCCGGTTATACAACAGATTGTAAGGAACGCCGAATTCTCGCGCCAACGGGGCTATTTTTGGTTTTTTTCGAGCATACCATGCAGAGAGAGCATTTGCAAGGGTATTCTCCAAATCTGGGCTTTTTTCCGGCATGTTGGTAGGATGTAAAATGGTAGTAAAAATGGTGGGTGGTGTAAAATTTACATTGAGCAAGAGTTTACATTACGGTGTGGTAACCCTACACCCGAAGGGGGTGGGGTTACTTGGCAAGGACCGGGTAGTAGCTAGATAGCTCTCTCTCTCTCTCTCTCTTTTCTTCCTGTCCGTCCCTTTTGCTCCCAGGTGAATCTACTGTACTGTTTCTCCATATCTGGATCTCCACTCCGTAGATTCTCCATCAACACTTTCATACCCTGAAAATCTTTCTAGTGCGAGGTGTGGCACTTCTTTCTAGACAATTAAGATTAAATCTTCGTGAATACGGAGCAGCTGCTCCACAAGCGTTCGTGTTCCAGGACTGATTTCATTTCATTTGATTTCCTGTGTGTAATTAAGTGGCTGAGCGCTTAGGACTCTCACGTCCGTGTGACATTTTCCGAGTATCAATGAGCTCCCGTAGTGCTGTGTTGTTTGAAAAAAGCTTCTTCGTGCAATCGCTCGCATCTGGCTTAGGAGAGAGAAACCCCCAAACGCTCCTACAACATAAGAATATGAGGTCTGTTCTTGACAGCTCCACGGTAGAATCCCCGACCTTACGCTGTGCTGGACCCTCAAAATGAGGGCCTGCAAAAAGAAGTCCTGTGCATGTCACTGGAGAGCAGTGAGGTCGAGTAAGGGTAAGTTTGTCTCGAACATGGCTTCGTGTTTGTTGTTGTCTCCGCTGTTCCCACGTGAGTAGCTATATCACTGCTTTTGTGTTCTAGGCGGGCGATGAATATACTTGAGCGGCCGTAGATCAGATGCCCATCACTTCTGCGCTTTCAGTAATTATTGTGTTTTGGGACTAGATTACTGGCTTTATCTGGGAGTGACTTTTATTGGCACACGTTCACATGGGCTTGAGCAGGCAACAAGGGAGTCGCACCGGTCAGGTTGCCACGTCGGATCCAGCAGTTCTTGAAATTACGCTTCAATATATCACTGCGACAAAAGGTCTTTTGCACAGAATACAATAGTACGAGCGCCGCAGGTGAAGGGTATGGGCCCGCAAGCCACGACCTGGGGAGAACTTGTTTGAATCCGACACAGAAAAGGTGACATCGACTGCAAACTCCTGGCACAAGCCACTATGCATTGCATGGTTGATAGCGAAGGAAATTACCTTGTTGAATCATGCACCGCTGTGCTACTCCTATTTACAGTTCAACACAGCCCTAGATCGGAGTTTAGTAGATTATACATTATCCATCCTTCGGGAATAAATCAATATCTGAATAGGAAGTTCGCCAGGTCACCAGGTCACCAGGTCGTGGTAATTACTGGTAAGGATTTACTAGTAATTTCTAGTAGGGTATAGGGGTTACCATAACCTGGTGACCTGGTGAGGTAAAATTCCAAAATTTGGTTTGACCTGGCCAGGTCACCAGGTCATCCTTGAGGTTGTTACTAGTGGCCACGTCTAAAATCCTCTAGTAACGACCACGCCACTAGTAGTAACTAGTAAATTTTAGAATGATACTTTTATTTTTTGACCTGGTGACCTCGTCAACCCGCCTAATATCACAAAAAGGTATATTGAAATAGTTACTAGTCATTACCACTAATATAAACTCAATTGGGTATAATATTTATTTCTACTATGCACCACTAGCCCTTACTAGTAATCACTAGCTAAAGGTTTTTACACTTTGTATATCGTAGAAATAAAATCCACTATAAATTTACAACTAGAATATGAGGACCTGTGGGATTGACGCCGAAAATGACCGCTTTTGAGGCCAGAAACGGCTGCCTTTCCACCCGTAACTTTGGGACGTCCAGCCGCCCCTTGACCGCCCACTGCCCTATAACACCACTATTATGCACCCGCCCAGCAATGTTAGTCATCCTCCGGTCCTGATGTTGACGCTCGACTTAGACGGCTTTTCCCCTCGTTTCCACTGGCGACCAAAACGACGCCGAAAATGGCTCCCTTTCAGCTGAATTCAAGTCCCCTCCCTTTTCGCCCGGTCCATTTGAGCGCCTATAAGATGCTTCGCCTTCCCTCCTCTCCGGTGTCCTTACACCTCCTATCCTCCCATCCTCGTTGCCCACGCCTCGAGACGACCTCGACTTTATCGTTTCCTATAACACGAATTTTCCACCCTGGTCTTTGTACTTGACCTCCTCTATGGCACCTACGTCTATAAATCCGGCTCAAACTGATGAGCACCAATACTAGACCGATCCCATTCTTTGCGAGGAAACTCGAGCCAGACTAGAACATTTTCGTAGTCTTGGATGGCTCCCTCCAAACTTTAAGCCAAAGACCTTAGAAGGCATCGCTATCGTCGAACGTTATTGGCGAAAGTGAGTGCTCACTTGGTCGGGAAAAGTCTTGTGACTAAGAATAACACGGGAATAGATATTGTATTCAATCGAACGAGGATTATATGGACTTTCTTCTTCTAGAGGATCCGACGATCTACATGAACTTTTTTGATTAGATGTTCAAAACATCACGAAAGAAACTGCTTCAGTCATATAATGAATACTAGCGACGCCTTTGTCAATACTTCGAGTTATTCGCCCGTCGCCGCGTCGGTGAGGATGCCCGTCAATAGATACGACGAGTAAGTTATATCCTATATGTTCCTAAATAGAGTATGCTTACCTTAGAAAAGTTTCTCGCAGGTGTATTCCCAGCCGAGCGCAAAATTCCCCGACGAACAAAGGACAAAAATACTCTAGATATGGATGCTTTTAGTGTGATTTACCGGCATCACTAGGTCCATTCGAGATTCTTTCGTCACGGGAGCATGATTATTCAATTTGCTACAGTCCAACTCTGGTCCGCCATTATAGGCACGCGACCTGGCGTCTTACTTCCTCAAGACACCTCGTCGTCTGGCAATCCAGTTTTAGGCAAACGCAAACGGGATGACACCTTCCAGAGTGATCTTCCAAAGCACATTTCCTTAAAAGATCTTCCGGACTCGGTCTGCTATCGCGATATCGAACTTTTCTACCTAAAAGACCTTCAAAGTAAACGTGATATCCTCTATGCCATCATCGAGTTTCGTAATCTTAAAGGTCGACCGGAAGGCGCTGATAGGTAAGCTGAAATTTTGATTCGAATTTCTCATAAACCAACTTCGATACTAATCCTTACCAATAGAACCAAATTCTTTATATACGGCGATTATCAACTGGCATATTGCCCGATAGCTCAGATCATTACGTTCGCTTTCCGCGATAGAGCTTTTGCCAATGCCGACCTCACACCAGAGCTTATTTGGCGGCTACGAGTTCTAAAAGGCAGTTCATCTCTTCCCCTCCGGTAGAAGCCCAAGGTTCTTAATATGCCTCTCCTTCGACGTCTGAACGCACTCCATACGGCTACGGACTCGATGGGTCTTTGCCAATGACCTATGATTCAAGTCGGCAGGCGCTTAAGGAGTTAGGTCGAGATGCTAGATTCGAAGACGATATTGGGCATTACAATTTCCGCCGCTAGACGGCAAATGAAGTCAACAGTATATAACTTACTAAACGCGATATGATAGATTCATTTTCGCTATAATAGATAGGATCTCTCGCAACGGAGCTGACTATCTACTCGCAGAAAATTTTACCAGCCAGGAGCGACAAAGGGTGCTCGGTCAGTCTAGTGACGCGGTTTTTAAAAAGCATTACCAATCACAATTTATTACGCGCGACGTTTAGCATATCGTTCTTCTTCGGCCCTCCCAAGAAGGTCTGGTACGCTTCCCTGGGAGCATGCTTAGGAAGAGAGATTTATCGGCACCGTCTGATCTTACCGAAGCTCATAAACGTGCTATTTGCCAAAACCCTAAAATTCTGCAACTAAGACGCGAGAAAAGAGAGCTTATGGCGGAGATGCGGTCTGTGGCTGGCACAATCAAGAACGCCCGTGACACCTTTCCACGCGTCTTTCAAAGGCATAAGACCGTCAAAAAAGACCTAGCCAAACTTCGGAAAACATTAGCGATCGAAACTCGCGAGACAGCCAGAAAGGACCATTTTAATAATGCCCCTATGCTTGAAGTTAACAGACAGATCAAGCAAATACTTCTCGGCGAATCTGATATTAAGGAACGCGATGCTAATAGTTCCACTGAAGAAGACTGGGAGCTCCCTATCCCGGACTACGTATTTCCTAAACGAGCTCGGCTTATAGAGAACTTTTACGGTCCTAACGCAGAAGATTTTCATAAGGACAAATTACTTGCTCGACGCATCCAGGTTACCAAGGATATGGTTACGCTTCTACTACTTTACGAGCCGAGCAGACGAGGCAACCGTGTTAATTGGGATCTCGATAAAGAGGAAAACATACCTATTGAACAGCCCGAGCAACTAGCGTTTGATAATAATACACAAATATGTCCAACAGATATTTGTATCATCTGCTTCGGTGAATCTCGTCGCTCGGCGTCGAACCCTCCTCCGCATAAATTTCCTTCCAAGCGACGCGGACTCACTTCGTCGTCATCTCACCGAAAGGCCACAGGTTAGCCACGGTGACGGTTCTTCTAGAGAAACCTCTATAGAATCAGAGAATCGGCAAGGCACTAAGACTCCCGCTTCCTCTATCGATTTTGATAGGGTGCTGATATATGTACCCCCCCCCTTAGATGCTTGTACCCCCCCTTTGGATGATCGTACCCCCCCCCCTGTCGGCGCAGTAACACCGGCATACCGGAGGATTTATTAATCCTATGTGTTTTCGTAATTTATGTTATGTAATCGAGGCTCCATATAAATTGTGTAGAGAGCCGATACAGAATTACAGAGAGTTGAATACCATTGATTGGACCCTACATTTTACAATACCGAATCCACCGACACCCCCCCCTGCCTAGAGAATCAGGCATTGATACTACCGCCTTCCCGATCGGGTGCGACACTGAATTCTGCCATACATTTCTGCCATATATTCTGCCACCACTATATAATTCTGGTTTATATAGTAAAAAACCCGACATTTTAATAAGAAAAAATCGTATATTCTGCCTGATTCCTACCTTGAAAATCTATATATTGATTATCCTGCTTATATACCCCCCTCGCGCGCGTTTTCCTCTACGTCCACGCCCTCGACCACGCCCTACTTTAGCACTACTAGTTCCACCACTGCTAGTTTTACCACTACTAGTTCCACTATTGCCAGTTCCGCGTCCACGTCCCTATCCACGTCCACGTCCCCGTCCACGTTCCTATGAAAGCATATTCTTAGCATAATAGTGTATAATAGTGTATACTATAATAGTATAGTATATTTCTATTATGGTAGGAAGGAGATCATATATAAATTACTGGCTCTATCTAGGAAGAACCCTAGATATCCTACATATAGTAAAAAACTATATTATGACTTCCTTTCTAATACCATAGACAATGAGATAATACAGATATCATAGATTATCTCATACTGAGGTAATAAAGATATCATAGATTATCTCATCATTTGCCTCCTAATGAACTATATAAGAAGCAAAGACTCCTATATATAACAATAATCAATCTTACCATCGCCATCTGAGTTACCTATTTAAGATAAGTATAACCAAATACATATTTATATATATATTATATAAGACATTATATAATATATATAGCTTATCTAATACTACTTCCCTATAAAATATTATAACCTACCATTAGGCTATAATATATTATCTGCTAAATTGCTTACACATATATTCGAATGCTAATAGTTCTCGCCGGGTGGATCGATCCTAGGTGAGGGGATCTAGCGAAAAGAGGATATCCTAGGTGTTTTGCTAGGTGGCGCTTTGCTAGGTGGTTGACTTAGTGATAAAGTTTCTCGCTCCTTATGGACGTCCCTATCGTCGAACTTAGAGAGGATCTTGAAGTAGAAGTAGGGGGTTGATTAGTGGAGCAGATACACTATATAAATGCTAATGTTAGTGGAATAGCTTAGGTTTAAAACTCTTTTTTTCTTCTTCGTATTGCTTGATAAGATGGATATATGGGATCCCGGCTGTTTCCTTTAAGTTATAGTTGTAAACCGTGGGAATCGGCTACTTATCTTCCCCCCCTAGGGAAGATATCTTTCGTAAATGTCCTTTATATATTAAATTGCTTTAAAAGACACTCGTCTAATAAGCAACTTATAGAGCGGAGAAAAGATTTTTGGCCTTCGAATCTTATTATTTTTAATCTTATTAGTGATCTTTACAAATTAAAGCTTAATAACGCGCTCGAAATTCCGGAGAATAACTAGTAAGTTATTATTAGACACCTAGAGATCCTGTTTAAGTAGCTAGTGAGCTCCCTCTACATAAGAAGTCGCGATCTCTAAGAGATGAAGGTATTAAGCGGTATAGTAATAGAGAAAGTACTCTATATAGTTATTAAGCCACTCCTTTTGAATATAGTTAACTAACGGCTAGAAGATTAGATCGTTATACTACTCTTTAAAGTTTTCCTACTACTAGTTTATAACCTTAAGGGAAGTGGCGTATATAACACGGTTCTAGCGCTTAAGCATTTTCTTCTAGGCCTTGTTAGCCTTTAGGTGAGCTCCCTCTCTTACTAAGCCTTTGTTTAACGCTAGGTGGTAGTTAACTAGGTGGTAGTTAACTAGGTGGCGGTTAACTAGGTGGTAGTTAACTCGGTGGTAGTTAACTCCCTCCGGGCCTTTGCGATCTAATCTCGAAGAATTAGACGGGCCTTTTTTAAGATATTTATATTGATATGCCAGATATAAATGATATTCTTTATCTTAGGAAACGTAACCTCGATAGCTTTTATTAGTGCTTCTTCTTTATCTGTGAGAATTGTATAGGGGGATTCTAGGCTAATAGATTCGTATGCTTTAGTAAGGTAGTTAAGGATAACTTCGTACGTGTCCTATTTCTCGTCCTTTATAAATGCAAACCTAAGATAGAAGCTCGAACCAGTCGCTAAAAAGCCGATAATATTAAGGAGAGGTAGGCTATAACGATTCGTCTTATACGTATAATCTATCGAAATGACCTAAGGATTCGACTTTAGCATTACAACACTAGATTTGTGTATATAAAATAAAGTAGTAATATGGCTCTAATCATTAACTTCGTACTTGAAAATCTATTCTCCGTCCTTCGGAAGCTCTATAAGTAGCGCCTAAAGGGGGGTTCGACTAGTAAGGAATTCTATATTAATCTTCTTCCGAAAATTATAGATATCACGGGGTATAAGAGACATATCCTAATCCTTTCGAAGCCCTATAAGGATTTAACGGGTTAGGATTCCTCTGCTTTTATATAGTATCTACGTTCTTTATAAGGTCGTTATAGCGGTAAATAGGGTGAGTTAAGGGAGGGGAGGGACTATGGTTATACGAAGAATTCTCGACTATAAAATTCTAATCCTAGTGTTATACTAAAGACGAAGCGAGACCGCGAATAGGCATATATTAGCGAGTGTTATAGTGTTCCGTATACGGTTCGTATTAGGAATAGATAGATTCGTATCGGTATTAGAAAGATTCGTATTAGGAATAGAAAGATTCGTATTAGGAATAGAAAGATTCGTATTAGGAATAGAAAGATTCGTATCGGCATTAGGTGGCGTTCGCTATCGGTTATAGGAGAGCCGAATTGTCTTCTTAACCCCCTTCTTCGTTCTTTTCGAGCGTCGTTATATTAGTGTATAACCATATAGATGGCTATGGTTATTCACTATAGCAATTGCGGCCTTAGGTGTGCTATATAACTAGTCGAGAGGGGGAAGCGGGATAGCGGAGGGGGTCTTAGTGTTTAGTATAGCGGGAGAGAGAGCTTCGGTGCTTAGTATAGCCGGTAGGGATTTAGGGACGATCTCTAGGTCGGAATCTAGATCCGATTCCAGATAATTAAGGCCTAAGGAGGCTATATTAACGATAGTAAAGATAAATTTGATAGAATTTAACGAAGATAGTGATAAAGAAATGGGTAGTAAGAAAGCAAGTTAATATATATAAACTAGAGTTGGAGTATCAATTTGTTTGATCCTATCTAGATATATGTACGGAGTGTTATATGACAAAAGTGACTTAATTTTGTTAGTGGTTTATATATAAATTGTAGGTATATCCCGTCTTACTCTAATTGTATGTTTGACATAAAGGCGGTATACAAAATGGGAAGGCGGTGTGGCCAGCGGTATAGAGAAGCAGGTATGAATTTAGTGTCGCACCCGATCGGGAAGGCGGTAGTCCTAATGCCTGATTCTCCAGGCAGGGGGGGGTACGATCATCTAAAGGGGGGTACAAGCATCTAAAGGGGGGTACAAGCATCTAAAGGGGGGTACAAGCATCTAAGGGGGGGGTACATATATCAGCACCCTTTTGATATGACAAATATTGATCCTCGATTGATGAGACCCGGCCTTATCACCGTCGTGAAGCCATCAACCTTCCCGTCAAGAACTGATAATTCTGCCTCCTCTCCTGAATGCCTAGTGGCGAGCACTAACTCAAATTTGGCGGAGATTTCTGCACGGCGAGTCACGAGGGGAATAGCAAAGGCGGCAAATATAGAACCTGGCCCTAAGCTAGAAACCTCATCACAGCATGCGACGCGCTCGTCCCAAACGATTCGGCGTCCAGAAGAGCAGCCTGAGGGGCAGCAGAGGGGTAAAGGACGACAAGGCAAAACGAAGGCGTCCACTATCAAATATACGCCACGTCGGTCAAAGCGATTACGAGCTCAGTGATTTGTAGCCTTAGGAATGATTCTTTTTATTTATATATTTAGGTACAATTCAGAACGTCTTAATAGATTTTAGATGGCTCGAATACTATTCTCATGAGACTTCGGGAGGACCTCAAAGTAACTCGGGAAAAAGTGGCCCAGTGGCTGAGATGCTGAAAGCGGATAAAGAAAACCTAGAACTTGAAAAACTGTAGCGTCTTTTTCTTAGCCTCAAGATATGAGCTGTCTCTGGCGCTAGAATTTGCGACCTTGCGAGTTCTGAAACCGTCGAGGGCGCTAGTTGGAGGTCGGGTGGCCAGCCAGGTCTTGAGACCCCGGTCTCTGAACCCGTTGGATCCCTGATATCGGGCTCTCTGCCTTCAGTTTGGAATCACTAAACCCAAGTAGTTGGCCTCAGGCTGCTAGTCTTCAGTTCCTGGTAGCAAATCGCTGTGTATGGCAACATGGGCTATAGTCTCGGCTTCCACTGCTCTGACAAAAAGTTACATTGGCCTTCTCCTTGTCCGATTCTTTTTAGGCGTCACCAAGGCGCCATTCTATCCAGGCGCATTATTTCTCCTGTCTGTTTTCTACACGCGCAAGGAGATCGCTCTCCGTATCTCCATCCTATATACTGGCAATATTGTCGCCACTGCTGTGGCTGGTCTAATTGCAGCTGCAACTTTTGCGACTCTGGACCAACATATGCATCTCAAAGGATGGCAGTGGCTTTTCATCATCGAGGGTGCAGTTACATTTGGTATTGCAGGTCTTGGCATCTTCATGCTGCCCAATCACCCACTCACAACATGGTGGCTGACTCCGGAAGAGCGCCAACTTGCCCACGACCGGATTCAAAGGGACACCGTCAACAGCGAGGAGTCTAAGGGCGATCTCGCCGGCTTGAAGCAAGCCATGGCCGACCCCCGCGTCTACCTGTTGGCTTTCATGCAGAATATGCACCTAAGTGCCTGTGGTTTCAACAACTTCTTTCCCACTGTCGTTGGAAGTCTCGGCTTTAGCAGCACAATAACCTTGGTTTTGACATGCCCTCCATATGTGTTCTCCGGCATCTGCTGCATCATCGTTGGTATCACCTCTGGTCGGTACAATGAGCGGACATGGCACATTACATTGGCAATGGGTGTCGCCGTGATAGGATTTATCATATCCTGCGTGACATTGAATATCGGTGCAAGATATGTGGCTTGCTTCCTCTTTGCCAGTGGTGCATACGCTGTCAATTCAGTCATTTTGGGCTGGGTCTCTGCTACACTAGGCCAGACGCCAGAGAAGAAAGCCGCTTCTATTGGCTTTATCAGCGTTGTGGCTAACGCATCTTATATTTATACGGCCTACCTCTACCCAAAAAGTGATGGTCCTCGTTACTTGACTGGAATGTCGGCGAACACGGCTTTTGGAATTGCAACTATTGGGAGTGCTTGGGCTTTGAGGTGGTAAATAAGAAAATTAGCAGGGGTGCTCTGCCTAATGCGGGTGATGTTCTTTATGCCTATTGAGAGATTACCGAGAATGATCGAATCCCGTGTTTTTATGTCAGTATTGAATAGGAAACATGCCTTTGTTCCACGATTGATGTTACCTTACGGCGATATTTAGCTTTGGGCTGACCTAGGAATCCTTTGAAAAACTGCCTGTCTTGAAAGCAATAATTGCACCATATACTTATCCTTAAGTCAAAGAATCATAATCCAATTCCATCAGTGACTGCCGTACAAAGACTTAACATAGCTATTCCATAGCCTCAAATGATATCCAAAAAGCATTGTCGTATGCATCATGATTATCCTTAGCGGCTAAAAAACCGCCGACCCAACAGGTCCATAACCAGCTTCAGTCCCTCTTGTTTTTGTGGCTTATTTATCCTCCATTTCCAAGTCTCGTGCAATTGCTTTAGGCGTCCTCCACTTCTTACCCACAAGCAAAGCGGGATGTAGACCGGTCAAGCAAATGCACGCAATTGAAACCATAGCGCCTTCGAGGATCATCAAGGCTATTTCGTCGTTGGCCAATTTACTGTGGAATCCACCCTGGAGCTCGGCCACTCGGAATGAAGATCGGATCAATATAGTTAGAACGGCAGTTGTTAAACCTGATAATGAAACTCGAGTCAGTGGAATGCCCATAGAAAAGATCGAGGTGGTTTACTTACCAAGCAAGAACGATCTCCTCATCCAGCTTGTCGGTCGTTCCTGAGTAGGGGAATGCAGGCGTCTCCCTCGTAAAACCCGAACTCCATACTCAATGGCTAGAATAGAGAACACTACTAGTGATACAACTTGAAAGACCAGTCCAGCGATCATGATGTTGACACCAGTATCGCGAAGTGACTGTTCTTCGGCAATTGAAGTGATGGCTCCACCGGCCGCTTGCAAGATCAGAGAAATCAGATCGCAAGTCACGAACAAGTAGGTATAGGTTCTTGGTTTTAAGCGTGAGAACTCTTCGCCGTAAACTGTAACAATACGACCGAGGCATAGATAGATTCCAGCCGCGAAGAATGCCGGGGCAATGGTGAGACCTATCAGATACCTAATGCATCACGCCTCGGTCAGCATACATTCAATTATGTGGTAGGCTCAGTAACCCACATCAAGAAAGCATCGAAGTTGAAAGGGTTATCATGTAAGAGAATTCGGCCCAGATATCCTATGACCTCCAATATAAGGCCCGCGACCATTGGCACCATGAAAGTCCAAGATCGAAATACGATACCCGTACCGATCTGTCCAATGAGTATGATTGCGAAAAGAGCGAGATAGAAGATGTTTCCAGCTATGTTAGGCTGATACTGGATATAAGCATCATCTAAAGGACATGTCTGCAAAGTGCAATTATCCGAATTGGACATGATCACGCAATAGTAAAGAGCCTTGGGAAATATAGTAGGTCAAATCACTTTGAAGAGAATGAGTGCTGTGGTTAAATTGATATCAGCAAATCCATGATAGATTCGTCACTATTTATGTGCAGACCCAGAGGTGTTTGACGCTGCCTATCCATAATTAATGATCATTACGAGGCTGTGTGGGTATTTTAAAACTTCAACTTGAGGTAATCTCACTCCCAAGTCCTTCGAATTCATAGTCAAACCAATAATCAATTTGCCATCAAGATTGATACGATATAGTGGATCCCTAGTAAAGCCGTTGCCTGGCGGGTCACCGATGCCAAGACTTTTCCCCTTCGACCGTATCCTTGTCCGTGTCCGTGTCCTTATCCTTGTCCGTGTCCGTGTCCTTATCCTTATCCTCTTCAACTCGCCCATTTCCTTGTCCTGATGCTCCTTTCACCAGAATAGATTGACTATACTCAATTCGGAACATGGAATCTATGTCAGGACACATCAAAACATGTCAAAATTGTGCTCGTGGCAAAATCCGATGTATCCGAACTTCGGATTCCTCTATCTGTGATCGGCAAGTAGTGGAACTCGAACATCATGTTTATTCTCAACTATAACCATATGCTAATATAAGAGCTCAGATGTCGCCGCCTTGGCAAAGAGTGCTATTTTCGGCCCGCTCGACCTCGTTACAACCCCGCTAAGAAGGGGACGTAAGGCTCCCAAATTCCATTTGATTCGTGACAGTGAATATAAGCTGACGGAAGCTTAAAAAATCAGACGAGTCGAGGCTCTCGAAGCCAAAGTGGATCAGCTCTTAGCTCGAGTCGTCAATAATCAGCACACTAAACACCAGGCTGATGTTCCTTTAGTCCTGTCTGACCCAGAACCTCATTCCATCCCGGATAAACCCCGAGATGTTATTGATCGCGGGATCGTGAGATTTGATGATGCCGTCACGATTCTTGAATCTTTTCGAGAAACCTTGATGCCATTTTTCCCTTTTATCTATATCGCACCGGAAGTGACGCTTGCGCAGCTGCGAGTAGAGAAACCGCTTCTCTTGCTAGCTATCCTCAAGGTCTCATCATACAAGAATGCAGCCTCTCAGCAGATATTGGAAGAGACATTTCAAAAAGCAGTTGCTGATCAGATGATCTTCGCCTATAATCCATCTATGGATTTATTGCTGGGACTTCTTGTGGCTCTGGCATGGTGAGTCTAATCCAAAGTGGTTTTATTGAAGATGACACTACTGACTCAAAGCCTCAATATCCCAGGTTGCAGCATCAGTCCCAGCATGAAAGATTTTGCAGCTACATTCATCTTGCTTGTGGTATCGTCGGTGATTTGCGGCTTGACCGGTTGTCGGAAACCCATTCATACTATTCACGGATGGCTATAAGCAAGGTCTCTTCAGATGAAAACAGTAGTAGACATTCGGTGAACGAGAGAAGACGAGCTTTGATTGGATGTTACATGCTATCCTCATGGTCAGTAACAATGCCCATATCCCCCTCATATTACTGACTGAGTATGGGTGTCTGCAGTCACTCGACAATATTGCAAAAGGATCGCATGATGACTCGGCTGTCCTATGTTGAAAAGCATGCACTTGGATTACTATCCAATGCTGAGATTGCCAGTGATCGCTGCTTAGTACAATTAGTAAAATTACAACAAATCTTTGAACGGATCGATGATGCTGTGGCCACTACTGCGAATCCAGTACGAGAGGTTGATATGCATGCATTCCAAACCGAAATCAACGAATACAGAACGACCTTGCCGGCAACGCCTTCGGACAATTGTAAGTGACACCGCTTGTGAGTTTGATTGATTACGCTGAAACTATTGCTAACTCACGGCCCACGGTTTAGCCCTCCTTCAATTTCAACTACACACTCTTCAATTGTTTCTATGCCAGGCTTGCTTATTTGATAAACATGAAACAGCCAACTATTCGGCTTCGCCCGCGCCTCGCTCCCATGCAGACTCAGGGCTACCACCACACCTCAAAAGTGGCCACCAACCGTTAGACTTATCACCCTTCCAGGTCGAATTTCTCAACCGCGGCATGACCGAAGCAAAGAAATTCTTTGATTACTTTTTCACATTTGCTCCGAATACACATCGGCTGATCAGTCATACCCAATGGCTGCAATCAGGCTTTAACTTGGTTCTAGGCTGCAAACTGGCCATCATGGGGGCAAAATACGCCCCACGCAGTCCACATGTTCGTGCCCTTTGCTCGGATTTGAACATGCCACACATTTTGCGGACTGTGTTACAACTAATCCAATGGCTCAGCAAGGACAGAGTGACTGTAGATGGGAAACAGCACTCTAAGTACTTCTACGAGGCATGGCTGTGGCATATTCTTGAATGGTTCGAGCAAAAGTATCACCTGGTGCCTTCTGAAGATACAGCCCAAATACCTACAGGATTATCCGATGGCGGCTTCGGGCCCTCTACTTTGGCCAATAGCGCAATCTCGCAAGATGTTCCCTTGATGGGTGAAAATTATGGCGCCACACAAGTTGCACAGGTAGATGATACAGACTTATGGCCGGACTTCCTTTGGAACATAAGCACAGATGACATACTCAATGGGTGTATGGGGCTTCCGGATATGCCGTATCCCACATTGCAGCCTGGTTATGACATGCCACTGCCATGAGAGCAAAAGATATCGGGATTTGCAAATGCAAAACACCAAATAAAGAGACCAAGAGCTTGGTCCCACGGTGGCATCACTTTGAACCAGTTTTGTTGCTGCTCACAAAAATAATCCAAGCTCAACAGGAGCTGATTTTATTTGGTCCCCTTGGATCTCGCGAATCAACGCATTGCTTGGGTAGTCTTCCAGATCCAGATCAATGTATCCACTGGAAGCCCATTTTCTTCCTGAGACGAATAAAGAATGCCCATTGATACTCCTGTCGCCGAGGATTCTCAGCAGGCACTGCGCTGCGTCTTCCGCCTGTGCAAACTCTACTCCACCACTTGAAACATGTTTGAACGTCTCATCCGACAGAATGTTTGTTTTCACGTACCTTGTGACTTGATCAGCGATTCTGCTTCTTATGATAAAACGGCCACGCTTACCATGGGGAGATGACGTTGACCCGACCACCATGGAAGAAAGCAGTTCTTCTCAATGAATGCATGATCCCGCGCATGGCCCATTTGCTCGCACAATATTGAGGGGCCCGCGGACAGTCCAAAAAAGCAGCCCCTGATCCAATCAAAGTCAAAGATGTATCTTCTTGCTCGGTCGAGCTTTGCGTGCCATTTTGCCGGATGAAGTGGTGGGCAGCTAATTTGGCGGTATACAAAGTGCCTTTAATGTTGACATCGACGACGCTCAGGTTGGGCTCCTCCGGCTCCTGATGGTCTCCAGAATACGAAAAGATATCATCGGAGCGATGTATGCCGGCATTGGCGATGACATGCGAGATTTTTCCTGTGCGAGAAAAGAGGATAGCCTTTTGAAAAAGTCGGACCTGATCATCCCATTTCGTGATATCGCAGCGAACGAACGTTGCCCTTTTGAGTAAACGGTGAGCGATATGAAAAGGCAATATACAGGAGAGGCTTGCACCTACCCATCGAGTTCTTGTTCCAACTTCCTTCCTCTTTCTTCGTCAGAATCGCCCACGCAAACCCTGGCTCTGATAATTAGGTCAATTATTTCTCCTTTGAATCATATCGTCCTTGATACATACCCTGCGGTAACTAAAGCACGAACATAGGCTTCGCCAAGGCCATTGGCGCCTATTTTGCTCTGAGTATTCAGGAAACATTACTTAAAATTGGCCGCCATACCTCCTGTAACAATTGCAGTCTTTCCCTTGAGAACATCTATATCAAATGGCTTGGTGCAATCAACAGGCCCACTATGTAGATATCCTTGCATTCTCGCTTCGGGTAGTGTCATGCGAAATTGGTTGAGACGATAATGCAAAGTTTAGAAATGGAGAGGCAGGATGACTTTTAAATAGTTGAATAGTTCAGTTCAAGCTCAGGGCTTCATACTTTATGGATGAATCCCGCTCCCACCTTAGAACTGGAGTTGCTTTGTCACATCCGATGCAAGTTGCTTACATTGAACCCCTGGTTCAACATTCGGACCCACATTGTCATCCAGACGGCAAGGAATTTGAATGGTCGATCTTGATAACCTCGAACGCTACTAGTCGGTTTCTAGCTACAATGCGTCAGCGTCTTGCATTTCTCCATACTGGGTGCACAAGTGGGGCGTCAGCTTCTTTTTCTGGCGTGCAATGACAGCTCTCATCCTCTTGCATGTCTCCAAAATGACGCAGTCTGATCGCCTTTCGCTTACACATCTTCAGGGTAATGCACTGCAAATCAGTGGCACTAAAGGCAGAACCTTTCTTATTCTATGCAACTTCTTTGTGACCTGAGGAAAGTTGTAAGGTGCACACCTCATGCCAAGTGCCAAGCTGAAAAAAATGTGGAAACTCATATCAATCAATCAATCAATCAATCAATCAAAGTTCAATTAACCTGTTGCAGTCTAACTAGTTGCGTATGACTATGCAGGCGCTTCATCCAGCTGAAGCAAGAACTCGAAGCCAAACGCCGAGTTGGGATCACTCCCAAGAGTATACAGATGCTGACCGTAAAGAGCGTGGAATCAGCCCATTCCTGTAGATCCTGTAGATCTATCCCAACAACCCTGTAATCCCACAAACCCATACATAAGAAATATATAATGACTGCCATGGAGTGCACCCTCCATCTTCCATCTCTCACTTCTCACTTCTCACTTGCCTCTCAGTCTTCATCTCTGTAACCTCCCCCCGCCTCAGTTTCAATTGATGGTGACGTTGCCCTGGCCAGTTGTTGATTTGGCATGTTTGTCGACTCTGGCTGAGTTTCTCGTTTCACAGCATCATTTATCGTCATTGGTTAATGCCCATCGTCTTCCACACCTAGCTCCATGGCCGCAAGGCCTGTCGGTTCGTCGTCGTCGTCCTCGGGTGTCACATACTGGAACTGTTGGAGGAGACCTGTTCGGTGCATGAAGTTGACCACGTAGCGGGTGGCCTGCGGGTTTGATATGATCTTGTCATAATCCATTTCCTTGATACCAACTGCCCACAGTTGCTCCCACAGTTTCGTGCGTAGAATGATGTGTTGTGGACACTGCATAAGAACATGCTTTGGTGTCTGTGAGCCCTCGCCACAGCTGCATCTATCTGTCTTTGCTGCCTTGATTTTGAACAAGAAGTGTCGAAGCCCGACCCTCATTGTGCGCATCTGAATCAGAATTGCACATTGTGGCTTCGACAGCCCCTCGTATAGACGGAGCGTCTTCTTGTTCGGCGCCTGCACCAAGCGCTTTGTGGGTGCGGAAGTTGTCTCCCGCTCCCACTGTTTCTCCCACCGCTCTCTGATTCGCTGGCGGACCGCCCTCTTAGCAGCTGCGGCAAGACGGATTATCGGATTATCCGCCCCGGTCGCAACTCCCATCCCCGCACCAAGAAGCGCTGCGCTTTTTGCTTCTCCATCGGCAAATTCATTGCCGTCCACACCAACGTGTGCAGGGATCCACCTGATGGTGATATTCGTTGGATTTTGCTGGTTTTGGTTCTGTGACCGGATGGCCCGTACGTGATCGTATACCAGTGCAAGCACGTATTGGCCAGACGGTCGCTGTGGGTTCTGAACTGCCTGGATGGCAGCCTGACTGTCCGAAAAGATAACCAGGTCCGAATTGTCTTGTCTAGCTGCTGCTAGTGCCATTTCAATGCCGTTGAGCTCGGCTGCATAAACTGTGGACTGGGAGTCTGTGCCCAAATACCGTCGCTCTGATTTTGCACCGTGTTGCAAACTGGCCGTGGACGCACCAATGTGTCCAGCGTAGCCGCTCCCATCTGTGTAAACCATGCTGTCTTTATTTTTCTTGTCACAGACCGCTTTTTCCCAGATATCATCGTGGGTTTTTAGTGCAGCCTCCTGATTCTCAATGAAGCACGGAATCCGTGTCTCCCATGGGGCGAGCACGAATGCCCGTTTTTCCTCCCATTGATGGACGGGTGATCCTGGCGATGGACGGGTGATCCTGAAGACAGAATCGGTGTTCCTGGGGACGGACGGGTGTTCCTGGGGGGGATGGACGGGTGACCCTGAAGACAGAGTCGGTGTTCCTGGGGACGGCCTGGTGATCCTGGGGATGGACGGGTGATCCTGAAGACAGAATCGGTGTTCCTGGGGACAGACTGGTGTTCCTGAAGCAATCTATCTCGCTCCCACGATCCGCCACAACAGTTCCTGGAGGCCATTAAGCTTCTAGAGGCCGTGAGCATGACCCTAAGAGCGATAGTAGTAGCTCCCTAACTACTCAGCAAAACGTAGATTAATCAGGTAAGCAGCTAGCTGGGTTTGAACCAGAACAAGACAGGCAATCGCATTTGAGTGCGGCGTTGTAGAAGAATTAAGAGGCCGCTCATTTTCGATGGCTTTCGAGGCCGATTCAACGTGTTTGAGCACTTGACATAGTAGAGTGAGGAAACGGATGCCCTTCAAAAAAATGTTATTGTGGAAATCGGATAGGTTGGTAGATCCTGAACGTGTGTTGACCATTGCACACAACGAACTCGATAAACGTTGAGTAAATAGGAAGTCAATAGTGGTTGATGTCAGTTAGTTCTCACGGTCCTTATCCTTTATGCGCAAGTCAAACGTGAGGGGAGTTCTTGGTGAGTGTTTTACTCGTTTGAAGAAATCATGTATTTAATTTTGTTTAATGAATCCAATTGATCACCACCTCAGCAGAAAAAGAAGGATAATGTTCATTGCATATTATTGGCTTATTTGTCTCTACTTGCTTTGATGTCCGTGCATTTCCTAATACCCTGCCACCCCCCAAGTCTACCAGCGATAGTGTTTTCACCCCGCTCCGCTCCCACAAGATTGTTCTCAGCCGATTGCCAATACTTGATGTCACTACGCACCCCTCTTTGCCTTATTCCCCTGGCAACCAATATTCAGCCACTCGGCAGAGAACGGACCAGCCAAGGTGCAAGAATCCCGCAGACTCGAGAGCCCTGTTCTATAGTTGCTCGACGTTTCTTTGTGCGCGCCATGTCCTGCTGTCCTTTTCGCTTTTCATCGCATTAACAAATCAAGTCTCTTTGATGCGTATTTTATGCGTTCCTGTATTTGTTATTCTTTCCGTGCATTACCAGTTTGCAGTTTGGGACCAGCGTCACTCTGAAGCTAAACTAACCGAATTGAGAATATATACAAAATGCATGCAATAAAAAAAAGTTGACGATCAAAGGTAGCAAGCAATAGCAAGCAAAGAACTGCTCGTAGAGTCACAATGTTGATGAGCGATAAAAATTAACGTACAGAACTTGAACAGAAGACTTGCGCCTTTGCGCATTGCCTCTATAGCTATTAAAGATTTTCTTAAACGGGGCCGGCTCACCCTAGCTTCCCTATGGTAGGTAGTTCGCCCGCGGGAGAAAATTGACACTGGCATCCTGGTCAAGAAGCGATAAAGGTGCTCGAAACACACGGAGTGAGGTGTTGCCGATTTCGGTCTAGTGGCACTGTAAAAATATGGACGTGGCCCGTCTCTCGGATACGAATTCCCACGCATACACCTGCGCTGCACATCTTATTATATTCGCATATCGATAACTTATGGAAACCTATGGAAACATGTAACAAATCCATTCAAACCCCAGTTCAATTGATTAGGGCTCTATTCGGTTAAATTCAACAAATTCAATGTTATTGCATGGACAACTAGTTGTACTAAGTACATCCTCAAGCGAGTCGTCGAGAAGAGAAACCGACATAATAGTCCAGCTTACCCAGCGGCACTCCCTCCTTCCGCAAAATTCCATACGTGGTAGTGAGATGAAAGTAAATATTCGGCAAGACAATGGTATGGGCATAGATAGCACCGCTAATTTCCGCCGCCTGGTCCGGGCCCATTTGAGTGAACTTAAGCTTATCAGCGTGCTGGTTGACGACATCCTTGTCGGCCTCTTTGAGCGCTTTTAGCACCTTCTCAATCCGCTCGTAGCATTCAGCATATGTGGTGGGTTTGCCTTCAGTGGTTACCGGCTCCCGACCGGTCAGTGTGGCGACCAGGTATTCAGAGAATTGGGTTGCGAGGCGCACTTGGTCGGTCACTGGATACATGTCCTCACAGAGACGTGCATTGAGCAGATCGGTAGCATTAGGGCGTTGCTCGGCTTGTTGGAGAAAGTGGGACAGGGAGCCTAGGATGTGTTCGGCCACCACAATGGTTCCGTCATAGAAGGTGTGGACCATGTTGGAGTAGGAGGTTTGATGTATGAAATCTTGAGAACAGGTTTGAAGAGTTTTAAAGTGAATGTTCTCAAAGGTTACAGACATGAGAGGCCAGTCTCACCCTAGGGGTCGGCCCTAGGGATCTAACCATCTCTAGTAAGAATTTTGGGGGCTGAAAATGCTAGGACATGATGTAATAATAAGGGATCAGGCGATGCAGGTAAAGATAATTTTGTTTTGTCTATATTCGTGCCATTTCCATCTGTTAGGACACTGAGAATGTAGGGACCAAAGGGTAGGAGGGGAGAGTTATATTGGAAAGGAGATAAGTGACTACACCCCAGGGTGGCCCCCCTGACCTCTCACTAGGTTTACTAGCCTTAGGCACCCACCAAAAAATTATGTTTGCCTTACGCCTTTCATTACCTTACCACCTTCAGGCATCCACCCACTTCTCTCTTACCACGCCCTTACTAGTATTTTACTGCTTTCTTCTTACATAATCCAATCAACATATCACTGCATAACTACCACCATGGTGAAGTACTCTGTGCATGTGAGTATTCCTGTGTGAAAGATGAGATGAAAATGCCCTGCAAGGGATGGAAATGAGCCAATTTGAAATGAAACTGACTGTTGTTGTTTGTACACAGACTGCATACCAATGGTATTGCTCCCAGCGATCCAAGGCCGAGCTCGATCTCCCCGATCTTAACGATCCAAACGTGATTATACTGGTTATCTACTGATAAAATGAACATGAACTGAGAGAGGATAGGCCAAAGGAGAAATTGATCTGTTCCTCGGCGAGCGTTTCTGTCGCTATGATGGGTGCCCAAAAGATGTGAGTTTCTTTGACATTTCTTTCATTTCTTTGTTAAAATACTAGTAAAAAACTAGTACTGATTTCTTATATAGACTCCTGCGACCTCGACCAACAACCTGCGGAAGCATTATGCTGATAAGCATGGTGACATTACCTTGGCGAGTCAAAGTGGTCGTCCCACTTTGCAAGATGAGCATGATGCTGTCGGTATGTGGTACACTTATACTACTTTTTTACTAGTATTCTAACCTAAAATAGAGTTTTATATTGCGATTCGGGATGGGTACGATGCGAAGGTTACAGCTGAAGCAGAAGTGAGGCCCCAGCTCCCTCGCAAGGCAGATGGAACAGTAAGTTGACATTATTTACTACTTTTTTACTAGTATTCTAACCTAAAACAGATTCACCTCACCAATATGCGCAAGGTGGCAAAGGAACGCGGTGGTCAAGTTCCATGTGAGCCATGCAAGGATGCAAATGATCGTGCTGGTAAGATATGATTGAGATCTACTTATTTTTACTACTTATTAACTAGTATTAGGTTGTTGCCGTGAAGTTAATGCCGACCGATGTGACAATTTTGAGCTGTTTGCGACTGGTTCTGAAGCAGAGGAAGGTGATGAAGAAGAAGAGGAGGAGGAATAGTGGTGCTACCCACCTTAGCGTTTCTACTAGTTTTTTACTAGTATTTCTACACTTTAAAATCAAAAATAGGGTATTTACCCCTCAAATATTATAGTAAATAAGTAGTATAAAACTAGTAAATTAAAGATATTAAACATTAATATATATGAAATGACCCTATCTTCACTACACATTTGCCCGTTCCCGTAATGCTAGCTGTCTCTCTTGTTGTTCCAGATCCTCTCTGTATTTTCGAAGCCGTTTCCTCTGATCTTCTAGACTCTCATTGTTCTCATCCTGGCTGTCATTAACTGACGTAGTATGACGAAGATTAGATACGGTAGGTGTCCTATAAATAGTTAGTAACTAGTATTATACTAGTAAAATAGTATATACTTTGCACGGCTTTTTGAACGACCTCGTGAGCTACTTGCCCCACGACTGGCCCCACGACTTGCCCCACGGCCTCGTTTAGACTTTGCGCGGGTAATTGAATGGTGACCCGATGAGCTAAATTCATGAAGCTCCTCATCTTCGGGGGCTATATCATCTTCTTGAATAGCGTGGTGTTTTCGTCGTTTTTTTTCTAGAATATATTAGTTAAATACTAGTAAATTATAGTAAATATACGTACCCTCCCGACGTATACTTGCTCTGAACCGTGACTCCATATCATCTGCATGATAGGAGTGCTTAATGTCGAAAGTAACACGGTTATGGTATTGATCCATATCGATTCTGTCGAGGATCCTAGATCTAGGTAATCGTGAGTAAATAGTAGTATACTAGTATATAATTAGTATATACTCACTTCATGACTGCAGAAAGTAGCGTGTCCTGTGTACCCATATGGTAGGATTTATAGTGGCTTTGCTCCACTGCATTTGTGTGCTTCCGGGCATTGTCAAAGAATTCAGGCTTCATTGGTGAGCATGCTTTACAAATACCAGCTGCAATCACATCGATCTGCTTATGGCGTATACATCCCTCAAGCTCAGGCGTATGTTCTAGAAATAGATATTAGTAAAGTATTAGTATTTTACTAGTAAATTGACTATACCCTTGATAAGCATAGCTAATTTCCGAAAATCAGGTACACTTTTGCAGTCCATTAAGCCAATCAGTCGACTACGGGCCTCAATATGCGAAAGATCATCTGGATCCCGGCTTGCTGGCACTAATTTATTGATAGTACGCATGAAGTGGATCTTACAGAAGATAAGAACGTTCATAGTATGCCATCTCCAGCCGAGATCTCGGTCATTAACCTCCCGGTCAGTCTCCTGGAGCATTTTTCCAAGTCCTAATACTAGTAAGTTACTAGTAAAATAGTAGTAAAGAGTCTAGTACTTACCTGTCATCTGTTTTGGGCACATATCACTAACAATAGATTTTATTCCACTACCATGAAGATAGTGGAACTTCACCTTTTTGCCTATACAGCGCTCGATGAGGTTAAATACCATTGCAAAAATGAAATGGTACGCTTTTGTAGTCTCCTGATTTGTAAAAACTCGGAATAAGGTGATGACTAGAAGAATATTAGTATAAAATACTAGTATTTTACTAGTAGTAGAATAGTAAAACTTACTTTTTCCATGCTCTGGGACGAAGGTGGCGAAGATAACTTCGTTAAAAATGCCTTTCACTCGCTTGTATGACATGTCAACTTCAAAGGACTCTAGTGAAGCGAGTATATGAAGCTGTTCGTCAAGCGCACAAAATATAAAGACACCTTTCTCGTTGTCCACGACCTCGCGTATATAGAGCTAAAAGATAATTAGTATAGTACTAATAATATACTAGTAAAACATACCTTCACTTCAGGATCGTGCTCTATCTGGTATTTAACCCCGTCTAATTGTCTACCCTCTGG
The DNA here is from genome assembly GCF_028829775.1 of Penicillium samsonianum. Classification (NCBI taxonomy): domain Eukaryota; kingdom Fungi; phylum Ascomycota; class Eurotiomycetes; order Eurotiales; family Aspergillaceae; genus Penicillium; species Penicillium samsonianum. The sequence goes on along the minus strand of NW_026643260.1, from coordinate 39,434 downwards.
ATAGTCAATTGCTCGCCTTTTTGCAAGAATCACAGAGAATCGCTCTCTATTCGCAAAGCTTTGGTGTAGTTCGGAGAGGGTTTTAGCCCCGTAGTTCCCAGCGAGCTCCTGAGCCCCTTTACCCCGAAGAAATCCGCCTATAGATAGTATTAGTACTAGTAAGATAGTAGTAAAATACTAGTAAATTAACTTACTAACTGTAGAATCTGACATTTGTCCCTGAGCAAAAAGGTTCCAAACCTCTTCCATAAGTTGGTGCGGTGGCTTACTAGGTGGCGGCGGTGGGTGGTTATGTGTCCCTCGAGAGTAAAAGATAGCATATGGATGCTTCTCTATGTCCTTTGGGATAAAGGTACGGAATTTGACTACACACTTTGGAAAACTAGGTATGATATCGCCGCGTCCTAATGGGTGCGAGACATCTTTATAACTAGTTAGTAAGTAGTAATATACTAGTAAATCTTTAAAACATACCGCATTGAGGGGCTCGGGTTCTGGGTTGGTAGATAATAGTACACGCTTCTGGGATATCTTCATGCTGCTCCTTTTCGAAAAGAGATAAAAGAAGGCCCATATCTAGCGTAAACCGTTTTTGATAGATATTTGTGAAGTAGTGATCTGCGCGGTTATCCACTAAGGAATTAGAGCAACGAACAAATGACATATCGTCACCTGTTATACTCTATTAGTAGAATTATATTAGTAAACAGGTAGTAAAATACTAGTAAAATAGAGTATATTCACTTACCTTATGACTGAATTTTCCGTAGATCATCTTGCAGGTGGCGTTTGCTTCCTTACAAGCTTTTCGCTCTAAAAAAGACTTTCGAAGAGCATCGTAGAACCTAAATAGTAGTTAGATACTAGTAGAATACTAGTAAAAAAGGTTACATACGCTACCGCTTCACGTTGCCGTTGACCATATTGGTGGGACTCTCGAGCGTCCCTTTTTATGGCGAACATACGCGCCACAAGCTCTTCATTAACCTCTGTATGGCAGAGGTTACGGAGACAGTCGTCAATGTGAGTACAGTACTTCACCCCAGAACAGTTTGAAGCTTTTTTAGTAACATGGCATTGAAGAAAAGAGCAGTAAATGTCACTCTTTGGGCCGTCACCGCAACTAGCGTACTGGACCTAGTAAACTAGTTAATAACTAGTATAATATTGATTATTATACTCTAACTTACTAGCCTAAGTGCATGTTTCCTCTCATGTAGAGATAGATGCCGGAGATTAACCACGTATGCATACCCATTTGGGTGAGTACGTGGATATTCTGGAAGAAGTGGCACAAACTCAATTTCTGAAGCAGATATTGGGTTATTCGTCGCATCTGTTAGAGGAGTGGGTTCGATGTCTCCCGTTCCCTATTCAAAAATAATAATTAATTAGTAAATAACTAGTAAATAATTAGTAAATTTGAAGACATACCTCGTACTTGTTACGCTCATGTAGGATCTTATCATCAAGATCATTGAAGAGCTCAACATCTTCCTCTGTAGGTATATCTTCAGCTTCAGGATTAGAAGCTATAAGCTCTCTAATTTGATGATTGCGGTATTTCCACCAGGTGGATTGGTAATTCGCCATGGTAGTAAAAAGATTGAAACGATAGTTGGTAAGTAATTGGGGTGGGTGTATAATAGAGATATATATATATCAAATGTAGAGTTGTTTATCAGTAAATAACTAGTAAATAACTAGTAAGAATGTATCCCTTTGGAATTCCCTTATACATAGATACCACATATTTCATACCAAAACGAGATTACGTAACCAAACATACCATACATTTCAAAACCAAACAGTGCCTTGGTATGCTAAAATGGGGGTACCCCCCTGAGCATTGACCAGGTAACCCTAGTGAGAGGTCAGGGTGGCCACCCCCAAATGATTACTGAGGAGATAACGTATGGAGGGGTTGCTGCCTGGGGTACTACATGGTGGCCTAAGGCATCAACTCCGAGTACTGAAGTTCTGAAGTAGCCATGGGAGATATGGTAGGTTTGGTGGCAATGGATTTCTAGCAGAAAAGATATCGAGCATAGGCGTTTGCGAGTTCGGATGGCTCGCTTAGCAATGTCGATAGAAGCCTCGACCTCATTGATGCGCTTAGCTATGTCAATAGACGGTTCACTCTCACCTCTCATTCCCCGGAGCTATACAGTCCACCCCGGGAGCTATAGGTCCTCTGGGACCATGACCGTTCCTCCTGTGAGCGGCCAAGAGCGTGCCTAGAAACCATGCCATGGATTCTGGGATCGAATATGATCCCAGATACCCATGCTGTCCCAGTGAGGGCTGGTGTCATTGGCTTATCAGCTGAAGGGTGGGTCCCCGCAGTGGCCTTCGATTCGGTGGTAGGCGATGAATAATGCACTTGAGATCTAGATCAAAATACCTGTGACCCATATGGACCGTAGTCAGAAGACCGAGGACCGTTATGGTCACTAAGCCAGGGTGGCCGCCAGTTGACAGCTCTAAAGCCCACCTAGACTAGGAGCCGTGGACGTACGTCCAATGTGGACCTGCGTCCACGGCTGTCGGTAATTGGCCTTGAGTCAACTGTTCTGGATCACGGGGCCTAGAACCAAGGCCTTGCGGTCGCAGCTCCCCAACTACGGACCCACATCTCCAGGCCTGGGACCTGCCTGGACATGATTCCACAGATTTATTACATACTTAGCTTCGTGTCACTCGATGTGTGTCTAGCTTGGACAGCGAACCATACAGGCCAGGAGACGCTGTTTCTAGATCTTTAGGGGCCTCAAAGCACCCCACGGTAGGGTTACGGATCTCCAAGAAGAGAAGAGGACTGGTTGCTGCGCAGGATGATTCGAAATTTACTCAAGGGTAGGCATTTATTGTGTTAAACATTCCTGGCCCTTGTTGATACATATAGTATTTTCGGTGATACCATTTTGGTTTCGTTGTTGCGATTGAGAAGCATGTTTAGTCTGAAGCCAATCATCGACCCGATATAGACTCTAGCGTTACCTATATAAAAGCCGCAGAGCCCGGCTCGTTTGCATGCCCTAGCATCACCTCCTAAAATACTCTGGTACGGCTGAGATTCATTGATTCAACTAGTATCTCCGGTGTGTCCCTACTATATATGCTCCATCTCTGACACCTTCTTTTCAAGTTCCTGGAAAGATATAAAGTATTCCTAGCCCTGGTTGCTCCTAGTATCTAGACTTGCATTCCTATATTTCTAATACCCCACCTCTGGGAATGATTTGTTAATTCCGGGGAGCCCCCGTGATCCGTACTCAGGGGGCCAGGACCAGATGTAAAACGTGTGGGTGGCCCCACTGATCCACTGGCACCGATAGCCCAGGGGACACACTCTAGTTCCCAGGGCTGTCCAGTTCACTCCCAGGAGCTGTAGGTCCTCTGGGAACTATGAGTCTGACTCCTGGGAGCGACCAAGAGCGTGCCTAGGAGCCATGCTATGGATCCTAGGGCCGGATATGATCCTAGGAACGTGGGTCTTCGAGATAATAAGTGGGATCTGAAACGCAGGCAATAATTGCGGGCAGCAAAACAATTGCTCCCCGAAGTAATTAACGCTCTCGTGAACGGACGGGTGTGGCTCCAGGATCCAAGGTAGAGAGCCCAGGAACAATCTGTCTCGCTTCCACGACCCGTCACAACATGTTCCTGTGTAAAGGTATACTGTTTTCAGGTGTAAGGCCTGTCAACCGGGTAAGATACTATGACTGAGAGGGGAACACAATGTATTGTAGAGTGTGCCAAGACTAATTCTTGCCAGAATGCAAAGGATCCTTTGGGGGTCCTTGACTATAGGGAAACCAACATGATAGTGCTGACATTGATATCACCTGACGAACCCCTCTCGGATCGACATCGAATCGATGTCGATCTATTGATAGATCATTGATATGGCCCGCTCTGGGTATTCCAGTTGTAAGGATCTTTTATCCGTTACATCCTGGAGGACATTGAGCTCCCAGAGGCCGTGAGCATGATCCTAGGAGCGATAACTGCAGCTCCCTAACTCAGCATATCGTAGGTTGATCAGGAAAACAGCCTGGTTTTAGACCAGAACAAGACAGGCAAACGCAATTAAGTGCGGCGGCGTTGAAGAATTGAGAGGCCGCTCATTCTCGATGGCGTTAGAGGCCGATTCAACGTGTTTGAGCACTTGTCATAGTAGAGTGAGGAAACGGATGCCCTTCGAGAAATGTTATTGTGGAAATCAGGTAGGCTGGATGATCCTGGACATGCGTTGACCATTGCACACAACGAACTCGAAAAACGTTGAGTAAATAGGAAGTCAACAGCTGTTGACGGTAGTGTTAGTCCTGGTCGTTTATGTGCATGTCAAAGGTGACAATAGTTCCTTCCTAGTGAATGTTTTGCATGATCGAGGAAATCATATGTTTAATGATTTAATTGATCACCACCTTAGCAGCAAAGGAAAAATTATGTTTATTAGATGTTATTGGCTTATTTGTCTCCACTTGCTTTGATGTCCGTGCATTCCCTAATCCCCCCCCCCCCCGTCTACCAGCGATAATTTTTTCGTCCCGCTCTTACAAGATTGTTCTCAGCCGATTTCCAATACTTGACGTCACTACGCACCCATGCCACTCGGCAGAGAACGGACCAGCCAAGGTGCAAAAATCTCCTATCCCGCAGAATCGAGAGTCCGGTTCTATAGTTTATCAGCGTTTCTTTGTACGCGCCATCTCCTGCTGCCCTTTTCCATTTTCACCGCATTTGACCGAGCGCTTTGATGACTTGCTCAAGCTACCACGCATGGCTGTTCCACTACAATCCTAAGAGCACCGATTGTCTCAAATGCGAGTCGAGATATAGCCTCCCTATTCCAAGATCTCAGCATTAGCGGCGAAGGGTTGTACGTATATGCGGCGGTAGCCAATCGTAGTTCTTAATCCCAGGCTCTTTTCTGTAGAGACAAATCTCGCATGGCCTTCTAGTCTTGCGCCGTGGTAAAATCTGATTAGTAGTGTCTTGATTAGGCCCAGCGTGACTCTGAGCAAACGTGAAGAGAAACGCTAGCCGCCTCTGGCTAGTATGAAGCCTGAGACTGCAGCCTTATCTAAAAACGGGTACCTATGTAGACTACAGGGGTTCACGCACGCATTACGTGCTTTTGCCAGATCACTATGATATGGCATGCACTTTCTGTATCAAAATCGCTGCAAGCATAACGCCTTCGCCGCCTCGCAAACTGTAATCTTATCGATTTGCCAAATCTCAGATACGCGCGTGGCCACCACCATATGCGTATTTAGTAGGCGAAGTCTTATTAGTCGAACACCCCCCTTTGGTGGGAAGTCTTCCAAATTTGGACTATAATATGAAGATTACCATAAGGAAATTCAAGATCTTTATTCTACTAGGGGTCACACCACCTACACGACGACAGGCTGAAGAGCGCGAGAAAGCAAAGAGGCCGGTGTGCCGAAGAAACCCGCATGATGCGCCAGTCTTAGCATAATAGTGTATAATAGTGTATAATATAATAGTATAGTATATTTCTATTATGGTAGGAAGGAGATCATATATAAATTACTGGCTCTATCTAGGAAGAACCCTAGATATCCTACATATAGTAAAAAACTATATTATGACTTCCTTTCTAATACCATAAGACAATGAGATAATACAGATATCATAGATTATCTCATCATTTGCCTCCTAATGAACTATATAAGAAGCAAAGACTCCTATATATAACAATAATCAATCTTACCATCGCCATCTGAGTTACCTATTTAGGATAAGTATAACCAAATACATATTTATATATATATTATATAAGACATTATATAATATATATAGCTTATCTAATACTACTTCCCTATAAAATATTATAACCTACCATTAGGCTATAATATATTATCTGCTAAATTACTTTCAGCCAGCAACGCTGTGGCAGGAAGAGCACGCAATCAAATTACAGTCATTAGCGAAATCAGCTTCCGCCCCAGGCATTGCTTTTCTATTTTGCGGCCCCACTGCCAAGACATTAGCGCGCAGCTTTTACCCTACAGTCATATATAATATCCAGTAATTGTGAATATTACGTTACCAAAAGAGCAAAATACGATATTGTCTTTCCGACACGTGATAACCTACCCTCCAGGGCACCTATGACATCGAATAAGTGAGGCCATACCGACCGGGCTGGGGTAGGCGAATAGACAGCTCGTTTACGCCGCAAAAGTAAAGGATTTCTATTGCAGGCAGTATATAAAAGTAAATGGACGGAAAAAAAAGAGGAGATTTCTCTATAATGTATGCTTTTTGTTTCGAAATTGTATAACTGGCTGGATCATGGATCGTAGACAATGTATCTCAGTACGCGGAGCAGGGATTATGGCGCCACTACTAAGGGAGAAGGATAATAAAAAATAGAAGTATCATGGGAACTTGCGTTGAACTACGTAATGTGGAAGCTTGATGAAACCTTAGGTCTTTCGGAAGGGGGACAGTGGTAAGTCGACTGATCAGCGTAATGTGATCTCTGGACGATCTACACAATATAATGATATCCATTCTGACGAACAGCCTAGAGGGCATTGCCGTACTATCCACCCTCGGCGTTGACATCGGCTCCTCGCTCTAGCAGTATCTGTGCAATCTTGTCGTATCCTCCAGCATAAGCAGCCTGGAGGGCATTGCCGTAAACTCCACCCTCCGCGTTGACATTGGCTTCTCGCTCTAGCAGTATCTGGGCAATCTTGTCGTGTCCTCTAGCACAAGCAGCCTGGAGGGCATTGCCGTAAACTCCACCCTCGGCGTTGACATCGGCTCCTCTCTCTAGCAGTACTCGGCCCAGCACGGCCCAACACCCAGTAGCGGGTGTTGGGCCGCACTGGTCTAATGCAAAAACTAGTCTAATGCAAAACTTCATCTACCCACCATTTTACAACTCTCTCTACTACCCCAAAAATGCCTTTTTCTTCTCAAAATTTGGAAGATCGCCTTAGTAGTGCTATTGAAGCCTACCATGCAAGCAAGAAGCCTGTTCTCTCAGTATTGGCGCGGGAATTCGACGTTCCATACTATACCCTGAGGGGTAGAATCCACGGTCGCACTTCTCGAAGCAGTCGTATTGGTCCCAACAAAGCCCTAGAACCAGATCAAGAGAAGGCATTAATGCTTTAGATTGATACTTTAAATACTGCAAATGCACCACCAACCTCAAACATAATCTATAAGTGCGCAATTGACATTCTTCGGCGCCATGATCCAGATCGGCAGCTCGGTAAAAATTGGGCGTATCGCTTTATTAAACAACTACCTGAGAAATACACCTATATCAAGCAAAATCCTATAGAAAAAGACCGGTTGGAAGTAGTTACCCCTAGCTATCTTACTACCTGGTATACTCGCCTTAGTGCTACGATTCAGCGTTATAGAATTCAATCAAATAATATCTACAATTTCGACGAGAGCGGCTTTAAACTCGGCGAGGGTAAGCAACGAATGGTTATTTCAACTAAAGGTGGCTAATCTAGTATTGGAACTAGCGGCCCTAGTGAATCTCTCACTTCAATTAAATGTATTGCTGCCGATAGCTAGGTTATACCACCTTAGTTTCTAGTGAAGGGTGAATTTTATATAGAGAATTGGTATAGGAATACCAACCTTCCTAACGATTATTAGATTACCCTACCGCTAATAGCTAGACAGATAATACTATAGCCTTTCAATGGCTCCAATCATTTGAATAAAGCATAAAAAACCGCTATACGAAGGGCGGTTTTAGGCTTCTTCTTATAGATAATCATGGTTCTTATCTTACCTTTGAATTTATTAAATTCTGTGAAGACCACTTGATAATTCTATATTATTTCATCCCACATACTACGTATATATATCAACCGCTTAACGATATGCCGTTTTAGGTGCTAAAACATTATTTTCGTAAGAATAATAATAATATAGTATAGTGGGGTGGTTTAGTGAAGCAAAAATCGGACTTTTTTACGAGCATACATAGCGTTCGTCTCCAAGCATTCTAAGGCCGTATAATACGCTCTAGTTTTATAAAATGCGGTATATATCCTATAAATACCGATTTCGCTTTATAAAAGCTAGGCTGGAATAATGATCCTAATCTTCTAGAGCCAGTTTTAGAGATATAGGATAGTGATACCCCCCCTCCGGAGTTAAGCTCTATACCAAATTCACCGGTAAAAGACGTTAGAGACTTCCGGAAATACGCTAAAAAAATCAAGAGAAAAATCGACGATATTAGAGATAAGATTGACTCTATTTCTCCCAAGCTACGCCGTCAAATGGCTCCATTTTTAGCTAGTAGGCTTGCTTTAGTGGAAGCGGGCGCTCAGTATACGTAGGATAATATCAACACTTTAGACCTAAAGCGCCGGAAGGATACCAATAAAACCAAGCGAAGGGTTAATATGGGTGGCCCTCTAAGCTCTTTAAATGCAAAAAGGCATATAAAAGTGAGAGATAACGTAGAGAGGAAGAGATTAATCCAGCAAGCTAAAAAGAAGTGGATTGCAGCTTCTACTTCAGAAGCCGCTCTCTCAATGGAGAAGTGAAAACCAGGGGATCTTAATACGGGAGAAGAAAGTGCGGAAGCAGACGATTCTGTAAATATTAAATTCACCATAGATACTATAGGGGAAGGGTGCTAAATGTCATGTTTAAAATGGTGGGTAGATGAAGTTTTGCATTAGACTAGTTTTGCATTAGACCAGTGCGGCCCAACTCCCCCGGTGGGAGTTGGGCCGTGCTGGGCCGAGTATCTGTGTAATCTTGTCGTGTCCTCCATCACAAGCAGCCTGGAGCGCATTGCCGTAAGGTCCACCCTCCGCGTTGACATTGGCTTTTCGCTCTAGCAGTATCTGGGCAATATTGTCGTGTCCTCCAGCACAGGCAGCCTGGAGGGCATTGCCGTAAAGTCCACCCTCGGCGTTGACGTCGGCTCCTCGCTCTAGCATTATCTGTGTAATCTTGTCGTGTCCTCTAGCACAAGCACCCTGGAGGGCATTGCCGTACTCTCCACCCTGGGCGTTGACAACGGCTCCTCGCTCTAGCAGTATCTGTGCAATCTTGTCGTGTCCTCCATAACAAGCACCCTGGAGCGCATTGCCGTACTCTCCACCCTCGGCGTTGACGTCGGCTCCTCGCTCTAGCAGTACCTGTGCAATCTTGTCGTGTCCTCCATAACAAGCAGCCTGGAGGGCATTGCCGTAACGTCCACCCTGGGCGTTGACGTCGGCTCCTCGCTCTAGCAGTATCTGCACGGTTTGGCCGTGTCCGTTTTGTGAGGCCCAAATCAAGGGGTTTGCTCCTGCATCGTCCCTCGTATTGACATCCTGTTTCATGGTGGCAAGTAGAAAATTGATGGAGAATCTACGATGTGGTGATCCAGGTATGGAGAAACAGAGCAGTAGATTCAACTGGGAGCAAAAGGGACGGAGAGGAAGAAGAGAGAGAGAGAGAGAGAGAGCTATCTGGCTATCTACTACTATGGGGATCTGTCCCATGTGGGGACTGCTGCCTGAGGCAGAACCAGGCACCCAACAAAAATCAACCTCCTGGTCATGGCCGTTAAATGCTGCCAGGTTGAGCGCATTCATTGATCGCCGGTGTGTGTATGGCATTACTGCCTCCCAAAAGGTAGGATACCACAAAGAAACCCGTTTTTCACTCATATCATATACTCGATGCAGTCGATCGTTCACTTTTCGGTCTAATTTCAAAGACATCTTCCGCACGTGATCGGTCCAATGTACTGCTGAGTATTCTAAGAGGGCTTGAACATCAGAGTCGCCTTCGTCGTCTTCCAAATCCTCCATCAAAAGGTATCGCAAACATATATCGGCCATCAAATTTTCTGCATCACTTTGACCGCTCCAATATATATGATCAATCAATCAATCAATCAATCAAAGTTCAATTAACCTGTTGCAGTCTAACTAGTTGCGTATGACTATGCAGGTGCTTCATCCAACTGAAGCAAGAACTCGAGTCCAAACGCCGAGTTGGGATCACCAAGTATAGTGCATCCCAAGAGTATACAGATGCTGATCGTAAAGAGTGTGGAATCAGCCCATTCCTGTAACCCGTAAACCCACAAACCTATAAACCCATAAACCCATACATAAGAAATAAACATATAATGACTGCCATGGAGTGCACCCTCCATCTTCCACCTCTCACTTCTCACTTCTCACTCTCCCTTTCCATCCTCTGCAACCTCCCCCTGCCTCAGTTTCAATTGATGGTGTCGTTCTCCTGGCCAGTTGTTGATTGGCATGTTTGTCGACTTTGGCTGAGTTTCTCGTTCCACAGCATCATCTATCGTCATTGGCTAATACCCATCGTCTTCCACACCTAGCTCCATGGCCGCGAGGCCTGTTCGTTCGTCGTCGTCGTCGTCCTCGAGTCCCACATGTTGAAACTGCTGGAGGAGACCTGTTCGGTGCATGAAGTTGACCACGTAGCGGATGGCCTGCGGGTTTGACATGATCTTGTCGTAATCCATTTCCTTGATACCAACCGCCCACAGCTGCTCCCACAGTTTCGTGCGCGGAATGATATGTTGTGGGCACTGCATAAGAACATGCTTCGGTGTCTGTGAACCCTCGTCACAGCTGCATCGATCTGTCTCTGCTGCCTTGATTTTAAACAAGAAGTGTCGAAGCCCGATCCTCATTGTGCGCATTTGAATCAAAATTGCACATTGTGGCTTCGACAAACCTTCGTATAACCGAAGCGTCTTCTTGTTCGGCGCCTGCACCAAGCGCTTCGTGGGTGCGGAAGTTGTCTCCCGCTCCCACTGTTTCTCCCACCGCTCTCTGATTCGCTGGCGGACCGCCCTCTTAGCAGCTGCGGCGAGACGGATTATCGGATTATCCGCCCCGGTCGCAACTCCCATCCCCGCACCAAGAAGCGCTGCACTCTTTGCTTCTCCATCGGCAAATTCATTGCCGTCCACACCAACGTGTGCAGGGATCCACCTGATGGTGATGTCCGTTGGGTGTCTTGATTGGGTTTCGTTGCGCGACCGGATGACTCGTACGTGTTCGTATATCAGTCCAAGCACGTACTGGCCAGATGGTCGCTGTGGGTTTTGCACTGCCTGGATGGCAGCTTGGCTGTCTGTGAAGATGACCACTTCTCGAGCCTGTTGTTCTCCGTTATTTGAAATTGACCCGTTGTTTGGAATTGCCCCGTTGTTTGGAATTGTATCCTCGTTATCTTCTCCTGCCGCTTCTTTAAGCACCATTTCAATGCCGCTGAGCTCGGCAGCGTACACTGTGGACTGGGAGTCTTTGCCAAGATATTTCCTCTGAGACTTCACTCCGTGCTGGAGACTGGCCATTGATGCGCCAATATGGCCAGCGAAACCGCTCCCATCTGTGTAAACCATGCTGGCTTTATTTTCCTTGTCACAGACCGCTTTTTCCCAGATATCATCGTGGGTTTTTAATGCATTCTCCTGGTTCTCAATGAAGCAAGGGATCCTTGTCTCCCATGGTGCAAGAACGAATGCTTGCTTTTCCTCCCATTGCTCTCCTAGCTGTAGGCGTAGCGGCTTCTTCCATGCAATTGCTTCGGTCGGAGCCCACCCTCCGAGCTTTCTTTGGTTTGGTTTCCTAGCTTTCTTCGCCTTTGCCGTTTGTGGACATGCCCACTGTGGGCCGGTGAGGATTCTTATGGCTGTTTCTTCGACGACTTGCTGTAGTCGTAGCTTGATAGGGGTGATAAATAGCTCTATATCGAGTGCTGCTCCCGCCGTTCCGCGGAAAGCTCCACTGATTAGAATTGCCGCACGTTTCTGGATTTTTGTGAGTTCGTTGGTGAGTTTATCGAGATCGCCTTTTGGCATAGCTCTGGCAGCTGGGCAGTACCATGCAGACAGCCCCCATAGCATCTGTGGAATGATGACTGCCTGGTATACCTTCCGCATAGCAATCAGTGATGATCCCCATGTGGAGCCTGAGATTCCGCGGAGTGCCTCGAGGCTGCTGGCTCCTTTTGCTAGCATCTTCTTCCGGTGGGTTGTAAAATTGAGGTGTTTGTCAAGCCATACACCGAGGTATTTGGCTGTATCCGAAGGTGCGAGAATGATTGGTATCGGATCCCCTGGTATTATGACTGGCATGCCGTCATGGCCTGACGGGTCATCCGGCACCTCCCAGATATCCGTGTCTTGGGGGGATATGTCCGTGTCCCGGACCGATCGGTTCACGTTCGTATTTGTCGGGTTGGAGAAGTGGATCAGTTCGAATTTATCTGGTGCAAATTTTGCTGCATGTTTCCTGGCCCATATGGCCGCTTTTTGTAGTGCTTTTTCAAGAACCCGGACGTTCTCCTCATAGCTGTTCGATACCGCGAGAATGCAAACGTCATCCACCCATCCGTATGCCTCGCTCTCCCCGTAGTGTAGTCCCTGTAGGGTGCACGCACGAACCAGCGGAGCGTTGAAAAGGAGGAATAGGATCGGCGATATCGGTGAGCCCTGCGGGATGCCAGTTGGTGTCGGGAATACATCGCTTAGGTAGCCGTTTGGCAGTTTGATTCGAGTGCTTCTTCTAGTGAGAAATGACTGCACCCACGGAGTGAGCGTACCGAGTCCCATTTGTTGCATATTGTGTAGCAATCTCTCGTGAGATACCATATCATACGCACCAGCCACGTCGAGGAGTAGCATACTCGCTATCTTACCTTCTCCCCATGCCTGGTGTACCCGCCCGAGGATCAACTGGATTGCATGGTCGACGGATACCCCCTTTCGTCCCCCGAGGTGTGTCTTTGGGAGTAGATTGTGTTCCTCCACAAGCCATGCGATTCGGGAGGCCACAATTGCTTCGAGGATCTTACCGAGTGTATTCAAAAGTGCGACCGGTCGGTAAGACTTCGGGACTCGGTAGTCTCGTGGGCCGGCTTTTCGTAGTGTCACCGTGACGGAGGTTTGAAAGTGCTGGGGGTTGTGTCCAGTTTGTACACATGCGTCGAAGATAGCAGTGAGGAGTGGAACAAATTTCTTCTCTGATCGTGAACCTGGTTCCGCTAATGCACGCCATACCTTATTTGGCAGTGCGTCGTATCCAGGTGCTTTGTTCGGTGGCGCCTTCTTGATTGCAGCTCTTACTTCGGTGTCATTTACCGGTGGTAGCTGGAACTGCTCTCGATCAATCAATCAATCAATCAATCAAAGTTCAATTAACCTGTTGCAGTCTAACTAGTTGCGTATGACTATGCAGGCGCTTCATCCAACTGAAGCAAGAACTCGAAGCCAAACGCCGAGTTGGGATCACTCCCAAGAGTATACAGATGCTGATCGTAAAGAGCGTGGAATCAGCCCATTCCTGTAGATCCATCCCAATAACCCTGTAATCCCAAAAACCCATACATAAGAAATATATAACGATCGCCATGGAGTGCACCCTCCATCTTCCATCTCTCACTTCTCACTCTCACTCTTCCCTTCCATCCTCTGTAACCTCCCCTGCCTCAGTTTCAATTGATGGTGTTTTTCTCCTGGCCAGTTGTTGATTGGCATGTTCGTCGACTCTGGCTGAGTTTCTCGTTTCACAGCATCATTTATCGTCATTGGCTAATACCCATCGTCTTCCACACCTAGCTCCATGGCCGCGAGGCCTGTTCGTTCGTCGTCGTCGTCGTCCTCGAGTCCCATATGTTGAAACTGCTGGAGGAGACCTGTTCGGTGCATGAAGTTGACCACGTAGCGGATGGCCTGCGGGTTTGACACGATCTTGTCATAATCCATTTCCTTGATACCAACTGCCCACAGCTGCTCCCACAGTTTCGTGCGCGGAATGATGTGTCGTGGACACTGCATTAGAACATGCTTCGGTGTCTGTGAACCTTCGTCACAACTACACCGGTCTGTCTCCGCTGCCTTGATTTTGAACAAGAAGTGTCGAAGCCCGATCCTCATTGTGCGCGTTTGAATCAAAATTGCACATTGTGGCTTCGACAGTCCCTCGTATAGACGGAGCGTCTTCTTGTTCGGCGCCTGCACCAAGCGCTTTGTGGGTGCGGAAGTTGTCTCCCGCTCCCACTGCTTCTCCCACCGCTCTCTGATTCGCTGGCGAACCGCTCTCTTAGCAGCTGCGGCGAGGCGGATTATCGGTTCACCCGTTCCGCTCCCGGTCGCAACTCCCATCCCCGCACCAAGAAGCGCTGCGCTCTTCGCTTCCGCATCGGCAAATTCATTGCCGTCCACACCAACGTGTGCAGGGATCCACCTGATAGTGATATTCGTTGGATTTTGCTGGTTTTGGTTCCGTGACCGGATGGCCCGTACGTGATCATATATCAGTGCGAGCACGTATTGGCCAGACGGTCGCTGTGGGTTTTGGACTGCCTGGATGGCAGCTTGGCTGTCAGAGAAAATGACCACTTCTCGAGCCTGTTGTTCCCCGTTATTTGGAATTTCCCCGTTGTTTGGAATTGTGTCCTCGTTATTCCCCCCTGCCGCTTCCTTGAGCACCATTTCAATGCCGCTGAGCTCGGCAGCGTACACTGTGGACTGGGAGTCTTTGCCAAGATATTTCCTCTGAGACTTCACTCCGTGCTGGAGACTGGCCATTGATGCGCCAATGTGCCCAGCAAAACCGCTCCCATCTGTGAAAATCATGGCGGTTTTATCTTGCTTGTCGCAAACTGCTTCTTCGTAAATGTTGTTATAGGTTTCCAATGCAGCTTCTTGATTCTCAATGAAGCATGGGATCCTTGTCTCCCATGGTGCAAGGACAAATGCACGTTTCCTTTCCCATTGTTCTGTCGGTTGTAGGCGTAATGGCTTCTTCAATGCCAGCGCTTCGAGTGGCGACCAGCCTCCAAGTCGTTGTTCCGTTGGTTTTCTGGCTTTGTATGCAATTTGTGGACATGCCCACTGTGGTCCTGTGAGGATCCGTATGGCTGTTTCCTCTATGATTTGTTGTATTCGTAATTTGATCGGGGTGATGAATAATTCAATATCGAGTGCCGCTCCCGCCGTTCCGCGGAAAGCTCCACTGATCAGGATTGCCGCACGTTTTTGGATTTTTGTTAGTTCGTTAGTGAGCTTGTCGAGATCGCCCCTTGGCATGGCTCTAGCAGCTGGACAGTACCATGCAGACAGCCCCCATAGCATCTGTGGAATGATGACTGCCTGGTATACCTTCCGCATGGCAATCAATGATGACCCCCATGTGGAACCTGAGATGCCTCGGAGTGCCTCAAGGCTGCTCGCTCCCTTCGCTAGCATCTTCTTCCGGTGTGTTGTAAAATTGAGGTGCTTGTCGAGCCATACTCCAAGGTATTTGGCCGTTTCTGTGGGTGCGAGGATAGTTGGTATGTCTCCTGGTATGATAATCGGCATGCCGTCATGGCCTGATGGATCATCCGGCACCTCCCAGATGTCTTGTTCGGGAGCCGACTGAGTCGTTTGAGTCGTTTGAGTTGTATCCGTGTCCCAGGCAGATCGCACTATGTCTGCGTTCTGGACCGATTGTACTATGTCTGCGTTCTGGACCGATTGCACTGTGTCTGCGTTCCGGACTGATCGCACTGCGTCTTCATCCTGGGCCGATCGGTTCGCTTTTATGTTTGTCGGGTTGGAGAAGTGTATCAGTTCGAATTTATCGGGTGCGAACTTGGCGGCATGTTTCTTGGCCCATATGTCTGCTTTCTGGAGCGCTTTTTCAAGGACCTTCACGTTCTCCTCGTAGCTCCTAGAGATAGCTACAATGCATACATCGTCTACCCAGCCATATGCCTCGCTCTCCCCGTAGTGCAGTCCTTGGAGTGTGCACGTACGCACCAGCGGTGCATTGAAAAGGAGGAATAGGATCGGCGAGATTGGCGATCCTTGCGGGATGCCGGTCGGTGTAGGGAAGGCTTCGCTCATATAGCCGTTTGGTAACTTGATTCGTGTGCTCCTACCGGTGAGAAATGACTGCACCCATGGAGTGAGCGCACCGAGTCCCATTTGTTGCATGTTATATAGCAATCTCTCGTGAGATACCATATCGTATGCTCCAGCCACATCTAGGAGTAGCATGCTCGCTATCTTACCTTCTCCCCATGCTTGGTATACTCTCCCTAAGATCAACTGGATCGCGTGGTCGACAGACACCCCCTTTCGTCCCCCAAGGTGTGTCTTTGGGAGCAGATTATGTTCCTCCGCACACCATGCGATTCGTGTGGCAACAATCGCTTCGAGGATCTTGCCGAGTGTGTTTAACAATGCGACGGGCCTATATGATTTTGGGACTCGGTAGTCTCGTGGGCCGGCTTTTCGTAGTGTCACTGTGACGGAGGTTTGAAAGTGCTGGGGGTTGTGTCCAATTCGGACACACGCGTCGAAGATGGTAGTGAGAAGTGGAACAAATCTCTTCTCTGATCGTGAGCCTGGCTCCGCTAGCACCCGCCATAACTTGTTCGGCAGCGTATCGTACCCAGGTGCTTTGTTCGGTGGCGCCTTCTTGATTGCAGCTCTCACTTCGGTGACGTTTACCGGTGGTAGTTGGAACTGCTCTCGATGGTAGGCGTGGCCTTGTTGTTGTTGTCTTTGGTTGACATATATGTCGGAGAGGTCGGCTTCTGGTGGTTGCGGGAAGAACACTTTACGGAGTAGATTGACTTTCTCCGCGTCTGTCTCTGCAACCCCTCCTTCAGCTTTCTTTAACGCCGGCATCGCGCTTCCTTGCTGTTGTTGGCCTCGGTTCCTAGCCCATTTGGCCACCCTCCATAGCCCCTGGGGGCCCTGCTCCACGGCTTCTTCAATGAAACTCCGGAAGCCCCGCCGGAGAGCGGTCTTGATGACCTTCCCCTTTTGATTCCTAGCCAGTTTATATGTCTCCCAGTCCTCCTCGCTATGTGTCGCAAGGTATTGACGGAATATGCGGCGAGAGTGTTTGACAGCCTCCCCGCACTCCTTGGTCCAGGATGGGTTCGCATGCGGGCTTGGTTTGGCCCATGGTGTCGATTCCTGTACACCTCGCTGAACGATTTCGATCAGGTGGTTCACTGCATCGTCGATTTTTCGGGGGGTCGACAGCCGTGGTGGTTCGTCGATTCGTTGGGGGGTTGTTAATTGCGGTAGCATTGGGAGATTGTCGGCCACAAAGATGTCGAATTTCTCGGTATCCATGGCCTTCCAGAGCCGTCTCTTCACCTCGACAGTCGGTTCGGTGTCAATGTCGAGTAGTACACGGATCGGTAGATGATCTGAGTCTGCATGGCAGTCTAGGGCCAGTTCGCATACCACTAGTCTCTCGGTGAGGTCCGGTGTACCGAAGAACAGGTCGATTGTCGTTTGTTCTCCGTTCTGGTCCCTAGTAATCGTACCGGGTTCCAGCCATAGGTCAAGGTCCGCTTCGTCACAGAGCTCAATAAGCCTGTCAGCACCTATATCCTGCGTGGCCTCAATGCCTCCCCAGGCAGGGTGGTGGAGGTTGAAATCCCCTACAATCATAGTATACTGACTGCTCCTCCGCCGTTGGTTGCCCCCTAGCAGTTCGCTGAGAAGCTCCACTGTATCGGTGGTGCCGCATTCATTATATATGTTGAAGAGGCAGACCTCGCCAATTCCCGTTTGAATTCTCACTTCCTGGCAGAACTCGCTGTGTGCGTAGTGCGTCCAGTTGGTACCGATTCTCTTTGAAATATATATACACACCCGTGCTCTGCTTCCCGTCTCTGAACTAGACGGGAAGAGAAGCTCGTGTGTCTGTTTCAATGGGTGGTATGTCGTGTCATTGTATGGGTTCTCCCATGGTTCTTGCACTACAATGATATCCGCCTTCGCGACTTGCGGCTTCGCCAGGAAGTCCGCCATGACGACATCTCGCGAGCGGTGCGTGTTGTATTGGATGATGGTTAAGGGTGTATTATTCATTAAAAGTGGGGTGTTCTTCGGTATGCTTCTTGGTGAATTGGCGCGTTCTTCTCTCTTCCTGCATGCCGGCTCTATTGGTGAACTTCACCGAGGGAGCTGACATTGTGAGGTTGACCTGGTCGTCGAGGGTGCGTTTATTCTTACCCCGTGGGCCCGGTGTATGTGTTGCCATGTTGGTTTTGAAGATGGTGGCGTTCTCTTTGCCGGCAGCCCTATGCTTGCTAGCTGGTCGACGTGCGTTCCCGCTGGTAAGGGATAGTACCGATGGCTGGTATTCACTAGCCGATGCGGCCGGTGCCGATGACGATGGCGTACCTGGCATTACTGCTTCTTGGTCTTCGAGAATATATGCCTCATCCCTAGGTCGTTTCGATGTGTTGAGCATTGTCCTAATGAGGCCCTTGCTCCTGGTCGTCGTTGACGATGATGTCGACGCCCGGCTAGGTGCTCTGCGCCTTGGAGGTTCAGAGCGTGTCTCTACCGGTGTGTGGATTGATCGATCGACTCCCCTTGCCGGCCTTTGTGCCGACTGGCGGATCGACTCTCCAATTGCACTTGCCTCAGTGCTGTCAACTGTGAAGGTAGGCAGTATGTCCTCTGGCTGGGGTTCCTGGGTCCTCTGCATATCGGTATCCTCCGGTGATGTTGGCCCTTCGTTACTACTCGCCGGTTGGCCTGTGCTTGGTGTTTTATTCGATGTCTTTGATAGGCTTTGTCTTCCATTTCTGGAGCTTTCCTTGGTGGAACTCCAGGAGCCGCTACCTCCTGAACTCCCGGGTCCCACTGTTGTGGCTGCCGGCGTCCTTTCGGCAGCCATCGAGAGGTATGCCGGCACCCGGTGGTGCCGCTCCCTCGCCTGCGCAAGAACCTGCACCCTCTCGATCTCTCTGATGAAATCGGGGCACCGTTTCGACCATCCATTGTGTGCGCCCCCGCAATTGGCGCACTTTCGTTCACTGAGAGTTGCATCCTTTTTACGCTGGCAGTCTCGAGAATGATGCTTCTCAGCGCAAAAGACACACTTTGTTTCGTTGGAACAGGTGTTTCCTATATGGCCGTATTTCTGGCAGTTGTGACATTGGCGTATACGCGCAGCCCGGTCGTACAAGACCGTGGTAAGCACCTCCGAGTCCCAGAGTGTTCCATTATCGATTGCATTGTTGGCGGTATGTGGTGAGTTGAATTCAACGATCAGTGATCCGGATTTCTTGCCTTCTGGGAGGACAAGCCATGACACCTGGGTAATCTCGGCAGTGTCCCCCCAGTTGAACAGGTTCTCAGTAAGCAACTGCTTTATGATACTCTGTTTCCGGCCTTGCTCTCCGAGTCCTACCGCCGAATTGATACCGAGAGACCGTACATTGACATCATGTACAACAACCCCCCAGCTCGGCAAGCGCACTTCCGATCCCTTCCACAGGTGCTTCACCCACGTAGTTCGGTGGCATCGCATGATTTCTGCTTCCTTCGCGGTACGAAGACTGAGCGAGACATCCCCCGACTTCAATTGTCTGGCTGCGACAAACTTGGCTGATGCCACTGTCACTCCATACGTGGCTTTTGCTGCTCTCACACGTGCCCTCTCAGCTAGCTTCGTGATCTCGGCAGGGGTCTGTGTACGGAAGTGTTTAATACCGTCGGAATCACCCAGTTTCACGACGATCTGGCGGTCCTGGATGAGATCGGAAGGCGATGCGGGGTTAGTCGACGTCGACCCATGACTAGATAAAAAGTGCGTCGGTGGTGGCGCGCTTTTGACAGCGTCGACATACGATCGGATCCGATTTGATCCATTGACATTGGCATTAACATTCGAAGAAGCAATTCTCACCGCATGAATGTCTTGTTTAATTTGGCTGGTCTCCTGGCGCAGCTGTTCAAATTGCTGCTTCCAGTCCTGGCCAATTGGGTTCTTAATCAGGTCTGTGGTGAGTTCCTGGATGGATTTGAGATAGTCTAATACTGGTCTCGGGACTTTAACAGAGTTGTTACTGCTGATATGATTCAGCAACTGGCGTACGTCGTAGTTGGCATCCAATATGCGCTCGTTGATGTTGGCTGCAGAATTTTCGCGGCCCCCTGAAAGGGGCGGCCACTGGCTCCCTGGCGCCACCATACCTTCCACCAATATATAATTGGTATCAGGAGATGGAGCCGGAAGTTACAATTAACTTGCAATTAAAATGAGGACCGTAGCCCGCGGCGTTGTGGTGCAATTTCAAAAATTAGATTCGCGCAAAGATATGTGTTTTGAACTGCTCTCGATGACCAGTGTGGCCTTGTTGTGATTGTCGTCTTTGGCTGGTGTATATGTCGGAGAGATCTGCTTCCGGTGGCTGCGGGAAGAACACTTTACGGAGTAGATTGATTTTCTCTACGTCGGTTTCCGCATAGGTCCCCTCCGTGGTCCTTAATGCCGGCATCGTACTCCCTTGCTGTTGTTGGCCTCGGTTCCTAGCCCATTTCGCCACTCTCCATAGCCCTTGGGGGCCTTGGTCCACTGCCTCTTCAATGAAGTTCCTGAAGCCACGTCGGAGAGCAGCTTTGATGATCTTCCCCTTCTGGTTCCTAGCCAGTTTGTATGTGTGCCAGTCCTCCTCACTGTGTGTCGCAAGATACTGGCGGAACATACGGCGGGAATGCTTGACAGCCTCTCCACATTCCTTGGTCCAGGACGGATTCGCTTGCGGGCTTGGTTTGGCCCATGGTGTCGATTCCTGCACACCTCGCTGCACAATGTCGATCAGGTGATTTACTGCGTCGTCGATTTGTCGGGGTGTTGTCAGTTGCGGTGGCATTGTAATATTGTCAGCCACAAAAAGGTCGAATTTCTCGGTGTCCATGGCCTTCCAGAGCCTTCGTCTCTGTGCCTCGGTGGCCGGTTCGGTGTCAATATCGAGTAATACACGGATCGGTAGATGGTCTGAATCTGCATGACATTCCAATGCCAGTTCACACACCACCAATCTCTCCGTGAGATCTGGTGTGCCAAAGAACAAGTCGATTGTCGTTTGTTCTCCATTTTGATCCCTAGTGATTGCACCAGGTTCTAGCCACAGGTCAAAGTCTGCTTCGTCACAGAGCTCAATGAGCCTATCAGCGCCTAGGTCTTGTGTGGCGTCAATGCCTCCCCATGCAGGGTGGTGAAGGTTGAAATCCCCTGCAATCATGGTGCGTTTTCTGTTGCTATCTAGCAATTTGTTGAGATGTTCCACCGTGCCGGTAGTGCCGCACTCATTATATATATTGAAGAAGCAGACCTCGCCGATCTTGGTCTGGATCCTCATCTCCTGGCAGAATTCACTGTGTGCATAGTGCGTCCACCCAGTTAGATGCTTCGATATATATATGCATACCCGGGCTCTCCCTCCTGTCTCTGAGCTCGACGGGAAGAGCAGCTCGTGGGTCTGTTTCAGTGGATGATATGTGGTATCATTATACGGGTTCTCCCATGGTTCCTGCACTGCGATGATGTCTGCCCGGATGACTTCCGGTTTCGCCAAGAAGTCCGCCATGACGACATCTCTCGATCGGTGCGTGTTGTATTGGATGATGGTGAGTGGTGTATTAATCATTGGAGGTGGTCTCGGTATGTTTCTTGGTGAATTGGCGAGTCCTTCTCTCTTCCTGCATGGTTGCTCTGTTGGTGAACTTCACCGACGGGGCTGACATTGTGAAGTTGACTTGATCTCCGAGCGTACGCTTATTCTTGCCTCGTGGGCCCGGTGTATGTATTGGTGCACTGGTGTTAAAGATTGAGTTCTCCTTGCCAGCTGCTCTTTGTTTGCTGGCTGTCGTGCGTCTGTTCCCGCTGGTGCGGGGTAGCACTGATGGTTGGTATTCACTGGCCGAGCCGGCTGGGGCCGATGAGGATGGTGGCTCGGATATCATTGCATCCTGGTCCTCGCGTATATATCTGCCGTCTCGAGGTCGTTTGGTTGTATTACCAGTGCTTGTATCGCTAACACTCGCATTGAGCACCGACCGGAAAAGGCCTTTATTTCTTGTCGTGGCAACCGACGACGTTGTTGATATCCGGCTTGGTGCTCTACGCCTCGGCGGTTCAGAGCGTGTCCCTGTTGGCGGCGCGTGTATTGACTGGTTGAGTCCTCGTATCGGCTGGCGGATTGACTGACGAATTGACTCCCCAATTTCATCCGCCTGGGTATCTCCTGCCATGAAGGCATGCCCGCGTGGTGTATCCTTGGCCTGTTGGGCCTGGAGTCTAGATTCTGGCCGACGTTCCGGTTGGGGCTCTTGTGTCCCCTGCATCTCGAAGTCTGTCGATGATTCGGCCTCTTCGTTGCTGCTACTTGCCGGTTGGCCTGAGCTTGGTGCTTCATTCGACGCCTTTGTCAGGCTTCGCCCTCCATTTCTAGAGCTTTCCTTCGTGGAAGTCCTGGGGCCGCTACCCCCTGAACTCCCGGATTCCACTATTGTGACTGCCGGCGTCCTTTCGGCAGCCATCGAGAGATATGCTGGCACCCGGTGGTGCCTCTCTCTCGCCTGTGCGAGAGCCTGCACTCTCTCGATTTCTCTGATGAAATCGGGGCACCGCTTCGACCATCCATTTTGTGCGCCCCCGCAATTGGCGCACTTTCGTTCGCTGAGTGTCGCGTTCTTCTTACCCAGACAATCCCGAGAGTGGTGCTTGTCTGCGCAGAAGACACACTTGGTTTCGTTGGAACAGGTGTTTCCTATATGGCCATATTTTTGGCAGTTGTGACATTGGCGTATACGCGCAGCACGGTCGTACAAGACCGTGGTAAGGACCTCTGAGTCCCAGAGAGTGCCGGTATCGATTGCTTTATTCGCATTGTGCGGTGAGGTAAATTCGATAATCAGGGAGCCGGATTTCTTGCCTTCGGGAGGAACAAGCCAGGCAATCTGGATGATTTCTGCATCATCCCCCCAGTTAAACAGGTTCTCAGTGAGCAATTGCTTAATGATCCCTTGCTTCCGATCCCTGATATCCGCCGCCGTTTGTATCCCGAGAGACCGTACGTTTACATCGTGAACGACAACCCCCCAGCTCGGCAAACGCACTTCCGAATCCTTCCACAAGTGCTTCACCCACGCTTGCCGGTGGCATCGCATGATTTCTGCTTCCTTCGCCGTGCGTAGGCTGAGCGAGATATCTCCCGATTTTAATTGTCTGGCTGCGACAAATTTGGCTGAGGCCAGCGTGACTCCATACGTGGCCTTTGCACCCTTCACCCGGGCCTTTTCCGCCAGTTTCGTGATTTCAGCAGGGGTTTGGGTCCGGAAGCGCTTGACGCCGTCGGAATCACCCAGTTTGACGATGACCTGGCGGTCCTGGAGGAGATCGGAAGGCGTTGCGGGGCTGGTCGACGCCGACCCATGACTCGAAAGAAAATGCGTCGGCGGCGGTGCATTCTTGACAGCATCGACATACGATCGGACTCTATTTGGCGCATTGGCATTGGTATTCGAAGATGCAATTCTCACCGCATGGATATCCTGTTTTATCTGGCTAGTTTCCTGGCGCAGTTGTTCAAATTGCTGCTTCCAGTCCTGGCCAATTGGGTTCTTAATCAGGTCTGTGGTGAGTTCCTGGATGGATTTGAGATAGTCTAATACTGGTCTCGGGACTTTAACAGAGTTGTTACTGCTGATATGATTCAGCAACTGGCGCACGTCGTAATTGGCATCCAATATGCGCTCATTGATGTTGGTTGCAGAATTTTCGCGGCCCCCTGAAAGGGGCGGCCACTGGCTCCCTGGCGCCACCATACCTTCCACCAATATAAAATTGGTATCTGGAGATGGAGCCGGAAGTTACAATTAAGTTGCAATTAAAATGGGGACCGTAGCCCTCGGCGTTGTGGTGCAATTTCAAAAATTAGATTCGCGCAGAGATATGTGTTTTTCAGCACGATCGTATAGGACCGTGGTAAGCACCTCTGAATCCCAGAGAGTCCCGGTGTCAATTGCTTTGTTTGCAGTATGCGGTGAGGTGAACTCGGCGATCAAGGAGCCGGATTTCTTGCCCTTTGGGAGGACAAGCCAGGCAATCTGGGTGATTTCTGCATCGTCCCCCCAGTTAAACAGGTTCTCAGTAAGCAACTGCTTTATGATACCCTGCTTCCTCCCTTGCTCTCCGATCCCAGCAGCCGTGTTAATACCGAGAGATCGTACATTGACATCATGCATAACAACCCCCCAGCTCGGCAGTCGCACTTCCGACCCCTTCCCTAGATATTTCACCCAGCACTGGCGGTGGCATCGCATTATCTCCGCTTCCTTCGCAGTACGGAGGCTGAGCGAGATATTCCCCGATTTCAATTGCCTGGCTGCGACAAATTTAGCCGATGCCACCGTCGGCCCATCAGTGGCTTTTGCTGCTTTCACCCGGGCCCTTTCCGCGAGTTTAGTGATTTCAGCAGGTGACTGAGTTCGGAAACGCTTGATGCCGTCGGAATCACCCAGTTTGAGGATGACCTGGCGGTCCTGGAGGAGATCGGAGGGCGTTGCGGGGCTGGTCGATGCCGACCCATGGCTGGACAAAAAGTGCGTCGGTGGCGGCGCATTCTTGACGGCATCGACGTACGATCGGACTCTATTCGGCGTATTCGAGGATGCAATTCTCACCGCATGGATATCTTGTTTTATCTGGCTGGTCTCCTGGCGTAGCTGTTCAAATTGCTGCTTCCAGTCCTGGCCAATTGGGTTCTTGATCAGGTCTGTGGTGAGTTCCTGGATGGATTTAAGATATTCCAACACCGGTTTCGGGACTTTAAGAGAGTTATTACTGCTGATATGATTCAGCAACTGGCGTACGTCGTAATTTGCATCCAATATACGCTCGTTGATGTTGGTTGCAGAATTTTCGCGGCCCCCTGAAAGTGGCGGCCACTGGCTTCCTGGCGCCACCATACCTTCCACCAATATGAAATTGGTATCAGGAGATGGAGCCGGAAGTTACAATTAGCTTGCACTTAAAATGGGGACCGTAGCCCTCGGCGTTGTGGTGCAATTTCAAAAATTAGGTTCGCGCAGAGGTATGTGTTTTAATCCACGTCGAAGAGCCGCCTTAATGACCTTCCCTTTTTGATTCCTAGCTAGTTTGTATGTGTAAGCAATTTAGCAGATAATATATTATAGCCTAATGGTAGGTTATAATATTTTATAGGGAAGTAGTATTAGATAAGCTATATATATTATATAAGACATTATATAATATATATATAAATATGTATGTGGTTATACTTATCCTAAATAGGTAACTCAGATGGCGATGGTAAGATTGATTATTGTTATATATAGGAGTCTTTGCTTCTTATATAGTTCATTAGGAGGCAAATGATGAGATAATCTATGATATCTGTATTATCTCATTGTCTATGGTATTAGAAAGGAAGTCATAATATAATTTTTTACTATATATAGGAGTCTTTGCTTCTTATATAGTTCATTAGGAGGCAAATGATGAGATAATCTATGATATCTTTAGGGTATTGATGCTACCACCCCCCTTGGATAATACCACCCCCCTTTGGATCATACCACCCCCCTGCCTGAAAATTCAGTACCGCCTTCCCGATCGGGTGCGACACTGAATTGAAGCCTGCTTCTGCTTACCGCTCTCCACACCGCCTTCGTGTCAAACTACCCATATAATACTAGCAAGACGGCAGATACCTACAATTTATATGTAAACCCCATACAAAATTAAGTCACTTTTGTCACATAACACTCCGTACATACATGTAGATAGGATCAAACAAATTGATACTCCAATTCTGGTTTACATACATTAACCTGCCTTCTTCCAACCCATTTTCTTCATCAATACCTTCATCATTTCTATCGATTTTATCGCCAAAACCGTCAATATGGCCTCCCTAGGCCTTGATTATCTGGATTCGGATCCAGATTCCGACCCTGAGGTTGTTCCCGAGTCTCCACCTACCGAGCCAATCACCGTACCACCCACCATGCCAAGCACCATGCCAAGCACTATGCCAAGCACCGAGCCAAGCACCGAGCCAAGCACCGAGACCTTCACATTCCCACTTCCCCCGTTAGACCAGCATTTTAGCACCCCAGAGGAAGGAATCGCAGCAATCAATTCCTTCGCTAGGCCACATGGATATGCCGTTTCAACCCTCCGATCAAAAACCACAAAGAAAGGGGTAAAGAAGACGGTTCGACTATGCTGTGACCGCGGTCGTACATACCGAAACCGGGGTCCCGATGGTGTAGAGCGTAAGCGCCAATCAACTACACTTACAATCGACTGTCCCTTCGCTATTTCCCTTCGGCTTCAGGATACAAATACAAAGTGGGTCCTAACTGTGGAGAATCCTACGCATAATCATGAACTATCGCCACCATCAACCCACCCCGCTCACCGGAAACAGGAGGTTCTCACAAAGGCCGAGGATCTCGAGAAGATGCTTAAACAAGGGCTGCCTACCCGCAAGATCATCACTGGAATACGCGAGGATCCTGATTCTTATATGACTTCCCGTGATGTGTACAATTACCGGAAGAAGGTTTAGAGCCGATTCCTTCAGGGTCGTACCCCTCTTCAAGCATTGATGATGGAGCTTCCAGAGGATGGTAATTGGATCTTTCAGTATGAGATCGACGATAAGAGCCACGTTACCACTTTGTTTTGTATGCACAAAACAAGCATCGCTATGTTGAAATCAAACCCCTGGGTAATTTCTATGGATTGTACGTATAAGACAAATCGATATGGCTTGCCATTGCTAGACATCGTTGGTTTTTCTGCTACTGGTTCAACCTACCATCTCGGCTTTGCTTTTATGAAGGATGAGAAGGAGGATAGCTATCAAGTTGTCCTATAGTGCCTTGCTGAGGCCTACATATCCCTTGGACTTAACCCCCCCCGTACAATCCTAACCGATAAGGAGCAAGCCCTAATGAACGCAATTGAGGATGTTTTCCCAGAGACGAAGAATATGATCTGCTTATAGCATATCAATATGAATATCATGAAGAAGGCACGCCCACTACTTTCTGATCAACTCAAACAAGCTATCCAAGAAGCTAGAAGCCAGTCTAATTCAACCCAAACCGATTCAACCCAAGCCTCCACTCGCCACCGCCGTCGCACAAAAGACCAGGAAGCTAAAGAACTCCAACAGAAGGTTGACGAAGGCTGGAAGGAGATGCTAAAGCGATGGAACCGAGTCGTCTTTGCCCTAACAATTGATGACTTCAATACACAATGGGCAGTATTCAAAGAGAGATATGCCGATCCAATTTTCAGTCCTCTTCTCGACTACATACAGGCTGAATGGATTGATGATTACCCCGAGAAGTTTCTTCATTTCCACACAAAGCAATACCTTCATCTCAATGAAATCGCTACTTCTCGTACAGAGGGAGGACACTGGCTCCTAAAGCAGGATCTTCTAGTGTCCACAAATGACTTGCTAGTAGTTCTCCAGACCTTTGAGCGCGTTGTCGAACTACAATTCAGTCGAATTACGAACAAGATCGAGGACGAGAAGATCAAAATGCTTACACATTGTCAACCGCTCTATTCACGACTAGTCAAGAGAATCTCATTAAAAGCGATACAGCACACAAATGACATTTACAAACGATACCTACCAGAGGCACCGGACAAAGAACCAATTCCTAGATCATGCAACTGCAATTCGAAGGCCACGTCTGGATTCCCATGCATACATATCATCCAGCAATATAACGAAGAGAAGAAGAGCCTAGAACCTGATTTATACCACCAACACTGGCATTTACATAGTGTTTCTGCACCGCCAATTAATCCTCTCCTTCTTATTCAAGATCCTCTCCAAGTTCGACGACGGGGACGTCCACGGGGAGCGAGAAACTTAATCACCACCACCCAGCAAAGCACCCAGGATATCCTCCCTTCGCCAGATCCCCTCACCCAGGATCGATCCACCCGGCGAGAACCATCAGCATTCGAACATGTGCTTTCGCAAGAAGGTGGGCGTGGACGTGGACGTGGACGTGGACGTGGTCGAGGACGGGGACGGGGACGGGGACGGGGAACCGGTAGTGGTGAGACTGGCAGTGGTAATCGTGGACGTGGAAAACGCGCGCGGGGAGATACCTAAGAAGCAGGATAATCAATATGTAGAGTATTAAGGCAGGAATCAGGCAGAATGTACGATTTTTTCTCATTAAAATGCAGTGTTTTTAACTATGTAAACCAGAATTATAAGGTGGTGGCAGAATACATGGCAGAAAACTCTACAGTGGCAGAAAAGTATGGCAGAATTCAGTGTCGCACCCGATCGGGAAGGCGGTATTGAATTTTCAGGCAGGGGGGGGTGGTATGATCCAAAGGGGAGTGGTATTATCCAAGGGGGGGTGGTAGCATCAATACCCTATCTTTATTACCTCAGTATGATATAATCTATGATATCTGTATTATCTCTGTCAGAGATCACGTGACCCCCTCTCTCTGTTTGCTCCTAGCCTTTAGTCCCAGATAGCCTGTAGATAGTTTCTTCCTCTCTCCACGCATCTAGAGATTTTCCAGCATCTACTATTTCATCGTAGATTCCTAGATTCTCTCTCCCTCAATCTCATTGTCTATGGTATTAGAAAGGAAGTCATAATATAGTTTGGGGATTGATATTCGTACCCCCCCTATGGATAAACGTACCCCCCCCTGCCTGCAAAATCAGGTGCATACTACTACCGCCTTCCCGATCTGGTGCGACACTGAATTCTGCCATATATTTCTGCCATTACAGAGTTTTCTGCCATATATTCTGCCACCACCATATAATTCTGGTTTACATAGTAAAAAACACTGCATTTTAATGAGAAAAAATCGTACATTCTGCCTGATTCCTGCCTTGAAAATCTACATATTGATCATCCTGCTTCTTATGCAACCCCCCGCGCGCGTTTTCCTCCCCGTCCCCGTCCTCGACCACGTCCCCGTTCTTCGGTGCTTGTAGGTTCAGCACTAGCAGTTTCACCACTGCTAGTTCCACGTCCACGTCCCCGTCTACGTCCCCGTCCCCGTCCACCTTCCTGCGAAAGCACATGTTCGAATGCTGATGGTTCTCGCCGGGTGGATCGATCCTGGGTGAGAGGATCTGGCGAAGAGAGGATATCCTGGGTGCTCTCCTGTATGGCTTGCTGAGTGGTTGACTGGCTGATGAAGTTTCTCGCTCCTCGGGGACGCCCTCGTCGTCGAACCTGGAGAGGCTCTTGAAGAAGAAGGATAGGATTGATTGGGGGAGCAGATACTCTGTGTAAATGCCAATGTTGATGGAATAGCTCAGGTTCAAGACACTTGTGTTCATCTTCGTACTCCTTGATTATGTGAATACACGGGTATCCAGATGTGTGCTTCGAATTGTAGGTGCATGACGGTGGAATAGGCGGTTTATCGTCTCCCTCTGGAAGATAATGTGCGCGAAGGTCCTTCACATGTTGAATTGCCTTGCTTGAGACTATTCCAATTAGTAGTCTATGAATGGGTAGAACTTTAGTTGGCCTTCTGATTTTGTTGTTTTCGATCTCGTCCTGGATTTTTCTGAATTGAAGCTTGACCGCGCGCTCAAATGCCTGAAGAACAACTAGTAAATCACTTGTTGAGACATGTAGGTCCTGCTTTAGGAGCTAATGAGCTGATTCAGTTCGAGAAGTGGCTATCTCTCTGAGATGAAGATAGTGAGCGGTGTGAATATGAAGAAACCTCTTAGGGCAGTCATAGAGCCATTCCTTTTCAATGTAGTCAACTAATGGCTGGAAGATTGGATCCTTATAGCGCTCTTTGAAAAGCTCCCATTGGTGATTCATTGCTTCAATAGTAGTGGTATAAACAACTCGGTTCTAGTGTCGAAGCATTTGCTTCTAGCCTTTATCAAGTTGGCGACGTTCCTCCTCTAATTCGGCTTTTGTTCTCCGCCGGGAGGCTGACTGGGTGCTCTGCTGAGTGCTCTCCTGGGTGGTTGACTGGTTGGTTGACTGGGTGCTGGCTTCTCGTCGAGCTTTAGCGATCTGGTCGGAGAGAATTGGTCGAGCTTTCTTTAAGATGTATATGTTAATATGCCAGATACAAAGCATACCTTTCGTATTCGGGAACACGGTGTCGATAGCATCCATTAACGCTTGTTCTTTATCCGTAAGAATCGTATGGGGGTATTCAAGACCTAGGGAATCATAGGCCTCAGCAAGACAATTTAAAACAACTTCATAGCTATCGTCCTTTTTATCCTTTATAAAGGCAAAGCCAATATGAAAGGTTAATCCGGTAGAAGCAAAACCAACAATGTCAAGGAGAGGTAAACCGTACCGATTAGTCTTATACGTGCAGTCCATCGAGATAACCCAGGGATTCAATTTTAGCATTATAACACTCGATTTGTGCATACAAAATAACGCGGTCACATGGTTATCATCGTCGACTTCGTATCTAAAGATCCATTCTCTACCCTTCGGGAGCTCTATCAACAATGCCTGAAGAGGCGTACGGCCGGCGAGAAATTCCATATTAATCTTCTTCCGAAAATTGTAGATATCACGGGGTGTAAGGGAAGAATCTAGATCACTCTCTCGGAGCTTGGTAAGAATCCGACGGGTAGGGATACCTTGCTTGATTTGCTGCTGTATTTCATCAGCCTTGCTAACAAGCTCTCGGTGGCGATGGATAGGGTGGGTTGACGGGGGGATGGGCCATGGTTATGGGTTGGATTTTCGACTGTGATGTTCCAAGTTCCGGTGTTATGCTGGAGCCGAAGTGAGATAGCGAACGGGCATTTATTAGCGAGGGTTGTGGGATTCCGTGAAACAGAAAGATTCGTATCAGGAACAGAAAGATCATCCTGGGTTTCTGGAGGGATCGTTCGCCATCGATCACAGGACAGCCGAATAGTCTTCTTAACACCTTTCTTCGTACGTTTTGAACGTCGGCTTATCACTGCATAACCATAGACGCGGCCATGGTCATTGATAGCAGTGATCCCAGCCTCTGGTGTGGCATATGACTGGTCGAGAGGGGGAAGGGGTATCTCGGTGCTTGGTAGGTTGATTGGCTCGGTGCCTATCTCCGGGCTTGGCAGGGTGCTTGGCAGGGCGGGTGGGGACTCGGGAATGACCTCAGGGTCGGAATCTAGATCCGAATCCAGGTAATCAAGGCTTAGAGAGGCCATATTGACGATCAATTTGATGGTTTGAATGCATTTGTGAAGATATTGATGAAAAAATGGGGTTGAAGAAGGCAGGTTAATGTATGTAAACCAGAATTGGAATATCAATTTGTTTGGTTTAGTCCTATGTATGTACGGAGTGTTATGTGACAAAAGTGACTTAATTTTATATAGGGTTTACATATAAATTGTAGGTATCCGCCGTCTTGCTAGTATTATATGGGTTGTTTGACATAAAGGCGGTGTATAAAAAAAGGAAGGCGGTGGGGAAGGCGGTCAATGATGCCTGATTTTGCAGGCAGGGGGGGGTACGTTTATCCATAGGGGGGTACGAATATCAATCCCCTATAGTTTTTTACTATATATAGGATATCTAGGTTCTTCCTAGATAGAGCCAGTAATTTATATATGATCTCCTTCCTACCATAATAGAAATATACTATACTATTATATTATACACTATTATACACTATTATGCTAAGAGCGTATACGCGCAGCACGGTCGTACAAGACCGTGGTAAGGACCTCTGAGTCCCAGAGAGTGCCGGTATCGATTGCTTTATTCGCAGTGTGCGGTGAGGTAAATTCGATAATCAGGGAGCCGGATTTCTTGCCTTCGGGAGGACAAGCCAGGCACTCTGGGTGATTTCTGCATCATCCCCCCAGTTACACAGGTTCTCAGTGAGCAATTGCTTAATGATCCCTTGCTTCCGATCCCTGATATCCGCCGCCGTTTGTATCCCGAGAGACCGTACGTTTACATCGTGAACGACAACCCCCCAGCTCGGCAAACGCACTTCCGAATCCTTCCACAAGTGCTTCACCCACGCTTGCCGTTGGCATCGCATGATTTCTGCTTCCTTCGCCGTGCGTAGGCTGAGCGAGATATCTGCCGATTTTAATTGTCTGGCTGCGACAAATTTGGCTGAGGCTATCGTGACTCCGTACGTGGCCTTTGCACCCTTCACCCGGGCCTTTTCCGCCAGTTTCGTGATTTCAGCAGGGGTTTGGGTCCGGAAGCGCTTGACGCCGTCGGAATCACCCAGTTTGACGATGACCTGGCGGTCCTGGAGGAGATCGGAAGGCGTTGCGGGGCTGGTCGACGCCGACCCATGACTCGAAAGAAAATGCGTCGGCGGCGGTGCATTCTTGACAGCATCGACATACGATCGGACTCTATTTGGCGCATTGGTTTTTGCGGCTGTCTGACCAGGCAGTGCCGCGACGCTACCATCTGCCGGATTATGGCTGAACGCCTCTAAGTCAGAATCCGTGCCGGAACGCGGCGATTTCGCCCCGCACGTCGTAGTTGGATACGAATAGGCCTTCGGGCCATGCACCTCAGCAGGCTGGCGACGGCTCCCGGGGAGAAACCCTCGAGAGCTGGCTAGCGGATTGTAATGTCACCTCGCGCGGGGATAGATCCTCTGCAGACGACTGAAGTGACCAAGCGGGTCGTGTAAGCGGTCAAGTAGCCTTGTTGCTACGAGTCGCTGAGCGTCAGCCCGACCTTGGCTAGATTTGTTGGTTTTACACCTCCCCATCATTTGTTCCGGCAGTGCCGGGCGCTTGGAGGGGGAAGCCGGATGGCGGGCCTCGGGCCCGTGTCTGAGCGGCAACTCTGCTAGCCAGTTGGTTCATCGGCCATGGGAACGACCGGGTTAGCATACGGCACCTTGGCAGGGGGGCGATTGACGCCGGCGGTTTCCAGGGCTGCCGGATTGGGGGGATTGAGGTATTTGCCAGTTGACTGGCGGCCTTGGGCCCTGGGGGCTGGGGACGGAGGCTCTGGGCACTCGCCAGTTGGCTCGGGGGGCGCGAGGGGGCCGATCTTCCGGACACTGGGGGCGCCGGGGCTTTTGATAGGGGGGAGTATCGACGGGGCCCCGTCTATGGCAGTAGCCGGCAGAGAAAGCCCGGCACCAGGGGGCTGGAAATATGGACTTCGGCCCGGGGTGGGGGGGGAAACGGGGACACCTTTCCGCCGCGGGCGCCGCCGGGGCTTTGCATGGGGGGTACTATAGACAGAGCCCCGGCCATGACAGTGGCCGGAAGAGAAAGCCCGGCACCAGGAGGCTGGGGATGGGGGGCACTAGTTACTCGCCAGTTGGCTCGGGGCTTGGGCGGGGGGTCGAAAGGGCGGCGCGAGGGGGCCAGTCATTTCGGCACTGGGGATGCCGGAGCTTTTGATGGGGGGTGGTAGAGGCGGTGCCCCGTCCATAGCGGCAGCCAGAAAAGAAAGCCCGGCAGCAGGGGGCCAGAAATGGGGCCTTCAAGTTGGGCGTGGTGGGCCCATCACGCGACTTTACGATTTCTCAAACGACCAAGTCCTCCAAAAATCCGAAATGTCACCCAGCTTTCCAAAAAGGTGGCCCACTTTGTATGGTGTTTTGGTCGTGCACGGACCAGCCCCATACAAAAATTGCCCCCCGGAGCAATTTCTAGCCACTTGTACTGCATTTTCAATTTTTACCCCCCAAGTGGGGTCGGTGGGTTTGTGTAGAAGCGACCAGGGCCCGACGGCCCGGGGCTGAGGGATTGAGGGCCCGCGACAGTGGTTGCGTTGCGTTGCGCGAGGAATGCCGGGGCGGCGGGGGATCTTACGGTGGGGGCCCTGGCAGGGTGACCCTCGCGGTAGGACACCCCGGCACGCCGGTGCCCACGCAACCACGCGCTGCAGGCGGGCCCCGGTCCCCCGGTCCCGGGGCGAGGGCGCCACCGGTGGTGCTTCGCGCCCCAGCGTGGGGGGCGCAGGGCGCCAGTTGGCGCGGCGGGGGAGTTGGCCGCTCTGGCCGACGGGGCGAGGGCAGTTGGAGAGGGGGAGCCGCGCGAGGCGCGAGGGCCCGGGGGGGGGGGGGGTTCAGGCGGGGCCACCTTTCCGGGGGACCCAGGCCGGGGCTTTCGAACGGGGGGCACTACACGCAGGGCCCCCTCCCCTAGGCTTGCCAGTGGAGAGAGCCCTGGGACAGGGGGATGATGAGTGTAGGCACATTGGCTACTCGCCAGTTGGCTCGGGGGCTTGGGCGGGCGACCTCGACGGCCACCTTCCGGGCGCCGGCGTGGGCGGGGCTTTGCATGGGGGGTAGTATGCATAGAGCCCCGTCCATGGCGGTAGCCAGCGGAGAGAGCCCGGCACTGGGCCCCATCGCGGCCCCCCCGGCACAACATATATATATATCCGGGCGCAATATATATATCCTCTGTCGTGTGGAGGTGAGTGCCACTAGGAACATGGAGCACCTGTCTATCGATATATATATATATATCTCCATGCACATGCCTGTCCCTCCAAATGATGGGGGCGAGGGTGCCCCAGGGAGGGGATTGCCGGGGGCACCTCAGGGGGCTTGCCCCCGAGGCCACGCCCGAAGGACCTCTCACGTG